>NC_081848.1:43765179-44982679 GCF_963259705.1 Myotis daubentonii
CTGGCTGATGTGGCTCAGTGCTTAAACATCGATCTATGAACCAGGAGGTCACAGTTCAATTCCTGGTCAGGACACATGCCCGGGTTGCGGGCTTGAGCCCCAGTGTGGGGCGTGCAGGAGGCAGCCAGTCAATGATTCTCTCTCATCATTGATGTTTCTCTCTCTCTCTCCCTCTCTGAAATCAATAAAAAAATATATATTTTTAAAATTCATAAAATAAAAAAGAATATAGGCTTTCTAGTCAAGCTGCGTGGGTTTGAATCTTTATTTTTACAACTTACTGGCTGTGTGCTCTTAAACAAGTAACTTAATTTTTCTGTGCCTTAGTTTCCTATCTATAAAATGAGGAGAATAATAGTAACTGCCTCACTGAGTTACTGTGAGAATTAAATGAGGTAGTATATGTGGAAAGTGCCTGGTATATAGTAAACATTCAAACATGTATGTATTATTATAATAACTAGAGGCCCGATGCATGAAGATTTGTGCAAGAATGGGCCTTCCTTCCCCTGGCTGCTGGCACCTCCTTCGGTCCTGTCTGGAGCCGCCTTTCTGCCTTCCCACGCTGCCCAGAGGCCTGGAGTGGCTGGGGTGGTGCCTGTGTATGCAAATTAACCCACCATCTTTGTTGGGTTAATTTGCATACCCAGTCCTCATTGGCTGGTGGGTGTCGTGATGGTCCAGTCAATTTGCATCTTTCTCTTTTATTAGTGTAGGTTATTAGTTAATAGTCATTTACCTAATTGGAACTCCCATAGACCAGGGAACATGTTTATTTTTTCATTGTATCTCTAGCCTTTTTCATTGTATTCAACCCTTATCACAGGGTTGAAACAACAGGTACTTGCTAAGAATTTCTTTTTTTTAAATTGAATTGTGACATTGGTTAATAAAATTATATAGGTTTCAGGTATACAATTCTATAAAACATCATCTGTATATTGTATTGTGTGTTCACCACCATAATTCAAGTCTCCTTTCATCACCAGTTATCCCCCTATGCTCTTTTCTACCTCCTTCTACCTTTTCTGCCCCCACAACCCCTCTCCCCTCTAACCAGTGTCAGTCTCTTCTCTATGATCTGTTTCTATTTTATTTGTTAGTTTATTTTGTTCATTAGATTCCACATATAAGTGAAATCATATGGTCCTGGTCTTTCTTTGACTGGCTTATTTTACTTAGCATAATGCTCGCCAGGTTCATCCATGCTGTCAGAAAGGGTGAGATTTCCTTTTTTTTTACGTCCAAGTACTATTCTATTGTGTAAATGTACCACAACTTTTTTATCCACTCATCTACTGATGGGTACTTGGGCCATTTCCAAATCTTGGCTATTGTAAATAATGCTGCAGTGAACATAGGGATGCATATATTCTTTCAAATTAGTATTTTGGGTTTCTTTGGATATACTCCCAGAAGTGGAATTGCTGGATCACAAGGTAGTTCCATTTTTAATTCTTTGAGGTAACTCCATACTGCTTTCCACTTTTGCTGCACCAATCTGCATCCCTACCACATCCTTACCAACACTTGTTCGTTATTAATCTATTGATGATAGCCATTCTGACAGGTGTGAAGTGATATCTCATTGTGGTTTTAATTTGCATTTCTCTGATGATTAGTAACGTTGGGCAGTTTTTCATGTGTCTAGTGGCCATCTTTGGAGAAGTATCTATTCAGGTCTTTTACCCATTTTTAAATTGTGTGTGTGTTTGTTTCTAAATTTTGGGTATCAACTCCTTATCAGAAGTATCATTGGTAGATATGTTCACCCATTCAGTGGGTTGTCTTTTCATTTTGTTGATGGTTTCTTTTGCTGTGCAAAAGGTTTTTAGTTTGATGTAGTCCCATTTGTTTATTTTTTCTTTTGTTTCCCTTGCCCGAGTAGATAATATTACAAAAAATATTGCTATAATAAATGTCCAGAATTTTACTATCTATGTTTTCTTCTAAGATTTTAAAGTTTATTTTTGTGTATGGTGTAAGAAGATGGTCTAGTTTCATTTTTTTGGCACATATCTGTTCAATTTTTCCAACTCCTTTTATTGAAGAAACTGTTTTTACTCCATTGTATGATTTTGCCTCCTTTGTCAAATATTAACTGACTATAAAGGTATGGGTTTATTTCTCGGATCACTATTCTGTTCCATTCATCTATATATCTGTTTTTATCCCAGTACCATACTGTTTTTCTTTTTAAATTTCCATTTACAGTTGACATTTAGTTTTTTAAAAAAATATTTTTATTGATTTCAGAGAGGAAGGGAGAAGAGAGAGAGAGAGAGAGAGAGACAGAAACATCAATGATAAGAGAGAACCATCGACCGGCTACCTCCCGCACACCCCACACTGGGGATCGAGCCCGCATCCTGGGCATGTGCCCCCAACCGGAACTGAACCCGGGACCCTTCAGTTTGCAGGCCAACACTCTATCCACTGAGCCAAACTGGCCAGGGTAGTACCATGCTGTTTTGATTACTATGGTCTTGTAATATATTTTGATATCAGGTAATGTGATTCCTCTAACTTTGTTCTTTCTCAAGATTGCTGTGGGTATTCAGGGTCTTTTGTGGTTCCATATACATTTTTGGAATATTTGTTCTAATTCTGTGAACTATACCATTGGTATCTTGATAGGAATTGCATTGAATCTATAGATTGCTTTGGATAGTATGGACATTTTAATGATGTTAATTCTTCTTAACACATGAACATGGTATATGCTTCCAGTTATTTGTATGTTCTTTAATTTCTTTCTTCAGTGTCTTATAATTTTCTGGGTACAAGTCTTTTACATATTTGGTTAAATTTATTTTTAGGTATTTTTTTGATGCAATTGTAAATGGGATTGTTTTCTTAGTCTCCCTTTCTAATAGTTTATTATTGGTGTATAAAAATGCAACTGATTTCTGGGTATTTATTTTGTATCCTGCTATGCCGGGGTCCAACCCCAGCAGGTCCAGGGGTCCCCAAAGGTGTGGACGGAGTCGGCGAAGAAGGAATGACACAGGGACTTCTCCAGCCAGGTTTGGTCCAGGTTTTCCAGTCAGGTTCAGTGTCCAGGTTCCAGTCAGGTTCTCCTGCCAATCTCTGTAGTCAGGTTCAGTCCAGGATCCCTTGCCATGTTCTCCCGCTAGGCTCTGTCTCTAGGCTCCGAGGCCAGTCCCTCTCCAGGATCCTCCGGCATGCTCTCTCCAGTGAAGTTCTTCTGTCTCTAGGCTCCGTGTAGGTTCTGTCTTCTTGATTCTGTTCTAAGTTCTGAGTGTTTTTGTCTTGTTACAACTGTATTTATACCAGTTGATTCAATCCTATCAATCTCTATTACAAAGGTTAGGGCGTTTCTTATCTCCATTCCAGGGAGAAAAGATTATGTAGTTTAAGCATGATTGTTCGTAGTTAAAGGGATTAATTACCCGCCTGGCACTTAGTTGAGGGGTTTTATTCCCTCCCTAACTTCAGGGGAAAATCCCTACCTGGGGATTCAACCTTTCTCAGAGACCTTGGTTAAAACACATAGTGCCAAGAAGGTGAGCAAACATATTAAGAACAGTATGCCATATATGCCAGGTCCCTTGAAACAGCAAGCATGGACCAGCTCCCGGCAAATTCCCCCTTTTTTATTTTTTAAAAGCAGGCATTAAAAAGAAAAACCTCAAATGCTCTCTTATATCCATTTTAAGAGTAGGATTGGCGCTTTCCGCTATTACCTGAGTCCTGATCTATCATCCCAGGGAGAGCTTGCCAATCCTGCACTTTCCTGGGGTGGAAAGGCTGCAGTGGGGTTAAGGATAAGGCTCCTTGGGCCTACCTTCTCCCATGCCTCTACATTTACCTTTCCGGCACCTTTCCTTCCTCAGAAAAGCATGGACATACTTCTTGTATAAAACGTTCTGTCTGACTGGGAGTAACCTTAATTCCTCTGCTAGCAAGCATATGTGTTAAAAGATCAATACAGAGTCTTCTTTCTTTGGACTCAGTATGGCACATCTTCTCAATCTAAGAATCAATACAGAGTCTTCTTTCTTTGGACTCAGTAAGGCACATCTTCTCAATCTAAGTTCTGTACTATCCACCTTCTTACCCTACTTATCCTCTATAGGGGGGTCTGTAGCACCCTGGTGGAGTCCTATCCGTCCCGAGTGTGGGGGTTCTCAATGGGGGGGGGGCTTACCTAGGGGAATCCTTTTCCAGGGGTTCCCAAAGGTGTGGACGGAGTCGGCGAAGACTATCCACCCTCTTCCTACGGTGGAGTCCGATCCGTCCCGAGTGCAGGGCGCTTACCTAGGGGTCCCTGTTCGGGCGCCAGATGTTGGGGTCCAGCGCCAGCAGGTCCAGGGGTCCCCAAAGGTGTGGACGGAGTTGGCGAAGACTATCCACCCTATTCCTACGGTGGAGTCGGATCCGTCCCGAGTGTGGGGCGCTTAACTAGGGGTCCCTGTTCGGGCGCCAGATGCCGGGGTCCAACCCCAGCAGGTCCAGGGGTCCCCAAAGGTGTGGACGGAGTCGGCGAAGAAGGAATGACACAGGGACTTCTCCAGCCAGGTTTGGTCCAGGTTTTCCAGTCAGGTTCAGTGTCCAGGTTCCAGTCAGGTTCTCCTGCCAATCTCTGTAGTCAGGTTCAGTCCAGGATCCCTTGCCATGTTCTCCCGCTAGGCTCTGTCTCTAGGCTCCGAGGCCAGTCCCTCTCCAGGATCCTCCGGCATGCTCTCTCCAGTGAAGTTCTTCTGTCTCTAGGCTCCGTGTAGGTTCTGTCTTCTTGATTCTGTTCTAAGTTCTGAGTGTTTCTGTCTTGTTACATCTGTATTTATACCAGTTGATTCAATCCTATCAATCTCTATTACAAAGGTTAGGGCGTTTCTTATCTCCATTCCAGGGAGAAAAGATTATGTAGTTTAAGCATGATTGTTCGTAGTTAAAGGGATTAATTACCCGCCTGGCACTTAGTTGAGGGGTTTTATTCCCTCCCTAACTTCAGGGGAAAATCCCTACCTGGGGATTCAACCTTTCTCAGAGACCTTGGTTAAAACACATAGTGCCAAGAAGGTGAGCAAACATATTAAGAACAGTATGCCATATATGCCAGGTCCCTTGAAACAGCAAGCATGGACCAGCTCCCGGCACTGCTACTTTACTGAATTAATTTATCAGTTCTAGTATTTTTTGTGTAGAATATTTAGGGTTCTCGATATATAGTATCATGTCATCTGCAAGTAATGACAGTCTTCCTTTTAAATTTGGATGCCTTTTATTTTTTTCTTGTCTGATTGCTGTGGTTAGGACTCCCAGTACTATGTTGAATAAGAGTGGTGAACGTGGCCATCCTTCTTTTGTTCCCGATCTTAAAAGGAAATTCTTATAGTTTTTGCCCATTGCGTATGATGTTGGTTTGGGTTAAGAATTTCTTAAATGAAATTTAAGTTTGACTACTAAATCTGCCATATACAGATACTAACTTTTTGACTGTGCCCAAGAGACTTGTCTTTTCTAAGCTCCAGTTTCTATATATGTTAATAGAAATCATAATCTTCTTCTTGCAGGGCTGATGTGAGAGTTGAATATATATTAAATTCTAGGTATCGTGTAAATGTAGTTCCCCTCCATACTTGCCAGCTGTGTGTATGTGGGGCCCAGAAATCTGCTACTTCCTATAGTACCCCCCTCGTAGCCTGCTGAACACTGAGTTACTTCTGAGGTGATGTTTTCTGGATATTTGGGTTTAGGACAGAACAAGGAAGTAGTACCTTGGGATTTCCCTTAGTGTTTCCAGCCTTTTCAGTCTGCCTGCCCTGCTTGTTCTTTCTCGATTCTAAGTTCCTAGAATAGCCAGATTTTTTTTTTCTTCTGACTCTTAGTTTTACAAAGTGTCTTAATCAGCCAGAGCACTTTTGTTTTGGCTCCTTTAAGCTTGCTCTGTTTGGACCTTGTCATTCTTTGTTAGCTGTTAGTACATCCTGCTTTTTTTCAGTTTCCTAACCTGTTGTACTTTTTCCAAGGCCAAAATAGCCCCCACATCATTGGAGGTAAATCACTTTATCTAGTTGATTTTAACCAGTGAGAAGCACACTGGCCTGTAAGGTAGAAAAACTGAATTTAAGTGCTGGCTCTGCCACTGTCTAGCTGTGTGACCTTGTGTACTAGTAAGTCTCTTTCCCTCTCTGGGTATCAGCATTAAATTAAAGGATTTGACCAAGTAAGTGGTTTCTAAGGGTCCCTAAATTCTGAGTTTAGACAAGTCATGTTTTTGGGAGGTACTTAGCTTCCTCATCTGTAACGCCTAAGAGATTGTACTGAATAATTTATAAAGTCTCTTCTAGGCCTGAATATTTTCTCCTCCTTTTTCCCCTCCATTTTGTATTGCTTTCTGGAGCATTTCTGCAATGGTTAATAGCTGTGGACAGGAAACCCTTGAACACTTCTAACTTGGCAAAGGTTGCTGCTCCCTCTGAACCTTATCCCAGCCCATTTCCTGTGTTTACAGCATTTGGGTTTTTCACTTAGTGACAGGCCTGACTGGTCGTACTTCAGTTCTCTCTCCATTGCTTGGTGTAGGATACATCAAAATGAGCCTCAATTTGGGAATTGGGAGACAGGTTTTCAGATTCTATTCAGCTCTGTGACCTTAGGCAAGTGATTCCCCTCTCAGAGTTCAGTGTCGTCATCTGTAAAACCAGAGAGTTTAACTAGTGAGTCTTTCTGGTTCTGATATTACAAGATATGAATATTTACATCCCTTTTATCTCCCCCTCCCCAAAGGATTCTCTGTTTAGCCTGTTTCTTTGGCATATTCCCACCCTAGGAGGGGATCCAGCGGTGCTCCCTTTGCATTTCCTATATGGGGAAAAATAAAAGGAAGAAAGGAAGCCGAACAGCTACCCCAGGTCCAGATTGGCAGCAGAGAGGAGTTGAGGTGGAGAGTTGGTATGATTGAATTGCTCAACAAATCAGGTGGACACCAGTATGCAGTTATTCTTATCAGGACTCTGGAGACAGACAATATCCCAGTTCCAGCCCTGCATTCACCATATGTGTGATTTCAGCAAGTCAGTGTATCTAGACCAGTGATGGCGAACCGTTTGAGCTCGGCGTGTCAGCATTTTGAAAAACCCTAACTTAACTCTGGTGCCATGTCACATATAGAAATTTTTTGATATTTGCAACCATAGTAAAACAAAGATTTATATTTTTGATATTTATTTTATATATTTAAATGCCATTTAACAAAGAAAAATCAACCAAAAAAATGAGTTCGTGTGTCACCTCTGACATGCGTGTCATAGGTTCGCCATCACTGATCTAGACCTTAGTTTCCTCCTTCCAAATTAGGGATAATGAAAGTACTAACTATACAAAGTGATAAAAGAGACAACAGATGTAGAAGTCCCAGCATAGTTTCTGACATATTTATCCCGCCTTTCTTACTTAGACAGTTATAATGTACTTACTTCTATTCTTGTTGAGATAGCAGGAGGATACTCAAGTCCCACTGCAGTGGAGCTAACAGGCCAGCTGGAGACGGAATTCAATTATGGTTAGAAGAAAACTTATGAGGTGTTGTTTCCAGTGATGGCGAACCTATGACACGCGTGTCAGAGGTGACACGCGAACTCATTTTTTTGGTTGATTTTTCTTTGTTAAATGGCATTTAAATATATAAATATCAAAAATATAAACCTTTGTTTTACTATGGTTGCAAATATCAAAAAATTTCTATATGTGACACGGCACCAGAGTTAAGTTAGGGTTTTTAAAATGCTGACACGCCGAGCTCAAAAGGTTCGCCATCACTGGACTAGACTGTGCTCAGTGCTCTGACCTCCAAGGGGAAGACTCATGGGGCCTGGAGTGGTTAATGAAGGTTTCCTGGTGGAAAGATTCCCTGGGCCTTGAAGGGTCAGTAAGTCTTAAACATGAGGAGCTGGAGGAAGAGTAATTCTAGGTAACCATCTACCCTTTATCAACTCTGGTGCTTTGTATAAGTCAGTTTCACATACATCTCTCTTTTCATCTAGGCAGTTATTGTCCAAGAGACTTATCCCTTTTCTTCTTAAAATTTTAAGACAAAAAAATTAAGATAAGGGGAAAATATAACATTTATTCAGAAAAAAACTGGTTTTGCTTTAATCAATGGGCTAGTTTGCTTTTGTAATCTTAGATACTTAGAAAACTATTATTATGCCACAATTTTACAAATGAAGAAACAGTGCCTCCCAAAGGTTAAATAACTTTTTCAGCTCAATATTAATGTTACAGTGACAAATCAAAGGAGCCCTACATAATAATTGAGTACAGCCAGTTTAGAAGATATGTATAATTTAGTAGTTCTCACCTGAGTTTGTTCACCTAAGTTCTCAGTAATCTGTAATAGAGTCTTTCTGTGCTTAAGATGGTGACCTTATTCCTGGCTCTTATCTATACTTACCTTTTGCTATTAGCAGTAATTCCCAATTCTCTAGATCCCCAGTTCTACCACTGATTTCAGTTCTAACTCCCTACCTCAACCATAGATTCCTTAATTCTTTTACCAAATATTTACCAAGCACCTATATGCCATACTAGAGATGGATACAAATATAAGTTCCTGCTGGATTCTTCAATGTAGTGGTTAAACAGACAGTTACAACAGAAACAACTTGATAGTAATTGAACACTTATTGTGTGTAGTGCTCCATTAGAAATACTTTATATGTATTAACTAATTTCATTATTTTTAAAAAACACATTTCATTCTTATAAGTCTTATGAGGTAGGTACTATTTTCTCCTTATTTTAAAGAAAATGAAACAGAGGCATAGAGAGGTTAAATAATTGGTCTAAGTTGTGATAGAATCTTAGGGACTATGAGAGCACAGAAGAAGGGCTTCTAATCTAACTCTAATCCTAGGAGTCAGTGTAGAGAAGACTTGCTGGAGGAATTAGAAAAAGCCTAAGTAGAATCTTGAAACTTGAGTAGGAATTAGATTTAGAATGGGGCAAGGATACTGCAGTCAGTGGGAGCATTATGTACAAAGCCACAAAGTGAGCCTTGCTATTTATGGAATTGAAAGAAGTTGAGTGAGTGACATGGAGCACGACTAGAGAACTTGGTAGGGACTACTCTTGAAAGCTTTGTATGCTTTGCTACCTGATATTCTTTATATAGACCAATGGTTCCCAATCTCAGGGATAAGAAGCCCTGAAAGGTGGGGGGAGGGGGGAAGGCGGAGGATCCTTGAAAGGTGTTTCATGAATCCATATTATTTTCTCAATCAATCTTTTCTTTTTTTTTAATCCTCACCCAAGGACATGCTGAGGGGGAGAGAGAGAGAAGAGAGAGAGAGAGAGAGAGAGAGAGAGAGAGAGAGAGAGAGAGAGAGATATGAGAGAAATATCCATCAGTTGCCTTTCCTATGCTCCCTGACGGGATCAAACCTGAAACCCAGGTTTGTGCCCTGACCTAGAATCGAACTGGCAACCTTTCGGTGCATGGGACAATACTCAACCAACTGAGGCTACTCCAGTTTGGTTCAATCAAACATTTTTAAATCAGTAGATACTAAAAATACAACTATTATTATGTGGAGCTATTTTGAATTCCTCATTGAAAAATGTTAGGAATTGCTGTTATAGGAATTTGGGAGCCCTGCAAAGAGCTTTTTTAAGTTAAAATTTTTGTTAAAAAAGGACATATGTAATACTTTCAACAATAAAGATTTAAAAAATTGTTGTTGAGATAATTGTAGATTTACATGCAGTTTTAAGAAATAATACAGAGAAATCACAGGGAAATTGTACAAAGTTTCCTTCACAGTAACATTTTGAAAACCTGTAGTAGACTATCACGACCAGAATACTGACATTGAAAGAAAATCCACCAATCTTGTTCACATTTCCTCAGTTTTACTGTACTCATGTGTGTATATGTATGTGTGTAAGTTCTTTTCTAATGCACAAAGATCCTTGCCCTTTTATAACCATAGCCTTTCCTCCTGCCCACTTTCCTGTCCCTAACATTTCTAAAATTTTATACTTTCAAAAATATGTTATATAAATGGAATCATAGAATATGTAAATTTTTTGGGATTGACTCTTTTTTCTCAGCATAATTCCCTGGAAGTTCATCCATGTAGTTATGTGTATCATTACTTGGCTCCATTTTGTTGCTGAGTAGTATTTCATTGTACATAAGTACCAGAGTTTAAATAACCATTCACCTGTTGAATAGACATATGGACTGATTCCAGTTTTTGGCTATTACACATAAAGCATCTATAAACATTTATGTACAGGTTTTTGTGTGAACCTGTGAAGGATTTTATTCAGGAGATTGGTCTACTCAGATTTGAATTTTAGAAAAATTATACCAACTGTTTTTTTGTTTGTTTGTTTTTTAAAATATATTTTATTGATTTTTTGCAGAGAGGTAGGGAGAGGGATAGAGAGTTAGAAACAGTGATCAGCTGCCTCCTGCACACCCCCTACTGGGGATGTGCCCGCAGCCAAGGTACATGCCCTTGACCGGAATCGAACCTGGGACCCTTGAGTCAACAGGCTGACACACTCTCCACTAAGCCAAACCGGTTAAGACTATACCAACTGTTTTGGTAGAGGATGAGTTTGAGAGAAACTAGAGCAGAGACAGGGAGATCAGTGAGGAAATCAGTTAGAGTAAACCCTGGTAAGATGTATTGAGACTTGAACTTAGTTCTCTGTGAGCTGAAATATGCTTTGACCTAGAGGCCTTTCCTCAGAAATCACATCAGGCTTGTGCAGATGAGCGAGCAGGGTTGGGAGGTTGGGCTATAAGGAGGCCCAGGCAAACTTCATTCTTCATAGTCCCCATTCAGGGGAGACACTCTGCTACCATAGCTGAGAACTGAATTAGGTAAGGAAGGACTGCCCACCTAGTTCTTGGAATGCTCATCCCTACTGCAAGGTTTCCCAGTAGATGTTCTTGATTATCTTAAGAAGAAGGGGGGCCGAGACTGGTTTGGCTCAGTGGATAGAGCGTCGGCCTGCGGACTGAAGGGTCCCGGGTTCGATTCCGGTCAAGGGCATGTACCTGGGTTGCGGGCACATCCCCAGTGGGAGATGTGCAGGAGGCAGCTGATCGATGTTTCTCTCCCATCGATGTTTCTGACTGTCTATCTCTCTCCCTTCCTCTCTGTAAAAAATCAATAAAATATATTTAAAAAAAAAAAAAGAAGAAGGGGGATCAGTTATCTTCATTGTATTGTTTGAATGGAGGCTTATGTGGGACAGAAAGATGATGGGAAGCTCTCTTCTAGTTCTGGTCTCTTTTGGAGCCCAAGATTGTGTTCTCTGGTCAGTTAGCCAGCAATGGGCCTGGGAGACTTGAAGATGACCTCTTGTTGCTATAGAAACTGGAATCCACATTGTTTTTACCCAGGCAGTGGTGTGCCTGGCTCCTCAGTGTTTATATCTTCAAGGCATTTATCACTGTGCTCTTAGGGCTGCTGTGATCAGGACTGATTGTTGAGAGCCAGCACCTCTAGAAGGGTGTAAATCTAGAGGGCCCACTAATGGGTGCAAAGTCTCTATCTAGGCAAGGGCATGGGTGCCCACCCCACCACTTTTAGGAAACTTTTCCCAGCAGAAAAGTTTTGAGTTGTCTGTAATTATTTTTTGGCCATCTCAATCCCTGACAAGTGCTGGCCAGAACACAAGAATGTTTGGGTTAGACGCCAGGTCAGAGAATTTAGGGTAGCTTTTGAACAAGTATGTGTTGATTTAATTTCTCTGGGGCTGTTACAGTTCTTGGCACAAATAGCTTTAGACTATAAAGACGTGTGGTGTATGGGACCCCAAGGCTAAGAAAGCGTATCTTCAAAATCTTTATGCAGCTTTCAGTTGTCCTTTGACCAGATATTGTGTTGCCCAGCACTGGGCTAGACACAGCAGAACACCAGAAAAATCAGCCTCCTCTTGATGTAGTTGGGAAGATAAGACTCCCAGGGAAAGCAAAGAATAGAGAAATGAAAAATGAATGACTAATATTTTATAGGGCTTTGCTGTATTTACAAGCCTTTACTGATTTTTCAAATAAGAAAATTAATCCTCAGCAGTAATCAAGATATAGGGAAGTTGGAAGTCAAAGATCCACATCCACCACTTCTGCAGTTCAGCATGTATTTTAAATGTTGGGTGTTAGGGGTAGAGAGGAAGTTGGGTGGAGGCCAGAGAAGTATGTCTTACTTTTCTTTGTACTCCCAGTGTCTTTGGCTAGTTCAGCCATAGCTGGTTCAGTGTTCAGCAAATAGCTGATAGAAAGTTATAAATGAGTGTGACATAACAGCATGTGAGCACTGAACTTTTCAGTCTATCAGAAAGGTAATAGTAGTAAAAGGGCAGGCAAATGGGCTGTTAAGCAGATGGACAAGAATTCAAAGCCCTGCAGGAGACTCAAGAGGAGATATGGGGGGTCAGAACAGCTAGAAGGCCCCTGCACCAAAAGCCTGAAATATTGAGGTCATGGCCTGCTTGGTGGAGACTAACTTTAGGGATTAACCATTTTCTTCTGGAAGGAGGCTTCTTGTGAGATCAAAGTTTGAAGAAAAGAATACTGAGAGGAGCAAAAAAGTAGAAATGGGACACAACAGGGGTGGTTGAGGTTAAAACCCCTTCTTCCCCCGGTAGGACTGATGATTTCTTCATCTTTTCTAGCAGATGATTAGGTTTCATATGCTGAAACAGAAGGTAAGAGATCAACCAAAGGACTTGTATGCATGCATATGAGCATAACCAATGGACACAGATAGCGGGGGTGGGGTGGGGGTGGGGGAGCTTGAGGGCATGTGCTAGGGGGTGGGGGCGGCCGGGGAGTGGTGAATGGGGGAAAAAGGAGACTTAATGTAATACTTTAAAGCATAAAGAATTTTTTTAAAAAAGCATATTCCTTTGCTCTTTTTGCTCTTCCTAGCAGAATATACCAGAGACTCAGAATTTTTTTCCCTAGTGCCTTTTAAAACTTTGTTTCTAAGTCCTAACGAGGAAGGGCTTGCCTTTGACTAGTGTGGGACACTGAAGAAGACCCACTACATGGGAGAACATATTTACCAATGATACCACCGATAAGGGTTTAATTTCCAACATTTACAGGGATCTCATGAAACTTAATAAAAGGAAGATAAACAATCCAATAAAAAAATGGGCAACGGACCTAGATAGACACTTTTCGAAAGAGGACATACAGAAGGCCGAAAGACATATGAAAACCTGCTCAAAGTCACTAATTATACGAGAGATGCAAATCAAAACGACAATGCGTTATCATCTCACACCTGTCAGAATGGCTATCATCAACAAATCAACAAACAACAAGTGTTGGAGAGGATGTGGAGAAAAAGGAACCCTTCTGTACTGCTGGTGGGAATGCAGACTGGTGCAGCCACTGTGGAGAACAGTATGGAGCTACCTCAGAAGACTAAAAATGGAACTCCCATTTGACCCAGTGATCCCACTACTAGGAATATATCCCAAGAAACCAGAAACGCCAATTAGAAAGGATATATGCACCCCTATGTTCATAGCAGCACAATTCACCATAGCTAAGATTTGGAAACAGCCTAAGTGCCCATCAGCAGATGAGTGGATTAGAAAACTGTGGTACATATACACAATGGAATACTATGCTGCGGTAAAAAAAAAGGAACTCTTGCCTTTTGGAACAGCATGGATGGAACTGGAGAGCATTATGCTAAGTGAAATAAGCCAGTCAGAGAAAGATAAATACCACATGATCTCACTCATTTGTGGATTATAGAGAACAACATAGACTGATGAAAAGGGACAGACCCAAAGACTGAGAAACAGCGATCAGGCTATCAATCCCCAGAAGGAAAGTAGGGGAGGGCGGGGGTAAGGGGAAGAGATCAACAGAAGGACTTGTATACATGTATATAAGCCAAACCAATGGACATGGACAACGGGGGGATGGGAGCATGAGTTTGTGTGTGTGTGGGGAGGTTGGGGGTTAATGGGAGGGGATAAGGACACATTTGTAATACCTTAACTAATAATAATAATAAAAAAATTAAAAAAAAAACAGAAAGTTTTGTTTTATCCTGCTTGGGGAATGGCAGAAGCCCAATTAGAACTTCTGTGTTTGCCCTTAATAGACTAAAAGTTACTGATGGAACCTGCCCATATTTGTTGGCCTTGGAGAGTAAGAATTAGTAGTTCTAGAGAACCCTTTTGCACAGACTCATCTGGATCTCCCAACTATAGCCTTGCTCAGGACATGGTATAGGAAGTTGTGTGGCTTTGAATCTGGTTCTGCCATTGTTTTGTTGGCCAACCTAGAGCAAAACAATCCCATTTCATGGCCTTCCAGTCCTTCTCTAGTTGTAAATTGAGCAGTGACCCTTCAAAGCCCCTTCAACTCTGCCATTTGGAGTTTTAATATAATGAGGAATCCCAACATCCATTACTCCCACTCTATGTTCAGAGCTTTTGCAAGATTGGTAAAAAGAACCCTTTGACTTTGGGTCCTTTAATAAATCAAACTATATGAAATACTGTGCTTCTTGCTCTTGGGCCTGTTTTGCTTGGGTTGCTCTCCCTCTGCCCACACTGTCTTCTACTTGTTCAAACTGGATTACCTCTGGTTTCTTGCCTCTTAACATATTCTACTTTGTATCTTTGTAATTCATATGTTGTGCTCATTCTAGTACTTTTTGATGGCAAAAAGTATTGTTCATCACTGTTTGAATTTGTCTCTTCATGCAACAAGTTCATCTGGGCATTCATTTGTTCATTCAACAAATATTTATTGAAGATCAGTGGGTATGCCAGGGACTTTGCTAAGTATTAGGTATTGGCTAGAAGCCAGAATTCAACCATAAGGAAGACAGCCATGATTCCTGCTGCTATGAACCTTACAGTTTAGTGGAGAAAACAGACATTAAGTGAATTATCACAAATAATTACAATAGTGAAGTGTTATCGATGAAAAATATAGGTGCTTTGGAGAATGTACAATGTGGACCTAAACCAGTTTGTGAGAGATGAGTCAAGGAAGAGTCTTTGAAGAAAAAATATTTAAACTGAAACCAGCAGCATCAAGTCAGAGTTTGCAGGTCAAAAAGGAATGAAAAGCCTTTCACATAAAAGGAATTCTAGGTGATTCTTAACCTTGGCTACACATTAGTGTCACCAAGTAAAAGACAGTATATGCAGCAACAGGATTGGTGCTTCAAACTGGTGGTTACTGTTGGGATTATAAAATGATACAACTATTTTGGAAAACAGAATGTCATTATTTTAAAAGTTATTCAGCCCTAGCTGGTTTGGCTCAGTGGATAGAGCATCAGCCTGCAGATTGAAGGGTCCTGGGTTCGATTTCAGCCAAGGGTATGTGCCTGGGTTGCGGGCTCAATCCCCAGTGTGGGGTGTGCAGGAGGCAGCCAATCAGTGGTTCTCATCATTGATGTTTTTATCTATTTCTCCCTCTCCCTTCCTCCCTGAAATCAATTAAAAAAATAAAAGTTAAACATACCCCTATTATATAACCTAGCAGTCCACTCCAAGAGGAACTCAAGATAAAAATGAGAACTCATTTTCACTTTAAAAAGTTATTCACTTTATTTGTAACTAGAGGCCCAGTGCACAGACTCGTGCACTGGTGGGGTCCCTCAGCCTGGCCTGTGGGAATAGGGTTGAAACTGGTTCTCTGACATCCCCTGAGGGGTCCCAGATTGCGAGAGGGTGGTTCTCAGGTGACACACCCTGGAATCGTGCTCCCTCCTCTTTGGTTCTGGGTGTGTCACCCAAGAACCGCCACTGCCAAGTTACTGCAGCTCAGCAGCTCCTGCGTTGAGCCTCTGCCCCCTGGTAGTCAGTGCACATCATGGCTACCGGTCGGAGCACCTGCCCCTCTGGTGGTCATTGCATGTCATAGCTACCGGTCAGACAGTTGGACAGTCACAGGCTTTTATATGTATAGGTAGCTAAAAACTGATGAATGGATAAACAGTGGTACATCTAATCAATGGAATACTACTACTCAGTGATAAAAAGGAAGAAACTATTGATAGTAAAGAACATGATAGAATCTCAAATCATGCTGAGCAAAAGAAGCCAGACAGAAAAGAGAACATACTGATGATTACACTTATTTGAAGTTCTAGAACATACAAAACTAAGATATAATTATAGAAATCAATCAGTGATTTTGTGGGGAACAGGATGATGGTTGACAGTGAAGGGTTAAGTGGGAACAATTTAGAGTGATGAAAATGTTCTATATTTTGATTGGGGTGATGGTTATATTGGCGCATATATTTGTCAAACACATTGAACTGTTCACTTAAAATGGGGGCATTTTATTGCTTCAACTATATCTTGAAAAATGTCAAGAATAGGCATAACTTGTCTATGATGATAAAACTCAGAATAGTGGTTACCACTGTCAGGAGAGGGGGTGGGTAGCGGTCATGGTTGTCTTGATTCAAAAGGGACAAGAGGGAGGGAGTCTTCCTGGAGTGTTGGGGATGTTTTACATCTTGATTTTGATGGTGGTTACATGGATATATACATATGATTCATATGTTTACTAGTATGTGTGCATTTTACTGTATTTATGTTATGTCTCAAAGAAAGAACAAAAAACACACCCCTTACCCAAACCAAACCCATACCTAGGTCCCATTTATAGAGATACTGATTGAATTGATCTGGGATGGGGTCTGGGCATCAGCAACTTAAGAGCTCTTTGGGTGAGTGTAATATGCAGCCAGAGTTGAGAACCACTGTGCTGTGTGCAAAGGAGGAAAGGAAATAACTGGAAACTGAAGGAGTTGCTGGACATGACACCAAAGGCGACAGGTGGCCAATCATGCTGCGCCTTATAGGCACTCTACCTTTTTCATATATAACACTTTTCAAAATTGTAATTGAACTTTATCTTAAGAATGAGAAGCTTCTGAAGGGCTTTAAGTAAGATGACTTGGACAGTTTCAGCTGATGTGCACTAGCACTATCTATATCTAGCATTCCTGCTGACCTTTCCCAGGGTAAGGTGGGGATTCTGATCCCGTTAATAGTCACTGCAGAGCTTGCCTGGGCTGGCTGGGGGGTGAGGTGGTGAAAAGGGAGAAATTATTCTCACAGATGAGGCCCCTGTTGGTAAAATTTAGCAATTTCCAGATTCCCCAGGTTCCAGTCAAGCACTAAGGAATAGTCTGACCAGTGCCCTTCTCTACCCTAACCTGTACTGTCTTCCCTGACTGCTGTTTCTCACTTCTTTCCCTTTGGGCTTACGTCTCACATCAGACAATCAATTGTCAGGATCAACTGGAGTGGCTCTGCTTTGCTTTGCATGCCTGCAGGCCATGTATTCTCTGGGGGATGAGTTACTATTTAGTGATAGGAAATGAAAGTGACAGGGAGAGAAGAGGCATTATTAGGTGGATGGTGGATATTAGTGGTGGGAATTGGGTTGTATTCAAGAATTCTCTTGCTGCCCTAGCTGCTTTGGCTCAGTGGATAGAGTGTCAGCCTACTGCAGGTTCCCAGGTTTGACTCTGGTCAAGGGCACATGCCTGGGTTGCAATTTGATCCCCAGTAGGGGGTGTGCAGGAAGCAGCCAATCAATGATTCTCTCTCGTCATTGATGTTTCTGTCTCTCTCTTCTTCTCCTTTCCTCTCTGAAATCAATAAAATATATATATATTTAAAAAAAGGATTCTCTTGACTTTGGGGAGATATGTTTGGTTATTAATTCCTTCTTTTGTGCCGTGGTCCAGCCCCAGCGGGTCCAGGGGTCCCCAAAGGCGTGGACGGAGTCGGCGAAGAAGGAATGACACGAAGACTGAGTTCAGTTGATCATCATAGCCGGGTTCTCTTGTCAGAGTCAGGTCAGGATCTCTAGCGAAGTTCTGGTTAGGATCTCCAGAGAGGTTCTGCTCAGGTTCTCCAGTCAGGTTCAGTGGCCAGGTCCTGGTCAGGTTCTCTTGCCAATCTCCGCAGTCAGGTTCAGTCCAGGATCCCTGCCATGCTCTCTCGCCAGGCTCCGCCTCCAGGCTCCGAGGCCAGTCCCTGTCCAGGATCCTCCGGCATGCTCTCTCCAGCGAAGTTCTTCTGTCTCTAGGCTCCGTGTAGGTTCTGTGCCTAGGCTCTGTCTCTCTTGGTCCTGTCTTCCAAGCCCTGTCTGAGTTCTGTCTCTTGCTGTCTTGTTCTGAGTTCTGTCTTCTTGATTCTGTTCTAAGTTCTGAGTTCTGAGTTCTGAGTTCTGAGTTCTGAGTGTTTCTGTCTTGTTACAACTGTATTTATACCAGTTGATTCAATCCTATCAATCTCTATTACAAAGGTTAGGGCGTTTCTTATCTCCATTCCAGGGAGAAAAGATTATGTAGTTTAAGCATGATTGTTCGTAGTTAAAGGGATTAATTACCCGCCTGGCACTTAGTTGAGGGGTTTTATTCCCTCCCTAACTTCAGGGGAAAATCCCTACCTGGGGATTCAACCTTTCTCGGAGAGGTGACCTTGGTTAAAACACAGGGCCAAGAAGGTGAGCAAACATATTAAGAACCGTATGCCATATATGCCAGGTCCCTTGAAACAGCAAGGATGGACCGGCTCCCGGCACTTTTGTGCATTCATTCATTCAACTCATTCAGCCAGTATTTACCAATTTTATGCTTGACAGGGCAGATGTTGGTGGTGCCATACTAGGTCCTGGGGCATAGTGTGAATCAAACTTAGTCCTTGCTGTTTTCTGGGTGGGCATGAGAATTAATACAAGAGTATGTACAAAGTACTTTGGACCTTCCAACAGTAAATGATTAACTCTGCTTGGAGAAAGAAGAGATTTGGACATGAGGAAAAGGACTTTGTGGTTTTGCCTGCGAGTGGTTACGTGGTCTACAAACCATGGGAGTCACTAAGATCTTGGCAAGGGTCCAGAAAGTCAAATCCATTTTAATAATATGCTCAGATGCTATTTGCTTTTTTCACTGTGTACATTTGCAATGATGGTGCAAAAGCAATTAGTTGGTAACACTGCTGGCACCTTAACAGGAATCAAAGCAGTGGCACAAAACTGCGCTAGTTATTGTATTCCTCATCTTCACGGTACTCTCAGTTTTTTAAAAATGTTTTTAATAAAGAAGTAAAAATTTATTAATTTTATTGTCTTATGAATATGTCTCTTTAGTATTCTGTGTGATGAAACAGGAAGTTATGCATATTCTGCTGTGTGTAGAAGTTTGATGTTTATTTCAAGGAAAAGCATTTGTGTGATTGAGTTGCAAACTGAACTACCTCCTTTTTTTTCAGGGAATACTATTTTTACTTTAAAGTATAACACAGACAGCCCTAGCCAGTTTGGCTCAGTGGATAGAGTGTCGGCCTGTGGATTGAAGGGTTCCAGGTTCGATCCCTGTCAAGGGCTCGTGCAGGAGGCAGCCACTCAATGTGTCTCTCTCACATTGATATTTCTCTCCCTTCCACTCTCTCTTAAAAAAAAAAAAAAATCAATGGAAAAATATCCATGGTGAGGATTAGCAAAAATAAAGTATAACACAGAAAACTATAATTACTCAGACTTACGTATTTGGCAAACATTTTCTTGAAAATGAAGGAAGTGAGTCTGTTACTTTAATGAAAATCACTGGTAATATTTGTTGCCAATGCTAAAATTTCAGCTTTTATTTTAAAAAAAATTGCCACTGTGAATTTGACAGCTTCCCCAGATTTTAAGCGTTTCAGATTAAATCAGTGGTGATATTAATATTTGTGATTATTTTGATAATATATAAATGAATGTGTCAAATGAGCTCTGCCTAACTCATTGAATCAGTAGTTCCCTCCTCTCCTCACCCTAGGATATGTTTTTAGATTTTAGACAATGAGAAAAGGCGGGTGAGAGAGAAAGAAAAATTGATTGTCTGCCTCCTGTATGTGCCCCTGCATCCTAGGTATGTGCCCTTATTGGGAATTGAACCGACAGCCTTTTTTCTTTTTGGTGTACAGGAATGATGCTCCAACCAACTGAGCCAACTGGCCAAGGCTTGAATCAGTAGTTTCTAAATGACCAGTGCATTGTGTTACAAAATCACACATGGATAAAAAGATCTGTTAAAAGTGCAAGATAGGCCAATGGATTTTAATGTCATGGAGTACAAAAAGTTCATCCATATAGTTTCAGATTTTGTACTGCAACAAATCTTTAATAAATCTACTTGTCGAATTTTGGTGTAGTAGCAGGGAAGAATGTTCACAATTATATGAAAGGTTATTAAAATACTCTTGCCTCTTCTTACTGCATATCTATGTTTTGATCTTCAATCAAAACAACACATTGAATGAGGAAACAGATATAATAAGACTGCAGCTGTCTTCTAGTAAGCCAGGCATTAAAGAGATTTGCAAAAATATAAAACAGTTCCACCCTTCTCATGATTTCTTTCCAGAAAACAATTATTTTAAAAAATGTATTTATATTAACACATAGGAGAGTTATTGTTTTAAAATGAATTAATTGCTAAATATTAGAATTTGTGTTTTAATTTCTAATATGGTACATATCAAAGAGTTTTGGGTTTTAAAAATTTTAACCACCCCCAAAATTACAAAACCTGGTTCTGTGCTATTCTCTCTACTTAGAATTCTTCTCTTTTTTGCCTAGAAAATCCTACATATAATTGTAGAATTGGTATTTAGTTATTTATTCAAAAGACATTTACTGAGCATATAGCAAAACTGTTTTTTGTTTACTACTTGAGACATGGTCCGAAGCTCTTAAAAAAATCATAGTCTGATGGGGAAAACAAATTAAATAGGCAACTGCAACAGACTGTGATAAATGTTACCCATGGTAGACATATAAATGTTGTGGGAGTCAGAGTTACTTGCTATCTCACTAGAACATATGACTGATCAATTTAATTGGACTGTACTTCCTGTATTTGATTCTTTATGATCTCACAAGGAAAATGGCTGAAGATGGAAATGGTTTATCTGTTGCTCTTGGTAGAAAGAAGGAAACTACAAATGTATTGAATGTCAGCTTTATGCAGGCCCTCAGCTAGGTGTATTTCTTTATTTCTTTATTTTTTAATCCTCACCCGAGGATATTTTTTCCATTGATTTTTAAAGAGTGGAAGAGAGAGGGAAAGACCGAGAGAAATATCTATGTGAGAGAAACACATTGGTTGCCTCCTGCATGAGCCCTGACCAGGGTCAGGGAGGAACCTGCAACTCAGGTTTGTGCCCTTGGCCAGAATTTAACCCAGGACCCTTCTGGTCCACGTGCCGACCCTCTATCCACTGAGCCAAACTGGCTAGGGCTAGGTGTTTTTATTTTTTAAATAATATTATCGCTTTTTTAAAAAATATGTTTTTGTTGATTTTAGAGAGAGAAGGAGGGAGGGAGGGAGGAGAGAGAGAGAGAGAGAGAGAGAGAGAGAGAGAGAGAGAGAGAGAGAGAGTCGTGAATTGAGGATTGAGCCGGCAATCTGGGCAGGTGTCTTGACTGGGAATTGAACCAGCAATCTTTTGATGCATGGTACCAATGCTCAAGCAACTGAGCCACACTGTGCAGGGCCTTCTGGTAGGTGTTTTATCAAATGTGGTCTTAATTCTCACAAAAAACCTTATGGGACAGAAATAATTATCCTCATTTTGCAAATGAGATATTGGAGGCTCAGAGAATTTAAAAAACTTGTCCAATATAATATGGTTGTAACTGATGAAGCTGGGATTTTGACATATGTGTTCTGACTCCCAAGTCTAGGGCTCCATTGCCATAATAATGTGTTGTTAAATTGGTGGATCTTCTAAGGCATTTCCAGATGGCTCTGGAAAACTTGCCAGATTGGAATGTATAAAAGAAAATAGAAAAGGTCTCAGGAAAGAGAGACAGCCTAGGAAATCCTTGGTTGGAGTTACTTGTGAATTTTGGCTGAATCATGCTTTCTTCTGGACAGGATTCTACAGCCATATGGGATATCAAGATTTTATACTCTCTTATCTTCAATCCCTTTAATCCTTCTCTATGCCCGATGATTCCAGCAGTAAAGGTCACCTGTCCGTTTGATCAGGTTACAAACCAGAGCCTGTTGTTTGAAGTATAAACTTCTTGGACTTGTTGTATATAGGCTTTTGGGAAAGGGGCTGGCTGACTCCAGGTACCTAGCCTGGAGACATGCAGGCCCTTGAGCTTGGTAAACGATTTCCATTATTTTAAAAAGCCTATTAGAAGTTGTGCTTTACGCCCTAGCTGGTTTGGCTCAGTGGATAGAGCGTCGGCTTGTGGACTGAAGGGTCCCAGGTTCAGTTTCAGTCAAGGGCACATGCCTGGGTCGCGGGCTCGATCCCCAGTGGGGGGCGTGCAGGAGGCAGCCGATCAATGGTTCTCTCTCATCATTGATATTTCTAGCTCTCTCTCCCTCTTCCTTCCTCTCTGAAATCAATAAAAATATATGTTTAAAAAATATTAATTAAAAAAAATAAGTTGTGCTTTACTTAGGATAAACCTGTGTGTGGATGTGGATTCAGGCTAATGAAAAATTGGGTCAGAAATTTGTCAAGTCAGTGTGGTTCAGGTGTGCTACCAATGATTTTATAGAATAAGGGTTAGCAAACTATGAACGAGGGGTCAAATCCAGCCCACAGCCTGTTTTTGTAAATAATGTTTTGTTGGAACACAGCTAAGTTAATTTACTTCTGTTTTGTCAATTGCTGCTTTAGTGCTCAATGATAGGGCTAAGTAGTTGCAACAGAAACTATATGGCCCCTAAATCCTAAATTGTTTTTTGACTGGCCTTTTACAGAAAAAGTTTCCTGACCTCTAGAGTAACCTTGATTCTTTTATGGCACTTAGCACATAGTGTTTTAATCGCCTATCTCCCTCACTTTTAGCTCCTGGAGAGCAAAGGTGAGATCTAATTCATATCTTTATACCCCATTACAGAGACTGACATATGAAGAGCACTCAATAAATGCTGTTTAAATGGACATATCCTATGCTGATCAAAAGACTCTGATGGGCAATTATATGTGTCTTTCAGTAATACAGAAACAGGAATAAGGGAGTGAAAGTGTTATATTGGTTGTGCTAATCTTAGTGCTGTGTACTTTATCTATGAACTAGTCATTACTTATTGCTTTATTGCAATTGTTTTGAAAGGGTAGGATAGGAGTCCATAAATGAAAAAATCATGCCAAGAGCTCTTGTTGGTGAGAAAGTGAAAAACAATGCCTTAATCTTTGGCTACATTCTACTCTTCCCATTAGTACCCACTACTCCTTCCGCCCACCCTCTACTCCTTACTCCAAATTGGCAGGACAAATGTAGAAGAACATATGGTTACATGGATACTATTTTCCATGTATGCATACTACTGTATGCATACTATTTATCTTACTTTTTTGAATGCATACTATTTGTATGCATACTATTTTGTATGCATACTATTTATCTTTTTTCTTTTATTAAGCCATTTCTTCAGTATACTACTTCTCACCAGTATTACCATTTGTGGCTTCCAGAAGATGAAAGAAACCTAAAGCTATCTGGTCACTTTGGCATAAAGGCAATTAGGTGAAGTGCTGGCCTGGGAATCAGTAGATGGGTTCTTTCTGTGGCTCTTCAGTTGCCTTTGACTTTGGACATATCAGTTAACATCTATGAACTTCAGTATTCAATATATTTTTATTAAATCACATCTGGGACATTTAAAAGTTTTTGTATTTAAAAAAAGAATAGAAGTTGTGCTTTACTTAGGATAAACCTGTGTGTGGATGTGGATGCAGACTAATGAACGATTGGGTCAGAAATCTGTCAAGTCAGTGTGATTCAGGTGTGCTACCAATGATTTTAAAAGGATTTGAACAACTAGCAAGTGGTAGGGAGATGGCCTGTTTTGTCACTGTCTGACCAGCAGACAAGTAAATGGTTAAATGGATTAGAGTGTTCAGGTATTAGATCAGTGCCTTCTAGAAGGCTTGGAAGCAGTAGCTTCTTTACCCTGTCTTTGCTTGCTCTCTTAATAGCATCTTCTATTATCTGGGAAGGTAGGGTCTTTCTTCTAACTTCTTTGGAGGTGTCAGAAGAATATTTTGCCTAGAAAGTAGTAATCAAGGTCAGGGTCAAAGGAAAAAGGAATTTTAGAATCTGGGAATTGGAAGAAATACTAGAAACTGTAATTAAAATATGTCTTTTTTAAATAATGAACTTGAGGCCTGGAGAAAGGAAGCCACCACCCTAGAGCCACATTGTGGAGCTAAGACTAGTTTCCAAATTCTTTCTGCTGTATACTGTAGGTCAGGCTAGAGATGATTAGATGTCATAAAAGAACTAGGGTGGCCTAGGCTGTTGTTCTGGTTTTACTTCTGCAGGACTGACTGTGGGTGATGGTGGACAGAGGAAGCTGCATCTCAGACTTCCCAAACTTTCAAATCAGATAAGCTTTGGACGTTAGATATCTGATAGATACTTGCTGAATGTAACTGTGGGAAGGCCTATGATGTGAAGGGTTTTCCAGGTAGCCATTATATGTCCCAGTAGTGACAAAGTGAACAAAAAGGAAACTACATATTATTTTAGCATTGGAATGAATCGGTGCTTTCCTGTTTCTAGAAAGATTGTATTAATTTACATTTGTTTATTGAGTGAATAAAAATATTTGAATATGTATTTCTTTGATTACTAGTGAGGCTAAACTTTTCTCTATGTTCACCTATTTGTATTTTCTCTCATTTATATTATTTTCTTTTTCTGAGTTACCTATTCATGTCCTAGATCAGTGATGGCGACTCTATGACACGCGTGTCAGAGGTGACATGCAAACTCATTTTTTTGGTTGATTTTTCTTTGTTAAATGGCATTTAAGTATATAAAATAAATATCAAAACTATAAATCTTTGTTTTACTATGGTTGCAAATATCAAAAAATTTCTATATGTGACACGGCACCAGAGTTAAGTTAGGGTTTTTCAAAATGCTGACATGCCAAGCTCAAAAGGTTCGCCATCACAGTCCTAGATCCTAGTGTATTCCTAGTCCATGCTTGACTTCCCTGCAAAAGGACTATAAGGATGGTAAAGCATTGTCCTTAAATGGGGGAGCTCATCACATCCTTGGGGAGGCAGTTAAAGCTAGATGAAGCACTTTTCTCTCTGTATAAATAGCTGATTAAGTGGCTACATGAGGAGTCAGGTGCTAGAAGCTAAGGACAGAGACAGGTGGGTAATGGAGGTTGGGTGGCAGCCCCAGTAATGTTATCTCTTGCTTTTCCTGTACAGAGTTTTGCCGGATTGACAAGCCCCTGTGTCACAGTGAGGATGAGAAGCTCAGCTTTGATGCAGTCCGCAGCATCCACAAGCTGATGGATGATGATGCCAATGGTGATGTGGATGTGGAAGAAAGTGATGAGGTGAGCCCTCTCACCCTGCTGTTGCTCTCTTCTCTTCCTTTGTGAACAGTCCCTGAAAGCTCTCTAGACAGACTGTTCCCTGTGGAGAGATGGCTTTGATACTGGCTTGTTCTCTAGAAACTCATCCCTATCAGGGGAAGTGATTCTCAGCAGAGCAGCCCTTCAGGAGCCAGCTGTTCAGAGTGCAGGCCTTATGTCTGCATCTCTGCCTGGACTGGCTCCCACTCACCTACCAGCTAGAAGCACAACACTGACTGAGCTGTGCTATTTGAGAGGGAGAGAGAGCCCCAAGGTTGTTCTTTATAGTCCCCCTGAATCTTCTTGCAATCCTGCTGTAGACAGAGGGCATCAATCTGTTCTTACTCTGTGCTCAGCCCTGAGTTGGCAAGTGGGAGAGAAGGCGAGACAGATCTTGCCCTCTAGGAGCTTATACTCTATTTGGGAAGAACAAACAAATGGTCCTAAAAAGATCATTCTTAATTCCAGGCTGCAGTTGCTGGGAGCTAGTTGAGTGGTCCAGATAGTAAAAGCAAGAAGAATCTCTAAATGGAAAAAACTATGTTATTGTTTCACATTTTGGCATTACTACAGTTCCAATTCCAGAGAGGCCAGAAAACGAAGTCATCATGTGTGAAAAGATTTAAAGGTTTCAATTAATTTCAAGCTCAACATGAACCAGCAGTTTGGTGAAGCTGCCAAGTTTGCCAAATCTTTAATAGTGATATGGTGTATATCATGAGGGAGGAATTCTTAGTCTCCTCTCTCTGCTGCTTAGCTGACCTTCAAGTTTTGAGTTCAGTTTTGGATCTCACCTCATCAAAGGCATTTGTAACAGTGAGAACCTATATAGAGAAGCATGACGTGGCTGATGAAGAGCACAGAAACTATGAAATGGAGACCATTCAATATTAAAAAGTGTCTATTATATATGCGCCAGCCACAGTTCTGGACATGGGGATGTGGCAGTAAGTGGGGCAGACACATCTGTCCTCACATAATTTACAGTCTAGTGAAGAAAATTTAGCCTGGAAAAGAAAAAACTTGGGTAATACAATTTCTGTTTTCAAATACATAAGAAATGGAGGAATAGACTTACATAACAATGATGATAACAATGAAAACCACAACACTAGCTATGATTTATTAAATTCTTATACTATGTGAGGCACAGTGTTAAGCTTTTTGCATAGTTCTTCTTTTTTATTTTAACCCTCACCCGAGGATATCTTTTCCATTGATTTTTCTTCTTTTTTTAAAAAAAAATATATTTTTATTGATTTTTACAGAGAGGAAGGGAAAGGGATAGAGAGATAGAAACATCGATGAGAGAGAAACATCGATCAGCTGCCTCCTGCACACCTCCTACTGGGGATGTGCCCAAAACCAAGGTACATGCTCTTGACCGGAATTGAACCTGGGACCCTTCAGTCCTAAGCCAAACCGGTCAGGGCTCTTTTTCTTCTTCTTCTTTTTTTTTTTTAGAGAGAAAATGGGAGGGGGGGAGGAGAGGGGAAGAGAGAGAGAAATATCAACCTGAGAGAGACATCAATTGTTTGCCTGGGATTGAACCTGCATCCAAGGTACATGCCCTTGACTGGGAATCAAACCCTGGACCCTTTGGTCCATGGGCCTACATCCAAACCACAGAGCCAAACCAGCCAGAGCCATAGTTATTCTTTTAACTTTCTTATCAGCCTTATAAAGCTGATATTGTTATTAAGGACTGGAGCCTTGGAAAAGTTAAGCATTTTGTTCAAGTACATACTGAACATGAGCACAGATCGGATTTCAAAGCTCATGCTGTTAAGTACTGCTGAATTGTTTCTCTTATTCTAAGGGCAGAGCCAGGACCAATGTAGGAAAAGTAAAATATAGGCATATTCTTCTGGAATAAAGAATTGCCTAATAGTACTATCTCATCATGGAAAGGGCTTCTTTGGTAGGTAGGTAACTAGGTAGGTAGGTAGTTAACTTCCTGTCATTGAAGATGGGCAAGTAGAATATAGCACTCCACTAATTGGTCAGCAGAGGGGATCCTTGTATTAGGTTGAACTAGGTAATGTCTAAGGCAGCGGTTCTCAACCTGTGGGTCGTGACCCCTTTGGCGGTCAAACGACTCTTTCACAGGGGTCGCCTAAGACCATCCTGCATGTCAGATATTTACATTACGATTCATAACAGTAGCAACATTAACAGTTATGAAGTAGCAACGAAAATAATTTTACGTTTGGGTCACAACATGGGGAACTGCATTTAAAGGGCCAGAAGGTTGAGAACCACTGGTAAGAGGGGGAAAAAATAGACTTCCTGGAGGAAAAGTAGATTTTGGATAGAGTGGAAAGGGTGGGGCAGCCTGAGTTATAGGGAATGAGTGTGAGCAGAGAATGTGGAGGTAGGTTTAGTTAGACAGAGTGACTGTGGTAGAAAACTGCAGGACAAAAATCTGAAAAAGAAAGCGGGCCCAGGCAACTAGACTGAGCTATGTGTGCTTCTTGAACCTGGCAATTGTAGGTTCTTGAGCAAGGACAACAACCATGATGAAAGTATCTAAACTTTTGGTCACATCTCAAAGTGTTACTGGTCCTCACAGGATCCAGTATTCTCTATGCTGGAAATAGAGTCATATTTCTGGTGATGAATGAGGCCTGGGGGTGTCCTGATCTCCCTCCAAGGGCCTGGCCATGGGACTGGGAGACAGATGGCACAACAGTTAAGTTGATATGGCCCAAGCTTCACCAATTCCTGGATATCCTTGTCATTAGCCTTCCTTCATTTTCCACTTTCTACTGAATGGCTTTGTAAAATGAGAGGAGGAAGAAAATGTTCTTTTTAGAGAAATGTTACCACAGCAAAAAGCTCATCAGCACAAATTGTTCTAAAATAACACAAAAGCTGTCATCCTGCTCTGAGCCAGTGGCGAGCTGCTCTTTTTCAGCATAGTTTCTGCCTGCCTTGGCTTCAGATGTTCTTGCTGCAGCCTCAGGCCTCTGGTGGTTAGAGTAACCTGCTAGTGGGAGTTTTCAGGATCAGTCACAAGCTACTGTCTTTGAAGGCGAAAGTAATGTTAGCAAAATGTGTGCTTAAATTAGTCTGATCATATATGAGAGAACCTCAGAGTTCATCATCTAACTAGAAAGTTGTGTGGACAGCTCAGGGCTTAGACTATTAGATAATAGACATCGAGGCATCAGAGAGGAATCCCTGGTTGTATTGGATATCAAGAACCTGAGATTTTTATGACCCATTTACTAGTAAAAGCACTGCTGATTTCTTAAGGCCCTTAGTAGAAATCGGAAGGAATCCTCTATTAAGGCCTCATTTATTTAGCCTTACATCAGTAAGTTTTCAGGTATTTTGAACTATAACCTCAGTACTACATCTTTTAAAATTTTGGTCATTTTTGGAGTTAAGTCTTTCTTTTTTAAAAATTTTATTTTTAAGCATTGCCTTTACTCTTTCCTTCCTCCCTCCCTCCCTCCCTCCCTCCCTCCCTCCCTCCCTCCTTTCCTTCCTTCCTTCCTTCCTTCCTTTTCCTCACCCGAGGATATTTTCCCGTTGATTTTTAGAAAGAGGGGAAGAGAGAGGGAAAGACAGAGAGAAATATTGTTGTGAGAGAAACACATCAATTGGTTGCTTCCTGCACAAGCCCCGACCAGGGCCCAGGCTGGGGAGGAACCTGCAACTGAGGTATGTGCCCCTTACTGAATCGAACCTGGAACCCGTCAGTCCGCAGGCCAATGCTCTGTCCACTGAACCAAACTGGCCAGGGCTGAAGTAAGTCTTTCTTATCACAGATTATTGTCAGCAGAGTGTTAACTTTCTTTGGATAATTCAAGCATGTCTTCAGGGCCTCTTATGCTATTTACCCCAGTGCCTATATTCCAAATGTATGGTTGTGTCTTCTTTTGTTTTCTTGCCTCTTCTTTGGTTCATTCATTTTTAATTGCTGTTTCTGCTTTGCTGTGAGCTGTGAACTTAGACTTATGGTAAACTGAGACTCGCAGGCATTT
The DNA here is from genome assembly GCF_963259705.1 of Myotis daubentonii. Taxonomy (NCBI): domain Eukaryota; kingdom Metazoa; phylum Chordata; class Mammalia; order Chiroptera; family Vespertilionidae; genus Myotis; species Myotis daubentonii. The sequence goes on from NC_081848.1 coordinate 43,794,563, forward strand.
TATAGAAAATAAAATATATTTTGTTTATGGGGAAGTTAGTTTGGCTGCTCAAGTGCCACATTTGCTTGCTTCTGTCCTAGATAGCAGAAGCTGTAGATTGTGAGCCCTTCAGATGAGCAAGATGCCACTATTGGTGATGGTCCCCTTCTTGCCAAGCTGGCAGGAGCGCTACCAGCCTAGCAGTGTGAGAATTAATGACCTATGTTCTATTCAGAGCTCTGGTGAGGACACTGCCCAGAGGCAAAGGATTTGCTGCAGTGGGATGGTACTATCAGGTTGTCGTGACAGTCTGAGGTGCACAGACAAGGGCCTGCCTTAAACCACTGACCTCTTAACTAGACCAGACTCTGTGAGCAGTGTTATTTTCTTTTCTGGAATCTACATGAAAAATTAAGGGCATTTATTCATCATTAAACAAATTCTGATTGAATACCCCATTATGTGTCAGGCATTATTTGTGGGAGCTGTGGATTCTACAGTGAAAAAAACTGACAAGATCTTTACTTTTATAGAGCTTGCATTCTAGTTGTCTATGTGTCACAAGTAACTAAGTAATGAGTAAACTTGGAAATTATGCAGAACTGTAATCAGATTATAGTAGTTTAATGACTTCTACTTTTATTTTCTCATTGTAAAATGGTGGTTAATGATTCTTATCCTTGCAAGATTGTTGTCAGGATTAAGTGAGAAAAGTGCTGTTAAAGTTCTCAGCTCGCCCTAGCCAGTTTGGTTCAGTGGATAGAGCATCAGCCCTCAAACTGAAGGACCCCGGGTTCGATTCTAGTCAAGGGCATGTACCTTGGTTGCAGGCTAGATCCCTAGCCCTGGCCCTGGTCAGGTGCATGCGGGAGGCAACCAATCGATGTGTCTCTCTCACATCAATGTTTCTCTCTCTCTGTCTTTCCCCTTCCCTTCCACTCTCTCTAAAAATCATTGGGAAAATATCCTTGGATGAGGATTAACAACAACAACAAAAAGTAATAAAATAAAAAGGAAAGTTCCCAGCTCAAACAAAGAACTCTAAAGACTCAACAAAAGAAAACAAGCAACTTCATAGAAAATAGGAAAATTTTTGAATAGACACTTCATCAAAGAAATTATAGGATGGCAAATAAGCATGTGAAAAGATGCTCAATATTATTAGTCATTAAGGTAGTGCAAATTAAAACCACAATGAGATAATACTACACACCTAATAGAGTGACTGAATTAAAAATGGCAAATACTAAGTACTAGCAAAGGAGGAAAAACCACTGGAACTCTTGCTTATAGTTTCTTATAAAGTTAAACATAACTTACTACATGGCCCAGCAATTCTACTTCTCGGTATTTGCCCTGTAGATAAATGAAAATGTATGTTCATGCTAAAGCCTATGCACAAATGCCTGGCCTATGTGGCTCAGTGGTTGAGCATGGACCTATGAACCAGGACATCACAGTTCAATTCACATGCCTGGATTGCAAGCTTGATCCCCAGTGTGGGGCGTGCAGGAGGCAGCTGATCAATGATTCTCTCATCATTGATATTTCTATCTCTCTCTCCCTCTCCCTTCCCATCTCCATTCCTCTCTGAAATAAAATATATATAGAAGGGCAAAAAATATATTTTTTGGTGTGCCGCAGGATTTTAGTAATTAGTTTGTGTGTGCCATGAGATGAAAAAGATTAAAAATCCTGTTCTAGATATACCTCCTACCACTTGGTCTGGCTCTTGTCTCATAGTCACTCCCAGTCCCCTTTCTTTGCTCAGTAGTTCTCCTTACTTGGAATTAATTTCTCATATCCCTCCTTCCTTCCTCTGGCCCTGTCTGTATCAGTCTTAGGAATCCTCTGGAATGCTCCAGCCTCACTTTTCATGAACCTTCCCTAACTTTTCCACCTACGTTGACCTTTCTCATCTCAGTACTAACTTTTGTAGCACACAGTCTATATCACTTAATTTAGCTCTTAATTAGAATGTCTTGCTTTGTGCCCTAATTTTGATTATATTGTGTTTCCTATAAGTTTGTCTTTTTGCACTAATACTTGAATTACTAAAAAATGCACAACTCTGATAATTATTTCTACCTTGCAAAAGGAATGTGTTAGAATAGGAGCATCCCTACCATGTGCCAAGCCTTGTGCCAGCTGATTGCTTATACAGTTTCCTTTAATCTGTAACCACTCTAAATTAGGTGCCACTAACTCTATTTTAGAGATTATGAAACTACTAGAGGCCTGTTGCACGAAGAGATTCGTGCAAAGCTTTTCCTTCCCCTGGCTGCCAGCACTGGTTTTCCTCCAGCACCCGGGACCCAGGCCTTCACTCCGGCCGGAGCCGCCTTCAGTCTTTGCTGCTGCTCCAGGCCGGAGCCGCCTTCCATCTTCGCTGCTCCATCTTCGCTGCTGCTCTGGGCTGGAGCTGCCTTCAGTCTTCGCTCAACCGCTTCATGCCTACATATTCAAATTAATCGCCATCTTTGTTGGCGGTTAATTTGCATACCGCGCTGAGTAGCCAATGGGAGGCGTAGTGAAGGTATGGTCAATTACCCTGTTTGTCTATTATTAGATAGGATAAGTGGCTTACCTTTGCTTACTAAATTAATCTAAACTCTAACCCTTCAGTCGCCAACTGGTGGTCTGCAGACCACTGGTGGTCTATGAGGTCCGAAATGTTGGCAACTACTGCTCTAACCTGCCCTTTAGTGCTCCCACAATCTGACTTTTGCTCACCTGACTCGTTCACATTACACTGCATTCCTTTCCTCTTTGTCATAGCCATCTCAAACATGCTCTTCATGTCCCATCACTGTGCCTTTGCTCAAAATAATTCCTCATGCCATCTCACTGCCTCCCATTTTTGCCTGTAAAAATTCCACTTGTCCACCAAAGCCTAGATTATGGTTTCTCAGCCTCAGCATTATTGACATTTTGGGCCAGATAATTCTTTGTTGTGGGGAACTTCCTGTGCATTATAGGATGTTTAGCAGCATCCTACTACACATGTGATGTCAGTAACATATCTCTATCTTACCACAATCCCTTAGTTATAACAACCAAAATGTCTCTATTGCCAACTGTTAATTACCCTGGGGGATAGAATTGCTCCTGGTTGAGTATTTTTGGCCGAGATTAAATCTTGTTTCCTCCAAGAAATCTTGTTTGTTTCCCTATAGTGGGAAATGACCCTTCCTCTCTCATGTTCCAGAGTACTTGGCATGAATCTCTCATTCGGCATATTGCTCTGCTCTGTATTGTAATTAGTTGGGTGCATTTTGTGTGTCCTACTAGATAGCAGGTGCCTCCAAGAGCTTATTCATCACTGTTTCTCCCACTGTGTGCTTGGTGTAGGGCCTTAGATGTAAAAAAAAATGAGTTAATCTTTTGAATTTTAAAGCAAAGATTCTGTCTTATTTCAGTGTGTCGCTTAAATTGTTTCCTTGCAGCAGAACAAGAGTACGGTTGGCTGGTCAGTGCTATGGGGAACACGGTGCTTTGGGCTTGTGAGTTCCTGGCAAGGTTCGTAGCTGAGTCATTGGTGGGCTTTTTCTAAGAGTTGCTACAGTCTGGGCTCCAGACATGTTAGTGTATGATGTGCATGATTGATCTCCCCTGTGATCCTCTTTCCTATCCCCCTACTCTATGCTATGAATCACATACAGAACCTGGATGGACGTACAGTCACTGTATTTAACACATTTCGTACCGCATAGAAATCTCTAAGACATACGCCAGGGACCGCACATTTTTGGGCAAACTGCACATTATTTAAATCATCATAACTACAGATCATAATGCACTTTAGGTGTTGTTTTTCAATAATTATAACATTTTTATTTACAAAAACAATTAAACAATTAAAGTTCCTAGTACTTTTTTAATGTATGGTACTGCGTAAAACATTTTCCTCTATGAAGAGGGACCAAACAAAATTTACATAAGTATCTAGATTCGCTTCTTTTTCCATGGGCGGCACAAACTGCAGACTCTCGTAGGAAATTTTTTCTTTCCACTCTCTGGAATACATGTAGGTTCATGCTGCTTCATATCACCTGACAGCCTTTTGGGTGGATCTTTACGAGGTGCTCTCCTTGCACCCCCAGGGGAAGGGCTGGACAGATTTGTCTCTGGTTCTGGAGAGCCTTCATTATTGTCATCTATTATCCAGTTTCTTGCCACCGATAGCAGAAACTGTTTATACTTCATTTTTGCTTGTGGATTGAGGACGTTGTACACTCTAAATGAATTGAAAAGTCCACAGTTTATAAGGTACAGCACTACTTTTTTTGTCCATTTCATCGTTTTCCTTAGAATGGAGCAACACGAAAGGAAGTATATCAGTTTCGTTGGTTTCCTTCCTTTTTCTGAGAGAGGGCATTTCTAAAAGCGCCAGGAACTTGAAGACGAAGACTATTTGAATGACCAAAATACAATGTAACTGCAATGCTTTACGGCCCGTGGGCCACATGCAAATACAAATATTGTATTTGTTCCCGTTTTGTTTTTTTATTTCAAAATAAGATATGTGCAGTGTACATAGGAATTTGTTCATAGTTTTTTTTTTAACTATAGTCTGGCCCTCCAACGGTCTGAGGGACAGTGAACTGGCCCCCTGTTTAAAACGTTTGAGGACCCCTGCTTTATGGGTTCGTGCAATTATATAGTTTTTCGTAGATTGACCTGCACGGTTTCCACCAATGAGATCACTTCATTCGATGTGGACAAGACAGTGTGTTGACATCTAAGGTCCATAACAGATGGCGCGTGAAAAACAAGAAAACTCGTGAGCGGTCCTTAACAGATGGCGCGTGAGACACGAGAAAGCTCGTGAGTGGTACAAAAGGTGTTAAGATAATTAAGGAAAGTCCTAGAGAAAAACACATACTAGAGGAGCATAAATGAAGAAAAGAAAAAAGGAAGACACTGAGAATGCTGAAAGGCCGACTGAGCAAAAGTATGCACAGGCTTTGGAGCAAGAAAGATGAGGGTTTTAGGTGTCCTTTCACCAATTTTAACTAATATGGCCTTGGAAAGTTTCTAAAGCTCTGTAAGCTTTTGTTTCCTCACTGTCAAATGGGAACAATAATCTCTACCTTGAAGTATTATAGTGAAGATGAAGTGAAATCCTGTGTAGAGAGTGCCCAGCCTGTGGCTTAGTTCATGGTAGTAGTATTACTCCTTCTCCTCCTACCACTGCTACCACATGCTAGGCCTATGCTGGGGGCTTTTGCATACACCCTCTCTAGTAGTCTTTACAAAAAATCCATGGGGTAGGTATTAATTTTTCCATATAACCGATAAGGAAACTGAGACTGAATTAGCTCATAGTTATCTATTTTTTTGTTTTTTGCAATTCAGATCTTCATTAGGCCAATGAAAACATTAACTGGTGGTGGTGGCACACCTTTGTGAATATGCTAAAAACACTTGAGTTGTACACAGAATTGGTATGTGAATTATATCTCAATAAAGAGGATTAAAAAAATTGTCACTACATTGGTCACCTCCCACTTGCCTTTCTGTAGTCCAAGCCATAAGAATTCCTAGGGCTCTACAGAAAACACTTTGAAAACCATGTTGATTTCTATCCCCATTTTTCCCATTCTTAACTTTGCCAGATATGTAGAGGTGCTTCCAAATCTGAAGTACCATTGTTTCTGGAAGCCGAGATCCCTTGTTAGCTTACTGACAACTAGTTGCCTTTGTTTCTGAGAAGGTTTCTGAGGACACCCTGACTGAAGATCCCTGAGGCATCCTCTTTGGGAGAATTCCTTCCTCCTTCTCTTTTTCTCTCCCTCCCTCATTCCCTTCCTCTTTCCTTCCCTCCCTCCATTCCTCCCTCCCTCCCTCCTTCTCCCCCCTCACCCCTCTGTTCTTTTTTCTCTCCCTCCCTCCCTCTCCATCCCTTCTGACCTACCTTTTTCGTTTTTTTTGTAGCTGAAGAGGTAGGGGAAGCTGGGGATGCTGAAATGATAGGAAAGAACCCAGGTGGTAATTCCCTCTCGCCCAAATACTAGGGGCCTGCATCAAATTCTTGGCCCTTACCATATGGAGTTTCATGAGCGGGGATGTCAAAAGCAGCTGGCTAAGTAGTCCTGGCTTTTATTTTTCCTGGATTCACCTTGTGCTCAGGGCCTCACTCCAATTCCCACTGCTGCTGCCATGCCAATGCCAGCCCCTGGGAAACTGAGTTCTCTTTTTGGCCCCTGGGCCAAATCCTGAACATAGATTTTTTTTTTATACCTCTCTGCACAGTTTTAATAGCTTGGAGCTTTTGCCTTTTTTTTTTTAAGTATACCATATGCAAAATAGGGTAGAAAAGAAATAATTGCTGACAATTATACACATAACCTCAGTATAGGTTTCGATGTATACATTTCTGTTGCTGCAGGGACTCTTTTTGACCTAAAGGATTGTTACAGTTTAGAGACACCTCTCTGTTTTTTTGCCTTCTAGTTCCCTGCCTATCTCCTAGTGCAATCTCCATCTTATTTCCTGCCTTGTGGAACATTCTGAAAACCTGTACTTAATCTAGGCAAAGTACAGATTGAATTCAGCTCAGGCCTTTTGGACAGAACAGTGGTGACTGATACCATGAATGATATCATTCTTTAGGTGAGACCTTCTCCTTAGGCTAAGGAAGAGACCTGGCCAGATTTTTCCTTGTAAATGCATAATTTATAAGATGGCTGTACTATTCACCAACCAGGAGTGGCTCATAGCTTACAGGTTATATCCCCCATTGACTCCAAATTCTGTGGCTTTGCTCATGCATTCAGTCCTAACTTTAGTTTCTTAGAAGGAAGTATTTAAACCTTGAATTTTTAAAAGTATGAGGCACAACTTTAGAGTCTGACCTTTGCAATGTTCTAGCTATAAGGTCAAGTAATTTTTTAAAAAATATATTTTATTGATTTTTTTACAGAGAGGAAGGGAGAGGGATAGAGAGTTAGAAACATCAATGAGAGAGAAGCATCAATCAGCTGCCTCCTGCACACCCCCTACTGGGGATGTGCCCACAACCAAGGTACATGCCCTTGACCAGAATCGAACCTGGGACCCTTCAGTCCGCAGGCCGACGCTCTATCCACTGAGCCAAACCGGTTAGGGCTAAGGTCAAGTAATCTGAAGCCTCACTTAACTCATCTGTAAAGTAGAGATGAAAATAAGATACTCTTTGTCATTGACAAGCCTACAGGCTAGTGAGAGAGGCAGACATATAAACTGGCAATGACAATAACACATTTTAGGGACTATAATGGCGGTGTGGACAGGGGACTGTGGGTATTTCAAGAGGAATAAGAGGTAATCTAACATGTGCTGGTGTAGCAAAAGACACATTGTCAACCAGACACAGGAAAGTATACCAGTTGCTAAACAAGTTGAACTACATACACATCAGAGGGAGTATAGGCATAGTTTGCAATCTGTCCCAGTGCCTTAGCCAGATACAGGAGGAAGCAGCAGCTCCCCCAGATGGTATCTCTCATGTTTCTAGGAAAACCCAGACGGTGGTTTGCTCTGACAGGCAGGGATATTCTTTCTTACTATGCAGACTGTTGTTTTCTTTTCTCTCCATTTTGTTGGTGAGTCTGCTTTGCCTATTCTGGATGGCAATCCTATTGATGCCTGTAACATTTCGTGAGTGCCTACATATGTGTATATGTCTCTCTGTGCCTTCATGTTTGTTTCTTTGTATGTGTGTATACATTATTTTGTGCTTTTCTGTATTGTATGTGTCTTTTTGTATTTAGACGTGTCTGTGTATGACAAGAAGTGGAGGAGGGGAGGAACATTGAGCCAAGGTGATAGGAACTGAGAGAAGCCCAGAAGCCAGGTTGAGGACTAAGGAGGTTAGAAGCAAAAGGTTAGGCTGCAGTACAGTATGCAGGACCTAGAGGTAAGAGCAGAGCTGGAAATGTAATCAGGAATCAAAGATACTGTTAGTGTAGGCAGGATCTGGGCTCTACAAAGTGGTAGGCCAAATGCAGTCGTCATTCAGCAGCCAGAAATGGTCAAGCCAGGAGAGAGAGGAAAGCCCTGCTTCAGGTATTCTTGTCTAAGGAGGAACCAGCACCTGACTCTGAGGGCCCTGCTTGCCTTCAGACCTAACTGGTTTGTGTTTGTCTAAAGAGGAACCAGCAGCTGACTCTGAGGGCCCTGCTTGCCTTCAGACCTAACTGGTTTGCATGTATTCATGCAAATCCCTGTATCTGTATCTGTATGCGCATCACATTCAGTATACTTCATAGCATTAGGAACAATTCGTTTCCAATGCAAAGTCTGATTCACTTGAGGATCAATGACCCTTCCCTTATTTGTTCTCCTTCCCTTCTTTCTCCAAACATATTTAGTGTCTGCTCTATGCTGGGTACTGGATATGCAAAGACTAATAAGGAAGACACATATTAGTGAAGCAGAAACATATTCATGTTCAATCCTAAAAGGTATTGTGACAAGAGATTAGCACTGCATGCCCTGGAAATGCAGAAAAGGGCATTTCACTGTCCTAGTGTGCCAGGAAAGGCTACCCAGAAGAGGTGATGCCTAAGATGAATTTTGGAAGATGAATAGGAGTCAACCTGGGACAGTGGTAAAAAGGGTATACTAAGTGGAGGGACGAGTGTGATGTCCTTAGGGATCTGTGCGCCATTAGTTCTTTGAACATAAAATGTAATAGGGATGGGGTGGGGTAAGAGCATGTGCTGGGAGAAGGTCAATGGGGGGAAGAAGAGGAGACATGTGTACAACTATTTGTAATACTTTAAACAAGAAAAAAGATAAAAATAAATGTAATAGGGGGACAGGGAGGGAGAGGTTGGAAAGACAGGCATTAGCCAGATTTTATTGAGAAACTTGGATTTCATCCCAAAAGTAATGAGCTAGTAAGTAGGATTGTAAGTAGAGATGGCTCTAACTCTGATGAAGGTATGTCAGGAGGAGGCTTTGCAGAGCAGGTGAAACTGGGACTTGTTTTTTAATGATGAACAGAGGTTTACTGATGAAGAAAGAAGGAGGAGAATTTCAGGAAAAAGGAAATTTATGAGTAAAGGCAGTAGGCAAAAATATAAGTTTGGGAAACATCATGTAGGGAAGAGTCTAGAGCAAGCTCAAAGGCTAATACAAGCCAAATAAACAAGGTTGAAGTTTATGTGGGCCACAAAAAAACAAAAGCTTCAATTTTCATAGAAACATAGGTTTATTTTGATAGAGACATGCTGAATACAAAGAGCTGAAATAAATGAGTAATCATTAACATAAAATAATAGAACATTTTAATAAAAATTAATATTTTCTTGAACATTAATTTACTAGACACTGAATAACTGCACAAATTAATAAGCATAATGCAAATAGACCTATTTTTCTTGCTCTCCAAAAGCGAAATATTTTCTGTTGCATACACCAAGCAAGTCAATACAAGACTAATAACCTGGCAACCGGCTGCTAAAATATTCGCTGCTAGTATTAGTGGAGAGAAACGGTGTGCCTGCATGTAAGGGAAATGAATGCAACATAATTAAAGTAATCAGTCATTAAGGAAAGTTGTAGTTCGTTATTAATAATTATGTATAACAGGATATTGTAAAAATTAAGTTATAAAATTTTTATTAAAACATTTCTTACATACCGTTATATTAGCTGTGCTGCAAAAATATTTGTTGTGGGCCTCATGTGGCCCGTGGGCCGCAAGTTTGACATGCTTGGTCTAGAGAATAATTTCTTCATGTATAAGATAGAGACTGGTAATATATACCTTCAATGGCTAATATGAGATAATGGATGTAAAGAATCCTTTGTAAACTATAATGCAGTGTAAATTTCAATAGCAGGTATTGTGCAGCTTCTCCTCTTTTCCTCTCAGTGCCCAGCAGCATCAGGCCCTCCCAGGTGTAGATCAGGTAGGCATTCACCCCAGCAGAGTGGCTTTTACTAGGTGAGAACCGTGCCTTTTTTCATCTACTCACACGTGGAATCTTGAGGAGGAGGAGCTAAGTTTAGAAGCTACTGGGACTCAGAGGCTGAGTGCTGGTTCTTTCAGGATACACCATTTTCCACAGTATGTGAGCCCTCATACTGTGAGCCCTCAAAATAGTCAAACATGAAGCACCTTTTACATATAGGCACTGTGAAGGACTGTGCCTTAAATGATTTAATTTTCTCCACTTTGGAACTGTGGGGTATCTACATTTTATAGGCTCAAGGGGACATAGTGAGTATGTGGCAGAGATGGGATTTGAGTCTGTATCTGTGACATTCTTTTTCCTGTATGTCACTTCACAAGCTTTCTGCTGTCTGTGACTGTAAGAAGCTTCATGATTAGTGGGAGTGAAACACGATGAGGGGGTGGGCAGAGTGGGGCTCTGTCTTACCTAGGTGCTCTCAGTATGTCTAATTGATCTTTGTGTCCTTGGATCCCAGCACAGAACATGCCACAAATTAACTGCTCTATAAAGTTTGTTGTGCAAATGAATGAATAAATTCTTCTTAATAATGGCTTCTAGAACTCTAAATGTCTTCACTACACCCTTCTGCCTTCTTTGTGGTGCTATGATACTCTAATTGGAGATTTTGTTCTTGAGGACTGTTTTTGAGGCGGGGGTTGGGGGGAGGAGTATTGCTTAAATTCTTCCTCTAGGAGTTGATTAGCAGCTAGGAGGTTGTTGTTTTTTTAATTTTTTAAAATATATATATATATTTTTTCTTTTTTTTAAAAAATATTTTTTATTGATTAAGATATTGCATATGTGTACCCTCTACCCCCCCCCCCCCCCCCCCCCCGCTCATCCCCTCACCCCTCCGTTGTCCGTGTCCATTGGTTAGGCCTATATGCTTGCATATAAGTCCTTTGGTTGATCTTTCCCCCTTGCCCCCACCCTCCCCTACCTTCCCTCCAAGGCCCAACAGTCCAATCAATGCCTCTCCGTCTCTGGATCAGTCCTTGTTCATCAGTTTATGTTGTTCATTATATTCCACAAATGAGTGAGATCCTGTGGTATTTATCCGCTCTCCAGTTCCATCCATGCTGTGGCAAATGGTAAGAGTTCCTTTTTCTTCTTCCTCTTCTTAAAGAATACCTTTCAGCATTTCATATAATGCTGGTTTGGTGGTGATGAACTCCTTTAGCTTTTTCTTATCCGTGAAACTCTTTATCTGACCTTCCATTCTGAATGATAGCTTTGCTGGATAAAGTAATCTTGGTTGCAGGTTCTTGCTATTCATCTCTTTGAATATTTCTTGCCACTCTCTTCTGGCCTGCATGGTTTCTGTTGAGAAATCAGCTGACAGTCGAATGGGTACTCCCTTGTAGGTAACTGACTGTCTTTCTCTTGCTGCTTTTAAGATTCTCTCTTTATCTTTTGCTCTTGGCATTTTAATTATGATGTGTCTTGGTGTGGTCCTCTTTGGATTCCTTTTGTTTGGGGTTCTCTGCGCTTCCTGGACTTGTAAGTCCATTTCTTTCACCAGGTAGGGGAAGTTTTCTGTCATTATTTCTTCAAAAAGGTTTTCAATATCTTGCCCTCTCTCTCCTTCTGGTACCCCTATAATTCTGATGTTGGTACGCTTGAAGTTGTCCCAGAGGTTCCTTACACTATCTTCATATTTTTTGAATCTCTTTTCTTTTTTCTTTTTCGGTCGGGTATTTTTTGTTTCTTTGTATTTCAAATCTTTGACTTGATTCTTGGGATCCTCTTGTCTGCTGTTGGATCTCTGTAAATTATTCTTTATTTCAGTCAGTGTATGCTTAATTTCTAGTTGGTCCTTTTTCATGTCCTCCATGGTCTCACTATACTCCTTGAGGGATTCATTAAATTTATCGGCGGTTTCCATAAAATTCTTGAAAAACCTTATAAACGTGGCGTTGAACTCTATATCCAGTCGTTTGCTTTCCTCCGTTTCTGCCATTTGTGACCTTTTTCTTTGTCTCCGCATTTTGGCTGCTTCCCTGTGTTGATAGAGTGGCCCTGCGCGCCAGGTGTCCTGTAGGGCCCAGTGGCTCAGCCTCCCCAGTTACCTGGGGTAGACACTCTTGGTGCACTTTTGGTGCCTTGGTTGTTGTAGCATCACTGGGAGGAATTGACCTCCAGGCCAATTGGCTGTGGGAATCAGCTGTGTCTGAAGTGGGAGAATGGTCCCCCTCTGACCACTGGGTACAGTGGCTCCTGGATCTAAGGAGGTGCTAATTCAGCCCCTGCCTGAGGCCACACAGCAGGAGCCACGAAGAGGCTCAGCTGTGAAGCAATGCAAGCCGCTGCGGGGCCTTGGGCCTTCTCTTGGAGGTTCCGGGTCTGCCTGGCTGGGCTGTAGTTAGGTACATTCACATGCAAAAGCCTCTGCCTCAGCCTGGGTGGGGCGGGGTCTCAGGGAGTCAAAGGGCGGTGAAAGCAGCTATGGTGATTCTCCGCGCCCGGAGTCGCGCGTCTCAGTGTCCCGGTAACGGCTGCAAGCACCTCTGAGGGAAAGCCGCCCTCAAGTTCGCCCGCTGCCGCCTGACAGACCAGCCTCTCCCTGTATGAGCCCTGGGTCCCCAGAGACCCGCTGGAACCGGAGTTCAGAGCAGTTGGGAGCTTGTGATTCAAAAAGACAGCCGCGTCCTCAGGCGCCACCCCCTTTCCGCGCCCGCGAGCCGCCGCCGTACCTCTGCACTTCACCTCTGGCTCTCAGCGTGCCCCTCTTTTCTTCTAGTTGTAGAAATTACACTCAGCCAGCCTTCCTGTTGTTCTGGACGATGTTTGCTCTGACCCTTGCGGCATTCTTCAATTGTTGTGTGAGGCGACAATTTCCCGGTGTTTATCTATGCCGCCATCTTAGTTTCTCCAACCCTATTCTTAAAATATATTTTATTGATTTTTTTTACAGAGAGGAAGGGAGAGGGATAGAGAGTTAGAAACATCAATAAGAGAGAAACATCAATCAACTGCCTCCTGCACACCCCCTACTGGGGATGTGCCCACAACCAAGGTACATGCCCTTGACCAGAATCGAACCTGGGACCCTTCAGTCCGCAGGCTGACGCTCTATCCACCGAGCCAAACCGGGTAGGATGAGGTTGTTGGTTTTTTAAATATTTATTGTTGAAAGTATTACATAGGTCCTCCTTTCCCCCCATAAACCTCTTCTAGTCCACTTCCGTCCCTCCACCCCAGACCCTCACCACGCCATTGTCTGTGTCCATGGGTTATGCATATATGCATACAAGTTCGTGGGTTGATCTCTTCCCACCCACCTTCCCCTGCCTTCCCTCTGAGGTTCAACAGTCTTTTCATGCTTCTATGTCTCTGGGTCTATTTTTGATCATCAGTTTATTTGGTTCATTAGATTCCACATATAAGTGAGATCATGTGATACTTACCTTTCTCTGACTGGCTTATTTCACTTAGCATAATACTCTCCAGGTCCATCCATGCTGTTGCAAATGGTAAGAGTTCTTTCTTTTTTATTGCTACGTAGTATTCCATTGTGTAAATGTACCATAGTTTTTTTTTATCCACTAGGGTGCATATATTCTTTCTGATGAGTGTTTCAGGCTTCTTAGGATAATTCCTTGAAGTGGGATGACTGGGTCAATAGAAGTTCCATTTTTAATTTTTTGAAGAAACTCCATACTGTTTTCCACAGTGGCTATACCAGTCTACATTCCCACCAGCAGTATACTAGGGTTCCCTTTTTCTTTACAACCTTGCCAACACTTGTCGTTGGTTGATTTGTTGATCATAGCCATTCTGACAGGTGTAAGGTGATATCTCATTGTCGTTTTGATTTCCATCTCTCAGATGATTAGTGACTTTGAGCATTTTTTCATATGTCTCTTGGCTTTCTGTATGTCCACTTTGGAGAAGTGTCTATATAAGTCCTTTGCCCGCTTTTTAATTGAATTGTTTGTCTTCCTTTTGTTAAGTTGAATGAATTCCCTATATATTTTGGAGATAAGGAGCTCGTAGGTTCTTAAAGTGGGGCATGAATTTTTTTCTTTTATATATTTTGTTCCAAAGGCTACCCTCTCACTTTCCAAAAGTTAGTGGTATTCACAAAGAACACATGGTGAGCCCTCAACTTTTTAACCATGTTTTTTGAAGTTGGTGTTCCTTTTTGGCAATGGAATCTAGAAGTTTTTTCTGCTGGTGAGTGCTTGGCTGGGTTTGTTTCCCAGGGTCTTAGAAAGCCATGCATAGGGATTGTAGGATGGGGAACAACTGAGAGGCTGGGCACATTTTTAGTATTTTTGTATTTCTCTTATAGTATATTAAATCTATTAATATTTAGGAAAACTTAATTTACACATAGGAGAGCTTATTTTATGCCACCAAAGCTGTAGAGTTTATTTACAGCTCTGGCAGGTGTTACTCAGTGGTTAGAGCGTCAGTCCACTATTCTAAGTTCTTTTTGTAAATTAACTCATTTATAATACCCTCAAATGATGATATTATGAAGTTTTATATTACATACTATTATCTCCATTTTACAAATGATGTGCATGATACTCTGAAAGTAACTGGTGGAACTAGGATTCAAACCCAGGCAGCGTGGCTCTCGAATCAAACTCTGAACCATTATGCTAACTGAATCCAAGCCAGTGTAACCCTCTGGCCCCTAACTGACTATCTTTATTTTAGACTGGCCAAATATTTGGAAATCTTTTTCTTCCTCCTATGAAGTAACAGAATGTGCATTGACTAGTAGTTGTAAGCTAAGCACTGCTCGGTGTTGTAGGGAAAACTCAAGTGAGAGACATTCATTTAGTTATTTAATAACCACATATCCTGCTCTGTGCCAGGCCCTATGCTTGGAGGTGAGGTGAGTTTATGGAGCTAAATCAATTATTCATTTGGGTGTCCCAAAGAATATGCAAGATGATGGGTAAAGAGATAAATAACAAATAAAATACTTTCTATATTTGAGTTGCTTAGGAAAGTAAGAGGGGTGTAATTAAATAGAAGTTATATTATGATGGGATAAGTATTGTTATAGATGTGTTCCCTGAGACATGAGAGAACAAATAGGATAGCACAGTTCACTTGCTTGGGAGAGGTCTGGAAAACTTCACAGAGGCAGTGACTTTTTCTTTAGCAGATAAAGAGAGGGAGAAAACATTTTATATGGAGCACCTTATGTAAAGGTATAGAGGTATAAATAAGCATGGTTTGTTCAAGGAGCCTGAAGTGGCTTGATGTGTCTAGAGCAAATATTGCCAAACTTTTTTTATAAAGAGCCAGACAGTCAATCAATAGTTTAGGCTTTGCTGGTCATACAATCTCTGTCACAACAACTCAACTTTGCCTTTCTAACACGAAAGCAGCTATAAACTATATATAAATGAATGAGTGTTGCTGTTTTCTAATAAAACTTTATTTTCAGCTCTGGCAGGTATACCTCAGTAGTTAGAGTGTCAGCCCACTCACCAGAGGGTTGTGGGTTCAATTTCCGATCAAGGGCACGTACCTGGGTTTTGGGTTCGCTCCCTGGTTAGAGCACCTGCAGGAGGCAACCAGTTGATGTGTGTTTCTCCCCTCCCTCCCTCTCTCCCTGTCTGAAAGCAATCAAAAAAATATCCTCAGGTGAGGATTAACAACAACAAAAATACCCAGAAAAACTTTATTTACAAAAATAAGTAGTTAGCTGGATTTGACCCATAACCATAGTTTCCTGACCCTTGGTCTGGAGTGTAGGTATCAGGTAGGGAAGGATAGTGACCAGGAAGTTAGTTTATGGCCCAGATTGTAAAAGGTCTTGAATGCCAGGCCAAGAAGCTAAGGCTTTATCATGTAGGTAATGGGGAGCCATGAGATTTTAAGTAGTTGCTTTGGTATAGTTAGATTTGTACTTTACAAAGGTCATTCTGGTGACTAAGTGGCAGAAGTGAGACTGATGTACCAAGGTGAGTGAGAAATGGCTGTCCTTTCCCTGCCCTTAAGTAGTAGTTTATCTCACTGGAGACAGATTCACCTCTAAGACATCCATGTCCTGGCACTATCTATAGATGTCATTCAGAGCTGTTGCAGCTAAAATGTGGGTTCTTGCTAGATATACAAGAGGTGAATATGAGTCAGGAAGCTTCTCAGGTCTGGGACATGTGTCTTATGGGTTCTAAATATGTATTGTGTGTGTTGGGGGGGGGAGTGGGAGTGGAGGTGGTGAGGTTTGGTTTGGGAGACATGGAAGGTGAGCAAGTGGGGAGCAAGGTGGGAAAGGGTAGGGAGGATTAGATGGTTCTAAGAATCCAAGAGACCTGCCCAGATCCTTGCACCCAAAGATATGTTACTCCTCTTCTGGCTTTATATCAGTGAATTCTGTTCACTGATAAAACTGGCTGGGCCTGTTTTGTGGGGACTATAGAGATATGTCTCCTTTCTTCACTGCTCTCACCCACATTTCACTACTGCTTAACACTTGGGATGAGTTGCATGCTTTGTGCCATCACCAGGAAGATCATTTTTCTGAACTCATAGAGCTAAATATACTTAGAGACAGCTGTTCTCTTGGCTCTTCAGAGAGCTATTAACTAGCCAATGCTGCATTCCCTATGGTAAGCCAAGACTTTTAGGGAGCCTCCTTAGAACTCCCTGAGAGAAGAGCTGCTTGTTCTGAGTCTGAAATAGTAAATCCTCATGGAGCCAAATGTTGCCTCTTTGGTTTTGTTTTTGCTTTTTGTTGCCTTTAAACTTGGTCTTAAATAAGACTTTAGCTATTAGCTGATGTAGGACAGTGTTTAGAGTAATATGGTGGTAATGCCCATCTCAAGTATATTGAACATTGGAGTTCTAGTCCAGCACTATGTTCTTGTATGCTATGTTTATGGCTGGGTAACTGGGACCTTCTATCAGAGGATGTATAGCAAGCATGTCAAACTCACGGCCCATGGGCCACATGCGACCCACAACGAATATTTTTGCAGCCTGGCCAATTTAATGGTATGTAAGGATGTTTTAATAAAAATTTTGTAACTTAATTTTTACAATATCCTGTTATACATAATTATCAATAACAAACTACAACGTTCCTTAATGACTGATTACTATAATCATGTTGCATTCATTTCCCTTACATGCAGGTGCACCATTTCTCTCCATTAATATTAGCAGTGAATATTTTAGCAGCCGATTGCCAGGTCATTAGTCTTGTATTGACTTGCTTGGTGTATGCAACAGGAAATATTTCACTTTTGGAGAACAAGAAAAAATAGGTTTATTTGTGTTGCGCTTATTAATTTGTGCAGTTATTCAGTGTCTGGTAAGTTAATGTTTAAGAAAAAATATTAATTTTTATTAAAATGTTCTATTATTTTATGTTAATGATTACTCATTTATTTCAGCCCTTTGTATTCAGCATGTCTCTATCAAAATAAACCTACGTTTCTATGAAAATTGAAGCGTTTGTTTTTTTGCGGCTCACATAAACTTAAACCTTGTTTATTTGGCCCGTGTTAGCCTTTGAGTTTGACATACTTGATGTATAGTTTAGTAGGGGAGACAGACAAATAACAAGACTAATAAGGGTATACAAGGTGGCTGTAGGAACACAGAAGAGTCATCTTTGATCAGGAAGTTTTTTCTCTTTTATATCCTCATCTCACCCTTCTTACAATAATAATCACAACTAACATTCTGGTTGTACTTTAAAATCTACAGAGTGGCCGAAACCAGTTTGGCTCAGTGGATAGAGCGTCGGCCTGTGGACTCAAGGGTCCCGGGTTCGATTCCGGTCAAGGGCATGTACCTTGGTTGCGGGCACATCCCCAGTGGGAGGTTTGCAGGAGGCGGCTGATTGATGTTTCTCTCTCATCGATGTTTCTGGCTCTCTATCCCTCTCCCTTCCTCTCTGTAGAAAATCAATAAAATATATTTAAAAAATATATACTTATAAAAAAAATAATAAAATCTACAGAGTGCTTTTGTGTACATGAGGAGTCACAAGCTCCATGCCTCTGAGGGGCTGGGGGTATCATAACTGAGTAATATGGACTGTACAAATGCACATACATAAATCTGTGAGTGTGGGAGCTGTGGCAAACTAGAGAGCACATGCCACTTTAGAAGGAGATGACTGTTGCTCAGCTCTGGCAGATTGTCACCAGGTAGATATGTGAACCTAGAAGTGCCAAGGGGGAAAGGTCTTAAGGTCCTCATTATCTCAGCACCAACTCCCCCACTTCCAAGCTGCCCCAAATTACAATATGGACAGTTGATTTTTTTAATTTTAAGTAAAATGTGAATAAAAACATCTTCATAAAACGTTGCATTTTAAAACTAATTTGTAATGAACGATATACATAAAAACAATGTGTTGGCTATGCAAACACTACTTTATGACAAATCTTTTAGCCACCACCCTCCCTTCTAATTAAATTGCTGCTCATAAGTCTCAAGTCTCTTCTATATAAAATTCTAAAGTTGTTAGTGGAGCTCAGTGCTCCTAAATCTTTTCTTTTTTTCCCCAAAAGTGCAAGATAGACAATGGATTTTAATGTATTGGAAAAAAAAGTTATTGCTGTGGCTTCAGATCCCATAATGCAGATAATCTTTCAAAAAATACAATCTGTTAAATTTTGGTGTAGTATCAAGACAAATATCCACAATTGTCTGAAATTACTATTAAAACACTCCTCTCCCAACTTTATCTGTGAGAGGTCATATTTTATTCAACTATTTCAACCAAAACAACACATTAAAATAGATTAAATATAGAACTAAATATGAGATTGTAGCTGTAATGTATTTGGCCAGACACTAAACATATTTACAAAATGTAAAACAATGCCATCCTTCTCCACAATTTTTGTTTGGGAAAATATACTTTTCATAAAATATGCTTTTTATGCTACATATAACAGATTTGTTATTAGATATTTTGATTTTTTTTCTTTAACTAGCCTAGAAAGCTGGCCTTTTTTTTTTTTTTGGTAAAGGTATTTTATTTTTAAAAAGGTTCAATTTATAAAATGCTCTGAGGGCCATTAAAAGATACATCCAAAGGCAGTTTATGACTTCTGTAAACAGGTTCCATTTAACCCTTCTCACACACAAATGAGAGGGATAATTAGCCTTCATTTTGAGAGGAAAAGGCTCAGAGAGGCTTGGGATATATTTTAAAGAGATAAATCTGGGAGAACCAAGATGGCGGCGATATAGGCAGACGCGTCCCAGGTCGTGTCCCGGAGCAAATGGAATGAACAGCTGAAACTAGTAACACCCACACCGAATTGGCGAAATTGCTCAGCTGGTGAGAGGGTTTGCAGCCGGGAAGAGCAGAACTCCCCTGGAAAGGTAAAAAAAAAAACAGGGATTTGGGCAGGAAAGTTTGCCAGACCTCTGAGCCCAGAGAGTCGGAGGGAGACCGCGTGGCAGACAGCCGCGTCCCCTGGGACAGGCATAGCCCCTGACGGAGGAAAGGAGAACCGCGGGATTCCTGGCGCCGCCAGGGAAATTGAGAGCTGGGTTCTGTGACCGCGGAGGACTGAGCCTAAAGGGGGCAGCCTGAAGAACTGACCTGACCATACAGTCCCGGTAAGAGAAGAAGCTTACAGAAACCAAGCCTTCCCCGTTTCCGCGGCTGTTTCCGCGGCCGGCGTGCGTTTGTCTGTTTTCACTGAATCCTGTTCATGGGACATTTCGGATACAGACACTCACCTGTGCTGAAGAGAGGGAGAGTGTGCGGAGGAGTGGAATCTGGGGAGAGACTGGGGAGAGAGGGGGAGCCGGGAGAGGTGGCAGCGAATTGAGTGCTGAGACACCCCTGAGCCCACGACTGGGGCAGCCACTCTCTCCAGAGAGTGAGGCTCCTCCCCCCGGCCCCCAGGCAAGGAGCACAGCCACACCCAGATTCCACCCTGTACGAGATCAAGGATTAAAATAACCTTATCAGTCCCTGGGAGTTAACAGGGTCTGGCCTATAGAGGGATTTTCAATCCCAGCAACAACATAGCGCCGGTAACTAACTATTACGCAGTCAGCTCTGGGCAGTGAACTTCCACTGGAAAGAGAGGCCCTATAGCCCCAGAGGCCAACCCCAGAACACTGCCACCCAGAGGCTGACCCACAAACTGACTCTTTGCTAAACACAAAATAAGGCAGTCTGGGAAATAAATGCGACCTGCTTTAAAATAAGGACTGTGGTTCACAACACAGAGGAACAGTATATCGCAGGGAAACTCAACACTCTCCTGAATACCTGGAAGGTCTAAGGCGAGCCACACTGAAGAATAGAAGAACCGAAGGACCTTCACTACTGCATTTTTTTTTTCTTTTTTCACTTTTTAACTAAGAAATCAATTTTTTTTAAATTTTTTTTTCTGTTCTTTTTTTTTTTCTTTTTCCATCACCTGATTTTACCCTTTTAATTACTACCTTCTTATTTTTTAACCAGTATTATTACTGCTACCATTTTACCATTTTTTAAAGTGCCATTTTATTTTCTCTTTATTTTATTTTGGGATTAGTGTTCTCCATTCTATTTTCATTGTTATATTATTGGTTGTTTCTAGTTTGCATTCATATCCAGGGAGCTGTTGGTGGAATTTGTTGGGATTAATGGCTGTTCTATAGGAGTATTCTCCTCATATAAAAAGTCTCTTCCCCTCTTCCACTTCATTCTCTCTTTTCGCTCTTTTTTTTTTTTCTTTTCTTTTCTCGCTTTTATTTTCACCCCTCCTTTTTCCCGATTTCATTTTTGCACTCCTTTTTTTGGTCCCTACTTTTCTTTTTTTTCTTTTATCTTTTTCTCTTCCTTCTTCCTTATCCCCTAATTCTCTTAATTCAGGTGGTCACCTTTATTTGGAGTTATTAATATCGTGAATATATTTGTGTATAGTGCCTGGTACGTGGTGCCTTGTTGTGTTGTATTTTGTGCCTTTAAATCAATGCAGCAGATCCAAGCAACAGCAACCTCCTGAGCACCACACCCTCTGCTGAGGAACAGCAGCTGTACGTGAAACCTCGCCCCACCAGCCAGAAGAGCCACCACAGCTGTGAACAGCACCCACCAGAGGAGCTGCTGCCAACTGAAGAGCAGCAGCTACCGCAACCGCCCGAAGAGCAACCACAGACCAAGGAGTCACTGCCACCCAGGGAGCAACCACTGAACGACTCAACATCTAGATATGTCAGTGAGATCAAACATGGGTATACAAAGAAACCCCCAAAGGAAAGAGAAGGAGGACTCTCCAGAAAAGCAGCTAAGTAATACAGAGGCATGCAACATGACAGATAAAGAATTCAGAATAAGGGTCCTAGAGTGCATAAACCGGATGGAGGAAAAAATCGACAACCTCTTCAAGAAGCAAGAAGAAACAGATGAAAAAATCGATAACATATGGAAGAAGCTAGAAGAAACAGATGAAAAAATCGATAACATATGGAAGAAGCTAGAAGAAACAGATGAAAAAATCAACAACTTAAGTAAGACCCAAGAAGAAATGAAGAGTGATATAGCTGCAATGAAAAACTCCATTGAAAGTATCAACAGTAGACTAGGAGAAGCGGAGGACCGAATTAGTGAATTAGAAGACAAGGAAGCAAAACACACCCAAAATGTACTGCAATTGGAGAAAAAAATTAAAAGACAGGAGGAGAGCCTAAGGGAGCTTTGGGACAACATGAAACGAAACAACATACGAATAATAGGAGTACCAGAACAACAGAAGGATGAACAAGGATTAGAAAACCTACTTGAAGAAATAATATCAGAAAACTTTCCTGAGGTGGGGAAGAAAAAAGTCACACAAGCCCAGAGAGTCCCAAACAAGGTGAACCCGAAAAGACCCACACCAAGACACATCATAATCACCATGGCAAATGTCCAGGACAAAGAGAGAAGCTTACAGGCTGCAAGAGAGAGACGGAAAGTTACATACAAGGGATCTCCCATTAGACTGTCAAATGATTTCTCAACAGAAACACATCAGGCCAGAAAAGAATGGACTGAAATTTACAAAGTGATGCAAAGCAAAGGACTGAATCCAAGAATACTCTATCCAGCAAGGCTATCATTCAAACTTGAAGGGGAAATAAGAAGCTTCACAGACAAAAAAAGGCTAAGTGAGTTTGTCACCACCAAGCCAGCAATGCAAGGAATGCTAAAGGGACTGGTATAAAAAGAAGAAATAAAAAGCTCAGAAAGAAAACAGCCACACACACACACAAAAAGAAATGGCTACAAACAAGTACCTTTCAATAATAACTTTAAACGTAAACGGACTAAATGCTCCAACCAAAAGACATCGAGTGGCTGAATGGATAAAAAAACATGACCCATACATCTGCTGTCTACAAGAAACCCACCTCATTAGAAGGGACTCACACAGACTGAAAGTGAAAGGATGGAAAAATATCTTTCAGGCAAATGGAAAGGAAAAGAAAGCTGGGGTAGCAATACTTATATCGGACAAAATAGACCTCAAAGTGAAGGCCTTAACAAGAGATAAGGAAGGCCACTTCATAATACTAAAGGGATCAATACAACAAGAAGATATAACCCTGGTAAACATATATGCACCCAATGTAGGAGCACCCAAATTCATAAAAAAACTCCTGGAAGATATCAAAGGAGAGATCGACAACAATACAATCATAGTAGGGGACTTTAATACACCATTGACAGCACTGGATAAGTCCTATAGACAAACAATCAGCAAAGATACAGCAATCCTAAATGACTCACTAGATCAGATGGACTTAATAGACATCTTCAGAACACTTCACCCCAAAGCCAGGGAATATACGTTCTTCTCAGGTGCTCATGGTACATCTTCAAAAATAGACCACATATTGGGTCACAAGCAAAGTATCCCCAAATTCAAGAAGATTGAAATCATAAAAAGCATCTTCGCAGACCACGATGGCATAATACTAGAAATAAACTACAATAAAAACAACCCAAAATACTCAAACACCTGGAAGCTGAATAGCATGCTATTAAATATTGATTGGGTTACCAATGAGATCAAAGAAGAAATTAAAAACATCCTGGAAACTAATGACAATGAAAACACAACAATCCAAAACCTATGGGACACAATGAAAGCAGTCCTGAGAGGGAAGTTTATAGCTCTACAGGCCTATCTCAAAAAACAAGAAAAAATGGTAGTAAATCATCTAACTCTACAACTCAAAGAATTAGAAAGAGAGCAACAAGAAAACCCCAGAGTGAGCAGAAGGAAGGAGATAATAAAGGTTAGAGCAGAAATAAATGACATAGAGACCAAAAAAAACAATACAGAAAATCAATGAAACCAAGAGCTGGTTCTTTGAAAGGATAAACAAGATTGACAAACCTCTAGCCAGACTCACCAAGAAGCAGAGAGAGAGGACCCAAATAAATAAAATCAGAAACGATAGAGGCGAAATAACAACAGACCCCACAGAAATACAAATGATTGTTAAAAAATACTATGGACAGCTCTACTCCAACAAACTAGACAACCTGGAGGAAATGGACAAATTCCTAGAAAAATACAACATTCCAAAACTCAATCAGGAAGAATCTAAAAATCTCAACAGGCCAATAACTATGGAAGAAATTGAAGCAGTCATCAAAAAGCTTCCATCAAACAAAAGCCCAGGACCAGACGGCTTCACAGGGGAGTTTTACCAAACATTCAAGGAAGAACTAAAACCTATCCTCCTCAGACTACTACAAAAAATTCAAGAGGAAGGAACACTTCCAAGCTCATTCTATGAAGCCAGCATCACCCTAATACCAAAACCAGGTAAAGACAACACAATGAAAGAGAATTACAGGCCAATATCCCTCATGAACATAGATGCCAAAATCCTCAACAAAATCTTGGCAAATCGGATCCAGCAGTACATCAGAAAGATCATACACCATGACCAAGTAGGATTTATCCCAGGGATGCAAGGATGGTACAATATCCGCAAATCAATAAACGTGATACATCACATAAACAAATTGAAAGAAAAAAAACCACATGGTCATATCAATTGATGCAGAAAAAGCATTTGACAAAATTCAACACCCATTTTTGATAAAAACTCTCAGCAAGGTGGGAGTAGAAGGATCATACCTCAACATAATAAAAGCCATATATGACAGGCCCACAGCCAACATCATACTCAACGGACAAAAACTAACACCATTTCCCCTAAGAACAGGAACAAGACAGGGATGCCCCCTCTCACCGCTCCTGTTCAACATAGTACTGGAAGTGTTAGCCATTGCAATTCGGCAAGAAGAAGAAATAAAAGGCATCCAAATTGGAAAAGAGGAAGTAAAACTGTCCTTATTTGCAGACGACATGATATTATACATACAAAACCCTAGAGATTCCATCAAAAAGCTACTAGACTTAATACATGAATTTGGCAATGTAGCAGGATACAAAATTAACCCCAAGAAATCTGAGGCATTTCTATACACCAATAGTGAACTTTCAGAAAGAGAGATTATAAAAACAATACCGTTTACCATTGCACCAAAAAAATTAAGCTACCTAGGAATAAACTTTAAAGAGGTAAAAGACCTCTACTCAGAAAACTACAGGACGTTGAAAAAAGATATAGAGGAAGACATAAACAGATGGAAGAACATACCGTGTTCATGGATTGGTAGAATCAACATCATTAAAATGTCCATACTACCCAAAGCAATCTATAAATTCAACGCACTTCCCATTAAAATACCAACGGCATACTTCAGAGATCTAGAACGAACTCTCCAAAAATTCATCTGGAATAAAAAAAGACCCCGAATAGCTGCAGCAATCCTGAAAAAGAACAAAGTAGGTGGGATCTCAATACCAGATATCAAGTTGTATTACAAAGCCACTGTTCTCAAAACTGCCTGGTACTGGCACAAGAATAGGCATATAGATCAATGGAATAGAATAGAGAGCCCAGAAATCGGCCCGAACCAATATGCTCAATTAATATTTGACAAAGGAGGCAAGAACATACAATGGAGCCAAGATAATCTCTTCAATAAATGGTGCTGGGAAAATTGGACAGATATATGCAAGAAAATGAAACTAGACCACCAACTTACACCATACACAAAAATAAACTCAAAATGGATAAAGGACTTAAATGTACGACGGGAAACCATAAAAATTCTAGAAGAATTCAAAGGCAAGAAAATCTCAGACATATGCCGAAGCAATTTCTTCACTGATACAGCTCCTAGGGCACTTGAAACTAAAGAAAAAATGAACAAATGGGACTACATCAAAATAAAAAGCTTCTGCACAGCAAAAGAAACCATCAACAAAACAATGAGAAAACCCACTGTGTGGGAAAACATATTTGCCAATGACATATCTGATAAGGGCCTAATCTCCAAAATTTATAGGGAACTCATACAACTTAACAAAAGAAAGATAAACAATCCAATCAAAAAATGGGCAAAGGACCTAAATAGACACCTTTCAAAAGAGGACATCCAGAAAGCCAAGAGACATATGAAAACATGCTCAAAGTCACTAATCATCCGAGAGATGCAAATCAAAACAGCAATGAGGTACCATCTCACACCTGTCAGACTGGCTATCATCAACAAATCAACAAACGACAAGTGCTGGAGAGGATGTGGAGAAAAAGGAACACTTGTGCACTGCTGGTGGGAATGCAGACTGGTGCAGCCACTATGGAAGACAGTATGGAGTTTCCTTAAAAAACTGAAAATGGAACTCCCACTTGACCCTGTGATCCCACTTCTAGGAATATATCCCAAGAAACCAGAAACACCAATCAGAAAGGATATATGCACCCCTATGTTCATAGCAGCACAATTCACCATAGCTAAGATCTGGAAACAGCCTAAGTGCCCATCAGTAGATGAATGGATTAGAAAACTGTGGTACATCTACACGATGGAATACTATGCTGCTGTAAAAATGAAGGAACTCTTACCATTTGCAACGTCATGGATGGAACTGGAGAGCATTATGCTAAGTGAAATAAGCCAGTCAATAAAGGAAAAATACCACATGATCTCACTCATTCATGGACAATAGAGACCATTATAAACTTTTGAACAATAATAGATACAGAGGCAGAGCTGCCTCAAACAGATTGTCAAACTGCAGCGGGAAGGCCGGGGAGGGTTGGGGGGCAGGAAGTAGGGGGGTAAGAGATCAACTAAAGGACTTGTATGCATGCATATAAGCATAACCAATGGACATAAGACACTGGGTGATAGGGGAGGCTAGGGGACTGTCTAGGGCGGGGGGATAAAATGGATACATATGTAATACCCTTTGTAATACTTTAAGCAATAAAAAAAATAAATAAATAAATAAAAATAAGCAAAATCAAAAAAAAAAGAGAGATAAATCTGTAATCCTTAAAAATTTTTAGTTTGATTTATGCTTTTTAATATATTTTTTATTAATTTCATAGAGGAAGGGAGAGGGAGAGAGAGATAGAAACATCAATGATAAGAGAGAATCATTCAACAGGTTCTTTATGGTATACGTATCCTTTTTTGGTCCTCTTAGGCTCTAACCCAGATCCTCATAATCTACACTGGTCTCCTGGCTATTCATTGAACATACTAAGTATCTCCTTGCCTCAGGGCCTTTGTATTTGTCATCCCTATTCTCAGGATACTCTTCTTCCAGTTATTCTGCCTGCTTTTCTCCAACATCTCCTTCAGATATTTGCTTAAAAGCCACTTTCTTAATGAGACTTTCTTTGACTCCTCTATTTAAAATGACAAACCACTAATACCACTACTCTTAGCATTCTTTATGCTTTTATTCTTGCTTTAAATAAATTATTGTCTTTTTTACCCAAATAGGATGTTAGTATTACTGGTCCAAAGTTTGTGTGCCCAATGCTTTAAAAGACCCAAATTCAAAATGTCAGTTTGGAGTAAGAAAAGGTTTATTGATTGAGAATGTGCCATTGAGCAGATAGGAGTCCTAAACCTCAAATCCATCTTTTTTTGTTTTATTTGTTCTTTTTAAATTTTTTTTTCTCAAATCCATCTTAAGAAAGTACAGAGTTCAGGCTTCTTTTATATCAACAGAAGGGAAAATGGGAGGGGCTGTTTTTGTAAAAACTCAAGCCCCAAGCAGAATTCCTCTCATGATTAGTATGTGTAAAGCAGGAGCTATTAACCTAAGGGCCATGGGAACAACAGCAGGTTTGAACAAGCTGGAGTAAGAGAGAGTGAGCACTTCACTGTTACGCTGGCTCAATGAAGACAAAAATTTCTATGTGCTGTTTACTACTTACTGCATTTCTAATGCCTGGAACTATGCCTGGCACATAGAAATCTTATATTTGTTGAATAAATGAATACATTTATGTCCCCAGACTGGCTGTCTCAGACTGCCTGTGACTGTGTCTTCGCTGAGATGTCTCAATGTCTGTGTTTAAGGTCTAAACTCATCACTTTAGGTCCCCAGTGAGAACAATTAGACTCTCAATAAAATTAACAACATTGAAATAGAAGAGCCAAGGGATGATGGGGCCCAGATATTGGAAAAAACTTTTTAAGTATAAAGTAAAATAAAAAGTATAATAAAATAGTCAAATGTTAGCACAAAAATGGAAATATGGGTTAGTACAAAAGAATGGAGAACCTAGAAATATATCCTACATGTAAGGGCTTAATTTATTATTAAATCACTAGAGGCATGATGCACGAAATTTGTACAAGAGTAGGCCTTTGCAGCAGTGACGGCTGCCTGGATCCCTCCCTCGCAGCCACAGTGGCTGCCTCCATCCCGCAGCTGCAGCCCTGGCTGCATCTGGAAGGAAGGATGTCCGGTCTAATTAGCATATTATGCTTTTATTATTATAGATGTTTTTCAAAACGGAATGGAAGACAAATAATTTAACAAATGGGGTTATAATAACTGGGTGGCAACTTGGGGAAAATGTTAAGGTTCACAACTTATAGCACATAATAAATTGAATGTCAGATGGCCTAAAAGCTGAGAGGAAGGGGTCTTCAAGCTACAGCCTGCGGGCCACATGCAAATACAAATATTGTATTTGTTCCCATTTTGTTTTTTTACTTCAAAATAAGATATGTGCAGTGTGCATAGGAATTTGTTCATAGTTTTTTTTTAAACTATAGTCTGGCCCTCCAACGGTCTGAGGGACAGTGAACTGGCCCCCTGTTTAAAAAGTTTGAGGACCCCTGATCTACACTAATAAAAGACAAAGATGCTAATTGACCGTACCTTTGCTATGCCCCAAGCCACGCCCACCAGCCAATCAGAGCGACTATATGCAAATTACCCCAACCAAGATGGCGGCCGGCAGCCACGGAGCTGGAGCAAGCAGGAGGCTTGGTTGCCCGGGCGATAGAGGAAGCCAAGCTTCCCGCCTGCCCTGAGGTGGCTGTGGCCTCTGCTCATGGCAACAAAGTTTCAATTATAGAAGACAAATAAATCCCAGATACCTGCTTCCAACCAGCCTCCACTGGGAGTTTGGGTGGCTGGGGCCTGTGGCCAGCCTGGAAACAGCCATCAGCCCCTCACTCAGGATGGCCACACCCTCATGGGGTGAGGGTCCCCCTGGGGAGCTTGGTCAGCCTGCAAAGAGCCATCAGCCCCTCACCCAGACTCGCCAGGTACCCCAGCAGGACCCCCCACCCTGAAGGGGCTGTGGCCTGCCTGCAAACAGCCATCAGCCACTCACCCAGGCTGGCCACACCCTCATGGGGTGAGGGTCCCTGTTGGAGGACTTGGCCAGCCTGCAAACTGAGATCAGCCACTCACCCAGACTGGTCAGGCACCCCAGCAGGACCCCCCACCCCCCTGAAGGGGGTGTGGCCAGCCTGAAAACGGCCCTCAGCCCCTCACCCAGGCTAGCCAGGCACCTCAGTGGGGACCCCCACACTGAAGGTGCTGTGACCAGCCTGCAAACAGCCATCAGCCCCTCACCCAGGCTGGCTCAGCACTCCTATATAATAAAAGGGTAATATTCAAATTGACCCTAACAGCAGAAGGACTGGGAATGACTGGTCACTATGACACACACTGACCACCAGGGGGCAGATGCTCAATGCAGGAGCTGCCCCCTGGTGGTCAGTGCGCTCCCACAGGGGGAGCTCTGCTCAGCCACAAGCCAGGCTGATGGCTGCCAGTACAGCGGTGGTGGTGGGAGCCTCTCCCGCCTCCTCAGCAGCGCTAAGGATGTCAGACTGCAGCTTAGGCCTGCTCCCGGCTGGCAAGTGGACATCCCCCGAGGGCTCCTGGGCTACCAGAGGGATATCTGACTGCCAGCTTAGGCCCAACCCCCCCAGGGAGCGGGCCTAAGCCAGCAGATGGTCATCCCCCGAGGGTCCCAGACTGCGAGAGGGCACAGGCCAGGCTGAGGGACCCCCCCAACCCCAAGTGCACAAATTTTTGTGCACCGGGTATCTAGTTAAAAAATAAAAAAATATTTAAAATAGCTTATTTTCCTAAGAATTGACAAAATCTCCTTGCTCTGGGATCTTCACCATGTGACCTACTTAATCTTTATTAAAAAATAGCTTTTATCAACACTTTTAAATGAGAGTTGGGGAGCTGGAGAACCTAACCCTCTGATGTCAGAGGTACTTTAGTTGTGGTGAGAGGGCACAAAGAGCAGTTCAACCTGTGTACTGTATGTGAACATTGCTTTCACCATCTTACCTAACCAGAGATCTTGATTTCCCTACATCATTCTAGCCTCCTTTGAGGTATAGCTGACCATACCCATATGCCAGGTAGTTGATAGAATATGTTAGAGCTGCACTCTAACATGTAGCCATTTAAATCTAAATTAATGTTTTAAAATTTCCAGTTATTTAGCCACATTATGAGCGCTCAATAGCCATATGTGCCTAGTGCAGTGGTCTGCAAACTGTGGCTTGGCAAACCATGGCTCGTGAGCCACATGCGGCTCTTTGGCCTCTTTAGTGTGGATCTTCCACGAAATACCGGCTCTTCCACAAAATACTGACTTCTGCGCATGGGCCACGAAGTTTCAATTGCACTGTATGTGCACGCCCGCCTGTGGTATTTTGTGGCAGATCCACACTCAAGGGGCCAAAGAGCCACATGTGGCTTGCGAGCTGCGGTTTGTCGACCACGGGCCTAATGGCAACTGTTTAGACAGGACAGATATTGAACATGTCCATCATTGTAGAAGGTTTTATTGGACAGTGCTACATTATAGTTCTTGTGCATAGCAGGCTATACCCTGACTAGGTTGAGAATGCTCCATTGTGGACTTTCTTCAAACTTCTTGCCTAGGTCATTAAGCCCAGCTGTCTCAATGTCTGCAAAGCCATAAATACTTGTTTATGGTTCCAGGGAATCTGGGACCATACTGGCAATCATCTGTTCATTTAGTCAACAACATTTATTGGCATTACTCTGGGTTCAGGCCCTTTTCTGAACCCCAGATAAAGAAAGATGGAGAGGAAGACATTTCCTGAAAATCCTACTAAAATGTGCTTTTATGAGAGTAGTGATCAGAATTGCACATTTCTTTGATGTTTGAGGCTCGGTGGAAAGCAGTGATCAGTGTTCAGTCCTTTACATACTAATGAGGTTATAGTGATCAGGCTGATTGAGTATTCATGAAATTAATTACCAGATAAATTTCTAAAAGCTAGAAATTAGAAATATGGGTTAGTACAAAAGAATGGAGAACCTAGATTCCTTTTGTTTTTCTTCTTTCCTGTAGAAGTATATTATGAAAAGAAATCCAGGTAATTAAAGGACAGCATATGCAGTACAGGGGAGAAATTTGGACTGTAAAACCAGATATCTTGGGTTGAAATACTAACTCCATCACTTATCAGCTATAACCTTGAACAACTGTTTCAGTAATGTAATGTTGTATAACAAACTTCCCCAAAGCTTAGTGGCTTAAAACAACAACATTTATTTTGGCATGTATTTGCAATCTGGGTATGACTCAGTAGGGACAGCTCATCTCTGTCTACTTGGCCATCAGGTGAAGTAACTCAAAAACTGGGCTTCCCTGGCTGGTTAGAACATTGGCCTGAGCACCAAAGGGTCACAGGTTTGATTTCCCGTTAAGGGCACATACTTGGGTTGCATATTCTTGCAGGTTCAATCCCTAGCCCCAGTCAGGGTGCGTGTGGGAGGCAACCAGTCTATGTGTCTCTCAGCTCTCTCTCCCTCCCTCCCTCCCTCCCTCCCTCCCAGCAAATAATTTAACCTGTCTAAAGAAACTTAATGTGATTTGGGGCCAACTGCATTATGTTTGAGAATATTACTGTTCTCATTTG
This sequence comes from Myotis daubentonii, assembly GCF_963259705.1. Classification (NCBI taxonomy): domain Eukaryota; kingdom Metazoa; phylum Chordata; class Mammalia; order Chiroptera; family Vespertilionidae; genus Myotis; species Myotis daubentonii. Next base: position 43,825,736 of record NC_081848.1, read on the forward strand.
TAAAACAGATATGATAATTCAGTAGTTGTGAGAATTAGATGAGAAAATACTGTAGAATTTCTTAGAATATTGCTTAGTGTATAATTAAGTGTTCAAACATTGTTAATTCTTTCTCCCTTCTTTCCTCTTCTGGCTTATTGAATTCCAGTTAACAATCATTTATTATCTTCCCATAATTAAAAAATGAAGAAATTTCCTACTCATATTTATTTTTTCAAGTGAAACATATTACAAAAAAGAAAAGGCTATCTAGTTGGAAACTAGGACATAGGCACATGGAAGGATACATGAATGATGGGATACACTTGTGCATTGGGTAGAGAGGGTGTGCTGTGGATAGCTCAATGACCTTTATGGCTATCTTGGTGGGCTGGCTCCTAGGTATCTCTTGTGACTTGTGCACTTTTTCCTTGCAGTTCCTGAGGGAAGACCTCAATTACCATGACCCGACGGTGAAACACAACACCTTCCATGGTGAGGATAAGCTCATCAGCGTGGAGGACCTATGGAAGGCCTGGAAGTCCTCAGAAGGTAATAGGCAGCCTGGTTGTCCATCCTAGTTGCTGGCAGATATAGAGAAGAGAGAAGAAGATAGGCAGCAACTTGGCTTTAAAAGGACATGAGTATAAAATGCTTAGTAAAGAGCAAATTATTGAAATGTTTCTATATACAGTCACTAGATAAGAATGAATAGTCATTGTGCTGGGAATCGGGGAAGGTGCTCCAAACAGAACTGAGGTAATTCTTCACTGGAATTATAATTGAATTCAATCCTATCCCTATCCTTCTCCTCAATAGTCCCCTCCACCCCCAGTTTCTGCTTCTTCATCTCCAGAGATAGGGAGCTTGCTGGCCATTTGAGGCAGCCCCTTTCTTCTATAGCTTCCCATTTGGTCCCAGCTCTGCTGAGTCTTAGATGATTCAAAGATTGGAAGAAAGATGGTCTCTCCCCTGAGTCTCCCTTTTTTAGGTTAAGTAGCCCTAGTTCTTTGAAGAAAAAATGTTTTATCAGCCTCCTCCTCATCCTGGGTTTCCTGCCTGTGAACATTATTGTTAATGTCTTTCTTAGATCAGAGCTACTAGAGTTGCATACAGTCCCTCTGGTAGGGTTTGATCAGCACAGAGTGGAGCAGAACCATCAGCTTCTCAGTTCTGGACCCTGTGTGTCTATTAGTACAATCTGATTAGATACTGGCCCTTCAGCAGTCATATCATTCTGCTGACTCATGTTGAACTTATTGAATAAAAACTTTTGATCTTTTTCATGTGTAAAACCGCTAAACCATGACTATTATTTTTTCTGGAATATTTGCTTCAGAATTCTGAGTGGAAGAACATGTCTAATTGTGTGAGACTTGACAGGGAAAGGAAAAACAGGACTTCTCTCTGTTTTTATGTGTGGCTAGAGCTTCTTTTGATACCAGTAGAATTGGAAGCAATCTCTTCCCTACTGTTAGGGTAGGTGTTGATACTAAGCGGATTTAAACATTAAGTGACCTCCAGGGTCCCTGGTTTTACAGATGAGGAACCTCAGGCCTAGATTTATAAAATTACTATTTGTTGTCATGCATTTAGCTAATAGTAGAGCCAGGACTTAGACTTGGTCCTCTGTTCTCTAGGCCAGTGCTTTTCCATACCATCTTGGTTGAAAGCACTGGCCTGGTGGTAGAGAAGACCAGTTTTGGTAGGAATTAGGTAGTTTCTATTTCTGCTTAAATTATTACGCTAGAATTATTGAATTTTAGATCTGGAAGGGATCTTCTAAAATATAGATCAAAAGCATTAAATTTGAAATAGACTTATATTCTAATCCTGGCACTAGGATGGGCAGGCTGATAGTTCTTATTAACTCTGTGTTTTTATCAGTTTAGAAGAAGCATAAATTAGGTATATGGACAGCTTCTTGGAAATCTTTAGAAGCTGAGTTCATGGTGGAGGCTTTTTTGTAATAGCTCCTTTGAAACTCAGGCTGTCTACTGATGAGAAATCCATCAGTGAAATTATCTTTGGAATTATACTAGCACTGCCAGGAAAAATCTCCTATTACTACCGTGTAATTTTAATTTACTTATTTTTCTGTACTAACATGAGGACATGGCGCCTGGGTTTCAAGAGTGGGTTTCATAAGTAGGAACTTAGAATGAAAGATGGCAGGGAGAACATTCCTGACTCATACAGAAGTAGCTGGCAGGAAAAGAGATCAAGAAAGGGCAGAAACAGAGGGACTAAATAATAAGACTAGAAAACAGCCAAAGACAATTTTCTAGTAAGAAGTTTATTTATGGACTTAGCAACTATTTGAAACACTTCCAACTGTGTTCTATATGACAGGAAGATAGACAACAATGAAGTGAGTTTTCACGAGTTGGTCCCCATTACTGATGAGCAGAAAAAAACATTTCAGTTGTAAATAAAATTTACTTTTAGATCATAATAAAGAATTTAAAGCATTTAATTGAGCAAAGGAAGCTGCAGCCTGGGAAACACAGATTTAGGTAGCAACCTAGATTATGTTCCTTGGAGACAAAGATGAGGCTGCCTTTTATTGTGAAAGTTCCACCCCAGGTTCCCATTAAATCTATTTTATGTACATGAGGTATCCAAATTATGCAGTTCTCATTAGACAGGGCAGGTCTCAGTCTTTTGGTAGAAAGAGGAAACCAGGGCTTACCTGCAGTTGTTGACTCAGATGATGTAAGCAAACGGGGCAAAGTGTGGGAAGCTAAGAGTTCATTTTGAGGTTCTTCCCCATACACAGAGTGCCTGAGAAGTCCCTGTCTGAAAATGGCCATTAGGGTTTTTATTATTTATAAAGTTTGGGCCCTCAATTGACTATGAGGAGCCCATTTCCTCAGATAAATTTCCTCTCAGGGTTCACATCAAATTAATCTTTTTTCTTAGGGTCCACACAATGCACAGTGTTGAAGTTCGCAGCTAAGCTGAGAAGTGATATATACTAGGATGTACCATTAGGATTTGCTAATCATATGTCATGCCTGGTGGTTTAAAAAACTAAAAGCGAGAATCTTGTATACTATTTCTCACAACAATTTGCTTCATTATTTAGAGCAAGGCCCCCAATCTCGTTGGAATGATGATTTCCAGAGCTACAAAAAGCATGTAATTCTGGCACTGGCTCAAATTGGCTGGTCTGAGTTTCACTAGATAATGTAGATAGCAGCAGTGTTGATTGATGTTCAGAACATTAGTTGGCCAATGTCAGTACCATCGATGTGATTAGTGTTGTTAAGATTTCTGACTAATGTTAGGAGCCAGTCTTTTCTCTGTGTTATTTAAATTTTAGCAGGAAAGCCTGGTGATCTCTACATTAGCCAACTCTGGACTTTTAATAATAGAAACAACAACTCAAAAATGACTCTAATGTTTATGTAGTGTTTAGTATGTGCTAGACACTGTTCTGAGTGCTTTACATATTGTAACTAATTTATTTCTCTCAAAAATCTTATGAAGTGTAAACACTATGATTTAGAATTTAGTATATTTCCTCATTTCCATTTACAGATGAGTAAAATGAGACAGAGTGAGTGATTAAGTGAAATAATGTAATAAAGCCTGGCCAGTGTGGCTCAGTGATTGAGCATTGACCCATGAGCCAGGAGGTCACGGTTGGATTCCTGGTCAGGGCACATGCCCTGGGTTGTGGGCTCCATCCCCGTTAGGGAGCATGTAGGAAGCAGCCAACCAATGCTTCTTTCTCATCATTGATGTTTCTATCTCTCCCTCTCCCTTCCTCCCTCTGAAATCAATAAAAACATATTTTAAAAAAAGAAATAATGTAATGCAATTCTGTTACTAATTACTTAGAGTTAATGCTGACTTCATAATTTAAGGGCCCAGGCCCCAACAAGACTGCCCTTACTTCAGATACCAACCAACCACAAGCTCTGGGTGTTTCCAGGCCACCTGTGCTCTGACCAACTAGCTATAAAATTAGGGGTTTTCCACTATCCCCTCATGTTTGATAATTTGCAAAATCAGCAATTTTCAACTGGTGTGTTGAAAGAATTTTTAAAACATGCAATAAATGACAATTTAGTCAGGGGGACTGACCTATTTTCCCTTAGATTGTCAAATTAAAAAAATGACAACAGCAAACACAATAATAGCCGTCTGGTGTGAATGAATCAAAATTATACCTTTTTGTGTGTGTATGAGACCGGCAAAACATATATTTTTTGGTGTGCTGCAGAATTTTAGTAGTTTATGTGTATGATGAGATGAAAAAGGTTGAAAATCGCTGTACTAAATGATTCACAGGACTCACAAAAGTGCTATAAATATGATTTAAGTTTTACTACAAAGGATAAATATTAGGACCAGCTAAAAGAAGAGACCAATAAGGCAAGGTCTGCCAGGATCTTGAATGTGGAGTTTCTGTGTCCTCTCCCTGTGGAATCAGGACATATCATCCTTCTGGTCCATCAATCATTAATGTGATTGCTAACCAGAAAGCTCAACTGAGCCTCAGTGTGCAGAGTTTTTATTGGGGTCCTATTGGATAGGCATGGTTGATTGACCCATTGGCCACATGATGGAAATCAATCTCCACCCCATTTTTCTCCCTAAAGGTTGGGCTGATAACACCTGGCTCAACCACTGAGCTATACCAGCCAGGCATAGTCTACTTTTATTTTATTTTTTAAAAATATATTTTATTGATTTTTTACAGAGAGTAATAGAGAATTAGAAACATCGATGAGAGAGAAACACTGATTTAGCTGTCTCCTGCACACTCCCCACTGGGAATGTGCCCTCAACCAAGGTACATGCCCTTGACTGGAATCGAACCTGGGACCCTTCAGTCTGCAGGCTGATGCTCTATTTACTAGCCACACTGGTTAGGGTGGCATAGTCTACTTTTAAAACATATTATTATACCTTGTCTCATAGTATAAGAACTGTACAAAAGTGTATTTCCATTTCTTCCCTCTGAAGTCAATTGTATGACTTGCCTCATTTGTTTACCGTCTCTCAAAGATTACTGTCCATTGTAGGCTGATCTCCAATGTCTTGAAAACCATTGTTTTATATGTTTTGTTCTTTTTTTTAGTTTCAGGAGGGGGATGGTAAATTCTATTCTTGTTACTTCATCTTGTCCTGAACCAGAAGTCTTGGCTTAATCATATTTTGCTTGGATGCTTTCATACTATTCTTCTTGGCCCAGTCTAGCTCTATTACAATCTATTCTATAACTGGTTCCAGAGACATCTTTCTAAAATAAATACCTGACTAGGTCTCTGCTTACATTTTTTTCAGAGGCTTCCTATTTTCTTTTTCTTTTTAAATAATGAAACAAACATGCTAGGACACCAAATTTCTGGGTGGGAGAAATATTCTTAAATGGAACCTGCACAAATAAAGATATTGCTAAAGATGTTACAAGTAAATTCCAGTGTAATCACAATATAGTAATTATATATTATTTTGAGAAGATAAATATTGGCTTTCCTGTTGTTCAGGTAACACTTGAGTTTGTGTAGAATTTATAGTAAAGCTTAGATCACAATTGCTGTCTCATTTGGGATTCAACAAAATAAGCTACTGCAAGCTCAGTAGTTGTTGATAAAAGAAATTATTACAGAAAATGACATTGCTCTTTTTTTTCATGTTTATTCCTGAAATGTCAGAGCATTGAAGTTAAATGTCCATTTGTAATCTCAAAATAAATTAACCTCAGTTGGGTTAAAAAAAAAAAAAGATCAATATATACATATAAATAAAAATCTGGTGATCTTCTTTTATAACTTAAAAGTTTCCTTGTGTCATCCTGATACACCAAGGTTGCGGGTTTGATCCCTGGTCAAGGCACATACAGGAATCAACCAGTGAATGAATAAATAAGTGGAACATCAAATCGATGTTTCTCCCTCTCCCTGCCCTCCCCCACTTTCTCTCTAAAAAAACAAAATATTTCTTTATATTGTAATATTGTGGGTCTCCATATTGTCCTCCAAAATTTCTGTTTCTCTCCTATGATTTGTGCAAACATGCTTGCATAAAAAAACAATTAACTGAATGACTTCTATATACTAGGCATTGTGCTAGATTAGTTTAGCATAAGAGACCCATCTTATTTCTTTTTTTTTTTTTAATTAAATCTTTATTGTTCAGATTATTACATTTGTTCCTTTTTTTTCCCCCCCATAACTCCCCTCCTCCCAGTTCCCGCCCCACCCTCCGCCCTCACTCCCCACCCACTGTCCTCATCCATAGGTGCACGATTTTTGTCCAGTCTCTTCCCACATCTCCCACACCCCTTTCCCCCCCAAGAATAGTCAGTCCATTCCCTTTCTATGTCCCTGATTCTATTATAATCAACAGTTCATTCTGTTCATCAGATTATTTATTCACTTGATTCCTAGATTCACTTGTTGATAGATGCATATTTGTTGTTCATAATTTGTATCTTTACCTTTTTCTTCCTCTTCCTCTTCTTAAAGGATACCTTTCAGCATTTCATATAATCCTGGTTTGGTGGTGATGAACTCCTTTAGCTTTTCCTTATCTGTGAAGCTCTTTATCTGACCTTCAATTCTGAATGATAGCTTTGCTGGATAAAGTAATCTTGGTTGTAGGTTCTTGGTATTCATCACTTTGAATATTTCTTGCCACTCCCTTCTGGCCTGCAAAGTTTCTGTTGAGAAATCAGCTGACAGTCGTATGGGTATTCCCTTGTAGGTAACTGAGTTTCTTTCTCTTGCTGTTTTTAAGATTCTCTCTTTATCTTTTGCTCTTGGCATTTTAATTATGATGTGTCTTGGTGTGGTCCTCTTTGGATTCCTTTTGTTTGGGGTTCTCCGAGCTTCTTGGACCTGTAAGTCCATTTCTTTCACCAGGTGGGGGAAGTTTTCTGTCATTATTTCTTCAAATAGGTTTTCAATATCTTGGTCTCTCTCATCTTCTGGCACCCCTATAATTCTGATGTTGGTACGCTTGAAGCTGTCCCAGAGGCTCCTTACACTATCCTCGCATTTTTGGATTCTTTTTTCATTTTGCTTTTCCGGTTGGATGTTTTTTGCTTCCTCGCATTTCAAATCATTGACTTGATTCTTGCGCTCCTCTGGTCTGCTGTCAGGCGTCTGTAAAATATTCGTTATTTCAGTCTGTGTGTGCTTAATTTCTAGTTGGTTCCCCAATATAAGATCGAGGGTCTTATTAGTTTTCGTGTAGATCTCATTAAGTTTATCGGCAGCTTCTAAACAGTTCTTGAGAGACCTTAAAAGTGTGGTTCTGAACTCTATTTCTTCCATTGACAATTTTGTCCTGTTTCTTTGTCTCCGCATTTTGTTATGCTTCCTTGGTGCACCCCCTAGTGGTCTTTGTTCGCAGTCTTATAGATAAATCTTGATTGTTGTAGCTAATTCCAGGGAGGGTTTGACCTCCAGGCCAAGTGGCTATGAGAATCAGCTGTGTCAGCAGTGAGAGAACTTCTGTCCTCTAGGGAGGTGCTAATCTAGCCTTTGCCTGAGGCTATCTGGCAAATGTCTCTGTGCAGGGCGGGTCACACAGGATCAACAGGGTGGGCCTGAGAGAGCAGTTATGGCGGCTCTCAGTCCTGTCCCAAGGGGCTCTGCCTCTCTGAGTCCCAGCACCCGCTGCAAAGCTCGGAGAGAAAGCTGCACTCGCTCTGACCGAAGCCAGACAGTCCCGCTTCTCCCGTTTGAGTCTGGGTCCCTAAAGACTCGCCGGGATCTGGTGCTCAGAGTCTGCGACTCCCTCCCGATTGAAAACAACAACCGCGCCCTCCGCCGCCAGCCCGCTCCGCGCACTCCGCACCTCAGAATTTGACTTCAGCACTGCGCCTCCTCTGAGTGTCCATATGCGTTTCTCTTTCCTCCTAGTTGTAGGACTTCCACTCAGCCAGCGTTCCTGTGGTTCTGGGTGATGTCCCTTCCGTTTTTTGGTTTCACTTTTGAAGTAGTTGTTCAAAGCAGCAAACTCCGGCGTTAACCTATGCCACCATCTTGGTTCTCCCCCCATCTTATTTCTGTGACTCACTTTTTTTGTTGTTAATCCTCATCTGAGGATATTTTTTTCCATTGATTTTTAGAGAGAGTGGAAAGGAGGAGGAGAGAGAGAGACACATTGATTGGTTGCCTCCTGCACTCCCCCTGACTGGGCCTGGGAATGAGTCTGCAACTGAGGTGTCTACCCTTGACTGGAATTGAATCCACAACCGTTCAGTTAGAGGGCTGATGCTCCAACCACTGAGCCAAACTGTCAAGGGCTCACTTACTTTCTTATTTTCTATTACTCTACCACATCTCTTTCTCTGTAACTGCACTGATTTATCAGCAGTTACTACAATATGTCATTTTCTGTCATTCCTTGATGCTTTCATATATACTGTTCCCCCTGCCCTTCCTCCTTTGTTGATCTGGTTAAATCCTACTTGACAATTAAGACTCAACTTAAATATCCCCTTCTTTAGGAAATCTTCCCTGGAAACCACAGTCTAGGTTAGGTGCCGCCTTCTATGCTCCCATAGTCTCTTACTCTTATCTCATTGCAGCACTAACACATTAATTACAATGATCTGTTTCCCTACCTGTTTTCCCACCACACTGCTTGAGAGCATCACCTTATATGATTCTACTGGAGGCCAGGTGCATGAAATTTGTGCACTGGGTGAGGGGTGGTGTCCCTCAGCCCGGCCTGCGCCCTCTCATAGTCCGAGACCCCTCGCTCCTTACCACCTGCCTGCTAGCTGCTCCTTACCACTCAGCTTGCTGTTCCTTAGCACTGCTACTGTGCTTGCTAGCCGTGAGCCCGGCTTCTGGCTGAGCAGCGCTCCTGCATTGAGCCTGTGCCCCCTGGTGGTCAGTGCACATCATAACAACTGGTCATTCCACTGTAATGATTGCTTAGGCTTTTATTGTATAGCTACCCCAACACTTAGCACAGGGCCTGGTCCAGAGTAGGGATGTGGAAGACAAAAATTTGTCCTTGGCTCAACCATTGTGCAACCTTATACAAATCGTTTGGCTTATTTAGTTCCAAAGCCTAGATTCTCTTACTACTCTGTAGCCATGTAGACCTGGTTTTTGCCAGTTAGCCTAGGGGACCCATCACATGAGGCCTAGGTCCAAGGGCCAGATTCTTTTTGCAATGATGATTCAGGGCTTGATATTGACATCATATTAGAAAATGAAGATCTCTGCCTCACTCTAGGTACAGATAACAAGCTGCTAGTAAGAGCCAGGAGACAAACCATTCAGAGAGACAAACCAAAGGTTTAGGTCACAAACTATCTTTAGGGAAGACCACTTTGGTAAGATTCTAAAGGTGTCTTAGAGTGCTCTGTATCCAGAGTAGCCAGATAAAAAGCTAGGTTTTAGATGGCTTTTTTTGACTCACTATGGTTGTTAGTCACTCACTCCTTTCTCCCACATTACCCCATATATCCTTCTGACCTAGCACCTATCATACTGTATTATATATTTTCTTATATGTCTCCTTCTTTAGAAGGGAGCCTTTTATAATGGAGATCACGCAGATTGATTTCTGTATCCAGTAATTCACCCAGTACCTACCAGATTAGAAGCCAATGAAAGCTTGGTGAATATATGAATGGTGAAAATAATAATACGTAGTTAATATTTATGTAGCCGAAACAGGTTTGGCTCGGTGGATAGAGCGTCGGCCTGCGGACTGAAAGGTCCCAGGTTCGATTCTGGTCAAGGGCATGTACCTGGGTTGCGGGCACATCCCCAGTGGGAGATGTGCAGGAGGCAGCTGATCGATGTTTCTAACTCTCTATCTCTCTCCCTTCCTCTCTGTAAAAAAAAATCAATAAAATATATTAAAAAATATATATTTATGTAGCTTTTATGTATGCTAGGAGCTTCCCATATCTTCACTGTACTCTTATGATGTGAGAACTCTGATTCTCGCCATTTTATAGGTGACAAAAAATAAGGCACAGAAAAGTTAAGTAACTTGCTCATGGTTTTTCATCTAGTAAGTGGCAGATACCAAATTCAAACCAAGGCACCTGATTCCAAAGCCCACATTATTATTATTATTATTATTATTATTATTATTTTTAACCCTTACGCTAGAATACATTTTTATTGATGAGAGAGAGAGAGAGAGAGAAGAAAGAAAGAAAGAAAGAAAGAAAGAAAGAAAGAAAGAAAGAAAGAAAGAAAGAAAAGAAAAGAAAGAGGAAGGAAGGAAAGGAAGGAAGGAAGGAAGGAAGGAAGGAAGGAAGGAAGGAAGGAAAGAAAGAAAGAGGAAGGAAGGAAGGAAGGACGGACGGACCATTGATTGGATGTGGAAACACATCCCAACCAGGGAGCTAACCTGTAACCTAGGTATGTGTCCTGACCAGGAATCTAACTAGCACCCTTTTGGTGTATGGGAAGATGCTCCAACTAACCGAGCCACCTGGCCAGGGTCCAAAGCCCACATTCTTTTTTTTTTTTTTTAAGATAAATCTATGTTTATTGACATGGAAATATGGCCAACACATAGTAAGTGGAAAAAACAAAGAGCAAATTCTAGAAGATACATTTTTCCTATTACTCATGTAAACATGGAAAAGAAAGTTATTATTATATATTCTACACACAGAGATATTGATAAACAATCATCTTCAGAAGAGTCCACGATTGGGGGAAGGAAATCAAGAGAAACACAAATGTATTCATGTTTTCCTTTTTCTCCAAGATTCAGTTAGGAATATTTACAAATATTCATAAGAGTTGAACAAAATGTAAAGACCCATAAACCCACCTAGATTCTCTAGTTTAACACTCTTATTATACATATTCACCATTTATCTAATTTTTTTATGCATTTTAAGTTGCAGATGTCAGTAGACTTCACCCCTAAACACTTTAGCACGCATATTAACTAAAATTGAGAGAGAAAAATTACATTAGTGAAACATACAATTCTCTAATGTACCAATAGGCGGCTTCTGACAAATGCATTCACTTATGGTTCAACCCCCTCCCAGTCAATCCCCGTGCCTTAAAGGCAAACACCAATTTGGGCTTTTTTTCCATCATAGGTGTTACTTGTTTTAGATTTTCACAAGTGAAATCACATAGTATGTATTCTCTTTGGTAAAGCTTTTTTAAACTAAGTTGTCCAGGTTTTGTGTTATCTGTAGTTAGTTCCTTTTTACTGTTGAGTACTATTCTATTGTGTGGACATACCAGTTTGTCCATTCTTCTGCTGATTCAGGACACTTGGGCTATTTCCAGTTTGGAGCTACTATGAATATTTCTATACAAGTATTTTAGTGGATATATGTTTTCATTTCTCTTGAGTAGACACACGTAGGAGTAGAGTTGCTGGGTCATGGAGTAGAGGTATATTTACTTTTGTATGAAACTGCCAGACCTCTATCTAAAGTGGATACAACAAGTATTATATTTTAGAAAGTATTACAGTTAATTAACAGTGGTTACCAAGGGTAGAAGCTGAGGATGACAACAGACTTACTGATTATCCACATTTGTATTGTAAAAATCAAACAATGGTATTACTTTTGTTATATGAAAAGAACAAAGCCAAGAGTCCACATTCCACGTAAGACCAGTTCAGGCTTCTGAGGTCAGCCCAGACCACTCTTAAGTTCTAAAGCAGAGGTCAGGAAACCATGGCTGCTGCTTGTTTTTGTAAATAAAATATTGAGGAACAGCTAGGCCTATTCGTTTATATATTGTCTGTGGCTACATTAAAGCTACAATAGCAGAGCTGAGCAGTTGCCACAGACACCATGTGGCTGGCAAAGCCTAAAATGTTATGTGGTCCTTTAAAGAAAAAGTTTGTCATCTCGTTCTAAAGCATTTACATAAGTTTTGTTTTTCATTGCAAAGTGACATTTGAAACTGTCTCATGCAACTTTTCTCTTATAGAGGAAACTAAGACCCAAAGATTTTAAATGAGTTATCTAAGCTAAGATGGAGATGTGTAACTAATATTTAGGTCTATATTCTGAGTCCTAATCAGACCATCTTCTTAGTATTTTGTGTACTTCTCTAAGATTCATAAGTAAAAAATGTATTTATCCCAATAGGCTCACTTTTACTATGAAGCCCTATCCGGAAATTTCTAAGTGAATTAGAAGTTTAGTAGGACAGACTCATTGTGAGCTAAGGGGAATTATGCCTTCACATACATGTATGTATACAAATAAGACTTTCAGTGTGCAGCTATACCAATTGACCCACAATACTCCCAACTTTAGCCCAAGCAATAGGTGAATCACAAGCTGGAACTAATTAAATGACAATTTGCTCATTAAAAAAAATAGTAAAGGGGAGCATTTGAAATTGTGTTCCTCAGCATATATCATCAGTTTGGCCCAAATAAATGCATAAAAATTCTCTTAAAAAATAAAAATAAGGGTGTACTATGTGCTAATTATTGTAGGGATATAAAATGCAGATGTATATCATACTGTGAGAACAACCAGTTAGTAGGAGCAATCCTATCTAATAAATATGCTAATTAACCCCCATGCCATCGCAAAGATGGCGGCACCCACAGCCAATAAGGAAGGAATATGCTAATTGACTGCCACACCCTCAAAGATGGTGGTGCCCACAGCCACAAGATGGCAGCACCCAGTCCCCTCAGCCCCCCAGGGCAGGCCTGAGGTGCAGGCAAGCCTCAAATGGCAGCTGCCCAGCTGCCCGAGGCTTGCACTGCTGGCAGTGGCAGCAGCAGAGGTGTGATGGGGGCGTCGCCTTCCCCGATCGCTGAGTCGCCTCCTGCCTGATAGCTCCTGGACTGTTAGAGGGGGCAGGTTGCCAAAGCCCACATTCTTAATCCCTGTGTTGTATGTGACTAACTGACCAGAAGGCTGACTGAGTGACCAACTAACAGCTGTGTGAAGGAGAAGCAAAGTAAACACTGGCAATCTTCCTGTCAGACAGTTCTTTTTGGGCTTTGAAACCATAAAAGTAAGTAAGGGCTTCATCTGGAGGCACCAGTAGTCCATTAGGCGAAAGAGATACTGATTCAAGAGTCCATTTCTTATTCCTTATTATTTCTCTGGCAAGATAAGGGATTGACCAAGGCAAGGATCTGTCCTGGCATATCCCTGGAAGTATGGATATAGCTCAAGTGCTAGGGAGTAATACTTACTGCTCCATCTGCTTGGAATGCCCTTCCTCCGGGTATTTACATGGCTCATACCTTTATTTAATTTTCTGCCCAAATGTTACCTCATCAGACAGGGCTTTCCTGATTAGAACTGATGTAGCATTGCTCTTAATCCTTTTATCCTGCTGTATTTTTCTTCACTGTATTTATCACTACCCAACACTTATTTGTTTATAAATGTTTAGTTTGTCTTTCTCCACCAGAATATAAGTACCAGGAATCTGTGACTTTGTTTTGTATACTGTTATATTCCTAGCTCCTAGAACAGTGCCTGGCAAGTAGTAGTAGGTGCTCAATCTATGTCTTCCCCCCAATGAATAAATGATTTTAGAGTTTGAGACCAGCTTTCAAGGACTTTCATCATTTGGCCTCAGTAATACCACTCTCTTGTTCTATATGTAACCCTTGGACTCCAGATAAACTCTGTGTTCTCTGAGCAGACCCCACACTTTATAATTCTGTGTCTTAGCTTGTGTTCCTTTTCTCTGATGGGCCTACATTTCTGTCCACCCAGATTCTGACCAGTTCTCAACATCTGTCTCTTACTGAATGAATATGAATATGTATATGAAGAAATAATTACTACTGAATTCATATTAAATCCTAGGCATTTTCAGACATATGAATTCATTTATTTCAACAACTCTGGGAAACAGGTATTGTTAGATAGTAAGCTTCCTCGGGGTAGGAGTCTCTGCCTTGATCATTGCTCTGTTCCCAGTGCCTGGCACAAAGTAGTACAAAATAAATGTTTTGAATGACTGAATGAATATTTTATAAAAGGGGAATTGAGACTGGTTAAGTGATTTATCCCTGCTGGTCCATGGCAGATAGGATAGAAATCAGGGTCTTCTGGTTTAAAGTCTAGTACTTGTTCTAATATATTCTACTAGTGGCCCGGTGCATGAAATTCGTGCACGGGGGAGGGTATGTTCCTCAGCCTGGCCTGCACCCTCTCCAATTTGGGACCCCTCGAAGGATGTCCTACTGCCAGTTTACAGGGATCGGGCCTAAACCTGCAGTCGGACATCCCTCTCACAATCCAGGACTGCTGGCTCGTAACCACTCACCTGCCTGCCTGCCTGCCTGCCTGATTGCCTCTAACCACTCTGCCTGCCGGTCTGCTTGCTCCCAACTGCCCCCCCCCACTGCCAGCCTGCTTGCCCCCAAATGCCCGCCCGCCAGCCTGGTCACCTCAAACTGCCCCCCCTCTGGCCTGCTGGCCGCTACCTTCCCTCCCCACTGGCCTGCTCATCCCCAACTGTCCCCCTGCTGGCCTGCTCACTCCAAACTGCACCCCCCCACTGTCCTGATCACCTCCAACTGACTCCCACTGATGGCCTGCTTGTCCCCAACTGGCCCCCCTGCTGGTCTGCTTACCCCCAACGGCCCTGCCCCCCACCAGCCTGATCACCCACAACTGCCCTCCTCTCTTGGCCTCTAACCGCCTCTACCTTGGCCCCGCCACCATGGCTTTGTCCAGAAGAACATCTGGAAGGTCTCCCAATCTAATTAGCATATTACCCTTTTATTAGTATAGATTAATTATTTTATAGAATGGGCATTTTATTTCAGATGGTTTCCCATGGCATTTTTTCTAAAGAAGTAAAAATTACTTTAAAAAATGTTTCAGGAAAACTTTGAGAAATTTACAGTATCTGCTTTTCTTCCAAGAAAGTTGTCACTTTTATGCCAGAGTGAGAATTATTTGTATGCTTTGTATGTCAGCATTGGGCCACTGTGACTGGGGGGCACTTAGCTTGACTTGAGAGTAATTATCTTGCTCACTGGCTGGGAGGGAGGGTGTGTGGCAGAGGAGATAAATACTCGGTTCTGGATTATTCATAGATTGCTGACTTTCTGGATTGATTGTGCAAGCCCCTCCTTTTATTGATGTCCACCTTCTATTGACAGACATCTACCCTGGTAGAGAAATGAGATGAAACTCTCTTTCTTTTCATTGTAAAAAGCATTTGAATTCCTAAGGTGTGATAAGGCCTCCCAGCCATCCACAGTCAAGGTACACATTTTCATGGAGGATGTTCCCACTCTTCAATAAATCAAAACAATTTTTTCTTTTAATTTAAACTTTCTTCTATAACTGTTTTCTTGTTACTTAAAAGCTGGTTTTTTTGAAACTACTTCCAAAGCTTTTCAAGCTGTATATGTCCTTGGAATGAATTTATAAATTAGAATTGAGCCCGGCCAGTGTGACTCAGTGGTTTAGCATCGACCTATGAACCAGGAAGTCACAGTTTGATTCGAGGTCAGGCCACATGCCCGGGTTGTGGCTTGATCCCCAGTACGGGGCGTGTAGGAGGCAGCCGATCAATGATTCTCTCTCATCTTTGATGTTTCTTTCTTTCTTTTTTTTAAATATATTTTATTGGTTTTTTTTTACAGAGAGGAAGGGAGAGGGATAGAGAGTTAGAAACATCGATGAGAGAGAAACATCGATCAGCTGCCTCCTGCACACCTCCTACTGGGGATGTGCCCGCAACGAAGGTACATGCCCTTGACCGGAATCGAACCTGGGACCTTTCAGTCCGCTGGCCGATGCTCTATCCATTGAGCCAAACTGGTTTGGCCCACTGTCTGTTTTAATTTGTCTGTTCGTTTTGACTCTGTCATATGCTCAAACTTCAGTGGAAGTCATGAGAACCTATTATTTTTGCCTGCTCCCTCCTTTACTTTGGAAATATTCTTTTTTACTCAGAGGGACCTTTGATGTAAGGGATTGTTTCCAGTTGCCAACTGTTTTCTTCCTTGCCAAGTAAAAGAGTTGTTGTGAACTCTTCGGCGATGCCTTCCCCAGGATATTTGCAGGTGTGGTTGGGAAAAGTCATTTCATCCCCAACCTTTGCATCTCAGGTGCTGAGGTGCCGGGGGTGCCATGGCAATCACGGGGAAGCCGGCCAGCCGGCACCCCCGGCCCCGGAGAATCCGGGGTTGCCGGCTGGCCTGCGCCTGGGCTCTCTCTCCCTCCAATCCACAATGCAATCACCGGCTGCAGGCAGCCCAAGCCCCCGGCCTGGGGTAGTTGCCTCGCCTGCCTCCAGGCTTTCTAATGGCGATCACCTGCTGGGGGTTGGGCAAAGGTGGCTGGCAGGGCCGCCTTTGCCCACCCTCAGCTCTTGCCTGCCGCCTGGGTTTCCAATCCCATTCACCTCCCATGATTGCGCCTATGTATGCAAATTAACCGCCATCTTGGTTGGCACTTAATTTGCATATCGCCCTGATTCGCCAATGGGAAGCATGTTGGAGGTACGGTTAATTACCATGTTTGTCTATTATTAGATAGGATAATAACAAGCAGTATTCTAAAATGCCCAGAGATTTGTCAATCCTGAATAACTTATTTTTTTGTGGTTATCTAAGGATAAAACAGGTTTTACTCATTTAATATAAATATCTTTCTCAAATGGAAAAGGCCCTTTCCTATCTATGCAACACAGGGTGGAGGCCAGGTTATATCTTTACTATTTGAGAAGCTAACTAAAAATCAATTATTGGGGTTCCCTACTGATATATATATATAGGATAAATGTCTTTCCCCCCTATTTACTTCCATAAGAAGTCTGTCGGGAAGAGTGTTGCTGTTAGTTAGAAAATAAATACTGATGGGATGTATAATAAATGATCCAGGATCCACAAGTAGCTATTGTTTGCTCATTCATTCATTTATATATATTCTTTTGTTCATTCAGTAAACTTTACAGAGTACTTAGAATTATGTAGTCTTGTGTTAGATACTGAAAAATACATAAATGGAAAAGACAAGTTCCCTATCAAATTGCTTATAGTATAATGGAGAAGAGAGATATGTGACTAAATAATCATATAACATACATGAAAGTAAAGAACTATATATAGCCGAAACCAGTTTGGCTCAGTGGATAGAGCGTCGGCCTGCGGACTGAGAGGTCCCGGGTTCGATTCCGGTCGAGGGCATGTACCTGGGTTACAGGCACTTCCCTGGTAGGGGATGTGCAGGAGGCAGCTGATCGATGTATCTAACTCTCTATCTCTCTCCCTTTCTCTCTGTAGAAAATCAATAAAATATATTTTTTAAAAAAGAACTATATATAAAGAAAATGCTAAGTAAGCAGAGAAGGGAGAACTAGTAGTTATTTTGCAGGTTTTATAATGGGGGGTTTTGAAATGGGCTCCAAAGACTTTCATTAAGTGAAGAGATAGAGCTGGGTTTTTAAGGATTAGTTGGTGCTTAGGAGGCCAGAGGAGGGAAAAGAGCTTTTCTGGAAATAACAAAGACCTAGAAGTCTGAGAGCAATGTTCAAGGATGAATAAATAAATAATATAAGATACTGATTCTAGAAGAGGACTCCAAAGTTAAGAGCTACAGCAGAGGCAGCCTCTAGGACAAGACTGTGAAGTGCAGGTCATCTGTGTTGGGATCAGTTAGATTGTTAGTCCCATAGTTTCCAATGGCAATATGCACACTTCAGCAGGGCTCGCACAAGACAATCAGTTGGGGTGCCATAAGAAAATACTAGAGCTTGTATTTATATTGCAGTTATTTTTATCTCACACTTTAATTTTTATATCTGTTTTAAACTATATCTAATGTCAGTACATGAATCTGATTCATAAAAAGATATTCATATATTGGCAGTGTGTGCTCAAAACCTTTTTGCAGGTAGATTATGTCATTAAAAAGGTTTGGGGGAAACAGGTTTGAGACTACAAATTTAGTCACCTTATTCAATCCTCTTATGAAGGACTGTTTATTGCTGAAAACTCTAGGGGTTAGCCTTCTCTGATTCTGTGTAGTATTGCTATTTTTCCCCGAGATTTAGTCTTTGATCTCTCTAGGGGCCACATGGACAGGCTCAGGGGGATGAGAGACTGATCATAGACTACCTCTGGTTTGAATGTCCTACTAGGATTTGGATATATGATTCATTTGGAGCCTGCATCTGTATTAAGTTCTCCTTGCCTTTCACTGACAGCCACAGCCTCTCTGTACCTGCTGTTGCCTCCTTCCTCACTTTGGCCCAGGGAAACTTCTCATTTTCTCTTCTGGAATGAGAAAGCATTTTAACTTTTAGGTACTTGAACTGTAGGGACAAAGGACTCTGATGATATCTCAACTTGACTGCTCAATGAGCTCTTCATGCTGGGACATGGGGTTGCTATCTGACAAGAATGCAGCCCATTCTGGCTTATTTTATTTAGACTGCAGTGACTCTGGTTGAACAACACCATGCTGCCACGCCCTACGTAGGTAGGGCATCTGCCTAGGTAACAGAATGATATGTTTTTTTGGGGGTTTTTGTGTGTGTGGTTTTTTAAAAATATATTTTATTGATTTTTTACACAGAGGAAGGGAGAGAGATAGAGAGCCAGAAACATCGATGAGAGAGAAACATCGATCAGCCGCCTCCTGCACATCTCCTACTGGGGATGTGCCCGCAACCCAGGTACATGCCCTTGACCGGAATCAAACCCAGGACCCTTCAGTCCGCAGGCCGACGCTCCATCCACTGAGCCAAACCGGCCCCGGCAACAGAATGATATGTTGAACACAGAAAACAAAAACTAAAAACAACTGCCTTGAGGTTTGGCCTGGCATATTGAACCATTATCCTTTTCCCTATAGCTTAGCTCTATAGCGCTGAGTGTGTACAGAGTCGTTCCTCGCTGGATTGCAGTGACCCCCTTATAAACCCTCTGCCTCACCTAATGTAGTGTTTAGAACAGTAGTTTTCAGTTGGGGGCAATTTTGTGCCCTAGGGAACATTTGGTAGAATTTGGAGAAATTTCTGATGGTCGTGACTGGCAGCATGTCATTGGCATCTAGTGAGTAGATGCCAGGGATGTTGATAAACATCTTACAATGCACAGGCTACCACCCCACAATAAACAAGTATCCTGTCCAAAATGTCATTGGTGAAGAGACTGAGAAACCCTGGTCTGGAGTGACTCCTTCCTGTCTCCACTGCAGGGTAGGGTACAGATAGAGGAGTTCCTGCATGCCAAAGGTCTGTGCTCAGGCTTGTATCAAGGCGTCCTCCCAATAGACAAAAGGCCTTTGTAGCACCACTGGCCTCAGGCCTTCCTAGCAATAAAAAAGTGGACTTCTTTCCACTCCATATGCCCAGCAAAAAGGCCCCTTTGTCCTGGATGGGACTGAGCTTTCTTGGCAGCAGTGGCAGGAGTGTGTTTTTCTCTGTACTTTACAGGCTAGCACTTGTCTGCCTGCCTCATGTCTGTGTGTCACTCTACTACACCTTTATTACCTGATACTCCAAACCATAGTAAGTGATCACATTTGTAATGTGTGTGGCTATATATTCATTTTCAGGAATAATGGCTAGTACACTCTACTTTCTGTAATGCTTCTTTAATCCCAGCTCTGTCATCCCTCCTTTTCCAAGCCCTAGAATTTGAACATATCTCTTGGAAATTAATTACTCTTTTCTTTACACAGTATTTTAGTCTAGGAATTAGAAATTTGGCCAAGCAATGACTAGGCACTCTTCACTTAAACCTCTAGCATCTTGTCTTCTAGGATATAGCTTTAGGGCACTATACCTGCTTCATTTCATCCCATGGCACCTTTCCCTTCTCACCTCCGGTGTCTCTGCAAATAGTCTAATCTATCTCCAAAGTCTGTTGGCTTCAGAACTTTCCTCCTGAGCTCCAGTAGCTTCTTGAGAACATCAAGAGATTGGAGCATTTATGCATTCAAATTTGTTTCATTCAGGATATCTTTCTGAGGGTCTACTTTGGACCAGTGCTGGGTTCCATTGTAGGGGAAGGAGGAGAATGAAGGGACAGGGTCCAGCCGTCCAACTTCTCTATCTTATGTGAGAGTGACAGAAACAACCTAAGATCTCAGGTGTGCCTACCAGAGGAATGCCTATTTTTTTTTTTTTACAAGCATTTCAGAAGTTAACCATCTACACGATTGGTATATTAGTCTAAGGAGATTGCTGTTCAGCCCATAGTCAGAATGTTTTTGGAAGTTCTCACTTAGGGTAGTTATTCTTTGAGTAAATTCTTATTAATGCCACTGTATATGAAGCTCTATTTTAGAGACAATGGGGGGAGCAAAAATGAATGGGACATGGTCTATATGCCTTAATGTTTTCTAATTATTAAAAGGAAATTAGACAGCATTCTAATGAAAGACAGTTTTTTTATAGTGATAGGAATCTTAAGCAAGGAGGATGATAAAGCTTACCATCTCATTCTGCTTCAAAACTTTTTAGGCTTCTTGCTGCTCCAGTAGTTTTCAGAATTTGTACATTGAGGAATGTACAAATTCCTTGTAAGGGAAATAATTTATCTCAGACCTAAAATGCTAGCTTAAATTATTTTTACTGTGCCAAAACCAGTTTGGCTCAGTGGATAGAGCGTCGGCCTTCGGACTGAAAGGTCCCAGGTTCGATTCCGGTCAAGGGCATGTATCTGGGTTGCGGGCACATCCCCAGTAGGAGATGTGCAGGAGGCGGCTGATCGATGTTTCTCTCTCATTGATGTTTCTAACTCTCTATCTCTCTCCCTTCCTCTCTGTAAAAAATCAATAAAATATATTTTTTAAAAAAATTATTTTTACTGTAATGTTACTTAAATGTGTATAAACATAAATGAGGTTTAAGTTGCTATATAAAATTTGTATGCAAATATAAACAAAAATGGATTTAGATATTAAATAAAAACTAACTTCAAATCCAATAAAATGATACCATTTTACTGAAACTCAGTTGTCCCTGGCACTTTAAGTTCAGCATGCCTTTATTACTGGCTGCCATCTGACGACTCAGTCCTCCCATCATCTTTCTCTATTCACACTACTATGAAACTTTGATTTATGTTATACATCATGATGTCATTTGACCTTCACCTTGGTTCAAACTTATTCCTTGTGCATTAAGTCCACTTCTATTCCTTTCTTTTAAGTTTGTTATCTAGGTGTCTAAATAACACACACATATTAAAATTATTTTTAAAGGATTATTTTTTAAATCACAACATTATACCCTGGCCAGTTGGCTCAGTTGGTTGGAGCATCGTCCCATACACCAAAAAGGTTGTGGTTCTATTTCCGGTTAATGTTTCTCTCACATTGATGTTTCTCTCTCTCTCTCTTTCTCTCCCTTCCTCTCTCTAAAAATCAATAAAAACACACCAGTGGTTCTCAACCTTCTGGCCCTTTAAATATAGTTCCTCATGTTGTGACCCAACCATAAAATTATTTTCGTTGCTACTTCATAACTGTAATGTTGCTACTGTTATGAATCGTAATGTAAATATCTGATATGCAGGATGGTCTTAGGCAACCCCTGTGAAAGGGTCGTTCGACCACCAAAGGGGTCGCCACCCACTAGTTGAGAACCGCTGCCCTAGCCGGTTTGGTTTAGTGGATAGAGCGTTAGCCTGTGAACTGAAGGGTCCTGGATTCGACTCTGGTCAAGGGCACATCCCTGGGTTGCAGGCTCAATCCCCAGTAGGAGGCGTGCAGGAGGCAGCCAATCAATGATTCTTTCTCATCATTGATGTTTCTATCCCTCTCCCTTCCTCTCTGAAACCAATAAAAAATATATTTTTTAAAAAAAACAAAACAACACACACCATATCCTTGGGTAAGGATTTTTTTTTAAATCACAACATTATAATATTGAGGAATGACTAGCTACCGTGGCCATGTAGGGTGATGATGTAATTCTACATGTTGTTAGTGATCACTCAGTAATTATGTCATTTAGAATTGGCTCTTGTTGTGACAGAAAATCTTTTCAATCTGATATAAACAGAAGGGGAAATTTACTTGTTACACAAAATTTAAAAATCTGTCAATAGGGCTAGCAACTTGTGAACTGACTCAGTGCTTAAGTGACATCATTTGGATCCATCTATCTTTATATAGTATCATATAATATATGTAATTAAATGTAATTTATAGTATAATGGAGAAGAGAGATATGTGACTAAATAATCATATAACATACATGATATAACACCTGCCTTCACTTTTCCTGCTGCTAGTAATTACAGGGGTGGGAAAAAGTTGCAAATATAAAAAACAGTTTATTCTTGTATTGTTATTAATGTTTTTCTCCATACGAACAACTGTAAACCTACTTTTACCCACCCCTGTGTATATACATAAATAAAAAGTAGAGTGTGTATTCCTTTTTTTATGTAGGATTTTATGGGAGAATGAAATGTTAAACTCATAAACATGTGTAAATGTTAAGGTCAGTGTGACTGTGACAGCAGATGTGAGCCTTGCTTGGTGTGCTGGAGTCATGGCTTTGCTGCTCTCTTCCCACAGTGTACAACTGGACCGTGGACGAGGTGGTGCAGTGGCTAATCACATATGTGGAGCTGCCTCAGTATGAGGAGACCTTCCGGAAGCTGCAGCTCAGTGGCCATGCCATGCCAAGGTCAGGAGACAACTGGGTTCTCTCACTTGTAGTACAGGAAATGGGCTGGGATTGGCCTGCCTTCAGGTTACTGTGGCCAGTTAAATGAGGTTACACCCTTTTTAGGGTAGAATCTATAGACCTCTCCTCTTCTCATATCTTCTGTGCACTTGCCATAAAACAGATGACTACTTAGAATCCATTCTCTTATTTAATATTTCTATCAATACTGGGAATAGTACTAATAGCTGCCATTTATTGAGTGCTTAGTACATGCTAGACACTCTACTTCAACACTTTTTATACAGTATCTCATTTAATTCTTACATCAAACTCTGTGGTGTTTCTCTTTATTGCTCTTTCACGCCCCCTTCACCCAGCTGTCTCTTTTGTTGCCCAGGAGTCTCTGGGGCTCTTTTAGCCTCCCCAGAATTATGCATATCAGTTAATCTACTCTAAAGAAATTGTGCAGAGGTGGGGGCTGACTGCCATTGGACACAGCCTCCTCTCTGGAATGACTCCTCCAATAGGTATTGTGCCCTAGCTTTGCCTCCTTTGCAGGCATAATATGCTAGGGCTTGGGGTGTGAGTGGGGAGGAGATGGAGTACTGCTTGGACTTCTTGTTATATCAAACTAGTGCCATATGTCATTCAGTGATTAATCGTTTTACTTATTCATTCAACGAATATTTACTGGGTACCTGCTCTGTGCCAAGCACTTGTGCTGGGTGCTGGGGATAAAGGTGACAACAGCCTGCTCTTGTCCTCAAAGGGCTTACTGTCTGGTAAGTGCTGATTGTGTATATGTATATTCTGTCATCTTATTATGTAGGTGCATCTGGTTATGAGCTTCAGCAAAGGGGAAAGGGGAGGGGAAAGCTGTTGGAATGCCCACACATTGTAGTCTCCAGCCACAGAACTACCAGACACTGCTGTCCAGGCCCAGCTGAGCTGGCTGTTCCCTCTTCTGCTGCCTGTAACTTTCTCTTCATAGCTCTCCCTGCCCTGGAGAGAATAATAATCTTAATGTTTGTGCATCCCTTTATAGAGTGCTTTCTTACCTATTATTTTAATTGATTCACACAATTCTGGGAGGAAGGAATTACTGTCCCAACTTTTAGCTGCACAAACTAAATTTCAAATATTTTATGATTTATCCAAGCTGGCAAGTGGCAGAACTGGGATTTGAACCTAGGTCTGCCTGGTTCTAAGTGCCCTGCTTTTTTCACTGCTTCTCCCACTTGCCCCATGCAGTTGAAGATGGATTTCCTGGAAGTATTCAGTTCAGTTCTATTTGACAAATTTTACCAAGCACCTACCATATGCCATGGGTCCTGAGGACAAAGACAAGCATTAGACCTCATATCTGCTTTTAGGAACTCCAGGTTTGATGGACGAAACAAGCAATTGAATAGATGATTGATCATGAAGCGCCAGGATTTAGGTTTCTTTCTCATTACCCATGGAAATAGTGGCAGTGCCTTGTGGATCACTGGACCGTTTCACCTTGAGGAATGGCTATGCTTGGATTAAAACTAAAGCCTACGATAAGTCAGTTCCCTGGTCATGGTCTTACTTAGCCCTCCTGTGGCTAGGATTAGATCTAAGACCAGATCCAGCTAGGCTGGGCTCAGGAATAGAGGAAGCCAAGCTGTGGTACTCTGGTAACAGCAGAAGCATGGAGCCTTCAGTGCATAGAGTAGGGATGGTTCTAAGCCCATCACTAGGTAGCACGATACAATGGAAAGAATCCAGCAGATTTGAGTTTGTGTCTTGGCTTTGTTGCTTACTTGCTATGTGACTAGGCAAGTTACTTAATTCTAAGTCTCAGTTTTCACATCTGTAAAGTGGAGCTAATAATATAACTGAGTTCTTAGAATCATGAGAAGTAAATTAGGTATTGAATGTAGTGTCAGAACAGTACAAGATACACAGTAGTTGCTTACTAAATGTTAGCCATAAATGGTTTTCATTTGTTTCATAGCTTAGAAGTAGATAGCAGTCAAATTCATAGGTTTTTTTTGACAAATAGACTGTACAAAAGATGACACTTGTTTTGCTCAGTCAGATGAAGTTCAGTACAACTGGTAGAAGTGCTCTAAAGAGGGTCTCCAAGAATTTTCAGGCTTATAGGAAGCATCTGATTTTACATAAGTTTACACAGAAGGAAACTGAGGCCTTAGGGGAGGGACTCAGCAGCTTGTGATTAGACTAGTCACTCAATGATAGAGCTGACCCCCTACTTCCTATCAGTGTCTCCTTGCCTCTCTTGTAGGTGGGCTCGATTGCTTCTCAGACTAGAGAAGGAAGTAGCTGCTCCTGTATGCTCAGGCAGGAGTATAAACACACACTCTGATGTCAGAAGCTTCTTTTCTATCTGGGGAAACAAAGATATGCATTTGAAAAGAGCTCTAGCCCTAGCCATTTGGCTCAGTGGATAGAGGATCGGCCTGTGGGCGGAAGGGTCCCAGGTTCAATTCCAGGCAAGGGCACATGCCTGGGTTGTGGGCTCAATCCCCAGTAGGGTGCCTGCAGGAAGTAATTGATCAATAATTTTCTCTCATCATTGATGTTTCTATCTTTCTCTCCATCTCCCTTCCTCTCTGAAATATATCTCTATATCTCTATATATAAAAGCATAATGTGCAAATCGACCAGATGGCAGAATGACCAGTCGGCTATGACATGCACTGACCACGAGGGGGCAGATGCTCAACACAGGAGCTGCCCCCAGCCCACAGGCCCCGATCATCTGAGCCTACCAGCCAGCTTCTTAATCCCTCTCCCTGGCTGGCAGGCTCCAATTGCCCAATGGGGAACTGGGAACCGGGAACTGGGGGTGGGTGGAAGGGGATGCAGGCAGCACCAGGGCCCCGATTGCCCCGCTGGTCACCCCACACACAGAGGGCGACCAGCGGTGGCGGCAGGGGGCAGGGCTGGCTGCTGGCAGCCGGGGAAGATCAGCCCTGATTGCAGGCCAGGCCTAGGGACCCTACCTGTGCATGAATTTCATGCACAGGTAGGGTATGGAGAGAGAGAGAGAGAGAGAGAGAGAGAGAGAGAGAGAGAGAGATTTTTCTAAAAAAAAATAAAGAAAAGAGCTCTGACTTTATGGACTAGTTAGTACAGTTGTAAATGCTCACTTGTGGGATCCAGACAAGTGGCTTTTCAATCTTTCATATCTTAGACTCTCCTCCTCCTATACCTACTGTGTTCTAGCAGAAGAGAAACAAAGTTCAGTTTTTCCAAGGTCATTTTCTTGTTTACAGGCCGTGTCTTATTAGAGTTATTATTAACAATATGATTGAAGGTCATAAAAAATTACTGTATCTGATTGGGAGTAAATTACGGTGACACAGGTATAAGCTAACAAGATATGCAGTATTTGTCATCAGCAGGTTTATATTTAATGACTGTTAAATATATTCATTATTAAATATATTTAATTGGGTTAGGATTAGAATAATTCAGAGGTCCCTAGAATCACTGGGTCATGTAGTGTGACATTTTGACAAGGACTGGACAAGAGAATGTATTTATAAATGTTGAGTGTGGAGACAGATATATAATGAATAATCCCTATAAGGGGAAGTGCATGGAAAGTTTATACCTGGGTGTGGAAATGGTCACAAATGAATATCCTTAGAGACTAGAATACTCAGGAAAGGTAGACATGTGGAGAATGGTGAACAAATTATTGGTAAATGTTATGTGTCTCTGCATATCCACCACTGAGATCCATCGGTATAGACCAGTGATGGCGAACCTTTTGAGCTCGGCGTGTCAGCATTTTGAAAAACCCTAACTTAACTCTGGTGCTGTGTCACATATAGAAATTTTTTGATATTTGCAACCATAGTAAAACAAAGATTTATATTTTTGATATTTATTTTATATACTTAAATGCCATTTAACAAAGAAAAATCAACCAAAAAAATAAGTTCGCGTGTCACCTCTGACACGCGTGTCATAGGTTCGCCATCACTGGTATAAACTCTGTATTCTAGCATGCAGAAGGGAACAGCCACCAGGTGCTAGGAGTCATGGAAGTGTTCCTGGAAGAAGTGAGGAGTTTTACCAGGATCCTTCCTAGCTTTGCTGGCAGGGAACTGAATGCCTACTCTTTGCTTCAACAGGCTTGCTGTAACCAACACCACCATGACAGGGACTGTGCTAAAGATGACAGACCGGAGCCATCGGCAGAAGCTGCAGCTGAAGGCCCTGGACACAGTGCTCTTCGGGCCTCCTCTCTGTGAGTCTTGTGGAGAGAAGGGCTGCTGGTGTGCCATGGAACCCAAGGCTGTTGGGGTGGCTGGGCTGAGGTCTTGGGTCTCCTGGGCACACCTGCCTCCACAATTCCTGCTGCTGTTGAGATATTAAATGGTTTTACATTTTAGTCCAGCCAGATATCAACATCTATTCATTAAATACATTAATGAAACATCTGCTTTGTGCCAGTGCTGTGCTGGAAACTGTAGGAAGACCTGGATGAATCATATTCTGCCCTAAGGGGATAAAATGAATGTTCTAGAGAGGTACACAGTGCTTCTGAATTCCAGAGGAGGGGTGGAGAAGGCATACTATAAAAGAGGTGGCATGTGAGCTCTGCCTGTAAGGAGAGGTAGGGCTGTATTTCATTCAGGTGGCCAGAGAGGGCATTGTGGTGGAGGAAACAACCTGAGGAGGAACACAAAGGCTAAAATATGAAAGTTATGCTCAGGGATAAAAGTAACCGATAAGGGCTGAATGCTATTTCGCTTCTCCCTGCTCTCACTGTGGGTGTGCAGAATGTATGAAGTAATTGTTGAACATGTGTGTTCTTGGACAACCAAAGAGGACTAAGTAGGCTTTCACTGAAGCAATAGAGACACACTCAGGCCTAAGGAAGGGTGTTCCCTTCTGCCAGGAGTTAGTCGAGAGAATTAGGTGGTCCAGCTCCTGAAGATCTGCAAGAGTCTGACATCCTTTTTCTTATTCTAAGTGAACTCAGGGGAAACAAATATTTCTTAGAAGATTAGCCTTGATCAAACAGGCTCTTAGGGTTCACTCCCCACCCTTTGAGATCTGTTGGCATCAGTTGAGGATGCCAACAGCAGAACGCTATAGAGCCAAGGACTAGTCCAGAGAAGCAGCTGGCATGTAGGGTGGGAAATGGGAAGTGACTGCTAATGGGTATGTGATTTCTTTATGGAGTAATGATAATGTTTTAAAATTAATTGTGCTGATAGTTGTATAACCTTGTAAATATGCTAAAACCATTGAATTGCACAT
Source organism: Myotis daubentonii (assembly GCF_963259705.1). NCBI lineage: Eukaryota > Metazoa > Chordata > Mammalia > Chiroptera > Vespertilionidae > Myotis > Myotis daubentonii. Next base: position 43,853,542 of record NC_081848.1, read on the forward strand.
TTTAAAAGAGTGAATTTTAGGGTATATGAATTATATCTCAGTCACCATCATTATGTACTTCTAGATTCTTTTTAAAAACATAACCTGAGGGTATTTTTTTTCCCATTGATTTTTCAGAAGGAGGGAGAGAAACATCTGTGTGAGAGAGACACATCGATTGGTTGCCTCCTGCATGCGCCCCAACAGGGGCCAGGGACAAACCTGCAACGTAGGTGCATGCCATTGGCCAGGAATTGGACCCGAGACCCTTTGGTCCATGGGCTGACAATCTAACCACTGAGAAAAACCAGCCAGGGCCCTCTAGATTTTCTTGTAACTCCTGGACTTTCATACAGAGAACTTAAGTTTAGGAAAACACATTGGTCTCTTTTAAAACCTGCCACTCACGGTGTGACCTTGTATAGGTCACTTTTCTCGGGATGTGTTTTCTGATTTGTATCATGAAACAATTGAGCTAATGGATCCTTAAGATTCCAGCTGCTACATTCTATAATTTTTTGGGGAAACCCTTTGGCTGATAGGGTCCTGTGTAAAAGACAGGAGGTCTGTTCCTTCCTATTACTATCTATATCCTTTTCCTTTAGGAATTCTGTGGCCCTTGGCTTATCAAGTGATCTTTGGCAATTCAGTTCTCCTGCCTACACTTAGATTTCCTCACCTGTAAAATGGACTTGGTCAGTAAGGCTGTTCCTGGCTCTCTCACTCAAGGACTCAGATAGAGCTAGGTATACTCCTGGGAACTAAGATTTTGGAATCCAGCAGCTGTCCTGATGGAAAATATTGTTTTTATCCTTGCCTACTGAGGCTTGTTAAAGAAAATTTTTGAAAATTGCCAGCTGAAATTTGAGGAAAATACTAGGAAGCTCTTTGCCAGGAGACTCTGCAAGGGTGGGGCCCTGCCTGGTGGGGTCCTGCAAAGAATCCCTTGATCTGTGTCACTCTAGGCTTTGTGTTCTCATCTGAACATGGACTGAAACCTCTAGTCCAGTGCTGTTCCCTGACCAGTGCCCATGCAGGATTTAGAATGAGGGCCTATGCTAGCTCTGACCTGTGTTCTTCACCTGGTGAGTTCTTAGGGCTGTGGTTCTCACGCCTCATCATAAGGCATGTAGTAGATAAATACTCCAGAGAACCTGGGCCAGTTACAACTGCCAGCCATGGCTACCTTAATGAAAAGCCTGCTGTTGGTCTGAGGTGTGAGAAATCTTAAAAGCAGAGATTGTTTGTGCAGTAGCCAGGAGGGTCTGCTGAGTGAGCATGATCCATCTACTCACAGCAGCTTCAAAGCTTAGAAAGAGGGAAAAGGGATTATACTGGCTCAGCAGAGGGTCACCTCAGAGTCCATTTGCTGATAGTAGATGACATCTCAGTCTTCCCCATGTGGCCACAGAGCAGCACATGGCTCTTTACAGACTTTTCCACCCTGCAAAGTTGGCTCTAGGCTTGGAGGCCCATGTGGGGCTGCCCTAACTGTGCCAGTAGCCAGGTGTTAGGTATAATCTGAGAAACCAATGCCCAATGCAGTGTCCAGTTGGAGGCCTAAGCTGATGTCTCACTCTGGCAGCAGATCATTCGTTGAGGGAGCTTTTTCTTCTCTGCAGATAATTTCTCAGAGAAAATGAGGCTCAGAGAGATGAGGTGAGTGTTTAGAGTTCATTCAGCATTTAAATGGCAGAGCCATGACTCAAACCCAGGTCTTTAATTTATATTTCATTGCTCTTTTCTACTCTGTAATCCCACCCTCTACTTGTGTAGAGGAAACAAATTATTATATAAAGAATTCCAGCTTTGAAATCAAGTAAACTGGCTCTGTCACTCAGATGTTTTGTGACCTTGAGTATATTCCCAAGGTTCTATATGTCCCAGTTTCTTCTAAACAAATGGTAGCTACTATTTTCAGTGTACAGTACAGTATGTCTGCTCTGGTCAGTCCTTGGCTAGGGACTACTGTGCCCTTGGTGCTTCAGCAGGAGTATTGAGAAGGGTACAGGGAGAGGCCTGCCAAGCAATTGTTGGGGTTGGGGAAGTTGTGGAGAGGAAAAGACAACACTACACCTGTCTTCCTTCTTCAGTGACTCAAATAATAGGGAAGAGTCCTTGGTAAGCAGGAGTGGCTGCCTCTCTGGCAAAGCTTGCTCTGGTCTGTCAGCTCTATCTTTACCTTCTTTCTCCTTTCTGTTATGTTCCAACTCACCCTTCAGCCTTCTTCAGAATGCCTTTCTAGCCTCTTCCCAGGTATTCGCAATCCTTCCCTCTTACTCTCCTCTGGGAAGCCATAGCCCTTTGTACCTGACTCCTTTATAAAATTCTGTTTCCCTGTCTGATACCATTTAAACTGGGAACTCCCCGGGAGTAGAAATAGCTTTGTTCATCTGTCATCAGCACTTAGCAAAGGCCCAGCAAGAAGTAGGTGTCAAGTGATGTTTTCTAGAAGATATACAGAAGGAGGCTGGGCCTTGCCAGAGCTACAGGACTGAGGGGAGTTGGGAGAAAATCCTTTCCAGCTTGGTTGTGAGGAGAACTGCTACCTGTGGAGCATCTTTGGATAGGTGAGGCAATTAGAGCACTTTTAGGGCTATAACCAGAAGGGAGGTGGGCCCAGGAATAGCTGTTCCAGGTTAAACAGACACCTCAACACAGAAGGCTATGTAAATGACAAAAGAAATTCTTAGCACATATTTCAGCAGGTAGGAATGAATATCTATAGCTGCTTGGGGCAGGGTATTGTGGGCAGTAGATTGGGAGAGGGAATTCCAGAAAGTGATAATGATTAGAGGCTCACTTCTCAGTGATAACTGGAACCTTGAAAATTTTCACCATTACCCCTAACTCTGTTGACATGTCAGCATCTAATTAGTTTACACTCTCCTATGCTGCCTTAGGCCTGATTGTGTGAACAGTTGACCTCATTTTGCTAAAATCTATTTATAGCACTCAGGCTAGGAATTTTGCCACCCTCTGGGTTCTCAGGTCTCAGCCAGCTTCCCTGGGTTAGCTTTGTTCATTTGGCCAGCCACATCTGTTCTCATGAAAACTCCATCGTCTCTCTGCCCAGGCTATGTTCTCTGGGTGCGAGGTGGATGCTGAGAGCTGAGCTTGTGTAGGGGCTGTGTAAGATAGCTGGCCATATTCTTCATGTCCCAGGAGCTGGTATTTGCCCTTCACATGCACTTTATATTATACAGCCCCTCCCCCATTTTCAGTCTAAAACCTCTTCTTACCGCCTTTGCTGAGCACTTGCTCTGGTCAGGCTCTATGCTACATATGGAGCTACAAAGGTAAATTAGTTTTGTGCTTGGTCCTGAGGAACTCACAGACTATCAGAAAGAAGTGACTCACATGAAAGCTGAAAAACATACAAGATAGTCCCTGAGATAGTTAGAGATAAGTCATGTTTACCTGTCCAAAGAGAGGGTTGATCAGGGATCCTAGTTCAGAGAAGAGGAATGGAAGGATCTCTGTGGACTGTGCTGGGCTGGGAAGGTAGGTTGTAGGAACTGAAGAATGAGAGTGGGATTATGATGAAAAGAAGTACATCATTAGTTAGGCATAGACTAGAACTTGATTTCTGTATTTCCCCCTCTTTTTCTGACACAATAATTTATAGATTCTGTATTATTCAGGGTTCAACAGAGTAACAGAGCCAATAGGATATGTATATAGATATGAATAAGAGGAGATTTATTATAGGAATTTAATAAATCACGTAATTGTGAATGCCAAGAGACCCATGATCTGCCATTGGCAAGCTGGAGAACCAGGAAAGCCAGTGGTGTAATTCAGCCCAATTCTAAAGGCTTGAGAATCAAGGGAGATGATGGTGTAAGTTTGAGTCCAAAGGCCAGAGAATCAGAGGGCTGATGGTGTAAATCCCTGTCTGAGTCCCAAGACCCGAGAACCAGGAGCACTGATGTAAGAGGATGTCTCAGTTCAAGCTGAGAGAGCAAATCCACTCTTCCACCACCTTTGGTTCTATTCAGGCCCTCAGCAGCCTGAGGATGAATGGATGATGCTCAGTCTACCAATTCAAATGTTAATCTCTTAAGAAGACAACCTCACAGATGCACCCAGAAATAATGTTTTCCCAGTCAAGTTAACATAAAATTAACCATCTTAGATTTATTTAGCACTCTGGGGTTCAGGTCAGGGCTCCTCTGAAGGGACCTGACAATTCTCATATCAGCCTTCCAGCCTCCATCTCTTCCTCAAATCCCACATCCACATTCCTAATTATCTATTGGATAAGTCCATCTGAATGTTTCCAAAACATCTCTAAGCGTTCATTTACAAATACACATTTGATCTCTTTAGCAATTCTATATAACGCATTTTACAGCTGAGGAGGCTGAGATCCAGATGGGGGAAGTGAATTTCATAACAAATTGGGGAAGAGGACAGCATAAAACCTAGACTTTCTAATACTTGGTGTAGGATGCTTTCTTTGATGGCAGAATTTCTCTACATGAGGCCTTATGTTTAACCTTTTAAAGGTCTGTCCTGATGGCTAGGCCACAGTCAGCTCCCAAGATGTTATTTGAAGGGAAAACTGGGGCCTTGGAACTCTTAAGTCACATTTTGGCTAGATCAGGAGATATAGACCTCTCCATGGTGAGAGATATTTGTATGTAACAAAGTGGAAACAATACCTGCTGCATGAGTATGAAAGTTGTCATGACAAAATGGGTGTAGTAGAAAGACCATGCAATCAGGCACAGCTGGATTTGAATCCTAGCTCTGCCACTTTTTGTGAACTCCAGCAAGTCATTGCTCCTATGAGCCACAGTTTTCTGGTCTATAGAATGAGACTACTAATACTCTACCTTAGAGAGTAGTTGTAAGAATTAGAGATGGTGAATATAAATATCTGATACATTGTATATTTGCTCTATTTTAGTTCCTTATATGGATTAAGGAGAGGGAAATATCATATTTGAGGCTGATCAGTAACAACTCAGTCCCACAAATATTTATTGAGGGCCTCTGTGTGTTAGTCGGTGCTGTGCTAGGCACTGATGTACAGACAAGTAACAATCAAGGGCCACAGAGTAAATCAGCCATATTAGACTCGTTTTCTTCCCACCACACTTGGTGGCTCATGGAATGTGACAGATAGCATAGCTGAGCTTCACCTCTGCATTTGAGAAGGCAGAAGGATGTAAGTATGGGGTGGATGCTTTACATTTAAGTAAAGTCAAAACTGGTTGAAGAGATCCAGCAAGTACTGATAGGTGGAACAGTATTACTTTAGATCAGGGGTGGGCAACCCCTGGCACACGTGCCAAACATGGCACGCCAGTAACTTTTGCTGGCTCGCGAAACCCTCTCTTATAATCTTCCATTTACAATTTTTGTGAACATTTGAATGACTTAAATGTTACATTACAAGGAACTGGCAAGACACTTGATGTTATGTTTGGTTACATAAAGGCTTTTGAAAAGAAACTGGAAGTCTTTAAGAGGGATGTGGATGGTGAGAGATTTAGATATTTCCCAAACCTCAAGAGGCACATCAAAGACCTCCCAAAAGATGACAGAACAGACTGTGAAAGCCTTCGAAATCTGTTTTTAAACATCATTGAGTCAACTATTGAGCAGTTCTTCTCAAGATTTGCGAAATTCAGAGAACTGGAAGAGACAGCAAAATTCATGAGGTTTCCAGACAGCATGAAACTGGAGGAACTAAACTTACAAATGTTTTCATGGATAGACATGGCTGACTTTAAATGCAGTTGATTGAATTTCAGAGTAGCTCAATTTGGAAGCAGAAATTTATTGACCTTAGAGTTGACTTGGAAAACATTGAAAAAAAGCGATTAGAGACAGGAGTACCAGAGGGAAGTGTCGAAAACGAACTATTGAGAACTTGGAATGCCATTCCAGAAAATTTTTTCTGTTTAAAAAACTTTGCAACAGCGTTACTCTCCATGTTTTCATCCACATACGCTTGTGAATCTTTGTTCTCAGTGATGAATTTTGTTAAGTCTCATAATAGGAGTAGTCTGACGGATGAAAGTAGTAGCTCATGTATATCTCTGAAGGTCACGTAATATAAACCTGATGTAAAATTTCTGTCATCAGTGATGCAGCAGCACAAGTCCCACTGATAATATCAAACGGAGTCATAAAGTTTTCTGTCGGACTATCAGTGTACATGTATACATTAAAAAATAAATGTATTTTTCATCATTATATACTGTGTTTTTGTCGCTCGAATGAATTTTATTATTTCTTCAAGGTTCTTCACATAGGTACACCTTAAGAGATATTAAGTAGGCATAACATGTTCTCAAAAAATTAGGGTTGGCACGCAGAAGAATTTTGAGTCAGAGATTTTGCTGGTTTTGGCACGCACTCACAAAAAGGTTGCCCACCCCTGCCTTAGATCCTATCCTTGGTCCTGGCCATTCGTATTCATGACTTGGATGAGACTGTGAAGCTGGAAAAAATAATAGCATCTTGTTCCAAATTGATCTGGACAAGGTTAAATAAGGGACTGAGTAGAATAGATAGGCACCCAGTCTGCATGCCCACCTTAAAAATCTGAAGTGTTGGAGGTGCTGGTTGCATGGAATCTTGAGCAAGAATACCTTTGACTTTCTGTAGGAGTGTAGAATTGAGAATCCCTGGAATTGAGAAACCCTGGGAAGCCAAGGTTAAGAGTCCTTAACAAATAGGAGACTGTGTAGGAGGCTGGTGTGTTCTGGAAAGAAAGGCAGCTCACTGTGCTGCAGAGATAGCTCTTCTTGGGACCTGACGAGAGGAGCATGCGAACTTGAGTATGGATGGAAGTGTAGGCTTGCCTGGTGGCTAGAAGATGGCTGGCTGCTAGAGGACCCTTAGTTTTCTCTGTGAGAATCTGGCATAAACATGTAAAGGACACCGGTCCCATCCCAGACCTAGTAACTCTCCCTTGGATGGAAATAGAATGTGCTAATCTGCCTTTGATCCCACACCCTCCCCATGTCCTGCTGCTCAGCCTTTCAGTGAGGAGCTATGAATATAACCCTTTTTCTCAATCTGGGCCTCATTTTCATGTGTCTTTTTCTGCTGTCTAGACCCTACCTCAGCTTGGTGGCTCTACCTGGGACCTTTTGGATTCCCATTAGCTCCTTTCCTGGGATCCTGTCAGTCCTGCTTTCCTCTCCTCAACCTGAGGGTAACCTGCTGTGCACAGGAGGTCATTCCCTCTTTCTTTCCTTCCCTGACCCCCACATCTGGGGTCCTCTGAGCCCACAGCTACTCTATCCCAAATTGAGTACAGCAGCAGCCCTCTTCTCCTTAGGTGTCTCTTTCAGGTCTCCTCCACTTTGGCCCTGGGCCCAGATCTAATATAGTAGGAACAATGTCAGGCTCCAGGAGTGCCCCTCTTCTGGTTGGCTTAATTCTTAGGACATGGCTTTTGCTCTCATCTTCTGTTATTCCTTGATTAGCTTTTCAGTTTTGCTCTGGAGACTGATTATTACTCTGAATCCAAGGTGGTGGCTGGGGCCCTGGCTGCTTCACCAAATTGCTGCCAGGCATTCTCAGCAGGTAGCTCTGCCCCTCTATTCCTGGCATGTGGACTGTTTTATACATACCAATCGCTTGAGCTACTCCTGTTCTACCTGGTCTGTGGATTGAGCCACAGCCTAGAAAAGCTCTCCATAGATGAGACTTACAGATTTTTTTTACCTGATTTGGACTTTGCCCCTTGTATATATAATAGCTTAGTAATCCAAGAGACCCAACTCCTGTGGTAATTCAGTTCCACAGCCAGATCACAAGCTCTAAGCAACTTGGCTTTTATACCCTTGCCAGCCATCCCCTTCTATCTGCTCATGCACCCTAGCATGCTTACCCTGTAGAATGGAAGCCACTGCATCTGGGCACATGGACCAAAACTGCAGACCACGGATGGCTGGCATGTATTGAGAAGACACTAGTGCTCTCCTCTTCACTGCATATTAGGGAAGCATGATTTAATAGGTTTCCAATGTTGCTTTAAGGCCTCTCATCCTTTCCAAACTAGTCCTTGACTTAGCAGAGAAATAGGCACAGAGCTTACTGTGATAGTATGTGGCAAGTGTGTGTCTAAGAACAGAAATGAAGGCTTCATGGAGGAGGGGATGCAGTGGACTCTGCAAGGCTAAGTGTGCCATGGGCAGCCTGACTTACTATGCCTTTCCTCTCTGGCAGTGACCCGCCATAATCACCTCAAGGACTTCATGCTGGTGGTGTCTATTGTTATTGGTGTTGGTGGCTGCTGGTTTGCTTATATCCAGAACCGTTACTCCAAGGAGCACATGAAGAAGATGATGAAGGATCTGGAGGGGTTACACCGAGCTGAGCAGAGTCTGCATGACCTTCAGGAAAGGTAAGGCCCTGCCCCTTCTCCACAGCCCCAGTGTTGCCAGCTCCTGGGAGCCTCCTGTTTCTACTTGGGTTGTGGGCTACCTGGTCCCTGGGACCACATTGACATGGCTGCCAAGGCTGTGCCATCCTTCCAAAACTGCATTGAAGGTCCGGGTTCTTGCCATTCCAGTTGCATGCGCAAGTAATCTTCCCCAGGGCAGAAACTTATTTCTATCTATTTTCTCTCTGAGCTTCAGAGGAAGAAATATGTGGCTGTCAGAAGTCTTCAGCTTCCCTGGTGGGATGCCTTGCTAAGGGGTCATTCTATGCTTTGCCCTACCTTTGCTTCCTTTCCCTTAGAAATAGATACAGTGAACTGTTCTTCACTATTCTCCAGAGAAGCCTCACAAGTCTGTCTTCCTACTACCTTCCAAATCTCATAAATACTCACTTCTTGTATGACTTTGGGTAAATCCCTTTCCCTTCTAGGACTTATTTCCTCATCAGTAATATGAAGATGTCAGACTAGGAGAATATTAACGGCCCAGCTCTGATAGTCTGGAATTCTGTCTAAATAAAACTTGGCTTAAAACTACTGTTGAAGAGATAGTTGTGGAAAAAGGGTACCAATCGATCTAAGTCAGCGGTTCTCAACCGACCCTTTCACAGGGGTCGCCTAAGACCATCGGAAAACACATATATAATTACATATTGTTTTTGTGATTAATCACTATGCTTTAATTATGTTCAATTTGTAACAATGAAATTGGGGGTCACCACAACATGAGGAACTGTATTAAAGGGTCGTGGCATTAGGAAGGTTGAGAACCACTGATCTAAGTACTTCCTAATATCTAGGAACCAGGACTGTGCTGGGAATTGTAAGGAATTCGCTGCTCCTGGGGCAACAAAACTCACACATGAGAAGAAGCAGTGAGCACACACTTAGTGCAGTGATTCAGTGCCAGCTTATGGGATGATAACTCTAAGGACTGAAAGAGCACAGAGGCAGGGGATGAATTATGTGGATGCTGAGAAGGTGGCCTTGAAAGATGGGTAGAGAGGTCCCAATAGTTAAAGTTGAATGTGTAGTGAGGCCAGACCCCTGGTGCCTTAAGACTCATATGGAGAACTTTAGTAGGATTCAAAAGGCAAAAGAGAGTCAGTGCAGTTACTTGTTTGTTTGTTTTGCTTTTGAGAAGAGGTAAGACTGTCTTTTAGAAAATTACTCTGCAGACTAGGGAGTCTAGTTGGGAAGTCTTTGTAGGAATCCATGTAAATGGAAATGAAGTCTGGCTCTTTTTTGTTATTTTTTAATGATAGATACTATTTTCTTTGGAGGGATAAGGAAAGGATTTCTTGTGAGTTAGGTATTGTTAAGCACTTAAATGCATTATTGTTATTAATAATCACAACACGGTTAGGTAGGTACTATTATTATCCTTACTTAGAGTTGAAGAAATGAAAGCTTAGAGAGGGTTAGTGCCTTGCTTGGGTTCACATATCAGTAAATAGTGAGCTAGGAATTTTGACACCCTCAGGGTACTGCCTCAGTAAAAGCAGTCCTATCAGATTCATTCCCATGAGCCAGGTTTCTAGGGGTAAAAGGAGGAGTTTTATCTCTGAGCTGAGTCCTGGCTACTTTAGTGGACCCCTTGATCCTGAGCCCTTTGCCAATTGGGGCCAAATGCTGCTGTCCGGGCAGTCCCCATTCTTCCTTTGTCTGAAAAACATGTACTGTTTTCATTCCAAAGGCAACGAATCTAGGCCTTTGGAATGAAAACTAGGAGACATTCCAAGTTTGGGGATAAAACTAAGCTCCCAGCCCTCCCTGCTCCCTACGGCCTACAGAGCTAAATGACCACTGTGGCACTCAGAGAAACAAATGCACATACCCCCAGAGATGGGATTACACATGTGCACACATGCATCCTTTTCTGACAGTGTCCAGAGCTACATGCCACCTCCTCACTCCTTATTTAATAGGCCTACACTACCAGCCAACATAGAGCTTTTTTTTTTTTTTTTCAAAGTTCCTGATATTTTGGGTAGATAAATGTAATGCTACATGCACATTCCAGTTAGGATTTTATTGGGTTTCAAGATAATTCTTTGAGGCAGGCAGGAATTTTGATTCCCATTTAAAAACGAAGAAACAGGCTCAGTATAGAGAACAGATTTGTCCATAGTCACATAACTGCTTAGAGCAGCGGTTCTCATCCTGTGGGTCATGACCCCTTTGGGGGTCGAATGACCCTTTTACAGGGGTTGCCTAAGACCATCGGAAAACACATATATAATTACATATTGGTTTTGTGATTAATCGCTATGCTTTAATTATGTTCAATTTGTAACAATGAAATTGGGGATCATTACAACATGAGGAACTGTATTAAAGGGTCGTGGCATTAGGAAGGTTGAGAACCACTGGCTTAGAGCCAGGGCTTGCAGTAAAGCTGTGCAGTTTTCTTACTTGTAATGCTAACTGATTGCTGCCTTCAAGATGCTCAGTCTTCTTTGGAGGAGATGGAGTGGGGCAAGGCCTGATAGTACATTTTATTTGCTCAATTTCTGCTCCCAATAGTATTTATTGATTTTCATCTCTTCTAGATCCTGTTAAGACTATACAAGTGGGTCAGTTTTGATTCTACTTTAAAGGAGCTCCCTATTATATGAAGACAGATCTACCATAGGCTTTTCTCAAGAGGCTGCTTTCAGCAAGGATAATATTTCCGTGAAGAATTGAATTTCTAATGGTGTAATTTTAGGCAGTTGTGTCTCGAAGGAATACAATAAAGGAGGGTATTCAACCTGAGAAGGATATGGGGGCAGGAAATGGCGCCTCTGGTTTGTTTTAGTTATGCTTTAGTGCCACCTGGTGTGTACTTTGAAAAGGTTCCACACTCCCTTTCTCTGTGAACAAAATGGGCAGAAGACTGCAGCTTGTCAGCAGTAGGAGAGCAGCCTAGACATTTCTTCCTCTTCCCTTCCCACTTAACCCACCACATCTTTTGAGGTTTCAGATATTGATGACCAATCTGGACTTGGGATTTTTTAAAGGTTGAATTCTGTTTCTGTCTCTTCTGTTTCACCTACTTAACTCAGTGGTCAGTGTTCTTCTCTGTGGCCCTGTTTGTTCTGTAGCCTGTCCTTTTTCTGCTGTACCTCCAGTTTAAGCCATGCATCACTTGTCTTCTTCATCACCATTTTTCCCTTCTATCCTGGTCTACTGGTAACTCGGTGGTTCTTACTAAGGTAAGAAGACCTGATAGTGGTTAAGTCAGCCGTGGGCAAACTACGGCCCGCGGGCCGGATCTGGCCCGTTTGAAATGAATAAAACTAAAAAAAAAAAAAAAAAAAAAAAGACCGTACCCTTTTATGTAATGATGTTTACTTTGAATTTATATTAGTTCACACAAACACTCCATCCATGCTTTTGTTCCGGCCCTCCAGTCCAGTTTAAGAACCCATTGTGGCCCTCGAGTCAAAAAGTTTTCCCACCCCTGGGTTAAGTCCTTTCCCTCTTCCAGAGGGATTAGCAAATCTTACTCTTTCTGCTGGGTGCTAGCCGATGCTTTGCCTTTCCTGACTCTTTCAGGTGGAGTTAATCACTCCATCCTTTGGACTCTCACAACACCTTGTATGTCTACCTATTGTAGAACTTACCACATTGTGTACAGTTATCTATTTGTCTAAATTAGATTAGATAATGAATGCCTCAGTGGCAGGGACTGGTGTTTTTTTTTTTTTAATTCATTTCCATATTTCTAGGGCTTGGCACAGGGCTTGACATTTAGTAGACACCTGAAAGTACTTGGTGAGTGAATGAATGAATGAATGAATATAAATAGATATGTGGAAGAAAGATGGAAGGAAGGAAGGAGGCTTACTTGGATGGTTGGAAGATTTTGCCAGTGAACGGAGGAAATGTATGGATGGGGAGAAGGATATATTTTCATAATAACTGATGCTTTTGAGATCTTACCCACCATGGAAGATACTGAGGAAGGAAACTCAGGCCTATGAGAAGCAGGGACCTTTCCCAAGCTCTCCCTAGCCCCTTTGGTAAGAATTTAATTTTTCTGTGTTTCTGGTAACAGGTACTCAGGAGTCCAAACATTGGTTGGACAGCTCAATGGTTCCTTTCTCACCTTCCTTAAATCTCCCCACCTCATTTATAACTCAGCCATTAAGCTTTCTCTGGATCTTTGGTCTAGCTTGCAGGGTATTTACATTTATATTGAACCTTCCAGACACCCTTGTATAAGGGGAATAACTATGGAATTTTAAATCATACAGACTGGAATTCTATTCTCACTTCTATCTGCAGTTACTTCCCCTCTCCAAGCCTTTATATCCACACCTGTTTTAGACTGATAATGATACAATATATCATTATCTGCAGGGAGGCAAATGTGAAATATCTTGTAAACTAATCGTTGTTATAATTTTAGCATGTCAGACACCTTAGAGCAGCGGTTCTCAACCCGTGGGTCGCGATCCCTTTAGGGGTCAAACGACCCTTTCACAGGGGTCGCCTAAGACCATCGGAAAGCACATATATAATTACATATTGTTTTTGTGATTAACCACTATGCTTTAATTATGTTCAATTTGTAACAATGAAAATACGTCCTGCATATCAGATATTTACATTATGATTCCTAACAGTAGCAAAATTACAGTTATGAAGTAGCAACGAAAATAATTTTATGGTTGGGGTCATCACAACATGAGGAACTGTATTAAAGGGTCGCGGCATTAGGAAGGTTGAGAACCACTGCCTTAGAGGAAGGGTTCAGATACCTGGGAACCTAGCTTCACAGATTTTATTACTGGCAGCAAAAGGATGGCCAGTATAAGAATTGTGGTAATGACTGGTTTCTGTTGGCACTGAACTAACTTAGAGCCAGAGAGTCAGCAGAATAAAGAGAGTATGTGCTGAGTGCTGGAGCCCTCAGTTTCCTCTTTGATGCCATGACTCATGGCGTGGTGGCTGGTACCCTGTTGCCTGGCCTCCTCCAGCTCCCTCATCGCCCCCCAGGCTGCACAAGGCCCAGGAGGAGCACCGCACAGTGGAAGTGGAGAAGGTCCACCTGGAGAAGAAGCTGCGAGATGAGATCAACATTGCCAAGCAGGAAGCCCAGCGACTGAAGGAGCTGCGGGAGGGCACTGAAAATGAGCGGAGTCGCCAAAAATATGCTGAGGAGGAGCTGGAGCAGGTAGGAGACTACACATTCTTAGACACAATGGGTAAGGGGAGGGGCCAAAAGTCTGGCCGAAAAGTTTCGTGTGTAAGGACTTTGAAATGTGGCTCAAAGAATATCTTGAAGAGTTACTAGACTCTTACCAGTAAGAATAGTGGAAAAGTTGCAAAAAAAATGGTCACTGTGATTTTCAAAGAACAGTGGGTAACAGGTGAGAACAATTATTTTGTTCTTTTTTTATTGAGATATTTACATGGATTCAAGTGAAGAGATTATAAGTATACAGCTGGCAAGCTTTTACTTGTGCATATACCTGTGTAACCACCATCCAGATCAAAATACAGGATCTTTTAAACACCCCAGAAGGGTCACTTTTGGCTATCCCTATCAACTGTCACTATTCCTTCCAAAAGTGAATTATGGTCATAATCTCTAAACCAAATTAGTCTCATCTGATTTTGAGCTTCATATAAATGGCATTATATGGTATATATTCTTGTGTGTTTGGTTTCTTTCAACATTATGTCTGTAAGAGTCATTTATGTTATTGCATAAAGTGATTTCTGGCTTATTTACATTGCTGAGTAATAATCATTATATACTATAGTTATTTATCTGTTCTCCTCTGATGGACATTTGCGTTGTTTGCAGTTTTTTGCCTCTTGTGAATCACAGTGCTGTGAACCTTCTTGCACATGTCTCTTGGTGGGCATAGCACTTATTTCTGTTAGCTTTATTAGAAACTGCTAGACAGGTTTTTGAAATAGCTGTGCCAATATACACTGCCACCAGCAATGTGTGAGAGTTGTAGTTGAACTACAACCTTGGTATTTTTTAGGCATTTTAATTTTACACATTCTGGTATGGATGTAGTGGTATCTCATTGTGCTTTTAATTTTCATTTCCTTAATGATTAATAATATTGAACACCTTTCCTTAAATTCATTGACCTTTCTATTTGGGACTCTCCAGCTTTATTCTTCCTAAAGATGGCCTTGGCTCTTCTTGGTTCTTTGCATTTCCCTGTTAGCTTGTCATTCCACTGCACCTTCTCCCTCCAAAAAAAAACGTCCGGCTGGAATTTTTATTGTGTTAGAATTGAACGTATAGATTAAGGTAGGGGGAAAATTGACATTTTAACTGAGTGATTCTTCCAATCCATGAGCATTGTTTATCCTGTCACTTATTTAGGCCTTTTAAAATTGCTCATAGCAACATTTTATAGTTTTCAGGGTAGAAGTCTTTTTTTTTTTTTTTTAACTTGCTCTTATTTTTCTAGCTTCTTGAGGTGGAAGATTCGGTCATTGATTTTTAAACTCTTAATCTTACATTTAAAGCTATAAACTTCCATCTTAGCACTGTTTTTGCTGCATTTACCAAGTTTTGATATTTCATATTTTCATTATCATTCAGTTCAAAAGATTTTCTAATTTTCATTGCAATTCCTTTTTTGCCCCATGGCTATTAGAAGTGTGTTGCTTAATTTTCAAACACTTGTAGACTGTTCTGATTATCTTTCTCCTTGATTTCCAGTTTAATTTCACTCTAGTCAGAGAACATATGTTGTATGGTTTCAGTCCTTTCAAACATGCTCAGACTTGGTGTATGTAAACAGGCTAAACAATACAATTGAAAGGCAAAGAGTGTCAGACTGGGTAAAAAACAAAACCCACCTATACGCTATTTGTAAAAGATACACTTTAAGTATAAGGATACAAAACGGTTAAAAGCAAAAGGAGGAGATACGATATATGATACAAACACTAAGCAAAATAAAGCAGAGGTAATATATCAATATTAGACAAAAGTAGACTTTAGTGCAAGAAGTATTATAGAGACAAAAACATATTCCTTAATGATAAGTGTGTGAGTTCAACAGTAATATATTACAATCTTTAGTTTGGATATACCTGTTTAAAAATATATAACACAAAATTGTAAAAACTAGAAGGATAATAGACAAATTCATAATCAAAATGAGAGATTTTATTATACCTTTCTCAATAATAAGCACCCAAAGACATCAGTAAGGATATAAAATATTTAAACATGATTATTCAGTTGGACCTTAACAACATCAAGAGCATTTTACCTAACA
The DNA here is from genome assembly GCF_963259705.1 of Myotis daubentonii. Taxonomy (NCBI): domain Eukaryota; kingdom Metazoa; phylum Chordata; class Mammalia; order Chiroptera; family Vespertilionidae; genus Myotis; species Myotis daubentonii. The sequence goes on from NC_081848.1 coordinate 43,869,178, forward strand.
ATTATAAAATACACATTTTCTTTAGTGTTCACATATTGCTTCTGCTCCATTCTCTGCTCTCCTTCTGGGAATCCAATATTTATGTTTGACTTTTTAACTATATTCCATTTGTCTCTTAGGCTCAGCTCTGTTCTCTTCTCTCCATGCTTTGGTTTGATTATTTTCTATTGATCTATCCATGAATTCTCTAATCCTGTATTCTGCTGTGAACACTGCACTATTTAAGCCATTTAGTGGAATCCTCCTCTCAGATAATGTATTTTCAGTTCTAGAATGTCCATTTTATTCTTTTATAGTTCTGGTTCCCTTTCTAAAATTTCTATATTTTCACTTATGCTTTGTGTTTATCTTTTGCTATTATGTTATTTAACTTTTCACTTGTGCTTATTTTAAAGTCCTGGTCTGGTAACTCTAATATCTGAATCATTTATAGAAATTCTTTATCTTGATTATTGGTTATATTTTCCTGCTTCTTCTCATATCTAGTAATTTATTTTTTTAAAATGCTGGGCAGCATATACAAAAAAAAAAAAAAAGAGGTTCCAGATGATTTAAATTCCATCAGATATAGGGTTTCCCTTCATTCTGTTAGGTATATAAGGTGAGGACCTAATCACCTCAAGCCAATCAGAGATTGAGCTCTTTTGGAACTGGGTTGTAGTTTTAGTAAGACTTGGTCTAGCACTCATTTGTCACAGTTTCTCAGGCAAGCCCTTTCCTAACTTTTTATGAGAGCTGGTGGATTTCCTTCTCTTAATCCTGAAAGACTATGAGATATTTCATTTCTGCCACTTGGAGATTTTGAATTTAGCTCTTTAGTCTCCTGCTCCTCATAGCTTCAAAATTTTGCAGATGTCTTAAGGGGAACGCTGTATGTTTGAGGCAGGTCCCCTCCTTGCAATATTTTGCCTCCTAAGCATTATGAAAATATGGGAGATTTTGTTTCATTCTTTGGCCTAGCTACCTATTCTCCTGCACAGCTCTAGGATTCAGTAAATGCCCAACAAAGAAAGCTGGATGTATGTTGGGGACCCCTTAATTTCCAATTTGTTAGACTAGTACTGTACTATGAACAAAAGCTAGACTGTTTCTCTGTCTCCCAGTGGAGTCCTTCTGCCTGGCCCAGACCAAATTCTCAGTCCTCACCTAGTATCATCAAATGCCTTCAGGGAAGAAAATGGATGACAATTGCCAGTTCCCTCTAGAAAGGCTTTTCCCTCTCTGGAATTTTAGTTCATCTAGTCTAGTGGTTCTCAAACTTTCTGGCCTCAGGACCCTTTTACTCTTAAAAAATTATTTAGGACCTCAGAGAATATTTTCATGGGGGGCAACATGTTGCTATTTACCCTGTAAGAAATTAGAACTGGGACCCTGACCAGGTAGCTCAGTTGGTTAGTGCATTGTCCAGATATGCCAATGTTGCAGGTTAGATCCTTGCTCAGGGCACATACAAGAAACAACCAAGGAATGTGTAAATAAGTGGAACAACAAATCAATGGTTTGGTTTTTTCTCCCCCCCCCCCCCCCTCTTTCTGTCTCTCTTTCTCCCTTCCCCTCTTTCTAAAATCAAATAAATTTTTTAAAAAATTAAAACTTGGAAAGTTAAAAAAAAATTATTAATTAATTTAAAAGAATATTAAATTTCTTACATGTTAACACAAATACTGCATTTTTTATAAAAAATGACTAGGTTTTCCAAAGTAGAAATAATTTAATGAGAAGAGTGATTTTTAAAAATAATTTTGCAATTTTAAATGTCTGGCTTAATATGCTGCAGGCTTCTTATATTAATGTCTATATTTAATCTGTTGCGATATCACTCATCATGTAGCCTCTGGAGAACTCCACAGTTCAGTTGTGAAAGAAAGGGAGTGAAAAGGGTAAATAATTTTTAGTATTGTGAAAATAGTTTTTGACCTTACAGATGCTCTGAAAAGGTCTTGGGGACATTCAGAGATCCATGGATCACAGTTTGGTAACTGCTGGCCTAATCTTTACTGCTCCTACAGCTCTATGTCTTTGAAAATGTTTCATAATTACAAAAATTTACCTTTCAAAAATTTTATAACTTATACTAAGCTTTTCCCAGATGTTGTATTTGATCAGAATTAATCTTTTGACATGACCTACTGCATTCTATGTGGAGGTGAAAGTCAGGTGATAATACTTTAAAGCACATAGATTAGTGGTTAACATTGGTACATTTTAGAAACACATAAAAAGCATTAAAAATTGTTTGATGATCAAGCCAACATACTGGCTCAGTGAAATCAGAATCTGGGTTACAGTCCAGATATCAGCATTTTTAAAGTTCCCCACGTGATCCCAGTGTATGTGACAAGGCTGAGAAACACAGGCATAGAATAAAAGAATAGGACTGTAAACTCTGACTTGTCCTAGCCCTTATCTGTTGTCTTCTCCTTCAGGCAATTGTTAGTTGTATGCACAAGATATGTCTGCTGTCTCTTTGTCTCCTATCTCCTCATTCCCTGTTTCCTATTTTGTAATTATTTCTCCCATTAAACAGTTTTTGAGCCTGTTAGGTTAACCCTTTTTGTGCCTCCCCCAACTACCACATTCCTGTCTATTTGGTCTCTTTTTTCTTTTCTCTCTCCATTCTCCCTTTCTTAGCTTATTCTATTCCTTAAACTGATTTTAATGTAGAACTTGATCATATACTTGCAGACTTGCTGTATTAGACTCTAAGATAGATCCTTCATTTTAAGTATACAAAGGCAGGAGTGGGCCATTTTCTAGTTTCTTTTTCACGGAACAAAATCCAAGTGAAGATTGACCCTCTTATTGGCTCACTAAAGAATAAAGGTGTTCTGTCTTTAGTTAAGGCCTTCCTGGCCTATCTTAGGCTGTCGAGAGGACCTCAGGCCTGCTATGGGATACTTGTCCCATTGGCTGAATTTGGTCACAGTGAGATGGCTTTCAATCCCTTTTTGCTGGGATTCTGAGCAGCTGAAGGTCAGTATCCAGATGGGAGAGTAGTGGATCACTTATACTGGTAACCTGAATGAGTTGCAAACCATTAGTGTGTGTACTACCAGTATGTATTTTCAGACCTTTCTCATTTGAGTGCCTTGTGATTGTCCGCTTCATTGAATGATCCTGCTGAGAAGTCAGTGAGGAGATTTAGGCTTATACATTGTCCGTTCATGTCTTGGCCTCGGTTGGCAATGCTCATTGTTAGGTGTAAGCATGCTTCTTGTCTTCTCACCTTGTAGAGAATGCCCTTCAAAGCCTATCTGTCTGCTCAGTGGGAGAATCATCTGGGTAGAGGAGACTTTGGAGCTCATTCAGGTCAATTCCTTTCTGGAATAGCAATTATTTTTTAAGGTGTCATGACATGAGATCTTCATATGACTCTCCTGATGGAGAGCCCACTCTCTCCTGAGATCCAGAAAGTCTTTCCTCAAACTGAATTGAGATCTGGTTTAGGAAGCACAGGGTCACACCGCTAGCTGAATGATAGACCAGGTACCAGAACCAGTCTTCTGAATTCCTAATCAAGTGGGTTTTTTGTTTGTTTGTTTTGTTTTGTTTTTGCCACATTGTGATGTCTTGAGGTCCAACTCTTGGAAAGATGATTATTCATTGAGCTGACCTGTGCCTCAAGTGAGAGGGAAGATTACTGAAGTTGGCTGCATGACCAGGAAAAGCAGCTAATAAGTGGAAAAAGAGTGCTCTAGCCTGGTAGCCAAAAAACCTCAATTTGAGTTCTGGTTGATACTACTGTAGTCCCCTCTTACCTGAAGTTTTGCTTTCTATAGCAATTCAACTATATTAAATGGAAAATTACAGAAATAAACAATTCACAAGTTTTAAATTGCACACGGCTCTGAGTAGTGTGATGAAATCTTGTGCTGTCCCATTCTGTTCCACCTGGGACATGAATCATCCCTTTGTCCAGTGTATCTACACTATCTATGCTACTTGCCAAGTAATCACTTAATAGCTATGTTGGTTATCAGATTGACTGTCCTGGTATCTCAGTACTTGTGTTCAAGTAACCTTTATTTTACTTCCTAATGGCCCGAAAGTGCAAGAGTAGTGATGCTGGCAATTTAGATATGCTAAAAAGAAGCTGTGAAGTGTATGTATGTAGAGGCATGCCTCGAAGATATTGTGGGTTTGGTTCTAGACCACTGCAATAAAGCCAGTTATAATCTTTTTGCTGGAGGGGAGTCTGCCTTCAATCTGTAAAATACACAAAATCTGGGAAGTGCAATAAAGTGAAGTGCAATAAAACAAGTATGCTCATATAGGAGAAGTTATAGTATATACAGGATGTCGCACTACCTATGGTTTGAGGCATCCATTGGGGGTCTTGAAACTTAATCCTTGTGGATAAGGGGGATTGCTGTACTTTCTGTGTGACCTTGAGTAGGTTGCTTTTTTCCTCTTGAGCGCCTCCTCTTGAGCTTGCTTCCTTGTATATAAAATACAGAGAATAATCCTTGCCCTTTCTCCCTCTTTGGAGAATTATAAAGCTCATATAAGATAGCAGATTAAGAACTCTGAATTCTGCTGTAGCTGGTTTGGCTCAGTGGATAGAGCTGGGCCTGTGGACTAAAGAGTCCCCAGGTTCAATTCTGGTCAGGGGCACATGCCCGGGTTGCGGGCTTGATCCCCAATAGGGGGTGTGCAGGAGGCAGCTGATCAATGATTCTCTCTTATGATTGATGTTTCTATCGCTCTCTCTCCCCCTTTCACTCTGAAATCAGTAAAAATATATTTTTTTAAAGAACTCTGAAGTATGATACAGAGGTATTGGAGAGGTCATGTAGTAGTAAATGGACTTACATCCTCTTGGCTACACAGGTTCGAGAGGCCTTGAGAAAAGCAGAGAAGGAGCTGGAGTCACACAGCTCCTGGTATGCTCCAGATGCCCTTCAGAAGTGGCTACAGTTGACACATGAGGTGGAGGTGCAGTACTACAACATCAAGAAGCAAAGTGCTGAGAAACAGCTGCTGGTGGCCAAGGAGGGGGTAAGACATGCTCTCAGGCTGCCCTCTTTTCACCTCCCTCCCTTTCATCTGCCTTCCTCCTTTCTGCCTCTCCCTATCCTTACTGTTGGACAAAGAGAGATCCTAGTGCTGGGTTCCCTTTCTTTTCCTAATACACAGCTCCTAATAATTTCTTTAAGCTTCTGGAGCAGGGAATGAGGGTGTGGGGGTATCCCACTTGCCTTCTAGGAAAGATGAAGCAAATGGAGGCAGGCATACGGAAGACTGCCAGCCATAGACTCACGGGGGCAGCATCCTCCTGGTGCTAGGGTACTGACAGGGGATCTTTTTGCTTTTCTTGTTTCCTCTAATTTCTTTCTTCCTCTACTCTTTCCCTCCCCTTGCCTTCATTTTCCCTTTCCCATCTTCTCTTCCTTTTTCTTGTGCAGCCTAAACTGTGATAGCAGAAAGATATTCCTCAAACTCTAATCCCTGCTTTTTTTAAATCTGAGGGTCTCATCTTTGCAGGCTGAGAAAATAAAAAAGAAGAGAAACACACTCTTTGGCACCTTCCACGTGGCCCACAGCTCTTCCCTAGATGATGTGGATCACAAAATCCTAACGGCTAAGTAAGTAGCACCTGTTGCCCGGCTCTGGCGGTGTCCATCCCAATCTCAGAATTCGAGGGTATGCAGGGCTTCCAACCCCAATTCTACTTCTTCATTGATATCAGGACAGCTCTGGTCTCCTCTCCCAGCCCTTATCTAGCTCCGACCTTATTCTTAGGTTTATGATTTAATTGTGTTTCTTATTTATACATATCTCTCAAGTTGTTCCTCTAAGAGACCTCGTTCCTATTCAGGCTCACACCCAGCCCATGCCTGCTTTCTCTTTTTTCTGTCCTCAGGCAAGCTCTGAGTGAGGTGACAGCAGCTCTGCGGGAGCGCCTGCACCGTTGGCAGCAGATTGAAATCCTCTGTGGCTTCCAGATTGTCAATAACCCTGGCATCCACTCACTGGTGGCTGCCCTCAACATAGACCCCAACTGGATGGGCAGTACACGTCACAACCCTGCTCACTTCATCATGACTGACGACGTGGATGACATGGATGAGGAGATTGTGTCACCCTTGTCCATGCAGTGTAGGTGATCTCTTGGGTGGGGATGAGGAAAGGAGCCTTTGATGTACACACAGGTTTAAGTCATTGGCCACTGCCATGCTTAAACAGCACATGGAGCAGATACCAAGGAAGACAGTTCAACTCATAACCTTGGTTAAAGCACAATTTTCACCAGATATTCCTTTATAGTTGTCCTTTCAGTGTTTTTTTCCTTGCTTTATGCTGTCTGCCCTCTGGGTTTATTGTATTAAGTGTGTCTCCCCTCACTCTGTGCTTTTTAAATCCCTTTATTTACCTTTGCCCTCCCCCATCTACCTTTGTAAAAATACTCTCCTTAGTGGTTCATGATATAAAAATGGCATTTATTTTAACTCATTTATTTTATTGCTTTTATTTGTTTTCACTTTATATACATTATTCTTAATTGCTAATGTAGATGAATAGAATGATGTCTCTTCCTCTCTGGCTTTTTGTGTGAGACCCCAGGAAGCAACAGTTCCTTAAAGTGATATAGCCCTAAATCTTCCAAACCAGAAAGACATTCTTGTCCAGGAGAGGTCTCCTGTGCAAGCATGTCTGGTTTTCCACCTGAACTCTTGGACCTCCCCACCCTCTGTCCTGGGTCTTTTTCCTTTCCTCTGTTGTCTCCTCTGTGAGTGATAAGAGCTGAGTAGAACAGAGTTGAAAGAGACAACACTGTGGGAATTCCTCAGTGAACAAAGGAACTTAATCCTTACTGGCCCAGTTGAGGTTTTCTCTGGATCAGAGGCTATTTTACATACATAGACTAGAGCCTTATAAAAAATCTGTTTTTCTGGGCCATATCTCATGGGTGCAGAAGGGATGGCAAAATCCTGGGGCTGGATTAGGGCCTCACTTTCAGAAATCCAGATACTTTAATCACGATGGATTCCAGCTCCAGACAGGACTTATTTGTAAAATTTTCAATGATACTTTGCCTCTGGCCAAGACTCTTTATCTCCCTGTTCTGATACCTTTTCAGGGCTTCTACTCAAAGGCAACAAGGTTAGAATCACTGGCAGGCAGAGCCTGATCCTTGATCTAAAGGCTCCTATGTTCTCTGGGTTGGGAGGGCCCATCATTAGCTCTGAGCTACCCACCCCTTTGCCCCCTGGCCCTTCCCTTATCCTATTGATGGGCAAGCTGAAGCCCTCTGTAAATCAGATTCTCTTCTCCTTTTGGCCTGGCTGTTGGACCCTAGATGCTGCCTGGCTGATGGGGCGTAGGTTCAGTGACCGCTCTCTCTGCTCAACATCCGCCGGCTCGGATGATCAGTCCCTCTGGAAATACCCCGGTTTGAGGATCCCCTTTGGGGCTTTTGTTTTTCCGACTTTGGGGACTAAACCAACACTCCTATCCCACGGGCCCCTTCTCCTGCCTGCCTCACTCCCCTGCCTGCTCCCTCAATTCCCTAAGCACTGTCCCTACTAACTGCAGGGAGAGGTTCGGGGGTGAGAAGAATCAGCCTGCTCAGATGAGGGCTGGAGAGAATACCCATGGTGATGGAAGGCCTAGGCTTCTCCTTTTAGCCCAGCTAGACAGATGTCCTGGTGGCCCTTCTTCCAGCTGGGCTAGGATGGAAAGAGGGAAGGAAAGATTCTCCTCATTTCTCTTTTTCATGTTTTTCCCTTATTTCTCTGTTTCCCCTTTTTTCTCCCTCCCTATTTCATGCTTCCTTTTCCTCTTCCACTCTGCTTTCATGCCTTGAAGGCCACCAGCCATAGAAGCCTTGCTTCCCCAGCTCTCCATCACCATGGACTTTTGCTTTCTCCCTGGTGGTCCTTCTAAGGTTTCTGCCATCCTTATAACCTGGCCCTTTCTCCTATTTTTTAGGGAGAAGGCAGGGAAGCCCATCTATCAAGGTAGAGGAGAAAAAACAAAGGTGTGAATTTTGTTTTCAGCTGGGGCTGGGAGTGAGCCCAAAGGGAATGCTCTAGCACATTCCTGCGTTACCTGGTGCCCATGTAGCCCCCTTCACTGGGCATGGTGGCCATCATCTTCCAAGAGCCTGATTTGTAGCATTGATTCAAGAGCTGGTTCTTTGTTGTTTACATGTTTATTAGAGGAAATTCAAGAAGTAAAAAGAATAAGCATGAGCACAACAAAGGCCTCCATAGTCCCACCATTTATGAGCGCCTTTTCTATGAGTCTTGTGAGATTTTAAAATAATTTTTATGTGGTCAAGATAATGATAACCACTACCATTTACTGAGTGCCTGAACTGTGTCAGGTACTTTAAATACATTATCTTGAAGCCTTCCGACATCTTACGGGATTTTATAAATTAGGCATTAAAATAGGAATGTCAGTTGCTCAAGGTCACAGCTAGCAGTGGAAAGGCTTGGTTTCAAACTCTATAGTCTTTTGTATTCCCTAGTTCTAGGTATTTCTTTTAAAAAAAATGTTGTGTCCTTTGGTTTGCCCTGAGCATTTTAACCCTTTGTACACCATAAGTGTCTGTAGATGCAAGCAGAGGACCTTACCCACACGCCACATGCGTCTATAAAAAAAAAAAAAAATGTTTTCCCTAAGTGGCAGCTCTCACCAACTTTAAAATCATTTTTTCGTGAGAATTTTCAGCTGAAAATATTCAAGAACATCCGAATTGTAATGTATTTATTTTTATAATATTCTTTGCAAATTGATTTTTTAAATTAAATTCAAAATATCGTGGCATGTGGGGATGGTTTCCGTTTTGGACACGTGGCAGTTAACTAGTTAATAGGCATTTTTCTGTGCATTTAAAATCTTTTCATAAATAGCATTTTTAATAAGTATATAGTCTTCCAGTAACTGGGTATAGTATCATTGTCTCATTGTTCCACCTTTGTCTTTGCTTTCACACAATTACTAATAATGATGTGATGAACATGTTTGTGTATAAATCCTTGTCTAAACTATGAATTATTTCCTGAGGTTGGCTTTCTGAAAGGCTGGTTCTTAGTGCTCTCCCGAACCTTGCCCCTAACCCCTATCCTACCTTGTCCTGCCTGTGTCCTCCCACTAACTGCCTTGTCATATCCCTTTATAGTAATGTTGGCCCTTGGTCACTTTCCATGGGAATTGCCACTAAAACTGACCCAGGCACCTTATCTTCAATGTCCCCTTTTAGGACCCCTGGTGGGAGGTTTTGGGGAAGAGGTGTCCCATTCTTCAGATTGGGCACTAGAGGCCCAGAGTGGTCTCCAGCAGGCATTTCTCCATGGGCACACCTGCTTGCCTGCTAGCCCAAAGTAGGCTGGCCCTTCCTCATGCTGTCTTCACTTTCCTTGCAGCCCCAAGCCTGCAAAGTAGTGTCCGGCAGCGCCTGACGGAACCACAGCATGGCCTGGGATCTCAGAGGTTGGTAGAGGGTGAGGCTGGCCACTTCTTGACAAGCCGGGTATCTCTGCGGCGAATGCGCAGCCTTTCATCTGGACAGTCTTTCAGTTCTGAAGGCCATGGGACCAGCTCTCCATCTGCCTCTGCTTCTCCTTCTTCCTGCTCCTCTACCACCACCACCACCACCGCAGCCGCCACCACCACCACCACCATCCATGTCCACCCTGTTTATTACCACCAAAGCACTTCCTATTTCCTCCAGATGGATCCCTCCTCTGACCCATCCACTTGTGACAGCACCACTGTGATGCCTGGGCAATCAGAGAGCTTGGGGTATCAGCTGTCTCTCTTTCTTCCCTTCCTTTCCTTTCTACTGCCTTTACCTTGGCCTCTGCCTGCTGGCTGCTGCTTGGTCAGCTGTGGGGGTGTGTGCAGTGTGTCCTTTCTCAGCCCTGGGATTCCTTAAGGTCAGCATAACTCCTCACACCTTTCTTCCCTTCTGTGTTTGGGGTTTGCTGAATCTAACCCCCTCCCTCATGGTCCTGTAGCACTTTTGCCTAAACTATGAACTTTTACATTCGTTATCTCAGTGGAGACCTCACTTCCTTTACTTCAACAAACATTTATTTTATTTTTTTTTAATATATTTTATTGATATTCTACAGAGAGGAAGGGAGAGGGACAGAGAGTTAGAAACATCGATGAGAGGGAAACATCGATCAGCTGCCTCCTGCACACCTCCCACTGGGGATGTGCCCGCAACCAAGTACATGCCCCTGACCGGAATCGAACCTGGGACCCCTCAGTCCGCAGGCCGACGCGCCATCCACTGAGCCAAACCAGTCATGGCTCAACAAACATTTATTGATACCTACTCTGTGCCAGGTTCTGCTTGGGCATGAGGATTCATAGATGATAATAAATAATCCCAGCCATCAAGGATTACAGTCTGACCTGGGAGAGGTACAAAAATAATTATGGAACAATTTGCTAAGTGCTATGGGGGTACTGAGGAGGGAGAGACTAACAGTGTGTACTTGGGTGGAACACTTCACAAAAGAGATGGCATTTGTGCTAACATCCTGTGTACAGTAAAAGGAGAAAATGTATTTTAAGCTGAGGAAACATGTGCAGAGACATTGGAAATTCAAAAGAATCTGATATTTGTAGTTAGAACATTGGATATGTGTTGGTGTGAAGGGATAGCAAATGAGGCTAGAATGATGAAGGGCTCTGAATGGCTAGGGGCTTTGGCCATTACCCTGTAAGAGACAGAGAACTGCAAAAGAATTTCCACAAGGAAGTTAATTGATCAGATTTCCATTTTAGAAATAACATATTAGTAGTCTAAATAAGAAAAGGAGGAGACAACAGGAATTTGGAAGTCATTGTAGTAGACCACTAGGGGAGGTAATAAGGTGTTGGGATGGAAAGGAGAGGATTAATTTAGTACTGGCCATGAGGGATGGAGGAGGAGGAGGAGTCTGTGATGACACTTGGAATTAGGGAACAGAAGAGGGTAGACATGTTTAGGGGTTTTGGACAAGAAAAGTTTGTAGGGAGGCAGACATCAAAATAGTCAGAGTAGGAAGTTAAGGCTCTGAACAGTAGAGTAGTTTCCTCAGGCCCCACAACTAATTAGGAGCAGAACATAGACTGGAACTTGGTGTTCCATTCTAGGATACTGTTGGATATTTTTGTCCTTCCACGAGGTCATGTAAGAATTGGTAAGAAGCTTTCTCACACAGCTTGATTTGGCAGTTGTAGGGACTTGCCCTGTTGATACCTCAAGATGGTAGGTGAGGATCCAAGATAGTAGCCTTGACGTTGTCTGGAATAGCTTAGGGACCCTCAGAAAGTCTATCTCCTCTGGAAGAGCCACTCATCTCTGAAATTGTAGCCATGGCCCAGTCCTGGCCTTTGGGCTGCATCCTGCTTACCCTGTTGCTTCGTTTTGGTCCTGCCTCTCTCTGGATACCAAGCTCTCTAGCTCTGCCCCTTGAACCTCTGGATAGTTATCCTTGAGGGCTGTTCCTTTTTCTTTCACAAGGAACTGCCTTTACTAGCATTATTGCTCAGCAGAGCTACTCATCTTCATTCTCATCCTCATTTTCATCCAAAATCCCAGGCAAGGAGACTGCTTTTTCCCAAAACAGATGGAGAGTACTGAGTTGGTTTGGGGGCACTAGGAGATGCTGTGAATATCATGTTCCAAGGCCCATGCTGAGGCCAGTGGGGAGGGTGGGTGGGAAGGTACCTGCATCCACTTGGCCTATTCACTGCTTAATTTTCTTTTGCACCATGCACCAGAGGATCGTCTCTAAAGGCTAACAGGCTCTCTAGTAAGGTTAGTAGTTCGGGATGGGAGCCCAAGGCAGCCCAGCCTTTGGGGAGGGATACCCCTGGCCTGAATTGTCTCAAAGATTCAGGGAGGGAAGATGAGCTTGCCTCAGTTGACCTTGTCTCTCCTATATCTATCCAGGCTTCCTCCCAAGTTCTTTTCTTTCTTTGGGAGTCTCAGCTTTTAGTTGATGGGGAAGGCATAGAAAGATGGGAAACATGACCAAATGGGGCTGTGGGCCTGGAGGAGAGAGCCTGACCTCTCTTCCTTGGCATTAGAAAGGTAGGCTCCTCCCTGGCTGGTTGGAGTGTCATCCCATATACCGGAAGGTTGTAGGTTTGATTCCTGGTCAGGGCACATACCTAGGTTGAGGGTTCAATCCCCAGTCGGGGCACTTGTGGGAGGCAACTGATTGACATTTCTCTCTCACATCGATGTTTCTCCTCTTTCTCGCTCTCCCTTTCTTTCTCTCTCGAATCATTAAAAAACAAAACAAACCCCCTCACTCCCAATAAAAAGAAGGTTGGCTCCTGGGAGCCTTACCACCTCAGACTCAAGGGCCCTTTTCTAGTGTTGCTCCTCAGAACTTCCTTGGCATCATGCTCAGTGGTGGTTCGTATGTATGAGGAAAAGGCAGGATATGGAGATGACCATCTTAGGGCTTAGAGAAGCAAGGGTACATTTACATAGAAGCAAGGACAGCATCAGATATTATGAAAACAAATATGAGACCAAATATTGGTAAACACAAGAGTATGTGGCTGAAACAGTATTTGTAGAATGGGAGTTGGAGATAGAATTGTGTTCTGCTATCCTTTCCAGGAAGGTACTGACTCATGGGGTGGCTGCTTAGTTAATTGTTTCCTACTGAAAATTAAACCTACAGGGTGGGGCAAAAGTAGGTTTGTAGTTATTTGTATGGAAAATAATACAATAATAAATAAATATACAAGAATAAACTGTTTCGCTCTCAACTATAAACCTACTTTTGCCCACCCCTGTATAATAGCTATGAGCCAACCTCCTGCTTTTGCCTGTTTTAAGGGCCTGGAGCCTTTCCTAATTTTTGACCCACAAGCTTCCTTCTTCCCAGGTCCTGTGGTGCTCCCCTCTCCCACTTCCAACACTTTCCCTTTTGGCTTCCTGACTTGTTTATTTAAGCATCTGCCTTGGCCCTCTCCTCTACTCTGGGTTCTCAGGCCTCTGGGAAAGCAGAAGGAAGGTTAAGGGATTGGCAGGGGACCCCCACATGTACCTTTTTTTTCTGTAGCGGCTGGAGGGGTGGCATCCAGAATTGGTTCATGGCTTTTTTAGGAATTGCCAGCTCTGAAAGGTTCTCAACTTTATGGACTAGCCTCTGTGTGTGCATGTCCAGTGCACAGTGCCACACCCCCATAACTCAGCCTTGCAAAGAAGCCTCTTGTGACCGGCCCCCATGTGGGTCTTTCAGCTTGACCAGCCTTATCATCATCATTCCCACTATACTTTCTACATTTCCAAGTACTTTGCCAACATATTTGATCCCCCAAACAGTCTTGCAAGATAATTGAATTGGTATTATCTTCATTTGGCCCAAATTGAGGACCTGCAAGTTTAGATGACTTGTCCAAACCTCAGGCAGAGATGGAAATTGAATCAAACCTATGGTTTCTAGTGTGCAGCTCTTCTGAACCACTGCTCCTTAAAGGCCAAACATTCTGTCTTTCTGCACCTCTCTCCATTCTCCCTTGCAGCAGAGCTTTGAAAAAGACTCCACCCTTCCTGCTGCCAGCCGACTTTGGTTTGAACTCTGCAACACTTCTCTATGACCCCCTTTGAATCCTGTGAGAGGGTTGATGGAGGCAGCATCCTGGCCTTTTTGGGTGGGTGATTGTTTGCAAGGCTGTTCTAACTATCTCCTCCCCAGCCTGGGTCAGGCCCACTTACTGCATGTGCCCTGTTTCTTGGAGCCTGGCCCAAACTGGATGTGTCCCAGGGTGTGACAGGAGTAAGTGGGGGAGGAAGGCATGGAAAATGGTGACTCAGAGCAAGATGTGGATTCTGTGTTAGCTAGGGTTGAGTCTTAAGAAATCTAACCAGCTATGGGAAAGCAGAGCTGTTATAATGAGGAGAATGCCTGTGGTATTGAAGCCTGTGGTTGCCCTAGTTTAGGGCCTGGCCATTCTTCAAGGGTGGGGCCCAGGCATTAGAAAGCCCTTTGCCTGACAGATGATGATATGACATTTGCTTTTGCTTCTTATTGTCTGTCTCTTCTTCCCCCATCACTTTCCCCCCTTGTTTCCCGCCCTCCCTCCCCCTTGGTCTTGCTTCTTCTTTTGCTTTCCTTCTTCCCCAATTTTATTCTTTTCTCTCTGTCTCTTCTCCAATTTATCCCCATTCCCTATTCCTGCCTCCTCTGTCATCCTGTACTTATGACCTACTCATTTTCCTTCTGTTTCTCATCATTCTCTTTCCCACTATGCCTTTTCATCCTATTTTCATTTCTCCTGCTGTTCTCTTTACCCCCATTTTCATACCCTGTCTTGTCTTTTCATGTTGTCTCTCTCTCCTCTGTCCTGTATGTGTTCCTTTCTTCTTCTTTGTCCTGTCTTGCAGGGATTTGACCCATTCCGATTCGGAGTCCTCCCTCCACATGAGTGACCGCCAGCGTATGGCCCCCAAACCTCCTCAGATGGCCCGTGCTGCAGATGAGGCTCTCAATGCCATGACTTCCAATGGCAGCCACCGGATGATTGAGGGGGTCCACCCAGGGTCTGCGATGGAGAAGCTGCCTGATAGCCCTGCCCTGGCCAAGAAGACTCTACTGGCGCTGAACCACGGGCTGGACAAGGCCCACAGCTTGATGGAGCTGAGCCCCTCAGCCCCACCTGGTGGCTCTCCACCTTTGGATTCTTCCCATTCTCACAGCCCCAGTTCCCCAGACCCAGACATGCCATCTCCAGTTGGAGACAGCCGAGCCTCACAGGCCAGCCGAAATACACGAATTCCCCACCTGGCTGGCAAGAAGGCTGTGGCTGAGGAGGATAATGGCTCTATTGGTGAGGAGGCAGACTCCAGCCCAGGCCGGAAGAAGTTTCCCCTCAAAATCTTTAAAAAACCTAAGAAGTAGGCAGAATGAGGGTGGCAGTGGCAGGACCGCTTATCTTTCCCTGGTCTTCTGCCTCCCCTTTTCTGCCTTCTAAGATACTGGCCCCTAAAGTGGGGCCTGGGAGGGGTTAGCAGGGGCCTGGGCACTGTAGATACCTGCCCCCCTCATCCTTGGGTCCTTCAACATTATTTATTAACTGACCACCATGGCCTGCCTGCCTTGCCTCCCTCCAACTTTGGGCTGCTGCTATCACTCCCTCTCCACTTCAGTGCATGTCTTAGTTGCTGTCCCCTCAGCTACCAGCTCCACCTCTGAGGTCCAGCTTCTGTCTCTGCTGTCCCAGTTTTGAGGTTTGGTTTCTTGTTTTCTCTGTCTCCTGCTTTCAGTCTCTTCCCTCCCACCACTCCCCAACGTCCCCTAGCAGCTATGGGGTAAGATAGGAGGAGTAACTTCTGACACCTGTGCCTCAGATTTATTCCACCCCACCTATGATGGTTCTCTTTGCCCCAAACTGGGTCCTAGGGCCTAATATTTGAGGTTTGTTTTTTGGGAATGTTGTGAGCCAGAGGAAATCGTGGCCTGGTGCTCACTCAGGCCTCCAGGAGTCAATGGGGGAGTGAAACCAATTCCCAGAGAACAAGCCACTAGAGAATTATAAAGAGAGGCCACGCTAAGGGATAAATCGGGAGAGACTTCTTAGTTGGAGGAGGAGTAGATGCTAGAGTTATGGGCCACAAGGCAGTCACTTTTTCTCTCTGCTCTCACCCACACCTGCCTCTCTCTTATCCCTGCTCCCCCACACTGTAGGAGGGTTTGTCTATAAGGGGTGCTGCCCAAATGCTCCCCAAGCATCAGTACTAGCAATCAGGACAACTGGCTCCCCTGGCCATGGGAGCCGCAGCCATGATACAGGTCTCTAATGGGGCCCTGGAGCTGTTGGGCAGGATGTTGTTGCATTTGAACCACAAGACAGTTTAAAATTGAAAAAAAGAAATCTGAATTTCCCAAGTGCCTGCACCACACACTCCCCTTACCAGAACCGTTTTCATGTTACGGCATACCCTGGGCCAGAGGCTCAAAAAGGACAGTCCATTTAGGGAAGGGGGTGGCTAAGGAAGATGGTGTAGGTGAAGGTGGCTATGTGACCACTTCCTCCCACCCTTCCCACCCTTTAGACAACTCTCTTCCCTACCTATTTTTGCTATGGCTATAAAGATATTTTCCCTCTGCCTCACTCCTTGACATGCCTTTACTCTGGGATCCTATTTTGGGCCTGGGGTGGGGGTACCTGGGGCTGGTCTTAGGAGGGGGGTAGGCTGCAGACTGCCTTGTACCCCCTGGATACCCTCACATGGGTTTTTCTGTGTTATTTCATAAGACTCTTTGAAGTCCAATAAAGCATGTAGGAGATTTTAACCTCTGCTGGCTTTGACTCTTACGGTGTTGTCTGTGCTCTTTGTGGCATAGCAAACAGGATGAAGAAGAGACTATTTCTGCTCTGTCAAGAGAAAATGAAACTAATACACAGACCCAAAAGGTCTCTGGGTAGCGTTACCAGATGAAATACAGGACACCCAGTTAAATTTGAATTTCAGATAAGCAATAATGATTTCAGTATAATTATGTCCCATGCAACATTTGGGACACATTATTTGCTAAATCTGGCAACCCTATCTCTGGGCCATTTTTTTTTCTCATTTCTTTAATATATAACTTTATTTCTGGTTATAGAAACAAATGCTAAGAGGGGAAACAGAACGTCCCCATCCACATACAATTTAATAGATAAAAGAACAGTTACAATAAATGAAAAACAAAATGTAGAAATTTTAAACTTTGTTATAGCTTTAAAACAATGTCTGATACAATTAGAAATCACATTCATTTCTCAAACTTAAAAAAAAAGTATGACTCCTTATTTAAAAAGTACTGTATCCCATTAGAAATGAAAAGGCAGGCCGGCCCTGACTGGTTTGGCGCAATGGATAGAGCGTCGGCCTGCGGACTCAAGGGTCCCAGGTTCGATTCCAGTCAAGGGCATGTACCTTGGTTGTAGGCACATCCCCAGTAGGGGGTGTGCAGGAAGCAACTGATCGATGTTTCTAACTCTCTATCCCTCTCCCTTCCTCTCTGTAAAAAATCAATAAAATATATTTTTAAAAAAAGAAAAGAAAAGGCAGGCCGCACAGCTGCAGTGGGTCCTGTCTCTCAAGGGCAGCCTGGCTCCTGCCACCACGAGTGTCCACGAGCCGCCCTGGGCTCCCCAGACCAGACTTCACTCACAGGCGGTGACATTGCAACGTGACCTCCACTTCACACTCCAGGCTTGGACCTTAGTTTCCACTTTGTAGGAAACCACTGCTTTTAAAGCACTGATTATTAAACATATTGTAAAAAATACTTTAGACAGCCAGCCACTGTAAAAAAAAAAAAAAAATCACACGCTCACACACATACATACACACAGTTCTCTGGGCCATCTTGACCCCACCTATCTTATAGCTTCACCTGTGACCAATGACTTAGAATTACTTCACAGATCAACAAACAAGTGTTGGCAAGGATGTAGAAAAAAGGGAACCCTTGTGCACAGTTGGTGGGAATGCAGATTGGAAAACGGTATGGAGGGTCCTCAAAAAATTAAAAATGGAACTGCCCTATGACCCAGAGATTCCACTTCTTGGCATATATATGAAGAAACCTAAAGCACTAATTCAAAAGAATATATGCACCCCTATGTTCAGTGTTACTACAGTGTTATTTACTATAGCCAAGATACGGAAGCAACTCAATTATCTATTATTAGACAAGTAGATAAAAAAGTAGTGGTACAGCCCTAGCTGGTTTGGCTCAGTGGCTAGAGCGTTGGCCTGCGGACTGAAGGGTCCCAGATTCGATTCCGGTGAAGGGCATGTACCTTGGTTGCAGGGTGTGCAGGAGGCAGCTGGTCATTTCTCTCTTATTGATGTTTCTGACTATCCCTCTCCCTTCCTCTCTCTAAAAAATCAATAAAATATAAATTTTTTTAAAAAGTAGTGGTACATATATACAATGGAATATTATTCAGCCACAAAAAAAGAAAGCTTACCATTTGCAACAGCACAGATGGATCTAGAGGGTATTATGCCAAGTGAAATAAGTCAGTCATAGACAAATACCATTTTGCACTTATATGTGGAATCTAAAGAACAGTACAAACAAAACAGAAACAGACTTATTGATACAGAGAACAGACTGATGGTTTCCAAAGGGGAGGGGGCTTGGGAGACTGGGTGAAAAAAGTGAAGGGATTAAGAAGTACCAATTGGTAGTTACAAAATAGTCATGGGGATGTAAAATACAGCATAAGAAATATAGTCACTCCTATCTAATAAAAGAGAAACATGGTAATCGGCGTACGACTGCTACCCTTCCCATTGACTAATCAGGGTGATATGCAAATTAACTGCCAGCCAAGATGGCGGCCAGCAGCCAGGCAGCTTAAACTGAACATGAGGCTTGCTTGCTTCAGTGACGGAGGGCTCCAACATTCCCCGCCTGCCTTGCCGGCCTCTGAGCCTGCAGTTTGAACATTGTAACAAATATAGAAGCTAAACAAAACTCCAGAAACCTGCTTTCAGCGAGCCGGGATCTCAGAGCTGGAGTTGATACAAAGTTTCGATTATAGAACCTAAACAAACCAGATACCTTCTTTCAGCAGCTGAGGCCTCAGAGCTGGAGCCAAGCCTCAGAGCTAAAGCTGGCCCAGAATTTAAAAAAAAGAAAAAGAAAAAAGGAGTGGTTGGGAGCTTCAGTCACCCCCAGCCTAAAAACAGCCCTCAGCCCCTCACCCAGACTGGCCAGGCACCCCAGTGGGGACCCCCACCCTGAAGGGTGTGTGACCAGCTGCAAACAGCCATCATCCCCTCATCCTGGCTGGCCAGGCACCCCAGTGGGGAACCCCACCCTGATCCAGGACACCCTTCAGGGCAAACCAGCCAGCCCCCACCCATGCACCAGGCCTCTATTCTATATATTAAAAGGGTAATATGCCTCCCAGCACCGGGATCAGCGGAGCCGAGAGGCCTCTGAGAGGCCTCCTGGCACCAGGATCAGCGTGACAGGGTCAGCGCCCAAACCCCCTGATCGCCCTGCAGCTCTGTGTGTGACAGAGGGCGGGGCCACAACCTCCCTATCGGCCCTGCTCTGTTCCTGACAGGGGAAAGCACCCCAACCCCCTGATCAGCCCTGGTCTGTGCGTGACAGGGGGCAGCGCCCCAACCCCCCGATTGGCCCTGCACTGTGAGTGACGGGGGGGCGCCACAACCTCCCCATCGACCCTGCCTTGAGTGTGACAGGGGGCGGTGCCCCAACCCCCCAATCGGCCCTACCCTGAGCGTGACTGAGGGTGGCATTGCAACCTCCCAATCAGCCCTGCTCTGTGCATGACAGGGGGCGGCGCCCCAACACCCCAATCGGCCCTGCTCTGAGCCCGACCAGGGGCTGCACCGAGGGATTGGGCCTGCCCTCTGCCACCCGGGAGCAGGCCTAAGCCAGCAGGTCGTTATCTCCCGAGGGGTCCCAGACTGCGAGAGGGCACAGGGCAGGCTGAGGGACCCTCCCTCCCCCCCCCCCCCGAGTGCACAAATTTTTGTGCACCGGGCCTCTAGTCTACACTAATAAAATAGAAACATGGTAATTGGCGTACGACCGCTACCCTTTTCATTGGCTAATCAGCGAGATATGCAAATTAACTGACAGCCAAGATGGCGGCCAGCAGCCAGGCAGCTTGAAACTAACATGAGGCTTGCTTGCCTCAGTGACGGAGGAAACCAACGTTCCCCGCCTGCGGCTGCAGGCCTCTGAGCCTGCAGTTTAAGAAACATTGTAACAAATACCACCAGGCTTCAGCCAGTAGGATCGCAACATTGTAAGCAAAGGCCAGAAACCTACTTTCAGCAGCGGAGGCCTAAGAGCTGAAGCCAAGCCTCAAGCTAAAGCTGGCCCAGAATAAAAAAATAAAAAAAAGGAAAAAAGGAGCAGTTGGGAGCTTCAGTCACTTGGCAGCCTGAAAACAGCCCTCAGCTCCTCACCCAGACTGGCCAGGCACCCCAGTGGGGACCTCACCCTGATCCAGGACACCCTTCAGGGCAAACCAGCTGGCCCCACCCATGCACCAGGCCTCTACCCTGTATAGTAAAAGGGTAATATGCCTCCCGGAACCGAGATCAGCATGACAGGGGGCAGTGCCCAAACCCCCTGATCGCCCTGCAGCTCTGTGTGTGACAGGGGGTGGGGCCACAACCTCCCTATCCGCCCTGCTCTGTTTGTGACAGGGGAAGGCGCCCCAACCTCCTGATCAGCCTTGCTCTGTGCCTGATACGGGGGAGCTACCCAACCTCTGATCGCCCTGCGGCTCTGTGTGTGACAGGGTGCGGTGCCCCAACCCGCCCCCCCCACCACGGGCCCTGCTCTGTGTGTGACAGGGTAGAGCCATAACCTCCCCATCGGCCCTGCCCTGAGTGTTACAGTGGCGGCGTCCCAACCCCCTGACGGGCCCTGATCTGTGTGTGACAGGGGGCGGCGCCCCAACTCCCCTATCGGCCCTACTCTCTGAGTGACACAGGGGAGCTCCTCAACCCCCTGATGGGCCCTGCTCTGTACGTGACAGGGGGGAGCTCCCCAACCCCCTGATGGGCCCTGCTCTGTGCGTGACAGGGGACAGGGCCCCAACCCCCTGATTGGCCCTGCTCTGTGCCTGACAGGGGTTGGCGCAGCAACCTCCCCATCGACCCTGCCTTGAGTGTGACAGGGGGCAGTGCCCCAACCCCACAATCTGCCCAACCCTGAGCGTGACTGGGGGTGGCATTGCAACCTCCCCATCTGCCCTGCTCTGTGCATGACAGGGGGCGGCGCCCCAACACCCCAATCGGCCCTGCTCTGAGCCCGACCAGGGGCTGCACCGAGGGATTGGGCCTGCCCTCTGCCACCCGGGAGCAGGCCTAAGCCAGCAGGGCGTTATCTCCCAAGGGGTCCTAGACTGCGAGAGGGCACAGGCCAGGCTGAGGGACCCCCCCTGCCCCCTGAGTGCACAAATTTTTGTGCACCGGGCCTCTAGTATTGTAATAACTGTGTGGTGCCAGATGGGTACTGGAAATATCATGAGGAACACCTTCCTAAAGTGTGTGATTATCTAACTACTATGCTGTACACCTGAAACTAATACAAAACAATATTGAATGTAAACTGTAACTGAAAAAAAAAACCCAGTATTTTCACATTAAAAAAAAATTATTTTTCAGGGAGATTGGGATGCATCTGGAGGATACACACTGCCAAAGAATTATTACTATAAGACAATAAATAAAACATTTTATCCTTAAACACACAAAGACAACCAATGGGTCCGGGCTGCCTGTCACTACTTGAGCCAGTTAAGCAAGCATTATTCCAATAATGCTGGCAGTATGGGAGAGCAGCAGGTCATCCACAAAAATCTGCTCTGCCCCTCCCCATAAACCAGCTGCTTACATTAGGTAGAAGGACAAAGATTATGTGGGAAAGTAAGAATTAAAGAATTATAGGCATGGGGAAGTAGGAAGGTATAATGGTTACAGGCAATGAGGGCTGGTGCCTCTGGGGTGCCTCCAGGCACCTCTGGGACCAGATTATTGACAATAAGGGGTGGGGGTTTGCAAAGGGTGGGTGCCTCTGGGACTATCTGAGGTCGTAAATCTTTCCATAATGATAGGCGGCCCTCAGAAAAGGAGGATGGACTGCATTCCGATGTTAGCGCCCACGTCTGCCAGGTTAGAATGTGCTTTCTCTAATCGGAACAGAACAGTTAACAGAGCATGATTAATACTTCTTACAATTACAGCCAGTCCCCACTATTCTATTTCTGCCCCTACCAAAACCAATGCAAGATTTTAGGGAGGGAACGCCACATGAGGTTTCATAAAAATCAGTTTGTGTAGCCCAAATCACCAGCTTCTACATCAGTCACCAAGACATGTCTATTCTACCTCCACAAGGACGTTATGTGTGACCCGGTCTCTACCACTGTCCCCTGAAGAACTCTAAAAGCAAACGGATCTCGTCCCTTCTCAAAACTCTCCCGGGGCTCCCATTTACATCAGGGTAAAACCTCGCCTAGCAAGCCTTTCCAATCAGACAGAGTAATGCTAGGCTTTCTGCTGACATAACAGGCCGGAGGCTCCCGGCCCGCCGGCTATGGATCCCAGGCTACAGCTCACATCAGACGGCAGTCTCGTGTTATCAAAATAGTACAGGAGGCAAGATAAGAAAACGTGTTTTGGATGGTTGGCTTTTAGTTATTTCAAAATACTTGAACTGTCTTTTTTTAAAAAATATATTTTATTGATTTTTTACAGAGAGGAAGGGAGAGGGATAGAGAGTTAGAAACATCGATTAGAGAGAAGCATTGATCAGCTGCCTCATGCACACCCCCGACTGGGGATGTGCCTGCAACCAAGGTACGTGCCCTTGACCAGAATCGAACCGGGACTCTTCAGTCCCCAGGCCAACACTCTATCCAGTGAGCCAAACTGGCTAGGGCTTGAACTGTCTTGACCTCAGCGGGGACGCAATGGCGAGAGCGGAGGGCCTGAGTGCTGGGTCCCGTCCCAGGCTCGGCTAAGACTTGGCGGCGAGAGATCAGTGTCGACTCCGTACCCCACGCGGGTGCAGGAGCGGCGCGGGCTGCTGGACTCTGCCCACACTTAATATGGCGGCGGGAGCGTCGCATTCCCGCCGGGCGTGCCCACACCCACTGCTGCCACGAAAGGGGCGTGGTTTCCTGGGCCCCGCCCACGTTCAAACGGTGGCTAATGAGCAAGGCTGACTTTCTGTAAAGCTGGTCCTTCCCACCGCCGGGCGCTGGCAGCGTAGCGTAGAGAACGTGATGCGTGCGACGTTGTTTTTTGCGTCTCGGGTGGCGGGAAGGAGATTCGGCTTGTCTTGCCTTTCTCTGCGGAGGAGAGAGCGCTGCAGACCTGAATCGCAACCGTATCGCCTCAGCTACCAGCCGCGATGCATGTGATCAAGCGAGGTGAGCGGCCGGGGAGGGGCCGGTGGGACAGTGGAGGGCGGGTCAGGGGACGCGGCTGCTGGCGCCCGAGCCGTTGGCCGCGCCTGCCCGTCCGTCCGTCTCCGCCGCTTCCCGCCCTGCCCGCGCGGCTTCCCGCCATGTCAGCCAGCCGGGCCTGCAGGCGCGCCTCTGCCCCCTCCCCCACCCCGGCTCGGTCTTCAGTCGGCGCCCCCTCGGCTTGGTCATCCAGCCGCGTCTCTAAAGAGTGACCCCTTCACCTTTATCGAGTATCCCCTGTGTGCGCCTAGCGTTTCCCAGGCAGCCTTTTCCTCACCGCGAGCCCCTGAGATAGGATTATCGGCTCCATTTTATAGATGAAGAAACTGAAGCGCAGAGAGAGGGAGAGAGAGGGGTCCGGTGACTGACGCCAAGTCGCCCAGTGAGTTGATGGTGAGGTCAGGGTTGGAAACCGACTTTTATTTGAAAACTGGGTTACTAGGGAAAAAAGGACTTTGTACCCCCCGAGGGCACCTATGAGCTCCCTGACCCATAGAAAAGATGTGGAAGGACGAGGATACCGTGAATAGAACCAGATCTCAGGCCCTAGCCGACTTGGTTCAGTGGATAGAGCGTCAGCCTGCGGACCGATAGGTCCGAGGTTCGATTCCGGCGGGGGGCACATGCCTGGGTTGCGGGCTCCATCCCCGGTGGGGGGTGTGCAGGAGGCAGCCGATGTTTCTATCTCTCTCTCCTTCTCCCTTCCTCTCTGAAATCAATAAAGAAATATATTTAAGCCGTAACCGGTTTGGCTCAGTGGATAGAGCGTCGGCCTGCGGACTGAAAGGTCCCAGGTTTGATTCCGGTCAAAGGGCATGCGCCTTGGTTGCGGGCACGTCCCCAGTAGGGGGTGTGCAGGAGGCAGCTGATCGATATTTCTGTAAAAAATCAATAAAAAAATATTAAAAAAAATAAAAAACCAGATCTCAGACAGACATATCCCCGGAGTTTGGATGTGGTGCCATTTGTTCCAGGTTTAGTCCCAGAAGAGGGTAGGGTAGGGACCGCTGCCCTTCCCCCAAGGAGAAACTGAATCAGATTAGGGTGTCCCCGAGGCCTTTTGACAAGATGGGAGCCCGGAAGAGCCGCGGACTTGCATTCTCCTCAGCAGTTACTTCCCGTTAGACCTGCTGGCGCCTCCTTGGGGCCTGCCTTTTGCTTGGCTGTGACGTTATGAGGGACAGTCCCTGCCTGGGGAAAGGGTTTATTCATTTTCAGGTTGGGGAAGACTAGAGCAAAATGTACTTTTAATATACGTATATATATATTTGTTGATTTCAGAGAGGAATGGAGAGGGGGAGAGAGAGAGAAACATGAGTGATAAGAGTCATTGTTGGGCTGCCTCCTGCACGCCCCCTACTGGGGATCGAGCCCGAAACCCAGGCATGTGCCGTTGGCCGGAATGGAAGGCAGAATCGAACCTGGGCCCCTCCAGCCCGCAGACCAACGCTCTATCCACTGAGCCAAGCCAGCCAGGGCCAAAAGGTACTTTTATCACAGAACCATGCCAGGCCGATAGGAACAAGTCCTGAGTTGAATCGACTGATGCTAAAAGCCATTTTACAATATTCGGCACTCCGCAAATACTAGTTGGCTGACCGGATGTTTGTTTTATCCACTAGGTTCTGAGTTTCAAAGAGGGCACTTTATGCCCACACTAGCACTGGACCTGCCATGAAGAAATGCTCAAAGATTGAATGAGAATAAATTTTATTTTATTGATTTTATTTTTTAGAGAGAAAAGAAGGGGGAGAGAGAGAGAAGCATCAATGCGAGAGAAACATTGATTGGATGCCTCTTGCACACCCCTTACCTGAATCAGCCGGTAACCCCACCCCGTACCCTGCCTCTTGTGCATGGTGCGCTGCTCAACCAACCGAGCCACACGGGACAGTGGGAAGAATAATTATTTTAAAATATAGGATGCCCCCCTCCCTCCCCCCGGGCTTGCCTCAGTATGTTGAGCATCGACCTGTGGACCAAGCGGTCAAGGGTTCGATTTCCGGCCAAGGCCCATGCCCTGGTTGTGGGCTCGGCCCCCTACTAGAGGTCGTGCAGGAGGCAGCCAATCAATGATTCTTTCTCATTGATGTTTCTCTCCCTCTCCCTTTCTTTCTGAAATAAATAAAAATGTATTTAAAAAATATATAAATGTTTATGAAGCCCTGGTGATGGAGTGGCTCAGTTGGAGCATTGTCCTATACAACAGAAAGTTGCAGGTTCAATTCCCGCTGAACCACTCTCAGGAGGCGCAAGGATGGATGCTTCTATCTCCCTTTCTCCCTTTCTTTCTCCTTCCTCTCCCTCTCCCTCCCCCCCTCTCTCTCACCTCTCTCATTCTTCCCTTCCCCCCCCCCCTTTTTCTCTAAAATGAATAAAAACATATCCTTGGGTGAAGATTTTAAAAAAGGAAAATATAGGATATAATGAATGCAGTTGGTAGGCCGGTAATTGATTTGGTTGTGGCCAGGTGGTTTAGCTATAGTTAAGAGATGATGCCGAAGCCGGTTTGGCTCAGTGGATAGAGCGTCGGCCTGCAGACTGAGGGGTCCCAGGTTCGATTCCGGTCAAGGGCATGTAACCTGGGTTGCGGGCACATCCCCAGTGGGAGATGTGCAGGAGGCGGCTGATCGATGTTTCTCTCCCATCGATGTTTCTAGCTCTCTATCTCTCTCCCTTCCTCTCTGAAAAATCAATAAAATATATTTGGGAAAAAAAAAAAAAGAGAGAGATGAGAGAGAATCATTGACTGACTGCCTCCTGCACAGTGGTGGCCCTTCATCCTGTCTTTAGTATCTTTAGAACGTTCTCTGAATTTCCCTAGTCTCCCATTTTACCTGATGAGACCAAAAGACCTCAGACATGTACATCAAGTTTTTTAGACCTATAGAAAAAGATATGGAAGGATGAGTATGCTCTTATGGTAAATCTGTAACTAATGAACTGAAAACTTGTGGATGTAGATTACTGCATGGGTAACACCTTTGTATTGAATTTTTAATTTTTTGGGTTCACTTTCAAATACTGGAGTTTACAAAATACTCCCCTACACAAGCTCTAAAAGACAGGGCTTATTTTGTTTCTCATTCCTTCAGAGAACATAATTTGATCCAGAGGGTTTGGTAGAATCTTTCAGTGTAGCATTCAGCAAGGCTTGTTAATATACAACTTTGTATTTAGATTTGTTTATTTTATTTACGTTTAAGTTTTAATGTGCTTTTTATTTTTGGTATGTCAGTGTAGTAGCGGACTAACTCCTGTAGTTTTGTGAATTTCAATGTAATTATTCAGGAGGGCAACTGGTCATCAACCTGTAAGTACTTGTTGAATGTGCTAATATATCACTAAGCACTTTGAGGGAAATATTAGAGGGAGAGGCAATTCCATCTTCAGAGATCTTAGGGTGGTTAGGGACATAGGAATAACCCATATGAAAATCATATATAATAAAAGTGTAGTTTGCAAATGGTCCCCTTGACAGAGTTCTTCCAGGAGGTGGGCCAGGGGGTGGGCTGCCAGGGGAAGGGAGGGAGACCCCAGCTGGCTGGCAGCCTCTAGGGACCCTACCAGTACATGAATTTCGTGCACTGGGCCTCTGGTTGTTAGATTTCCGAATTGGAATAGTAGATGAGTTTTTCTCATCTGCTCTCTTGAGCTATTTTTCTTGTGGGAGAATATCATATTGCCTAGGGCAGTGGTCGGCAAACCGTGGCTCTTTGCCCCCTTGAGTGTGGCTCTTCCACAAAATACCACGTGCGGGCGTGCACGTACAGTGTGATTGAAACTTCGTGGCCCATGCGCAGAAGTCAGTTTTCCGACAAAATACCGACTTCTGCGCATGGGCCACAAAGTTTCAGTCGCACTGTACATGCGCGCCCGCACGTGGTATTCTGTGGAAGAGCCACACTCAAGGGGCCAAAGAGCCGCATGTAGCTCGCGAGCCGCAGTTTGCCAACTTCTGTGCTAGGCCTTCTTCTTGGTCTGGACACTGGGGAATACATGCAAGTAAAATAAAACATGCAAAAAGTCTTTTTCTTCTGCAAGTTATATTCTAGTGGATTGATGGCGAGAGTCACAATAAACAAATACAATAGTCCCCTCTTATTTGTGATTTCATTTGCCTGCACTCAACCATGGTCCAGAAGTTTTAAATGGAAAACTCCAGAAATAAGCAGTTCATGCGTTTTAAATTGTATGCTGTTCTGAGTGGCAGATGAAAGCTTGCACCATCAGGCTTTTCATCTCATCTGAGACTTGAATCATCTCTTTATGCCACAGCATATACATTATATGCACTACTTAGTTGTCTCACCGTGACTTTTATTTTACTTAACATTGAGAAACCGTAAGAGAATTTATGTTGGTGAGTCAGCTATGTCAAAGAGAACGTATTCTCAACTTAAGGAAAGAAAAACGTATACTGAGATTGCTCAGAGCTATGGTAAGAATGAATCTTCTATCCATGAAACTGGAAGTTTTGTCGAACCTCAGATTGCAAAAGTTACCATAACAGTCCATGATAAGTGCTTAGCTAAGATGGAAAAGGCATTACATTTGTGGATGGAAGACAGACAAAAAAACGTGTTCTGATTGATGTCAGCATGTTGCTCCAGAAATCATCAAGCTTATACGAACATTTCAGCAAGGCATTTGTAAAACAAATGGCACCACATCCTTTATCGCAATTAATGGATGGTTATGAAAATTTAAGGATATGTTTGGACTGAAAAATATAAAAATGATCTGAAAGGCTGCATTTCCTGATAAGCTGCTGCTGCCACATTTCCTGCAGTGTTAAAGAAGTTGGTTGAGAAGAAAGGTAAGTATGTAGAGGAAAAAAACATACAGGGAATGCCCCCCAAAATGTAAACATACTTTAAATAATTATAAAGGCAGTTTTATTAAAATACATTTCTTTTCAAAATGTAATAAAAATCAGCTGTTAAAGTGTGCATACATTTATGGGGGATACCCTATATATAGTAGGGCTTGGTAATGTCTGGTTTCAGGCATTCACTGGGGGTCTTGGAATGGATAAGGGGGACTACTATAAAATGTAGAGTATGTCATGATAAGTGCTATGAGAAAAATAAAGCATAGAAGGAGGAGGAGGATAAGGCTGTGTTTGGGGTATTAAAATTTAAAATAGCGTGATCAGGGAAAGCCTCATTGAGAAGATTATATTGAGCAAAGACCTGACATTAGTAGAAATAGCAAAGAGGCCAGTGTAAAGTGAGGAAGGTGGGAGAGTAGGAGGTGAAGTGAGGAAAAGAGGTATACAGGGCAGATTTAGGAATCTGCATTATTGTAATAATTTTTAATATGATTCTGAAGGAGATGATCAACCACTATTGGGAATTTGGAGGGGGTAATGACATGACTTGGATGTAAGGTTTTGTTTTTTTTTCTTTTTTTGATGTAAGTTTTAAAGAATAATTCTGGCTGCCAGTGGGACAAGGGGAGAAACAGATCAGTCATTTGGGAAGTTATTTTAAGAATCCATCTAATTTATAATGAAAGGGAAGAGAAGATTTTCAGAATAGAATTTCTACTTTTTGAAGATACATAAATAATATCTTGATGAATCTACTGGGGGGCTGAATCTTATAATAGCATTCTATGTTGGTCAATTTTAAAAGTTCATGTATTGATTACATTTGATTCTTTTACATTGCTATCTTAATAAGTGCTAACATGAATTGTATGGTTTGATTCTTCAGATGGCCGCCAAGAACGGGTCATGTTCGACAAAATTACATCTCGAATCCAAAAACTTTGTTATGGACTCAATATGGACTTTGTTGATCCTGTAAGTAAATATGGTTTATATCTTGGGTTTCTTGCTTCAAGTGATTCTTTTTACTTGTTTCTTATCTCTGGCCTTTCTTTCACTTCATATATATTTTGATTTGGGGTATTCTGCTTATGATCTTGGGTTTAAATGTTAACACATTGCTCAAATTTTTTTTCTTCTAAATTTTGGTTCTGGGCTCTGAATTCTGACTTTTCAGAGAACTAAAAAGTGAACAGAGGAAAACTTGACATTGACATTTTGTTAGAGACATCTTTGAGTAAATTGTTTTATTTATAAGAAAAAAAGCCTGTAGTAAAGCTTGTTCTGGAATTGTGATCATTTGGGTAGAAACTGGTTTGAAATTTGCTTTGTTGTTATCTATGTAGAAAGAATGCATTTAAGTAATATAAAGTAGATTTCATGGGTAACATTTAAATTAAGGAAAACAAACTATTCATAAGCAAGTCGTTCTTCTTTTCTTACCTTCCATAACTCCTCTACTCTAGACCTTCATCATCCCTTACCTAGACTGCTGTCTCTAGTGGTCTCTAAAGTATCCTCCTGGTCTTCCTCTAATCTTGCCTCCTTCAAATGCATCTTCCCCATGACTTCCAAAATCATCTTCCTAAAATGGAGTCTTTAAGACATTTTTTTCCAAACCCACTCATGTTGCCTCAGCCTTATTTAGGCATATTATCTCTACTTCTATAGCACTTGTGCTAACCCGATAACATTGACCACATAATATGGAAATTAATTGCATGTCTCTCTTCTCCCTTACAATTGAGGGTGGGTTGTATCTTCTTGTGGTATCCACACTGCGTGGCACATATATAACTAGACACTTGATAGTGAATTGACCAAAATGGTCAAAAGAAAATAATTTTATACAACTTTAAAATGTTTTTATTACAAATTGTCTTTTACTTTTAGGAACTCTAGACAATAATTAGAATAGTAGAATGTTAAAGTTGGAATGAACCTGAGAGATCATCCTATTTCATCTTCTTTACTTTGTAGATAAGTAAGGACCAAAGAGAAAGGGGAGTTACTTATATAAGCTAGTGGGGGTGTATCGAGAACAACTGAGGTCTCCTGACATAAGATATTCTACTAGTATTGCCTCATGCAGTACCACATTTCACAGTACAGGGTGCTGCTGTAGCAGACTCAAGCTTTCTGGGGTACATTCAGCTGAAATAGTCTGTATACTATTGTGTCTAGCACTGTTAGCATACAGATGTTATTTTATTCTATGTTTTGATTATTTGCCGTGTAGCATCAGAAACTATTCAGAAGACTTCACTATTTTTAAAAAAATTGTTGACACTATTACAGGTGTCTCCCATTTTCACCCCCTTTACCCAGCTTCACCCAGCCTCCACCCCACTGCCTTTGGCCATCTGCACACTTGTCTGTGTCCATTGGCTATGCATGTATGTTCTTTGGCTAATCTTTTTACCTTCTGTCATCCAGCCCCCAACCACCACTCCCTCCCCCTGCCCTCTGACCTCTGTCAGTCTGTTCCATGTATCCATGCCTCTGGTTCTATTTTGTTTGTCCATTTATTTTGTTCATTAGATTCCACGTGTAAGTGAGATCATATGGTATTTGTCTGTTGGTTTATTTCGCTTAGCATAATAATCTCCAGGTCCATCCATGCTGTTGCAAAAGGTAAGTTCCTTTTTTTTTTTTTTTTATAGCCACATAGTATTTCCCGTTTTTTTATCCACTCATCTAATAATGGGCACTTGGGCTATTTCCAAATCTTGGATATTGTAAATAACAGTGTAATTTATATAGGGGTGCATGTATTCTTTTTGATTGATGTTTCAGGATTCTTAGGATATATTTCCAGAAGTGGGACCACTGGGTCAAAAGGCAGTTCATATTTAATTTTTTGAGGAAACTCCATACTGTTTTCATTAGTGGTTGCACCAGTTTGCATTTCCACCCGCATTGTACAAGGGGTCCCTTTTTTCTACATCCTCGCCAACACTTGTTGTTTGTTGATTTATTGATGGTAGTCATTCTGGCAGGTGTGAAATGATATCTCTCTGTGGTTTTAATTAGCATCTCTGATGATTAGTGAAGTTGAGCATTGGATTGTTTATCTCCCTGGTGAGTTGTGTAATTTTTAATATATTTTGAAAATGAACCCCTTATCATTGACAAATATGGTTCTCCCATACAGTGGGTTTCCTTTTCATTTTTTTTAAATATGTTTTTATTGATTTTTCACAGAGAGGAAGGGAGAGAGATAGAGAGTTCAGAAACATCGATGAGAGAGAAACATCGACCAGCTGCCTCCTGCACACCTCCCACTGGGGATGTGCCCGCAACCAAGGTACATGCCCTTGACCAGAATTGAACCTGGGACCTTTCAGTCCGCAGGCCAACGCTCTATCCACTGAGCCAAACCGGTCTTGGCCCCTTTTCATTTTGTTGATGGTTTCCTTTCTGTACAGAAACTTTTTAGTTTGATGTAGTCCCATTTGTTTATTTTTTCTTTTGTTTCCCTTGTCCTAGGAGATATAACAGCAAAAATGTTGCTACAAGACATATCTGAGGTTTTACTGCCTATGTTTTCTTCTCGGATTTTTATGGTTTTGCGACTTACATTTAAGTCTTTTGTCCATTTTGAGTTTATTCTTGTTTATGGTATAAGTTTGTGGTCTAGTTTCATTTTTTGCATGTGCCTGATTTCACTACGTTTTTACTGAACATAATTTGACTGCAGAATCTGAGAAAAAAGTGATCAGGAGCAACTTGATCCTAGGTAAAATGTAATTAGAATAGATTGTAAGCTAATAATGACATTTTTTTTTTTTGAAGGGGTCATGTTTTGGTCAACTTGGCAATACATTTATTTTCTGTTGGATTAAGCTTTTTTACAGAAACATTTAGTGAACACATATACACAATTTAATGTTTGTTTTTCTTAAAAATGTATGGTAATAACGTGTACATTGTGCATTTTTATATATGTGTGTACATATATGTGTATATATACATACATATATACATATATATATATTTATTGATTGATTGATTTCAGAGAGGAAGGGGAAGGGAGAGAGAGATAGAAACATCAGTGATGAGACGGAATCATTGATCGGCTGCCTTCTGCACGCCCCACACTGGGGATTGAGCCCGCAACCTGGGCATGTGCCCTGACTGGGAACCGAACTGTGACCTCCTGGTTCATAAGTTGATGCCCAACCACTGAGTCACGCTGGTTGGGCTACAGTGTGTATTTTTGAAAGGGGAACATCTTACAATATGGTCTTGAAAACTGAAATATAATAAGGTTGAATGGGATGAGAAAGAAGACTTAGATGATAACCTTGGGCAAGGCCAAGTAACCTAAGCCTGAGGTTTCTCATGTAAAATGGTGATAGGAATAGTATCCTTTTCACAAGGTGATTGTGAAATGTCAGAGATTATGAAAGATGAGACACTTTGTAATTTGTGAAATGCTAAAGAAAGAGTAACTATTAAATTATAGATGACTCAGCTCCAATCCTAATTTATACCTTCATCTCTAATTGGAATAATTAAAGTTTGATTCATTTACTTTCCTGCACTTGTCTGTAGGTAGATTTTGGGGGAAGTGGGTCAGTATGTAGCTGGAACCCTGATTACTTAGGGAGAATGTGAATTAAAAATGGGGAAATACTTAAAGAATCACTGGGCTGGTGTGGCTCAGTTGGTTGGGCGGCATCCCATGCACCAGGAGGTCAGTTAGACTACCGGTCAGGGCACATGTCTGGTTGAGGGCTTGATCCCCAGTAGGGGGTGTGTAGGAGGCAGCCAATCAATGATTCTCTTCCACCATTGATGTTTCTATCTCTGTCCCTCTCCCTTCCTCTCTGAAATCAATAAAAATAGATTTAAAGAGAAGAAAAAAAAAAAGAATCATTGCTCTGTTTTTAGCTGTTTCCCTGTGAGGCTGTTCATCTTTGTCAACTATGAAATACCTATACTTAGGTATTTTAAAATTTATTTATTTTTTTTTAGTGACATCTTTCATTGTGTATGTAGTATGCATTTTCTGGCAGTTCTGTTGGTTTATGAATTCTCATGAGGTTTCCTGCTGCTAACCATTCTAAGATTTTTTTTTTTAAAGGAAGTTGACTGTTTATTTTGATATACATTTGATTGTTTTCTTTATTGCCATCCTAAGGAAGCTATTGTTTTTTGGGAAAGCTCAAGTAATTCTTGGTTTTGTTTTTATAGGCTCAGATCACCATGAAAGTAATCCAAGGTTTATACAGTGGGGTCACTACTGTGGAACTAGATACTTTGGCTGCTGAAACAGCTGCAACCTTGACTACTAAGCACCCTGACTATGCCATTCTGGCAGCAAGGATTGCTGTCTCTAACTTGCACAAAGAAACAAAGAAAGTATTCAGTGGTGAGTCTAGAGGAAAGGTTAGAAATAATTTAATATTCCTAGAAAATTTATAAGGGTACTAGAATGACAAAAGAAAAGTTACATCTTGTTTTTAAAAAGCAAGTTAGTGGCAGAGGGGGCACTAGAACTTCCCATTCCCCCATGCTGCTGACTTGCTGAATGGAAAGGTCAGTGGATCTTTTTGTTTTCTTGTATGCACGCTTTTTTCCCTTTCTTTCTTTTTGAAGCCCATTTTGAAGTAGTTGGTGGTGATGTGCTTGGAAAAATGAGTAGCACATATTGACAAGTTCTGCATTAAACAAAATGGTGCAGTTAATCTTGTGTCCCATTAGCAAATACTTTACTCAGTTGCTGCCATTTTATAGCTCAGGGAATGTGGGCAAGGGAAGGTTAAATAATTTGTTTGGTATATAAAAAGTGGTATATAATAAGTCCGATAGTAAGACGATGACAGAAATCTTTGGCTCTTGATTCCAGATCTGTTGTGCTGGGCCTCAAACAGTGTATTTTTCCCTCTTTAGTAGATATATTGTAAACATATCAGTTCTCCCAGAATTGTATTGATATATACAAGTCCATTTCAATAAAAATGCCAACATTGTGAGTGTGTGTGTGTATTATACATAAATACAGAGAGCCAATTAATGCTATGATGCCTTAAAGAAGAGCAAATGAAAGAGCTTACTAAATGTGCATTTACAGATGTGAACTGCTTAGTATGATAGATTCTGAATTTCAAGTTGAAATTTTATTAGGGTAAAAAATTTGAGAAGAGATTATAATTTCTGCTTTTTTAAAAAATTTTCAACCAATAATTCTCAATGGGGTTGTGTATTAATCACCTGGGAATCTTTTTCAAAGAGCCTATGTTCAGCCCTGGCCGGTGTTGCTCAGTGGTTGGAGCATTGGCCTGTGCACCAGAGGGTCCAGGGATTGATTCCCGGTCAAAGGCACATACCTAGGTTGCAGGTTTGATCCAAGGGTGTGTGTGGGAGGCAACCAATGGTTGTGTCTCTCTCACATCAATGTTTCTCTCTCTTCTCTTCTCCCCCTCTTTCCCCTTACCCCCGCCCTTCCACTCTTTCTAAAAAAAAATCAGTTGAAAAATATCCTCACTCCTGTTTTTATTTAACAAAAAGTAAAAACAATAAGCCTATGTTCACTCTAACTCTGGAAGCTTGTTTTCTCAACTGAGGCATTATATATTCAGCATGTATGTCTTTGTTGAGCCCTTTCTATGCTAAGCATTGAGGTGGACTAGGATGAAAAAAGTGATTTGAGAACCATTGTTTTAAACTATTACTGGAAGAGTGAATTAGCTCTCCATTAAGTGGTTTTGACATTTTTATTTTCTGTTGTATTTTTTTTAGATGTGATGGAAGACCTCTACAACTACATAAATCCACATAATGGCAAACACTCTCCCATGGTGGCCCAGTCAACACTGGATATTGTTTTGGCAAATAAAGATGTATGTGTAATGCTTTCCTGGTGAAAAAAAATATTTTAAAATATATTTTTATTGATTTCAGAGAGGAAGGGAGGAGAGAGAGAGAGAAACATCAATGATGAGAATCATTGATTGGCTGCCTTCTGCATGTCCCCCACTACACAGGCATATGCCTTTGGCAAGAATTGAACCCAGGAACTTTTGGTCCACAGGCTGATACTCTATCCACTGAGAAAAACTGGCTAGGGCATAGGTTCTTCTTTTTTTTTTTTTTTTAAGCAACAGCACATTTTAAAAATGTAAATACTATAAAACATATAGATAAAAAAGTAATTCTCTCTACTTCTCTGAATACTAGCTTTCCTCTTTAGAAACAACATTTTATTATTTTAAATATATTTTTCCAGGGCTATTCTGTAATACATGTGTGCATACACATAAATTTTTCCTTTATGTGTATGTGCACAGTGTTCTTACTGATACTTTATTACAGATAGTTCTGTATTAGTATTTAGGACTTAATCCTATTCTTTTGAAGAGCTGCATAGCATTCTATTTTATAGAAATGTTGTCTATATGTTAATTGCTCTAGTGGTGAATATTTGTTTTCCATTTTTTGCTGAAGTGGATATCCTTGTATGGTAGTGTTTTGCTTATAGAGTACATTGGTAAGATAAATCCTTTAAGTGGAATTGCTGAGACAAAGAGTGTGAGCATTCAAAATATTAGGGAACATTGCCAAACTAATTCCTAACAAGGTTGCTCAGGTAAAAATTTGAAAGATCTTGCTCAATAACTTAAAAGTGATCTACTTGAGTATATGTTTTTAAGCCTAATTAGGATACTGAATTTATATAAATTTTTAAAATTAACATTAGATGTGGATTTCTGTTCTATAACAATAATACTTAGTGGTACCTCTTTATTATCCTATGTCATTTTTAATTCTGGAGTCAGGGCTGAACTGTTGATTTTGTGCAAATAAGTTTAATTATTTTAATTATGGGATCTTTTTTTACCTTCATCAGCGCCTGAATTCTGCCATTATCTATGACCGAGATTTCTCTTATAATTACTTTGGCTTTAAGGTAAATAATGGGTTTCAAATATATGGGAATTTCTCCTTAAGTCAGGAAATACAGGTTTTTGTTTATGTTTAGTGATACAGTTATAAAGGCAATAAGTTGATGGAAGTTGGGATGTACCTAGGGAATTAGTGGGGTAGATGGATAGTGGTTGTTTGAATTAAAGAAATATAGCTTACCCATTTGCAATTTTCAGAGTTTCTAAATATTACTTCTGGATTACCTGAGGAGTTGTGCAGATAATTTGCCATAATGATTCGATATTGTTTTACTGTTTATGCAACAACTATTGAATCCCTACTGAGTCCCAAGTGCTTTTCTAGGTACTTTTGTGTTGGTAAACTGTGATTGAGAACCTGAATGTTGGTGTTAGACCTGGGTTCGAATCTTGGCTCTACTTTTTTTTCCCTCTTTCCTTTTCTTAAATTTAATTTACTACTGCTTAAAACAATTATACAAGTTTCATGTGCACAATTCCACAACACATCATCTATACATTATTTTGTGTGTTCACCACCCCAAGTCTCTTTCCATCACCATTTATGCCCTCATACCCTTCTCCACCTCTCCTCCTCAATCCTCCCCATGGCAGTCACCACACTGTTGTCCATGTCTATGCATTTTTCTCTCTTTGTCTCAGTTCCTCCACTGCCACCTCCTACTCCACACCCCAGGTTCTGCTCTACTTCTTACTAGCAAGTTACTTAATCTCTCTATGCTTAGTTTCCTCATCTTAGAATGGGGATAGTATAATATAATTTTTTTTCTTCAGAATCTTTTATGAAGCTTAACTAGAGGTCCGGTGCACGAAAATCGTGCAGGGGTGGGGTGGGGGTCCCTTAGCCCAGACTGCACCCTCTTCATTCCAGGACATCCCTCTCGCAATCTGGGATCGCTGGCTTCTAACCGCTTGCCTGCCTGCCCACCTGATTGCCCCTAACTGCCTCTGCTTGCCGGCCTGACCACCCCCAACTGGTGCCCTCCCAGCCTGGTTGCCCCCTAACTGGTCCCCTGCCAACCTGGCCCCCCCCTAACTGCCCTCCTGCTGGCCTGTCTCTACGCCCCCCCCCCCCCCCCGCAACTGCTTCCCTGCTAGCCTGATCGCTCCTAACTGCCTCTGACTTGGCCCCCGCCACTGTGGCTTTGTCTGGAAGGATGACTGGAAGATGTCCAGTCTAATTAGCATATTACCCTTTTATTAGTATAGATAGTCTACATCCCCAAATCATCTCTACCCATTCTCCATCTCACTTTGTACTCTCCAGACACAGTGACTCTCTTGCAAAAGTTATGATTTTCAGTCATTCAACCTTTATAATTCTGGCATTGCACGGTGGTTTCCATCTGTATAATATAATTTTAACAACAAATTCTGTTGAGGATAAGTGAGTATGTTGCTTAGATCAATGCCTAGCCTGTTATAAGTACTTTATACCTGTTAACCATTGTGATGATGGTGAATACTGTAACTGCTGCTATTGATGTTATACATATTAATATAGAGCTAACTTTCTCCAGAAATTTCATGCAGTCTTTACCAAAACAAATAGCCAATTGATAATGTTCCATGGAGCTGAAGTTAGTAAGAGTAAATATATTATTATTTTCATTTAAAATTTTATGAAAACTGAGAAGATTTAAATAGATTGACTCATTGTGAATGTTATATCTACTGTGTCTTTAAGAACTGTTCTGGACGTTTTTTGGTTGCTTTGCTTTTTCTAGACGCTAGAACGGTCCTATTTGTTGAAGATCAATGGAAAAGGTGAGAATAAAGATGTTTGTGTGTTTTATTTTCTGTGCATTATACTGAATATAGAGCTTTGAGCTATTTGCCTTAATATTTCTGTCTAAACTCTGACTAACATTTTTTTTAAAAAATATATTTTATTGATTTTTTACAGAGCGGAAGGGAGAGAGATAGAGAGTTAGAAACATCGATGAGAGAGAAACATCGATCAGCTGCCTCCTGCACATCTCCCACTGGGGATGTGCCTGCAACCCAGGTACATGCCCTTGACCGGAACCGAACCTGGGACCTTCCAGTCCGCAAGCTGACGCTCTATCCACTGAGCCAAACCGGTTTCGGCTCTGACTAACATTTTTAACTTTAGGCCTAGTTTATGAATAATTGTCCTGCTTTTTTTTTTTAATTGTCTGCTTTTTAAAATTGTTTTCTTTTTGACTCAGGTACATGTCTAGCCTAGGTTGTCTGACATGTTCCATCATGTGAAAACTCCTCTTTTGATTTTAGTGGCTGAAAGACCACAACATATGTTGATGAGGGTATCTGTGGGGATTCACGAAGAAGATATCGATGCTGCTATTGAAACATACAACCTTCTTTCTGAGAGGTGGTTTACCCATGCCTCTCCCACGCTCTTCAATGCTGGCACCAACCGCCCACAACTTTCTAGGTATGTGTGCCTCATCTATAGTCAGTTTTAAAATTCTGAAATGGTTTTGACTAGGCAAATAAATGTTGGCCTGAACAACTAGGCAGTTGATCACAGAAAGATTAATTTAATGAACATTTAAATCACTTCTGCTCTGATTAAATGAGACTTGCATTCTGGAAACATCTCTTTAGTGTGGTAAATGAATTAGAGGGGGACAAATGCTGATAATGAATTTTAAGCTTGATTCCAGTGATGGTTGCTCAATTCTGTGAATATACCAAAAGCCATTAATTGTACACATTAAATGGGGAATATTATGGTATGTGAATTTATATCTCAGCCAGGTTTTGAAAAAAGTAAATACTGCCTGGCCAGTATTGCTCAGTGGTTGAGCGTCGACCTATGAACCAGGAGGTCATGGTTCGATTCCAGGTTAGAACACATGCCCGGGTTGCAGGCTTGATCCCCAGTGTAGGACGTGCAGAGGCAGCTTATCAATGATTCTCTCTCATCATTGATATTTCTATCTCCCTCTCCCTTCCTCTCTGAAATCAATAAAATACATACATATATATGTGTGTGTGTGTGTGTGTGTGTGTGTGTGTGTGTGTATTTATATATAAAGAGCCAGGGTCTGTAACATCCACAACGACCGAAGGCTGAACCGAACACCAGAAGTCAGTGCTGGGTTGCTGTGGCGACCCAGCACTGACTGCCAAGGGGACTGCGGATCAGGCCCGGAGAGAGGCACGAAGACAGAGGCAGGGTCTGATCCGCAGCCTCACTAGCAGCTGTTGATCAGCCGTTCCCTCTCTCTTTCTCTCTGGCGTTCGCCAGCAACCGCACATCTGTTTCTCTCCGGGCCTCCTTGGGGGCTGTAGATCAGCCCCGTCTCTTTGATCAGGCCCAGAGATAGGCCTGTTGACGCTGACTGGCATTGAAACTGACCAATCAGAACCTATCCTGGTGAAGTGCCAGGAGG
Source organism: Myotis daubentonii (assembly GCF_963259705.1). NCBI lineage: Eukaryota > Metazoa > Chordata > Mammalia > Chiroptera > Vespertilionidae > Myotis > Myotis daubentonii. The sequence continues at coordinate 43,908,240 of NC_081848.1, forward strand.
CAATGGCTGCCTAAGAAGCAGAGCTTTTGGCGCTGACTGGCATCGAAACCGACCAGTCAGAACTTAATCTGGGTGAACTGCAAAGGCAGAACCTAAGGTGGAGGCTGAGGAGGGGTTTTAAGGGCAACAGCTGTTTGATGTAAGGTGTAAGAAAGTGGTTCAATTTTTTAATGACCGCTTTGGCAGTATAGTGCATATGGCTGGCTATCAGTCCAGATATAGATGTCTGCCAAGAGCATCTCCTCCTGCTGAAAAAGGCTCCCTCCCCCCATTTTACACAATCCTATCCTACATAATTTATACTAATAAAAGGGTAATATGCTAATTAGACCGGGTTGACCGGCCATCTTCTGACGTCCAACTTCCTTCTGGACAAAGCCATGGTGGTGGGAGCTGAGTCAGAGGCAGTTAGGGGTGATCAGGCTGGCAGGGGAGGGCAGTTGGAGGTGAGATCAGGCCAGCAGGGGAGGGCCATTGGGGACAAGATCAGGCTGGCACAGAGGGCAGTTAGGGGCAATCAGGCAGGCAGTCAGGTGAGCGGTTAGGAGCCAGCAGTCCCATATTGCGAGAGGGTCCAGGCTGGGCTGAGGGAACCGCCCCCCCGCCCCCCCCCCACATGAATTTCATGCACCGGGCCACTAGTATATAATAATAAAAGCGTAATATGCTAATTAGACCCAATGTCCTTCCAGATGACCTTCTAGACGAAGCTGGGGCTTCGAGTGAAGCCCAGGTGCCGGAGGGAAGTGGTGCTGGCAGCTGGGGGAAGGAAGGCCTACTCTTGCACGAATTTCGTGCATCGGGCCTCTAGTATCTATCTATCTGTCTATATATAGAAGTAAATACTGCCAGCTAATTAAGGGATGTTTATAGTAGTCTGTACTAGAGATTATGGTAATTTGGATTAGGAGGTGAAAGTAGAGATGGAAAGAAATAGATTCAAAAGATAGTTTTGGAGGTAAAATTGACAGAATTTGATGACGTTTTGGATATGATGAGCCAAGGATTGTTTTTGAGTTTATGTATAGGTAGAGTAAGAAGATGAATGGTGATGCTATTTTTTGGAAAGGGAACACTGGAACAGAGTCCAATAATCTGTAAAAAACAAAGCAAACAAACAAAACACCCTTAGCAAGCTGATTCATTCCAGGAATTCAAGGATGTGCTATCAAGAGTATATTAATGTACTCCATTGCACTAATATTTTATACCATTTAATACTCTGTCATAATAAAAATTAGCAAAATCAATACAGAAAATAACTTTCTTAATTGGTTAAAAATATCCACTAAAAACAGGTCTATTAGAAATTTCAGCAAAAGATTTGGATATATTAGTTCAATATAAATTAATCAATTAAATTTCTATACCTTAGATATTAGAAGATTAAGTTTAAAAATATATTATTTATAATACTGGTAGGTTACCCAAGAACAAATCTAATAAAAGATAGAGAAGGCTCTTAAGGAGAAAATTTTCAAACATAGTTGGATATTAAAAAATAAGGTGATTTTTATATTTAAAAAATGAATTTAATATTGCAAAGAGGTCAGTTTTTCCCAATTTAAACTGTAGATTAAGTATAATTCCATACAAAATTTCAACATGATCATTCTAAAATTTATATGGAGGAGCAAAAGACTAAGAATAATCGAGTAGGCTGCTGAAAGGTAGCAGGCCCTAATCTCTGGAACCTGTAAATATTACCTTACAAGGAAAAATGGTATTTGTAGATATAATTAAGAAAGATCTTGACATGGGAAGGTTATCCTAAATTATCCAGGCAGGTCCTAGGTGGTTTGGCTCAGTGGATAGACCATCGGCCTGTGGACTGAAGAGTCCTGGGTTCAATTCCAGTGAAGGGCACATGCCTGGGTTGCAGGCTTGATCCTCAGTGGGGGACGTGCAGGAAGCAGCTGATCAATGATTCTCTCTCATCATTGATGTTTCTGTCTCCCTCTCCCTTTGTCTCTGAAATCAATAAAAGTATATTTTTTAAAATTATTCAGGCCCTAAATACAATCAAAAGTATCTTTGTAAGAGAAGAGAGAGGCTGAGAGAGAGAATGATATATGTAGATGAAAAGAAGGCAATGTGAAGATGGAGGCAGAAATTGGAGGAATGTAGCTACAAGCAAAGGATCCATCAGAGCTAGAAGAGGCAATGAATATAGTCTCCCCCTTGAGCCACTAAAGGGAGTGTTCTTGATTTTGGCCTAGTGAAACTGATATTGAACTTCGGGCCTCCAGAACTATGAGAGAATGCATTTCTATTTTAAGCTGCCAAATTAAGTGGTAATTTCTTAGGGCAGCCAAAGGAAACTGCAAGGCAATTTTGAAGAAAAAGCCCAGATTTCAAGACAACTGGAAGGCTATCAATATGTGTGGTATTTACTCTGGGGTAGGAAAAAAAAAAACCAAAACAAAACACTGGAGCATAAGAGCACAGAAATAGATTCAGGCTTATATGGGAACATGAATAACTGAGGTGTCATTGCATTTTATTAACAAAACAGTGCTAGGGAAATTGGCTATCCTATGGGGAAAGTATAATTAGAGTTCCCTTTTACATGCTATATACAGAAATAAATTCAAGAAAAACTAAATGTGAAAGTAAAATCTTTTAGAAGAGCATATAGAGAAAATAGATATCTATTTTCCTCTTCAACTTTTGACTATGAATTTCAAACATTCAAGTAAGTTTAAAGAAAAGGACAATGAATATCATCCATATACCCACCTCTGCTTAGATCAAAAGATTACTGATATTTTTTCATATATGTGTGTGTGTGTGTATTTTTTTTTTTTTAATTTTTTTGGCTGAGTCATTTGAAAGTGAGTTTTAGACATCATGACTCTTAATGCTTCAACCTATATTTTTTTAGGAGAATATATATGACCTCACAATAGTGAAGGACTTCTTAAAATATAATAAGCAAAACAACATAAAGGAAAATTGACTACATTAAAATTACAACTTCTGTGAACCAAAAACAGTGACAAAACAAGTTTCAGACTGGGAGAAGATATTTGCAATGTATATTAACTATCAAAGGATTATAAGAAAAAGACAGAGAACCAGATAGAAACATGGGCAAGGGATGTGAAAAATAATTCATAGAAGAAGAAACTTGATTGGCCAATAAACATGTGAGATGATAAATATTGCTAATAATTAGGAAAATGAAAGTTAATATAATGAGGTATATCATACTCATCAGTTTGATAAAAGTGCAAAAGCTAATATAATGAGGTATATCATACTCATCAGTTTGATAAAAATGCAAAGGCTAATAATGCCAAGGTTGGTAAGATTATAGAACACAGGGAACTCATTCATACATTGGTAAATAGAAAATACTTACATGTTCACTTTGGAGAATCGTATTTTTTATTTTTATTGATTTCAGCAAGGAAGGGAGAGAGAGAGAAAGAGAGAGATCATTGATGAGAGAGAATCATTGATTGGCTGCTTCCTGCCCACCCCCTACTGGGGAACGAGCCCACAACCCAGGCATATGCCCTTGACCGGAATCGATCCCAGGACCCTTCAGTCCGCAGGCCGACGATCTATCTACTAAGCCAAAACAGCTAGGGCTCTAATACAATATTGAATTAAAACCAACTTGCAGAGGATAAATAAATATGCAACCAGAAATTTTGAAAATGTAGAACATATGTAAATGCTAAAAGGTCAAAATGTATAAGAAGGTAACCTAATATATAAAGAGCCAGGTGCCCTCACGACTGAAATGACCAAATGGGCGACTGGTCACCATGAAATGCATAGAGCACCTCTTGGTTCCCTGGCCCCTGAGCCACTTGCCATGAGGGTGTGGTGGCAGTGGGCGGGACTGGGGACTGTTGAGTGTCAGCGGCTGGCTGCTTTGTGGGGCGGCAGCGACCTTAGTGGAGCAGTAACTGGGCGGCAGCAAGTTTCGTGGAGCAGTCACATGGTGGGGGGTTTAGTGAAGCAGTGGCAGGGCAGAGGGAGCATCGCAGAGTAGTCGAGGGGCCGTGAGCATTGCGAAGCAGGAGCGTCCTGGGGCATGGAGCTTCACAGCGTCGCAGGGCGCCAGAGGCCAGTGATGGAGGCCAGTTTAGGCCTAGGGACCCTAACCACACCTGATTTCATGTGTGCTGGGCCTCTAGTGGGATTATAATTAGACTTTATAGTGTCTAATTAATTGAGATAGGTGGTAATAAGTACAAAATATATTATTCTCTATCTTTCTGAATGTCTAAATATTCAGTAGAAGTTAATGGATAGAATACATTTGATTGGTTGAATATTTGCCGAAAGTCAGTCCATCCTTGCTGCTTGACACAGTCGCTGCAGGGAAGAAACATCTGCACAGCATGTTTCAAGGGACCTGGCGTATATGGCATACTGTTCTTAATATGTTTGCTCCCCTCCTTGGCCCTATGTGTTTCAACCAAGGTCACCTCTCAGAGAAAGGTTGTTTCCCCAGGTAGGGATTTTTCCCTGAAGTTAGGGAGGGGATAAAACCCCTTAACTAAGTGCCAGGCGGGTAGTTAATCACTTTAACTATGAACAATCACACTTAAGCTACGTAATCTTTACTCCCTGGAATGGAGATAAGAAACGCCCTAACCTTTGGAATAGAAATTGATAGGATTAAAATCAACTGGTATAAATACAGATGTAACAAGACAATGACACACAGAACCTGACTGGAGAACCTAGCGAGAGAACTTGACTACAGAACCTGGCTATGATGATCACCTGAACGCTGCCTCTGTGTCATTCCTTCTTTGCCGATTCCATCCACACCTTTGGGATCCCCTGGGCCTGCTGGGGTTGGACCCCCAACAAATATTCAAGGTAGTGAAATGATCATTGGTAGAGTATGGTTCCTGAGATAGGGAATAGGTTGAAGATTCAAAGCACAGGCACAGAGGTTGTCTTCAAAAAGACAGGGAGCTGAATTTTGGTGACATATCAAAGAATTGGTTGACCATTGCATAGATGTTTCTTTTTTTCATAAATGTTTAATTTTTCTTGGCTTAGTAATAGGTGGAAAAGACTGTTATGAATGTTTAGGATTTGCATGAGAAAATGTGATGATGGCACATTTGCAATCTGGTGAACATGTAAGCTAATGTTTTATTATTTATTTATTTTATTTATGCAAAGGTGGATATTTATTGAAGAACAAGTACAGACTCCCATGTGGGGAGGGGGAAAGAGTCCCTAAGCTAATATTTTAGACTTATCTCTAAGACTTCCTTCTAGGCTTATCATCTAGAGTTGGCAGCAAGGTGATTTTAAAACAATATGATAGCGGACGGACTGGGTGGCAGGGAGCACGGGTGGCAAAGGGGCTGTACCCCCAGCCGGCTGGCTCTTGCCACCCTCCCTTCACATCAGCCTATCTGCCAGCTTGCAGCAGGTCTTTGTGGGGCTCTGTTGATCCTGGCTGTGGGTCACCATGCAGGGAGAAGTGTTCGGGAAGGCTCTGGTCCCCTGAAGGGGTTTACCAGGCCTGCTGCTCCTCAGCTCACACAGGGTGTGCCGTCACCAGCTGTCTTGGCCTCCCTGGTCCTGGTCCCTGCTGGGCTGAGAAAGTGTCCTCCAAAGGGATCTGTGCACTGGCTCCTGGGTGAGGTGGCTAAAGTATATTGAGCCCCCTTCTGTGGGCAGGGGTAGGGTGGGCCCCTCACCTACCCAGCAGCCAGGAGAGCAATTGAGAGCTCCCAAGCACTGGAGAGGGAGCAGAGATGCATAAGGTTGCTTGAGACTGGTTCTAGTGATAAGATCCCCTACAGTTGGGCTTTTCTGACCCCATGTTGTTGATAAATGAACTACATCTTAAAACAACAACAAAACAATATGATATGTTGATATGTTTTACTATGTCATAGCTAGTAACAGTATATATTTTTTCTTCTAAAAACACCTAGTAATTTTGTAAACTTCGAATCTTTTATTTGCCTAACTTACTGTCTTTGGATTATGTAGTTATTTCTGTGACTCTGCTTTGCTTCACTTCCTTCATATGTTGTGACTTCTTTCCCCTATAGCTGTTTCCTTCTGAGTATGAAAGATGATAGTATTGAAGGCATTTATGACACATTAAAGCAGTGTGCATTGATTTCCAAGTCTGCTGGGGGAATTGGTGTTGCTGTGAGCTGTATTCGAGCTACTGGTAGCTACATTGCTGGGGTAAGCTTCTGTTGTATGATTAAAAATGTGTAGACTAGAGGAATTCAAGTCCATAAGCAACCAAGCTTATGGTTGAGAGGGCATATGCTGGGGCTTGGTAGACCTAAGTCTGTTAGTTACTGGCTGGTTGTATGACTTGGAGTGAGTCATTTCACTGCTTGTGACTTCATTTTCTTCTGTTTTATTTAAGGGTTAGTATAGATGATCTCTAGAATCCTTTTTATCTGAGATTTTGATTTATATTTTAGAATTCTGGTTTATCTATATACTAGAGGCCCGGTGCATGAAATTCGTGCATGGGGAAGGGGTCCCCTCAGCCCAGCATGCACCCTCTCCAATCTGGGACATCCCTCTCACAATCTGGGACCGCTGGCTCCTAACTGCTCACCTGCCTGCCTGCCTGATTGCTCCTAACTGCCCCCCCCTGCCAGCCTGATCACCCCTAACTGCCTCTGCCTGCCTGCCCCTAACTGCCTCTCCTGACAGCCTAATCACCTCTAACCGCCTCTGCCTGCCGGCCTGATTGCACCTAACTGCCACCCGATTGCCCCTAACTGCCACCCCTACAGGCCTGGTCGCCCCCAGTTGCCCCCCCCCCCCACCGGCCTGGTTGCCTTCAAATGCCCCCCTTGCTGGCCTGGTTGCCCCTAATTGCCCCCCACTCCTCGCTGGCCTGGTTGCGCCTTCTTGCCCTTCCTGCCAGCCTGGTCGCCCCCAACTGCCCTCCTCGCCGGCCTGGTTGCCCCCAACTGCCACCCCTGCCAGCCTGGTCGCCTTACTCAGCCTGCTGTGCTGGCCTGGTCGCCCCACGCAGTTGCTGTTCAGTCATTTGGTCATCCCTCACTAACCCCCCTGCCATCCTAGTCGCCCCACACAGTCTGCAGTTCAGTCGTTTGGTCGTCCCTAACTAACCCCCTTGCCGTCCTGGTTGCCCCATGCAGCCTGCTGTTCATTCATTTGGTCGTCCTCACTAATCTCCCTGCTGGCCTGGTCGCTCCACACAGCCTGCTGTTCAGTCGTTTGGTTGTCCCTTACCCCCCTGCCAGACTTGTCACCCAACGCAGCCTGCTGTTCGGTTGTCTGTCTGGTTGTTTCGGTCATGACGACCCTGGATTTTTATATATTAGGATATAACAGCCTAAACAACTGTTATGACCGAATGACCGGAACAACTGCTTGACCAGTTGCTATGACGCGCACTGACCACCAGGGAGCTGCCCCCTGGTGGTTAGTGCACTCACAGCCAACCTTCCGCGGGGGTCCCCCACACGCCTGGCCGGCCATCCTCCCACAGCCACTTCACATTCCCCACCGGCCAACCTCCCGTGGCCCCTTCCCCTGGCCGGCCAAGCTCCTGGGGTCCCTCCCCACAGCTGGCCAACCTCCTGGGGTCCCTCCCCCTTATTGGCTGGCCCCCCAATAGGCCTTGATTGCCGGCCAGGCCGAGGGACCCCACCCATGCACGAATTTGTGTACCCGGCCTCTAGTTTTATAATAATAGCAGCTGTCATTTATTGATTGCTTACTGTGTACTAAGTCTATTATAAAAAGTTTTACATGAACTACTCATTTAATTCTTACTACAGCTACAACCTTATGACATAGATAACATTACATACACATGGTAGGAACTTTATGCCTTACACTAATTTTGTGGGTGTAGGCCCTGCAGGCACTATTGTATTCACTTTATAAGTGAAGAAGCTGAGGCTTAGAAAGTTAAATTACTTCCAGAGATTAGTCATTTAATATGTGATAGAGCCAGGATTAAGTTTTAAACATTGACATTCTGTGATGTAAATTCAAGCACTACTACTTCACTTTTCCTTGGGAGTCAAGATAATGATTTTAAGTAAGACCCGGATTTAAATCCTATTTCCACTACTTACTAGTAGTGCCAAGTGCAAGTTACTTTATATCTTTGTGTTTGTTTCTTCATTTGTAATCTGAAGAAAATATCTAATTCTATAGAATAAAGATACAGAGTCCAGAAGGAAAACACTCCATGTGGTGTTTTGGAGGTGCTGTGATATATACAGTACTTATACGTAATAATAGGGTGAGCCATTGCTCGTTTATCTTTCTAGACTGTTCAAAGGCTTGCCATGGGTTAGAAGAATTATTTTTGAAATTTGATGAGGTTTATCCGAGTCTTAGGAGTCTATATTTTCTTATCTTCATTCCAGAATCCATTTATTGCTGAGAATCTCTATTTACTTGTTTATTGTCTTGATTTACCCATTGCTTATAATTCTTATTGTAAGTTGCCTTGAATTCTTTGGAGAATAAATATTTTTAAGGTGTGGAATTTATCCTGATACTGGATTCTTTTGACTTGTATTTATTATGTCTAATTGTAAATTAGAGATGCTATGAAATAACTTTGTATATAATTATAATTTATTCAACAATTTGTTGATTTTATTGGGCATTATATTTTCAAAGCAGAGGTAAAATGAAGAGCATGTAAAACTTTATAGACTAGGAAAGAGTATTTTGTTCATTCTTTAGTCATTTTGTTATTTTTCTTGCTGAGCCCCCTCTTTCTCCTCCAGATGCCTTTATTCTCAGTCTCTCTTTCAGACTAACGGCAATTCCAATGGCCTTGTACCAATGCTGAGAGTATATAACAATACAGCTCGATATGTGGATCAAGGTGGGAACAAGGTATGCTCTGTCACTTGAAAGTACTGGAAATCAGCTGAAACCGGTTTGGCTCAGTGGATAGAGCGTCGGCCTGCGGACTGAAGGGTCCCAGGTTCGATTCCGGTCAAGGGCATGTACCTGGGTTGCGGGCATATCCCCAGTAGGAGATGTGCAGGAGGCAGCTGATCGATGTTTCTCTCTCATCGATGTTTCTAACTCTCTATCTCTCTCCCTTCCTCTCTGTAAAAAATCAATAAAATATATATTAAAAAAAAAAAAAAAAAAAAGAAAGTACTGGAAATCAGAACTAAAAACTATTAGCCATCCATGCTTATCATAAGATGATTCATTGTGTGTTTCTAACAACTGCCTTTTTTTTTTTAAGTTTTAAAATCAGCTTAATGAGTATGATTTATTTTAAAGTGCACACACTTGAAATGTACATTTTGGTGGGTTTTAACTATGTAATTACCATACATATAGGCATTACCCCCAAATTTTTCTTCCTGCACCTTTATATTAATCACCCCTATCCTTCCTGTTCATACGTACTGGCTCCAGACAGCCAATGATCTAGTCAGCAGCTTTATTACATGACAGTTTCTTTGCAGACAACTGCTAAAGTTGTGACTTATATTAATACTTAATCTTGAAAAGGAGTTGTCATATGTCTTCTAAGTTTTTCTTTAAAGAAACAAAACTCTGGTCCAACTGGCATGGCTCAGTGGTTAGGTGTTGACCAATGAACCAGGAGGTCACCATTTGATTTCTGCTCAGGGCCCACCCCCTGGTTGTGGGCTCGATCCCCAATGTGAGAGAGACATGCAGGAGGCAGACAATCAATGATTCTCTCTCATCATTGATGTTCCTTATCTCTCTCCTTTCATCTCTGAAATCAATGAAAATATCTTTTAAAAAAAATAAAATTCTGCATATTTTATAGAGGTAAAAGTAAAGTTGAGAAGATTGGGTTGTTTATTTAATATCAGCAGGATAGTTTGTAACATGAGCCTGCATCTCATGGATATATGTAGGCATACTAATCATCTCTTAGTTTATGAAATTTCTCTGGTGTACTTAAAAAAAAATCTAGCCCAGCTGGTATAGCTCAGCAGTTGAACATTGACCCAGGAACCAAGAGGCTGCCGGTTGGATTCCTGGTCAGGGCACATGCCCAGGTTGTGGGCTTGATCCCCTGTGGGGTGCATGCAGGTGGCAGCCCATCGATGATGTTTCTCTCTCATTGATGTTTCTATCTCTCTATCCCTCTCCCTTCCTCTTTCTCTAAAAAAAAAATCAATAAAAACATTTTTTTAAAATAATTTTAAAAAATCTATAGGGACCTTGATAAGACATAGCACCTTTTTGACTTTTAGTAAAAGCACAAACTATTGTCAAAGTTAAAGTGATTATCTTTGGGCTTTATGCATGTTATATAGTGTAAAGTGAGCTGGAGGACAACTGAAGAGGAAGCTCCATCTCTAGTTCACTGTATCACTTTGGACAAGTTATTTAATCTTTCTTTTCCACATTTTCTTTATGTCAAATACTCTTTTTTTACTCTTGGTATTATAAGAAAAATATTACTAATTTATATTCTTATAGGACTTTTATTTGTATTATCTCATTTAATTCATTAATTGCAGTGAAGATCCAAGGAGATATAAAAGTGCTTTGGAAAATATGAAGTTTCTTTGTTTCATTCTGATTCTGAAAAGATTGATGATTGTTTACCTTAGCGACCTGGAGCATTTGCTATTTACCTGGAGCCTTGGCATTTAGACATCTTTGAGTTTCTTGATTTAAAGAAGAACACAGGAAAGGAAGAACAGCGTGCCAGGGACCTTTTCTTTGCCCTTTGGATTCCAGATCTCTTCATGAAACGAGTGGAGACTAATCAGGTGAGAGATGGATACCTGTTCATAATAATTACTTAACTCACATAAGCTTTTTCTTTAATCATCTTAAATCATGCCTAGGAATAGTCTACCTATGAGTTTTGCTACAGAAGGTATTTTGAACAAGTTAGGAGGTGCCATTCCTGCTTTCCTGGGTTTTTATTTTCCAAAGTAGATGCTGTCTGACCTATATGCTTAAAATTGTATACAAACAGGCAGAACTAGATATATGGATCTGAGCCTAAAGTGATTATTTCTATAGCAGATTTCCCAGTCAGTCTATGGAAGACACCCTATGCATTATAGTGTTTCTAATGGATTATGTATGGTTGCTTATTTGAAGTTTCTCATGTGTGATACTGTTCTTCCCTTTGTAGGACTGGTCTTTAATGTGTCCAAATGAGTGTCCTGGTCTGGATGAGGTTTGGGGAGAGGAATTTGAGAAGCTATATGAAAGGTATGGGAAAAATATGAAATAATGTTTTACATGTTTTTCTCTTATTTGGGGATCCACATTGCAAAACAATATCTTTTATTAGCCAGTTTCTAGGAATATTTGGAAGCATCTAGGAGAGAATATGACTAGTAATTTTATTTTGGTCAGCTTTACTTTTTGAATCTTTACCAAAATTTTGGTTTTGAGTTTTTTGATGCTTTTAAAAATGAAGGCAGTGTGTTAGCAGGGTTATTATTTTGCTTTGTCATATAGTACATTTGATAAATTTATATTGCATACAGAAATCAAAATCAACTAGGACAGTACATGTCATTAACTAATAGCACAATGGTACTACTTTAGCACAAAAGCACAATTTGACTATTTTAGGTTTTGTTCTTTTTATTCTGGAAGGTGGTGTTGATTTAGTGGGTTTGGGTTGTATTTGAAGAGATTTAAAATTGCCTGGCTTTCTTCACTGGCTCTTGTGAGAGTACAATAAATGTCATATTTCTTATTTTTTTCCTTAGCTAAGTTTAGTAAAAAAATTGCGTTTTTACAATATTATATTTCAGTGCCTTTCTTCATGTTATCTGTAATAAAGGTTTTCTTAGGGACTATTAAAATAATATTAGCTTTGTCTTTCAGTTATGAGAAACAGGGTCGTGTTCGCAAAGTTGTCAAAGCTCAACAGCTTTGGTATGCGATTATTGAGTCTCAGACAGAGACAGGTACCCCATACATGCTTTACAAAGATTCCTGTAATCGGAAGAGCAATCAGCAGAACCTGGGAACAATCAAATGCAGCAACCTGTGCACAGAAATAGTAGAATATACCAGCAAAGATGAGGTAGGTAGAAAAATTTCTGCCTAAATCTACTACTGAGAGGTGAATTTTAGGAAGTGAAGTTAATTATTTGTGAATCCCTCACTTGATTTCACTTGAGATGGGTGAAGGGAAATTTTACAGCTTATTGGTAAGCAGAAGGGCACCAAAATAGACAGCAATTACACAGGAAAGAAGAGGTGTGATCTGTGCCCTTGAATATCTTTTAGTCTAAGCCATGTAGAAGTCAGTCACCTGTTTCTTACACACATGTTGTAATAATCTTTACTTGAGGGAAATAGTAATGTACAGTCATGGTAGTTTAGGACAAACACAAAAATGTGTTAGGATGCTCTTTCAGTTTAAAGTATGTAAACTTGTAGAGAATCCTTTCAGTGATGGTGAGACAAAATTCTAATCTCAAATCTTTAAGGTGATTCACTAAAGAGACAAGGCCAGAATGGAGATGCAGATTTAGTTAAAAAAAAAAAAAAGTTTATGGAAAAGCTTCCATTTGGGAAGAAAGGTCTGTATGACAGATCAGAGATATGGATTGGTTTTATGCAATGAGTGTCAAATTTGTTTTGATGTAGCAAATACATTAAAGTTTGATATTGGTAGAGATGATTTTGGCCAGGGGAAAGGAGTTAGTAGGTGAAAGCTGGAATGTATCATAGGCCTGTGTAGGTTTCAGAAAGGAAAATAGCATTAAAATGGTGGGATGAGAAGGATAGATTTTGCTTCTGTTATAGGAAAGAGGTTTGTGGTTAGGTTAATGAGATTGTTGTAGTAGTTGGATGACAGCTTTTTGGATATTGGATATAAACTATGAAAATGAGGAGGAAGGAGCAGATCACAAATTGTAGGACCTAAAAAAATACCATGACAAAAGAAAAATCAGGGAGAAAATGGTGAGTTAAACATAGTGATAAGGTTGCGTTTAATTCAAAATTTATTTAGTACCCAGCTATGTGTAAAGCACTGTATTAAGTGCTTTGGGAAGATAAATGAATATGGCACAGCCTCTGCCCCCTGGAAACTTATAATTCAGTTGGAGGAAATTGACATATACTAAAATAATTACACAAGATAGATTATTATAGACTGCAAGAAAACTCTTCCAAATTACACATGCCCACCTCACCCTCTGACAAAGAAATTTGTTAGAAATATGGACAAATAAGGATTCACCCCTTTTTTTTAATCCTCACCCAAGAATATTTTTTCCATTGATTTTCAGACAGTGGAAGGGATGGAGGAGGGGTGAGACAGAGAAGGAGGGAGAGAAAGACAGAGACAGACATTGATGTGAGAGAGACACATCAATTGGTTGCCTCCTTCACGTGCCCCAGCCAGGGCCAGGGATCAAACCTGCAACCAAGATATATGCCCTTGACTGGGAATCGAACCCACAACCCTTCAGTCGGCAGGCTGACATTCACCACTAAGCCAAACCAGCCAGGGATGCCTCAGGATTTTTGCTGTTAATACTCTTTCTCCCCACATAGGCACATGGCTTGCTTTTTAACTTCTTCTGTTCTTTGTCCCTATGTCATGTTCTCATTGAGGTCTTTCTGGACAACTCTATTTTAAAATGGCATTCCTTCCATTCTTATCCCCAGGACTCTTATCTTCTTTTTTTGTTTTATTTTCTCTCTCTAGCATTTAATAGACTTACATGATTTGAGCTATGTTTTGAAAATGGGTGCTTTGGCAACAAGTATAGAATTGAGTAGGTATGAAGGGCACAAGGGAGTCTAGGTGAGAGGCATTGAGGTTTTGGATTAGGATAGTCATAATAAAAATGGAAACGAAAGTGTATTAATTCAACATTATTAAGCTTACTGTATGCCAGATGTGTCGCCCATACTAAAAATATATGGATAAGATAGGATCCCTACCTATAAAATGTCATTACCTAGTATAGTGAGTGTAATGGGAGAATCATCTGAAGAGCTTTTTCAAAATTCATCAGCTGGGTCCTCTGTTAAGGATTTGTCAGAATCTCAGTGAGGGTGAGGTGGGCATGTGTAATTTGGAAGAGTTTTCTTGCAGTGATGGAAATATTCTGTATCTGGTGTCTGTGGGACACTTAAAATGTTACTAGTGCAGCTGAGAAACTGAATTTTAAATTTCATTTAAGTTTGATTACATGTGGTTAGTGATTGTTGTATTGGACAGGGCACATCTACTCAGATATACATAAAAAATTATAACACAATATGATATAAGTGGTAATAGAGCCATGTACTATGGAACACAGGATTTTTTCCTCATCTTACCTATTCACTGGTGCATGTTATAACTCATGCGAATAAATACGGGGATTTAGAAATGAACTGATGAATGATGAAGAGGGAGAAGTCAAAGATAAAAATGAAAAATTTTAATGGTAGAGTGTTAGAGGCTTATATGATAGTGTTATCCACAGAGAGGAAATAAAAATTTTGTCATTCTTGACTCTTTTTCTTTACATTCCAGGTTGCAGTGTGTAACTTGGCTTCCCTGGCCCTGAATATGTATGTCACATCAGAACACACATATGACTTTAAGAAGCTGGCTGAAGTCACCAAAGTCGTTGTCCGAAATTTGAATAAGATTATTGATATTAACTACTACCCTATCCCAGAGGTATGAATAGATATCTCTGCTTATTGATAATTATTGAAATTCAAAGTGAAGGGAGTTTATCACAGTCTGCTTGCCAGGCATATACACTAATAAAAGACAATTCACCATAACTTTGCTATGCCCACCAGCCAATCAGCGCAACTATATGCAAATTAACCCAGCCACAATGGCGGTTAATTTGCATATGCTGGCTGGGAGCGAAGACTGAAGACAATGTAGAAGGAAGCGAAGTGCTGCAGAAGGGAGCAAAGTAGAGGCAGCAGAGACAGGAACAGAGCCAAGGTGGCGGAGGCGGGAGTGAAGCAAGCCAGGTGGCAGAGGCGGGAGCAAAGCCCACCTCAGCGGGTTTCGCTCCCTTCTCTGCTTCGCGCCAGCCGCAGGAAGCCCTATTCTTGCAGGAATCTTCCTGCAACGGGCCTCTAGTCATTTAAATAGTTATCATTGGAATGGTGTGAGAAAACAGATACAGAGAGTGTATGTCATTTGGTACAGAATGTTGCTTTTTTTCTGTTCAGTAATGTCTCTTTCTTCTCTAAGGCATACTTATCAAATAAACGTCATCGCCCTATTGGAATTGGGGTACAAGGTCTGGCAGATGCTTTTATTCTGATGAGGTATCCTTTTGAGAGTCCAGAGGCCCAGTTATTGAATAAGCAAATCTTTGAAACCATTTATTATGGAGCCTTGGAAGCCAGCTGTGATCTGGCCAAGGAGCATGGCCCATATGAAACCTACGAGGGCTCTCCAGTCAGCAAAGGAGTAAGTATATAGATAAAATTTTCTTCTTTTTTCTCATTCTGCGGGCCACCCTGCCTGTGCACTGCTGGGCACGGTCTATGTGTTTGCCCCACCCTCTATCGGGTGTCCCCTCTATCTGCTATACTCTCCACCCACGGTTCCGTCTGCACAAGTCTTACCCTCTGAGGCGTCTCTGACCATGAGGAAGCAGGCCAAATTGCAAGCCTCTGGGACATCATGGGTGTTACTGTAGCCCACATGCCTTGCAAGTGTGGTGCATATGTGCATGGCCAGAAAACGCCTGTCAGGTTGGATAAAATTTTTGCCTGTGAGTTCCTATAGTAGGCTAAATGGTAGCCCTCAAAAAGATAAGCTTATAGCATAATTAGAGGCCCGGTGCACAAAATTTGTGCATGGGTAGGGTCCCTAGGCCTAGCCAGGGATCAGGGCCGATTGGAGCCTTCCTTCCCTGGCTGCCAGCTACTGGCTGGGGCCTTCATTCTGTGCTGCCCCCTGATGGTCAGCACACATCATAGAGAGTGATTGAACTCCCAGTCTTCGGGTCAAACTTTGTGTATTAGCCGCTTATATATATATAGATTCCTAGAACATGTGAATGTTCTGTTATTTTGTTTAAAGGGGTCTTTGTAGATATAATTAAGGATTTTGAGATGAGGTTATCCTGGATTTTCCAGATAGGCCCTAAATCTACTGACAGTTGTCTTTATAAGAGACACAGAAAAGAAGAGGAGGCAATATGACCATGGATACAGAAATTGGCGTGATGCAGTCACAACCCAGGAATGCTGATAGCCACTAGGAACTGAAAAAGGCAAAGAACATAATCTCTAGAGCCTCTGGAAGGGGTTTGGTCCTCCCAAAAACATGTTGATTTGGGTTTCTGGCCTCCAGAATTATGAGAAAATATTTCTCATTTTATGCCACCAAATTGTGGTAATTTATAAAACCAGCCATCAGAGACTAATATGGTACTTTTGTCCTCTGGAGTAAAACAGGTGTTCTGTTTTAGAACTAGTCATTGCTTAAATGACTTAAGAAGAATGCTAGCTATATTCATTTTCTAATGCTAACCTTATTGAATTAAAACAATATACATTCAAGACAGGCTGTGCCCAGATCAAAATGACAGAGTATGTAAGCTCTGTGCTCACCTCCTGCCATAATCACATCAAAATTACAACTAAATTATAGAACAACCATCACTGAGAACACTTAAAGACTAGCTGAACAGAATTCCTATAACTAAGGATATAAAGAAGAAGACATGTTGAGACTGATGGGAAGGGTTTAGATGTGGACCAGGCAGGTCTTACAACCGTCAGCACACCTTGTAGCTCTTGCTAAGCGGCCCTATCCCAACACAAGTGACATCCAGTCTCAACTTGCATGGGTAGGGCATGTAGCACTTTTATCAGGTGCTACATAGTGGCAGCCAGTTGTGGCCTGTAACATAACTTCAACTAATTGGTCACAAGCCTAGCACAAGTGACAGGTGGCCTCAGTTCACATTGTACCCACCAAAGGGTTCAAGAATGACACAAGTAGCATTCAGTATCGGTTTGCAGTGTAGCCTCTTCCAAGTGCCTCCTAACCCAGCGAAAGCGACAACCAACTGCAGATCACTTGCAGCTTTTACCAAGAGGTCCCAAGCCTGGCATAAGCTGACCTTGGCCTGCACCAGAGCCCCTCCCAAGAGGCTCCAGGACCAACAAACCTGATGGCTGACTTCAGACCACATTAGAGTACCACCTAACCAGCTCCACAAATGAGACACCCAAAGGACAGACTCAGCTGGCACCAGAGACCTGCTAAAGCAACTTCTGCTCTATGGGGTCAGCCCCAAACAACAGCTTGTCTACTGTAGTCCCGGCCAGCCCGCATAGCCAGTTAGCATGAGGATCAGCCCCACCCACTGACATGCCAACAGCAGTTGAAGCTCAACTACAAGAGGAGGCCATACATGACCCACCTGGCTCAGGTGACCAGGGAGACTGTGTCAGTGAGCTCCACAGAACACCTACATAAAGCCACTCTGTCAATACCGGGAGACATAGCAACTCTACCTAATACATAGTAATAAGCAAAGGGAGTCAGGCAAAATGACACAAGGACCATGCTCCAAGTATGGGACAAAACTCCAAAAAAAGAACTAAAAAAGGAAACAAGGAATCTACCAGGTACAGAGTTTAAAACACTAGTTATAAGGATGCCCAATGAACTTAAGAATAGATGAACTGAGTGAAAACAACCAGTCAGAAAGGAAAAATGCAATGATTAAAATGATGAATTTATTAAAGGGAATCAGCAGATTATATGAAACAGGATTGAATCATCAGTCTGGAAGGCTAGGTAGTGGAAAAAATCCAACAGGACAGCAAAAAGAAAATAATTTTAAAATAAGGATAGTTTAAGGTACCTCTGGGAGAACATCAAGTGTTACAAGATTCATATCGTAGGGGTACCAGAAGAGAGAGTAAAGGAATTGTAAACCTAATTGAAGAAATAATGACTGAAAACTTCCCTAACCTGGGGGAAGAAATAGACAAGTCCAAGAAGCTTAGAGTCCCAAAGAAGATGAACCCAGAGGTCCACACCAAGACACAGCATAATTAAAATGGCAAAGGTTAAATACAAAGAAAGAATCTTAAAAGCGATAAAAGAAAAGCAGTTAGTTGCCTACAAGGGAGCCCCCATAATACTATCAGTTGATTTCTCAGCAGAAACATTGCAAGCCAGAGGAAATATTCAAAGTGATGAAGAGCAAGGACCTACAACCAAGATTACCCAGCAAAGCTATCATTTAGAATTAAAGAAAAGATCAACTGTTTCCCAAGCAAGAAAAAGCTAAAGAAGCTCATCACTACCAAACTAGAATTACAAGGAATGCTGAAGGGTCTGCTTAAATAAAAATAAAACCAAACAGTACACAAGTGCCTCAGAATAAAAATAGAATTATCATATGACCCAGTAATTTCACTTCTAGATATTTACCTGAAGAAATCCAAAACACTAATTCAAAGAGGTATATGTACCCCTATATTCATTGCAGTATTATTTACAATAGTCAAAATATGGAAACAATCTCAGTGCTCACCAATAGATGAGTAGATAAAGAAGATGTGGCATATATACAATGGAATATTACTCGGCCATGAATAAGAAAATCTTATATTTGTGACAATATAGATGGACCTAGAGGATATTATGCTAAGTGAAAAAAGTGAGAAAGAAACACATAATTTTGCTTATATGTAGAATCCAAAAAACAAAATAAAAAATATGAACAAATGAAACAGAAGCAAACATATTGAAAGACCATATTGATGGTTGCCAGAAGGGAGGGGAGTTGGAATGGTTGAAAAAGGTATCAAGAAATACAAATTGTCAGTAATAATCATGAGTATGTAAAGTACAGCTCAGGGAATATAGTTAATAATATGTTATAACTATGTATGGTGTCTGAAGGGTACTAGACTTTCTGGGGTGATCACCTCGTAATGTATGTAAATGTCTAATCATTGTACATCTGAAACTAATGTAATATTGTATGTTAACTGTAATTGAAAAATAATTATTTTTTAAAAAGAGGGGATTTCTGACCCATGCCACAATATGGGTGAACCTTGAACACATTATGCTCAGGGAAAGAAGCCAGATAGTATATAATTTCACTTGCATGAGGTACCTGAAATAGTCAAATTTGTGAAAAACAGTAAGTAAAATGATGGTTCCCAGGAGCTGGGGGTGGGAATGGGAGTTATTTAATGGATATAGAATTTCTGTTTTGCAGGATGAAAAGATTTCTGTAGATGGGTGGTGGTGATAGTGCACAACAATGTGTATGTATTTAATATTGCTGTACTGGCTGAAACCGGTTTGGCTCAGTGGATAGAGCGTCGGCCTGCAGACTGAAAGGTCCCAGGTTCGATTCTGGTCAGGGGCTTGTACCTGGGTCACGGGCACATCCCCAGGGGGTGTGCAGGAGGCAGCTGATCGATGTTTCTCTCTCATCGATGTTTCTAGCTCTCTATCTCTCTCCCTTCCTCTCTGTAAGAAATCAATAAAATATTAAAAATATATATATATATTGCTGTACTGTGTACTAAAAAAATGGTTAAGATGTTAAATTTTATATTATGTGTATTATACAACAATAAAATTTTTGTTTTTGGTTTGGTTGTTAATCCTCACCCAAGGGTATTTGTTCCATTGATTTTTAGAGAGAGTGGAAGGGAGGGAGGGAGGGAAAAAGAGAGAAACATTGCTGAGAAAGAGATACATCAATTGGTTGCTTCTCACACATATGCCCTGACTGGGGCTGGGATCAAACCTGCAACCCAGGTATGTGCCCTTGACTGGGGATCGGACCTGCAGCCCTTTGGTGCATGAGCTGACACTCTAACCACTTAGCAACACCGGCCAGGGCAACAATAAAAAAATTCTTTATGCAGTAAATTTCAATTTTTAAAAACTGTTCCAAAAAATTAAAGAAGGGAGCCTCCCAAATTGATTCCTTGAGGGCAGCATTACCCTACTACCAAAACTAGATAAAGACACTACAAAAAAAGATAATTATAGGCAAATATTCTTGATGAACATAGACACAAAAATACCTTCAACAAAATATTAGCAAACTCTAGCAAACTGTATTCAGCAATACATTTAAAAAGTCATACACCATAAGTGGGTTTTATTCCCAGGATGCAGGGTTGGTTCAACATCTGTAAATCAATTTATGTGATATACTTCATAAACAAAATGAAGGATAAAAATCATGATTATATTGCTGTATGCAAAAAAGCATTTGACTGGATGCAGCATCCATTTATGATAGGAAAAACTCAACAATGTGAGGATAGTGGGGACATACCACAATATAATAAAGGGCATTTATGACAAATCCTTAGGTAACATACTCAAGTCTAGAAAGCTGAAAGCTTTTTGCTTAAGATCAGGAACAAAACAAGAATGTATACTTTCACCACCTTTATTTAACATAGTATTAAAAGTCTTAACTACAGTAATCAGACAAGAAAAAGAAATTTAAGGGCCCTGGTTGGTGTGGCTCAGTTGGTTAATCCTCACCCGAGGACATTTTTTCCATCATCCCATGTACCAAAAGGTCTCAGGTTTGATTCTTGGTCAGGGCACAAGCCTGGGTTGTAGGCTTGATCCCCAGTAGGGGTTGTGCAGGAAGCAGCCGATCGATGTTTTTCTCCCTCCTCCTTCCTCTCTAAAATCAATAGAAACTTTTTTCTTTTTTTAAGGAAAAACTAAAAAGCATACAAATTGAAGTAAAACTTGTTTGCAGATGGCATACTGCATACAGAAAACCCTAAGGATTCCACCAAAAATCTGCAGGATAAACAGACTGTGACAAGGGCTGTGAAGAGATGACACTGGGCAGTGGATTGCAGCGGCCTGGGTTTGTGCCAGGGCCTCACTGATCAGCAGAAACCAGTCGTGCAGTCCCAGGTGGTGGGGATGGAAGCACAGAGTACTTGAGGTGCCTGAGAGATCGTCCAGTGGTGCTGACTGGGGC
Organism: Myotis daubentonii; assembly: GCF_963259705.1. NCBI lineage: Eukaryota > Metazoa > Chordata > Mammalia > Chiroptera > Vespertilionidae > Myotis > Myotis daubentonii. The sequence goes on from NC_081848.1 coordinate 43,929,164, forward strand.
CTGCTACTAAGTGAAGCCAGAAGGACATCTATGGCATTTAGGAAGAGGGCACTAGGCCCACAGCCTGTGACAGAAGGCAGAGGAGCAGCTGGAAAGCGTTTCCACCAGGGAAGCTCTGGTGCTGTAATAGAAATCAGGTTTATGTTCTCATTAAACTCGAGCAACCATATCATATCTGCATTTAACTTTGCCAGCGATCAAGCTCTAGGCCTGAATGAAACCAAAAAATAAAAAGTGCATTTTTTAAAAAGTCATTTTATTGTTTGTTGTCCCTACAGCAACTCTCCTCTGATTTAAAATCAAGATTTCCATGAAATGTGATCCTTATGTTTCTGATTCATTTACTGATCAACTAATGATAGTAAAAATGGCTTTGAAATGACAACATTTAGCACAAAGTTTTTTTTAAAAAAAGGTTCCTCCAAAATACTATTAGAACTAATAAATTTATAAAGTAGCAGGATCTACAATTAATATTCAGGAATCAGCATGTTTATACACCACTTGCGAAATACCAGAAAGGGAAATTAAGAAAACAACTCCATTTACAGTTTCATCAAAAAGAATCAAATGCCTAGAAATAAATTTTACCAACAAAGTAAAAGACCTGTATTTGGAAAACTAAGACATGGAAGAAGACTCAAAAAAGTTTTTTGGAAGGCTACACTATGCTCATGGATAGGAAGAATTAACACCTTAAAATGTCCATACTATCCAAAGCAATCTACAGATTCAATGCAATCCCTATGAAAATACCAATGACATTTTTTTCACAGAATTAGAACAAATAATCCCAAAGTTTATGTGGAGCCACAAAGATTCTGAATAACCAAAACCATCTTGAGAAAGAACAACAGTTGGAGGTATCATACTCCTGGTAGCAAACTACACTACAAGGCTGTCATAATCAAAACAGCATGGTACTCACAAAAACAGACACATAGATCAATGGATCCAAATAGAGAGCCCTGAAATAAACCCATTCCTTTGTGGTCAATGTATCTATGACAAAGGAGGATAGAATATACAAATGTGGTAAAGACAGCCTCTTTAATAAATGATGTTGGGAAAAACTGGAGAGATACATTTAAAAAAGTGGAACTAGACTACTTTTTTCCCCACCATATACAAAATGGATTAAATACTTAAATGTAAGACAAGCCATAAAACTGGATGAAAGCAGGCAGTAAAGTCTTTAACATTGCCTTTAGCAATATATATATATTTTTTGGATATATCTCTCCAGGCAAGAAAAACAAGGAAAAATAAACACATGGGACTACATCAAACTAAAAGGCTAAAAGGTTTTTGCACAACAAAGGAAGCCATCAGTGTAATGAAAAGACAACTTACTGAATGGAAGATATTTGCCAATGATACATCTGATAAGGGGTTAATAACCAAATACATAGGGGACTCAAAATGTAATACCAAAAAAGCAAACTGAAAAAGGCGCAGGACCTGAACAGACATTTCTCCAAAAAAGATATATGAAATACACATATGAAAAGATGCTCAACATCACCAATCAGGGAAATCCAAATTAAAACCTCAATGAGATTACCTCACACCTGTTAGAATGGCTATCACCAGTAAATCAATAACCAGCAAGTTTGTTGAGATTGTGAAGACAAGGGAATCCTTGTGCACTATTGCTGAGATTGTAAATTGGTGCAGCCACTGTGGAAAACAGTATGCAGGTTCCTCAAAAAATTAAAAATAGAATTGCCATATGACCCAGTAATTCCACTTTAGGATATTTATATGAAGAAATTTGAAACACTAATTTTGAAGAGATATGCACTCCTATGTTCATTACAGCATTATTTACAGTAGTCAAGATATGGAAACAACACAGAGTCTTAGGAAAAGAGGAATGGGTAAAGATGATGTACATATATAAATGGCTTATTACTCAGCTATGAATAAGAATAAATTCTTACCATTTGTGAAAACATGGATGGACCTAGAGTTATAATCCTATCTAATAAAAGAGAAACATGGTAATTGGCGTACGACCGATACCCTTTTCATTGGCTAATCAGCGAGTTATACAAATTAACTGCCAGCCAAGATGGCGGCCGGCAGCCAGGCAGCTTGAAACTAACATGAGGCTTGCTTGCTTCAGTGACGGAGGACTCCAATGTTCCCTGCCTGCCGCTGCAGGCCTCTGAGCTGCAAGCAACTATGTAACAAACATAGAAGCTAAACAAAACCCCAGAAACCTACTGGGCTTCAGCCAGCAGGATCACAACATTGTAAGCAAAGGCCAGAAACCTACTTTCAGCAGCAGAGGCCTAAGAGCTGGAGCCAAGCCTCAAAGCTAAAGCTGGCCCAGAATTTTAAAAAAAAGAAAGAAGAAAAGGAGCGATTGGGAGCTTCAGTCACCGCCAGCCTGAAAACAGCCATCATCCCCTCACCCAGGCTGGCCAGGCACCCCAGTGGGGACCCCCACCCTGAAGGATGTGTGACCAGCTGCAAACAGCCATCATCCCCTCACCCACCAGGATCAGTGGAGCCGCGAGGCCTCCCGGCACTGGGGTCAGCGTGACAGGGGGCAGCGCCCAAACCCCCTGATCGCACTGCGGCTCTGTGTATGACAGGGTGCAGCGCCCCAACCCCCCCCTCCCTGCTCTGTGTTTGACGGGGTAGGGCCATAACCTTCCCATCGGCCCTGCCCTGAGTGTGAGAGTGGCGGCACCCCAATGCCCTGATTGGCCCTGCTCTGTGGGTGATAGAGGGCGGCGCCCCGACCCCCTGATTGGCCGTGCTCTGTGTGTGACAGGGTACAGAGCCCCAACCCCCCTGATGGGCCCTGCTCTGTGAGTGACAGGGGGAAATGCTCCAACCCCCTGATTGGCCCTGCTCTGCATGACGGGGTGGCGACGCAACCTCCCCATCGACCCTGCCTTGAGTGTGACAGGGGATGGTGCCCCAAACCCCCAATTGGCCCTTCCCTGAGCGTGACTGTGGGTGACATCACAACCTCCCAATCCACCCTGCTCTGTGCATGACAGGGGGCGGTGCCCCAACTCCCCAATTGGCCCTGCTCTGAGCCTGACCAGGGGCTGCCCCTAGGGATTGGGCCTGCCCTCTGCCACCCGGGAGCAGGCCTAAGCCAGCAGGTCGTTATCTCTTGAGGGGTCCCAGACTGCAAGAGGGCACAGGCCGGGCTGAGGAACCCCCCCGCCCCCCAGTGCACAAATTTTTGTGCACCAGGCCTCTAGTCTATGTAATAAAAGCCTAAGTGACCGTTACGGCAGAATGACTAGAACGACCATCATATTTTAAATTATAGAGTGATTTATCATCAGTCAACTTGTTTATTCCTTAGATCCTTCAGTATGATATGTGGAATGTTACTCCCACAGACCTATGGGACTGGAAACTTCTCAAGGAGAAGATTGCAAAGTAAGTAAAACATGTAAAGTAGCTTTGAAATAAGAGTTCAGGTTTTCATCCTGGCTCTTCAGAAATTAGCTGTTATTTTAACTTCTGAAACTCATTTTTTCTTTATATGGAGCTAAAATGACCCATCTGTAGAACTATCTTTTATTTACTTATTTTTTAAATTAAATCTTCATTGTTCAGATTATTACAGTTGTTCTTTTTTCCCCCCATAGCTCTCCTCCACCCAGTTCCCACCCCACCCTCTGCCCTTTCCCCTCCCACTGTCCTCATCCATAGGTGTACGATTTTTGTCCAGTCTCTTCCTGCACCCCCACACCCCTTTCCCCCCAAGAATTGTCAGTCCACTCCCTTCCTATGCTCCTCGTTCTATTATAATCACCAGTTTACTCTGTTCATCAGATTTTTTATTCACTTGATTTTTAGATTCACTTGTTGATAGATATGTATTTGCTGTTCATAATTTTTGTCTTTACTTTTTTCTTCTTCTTTCTCTTCTTAAAGAATACCTTTCAGCATTTCATATAATACTGGTTTGGTGGTGATGAACTCCTTTAGCTTTTTCTTATCTGTGAAGCTCTTTATCTGACCTTCAATTCTGAATGATAGCTTTGCTGGGTAAAGTAATCTTGGTTGTAGGTTCTTGCTATTCATCACTTTGAATATTTCTTGCCACTCCCTTCTGGCCTGCGTAGTTTCTGTTGAGAAATCAGCTGACAGTCGTATGGGTACTCCCTTGTAGGTAACTGACTGTCTTTCTCTTGCTGCTTTTAAGATTCTCTCTTTGTCTTTTGCTCTTGGCATTTTAATGATGATGTGTCTTGGTGTGGTCCTCTTTGAATTCCTTTTCTTTGTGGTTCTCTGTGCTTCCTGGACTTGTAAATCTATTTCTTTCACCAGGTAGGGGAAGTTTTCTGTCATTATTTCTTCAAATAGGTTTTCAATATTTTGCTCTCTCTCTTCTTCTGGCACCCCTATAATTCGGATGTTGGTGCGCTTGAAGTTGTCCCAGAGGCTCCTTACACTATCTTTATATTTTTGGATTCTTTTTTCTTTTTGCTTTTCTGGTTGGGTATTTTTTGCTTCTTCCTATTTCAAATCCTTGACTTGATTCTTGCGCTCCTCTTGTCTGCTGTTGCATCTCTGTATATTATTCTTTATTTCAGTCAGTGTATGCTTAATTTCTAGTTGGTCTTTTTTCATATCCTCCAGGGTCTCACTAAATTTATCGGCGGTTTCTAGAAAATTTTTGAAAAACCTTAAAAGTGTGGTTTTGAACTCTATATCCAGTAGTTTGCTTTCTTCCATTTCTGTCATTTGTGACCTGTTTCTTTGTCTCCGCATTTTTTATGCTTCCCTGTGTTGGTAGAGTGGCTTTGTGTGCTAGGTGTCCTATAGAGCCCAGTGGCTCAGCCTCCCCAATTACCTGAGGTGGACACTCTTGGTGCACCCCTTTGTGGACTTTGTGCACAGTCTTATTGTAGTTAAGCCTTGGTTGTTGTAGGGATCACTGGGAGGAATTGACCTCCGGGCCAATTGGCTGTGAGAATCAGCTGTGTCTACGGTGGGAGAACTTTTGTGCTGAAGACACCCTTATGGGGCAAGACTTTCTTTAGTGGGGCTTTGGTGCTCACTGAATCTGCCCCCTGAGTGTGTCCCTTATGGATCTGAGGAGTTGTAATATGGATGGTCCCACTCTGACATTGGGTACACTGGCTCTTCGATCTAACGAGGTGCTAATTTAGCCTCTGCCTGAGGCTACCCAGCAGGAGCTATGGAGAGATCTGCAGATTCCTCTTCTTTGTTTGGGGTTTGGAGATGCCCAGATGAGGCCCAGCTGTGAAGCAATGCAAGCTGCTGTGGGGCCTTGGGCCTTTTCTTGGAAATTCTGGGTCTGTCTGGCCCAGCTGCAGTTTGTTAGGTAATTTTCAGATTGCAAAGGACCAGAGCATTCATATGCAAAAGCCTCTGCTGCAGCTTGAGTGGGGCGGGGTCTCAGGGAATCAACAGGTCAGAGCAAGCAGCTATGGCTGATCCTCAGCCCTGCCCTAAGAGGCCCCTCATCTCAGTGTCCCAGTAATCGCTGCAACCACCTCTGAGAGAAAGCCGCCCTCAAGTTCCGAGTTCTGCCCGCTGCCAGACAGTCCAGTTTTTCCCTGTATGAGTCTGGGTCCCCAGAGACTTCCCAGAACTGGAGTTCAGTGCAGTCAGGGGCTTGTGACTCCCTCCCGACTCAAAAAGGCAGCCGTGTCCTCAGTTGCCAGCCCTTGCCGCTTGCGCCTCTGTACCTCTGCACTTCTGCACCGCCTCTGAGTCTCAGTGTGCTTTTCTCTTTCCTTCTAGTTGTAGAATTTCCACTGAGCCAGCCTTCCTGTAGTTCTGGATGATGTCCGTTTTGTCTTTTAGTTGTATTTTTGAAGTTGTGGGAGGCAGCAATTTCTGGTGTTTACCTATGCCGCCATCTTGGTTTCTCCAGCAAAACTATCTTTTAAATACTTTATAATATAATACATGTGTAGTAACCTGTAGATTGCTTGGCACTTGGAAGCATTTCAATACATGGTAGATATTATCAGTAGATCTTGGTTTAGAGGCCTGACTACCTAGATTAGGTTATTCTTTTTTTTAATTAAATCTTTACATTTCTAAGTGCTTGCTTTTAAAATATATTTCATTTTTATTTATTGCTTAACTACATTGGGCTCAGAAATGACTTCTGTTGAATTGATTGTCAAAGGATAATAAAGACAGAACGTTTTGCTGAACTAATAATGAAACAAGTTTTCATTTCCTGTCGTGATGAGTGTCATCTCTGGGTCAATACATGTGCAGAGTTTTAATTTGAAGAAAGAAACAGTAGCTTTAAAATGCTCTTTAAAAAAATATCCATTTGCAGCAAAAGGGGACATCTGCAATACTTTCAACAATAAACAATTTTTTTTTTAAAAAGGGAATAAGAAAATATCCATTTTCTTTTTAAAAAAAATTGTTAAATACATGTTTACAAATTTAGGAAAACCTACATTTGGAAAGAGAATAAAATGAATATTATTCCAATACTACCTACCTTCCCCAAAAAACCTTTTTGCATTTTTTTGTCTGTCATCCTTCAGATTTGACTTACTTCTGAGCATGTGTACATGTGTACTAGGTGTACCGGTTAATAATGCGGGTTTTGTAATCAAAGAAAACACGGTAATTAAAAAAAAACATATCAGAAGTGCTTTATTCAAAGTAATGTTCATCACTAGCTACACATTTCCCCATCTTTCAGGTAATTTGTGGATACCATCCCAATAGAACTTTTCTTGTTTTGAGATAAACCATTCAGAGACCTAATTTTCCACTCCTTTATATGTTTGAAGTGCTGCTCAGAAAGTGAATGTGCCACCGATCGGAACAAGTGGTAATCTGACGGAGCAAGGCCTGGTGAATACAGTGGCTGGTTTAATACTTCCCAGACAAGATCTTTTAACGTGTCTTTAACTGGTTTTGAAGTGTGTGATGGTGTGTTATCATGAAGCAAAATTACTTTGCCATGTCTTCTGGAACATTCTGGTCGTTTCATGATCACAGCATGCTTCAAATTGATTATTTGTTGTCGGTAGTGATCAGTATTAATGGTTTCACCTGGTTTTAGACGCTCCTAATACACTACACCTTCCTGATCTCACCAAACGCAGGGCATTGTCTTCTTGCCGAAGTGATTGGCCTTGCAGTTGATGTTGATGATTGGCCTGGATCAACCCATGATTTTGTGCATTTGGGATTCTCAAAATAAATCCACTTTTCATCGCCAGTCACAATTCAATGCAAAAAAGACTTTCTTTTGTGCTATTGAAGCAACATTTTCCTGATGACTTTTCGGTTTTCCATTTGTCTTTTGTTTAGTTGATGTGGCACCCATTTTCCTCCCTTTAAAATCTTTCCTGTTATTTGTAAGTGATCGGAAATTGTTTGCTGAGCAATGTTTAATCTTTCTGCAAGTTGTTTTTGAGTTTGACACGCATCTTCATCCAATAATTGCATCTTCAATCCAATTGTTGGTCTTCAAACTTTTTTGGTTGACCTGGACGTTCTTTGTCTTTCACATCGAAATCATCACTTTTAAAGTGTTTAAACCAGCATTCACAAGTATCTTGAGATGGAGAATGTTCACCATACACTTCCTGAAGTATTCAGCAGCACTTTTCTTCAAAATAAAGTAATGAACTATAACTTCCTGCAAATGCTCTTTTTTTGGCACAAAGCTCAACATTTTTAAGTGTAAAAATATCTATGATGTTAACACCTTTAGCAAATTTGACATATGAAGTTTTGAAGCTTGTTGTCAATACAACAAAATAGCATACATATCCATTTGCATATATATCAACATATGTGTAACTCCATCTATTGAAAAAAATCTGCCTATTAACCAGTACACCTAGTATATTTATATGCAAATGTAACTTTTACAAAAATGGACATGTATGCTTGGTAGCAAGATATCAAGTGCTATGGTTCCTGAGTTTCACAGTGCAAGTGGTGTAAGTCATAGCATAATAAAGATTTCCAGCAGTAGAAATTACTGTGCTAATTCTGTTTAGGAGTCAGGCATTTAGGAGAGGGGTGAGCTGTTCCACCCATACTGTGGAGTTGCATTCCTGTAGGGGTTAAAATAAAAAATCCATATGTGAATCTAATGCATGTATCATGTTACTCATAGTAGGTGCATTTACTACAATGACTTAAAGTAGCTATCTTCCTGCAGATTGTAACTTTAGGACTAGCACCTAATAATCTCCTTTTCTGTAGGTATGGTATAAGAAACAGTTTACTTATTGCCCCAATGCCTACTGCTTCCACTGCTCAGATTCTGGGAAATAATGAGTCCATTGAACCTTATACCAGCAACATCTACACTCGTAGAGTCTTGTCAGGAGAATTTCAGGTGAGAAGATCACAACTAGACCTACAAGAAAATCTTTCAAAAGCCTGATATTGGGAGTAAATGCTAATTCATATTTAGTATGCCTATTTTTCTTAGTATGGGGGCAAAGTTTTGATAAAATGGGTCATCTTCGTCCCTAATATTGTTCTAAATTATTTTAGCACATAATAGACATTTAATTAATATTTGCCGAAAGAATGAATGATTGAGGGTTGAAAGTATGAAAGTAACTTGTTGATATTAGAGTTCACGTGATATTTAACCATTCTGTAATCATAGTGATTTATACTACAAGATCAGATGTTTAAATTGGTGATAATTAAAATATATACAAAAGTGTTATTTAAGACAATGGTTTTTAGCCTTGGTTATAAATGAGAGTTTTTGGTGGGTTGGCCCAATGTTTTTTTATTTTTAAGGTTCCCAGGTATTTCTGATGTGTAGCTAGGGTTGAGCACCACTAATTTAAAAGATTTTTATTTGAATTTGCTGATATCATGACATAAATTTCTGTAAGGTTTGGGGTGAATACATAGGATTTCTATTTTTTTTTCTTAAATACTTATTGTTTCCTTATGTAGGAAAAAAAGACTCAATCCACAAAAATTTACCCATCTTAGGCAATATTAGTTCTTTTGACTGTTGCAAATACCATATATTATGTTTCTTGAATAAAAAGGAAATCAAGACTTTAAAGGAATATAATTGTCATGTAATGGAATGGGCCCTTCAGTTTTATGAAAAATAGAAGTTATCAAGTTAATGTTAAATAATTCTTTAATGATTTTATTTACTTCAAGCTTTAGACCGTGATCCTCTTTAGGCCCTGTCATTGTTATTTATTCCTTTATATCTTTTGTTCTTTTCCATTCAGATTGTAAACCCTCATTTACTGAAAGATCTTACTGAGCGGGGCTTATGGAATGAAGAGATGAAAAACCAGATTATTGCATGCAATGGCTCTATCCAGGTACAGAATGGGGGGGAAAAGTGAATTAAGTTGGGCATTGGAACCTTCTCACTTATCCCAGGCAGTGGAGAGAAAAAATGTCTATCAGTTTGGTCATAGGCCTGTGGTCATATAGATTTATGTAGCTCTGTTCACCTCTGTATTGTTGCGCTAGGATTATATACATCCTCACAGAGCTAGGCCTGGCCTTACCCTTTTGTTTGTGCAATAATATAAAGCACAAAGAAGTGGTTCCCAACTTCTCTGCACATTAGAATCAATTGGGGAGCTTTTAAAATTCTGAAGCTTAGGTTGCACCTCATACTAATTAAATGAGAATGTCTTGGAATAGGATCCAGGCATCAGTATTTTTTAAGGACAATGTGCATCAAAGTTTGGGAACCACTGACAAAGTCTGAAATTAGAGTCAAACTTAATTTAAAAGTATGGTGGAGATAGAGGACTAATAGTCCAAAAGACAACCACAAATGGTGTAACAATAAAATATTTGCAGCTGAGACTCAAAAAACATTTATTTGTAGATAGAGGTTTCTGACTAAACATTGAATTGACAACACAGATAAAGATTCCTGTAACATTTCACATTTTTTGATAGAAAAAGTAGCATTAGCCAGTCTGCATGTTTTGATGCAAGTTAACCTTGGACCTAAGAAAACCTTAAATCTGTTGGCTCCAAACGGAGTTTGTGGAGTCCTAATTTATTTTAAGGGCTTTGTTTCTTTGCTTCTCTGGATCATCTCCCTAAGTGGTGTAGCTCTGAGTATTTGTGTTTTCTTTAAAGCTCAAGGGTCATTTATTGCTCTTTAGCTGTGAATTTTCCCCCTTTTTTAAGTGCCTCTAGCTAGCACAATGAATGTTTAGGCCATAAACCAATTACATACAGTGAATGTTTAGGCCATAAACTAATTGAAAGATAGATCTTAAATCACTACCACCAGATTGGTATTTTTCTGGTTAGATGGGATTTTGTTGGGCTCTAAACCAGAGGCCAGAGGTCTTAGGAAACTTGATTAGGATCATATTATATTATACTGAATGGTAGGGTCAGATCTGGCAGGAAGTAGAAGGCCAGATCCTTGGGTCATTATTCTATTAATCATACTGCTTTCATCAACTGGAGTACAATAAACATTTGGTTTCCCTTTAGAGCATACCAGAAATTCCTGATGACCTTAAGCAGCTTTATAAAACAGTATGGGAAATCTCTCAGAAAACCATTCTCAACATGGCAGCCGAGAGAGGTGCTTTCATTGATCAAAGCCAGTCTTTGAACATCCATATTGCGGAGCCTAACTATGGCAAACTCACTAGTATGCACTTCTACGGCTGGAAGCAGGTTGGTGGAACACATTGTGGAGGACTTATTGCCAACTTGGGATATTTTGGAATTGAAAGAGTTTTATATTCTAGCTGCCTATTAAATATTGCCACCTAGAAGTTCTTTCCCTTCAAATCCAGTATGTTAAAACCAGCCCATGGTTTTTGTACTAGATCAAGCTCTTACTTTGAATTTTTTTTGTTTCTTTAAGACTATTTAATTCCTAGGTTTGGAACCTTGGAATGATGTATGATCCTTCCTTTACTCCCTATTAGTCATTAACCAAGTTGTATTGGTTATTCCTTGTAGTGTTTTTTTAATATCCTTCTATTCTACCACTATAATTCTTTACCACTATAATTCTTAACTTATCTCTCTGCTTCTAGTATCTCTGCTTAGGCCATCTTGTGCCCTGCTACCATTCCTAAAATAAAACTCTAAGCATTCATTGTTTCACCACATAGCTAATCAGTGCCAACTATAAAGTCCCATGATTCTGGCACTAGCCGGTTTGGCTCAGTAGATAGAGCCCAAAGGGTCCCGGGTTCGATTCCGGTCAAGGGCATGTACCTTGGTTGCAGGCTTCTCTCTGGCTCGGGCCCCGGTGCAGGAGGCAACCAGTTGATGTGTTTCTCTCCCATCGATGTTCCTCTCAGTCTTCCCTCTCCCTGAAAATCAATGGAAAAATATCCTCGGGTGAGGATTAACAACAACAACAAAAATAAAGTCTCGTGATTCCAGATTGTTTTCTTATTCCCTGGCAATGTGCTGGGTGTGTTTATTTGGAATTTCATATTTATCTTTTTATTTAACAAACATTTATTGAACATATACTATGTGCCAGGACTGGGGAAACTGAATTAAAGATGATGATTCTTATCCTTGAAGTAGTCGCAATCTGTTCTTATATAAAGATATAGTCTAGCCCTCTAAATAGTTATAAATCTAAACTAGACATGTTGTGGTAGGCAAACTTAGAAGTCATACACCTGAGTCTCTCTCTTTAAGCATTTTTTTTTAATCCTCACTTGAGGATATTTTTCCCATTTATTTCTAGATAGAGTGGAAGGGAAGGAGGAGGGGGTGAGAGAAAGAAATATCGATTGGTTGCCTCCCATACTAGTACATGCTCCTACCCAGGCTGGGGAACCTGCAACCACAGATGTACATGCCCTTGATTGGGAATCGAACCTGACATCCTTTGTTCTGCAGACCAATGCTCTTAACCACTGAGAAAAAATGGCCAGGGCTCTTTATTCGAGGAGGACTTACTGCCAACTTGGAATATTTTGGAATTGAAAGAGTTTTATATTTTAGCTACCTATTAAATATTGCCACCTAGAAAAAATTTGAATCTGTTGTCTTCAAATGGAGTCAGCATTTTGGGGAGGGCTTCCTAGAGGAGGTAGAATTTCAAGTTCAGAAAAAAATTTGACCTGGTTTATGGAAATATATTTTAGATATTGGTCTTGAATGTCTAGTGTTCTCACAGTTTCTCCTAATAGTTGTATTTATTTCCCTTGTAGGGTTTGAAGACTGGGATGTATTATTTAAGGACAAGACCAGCAGCTAATCCGATCCAGTTCACTCTAAACAAAGAGAAACTGAAAGATAAGGAAAAGGCATCAAAAGAGGAAGAAGAGAAAGAGAGGAACACAGCAGCCATGGTGTGCTCTTTGGAGAATAGAGATGAATGTCTGATGTGTGGGTCCTGAGGAAAGACCTAGAAGAGACCAGCACTTCAATAGCCAAACTACTTCTTGAGGATAGAGAATGAGTGATTAAGTAGAGTTTCATTACCCATTTGGCGCTCCTTTTTCTGTTGACTTCAGTTTTAGTAAAGAAATAGTTTTGCTGCAAAATTGTGTCATAGACAGTGAGAAGTGCTGACAAGACCTTTATCTGGATAAAGTTCATTCTGAAAATAAACATTTTCAAGTGATTGTGTGAAACTACTTTTGTCATTTATTTTCAAGTGTTACCATTTTACAGCAAATAGTTTAGTGGCATTAAGTACATATACAATTATAACTGTCACCACCATCTATTTCCAGAACTTTTTCATCAATCCCAAACAGAAACTATATAAAAGACAGTAACTCCCATTCCCTTCTCCCCTCAGTCCCTGGTAATCTGTTTTGCTTTCTGTCTCGAATTATTCTATTCTAGGTAACCCATATAAATGGAATCATATAATATGTGTCCTTTTCTATCTGACTTATTTCACTTAGCAATTTTTCAAAGTTTACACATGTCGTAGCATGTATAAGAATTTCTTTTCTGTTAAAGCTGAATAACATTTGATTATATGTATATAGCATGTTTTGCTCATTCATTTATCTGTTAATGGACATTTGGGTTATTTCCTTCTTTTGGCTATTCTTTGAATTCTTGCTTTTAATTTGTTGGGTATCCTATCTAATAAAAGAGAAAAATGGTAATTGGCGTACGACGATACCCTTTTGATTGGCTAATCAGGGCTATATGCAAATTAACTGCCAACTAAGATTGGCAGTTAAATGCCAACAAGATGGCGGCTAATTTGCATATGTAGGCACAATGCAGAGAGGCGAAAGGGAAAGCAGGAAGAAGCCCCCTGCCACTGACAGGGATCAGAAACCCAGGGGGGAGCTAAGAGCTGGGGGGCAGGGCAAAGGTGGCCCTGGGGCCGCCTTTGCCCTGCCCCCCAGCCGTGATCAGAGAATCAGGTGCCTTTGCCGCCCTGGCCAGTGATAGCAGGAAGTAGGGGTGGAGCCAGCGATGGGAGCTGGGCACGGTCGAAGCTGGCAGTCCCAGGAGCTAGGGGTCCCTTGCCTGGGCCTAAAGCGGAGCCCACGATCGTGGGGCCGCTGCAGCTGCAGGTCCCCGCTGCCCGAGCCGGACGCCTCAGCCAGAGGCATTAGGCCTGGGCAGGGGCGGAGCCTGCAACCGCGGGGAGCTGGGGTTCCCCTGCCCAGGCCTGACACCTCTGCCGGAGGCCTCAGGCCTGGTCAAGGGGCCGATCCGGTGATTGGTGATCGGAGGGTGATGAGGGTCAACTCCTCTGGCCGAGGCATCAGGCCTGGGTGGGGGGCAGAGCCGGGGATTGGGGGGATATGATGGTCCCCTTGCCCAGGCCTGAAGCCTGGGTCAGAGGCGTCAGGCTTGGGCGGGGGGTGGAGCAAGCGATCAGAGGGAGATGGGGGTTCCCTGCCCAGGCATGATTCCTGGGCCAGAGGCCTCAGGCCTGGGCGGGGGCCAGAGCCAGTGATCGGGGGGAGGTGGGGGTCCCCTGTCCAAGCCTGACACCTCTGGCGGAGGCGTCAGGCCTGGGCAAGGGGCCGATCAGGCGATCGGAGGGTGATGGGGGTCTACGCCTCTGGCCGAGGCATCAGGCCTGGGCAAGGGGCAGAGCCAGCAATCGGAGGGGTCTGGGGGTCCCCTGCCCAGGCCTGATGCCTGGGCCAGAGGCATCAGGCCTGGGCTGGGGGCAGAACCAGTGATGGGGGGAAATGAGGGTCCCCCGCCCAGGCCTGACGCCTCTGTCAGAGGCGTCAGGCCTGGGCAAGGGGCCGATCCTGCGATTGGAGGGTGATGGGGGTCAACACCTGAGGGCTCCCAGTATGTGAGAGGGGGCAGACTGGGCTGAGGGACACTTCTCCCCCCCCCCCCACCCAGTGCACGAATTTCGTGCACCGGGCCCCTAGTATACCTAGAATAGAACTGCTGGAATATATGGTAATCTCTGTTTAACTTTTGAGGAACTGCCAAACTGTTTTCTATAGCAGTTGCACCATTTTACATTTCTGCTAGCAGTGTATAAGCATTCCAGTTATTTCATGTCTTCGCCAACACTTGTTGATTTATTGTATTTTTTATAATAACCATCTTAATGGCTTTTGACATTTTGATTATAATGTGTCTTGGTGTGGGTCTCTGAGTTTATCCTACTTATGGTTTGTTGAGCTGCTTGGATTGGTAGATTCACATCTTTCATTAGATTTGGGAACTTTTCAGCCATTATTTCTTCAGATAATCTTTTTGCCCCATTCTGTTTTTCTTCCAGGGCTCCCATAATACATCTATTGGTCCACTTTTTTTTTTAAATATATTTTATTGATTTTTTACAGAGAGGAAGGGAGAGAGAGAGTTAGAAACATCGATGAGAGAGAAACATCGATCAGCTGCCTCCTGCACATCTCCCCCTGGGGATGTGCCCGCAACCCAGGTACATGCCCTTGACCAGAATCGAACCTGGGACCTTTCAGTCCACAGGCCGACGCTCTATCCACTGAGCCAAACCGGTTTCGGCATGATCTTGTAAAAGCTTTATGGTTGGGACTTTAACATCGAGATGTGCCTTTCTTTAATATTTCCAATACATAGTTACCAAATGTAATGCATTCCATATATCATATCACGCACACAGCCTCTCCTGAGGTGTGATAACACGGAGCCCTCACCACCATTTCAGCAGGTGTCTCTGGTTGAGTACATCACATCCACTTTATCTCTGCCCTTATGCTTGCTGCTCTCTTTGTTTTCTGTGTGACTTTGTGGTTTTCATAGCCTTCTCTGAGGGGGTTTAGAGGGAAGGTGGGGTCACACTATAAAATATGCACACTTCTGCTATTTTATCTTCCTTCTTGCTAGTAACAACATGAATAGTCCCACCTACTCAACATTTTTTCAACCTTTAATTTTGAAATAATTTCAGACTTAAAACACAGCAGTGTGAAAAATTCCTGTGCACACTTCACCCAGATTCACCAATGTTAGCATCTTATGGAACCACAGTGCAATGATCAAAGTCAGGAAATTAATATCTGCACTCTACTATAATGTAATTTCTGATAAATGTTCAACTAACTAACGTCCCTTTTCTGACCCAGGAGCCAATCCAGGACTGCATGTTTGCATTTGGTTTTCATGTTTCCCTTTTGTTTGGAACCATTCTTCAGGTTTTCCTGTCTTTCAAAATCTTACCACTGTGGAAGAGTACCAGCAAGTTGTTTTCTAGAGCGCCCCTCATTTTGGGTTGGTTTCATGTTTAAATTCAGTTTATGCAGGGTTTTTTTTTGTGTGTGGTTTTTTGTTTTGTTTTTGCAAGAACACCACCGAAATGACATTGTGCCCTTCTCGGCACATCATTTCAGAAGACACGTGATACCACTTTGTGCCACTGCTGGGGGTGTCGTCTATCATTTGCTTAAGAGACGTCCAGGTTTCTCTATTGTAAAGTTACTATTTTCCCTTAGTAATTAATAAGTGCCTTGTGAGGGAATACTTTGAGACTCTATCTTGTTTCTCATAATTTTGCCCACTAATTTTAGCATGCATTGATCATTCTTGCTTGAAATGTTTATTTCTGTGATGTTTGGCAAATGGGGATTTCTACCTCTAGTCCTTCTGCATTTATTATTTGGAATTTTACTGTAAGGAAGAGCTTTCCCTTATCATGTGTCCATCTATCCATCCATGTATGTAAATCAGTATGGGCTTGGATTCTAAAGGTTATCATCTATTATCTTTATTTCTTTTGTTGCTCAAATTGTCCCTAGGTGGACAACTAGAAACCCCTTCAAATGGGCCTTGCTGTCCTTTTGACGTGTCCCCATCATTTTTGGAGCACTTGCTTACTTGGTGGCACTATAAGATTATCCAGGATCATTTTGTGTTTTTTTTATACCCCAGCCCTAGAACCAGCCATTTCCCTAAGAACCCCTGATTCCTTTTTTTGAGGAGTGGTATTTATTGGAATGGGCACTATCCCCTCACTGTTAGTACCTTCTACCTTCAAGCACTTGTCTGTTTTCTTTTGTATTAAAAGAATAATATTTTCTCACTACCTTAGTCTGATAGCTTTAAAATACAGTTTCTACCCTTATGGAACTCATGTTAAGCAAAAATACATTTATCCAACATATTAAAACAATGTGATAAAGGAAGAAAACTACCTTATTGTAGACATACTGTGTATAAACCATTGTTTAATCATTTTGTCAGCTGCCTCTTGTCACAAAATTGCTGCAATAGCAAACAGCCACAGAAACTCAGTTTGCGTTACTGTAGGCATTTATTCACACATCCGGGCGGTTAGTCGGTGGCTCTGCTGATTTCACTTGGGCTTCCTCATGTTGGAGGGTTGGCTGGCTATCAGCTTATCTAGTTAGCATCTATGGATGGCTGGGGCAGCTCAGCTCTGCTACCAGTAAATGCATCCTTTGTTCCTCCAGCTGGCTAGCCCAAGCATGTTCTCTTGTTTACAGGAGAGCTGGACAGTAGTTAAAGTGGTAGAAACAAATTTTATTCAGGACTGTTGGAATCAGGGAAAAGAGACCTCGCTACAGAACTGGCTCAACTCCAAGTACACTGTGGAGAGGGGAATTTACAGCTAAGGAGCAGGGGAGGGGTGAACGGATGGAAAATTATATCAGCAGTGAGAGGATCTGGCTGACCTAACCTAACAGGAGTCCTTGCTGAAGACAGGCTGGGTGACCAGATCAATCTCAAAGCCAGTGCCACATATTTTAGATTTTTATTATACAGCACCCCACTCCTGGTACCAATTTCTGTATCCCAGGGGTCCTCAAACTTTTTAAACGGGGGGCCAGTTCACTGTCCCTCAGACCTGGAGGGCCAGACTATAGTTTTAAAAAAAAAAACTGAACAAATTCCTGTGCACACTGCACATATTTTGAAGTAAAAAAAACCAAAACGGGAACAAATACAATATTTGTATTTGCATGTGGCCCGCAGGCCGTAGTTTGAGGACCCCTGCTGTATCCCTTCCCTATTGCCCATGCTGTTCCTTTTGTCTACAATGTCTTTTCTCCATATCTCCTTCCCCTCTAGTAAATACTTTATCTTATCCTTCAAACACAACTCGAATTCACCCTCTGTGACGTGTTCTGTTAGTGATTGTCCCTCCTCGATATTTTCACAGAATTTTGTACATAAAGCTGTCATTGTAAAGACATTACACGTCTTTACAGCTTGCTAGGTTGGGACCTCCTTCAAGGTAGAAATCTTATTTCCCCTTTCTTTGCAATCATGGGGTTAGCATTGTGTGTTTATTATACATGTTTGTTGAATGAATGAGAGTGAACGAATCAGTGAAAATCACATGCAGAAAAAAGAGAAAATTTAGAAGCTGGAGACAGCTGGCTTTGCAGTTGGTTACTGTGCAACTCTGGATGAGTAGATATTTTTCGGAAAATGGATGAAAGACTCAAGATGAATGCAGATAGCCAAAGCCAAAGTACAGCAGGGAGGACTCGCCTACACATTTACCCACTTAACAGAGTAATTACAGGACCTCTAAGTTCTAGAGAATCAGGCAGGAAGTTGCCTGTGTGAGGGCAGGGACTGGGCCTTTTCAGTGGGGACCTGCGGCTGTGCCCTCTGGAACAGGTGCTGCCTGATTTCCTTGGTCCTGGCCCCGTAGATGATGGGGTTGATCAGACATGGCAGCAGTAGGTAGAAGGCGCTGAGCAAGTTGTGCACGTCCTGGGAGGCAGTGCGGGCCACACGGTAGACGATGGATGAGGACATGGTCGAGCAGTAGACGGTGAAGATGACCAGCAGGTGGGAGCCACAGGTGTTCAGGGCCTTGGAACGTGCTCTGCCTGATGAAATTCGGAACGCAGCATGGACGATGCGGGCGTAGGAGGCTCCAAGCAGCAGCATGTCCAGGACTCTGTTGAAGATGCGGACAGTGAGCCCCACCGTCCTGTTTAGGGAGATGTCCCCACAGGAGAGCTTCATCAGGGCCATGTGCTCACAGGCAAAGTGGTGGATCACATCTGAGCGGCAGAAGTGTACGCGGGAGGCCAGCCCCACCACCGGAGCAACAATGCCTGTGCTCCTGGCAGCTGCCACCCCCACCAGGCAGGCCAGCAACGGGCCTGTCACTATCTCGGGGTAGCGGAGTGGGTTGCAGATGGCAACATAGCGGTCCAGGGCCATGACCAGGAGGATGTTGCAGTCAAAGACAATGAGGAAGTAGATGCAGAACATCTGGACCAGACAGCGTGCCAGGGAGATGCGGTTGAAGCGGGTGGAGAAGCTGAACAGCATGGGGGGCACCACGGCGGCGGCGGCACAGATGTTGACAGCCAGGAGCAGGGCGATGAGCAGGTACATGGGCTGGTGCAGGCTCCGCTGGGCCGCTACGGTGTGGATAACCAGGGCATTGGCAGAGACAATCACCAGGTAGAGACTGAGGAAGGGCAGCACCAGGAGTGTGCGGATCTCCTGCAGCCCCGGAAAGCCCGTCAGGAGGAAGCTGGTGTAGGACAAGTTGGAGTTGCCATTGCCCCACGCTGACATCTTCCCTGGGGAGCAGGATGACTCTGGGAAGATAAGCGGGCAGGAAGCCTGGGTTCTGTACCTTGGCCCCTACCAGGCCCTGCCCCAACTTCACCAGGCTTTGATCTCCATGAGCAGCCAATATTCTTAGGGGGAAAAATGAGAAATTAAGTGTCATAATTTAATGAGAAACGTTTCTTTCAACAAATCTTTGCCTGCATTTCAAATAAACCCCTCAGGGTAGATTTTGGATGTAGAATTGTTGAATCATATGACATGAACATTTTTGAGAGTGCCAAGTAGATTTCCAAGAAAGTTGTATCAGTCTTGTGACTGAATCATCGGTGCTATTATTAAATTATTATAAATTAAAAAATTTATTTTAGTAATTTAATGGTTGAAAAACATCTCATTTTAATTTGCATGTTCTTCTTTGTGAATTTTCTCTTCATGTACTTTGCCCCTGTACTACTAGGGACTGTTTCTCTCAGCAATTTAAATATTAAAATCATTATCCATTGAAACAGATTTTCCAAATCTTGTTACTATTTTTATTTTGATTATGATGTTATTAAGAGTAAAAGTTTTGGGGGGGGGAGAGGGAAGGAGACATATGTAATACTCTTTGTAATACTTTAAGCAATAAAACAAAATTTTTTAAAAAAACAACCACAAACACACACACACACACACACACACACACACGAGTAAAAGTTTTAACTTTATAAAATTAAATCTATTGATATTTTTTATTGTGGTTTCTTTTCTTTAAAAAATTTTTTTTTATTGATTTCAGAGAGGAAGGGAGAGGGAGAGAGAGAGATAGAAAAATTGATGATGAGGATCACTGATACCGGAGACAGAGCCTGCAAGCTGGGCATGTGCCCTGACTGGGAATCGAACTGTGACCTCCTGGTTCATAGGTCAACGCTGAACCACCAGGCGAGTTCTTTTCTTGGTTTCAAGCTTAGCAATTCTTTCTTCATTCGAAGATCAAAAAGATAGTATATTATGTTTTGTTCTTCTTTAAAATATGGCCTAATTTTTTATGTTAAGTTTTGAGCCACATGGAATTCAATTTGATATGTGACATGAGGTGTAATCTAACTTGATATCCCCCCCCCCAAGTTGCTAAATAACTGTTTAAGTTCCATTTTCTCCACTGCTTTGTGTTACTGTCTTTTTGTTGTTGTTAATCCTCACCAGAGGATATATATTTTCCCCCCATTGATTTTTTGAGAAAGTGGAAGGGCAGGTGGAGAGACAGAGAGAGAAACATTGATGTCAGAGACACATCAGTTGGTTGCCTCCCACATGCACCCCAACTGGAACGGGGATCGAGGCTGCAACCGACGTACGTGCCCTCTTCAGTCCTGGGGCCGATGCTCTAACCACTGAGAAACCGGCCAGGGCTGTGAGGTACTTTCACATATAGTTTCCCCCCCTTTTAATAGCCAGAGAGTCTCTATTAGGCAGATATCACAACTGGGTCTGACATAAGAAGTCATCTTTTATTCGTTCATTTATTCAACATATTTTTGAATTTATAATGTACCAGGCACTCTGCTAGGCACTGGGCTTCATAGATACCAGTCCACTAGGGAGAACCAGAGTGGCATGGAGCCCCGGGATCGCTAACAGCCTCAGGGTCGCGAAGGCTCCTCAGAGGAGAGGAGGTCTAGTCAGAGCAGAAGTGGGTCAGCCAGAGGAAGGGAAGAGGGGGTGCAAGTGGTCTAATGGCATGAAGTTGGGAATTAATGGGGGTGGGTGGGAGTAGAACTCTAGAGCCAAGATCCCTCTCACTGTCACCACACCTCAAGGGCTTGGTGCAAGTCCCATGGAAGAAAATAATAAGAAAAAACAAGATGAGAGAGTAGAAATGAGAGGATGAACTAAATGTTTGCTGATTTTCCGGTATTGCTGAGACTCAGTTTCCTAAAGGAGGCATATAGGTTAGGCGGAGAATAGGATTTCCTCCTGAGAAGGCCTGTGGCTGGGGAGACAGGGTCATCGGTGTGGACTGGACTGCGGGGAGTGGCACAGTGGTCCAGAGAGAGGGAATGGCAGACGGGGGTGGAGGCCCAGTCCCTCTCCTTCTTTGCGCCTATCCTGCTCATCCCCTTCTCCAGCCTCTCTCCAGCCCTCTCCGCCCTCCTGGCTGAGCACCCCCAACCCAGAACTCATACTCACAGTCAGGCAGGAGCAGAGAGAACAAGAGGGGCTCCCTCAGTGCAGTTAAATGCACCCCTCCCCCTCCCCCTCCCCCGGGGAGCCCAGGCTCCGGATGAGCCAATGGGCAGTGCCCGTGTCTGCTCCTCGGTCTCCTGGGACATCCACAGGACAGCCTGGAGCCCAGTCTCCTGGCGTCCGGGCCAGGCCTTCCGACTGGTCTGGGCTGTGTGGGGTCTCTGGTCTGGAGTTAAAGGGGAACAACTCGACACAAATGGATACTCAGACTTCACATCCCAAGCTCAGGCTGTAGCCCACTCAGGGGTGGCTCTGCCAAAGCAGGGTCAGGGCGTGGAGTGCAGGGTGTTGGTCGGTCCAGCAGGCAGGCTCCAGATGTCAGGAAAGGAATAAAGCGTTCTAAGGAAGTGACGCTTTTATTGAGCATCTACTATGGGGGAATTTTTGAAGGATCAGTGGTACTCATATAATGTTTATGGGAGGAAGGGGGGATCTAGAAGCAGGAGAATGAGGTTATATGAGGGCCTGTTGAAGTGAGGATCTTATCACCCCGTTTTAGAGGTGGGCCCTCTTGGGTTAGAGACTTTAGGTGACTTGTCCTAGGTCACTCAGCGGATCTGTGGCAATGCTGGGATGGGACATCTGATCCAAATCTGGCTCTCCCCACTTCACCCCTGTCTCTGGTCACTGCTCGGCCTGGCAGAGGAGCCTGTGGAGATCAGGGAAGGCTTCATGGAGGAAGGGGCATTTGAGCCAGGCTTGGGAGGTTGAGAAAGAGACACAGAGGCAGAGGAGGAGGGGGAGCTGAGGCTGGGGCTTGACATGAGGGGCTGAGGGGGCGATGATGGTGGGCATGGGCATGGGATTGCATGGTTGGTCCCAAAGCCTTGGAGGTGGGAGCCAATAAAGATTGTGTGACCTGGAGCCCAGGACACCCCACCCACCCCAGGACATCTGTGTGGGCTTGTGTCAGCCCTGCTGGGTTGAGGTGGCAGCAGGTGGCCAGTGGACAGCCAGGCTGGAGGGTCTCAGAGGCGTCTGGAACTTTCCACACCCTGCTCACTCCCCAAGCTCAGGTGTGAGATGTGCAAAGGGGGCGGGGACTTCCTTACTCGAGCTGAGCGTATCTCATGTGCCCCCTAACTCCTTGGGCCCCAGGCAGCCCTGGCAACACTGCCCTTCTCACTGGGCCCTTGACGCCTCCATTTGTTCACGACCCTCCTGCAGGGTGGGGTCTGGGCCTGGAGGCAGAAGCCCAGGCAGGGGTGGACCCTGGGGACCACACGGCTCTTGCTGGACACGCATTCGGTCTGCTCACACCGTGGCCAAGGCAGACCTCTGAGAACTGTTTGCTTGCTGTTCTTAAGCCCCGGTCTCAGTTTCCTAGGGCTGCCAGACAAGCTACCACGAACTGGGTGCTTAAACAACGGAAATGTATTGTCCCACGGTTCTGGAATCCAGGCACCAGCAGGGTCTTGCTCCCTCCGAAGGCTCTGGGAGCACCCACCTTGCACCTTCCAGCTCCCAATTTCTGCTTCTGTCTCCACATGCTTTCCCTTCTGTCTCCACATGCTTTCCCTTCTGTCTCCACATGCTTTCCCTTCTGTCTCTTACAAATTCTGTTGTCATTGGATTTAGGGCCCACCTGGCAAGCTGGGATAATCTCATATGAAGATCCTTAATTAACTACATCTACAGAGACCCTTTTTCCAAATAGGATCTAGGGGTTAGGACCCAGACATACCTTTTGGGGAGCCACCATTCAACCCGATACAGCCTCCATATGTGATGTTCAGAAGAATGAGAGAGGGACAGTGAGGGTGGCCGTGGAGCAGAGGGGTGGGGGAGGGGAGGGTGTGTGTGACATCATGATGGGGGAGGCAAGGGACTGCCCTCAGGAGCCCCTCCGGTTTATGCATAAAGTCCTTGGCTCCAGGGTTCACCCAGAAGGATGGAAACTCAGCCCTGCATGTGGGGCAGGACTAAGCCAGAAAGGCTTCCTGGGGGAGGAGAGCATCCAGCCTGAGAGAAGAGACCAGCTGAGGGGGCAGAGTTAGCAGCACAGGCTGAGGAGTTTGCACTCCAGGCTCCTTTTCACACCTGGAGCTCCCAGCCGTGCCTTCCCTCAGGTCCAGGGCCGCCCAAGGCAGGGAGCCCCCTCCCCACCCCCAACACTGGGACACCCTCCTGAAGGGGCAGCGTTCGGCGACAGGGTGAGCTGTGTCAGCACCGAGAGGCGGGAGTCCCAGGGCCTTGGGGACGCCTCTGAGGCCTGCAGGCCGTCACCAGGACTCCCCACCCGGGCACACGCATCTCAAATGCAACATGGTCACCGCTGGCCGCACCACCGGCCCTCCCGCCTACACCTGTCAGTTCCTCACTCAATGCCCTTTCTCAGGAAGCCCCGCCCACGGCCTGAGCCAGCTTACAGGGCATCGCCCTGCTCGGCCCTCTCCCTCACACCCCTCATCTCATCTGGCACCAAGTCCTGCCAATCCTACTCCCAAAGGAGTCTCGGTCCAGGTCCTGGACCTTAGTCCCGGGTCTCCTCTAGGCCTCAGGCCGGGCACAGCCCCACCTCTCCCTCTGCTGCCGGAGGATCCTCTGGGAAAGCAGACCTGACCTCGTCTCTCCCAGTAAAACCCCACCAACCCCACTGCCAACCAGGAAAGGCCAGCTCTTATCCCCGCCCCCTCCCTGAGGGGCAGCTGCCCTCCAGCAAGGCCAAGCTGCTTGCACTCTGCCATCCACTCCTCCGCCCAGCCTGTCCTCCCTTCCCTCAGCGACCCTGGCCGCCTGGGCTTGCTCTGGGGCCTCAGGCGCCACCTGCGGCCGGAAGCCCTCTCTGACCGTTCTTGCCCCCGCGGCGCCGAGTCGCTGCTCGGAGCCCAGATTTCACATTGTGTCCCATGTGGAGGGCCCTCGGCGGCCCCACCGGCCCGGGCACCGGGTAGCCTCCCACCCCCATCCCAGGGCTCCCGGGTGGTCCACTTATCCGACGTCTCTCCTCCCTTTGCTCCTTCTTGCCCCCATGGCACCCTGCCCTAAACTCTCCTTCCTGGCTTCTCTCCCGGTCAATGAGGTCAGGATCCTCTACATCAAAGTCTGCTCTCTCCTGAGACCCGAAGCGCCCTCACACTGACTCCAAAAGCCTGCCTCCCCTCAGGTCCGGGGCTGCCCCATAAGCAAGTTGTTTGGCTCTGGCGGCCGTTTGCTCTCTGAGCAAAGCTTTCGTGGCAGCCTGTCCTTTCTTACTCATGTCTGGGCCGGGCCTAGTCCAGGATCTGTGGACTGAGCGCTCTGGCTGCAGGGCTGACCTTCCTTTCTCTGCATCCTGAGGCCTCCCGCCAGGCCAAGTGCCGCCTGCATTGCCCACATCAGCCACAAGGTGGCACCCAAGCACCACGTCGGGCAGAGGCTTCCTGGGGTCAGGCCTGTGCTGGAGCGACTGTGCCTGGGGAAAGGGGCAGCTGTGCCTGGCTTGGCTACTTAGTTTGAGACTCCTCCACCGTGGACATTCCTGGTGTGGCCCCCACTCCCTCTCGGACTGTGAGCCTGAGTCAGTCAGAACATGCTGGTGTCAGGGCAAGAGACCCGGCTCGGTGTGGTCCTGGCAAGTTGCTTCCTCTCTTCGAGCCTCAGTGTGCTCTTCTGAAAAATGGGCATGACAGCACCAGCCCCACTTTCATTCACTCACTCAGTCAGCGCATGTTACTGAGCACCAGCTGGCCTGCTGCAGTACACAGCTGTGAACAAACAGAGCCTCACAGGGAGGTTGTGAGGATCAAACGAGGTGACGTCTGTGCCTCATTTAGCAGTTTCTAACACAGTCTGTAAATATTAGACTCTCTCTCCAATAGTCACAACAATCCTATGTAGTTGGACTGAGTATTACCCCAATTGTATGGATGACGAAACAGGTAAAGGCCACACCCTGGCCAAGGCCATGCTGCCAGGCAGTGGCAGAGCTGGGACTTGAACTTGGGCTGTCTGATTCTGCTCCCCATTGCTGCTGTCCCCACACTTAACTCCTGCGTGTCTCCTCTGAGCCCCCTCCAAATCTTCCCCAGAGGATCTTGGACCAACCTGGTTCACTTCCTCAGACCCCATCCAGACCCTCAGCCTCTGCCCTCTCCAGAGTCCCCGATTCCTCCTGCAGGTGTGGGATTCTCTGGTCAGGTGGTTACCAATGATTCAGGGGCCCTAAGAAGGTCCCAGACCCAGCTCCCTTCTGCCACAGCTTACGCCAGGCCTGCCAGGGAACAGAGGCCGAGCTGGCTGGCCCCGGCCCATAATGATCGCCCATCACTACTGAGCTCAGACCATCTCTAAGGGGCAGAGAATTTCTCTCTCAGAGAGATTGTGGGGCCCCATCTGATTGGAAGGGGGCTGTGGCCTTGAAGCTGTGTGTCTATAGCAAGCTCTCTGTTTCGGGGGCAAAGCAAGCCAAAGAGAGAGAGGGTCCTGGAGCTCACAGTTTACACGTCTCAGCAGGGAGAGGTGGGAGGCACGTACCCCCACTCCCTCCGCATGCCCCTGGGCGTGTGTCCTTTCTGCATGTATTTTGAGCATCTCCCGTCTTCTTACTGACTCCCGGTCGTGAGTTCCCTGGGAAGAGTTAGGGCCTGGGTCTTGTCTCGCGCTGGCCGGGGCATGCGCCCCAGCGTGTGTCAGTGAGGCTGCAGTGAGTGACTGAGCTGGGAGGCTGAGGAAGGCTGTGGAGCATTCCCGGGGCTTGGCCACCACCAGCTGGGTGACCTTGGCAATGACCTGCGGCCCCAGATTCTCAGCTTCTGTGTCTGTGACATGGAGGGATGTTTCTGATGGCTCTGGAATAGCAGACCACACTTGTCTGCCTTGTCACACGTGGTTCTCGCCATCACCCTGCGGGGCAGATATTGCTCTAGTATTTAACCAACTATCCACCTGGGCTTGGAGGGCTTGGGGCATCTCAGACGGACCCTGCCCTGTCCTTCTTCCCACTGCTCAGAAGGGCTTCTGAGGGCCTGCTACGGAGCCTGGCAGGGGCTAGGGAGCCAACGTATTTTTTGAATTGCTGGCTCCAAATCCGGTGCTTTTTTGTCCCACAAGCTGTAAGAGTGCATTAACCACAGTCATTTAGCGAACGTTTGCTCTGAGCCAGGACTAGAGTAGGCATTTTTTTATTTACTTATTTAAAAAAAAATTTCTTTTGTTGATTTCAGAGAGGAAGGGAGAGAGAGATAGAAACATCAATGATGAGAGAGAATCATTGATCAGCTACCTACTGGGTACTGAGCCACAACACAGGCATGTGCCCTTGACCGGAATCAAACCCGGGACTCTTCGGTCCGCAGGCCAACACTCTATCCATTGAGCCAAACCAGCCAGGGCTAGGGTATGCATTTTAGATACACCGTGTTTAACCTCACTACCTCAGGAAATGGATATGATAACATCCCCAATTCACAGATGAAGAAACAGACTCAGTGAGGTTAAATAATGTGCATGACTCAACACAGCTGGTTAAGTGGCAGGGTTGGAGCCCAAATCAGTCTCATGTCAAAGCTAATATTCTCTGCAGGGAAAAGTGGTAGGAGGTGGATGAGCTTCGGGCCTCTGCGCCTCAGTTTCCTCATCAATGAAGTGGGGGTAGGGACTGTCCCTCTTGGGGCTTCTCAGAAGAGTAAACAGGCTGATGCAGAGAAGACGCTGAGGTCTGCGGTGATAATCATTTGTTTATCCTTTATCGCCACCATCATCTTTGCATCACCCTCCCTCCTGTGGCTGCTGAGAGTGGGAAATGGGCTAAAGGGGGGGGTGGGGGGGGAGGCCCTGTGAACTTCCCTGGACGCCCCTGGTCAGGACTTTGCCCCTTCAGGGATGTGGTGCTCGGCCCAGGAACGCCCAGGCCCTGTTCCCTGGGTGTGGAGGGGCAGCTGTCCCAGCAGGTGTCCCGGGATGGGGTGGGGAGCGGAGGGTAGAGCTGGGCCTCCCTCTGCAGGTTGAGGGCACTGGCAGGCTCTGGGGAGCTGAGAGGTGCCTCAGACCTCAGCTGTGGCTGAGGGTTACGCCAGCCCCAGCGGGGACAGCAGCGTGTGGCTGGTGCCCTGGGCTTGGGCAACGCGGAGAGACCTGGGCGCTGATGGAGAAACACCGGTGCCCCCAGGGCTGGGGAAACGTGGGCCCCTGCGGAGAAAGTTGTGGCCGCGTGGGAGGAAGTTTGGAGGCTCAAACTTTTCTCACTCTGAGCTCATCCCCGAGGCCGGCTGAGTGATTTGCCACCAATTAGGCCGTAATGAGCTGGACCTCAGTGGCTCTGAGGCTCCCGGGGGGGACGAGGGCTCAGCAGGACACCTGGGGCCCAATTACAGCGCCCGGGCCTGGCACGGGGTCCAGCTGCGCCCGAGCCCGCAGAGAGCCGCCGGCCCCAGGTGCCCACTTGGCTCGCCCGGCCAAACTTTTAATGAGTGGAAATGGCGACCCCCCCCCCCTCCCCTCCCCGACTGTGGCCCAGGCGTGCCATCTGGGTCCTGTTAGCTCCCGCCTTAAAGAGCCAGAGCACCTTTTAGCCTATGACTTGCTATAGTTTCCAATTGATCAGCCAACAACAGACAGGTCATGTGGGGTCTAGACACTGACCCACCGTGTGACCCTGGGCCTTCTCTCTCAGGGCCGACAATCACAGGGTTGGGGGGCGGCCCAGGTGAGGTGATGCCCACTGCAAAGTGGCGGCTGCTTGTGAATGGTCATGGTTGCCCTTATTGTGTCACAGCAGCCTAGCTGGGGACTGGCCCCTGGCCCCTACTCTTGGCTGAACTAGAGCCAGCTCTGACTCGGGCGCTCACAGAGGCAGCAGTGGGGCCCCTCCCCGCTCTGCTGGCCCCTGGCTGGCCCCACCTGTTTCTAGGTCTTTCTTGGCCCAACCTTCCTTTCCCTCCCCCCTCCCCACCTCCTGGGTCTGCAGGCAGGCACCACCAAGACTGCCAGAGCCCTGCTGTTATCAAGTCCAATCCTTACTTCACAGATGGGGAAACGGAGGCCTGGGAGGAGCAGACCCTGAACCCGGATCCCCTCCTTTTCTGGAACTTAGTAACAATAAACTTTTGTGCACACTTAGGGCTCTTAGGATCTCAGTAACCCTGCGAGGGTAGGGAGGCGGCCACCTGTTCACCTCATTTACTGTGGCGAGGCTGGCAGGCTCCAAGGCCGGCCGGGCTGCGTTCAGAGGCTGTGTCTGTTATTTACCAAGCATATCCCTGTGCCTCAGTTTCCTCAAATGGCACTTACCTCATAACAGTAGTACCTCCCTTATATATTTGTTGCATTAAATGAGTTAGAATCCCCCTGATAGGCTTGGCTCAGTGGATAGAGCATCGGCCTGCGGACTGAGGGGTCCTGGGTTCGATTCAGGTCAAGGGCACGTACCTTGGTTGTGGGCACATCCCCAGTGGGGGGTGTGCAGGAGGCAGCTGATCGATGTTTCTGACTCTCTATCCCTCTCCCTTCCTCTCTGTAAAAATTCAATAAAATATATTTTTAAAAAATGAGTTAGAACCCATGTAAAATGTTTGGAACAACTGGGTATAGTGCACAGTGGACTCTGCATATTAATATTAGCTGTATTTCTTGTTCTCATTCTACCATCTATTCAGGGCTCCCACTATGTGTGAGCTTGGTGTGCTAGGCCCTGGGGATAGAGCAGCGAACAAGACCCGCCTTTGGAGCTCCATGTTGTGGGGGAGACAGACACACATAGTCATGATTTCAAGACGGGGGGTGTGGCAGGCTGAGGCGGGGATAAACCAGGGATACAGCAGGGGGGCCCTGTCCTGCCTGGGGGTGGAGGGAGGCAGAGCCAGCGAAGGCTGCCCAGAGGAGGTGGGGGAGGGGGGTGGGGGGGAGGGGGGCCATACTTTATTGAGGGCCCAAGATGGGTCGGGCCCTGTGCTAAGTGCTTGATAGCCCTTACGACAGTCCATCCTCACACAGGCCCGTGAGGTAGGTTACACTCTCTGTTCACTGAAGAGCAAACTGATGGTTAAGTTACTTGTCTAAGGTCACCCAGTCAGTAAAGAGCAGGGCTGGGGTCCCATCCAGCGTCGTCTAACCCCAGATCTTGTGCCCTCTCTTCTCCCCTGAGGGTGCTTGTGGCAGTGCTTACACCGGGCAGAGGGTATCGTCAGGATGGGGGCGGCGGCCCCAGGTGGAGAAGAGCTGCTCTCGGGGAATTCGGGGATTGTTGCCAAGGGCCCGGATCCAGGGATCGCCCTCCTCCTCAGGCAGCGGGGCAGAGTGTACACTGGGCACCAGCCTAGGCCCTTCCCCCGGGCTGTCCGTGTTCCAATCCACTTACCATCAGTGTGATCAGTCTTTCTGCACCTTAGTCTCCTCTTCTGTGAAATGGAGATAATGGGTCCAGCAAGTACTTCTAGGACTTTTAAGTGCTTCTGTCTAAGAATTTTACATCTATTACTCATTTAATCATCATGATCTTCTGCCATTATTTTTTCGGGTGGGGGTAACACCTGAATAGCTGTTGTAAGGTATAAATTAGTTAATACACACATAGCGCTTAGAATGGTGGGTGGCGCAAGAGAGGTGCTCTGGAAATGTTAGTCATTATTCAGCACTACAGTGGCCAGAAGGCCGTGGAGAGGATCCATAAAAAAATAACGAAGAACATGATGATGACAACAATAGCAATAATAAAAAACTATGCCTTTATAATTCTTAGGCTCTATTCAGTTTATAGGGGGACTGCCGCATCGTTCTTTCATTTGAGACTAAGCAGGCAAGTGTGTCCCAACATGTATTTTGTAGAACAAAGTTCCACACTAATAACAGTGTCTTTTAAAAAAAGAGATTCCCTTTTCAAGCAAGTTTGGAAAACACCGAATTAAACGAAAGGAAAGAGTTTTCTTTTCTGAGAGACTCTAACTGGCTTAAATGCAGTCGGCCTCCGCAAAGCAGAGGGGGACACAATACCCAGTGCTTCCCCAAACCACTGGGCCAGGAATCCCTTGTTCCGAGGAGCATCTGTGTGGGTTGTGACCCTTGGAAGACACTTAGGAAAACTCTGGAGTAAAGAGCTTTGGCAAGTCACCTGATCCTGGGCCTCAGTTTCCCCATCTGTAAAATGGGAATAATGGTGCCCATATGACAAGTCCTCTCAGTGTTGCATGAGGACTACGTGAGACTGACTGGTGTAATAACGCGCTCAGCATAATTCCTGGCAAAGGGTACATGGGCAGTACACCGGCGATGATTATCCACACGACCACCCTCTTATCATCCCCCTCCAGATAGCGGAGCTCAGAGGGGTGAGCAGGTGGCTTCCAAGCTCCCTCACTTTTATGAGTAGCTGCAGGGCACCCACACAGCCGGCCGAGAGGGGCAGGAGCCCTCTGGTCACTGAGGCCGCAGGTCCACTCGCACTGGGGGTGGGCAAGGGAGAGACCCCTCGGACCTAGCGCGGTTCTCGGGGCAGCTTTGCGGCGGGGCAGGGGCGGGGGAGGAGCTCCCTGTGTAAAGCCAGGCGGCTGTGACTCAGGCGGGAGGCGGGAGGCGGGAGAGGGGCGGCCGCGGGGCCAGGCCAGTCCTGCAGCGGCGGCGGCGCGCACCCGGTTGCCATGGCCGGGCCTCCAGCCTCCGCGCCCTCGCGGGGCTCGTTAGCTTGGCCGGGCCTGCCGCCGTCGTCACGGCCCCGGGGAGCCCGGCGACTTCGCCGACAGCGGCTCCGCCAGGCGCTGACGAGGCCCCGGGGAGGCGGGCGGCCTCGTGGGCCGCCGGGTAGACAGCGCGCTGGCGAGCGCAGGGCCTCGGGACCGGCGCCGGACGGAGAGCTCCCGAGGCAGGAGCGCTGCCGGCCCGCGGCCGCGCGGCGGCGCCCGAGTCCACGGAATGAGCCGGCCGGCGGGCAGCCTGGATCCAGCTGGCCCTTGGCCAGGCTCTGAGCCGCCTGGGTGGTGCCATCAGGGAGCCTGGGTAGAGGGCCGCCCTGCGAGGTCAGGCACCCGTCCTGCTTCTTGCTCACTCAGCTGCCTTCAGAGCAACATGGAAGGACTGAAGTCACGGTCCCAGCTGGTAGAAGGCCTCATGTGAAGCCTTTTGGATGCCTGATTTACATTTTCCCACTTTCTTGTTTGGCCACAGTCTGTTTTTCTCAATGAGCATTTTCGGTTCTAGCCTTGAGCCCAGTTCATCTTTCTCCTCCCTGAGCTTGCACTTGTCAGCCATATCAGTGTGGCCTGGCCCTGGGCCTCAGGCTGAGCATCAGCTCTCCCAGCAGCTCAACTTTCTGGGAAAAAGGGCGCCCGGTCTCCCAGGAGGGTGAGCTCAGGGTTTACTAGGCCAGGGCGGTGCTGTGCTGCTCTGTTTGGCGTCAGGCGTCCAAGGTGGACCTAGCGCTGGCTGTCTCTCCTTTTCGCTGTGTCATTATCCCCGAGGTCCAGGTAGCTATAATGCTACCTTCTGCAAAGGGCTAACCTGTCCTGCTACCCAAGTCCTCACCTCCTTAACCCGAGCTGCCTTCACTGCTAGATCGCATCGCAGTGGTGACGACGACTTCCTAACAGTGTAACACCCGCACTGCCTGTTACTCCACCCGTTACTCCCCCTGCCGGCACTCCTAGTCCGGGTCATGTTTGACTGGAGCTGGGCTGGAAGATTTGGCTGCTATGTAGGAAAAGTCAAGAAGTCAGTTTTAAAAAAATTCTTTATTGATTCGGGCATAAGACCTTCCCCCCATTTACCCCTTGCAGACCGCCCCCGCCCCAGGCCTTCAGCACCCTATTGTCTGTGTCCATGGGTTATGCATAAAGGCATGCAAGGTCTTTGGTTGATTACCTAAGAATCAGGTTTTGGCTAAAAATGAAATTTGGCCAAGAAGTTACTTCTTCTGGCTCTTCAAAATCCTATGACTTATAGAGTGTTTTCCATTTCCCTTTCAAATGACCCTGTGGGACCTTCAGGTCTGCCCCAGACGAGCCTCTCTTTAGCCTGTATTGCTTCCCAAGGGGGCAAGTTGGCCGAATGCTTGTTGGGAACCCGCAGTTGGCAGGAGCTGAGAAGACAGGGAGGAGGGTTCTGTTATGGGTTAGCTCAGCGAGATAGACCACCGACTCAGAATTTAAATTTTAAGAGCCTTTATTGAGCTGACCAGCTGACTGCTAGCCGTGTCCTTCCCATAAGAGCCCACAGCTTGCAGTGCAGACCAAGAGTACAGCAAGACCTTTTATCTGCAACACTACAAAGTATTTTTTTTAAAAAGAAAAAACAAACTGCAAAGCGGTTCATTAGCCGTTCCTCTGGTACTGGCAGGGTAAAAAGTTTACATAAAATTTAGGAGCAGGGTCACACCTGGCTGGGTTCAATCATAACACATTGCTTTTCTAGTGAGATAATTAGCAATTTTTCTCTCCCATGGTCCCTGCCCCTCAGTCTACTTAGTAATTCTTTTTTGTCAGGCCCCTGCCCCTAGCACAGTTCCTCCTGGGTCTGCAGGCTGTGCTCCCACCGGGGCTACAGGGAAAAGCCCAGGGGTCAGAGGCTGGCTCTCTGCTCAGTCACTAGCTCACCGGGGCCTTGGATTTGGGTCAGGTCTTCGTCCTTATCACCATTTTGGGTGGAATAAAAAGTTTTTAAATAGTTTACTTAGAAAGTATCATAGTGTAAACAAATTGTACCACGTTGATTTTCTTTTAATAACTAAAGACTCATGATGCAAAGACTCATGATAATGCCACTCGCGAGGATTGTGCCTCTACAGAAAGTTGGGATTTCCTGTAAGGCAGGGGCTGCCTGAGACCCTGCTCTGTTGTCAGTGGCCACACACAGCTGAAGTGGTCTGTTTTGGGGAAGAAAGGGGCCACATGTTAACCGAACGAGCTCAGGGAAGGCCTGCATGGCCGTCCTGCAGACTAAAAGTGCCGGGACCTGCTCAGCGGGTTTCAGGATGACCTGTAGGAGGGCCTATGTACGATGAAGATACTGCACCAGAAATATGAATTTTTAAGGCATGGGAGGCCAGGTGGAACCTCTTGCAAGGAAAGGAACTCTGGGAGTCTGGGTCCTGCCTGCTTTTTTTTCAGTTTGGTTACACATTTGCCCTTTAGCAATTCATGCAGGCAGAGCAGATAGAATCAAAGCTCTGTAAGTTAAGTAAGTAAAGCTCAGTAAAGCTTATTAAACAAGGTAAAGATGATCAGGTCAGGAAATCGCCTCGAGCCATCACAATCCCAACAGGAGCAATCTATGCTGAGATCAAGGTCCATTGGCCTTCCAATGTCTCTTTTGCATTTCGTGCTAATGCTGCTATGGGTAGTCTCCAGCATAAAAGACCTACCAAAGACCTAAAGCAGGGGTGGGCAACCTTTTTGTGAGTGCGTGCCAAAACCAGCAAAATCTCTGACTCAAAATCCTTCTTCGTGTCAACCCTAATTTTTTGAGAGCATGTTATGCCTAATTGATATTTCTTAAGGTGTACGTACGTGAAGAACCTTGAAGAAATAATAAGATGCATTTGGGCGACAAAAACACAGTATATGATGATGAAAAATACATTTATTTTTTAATGTATACATGTACACTGATAGTCCAACAAAAAACTTTATCACTCCGTTTGATATTATCAGTGGGATTTTGCTGCTGCATCACTGATGACAAAGATTTTACATCAGGTTTATATTTCGTGACCTTCAGAGATATGCATGAGCTACTACTTTCATCCGTCAGGCTACTCCTATTTCGAGACTTAACAAAATTCATCACTGAGTGTTGGGGTCCAGCCCCAGCAGGTCCAGGGGTTCCCAAAGGTGTGGACGGAGTCGGCAAAGAAGGAAGGACTCGGAGGCAGCGTTCAGGTGATCATCATAGCCAGGTTCTCTCTCTCTCTCTCTCTCTCTCTCTCTCTCTCTCTCTTTGCAAGTAGAAGAGAGACCTGACTTTATTAGAAAAATTAAAAAAGCAAACAAAAACTGAAGTGATGAGTTGGTCCTCAATGAATGCCTTGATGGACAGGCTGCTTTTGGTTGCACTAGCCTTTTCCTGCTCCCGCCGCCGTGCAGGGTCCAACTCAAAGCAGCGCCGCATGCGTAGGGTCTCATCTGCTGCTGCTGATGCCACCGTGGCCCCATCTGGACTCACGGCCAAACATAGGACCCGGGCTGTGTGACCTTTGAGCTCAGTCACCTTGACCACGGTTGGGTACTTCCAAATAACCAGCTGGTTCTGGGCAAAGCCATGACCTGAGATAAGTTCCTTGTTGTGGGAAGACCAGAGGGTGGAGCACACCTGGGAGTGGGCAGCCACAGCCTTCAGACAGGCCCCAGAGCAGACGTTCCAGATGCGAATGAGCCAATCACTGGTGCCCCCTCCAGTTGCCAGGCTATTGGACTGGCAGGGACACCAAGCTACAGCCCTGACAGCCCCTTGATGCTGGGTGAATGTCTGCAGGGGAACCCAGCCCGCCTCTAAAGCAGCACGAGGCCACACATTGACCAAGTTATCATTGCCGCCACTGGCCAAATGTCGTCCATCTGGGGACCAGCGCAGCCCACACACTTCCTGGCTGTGACCACTCAGTGTGGCCACATGGTGTTGTGCTACCCGAACATCATGGTGATGGACGTGAGCAGAGCGTGAGCCACTGGACAGTATGTAGCTATTCCAACACAGGGCGCCCACTCGGGCAGAATGACTGGTCATGTTCCGGAGCCGCTTCTGCTGCTGCACATGCCATAGCTGAGCCTCAGCGCTGCTGGTGCCCACAGCCAGGTAGCTGCCCTCTCTGATACAGGACACAGAAGAAGCATAGTCTCCAGGCTGCTTCACCTGCAGCAGCTGCAGGACGTCGCCAGTGCTAGCGCTCCACAAGTACACACTGTGGTCCAATGCCACGGCCAGCACGTTCCCCGAGCTCCACTCCACCAGGTTCAGGTAATAGTCGTTGCGAATTTCAGGGGCATCCAGGATCCGGTCCGGCAGGGAAGGGATGTAACGGCAGGTCCTCTTGCTGGAGCCAGGCGTGGCCTTCTGGCTGTAGAGGACTTTCAGTCTGTTCTCATAACCCTCTGGAACTTTCTGTGGTTTCCCGCTGAGCCGAAGGATCCTGGCTTCCTCCACGTCAAAACCGTTCCGGTTCAAAGCCCAGGCTTTCTGACGTTCCTTCTTGGTGGGCGTCTGGCTGTTTTCCGAACGGTTCTCCTTACTCAGGAGGAAGCTGGCCACCTCCATCTGGGTCGCACTGCGATGGGGGATATAGCGGTCCCCGCCAGGTTTGCTTGGGATGGTCTGAATCTTGGAGCCAGATTTGCCTAGGGTGGAGAGGGACGCAGACAGTCCCACTTGCCTCCCGAGGGAGGGGACCCGCAGGCCGCTGTCAGCCGTGCCCGCCGCACCCACTGACCCGGAGTGCGGCCCAGGGTCCTGCGGGGGGGGGGGGGGGCGGCGTGGGACCGATTCGCTGCCTGCATGGGTGAGGGGGCGGCCCGAGAGTTCCTTAGCTTTGCGCAGCCAGCATGAGGGGGGCGCATTGGCGATGGGGGTGTCCAGCTGCAGCAGGGAGTGCAGCTCGCTGTCGAACATGAACTGCATCATGGGAGTGAAGCGTCTGCAGGGAAAAGGTGCCCCCCAAGCCCTGTCTGGAATGTTGGGGTCCAACACTAACAGGTCCAGGGGTTCCCAAAGGTGTGGATGGAGTCCACGAAGAAGGAAGGACACGGAGACAGCGTTCAGTTGATCAGCAGCCTAGCCAGGATCTCTAGCCAGGATCTCCAGCCAAGTTCTGTGTCATATTGTCTTGTTACATCAGTATTTATACCAGTTGATTTTAATCCTATGAATGTCTATTCCAAAGGTTAGGACGTTTCTTATCTCCATTCCAGGGAGTAAAGATTATGTAGCTTAAGCGTGATTGTTCGTAGTTAAAGTGACTAACTACCCGCCTGGCACTTAGTTAAGGGGTTTTATCCCCTCCCTAATTTCAGGGAAAAATCCCTATCTGGGGAAACAACCTTTCTCGGAGAGGTGACCTTGGTTAAAACACATAGCGCCAAGAAGGGGAGCAAACATATTAAGAACCGTATGCCATATACGCCAGGTCCCTTGAAACATGCTGTGCAGATGTTTCTTCCCTGCAGCGACTGTGTCAAGCAGCAAGGGTAGACCTGCTTCCGACAACTGAGAACAAAGATTCACAAGCGTATGTGGGTGAAACCAAAACACTGGTCAGACCTAGGAAGGCACGGAGAGTTAAGGCAGAGGCATAGAAATTGCTCTCCCGGTCCCTGGCGCTTCGGGAGCCGCGGGCTTCTGTGCAGAGATGGCCAAGTCCAAGAACCACACCACGCACACCCAGTCGCGAAAATGGCACAGAAACGGCATCAAGAAACCCCGGTCACAAAGATACGAATCTCTTAAGGGGGTAGACCCCAAGTTCCTAAGGAACATGCGCTTTGCCAAGAAGCACAACAAGAAGGGTCTGAAGAAGATGCAGGCCAACAATTCCAAGGCCATGAGCGCACGCGCTGAGGCCATCAAGGCCCTGGTCAAGCCCAAGGAGCCCAGGCCCAATATCCCAAATGGCTGCAGCTGCAAACTCAGTCGACTTGCCTACATCGCTTGCCCCAAGCTTGGGAAACGTGCTCGTGCCCGCATTGCCAAGGGGCTCGGGCTCTGCCAGCCAAAGGCCAAGGCCAAGGTGGAACCAAGCCCCAGGCTGCGGGTGCGGCTGCAGCTCAGGCTCCCAAAGGTGCCCAGCCCCTCACGAAGACTCCACAGTAGAGGCCTCTGTCTGCCGACGTGAGGACGGAAGGACTGGTGGGGTCCCTGGGGTGCTGTCTGTGTGGCGCTGGTGTCTTCCTGTGATGTTTGTACAAATAAACCTGCAGCAGGATCTGTCAAAAAAGAAATTGCTCTTCCCCTCTCTCGTCAATCCATGTCTATGGTCTTTAAGATAACTTGTTATGCAAAATTATTTATTTATCTAAGATGCACCTACACTGAATTTATCTGAAAAATAAAAAAGTCGATATTAAGAAAAAATTGTAAATGTAAGATTATAAGAGAGGGTTTCGCGTGCCAGCAAAAATTACTGGCGTGCCATGTTTGGCACATGTGCCCGGGGTTGCCCACCCCTGACCTAAAGTAATCACCAAGAATGGTCTGAAATTAAAACTTTAACTAAAAGCAGTTATGGTGGGGCCCTAGCTGGTTTGGCTCAGCGGACAGAGCATTAGCCTGATTACTGAAGGGTTCCAGGTTCGATTCCGGTCAAGGGCACATGCCCGGATTGCGGGTTCCGTCTCCAATTGGAGGCGTGCAGGAGGCAGCCCATCAATGCTTCTCTTTAATCATTGATGTTTCTATCTCTCTATCCCTCTCCCTTCCTCTCTGAAATCAATAAAAATATATTTTAAAAATAATAATAGCCGAAGCCGGTTTGGCTCAGTGGATAGAGCGTCGGCTTGCGGACTGAAGGGTCCCAGGTTCGATTCCGGTCAAGGGCATGTACCTGGGTTGCGGGCCATCCCCAGTAGGAGATGTGCAGGAGGCAGCTGATCGATGTTCCTCTCTCATCGATGTTTCTAACTCTCTATCTCTCTCCCTTCCTCTCTGTAAAAAAATCAATAAAATTTATTTAAAAATAATAATAATAATAATAATAAAATAAAAGCAGTTATGGTGGGTAATCACCTCCTAGGCCAGTATCTTCCCTGACAACATCAACCTTTACCTTAACTGAGCCTATTGTCTTTTTTTTTTCATTTACATAACATATCGTTGAAATGTCAAGGTAACTTGTAACTTCTCTTTTTTTTTTTTTTTTAACTTCTCTTTTTTCGAGACCTCTCAGGGCACAACCAAATGCCTTGGGTGACAGGACAGGTACCACAAATCCCTTCATTGTTGTTATCATGTTACTTGTTGACTGTTCACTATCCGGTACTCACCGAAGTAAAAGAAGTATGTCTATCATTTTCTTTTTATCTAATCCCAGAGGTTTCCCTGCATTGCTTTCTCCTGCCTCTCTAATCTATCACCAATGGATTTCATGTAACCCACTTGTGTCTCCTCCTTTGATTGTAATGTATAAAACAAGGTGTAAACTGCCATTCTCTGGAGCATTATCCCAATCCGTTGAGATTATGCTTCCTGGCAATTGCTAACAGTTTAGCTCAAATAAACTCACAAAAATTCTTTTCAGGTTTGAATGCTTTTACTTCAACAGTTTCTAAGATTCTTACCACCGGTTACTTTGTGCCAAATGACTAGATCCCCTGAGCATGAGAGGAGGGGTGAAGAGTGTTGGACACAGAGGGGCTCTTATGAGAAGTAACTTGATGGCAAAGAACATACAGGTGTTGGCAGCAGCGGGCATGGCGCCAGGTGTTTGGTGGGGTCAGACAGGACCTGGGCTCAGCAACCTCGGTACTTGAGCTCTGGCCAGGAGAGAATTCAGAGCCAAGACCCAGACTATAAGAGAACATTTACTTAGAAAATCACAGCGGTAGAAGTCATTCATAGAAGAAATGGGCTTAGGAAACATGTTATCGAGGCAAAGAAAGGGCCCTTGGAGCTCAGACGTGAGGAAGGCCAAGGTGACTGGCCAGGGGACATAGGCGGGCTGGAATGGGGAAGGAAAGGTGAGGGCGTCTCCTGGGATGGGAGCTCCCTGGGTCTTGGGCCCTAAGAGTTTTAAGGGTGGAGATTTTAGGAGAGGTCCCAGGGGAAGATCTCAGTAGAATTTTCAGCAGCTCTCCAGGTGTGTCCTTTCAGGGTCAGGGTCTCCACAGATTGATCGGTTGCACCAGGGCAGGGGGTAGTCAATGAAGCTGGGCCTGAGGCAGCCATGGTGCTGTCTGCCACGTTTTGCTGCTTTTCTGGGCCTGAAGCTGAAATACAATTGAGGCCTAGATGTTATCCTAGGGGCAAAAGGTCAGGAGGTCATCATCCTTGCTCTGCTCATGTCTGTTTAACTGCCTACCACACAGGTACCTACCTTAAGGGAACCTAGTACTAAGGCAGCCGTGGGCAAACTACGGCCCGCGGGCCGGATCCGGCCCATTCGGCTGCTCTATCCGGCCCGCGGAGCCAAAAGAGCGGAGGGTTCTCTTGCTCTCCCCTCCGCTCCTTCACCAGCAGCAGTGTTAACATGGCAACGTCGGGAAACACGGCCGCAGCTCCTTCTTCTGAGTCCAGTTTAAGAACCCACTGTGGCCCTCGAGTCAAAAACTTTGCCCACCCCTGTACTAAGGTTTGCTTATTTCCAGGGATGATGGTAAAAATATTTAATAAGCAGCATGGCATGAATTCTAAGGACACTAGCATTGATGGTAGCGTGGCCTACTTTGTTGCAGAATCCTTTTTTTAAATATATTTTTTAAATCCTCACCCAAGGATATTTTTTTTTCCCCATTGCTTTTCAGAGAGAGTGGAAGGGAGGGAGGGTGAGAGAGGGGGAGAGAGAGAGAGAAACATCGGTGTGAGAGAGACACATTGAGTCCCACATGTACCCCAACCAGGGTGGGAATC
The DNA here is from genome assembly GCF_963259705.1 of Myotis daubentonii. Lineage (NCBI taxonomy): Eukaryota > Metazoa > Chordata > Mammalia > Chiroptera > Vespertilionidae > Myotis > Myotis daubentonii. Next base: position 43,968,782 of record NC_081848.1, read on the forward strand.
GTATTTCAACCCAGGTATATGCCCTTGACCGGGAATTGAACCTGAGACCTCTCAGTATGCTAGCTGATGCTCTAACCACTTAGCAACATAGGCCAGGGCACCAGTTCGAATCCCGGTCAGGGCACAAGCCTGGGTTGTGGGCTCTATCCCCAGTAGGAAGCGTACAAGAGGTGGCTGATCAATAATTCTCTCTCATCATTGATGTTTCTATCTCTCTCCTGAGACCACCCCTAAGATTTCCACCTGCAAGAAGGAGATAAATACGCTCAGAACAAAGGGCCCAGTGCATGCGCTCCCTCCAAGGGACGCACCCGTGCCAACCCCTTCCCCCTCTCCTTCCCCCACGGCACATACACCCCCACTTCTAAGGGACGCCATGACACTTGCAACCAGGGGAGCAATGGGCAGCGGCAGCTCATCTTGGGCTAACCTCCTGAGCCTGTCTCCAAGGCCCCCTTTTCTCTGACTTCTCAGTGAGCCAACGCAGCCCAGCCTGGGCTCTCCTGTTGCTTCTTCTATGCTCTTCCTTGTTTCACTCTCCTAAGCATCTTTTTGCTGTGGTCAATAAATTCTTACTTGCTTTTCTACATTTTGAAATCTTTTCTCTTGATTGAAATCTTTCTCTCAAGAAGACAAGAACTGAGGTCTCCTCGGTAACAGAAGGACAAAGATTACATGGGGAAGTAGGCAAAAGGAGTAACAACGGGTACAATGGCCACAGGCAATAGGGGGGGTGTGTGTGTCTGCCCACGCGCAAAGGGTGGGCACCTTCAGGTCTCCATTGCTTCAGCAACAAGGTTGTTTATCTTTCCATGATGATAGGCGGTTCCCCTAAAAGGAGAATGAACGGACTGCATTCTGAGGTTAACTCCCATGTCCCCGCGGCGTAGAACTCCCAACCAGGTTAGAATGTGCTTTCTCTAATCAGAACAAAACAATCATGGTTAACAGAGCATGATTAATATTTCTTACTAGAGGCCCAGTGCACAAAAATTTGTGCACTCGGGGGGGGGGGTGGTCCCTCAGCTCGGCCTATGCCCTCTTGCAGTCTGGGACCTCTCGGAGGATGTCCACCTGCTGGCTTAGGCCCACTCCCTGGGGGATCGGGCCCAAGCTGGCAGTCAGACATCCCTCTGGCAGCACGGAAGCCCTCGGGGGATGTCCACTTGCCAGCGGGGAGCAGGTCTAAGCTGCAGTTGGACATCCTTAGTGCTGCTGAGGAGGCAGGAGAGGCTCCCACCACCACTGCTGTACTGGCAGCCGGCAGCCTGGCTTGTGGCTGAGCAGAGCTCCCCATGTGGGAGCGCACTGACCACCAGAGGCAGCTCCTGCATTGAGCATCTGCCCCCTGGTGGTCAGTGTGTGTCATAGTGACCAGTCATTCCCAGTCGTTCTGCTGTTAAGGTCAGTTTGCATATTACCCTTTTATTATATAGGATAGAGGCCTGGTGTATGGGTGGGGGCCAACTGGTTTGCCCTGAAGGGTGTCCTGGATCTGGGTGGGGGTCCTGCTGGGGTGCCTGGCCAGCCTGGGTGAGGGGCTGATGGTGTTTGCAAGCTGGTCACACCTCCTTCAGGGTGGGGGTCCCCACTGGGGTGCCTGGCCAGTCTGGGTGAGGGGCTGAGGGCCATTTTCAGGCTGGCCAAGCCCCCCCCCTCCCCCACCCCCTCACCCCCGGCGACAGAAGCTCCTAGCCTCTCCTTTTCTTCTTCTTCTTTTTTTTTATTCTGGGATTTATTTACCTTCTATAATTGAAACTTTGTAGCCTGGGCAGGCGGGAGGGAAGCTTGGCTTCCTCCATCGCCAGGGGCAACCCACTCCTCGCTCCAGCTCCGTGGCCAGGCCGGCTGAAAGCAGGTATCTGGGGTTTATTTACCTTCTATAATTGAAACTTTGTTGTTTTGAGTGGAGCTCAGAGCTGGCTGCGGCAGGTGGGAAGCTTGGCTTCCTCCATCATTGGGGCAACCAAGCCTCCTGCTTGCTCCAGCTCTGTGGCTGCCGGCCACCATCTTGGTTGGGTTAATTTGCATATAGTGGCTCGGATTGGCTGGCAGGCGTGGCTTAAGGTGTAGCAAAGGTACGGTCAATTTGAATGTTTGTTTTTTTATTAGTGTAGATAATTATAGCAGGTCCCCACTATTCTATTTCTGCCCCTAAAAAACCCACAAAAATTCTCTACTGGTTTGAATGTTTCTTACGTTGACAGGCAGTACCAGTTACTAAAATATTGAACACTGTGCCCTAACTGGGTTGGCTCAGTGACTAGAGCATCGGCCTGCAGAATGAAAGATCCCAGGTTCGATTCCAGTCAAGGGCATGTACCTTGGTTGTGGGCAACATCCCCAGTAGGGGGTGTGCAGGAGGCAGCTGGTCGATGTTTCTCTCTCATTGATGTTTCTCTCTATCCTTCCCCTTCCTCTCTGTAAAAAAATTGATAAAATATATATATTTAAAATATTGAACACTAGATGCCATTTGGAAATGGCTGGGCCCCCAAGCCCCCTGGGTGGGCACAATCAGGGGTTGGGCACCTGGCTCATTGGCCTGCACACTGTCAGCTCATCAGTGTCCTGCCCCACCTCTGCCCCCTGCTCTCTATGTCCACTGGACCCTGTGGGAAGACAGTGTCCCAGGAAATGTACTGGCCTCTCAGATGCTGCTGAGGCCCCTGAGGCCGTGACTGCGGAGGGGCCACTTTGTGGGAACTTCTGCTTCCACTGCCACCGTCTGTCTCAGTTGTTAAATATTTGACAGTCACTCCTGGAAGGGGGAGGGCACAGCTGGGTGAGGAATCCTGCTCTGGGCTTTAGGTCTGTCACTGTAAGGAACGTTAAAACCTGTAGGGAATGTTTGTGAGCTTATTTGAGCCAAACTGACAATACTTGCCCGAACTAAAACCTCAATAGATTGAGAAACTGCTCCACAGAATGGCAGTTTTAAACCTTATTGTATTCATTACAGTCCAAAGAGAATTCATGCCCAGCTGGTGTGGCTCAGTGGTTGAGCATCGACCTATGAACCAGAAGGTCACGGTTCAATTCCCGGTTAGGGCACACACAGGCTCAACCCCCAGGGTGGGGCATGTCAATCAATGATTCTGTCTTATCATTGATGTTTCTATCTCTCTTTCCCTTCCCCTTTGAAATCAATAAAAAATATATTTAAAAAAAGAATTCATAAGTGGGTTACATGAAATTCATTGGTGATAGATTAGGGAGTGGGAGAAAGCAAAGTGGTGGTGGTGGGGAACCTGTGGGATTGGATAAAGAGTAAAATGATAGACACATGTTTCTTTTACACAGGTGGGTGCAGGGAAGTTAAGAGTCAATAATTAACATGATAACAATGAGTGGATTTGTTGTCTCCACAGAGCCAATGCCTGTCTTGGAGGGGTCTGGAAAACAGAAATTACCCTGACATTCCAAAGGTAGGTTTTCGTAGATGCAAGAAGACAATAGCCAGGCTCAGTTCAGGTAAAGATTAACCTTTGTCAGGGAAGGTACTGGCCTAGGATGTTACTGTCTGCCCTGATCTCTGCTTCTAGGTAGAAAGTTTTCATTTCAGACCCTCCTTTGTGGGTACTCCAGGTCTCTGAGTTTGTGAGGCCGCCAAGCAGGCCTCCCCTGAGCTTGTCAGGTTTAGTACATGGCCCCTTTTCATCCACAGCCTGTCCAGTGTGGGGCTCATGATCCTCAGCTGTGGTGAAGAGAGTTGTGGGTGCCAAACCCAGCCCACAGGGCTTCCTAGAGGCGCTGGTACCTCCTCCCCAGGCAGGGCCATCAGCTTGCCACTGCAGGGCACATTACCTACTCCCTCCTGCCATCCCATCCTGCGCCCCGCTGCACTCCTGGGAGCTGAGTCCTGCTGGGAGCCAGTGCCTGCCAATGCTGGCAGCAATTTCTGCCTGTACCCTCTGTGGGGAGTTGGCAGGCTGAGTCCCTGCTTCCCCGGGCCACTTCCTGCCACTGCTAATCTCCTCCCGGTGGCCCGTTCCTGGCAATGAGTCCTGCCTGGCACCACAGGCTGCGCTCTGGGTGTCTTTGCCAGGCAACCCTGCCTCTGTCGCTGGCACTGGCCCATTTCCCTGGAATCCTTCCTGGGTGGCACCGTCCCTAGCAGGATTCTCCTGGGATCCTCCAAAGTGCATCTCTTGCTGGTCTAGCACCTGAGCACCTTCCTGGATTTCCTCCCCTTAAACCAGCGGTTCTCAACCTGTGGGTCGCGACTCCTTTGGGGATCAAACAACCCTTTCACAGGGGTCGCCTAAGACCATCGGAAAACACATATATAATTACATATTGTTTTTGTGATTAATCACTGTGCTTTAATTGTGTTCAATTTGTAACAATGAAACTGGGGGTCACCACAACATGAGGAACTGTATTAAAGGGTCGCGGCGTTAGGAAGGTTGAGAACCACTGCCTTAAACCCTGCTGGGCGTTTGCAGGGCGCTTTACTGTTTGCAAAGCACTTTCGTATTTCATTTCATCAGATGCTCAGAAGCCCCTCGAAGAACAAGTGATACCCTGGGGTGGGCAGATTTCCCAAATGGGTTGCTTCCTCTGCCTTTGTGCCCTGGGGCAAGGAATGGAGGGGGGAGGACGCCTCCTCAGGGTCTAGATGGGCAGGTGTGCGGCCAGCTGGCAGGGGCCCGAGTCCTCTTCCTCTGGGAAGGGCATCAGAGGGTCAGGAGGGTCTGGAGCCTGCTGTGGCTCCCTGCTTGCCCCACCTGAAACGCTTACAGGCAGTTAGCCCGACATGAGCAGAGCAAGGACAGTGTGCCAGGTACAGGTCACCAGGGTGGGAAGTCCTGGATGCCCAGCAGGGGGCAAAACTGGGAAAACAAGAATCTTGTCATCCCCGGGGTACCCTTCCCTCCCGGAGCCTATCGCTGGTCGTGCAGTGTGGACCTCCTGGCTTTTCACATCGCCAGTCATACTCTAGACACCCCTGACCTCTTCTTCCCTAAAGATAACACCTAGGCCTCAGTTGTATTTCAGCTCCAGGCCCAGAAAAGCAGCAAAACCAGACAAGGACACCGTGGCGCCTCAGGACCAGCTGCACCCCTCCCTGGGGCAGACCAATCAATCCACGGAGACCTTGACCTTGAAAGGACACACCTGGAAAGCTGCTGAACGTTCTATTGAGATCTTCCCCTAAAATCTCCAGCCTTAAACCCTTAGGAGGGAGGACCCAGTGTGCTCTTCCTCCAAGGAGCTCGCCCGAACCTTTCCTCCCCCTCCCTGCAGCCCACCCCCTCACCTTGACCTTCCTCACTTCTAAACTACAAGGGCCCTTTCTTTGCCTCTATAACTCGTTTCCTAAGCCCATTTCTTCTATGAATTAATTATTTTACCTCTTGATTTTCTAAACAAATGTTCTCTTATAGTTTGAGAACTCCTGGCTCTGAACTCTTTCCTAGCCAGAACTCAAGTACCAAGGTTGCTGAACCCAGGTGCGCTCCGACCCCACTTATCGAACACCTGGTGCTGTTTTTGCTGATCCCAACAGAGGCAAACTGAGGTTTGCAAGAACTGAAATAGCCAATCGTTGAAGGCGGCTTACAGCAGTGTTAATGTAAAAAAACACACACAAAAACAGCAACAACAACATTGAAACCTGTAAAGAATTTTTGTGAGTTTACTTCAGCCAAACTGTCGACATGTGCCGAGAAGCAGAACCTCAATGAATTGAGATAATGCTCCTGAGAATGGCGGGTTACATTTGTATTTATACATTGCAATCAAAGGAGGGACATAGGTAGGACATATCATCGGTGATAGATTAAGGAGGAGGGATAAAGCAAAACAGGGGAAACCCCTGGGATTGGATAAAAAGTAAAATGATGGACACAGACTTAGATGGGTGCAGGATCAATTCACATGATAATGAAGGAATTTGTACTATCTGTCCTTGCGGCCAGCACATTAGGTTGTGCCCCAGGGGCTGCAGAAAAAGGGAAGTTACAAGTTACCCAGACATTTCAAGGGTATGTTATCATAGATGCAAAAAGACACATAGGCTCAGTTAAGATAAAGGTTGACCTTGTGAGTGAAGATACAGGCCTAGGATGTAACTGCCCACCATAACTGCTTTTAAAGTTTAATTTCAGACCATCCTTTGTGGTTACTTTAGGTGTCTGTGTTTGCAAGACTGCCATGCAGGCCTCCCCTGAGCATGTCAGGTCAGCGTGTGGTCCCTTTCGCCCACAGTCTGCTGCCCAGGCCACGTTAACCAGGCTCTGTGACAACTCTGAGCTTGGCTCTGCTCCTTCAGTGGGTCTGCCTGGCCTCGGGCCGAGGAGGGCTGTGCATTGTGGGAGTTCTCCCCTGAAGGAGGCGAGGGGGTGCCCTTGAGCTGCCCTGGGCCTCCCCACAATGGCGACTTGTGGACTCTGGGAGGCTTATTTCTGGGAGGTGGCCTGCCTTCCTCCCATCACCCCTCTCCTACTCAGGGCCTGGAAGAATTTTTCCTGGGCACACTGACGTTCTTCTCTATCTAGGAGAGGGTAACAGCGTCCTATGGTCTAGGGTTCGCTGCCAGGAGGCCAAGCGGTGTGGCTCGGCAGGCTCTTGTGTCCAGGCTGGGAGGACGAGGCCCACGTCCAGAGGACCCCTAGGAGGGTGATGGCAGCAGTGCGGTGGGTGACAGCTCAGGGAGGAAGATGGATTGTCAGGTGCAGTTCTTTGCCTGAAGACACTTCCTTTCCATGCAGGTGGTGGGTGCTCTTCTTGGGCAGAATCCAGCCCTTCCCCACAGAGAGGTCGCCTGAGGACCCACCTTTCTGACCGCTGGTGCTTCTCTCTTCCTGGTGAGGAAGCCTGAATCTGCTTTTGCTTGGCCGATTCCTGTCAGAGTTGTCCTCACTTTGTAGCTGCTGCAGTCCCACAGCCACTGGTTGTCCCTCAGCACCAGCTCTTCCTGGAGCGTGCGTGCATGTGTGTGTGTGTAGCTTTGCGGTAGGCCTGCACCCCATGGCTGTAGGATCCGTGAGGTAGTTGGGTTCACTCTGGTCTTGCCAGTGTTTCTGTTTGTATGGAAAGCCAGAAACCTTCTAGGAGAGGTGAGATCTTTAAGTCGGAGTTGTTGGGCAGGTCATTGAGGTGACAGGGGGGTGTGGGACCTGCATTGGGGCATGGGGACACCATGCTGTGGTCCTGGCACCATGGAGTCTTGGCTGCTCTGGATCTAAGGCCTCACTAGGAAGGTGAGAGGCAACCCTGGTAGTGCTGGTGACTTCTGTGCTGCCAAATATGTGCCCTATTGTAGCTGGAAAGAGGGGTGTAATTAAAACTCTGCCTTCCCAGGACCTGATGTGTATGCATGGCCTTTACCATATGCTTTAAATATATACACGTATGTATGTGCCAGGAACAATTCCAGCATGTCATAATTACAAGAGTTTTATCAGAAGGTTGATGAAACTTGGGGGCTCAACAAGGGCTGAGTCACATATATAATCACATATGTTGGAATGGCTAATAGGCACGTCCCCCAAACCTGAATAGGATTATTGTTTACAGCCAGACAGCTCAGGACATCTTAATCTACGTGTTATTGCCTCCTGTTGGCCAAACACCTGAAGAGCTGTAGGCTATTCCCCAATCTACAAGGCTTCTGTAAACCCTACCCTTTGAAGTGTATGTCTCCACCTTGCCTTAGGACAATTTGTGTTAATAAAAAGCACGAGGTTCTGAGACAAGAAGCAAGAAGAACTAAGAACTTGGAGTCTTAAGCTCCTTTACCTGAAGCTCCTCTGAACCCCAATGCCTTTCAAAGTTATCTTTCGTCTTTGGACTCCTACTTAATCTACGCACAGCCTTTCTCCAGATTGCTGAACCCTTTGTAATGCTGGGACAAGCAGCCCGCATGTATGTATATGGTATGTATATTACAGTGTATAATACATTATTATGTACATACACGTGTATATATTTACATACACACACACCTATGTATCTAGCATAAATATATACACACAAACACAATCACACACATCTATCATCTTCGTATTCTTTTGTTAGGTTTAACTGAAGAAAGGCACCCGAGTCCAAATTAAAAGCAGAATGCACTGTTTATTCACGAGGCAGATGCTCTCAGGTGAGGGATCGGGAAAGTCCCTATCTCCCCAGCCCCAGACCTTACACCTTTTCCTATGTACCTCCTGTTGGTGAAAAAAACATTCAAGCCTGTAAAGAATTTTTGTGAGTTTATTTGAGACAAACTATTCGCAATTGCCAGGGAGCAGTATCTCAATGGATAGGGATAGTGCTCTAGAGGATGGCAGGATACTTAGATGGGTGTAGGATAGTTAACAGTCAACAATTAACGTGAAAAAAATAACAATGAAGGAATCTGTGTATCTGTCCAGGGACTCAGGAACATTAGGTTTTGCCCCAAGGGGTTCGGAAAAAGAGAAGTTACAAGTTACCCAGACATTTCAAGGATAGATGCAAAAGGACAGGTAGGCTCAGTTAAGGTAAAGGTTGACCTTGTCAGTGAAGATACTGGCCTAGGATTTAACTACCCACCATAACTGCTTTTAGTTAAAAGTTTAATTTCATTCCATCCTTTGTGGTTACTTTAGGTCTCTGAGTTTGCAAGACCACCATGCAAACTTGTCAGGTCAGCATGGGGCCCCTTTCGTCCACACTCTCTATGTATCCATCTAAAAACTAACAGGTCATATGATACCTCCAGGTCCAATCAAACACCTAAGGCTCATTTCAACCGCTTCCCTTTATTCCTTTTCCTTAAAAAAATAAAATAAATTTTTTTTTCGTTCGTTTTGGAGAGGTAGAGGAGAAAGAGATAGAAACATCAATGATGAGAGAGAATCATTGATTGGCTGCCTCCTGCATGCCCCCCACCTTGGGATGGATGCCCACAACCTGGGCATGTGCCCTTAACCAGAATCAAAGCCAGGACCCTTCAGTCTGCAGGTCCACGCCCTCCCTTTCCATACGTAATTTCCTTCTCCAAAAGTGAAAAACCAGCCTTCAATTATCTACAATATATTTACTTAATCCTAGAAGACATGGAATATACTTGCATAATTGCTAACTCTGCTATGGAAAAAAAATCTACTACATAGAGTTCAATATTCGTTAGAACCTGAGAGTATCAAGGCAAAATACTGGTTCAAAACATACTCCCCTTTTCACTGTGTCTGACATTCATTTCAGGTTCATTTTCTCCCAATTGTTTTCTATGTTAGAGCTTTCCCCTTTTATTCTTGATTTTATTCATTAAAAAGGTTGGAAAAAGAAAAAAAGGTTGGGCAGGAGTCCTCAAACTTATTAAAAAAGGGGCCAGTTCACTGTTCCTCAGACTGTTGGAGGGCCGGACTATAGTTTCAAAAAAAACTATGAACGAATTCCTATGCACACTGCACATATCTTATTTTGAAGTAAAAAAACAAAATGGGAAGAAATACTGAAAGGACAGAACGGGACTGATAGCTGTGTCCCTGACCCCTCTTCCAAGAAAAAACTACAGAATGTGTTAGTTACCCAGCCCACCCATAAGTCAGCCAATGGGAAAGCAAGGGGAACTAACCCAAGGCCAAAAGTATGCTGACCACCCCCTGTCTTTGTGTAACCAGAACCTAGCCACACCCTGCCTTTGCTTCACTAGCCCCTAGCCCTCACCCAACCAATTAGAAGTATGCGCCCACCTCCAAACCCCAAGCCCTATAAAATCTTTGTTCTCTTGAGACTCAGGGCTCCCTCGAATCCTGCCTCTGCGTCGGTAGAGGCAGAGGGACCGGGCTCAAGCTTGAATAAAGGCTCTTTGCCTTTGCATTGGACTTGGCTCCCTGGTGTGGTTTTTGGGATCTTGAAATCTGGGCATAACAATACAATATTTGTATTTGCATGTGGCCAGCAGGCCGTAGTTTGAGGACCGCTGGGGTTGGGTATGTGAAATGTTAAGGTGGTTTTAGAAGTCAGAACTGCACAAAACCATAAATTCTACCAAGTCTCACGGTTGCCATCTTTTCTACCCTTTTCCACCATCTTATTATTTTCACCCCATTTCCATCCACTCCCTGGATGTAACCAATCTCATTGGTTCCTGGGTTACCTTTCCCAAGTTTCTTTTTGTATAATCGTACAGATGATATATATTTTCTTATTTCTCCTTTCTTTCGCAAAAGATGGCATAATTTCTCAGATTTTGCTTTTACATTTAACTATATATTTTGGAAGCCATTCCATATCAGTTTATAGATATTGTTTTTTTTTAAAATATATTTTATTGATTTTTTACAGAGACAAAAGGAGAGGGATAGAGAGTTAGAAACATCCATGAAAGAGAAACATCGATCAGGTGCCTCCTGCACACTCCCTACTGGGGATGTGCCCACAACCAAGGTACATACCCTGATGGGAATCAAACCTCGGACTCTTCAATCCACAGGCTGACACTCTAGCCACTGAGCAAAACTGGTCGGGTCTCTCCTTTTTATAGCTGTACTCGAGGCCTGGTGCACAAAAATTTGTGCACTCAGGGAGAGGGGTCCCAGAGCCCGGCCTGTTCCCTCTTGCAGTCTGGGACCCCTCGGGAAATGTCCATCTTGTTTCGCCCCCGCCTCCCGCAGCCCCCAGGCCTGGCTGGTTTCGCCCCCGCCTCCCTCCACTGCCTGGCCCAGCTTGTTTCGTTTCCACCTCCCTCTGCCACCCTGTCCAGCTTGTTTTGCCCGTCTCCCAGCTTGTTTTGCTCCAGCCTCTGCCGCCTGTCTTGCTTCCCTCCGAGCCGGTATATGCAAATTAACCACCATCTTTGTTGGTGGTTAACTTGCATATCGAGCTGATTAGCCAATCGGAGGCATAGAAAAGGTACGGTCAATTACCATGTCTGGCTATTATGTGATAGGGTAGTATTCCCTTGGGTGGATCTACTGTTGTTCAGTCAGCCATTCTCCCATGTCAATTATTTAGGTTAATTCCAGGGTTTTGCAAGTACAATGCTAAAATGAATTACTTTGGGCATACATACTCTTGTACAACTGGAGACGTTTGACCAGGGTAAACTGGGAAAAGCATGTGTCATTTCGTTAGATGTTGCCTGCTTTCCCAAAATTAGCATACCAATTTGCATTCTGACCAGCGATGTCTAAGAGTCCCTAGTTCCTCTCAGGCTTGCCAACAGAATGTGTTGGTGTACTTTTTAATTTTTGCTAATCTGATAGGTGAGAAATATCTTAGTGTTATTTTGATGTGCATTTTTCTCATTAAACGGTTGTATAGTTTTTCATGCTTAAGGATCACTTTTATTTATTTATTTGTTTAAAATATATTTTATTGATTTTTTTGCAGAGAGGAAGGGAGAGGGATAGAAAGTCAGAAACATCAATCAGCTGCCTCCTGCACACCCCCTGTGGATTTGCCCACAACCAAGGTGCATGCCCTTGACCTGATTCGAACCTGGGACCCTTCAGTCTGCAGGCCGACGCTCTCTCCACGGAGCCAAACCAGTCAGGGCTTAAGGATCATATTTAAAAAATATATGTGTTATTAACTTTTTTACAAAGAGGAAGAGAGAGGGATAGTGAGTTAGAAACATCACTGAGAGAAACATTTTTTTTTAAAAAATATATTTTATTGAGTTTTTACAGAGAGGAAAGGAGAGAGAGAGAGAGAGAGAGAGAGTCAGAAACATGGATGAGAGAGAAACATCGACCAGCTGCCTCCTGCACACTCCCCACTGGGGATGTGCCCGCAACCAAGGTACATGCCCTTGACAGGAATCGAACCCGGGACCCTTCAGTCCGCAGGCCGACGCTCTATCCACTGAGCCAAACCGGTTTTGGCGAGAGAAACATTTTTTTTAAAAAAATGTATTTTATTATTTTTTTCACAGAGAGGAAGGCAGAGGGACAGAGAGTTAGAAACATCAATGAGAGAGAAACACTGATCAGCTGTCTCCTGCACACTCCTTACTGGGTATGTGCCCACAACCAAGGTACATGCGCTTGACTGGAATCAAACCTAGGACCCTTGAATCCACAGGCTGACGCTCTATCCACTGAGCCAAACTTGTTAGGGCTAACATTTTTTATTCTTTTTTTGTGTGTGAATCATCAGTTCATGGCTCTGACTTATGCATCACGTTTCTGCAATTTTCCTCCGACACTGGAGCAAGCAAGCCTCCTGTTCGCTTCAGCTGCCTGGCTGCTGGCAACCATCCTGGCTGGCAGTTAATTTGCATATCCTGCTGATTAGCCAATGGGAAGCATTCAGGGGTATGGTCAATTTGCATCTTTCTCTTTTATTAGTGTAGATGATCTCAAGAATAAGCCGTGTGTCACCTGGATCACACCCAGGTCCACACTGAATTAGCATGTCTTTCCATCTTTGCTGGATCAGGAGGTGGCCCAAGTGAAAATGGTGTCACATTTCTGGCTTACTAGAAATTCTGGGGTTACTGGTAAAGGTGCACTTTCCTTTTGTATGTCCAGCTGGACTCGTGATGCTGTTTTCTGGAGAGATGGTCTCTGTGCTGCAGTGGGGCCCATCTGTGAAAAGATGGGGCCTTACCATTGCCATCCTCTCCTACTGCCCCATACCTCTCACAGAGGCCCCAGGACAGGGAGAGGGAGGGCTCTCATGCTTATGCCATGTGGGGACAGTGCAATGAAAAATAGCCACAGAAGAAAAGAAGAACTTGCTCTCATCATACACAGTGAAGAATGGGAAGTCGTTCTAGAAGCAGAAAACTGGTTACAAGAGGAAGCTGAGAAGGTCTCCTATGAGAAATGGACAAGGACACAATTCACACAGCATAGAGATAGAGGGACAGGTACAGAGACACAGGCAGAGCAGGACCTGGCTGACAATGAGGCAGCAGAACTGAGGAAGAGGCTTAAACCCAGAAGCTCCCAGGAGCAGCACTGTCCGTGGTTGTGTCACTATTAGCCCTGTGATTTGGGACAGTTTAGCTCACTCTGCTAAGCCTTAGCTTCCTGTTCTATAAAATGGGCTAACAAACCTAGTGTATCATGGCAATGTTGCGGGAACAGAGAACTGTGTAAGCCACTGTCTTACTATATTTAAAGTCTCAACAAACTTTACTTCTCAGAAACTCTCTCTCATGGTGAAAGGAGCTCCTATTCTTTGAAAGGTCATCTAGTTAATGCAAATTTCAACTCAGGGCTCTTGTCACATTGCAGTGCTTTGTTTGCAGCGGTTCTCAACCTTGGGTCGCGGCCCCTTTGGGGGTTGAATGACCCTTTCACAGAACACATATATAATTACATAATGTTTTTGTGATTAATCCCTATGCTTTAATTATGTTCAATTTGTAACAATGAAATTCGGGGTCACCACAACATGAGAAACGGCATTAAAGGATCGTGACATTAGGAAGGTTGAGAACCACTGCTCTAAACTGACTGTAAAGATCAGTCCCGCCAGAACCGGTTTGGCTCAGTGGATAGAGCGTTGGCTTGCGGACAAGGGTCCCGGGTTCGATTCCGGTCAGGGGCATGTACCTTGGTTGCGGGCACATCCCCAGTGGGGGATGTGCAGGAGGCGGCTGATCAGTGTTTCTCTCTCATTGATGTTTCTGGCTCTCTATCTCTCTCCCTTCCTCTCTATAAAAAATCAATAAAATATATTAAAAAAATAAATAAAAGATCAGTCCCAAGTTGGTTCATTTTTCCCTTCCCCTCACTGCCTCATCTTGATAACCTCTGCAGCCGACTGTGATGTCCCCAAGAATGACCTATTTCCAAGTAGTCCTGTTGCCCCATGTATATACTGCCAGCTCCTCTCTGACAAACGAGCCAATAATACACAGTTGGGAAAGGATACTTTCTCTTCAATGAACAGTGCTGGGAAAACTAGATCCTCACATGCAAAGAATGAAATAAGACCTTTATCTTAAGTCAATTGTTTAGTTTATTTTTTTCCAATATGAAAAACACTTATCCTACAAAGCAAAAAAGACACAAAATGAGTGAAGTTCTAACCTGCATTTTTGTTTCACTGTCCGTTTGTTAAAGAAACTTGCCAAAATTCATAGATTTGGCAGAACATATGCTCAGACATTTAACCAAAAATAGAGATAGCAAATGCACATCTGAAAAAAGGCTCACCATTAAGCCTTAGGAAGAATGCAATAGAACAACAGTAAATATAGCATGACAAAGTTACAAAAAAGTTTAAATAAAGGACTGAGCAAACCTTTTCTAGATGTGGAGGAATTAACTCTGTCATATACTGCTGGAAGAATGCAAAAATGCGCAATTGGCTTAAAGCACAACCTCCTAATTTCTTTAAGTTAAACATTCTCCTCTCCTCTGACTTGAACATCGTATTATGAGTTATTGATAAAGATAAATGAAACCTATCTGCATTTAAGAATTATGCACAATCCCTATTAGGCCAGTGATTCTGTAGTAATTATGCTTTGCCCTAAATCCTACTATCCTATTGAAAGAGCGAGGACTACAACCTCCATCTTACCCTGGGTCTCCGTTTTTGGGCAGAGTCATGTGCTCGGCAAAACTTCTTCCCGGAAGCCCAAGCCTCTGCTAGCCACACCAGGATTTCTCTGGACTAACCAATGATAATCAAGGGACGTGCATGCCATCAATATGACCACATCCTGTGTAATGAGACACCGACTTGCACCTGGCCAATCAGCAGTACCCACAGTCACCTCTCCACCCCTTACTCCACCCCCCTATAAAACTCCTCTTTCCATCGGGCTAGCCCTCTCTCTGCCACCTGCTGCTGTGTCAGTAAGGAGGGTGGGGGAGCCAGACTCGATTTTGAAATAAAGGACTCTTTGCTTTTGCATCGGACTCGCTGGCTCCCTGGTTGGCTCTTGGGAATCTTAAAATCTGGGCGTAACACCCATACCCAAGTCACCATCACCCATGGAATTGCAGACATTAGGATACATGGCCCTTTGCAAGATCTTTGAAAGTAATTCCTTTCAAAAGTATAGGCACACCTGTAAAGTCCCTGATGACAATGAAAGTAACTGTTTCTGGCAAAATATTTCCCACATTCACTGCAATCCTGAGCCCTTTCTCCTGTGAACTTTCTGATGAAGATGCAACTGATTGTTCAGGGCAAATGATTTCCCACACTGACTGCACTCATAAGGCCTTTCTCTGGTGTGAAGACTCTCATGATAATGGAGGCTACTCTTACTGGTAAAAGATTTCCCACACTGACTGCACTCATAAGGCCTTTCTCCAGTGTGCATTCTCTGATGATAATCGAGGTTACCCTTACTGGTAAAAGATTTCCCACACTGACTGCACTCATAAGGCCTCTCTCCAGTGTGAATTCTCTGATGACAATTGAGGCTACTCTTACTGGTAAAAGATTTCCCACACTGACTGCACTCATAAGGCCTTTCTCCAGTGTGAACTCTCTGATGATAACGGAGGCCATCACTAGTGGTAAAAGATTTTCCACACTGACTGCACTCATAAGGCCTTTCTCCAGTGTGAATTCTCTGATGACAATGGAGCTTATTCTTACCAGTAAAAGATTTCCCACACTGACTGCACTCATAAGGCCTTTCTCCAGTGTGAAGTCTCTGATGATAACTGAGACTACCCTTACTGGTAAAAGATTTCCCACACTGACTGCACTCATAAGACCTTTCTCCAGTGTGATATTTCTGATGATAATTCAACTCACAGTTCCTGATAAAAGATTTCCCACATTCACTGCACTCATAAGGCCTTTCTCCAGTGTGAATTCTCTGATGACAAAGGAGCTTATTCTTACTGGTAAAAGATTTCCCACACTGAGTGCACTCATAAGGCCTTTCTCCAGAGTGAAGTCTCTGATGATGACGGAGACCATCATTAGTGGTAAAAAATTTCCCACACTGACTGCACTCATAAGGCCTATCTCCAGTGTGACGTCTCTGATGATAACTGAGGCTTAAGCGAGTGGTGAAAGATTTCCCACACTGACTGCACTTGTAAGTCCTTTCTCCAGTGTGACATTTCTGATGATAACTCAGCTGATAGTTCCTGACAAAAGATTTCCCACATTCATTGCACTTATAAGGCTTTTCTCCAGTGTGAAGTCTCTGATGACGATAAAGACCAGAGATTCTGGTAAAATATTTTCCACATTCACCACACTCATATGGCTTTTCTCCAGTGTGAACTGTCTGGTGTCGAACAAGGCTAAAATGTATGCTAAAGGATTTCCCACACTCATCACATTCAAATGGCTTTTCTCCAGTGTGAACTCTCTGGTGTTGCATGAGTTTTGCACTTTGGCTAAACAATTTCCCACATTCGCCACACTCATGAAGCTTTTCTTTAGAATGAATTCGCTGGTGTAGAATAAGGGTGGATTGTTGTTTATAGCATTTCCCACATTCATTGCACTTGTATGGACTTTCTCCTGTGTGCAATTTCTGATGATAATGGAGATCAGAGATTTTTGTAAAAGATTTTTCACATTCACGGCACACAAAACACTGTATTCCATTACAGACACCATGGTCCTGAGCAAGCTTGTGGTAGCAGCCAATGGCTTTCTTGCTGAAATAAAACTGCTTTGCACATGCCCCACACCTCAATAGTTTCAGGCTGTGTTGTGTTCCCTGCTGCTCAACCAAGTGGAAAATGTCTCTCAGGACTAGTCCACAACTCTCACAGGGGTGGCTCTTCTGGGAGGACACAGCTACATTGGGGTTCTTGGCCTGTGACACTCTCACAGAAACATGCTGTTCAGTCGGTGCCTCCACATCCTCTGCTCCACAGCAGCAACCTAGACAGGATATGAGTTCAAAGTTCTCCAGCATCACTTCGAGGAACAGGTGTCTCTGAGCCTCATCAAGGAGGCACCATTCCTCCTTAGAGAAGCGCACAGCAACATCCTCAAAGATCACAGGAACATCAGCTGGGGGCCTCTGTGGGTTGAACGGGGTGAGGATGGCAGGAGAGGAGGCAGCCAGGAGCACAGTGGTCCCTGTCCCAGGCCCCGCACTCGTCACCCGGGAGGCTGATTGGTGGGGACCAGGACTCTTGCGCCTTCTCATTCCGGCGTCTTCACCAACACCCAGTGCACAGGATGCTCTGACCCACTTAGGTGATCCTGAGAGAAGAGGAAATGTCCATCATAAGGAGAACACTGGAAGTCAACTATTGACTTTATTTATACCCGGACATATGCCCTTGACAGGAGTCAAACCTGGGAACCTTCAGTCCACAGGCAAACAATCTTCCACTGAGCTAAACTAGCTTGGGCCAACTGTTGACTTTAAAAAGGGCAAACAGGAAAAGAAAAAAAAAAAAGGCAAAGAACTGCACTGCAAAGCATTTGTATGAACAAGCATAGCTTAAAAGGAGTCAGTTTACCCATGTCCTAAAGTACACTTGTTGCCTGGGATTTGAAGTAATTTGAATGAGATAAATACACTCATGTGTTTGGCCACAGAAATATAAGTGAATTGCTACTGATTTCAGATGAAAAGGTGTCTGGAGAAGATGGACCTTCTAATGTAAGTAATTACAGAGAGACATAAAATAACTTTGAGAGAAATATTTTTTTTCTGGGATTAAAATTTTTTAAATGGACAAAAAAGAAGCAGTAACAAAAAAAAAATTCATAACATTAAAGAAACACTAACTATAAGGGAAAACCATCTCAGTAAAAATGAAAATTAAAGATATCATGTTTAGCTAAAATAAAAATCTGAAAGTGATGAGTACAACAGCAGCCAGAATTGGCAGATCTCAGGAAGGCCCATGGAGCCACATGTCCTCATTTCCTCTGGCTCTTTTTTTTTTAAAAATATATATTTTATTGATTTTTTTACAGAGAGGAAGGGAGAGGGATAGAGAGCCAGAAACATCGATGAGAGAGAAACATCAATCAGCCGCCTTCTGCACGCCCCCCACTGGGGATGTGCCCGCAACCCAGCCACATGCCCTTGACCGGAATCGAACCCGGGGACGCTTGAGTCCGTAGGCCGACGCTCTATCCACGGAGCCAAACCGGTTCTGGCTTCCTCTGGCTCTTAATGCCACATCTGTCAGCTGTCAGCGCACTGGCTCACTCCAACAAGACTTCCCCGAGCCTCAGCAACAGATGAAGAGAAACAGTTACCATGGCAATGGAGATAATTTTGTGATGACACAAAGTCCTGTCCTACCTAGAGAAGATAAGGCTCCGAGAGAATTCTTGCTCTAGGTGTTCCCCATCTCCAGAGCAGAGAGGCCTATATGAATCAGTGACTTAATTGAAGGGGTTGTTTCCTCATATACTTTCCCACATTTATTGTCAACAGCCTCCTTCTAAATGTAGACTTATTGTCTGCACAAAATGGTAGTGCTTAATATGGAAAGTAAAACTCTAGAAACTTAATTTTGAAAAAAAATTCTAATGGCTAGGTACACGGGTACACCCATTGGCACAACCTCAACAGGAGGAGAAAGAACTTAATAGGGAAAGGGAATGCTAAGGGTAAGGGTAAATGTAAGGGGAAGGGGAATGGACATTGATGTGAGAGAAAAATACTGCTCCATTACCCTCTGTACATACCCCATCTGGGGATTGAACCCATAGACTACTTTTGGTGCACAGGATGACAATATAACCCAGCAGTCGCCAACCTTTCGGACCTCACGGACCACCAGTGGTCCATGGACCACTGGTTGGCAGCTGTTGCTCTAACCAATTGAGCCACCTGGCGAGGGCCTACAGTATAATGTTAAAAAAACAAAACACTTTTTACTTTGAAATAGTTCAAGGTACACAAGACATTGCAAAAATAGTATAGAGAGTTCCCTGAGCATTTATCCAGTTTCCCCAGAGGGGATCATTCCCACCATCAGGAAGCACGCTAGTTCCATCACCACCAAGAAATTCTGGAGAAGAAACCAAGATGGCTGCATATATAAACACTGGAAATTGCTGCCTCACGCAGCCACTTCAAAAATACAACTAAAAGACAAAGCGGACATCATCCAGAACCACAGGAAGGCTGGCTGAGTGGAAATTCTACAACTGGAAGGAAAGAGAAAAGCACATTGAGACTCAGAGGAGGTGCGGAAGTAAAGTGCAGAGGTACCGAGGCACACGCAGAAAGGGCTAGCAGCTGAGGACACGGTTGTCTTTTCAATTGGGAGGGAGTCTCAAGCTCCCGACTGCTCTGGACTGCAGTTCCGGGTGAGTCTCTGGGGACCCAGACTCATACGGGGAGAAACTGGACTGTCAGGCATCGGGCAGAACTCGAGGGCGACTTTCTCTCAGAGGTGCTTGCAGTGATTACCTGTACACTGATACATGGGGCCTCTTAGCGTAGGACTGGGGAGCAGCCGTAGCTGCTTGCTCTGCCTTGTTGATCCCGAGACCACAGCCCACCCAAGCTGTTGCAGAGGCTTCTGCATATGAACGGCCTGGCCCTTAGCAACCTGAAAATTACCTAACAAACTGCAGTTGAGTCAGAGCAACCCAGAACACCGAAAAAAGGCCCAATGCCCCACAGCAGCTTGCATTGCTTCATAGCTGGACCTCATCTGGGCACCTCCAAACCCAAACAAAGATGAGGAATCTCTCCACAGGTCCTGCTGGGTAGCCTCAGGCAGAAGCTAAATTAGCACCTTCTTAGCGATCCAAGAACCAGTGTTCCCAGTGGTCAACAAGAGACCATCCAGATTGCGGCTCCTCAGATCCATGGGGGACACATTCAGGGGGCGGACTCAGTGAGCACCAGGGCCCCACTGAGGTGGGTCCTGCCCTAGAAGGGTGTCTCCAGCTCTGGGGTTCTCTCACTGCAGACAGGGCTGATTCTCGCAGGCAATTGGCCTGGGGGGTCCGTTCCTCCCAGTGATGCCTGGAACAGTCAAGGCTTGACTACAACAAGACTGTGCACAAAGCCCAAAAGGGGTGCACCAAGAGTGTTCACCTCAGGTAATTGGAGAGGCTGAGCCACTTGGCCCTATAGGACACCTAGCATACAAAGCCACTCTAGCAACACAGGGAAGCATAAAAAATGCGGAGACAAAGAAACATGTCACAAATGACAGAAATGGAGGAAAGCAAACTACTGGATATAGAGTTCAAAACCACACTTTTAACGTTTTTCAACAATTTTCTAGAAACCAGTGATAAATTTAGTGAGACCTTCAAGAAATCTAGTGAGACCCCCGATAAACTTAGTGAGACCCTAAGGAAATCTAGTGTGACCCTCGAGGTTGTGATAAAGGACCAACTAGAAATTAAACATACACTGACTAAAATAAAGGATATTATGCAGAGTTCCAACAGCAGACTAGAGAATAGCAAGAATCAACTCAAAGATTTGAAATACGAAGAAGCAAAAATCACCCAACCGGAAAAACAAAAAGAAAAAAGAATCCAAAAATATGAAGACAGTGTAAGGAGCCTTCAAGTGTACCAACATCCAAATTATAGGGGTGCCAGAAGAAGAGAGAGAGCAAGATATTGAAAACCTATTTGAAGAAATAATGACAGAAAACTTCCCCTACCTGGTGAAAGAAATAGACTTACAAGTCCAGGAAGTGTAGAGAACCCCAAAGAAAAGGAATCCAAAGTGTACCACACCAAGACACATCATCATTAAAATGCCAAGAGCAAAAGACAAAGAGAGAATCTTAAAAGCAGCAAGAGAAAGACAGTCAGTTACCTACAAGGGAGTACCCATACGAATGTCAGCTGATTTCTCAACAGAAACTATGCAGGCCAGAAGGGAGTGCCAAGAAATATTCAAAGTGATGAACAGCAGGAACCTACAACCTAGATTACTTTACCCAGCAAAGCTATCATTCAGAAGTGAAGGTCAGATAAAGAGCTTCACAGATAAGAAAAAGCTAAAGGAGTTCATCACCACCAAACCAGTATTATATGAAATGCTGAAAGGTATCCTTTCAGAAGAGGAAGAAGAAAAAGGTAAAGATACAAATTATGAACAACAAATACACATCTATCAACAAGTGAATCTAAAAATAAAGTGAATAAATAATCTGATGAACAGAAGAAACTGGTGAATATAGTAGAATCAGGGGCATAGAAAGGGAGTGCACTGACTATTCTGGGGTTGGGGAAGGTGTGTGGGGGGTGCAGGAAGAGAGTGGACAAAAATCATGTACCTATGGATGAGGACAGTGGGTGGCGGGGGTAACGGCAGAGGGTGGGGTGGGAACCGGGTGGAGGGGATCTATAGGGGGAAAAAAGAGGAACAACTGTAATAATATGACCAATATAGATTAAAAAAATATACAATGAAAACAAAAAAAAAATAAAGAAAGAACTTCACATGTGCACTAGCTCAGACTACAAACTCCACCATTAAGAGCAGCACCGACTCTACCCACTTTTCCTGGGGCGGCTCTGGAATGCTAGTCTGCCTCCTGGGAAACCTCTCAGTCCTGGGAAATCTTGGAAAACTGCCACTGGAGCTGCACATGTCTCAGTGAGGACCAGGGAAAGCAACTGGATAAACTGCAGGAAAAAAAAAAAGTAGGTTCAGGCAGTAACTCGGTTCTCCTGGCTCCAGGGCAGCCGTGGGCAAACTACGTCCTGCGGGCCGTATCCGGCCCGTTTGAAATGAATAAAACTAAAAAAAAAAAAAAAAAAAAAAAAAAAAAAAAAAGACCGTACCCTTTTATGTAATGACTAGAGGCCTGGTGCACAAAAATTTGTGCACTCGGGGGGAGGGGGTCCCTCAGCCCGGCCTGTGCCCTCTCGCAGTCTGGGACCCCTCAAGAGATAACGACCTGCTGGCTTAGGCCTGCTCCCGGGTGGCAAAGGGCAGGCCCAATCCCTAGGTGCAGCCCCTGGTCGGGCTCAGAGCAGGGCCGATTGGGGGGTTGGGGCACCACCCCCTGTCACACTCAAGGCAGGGTCGATGGGGAGGTTGCGGTGCGACCCCCTGTCACGCACAGAGCAGGGCCCATCAGGGAGGTTGGGGCTCTGTACCCTGTCACGCACAGAGCAGGGCCCATCAGGGGGTTGGGGAGCTCCCCCGTCACTCACAGAGTAGATCCGATAGGGGAGTTGGGGCACCGTCTCCTGTCACACTCAGGGCAGGGCAGATCAGTGGGTTGGGGCGCCGCCCTCTATCACCCACAGAGCAGGGCCAATCAGGGGATTGAGGCGCCGCCACTGTCAAACTCAGGGCAGGGCTGATGGGGAGGTTATGGCTCTACCTCATCACACACAGAGCAGAGCCCGTGGGGGGGCGAGGGGGGGGGGTTTGGGGCACCGCCCTCTATCACCCACAGAGCAGGGCCGATCAGGGGGTTGGGGCGCTGCCACTGTCACACTCAGGGCAGGGCTGATGGGGAGGTTATGGCTCTACCCTGTCACACACAGAGCAGGGCCTGCGGCGGGGCTGGGGGGGTTGGGGCGCCACCCTCTATCACCCACAAAGCAGGGCCGATCAGGGTGTTTGGGCGCTGCCCACTGTCATGCTGATCCCGGTGCCGGGAGGCCTCTTGGCTCCGCTGATCCCGGTGCCGGGAGGCATATTACCCTTTTACTATATAGGGTAGAGGCCTGGTGCATGGGTGGGGCGGCTGGTTTGCCCTGAAGGGTGTCCTGGATCAGGGTGAGGTCCCCACTGGGGTGCCTGGCCAGTCTGGGTGAGGGGCTGAGGGCTGTTTTCAGGCTGGGGGTGACTGAACTCCCAAACGCTCCTTTTTTCCTTTTTTTTTTTATTCTGGGCCAGCTTTAGCTTGAGGCTTGGCTCCAGCTCTTAGGCCTCCAGCTTACTTTCTGGCCTTTGCTTAAAATGTTGCGAAACTACTGGCTGAAGTTCGGCAGTATTTGTTACAATGTTTGAAACTGCCCGCTCAGAGGCAGCGGCAGGCGGGGAACGTTGGTTTCCTCCGTCACTGAAGCAAGCAAGCCTCACGTTAGTTTCAAGCTGCCTGTCTGCTGGCCGCCATCTTGGCGGACAGTTAATTTGCATATCTCGCTGATTAGCCAATGAAAAGGGTAGCGGTCGTACGCCAATTACCATGTTTCTCTTTTATTAATGTAGATGTTTACTTTGAATTTATATTAGTTCACACAAACACTCCATCCATGCTTTTGTTCCGGCCCTCTGACCCAGTTTAAGAACCCATTGTGGCCCTCGAGTCAAAAAGTTTGCTCATCCCTGCTCCAGGTGATGGTAATTTCCATTAAACTAAGTGGTGGCATCATAGAAATCTGAGAATGATGAGGAGAGCCCAGCTGGAGAGAACCAAGCTTCAGGAAGGGAAATCTAGACATCTTCATGACCAGGATGTGATTTTCTTAGGTGGGAGGTCATCCTGACAGGTGGGAGGGAGCAGAGGCCACTGTTACATATTCCTCTACTGAGGACTGGACATATTTCTGAGCTTAAATCTGAAGTATGGACTAGAACTCACCTGAGGAGTGTCTCATGGATCTTCTTGGGGAAGAAGAGCAGCTGGATCTCAGGTACCTTGGAGGAAGCACAGAGAAAAATATTAACTTGAATACTTCTTCCAAATTAGAACAAGGGAAATGTATTTATTGCATGAAAATGTTGATTTCTTTGTACTCTTAGTCACTGCAGTAATGTCAACTGTATACTCTGTGACATCTTTTTTCAAATTTTAATACAAGTGGCCTGGTGCACAAAATTCGAGCACATTAAAAGGGAATTAATTAGAGGAAATATTTTAATATTGCTATTTGTGCTTTCTATATAATAGAAGCGTCAGAGATGAAACAAAATTAGTAAAATGTATATAAAAATCTTCCTCGTTAGTATGGGGTGTGCCGTGGGACCCAGAGTCAAATCCCAACCCACCGCTTGCTCCTTGAAATTGCACAAGACCCAGATCAGCCGGCCCCACCCCTGTGCAGCCTTGCCAGGAGGGGTGCGCAGCCTCAGATCTCCCAGTGCATGCCAGGAGGGGGTGGAGCCTTAGGTCCCCAGGCCTGGGCCAGGGGTGTGCCTTGAGGTCCCCCGTCAAGCCCCGCTGGGTAGGGGGGCTTGGATTGAGGTTCCCTGGCATGGTGCCAGGGCTGGGGGGAGTGGCCCGAGGTCTCCCATCAAGCCCTGCCAGGTGGGGGTGCAGCCTGAGGTTCCCTGGCCCAATGCCACGGTGGAGGGGAGCTCCTTGAGGTCCCCTGTCAAGCCCGCCAGGTGGGAGACATGGCCTGAGATCCCCTTTAAGTCCCGCCGGGAGGGGGATGCAGCCTCAGGTCCCTGCTGATTGCTGGTTAAGTCTCATTACAGGAACTTGGCCTCTGCTTGGGTGCAGACATTTTGTTACAGAAACCCCTGCCTCTATTGTGGGCACCACAATATTTGTGATGTTCATTTTGCATATTCTCTCTTCATTAAATAAGATATTTGTATTGATTTCAGAGGGGAAAGGAGAGGGAGGGAGAGATAGAAATATCAATGATGAGAGAGAATCATTGATCAGCTGCCTTTTGCAAGCCCCACACTGGGGATTGAGCCCGCAACCCAGGAGTGTGCCCTGACTGAGAATCAAACTGTGACCTCCTGTTTCACAGGTTGATGCTCAACCACTGAGCCACGCTGGCTGGGCTGCACAACTGATTAGCCTCACAACTGTTGCTTTCAACTTAGAGGCTGGGAATCTTGCCCTGAGCATGAACGGCTTAGGAACTGATAAACACCTCAAGTGGAAACTGCACATTGAATCTTGGGCTCATTTCTCTAAGGTTCCCGCTTCCATTTCAAATCTCAGACTCCATGGCTGTGGGGAGCCAATATAGGATTAAAAGCCTCCGACTGACCTGTTGGCAAAGCCACAAACAAGTCCCAGCTTAGAGGGCACAGTCCTCTTAGCATAATTAGGCTTGACCTTATAGGGCTCCCTAGATCTTACCTGGGAAGCTAATGGGCTGAGGGTAGTGCAACAAGAACAAAAACAAGTGAAACCCACCAGAACAGTGTAAACAAGTAAAACTCACAAGAACAGTGTAACTTTGGTAACCACTACCTTGTTTACCTCTGACTATAAAATAAGGCTCAGTTTGCCTCAGGATCTTTCCCTGTGGCCTCAGCCAGGCACAGGAAGATCCCCAGAGACTAAAGAGAGCTAGAGAGTTCTGAACGCTGTCTCCGTGTAAAACATTCTTCACCGACTCGGTCCACACCTTTGGGAACTGCTGGACCCCCAGGGCTGGACCCCAGCACATGGCATTTCTGAACTCCAACTTCCTTCTTCCCAGCCAACTGAAATGCCACAAGCCCCGGCCACCTCTTTCAGCTTGCTCTCTGTTCCTTGCTCTATGAACTAGTAACTGTTCTGGGGGGAAAGCACAGGTAATGTGGGTCTTGCCTAGGTGCTCCCACATTCTCTCCAGCAATTTCCTTCAGGTTCTGCCTGACTTGATTTTTCTCTAATACCTTCAGGTGCTTTAAGTATCTTATTCAGCTTTTCTACGATATAAGCTACCCCGTCACCCGCAGATGTGGAGGTTGGATGCCCTTTATGCTCATCCACAAAGGTCCTACAGCTCAAGGGACTGACTGGTTTAGGTTTCATTCACTCCAGATTTCTGACTGTTTTCTTACCCCTTCCTTACATGTTGGGGAGCACAAGAGACTTGGTTGGAAAGTTTGTAAGGAGGACATTCTGATAAAAGGGAAGTGTGTGGGAGGCCTACTGCCCTGTTTACCAGAATGCCGAAGTAGGGGAGTGTCAAAGGCGGTGCCCCTAAGTATTCCCTGATCTTTGCAAACAAGTTTGTTTATATGCGGACCCCTGGGTGTTTACTGGAATCCTTATGCTTAACCCCTGGGTTCCCTTGCCTAGGGGACAGTGTAAACGTATGTGTCCTCCCAAGGATCTAAACCACGGGTGGGCAAACTTTTTGACTCGAGGGCCACAATGGGTTCTTAAACTGGACCGGAGGGCCGGAACAAAAGCATGGATGGAGTGTTTGTGTGAACTAATATAAATTCAAAGTAAACATCATTACATAAAAGGGAAGTCTTTCTTTTTTTTAGTTTTATTCATTTCTAATGGGCCGGATCCGGCCCTCGGGCCGTAGTTTGCCCGTGGCTGATCTAAACTAATCTAACATACAAAAGCCAAGACTTTGTTTTGGTTTAATCACTTAACCTTTTGAAATTCCAAGGGACTCAGTCATTATGTTGGAAGCGGGTAAGGGGAGGACACTAAGCATACCTCTCCTCTATCACCGGTGTTTCCACGGCCCCTTCTAAAGCTGTCCGGGCTTCAGTGTAAGGGGGACACGAAGTACCTACACACCGCTCTCCGCCAAATCCAGTGTCTGTGATTGGGGGCAGAGACCATGGCATGGAAAGATTACTGAATGTGCTGGGGGAGGGACCATGGCATGGAAAGATTACTGAATATGCAGGGGGAGGGACCATGGCATGGAAAGATTACTGAATGTGCTGGGGGAGGGACCATGGCATGGAAAGATTACTGAATGTGCTGGGGGAGGGACCATGGCATAGAAAGATTACTGAATGTGCTGGGGGAGGGACCATGGCATGGAAAGATTACTGAATGTGCTGGGGGAGGGACCATGGCATGGAAAGATTACTGAATGTGCAGGGGGAGGGACTGTGACAGAAAAATTACTGATTGTTTTAAAGAAAGAAAGTGGTATGATATGCTCCAGGCCAGGTGTGACGCCGTTTTCCTCCTGAACTTTTACCCTGTCATGTAACACTTTGTAGTTTTTGCCAATAATACCTTGGCGGCACTCTTCCTCGGCACTGCAGCTGCGAGGTTCTTTCCATGGGGGGAGGGACGCGCTGTTAGCCAGCTGGCCAGCTTAATAGAGGCTCTTAAATTTAAATTCTGAGTCGGTGGTCTGTGCTAGGCTGAGGGACTGAGCCATGGAAGGGTTACAAAATGTTACAGAATGTGCTACGGGAAGGAAATGAAACATGAGAAACTGAATGTGCTGGTAGGGGGGACTGATGTATGGAGAGGGATTGTGTCAGGTTATGAAGAAGGATTGTGTAAGGGTTAGAGATCGTGGAAGAAAAATTGCTAGACTGTTTTAGAAAAACAATGTGTTATGATACGCTCCAGCCAGGTGTGACTCTGTTTACCTCCCCTTTGTACTTATGAACTTTTTATGAACTTCTAATGAAATGCTTTGTAGTTGGTTTTTTCTTTTTTTCTAACACTGTGTGATTTTGCTCTAAAGGATCATACTGCACCCTTGGTCTCTGCCACATGCTTCAGACCTTCCCAGAGGGGGAGGGTGCGGGCTGTGGTCAGCTGGCCAGCTTAAAATGGCTCTTAAATGTAAATTCTGGCCCTAACCGGTTTGGCTCAGTGGATAGAGCGTCGGCCAGCGGACTCAAGGGTCCCAGGTTCGATTCCTGTCAAGGGCATGTACCTTGGTTGCGGGAACATCCCCAGTAGGGGGCGTGCAGCAGGCAGCTGATTCATGTTTCTCTTTCATCGATGTTTCTAACTCTCTATCCCTCTCCCTTCCTCTCTGTGAAAAATCAATAAAATGTATTTTTAAAAAAAAATGTAAATTCTGAGTCGGTGGTCTATCTCGCTGAGCCAACCCATAACATTTGGAGGCCCACAGCAAGATACCCGGCAGGGAGGAGAGGGATCCCCTATTCAAGGCAGGAGGCTCTCCCCCATTTGTTGCCGGGCACTCGGCGAGATACCCCACATCTGTGGAAAACCACTACCAAGGAGGCCTCCAGTCCACCCAAAACTTTCAATTTGGAAACCGAGCCACCTGTACTATCGAGAGAGGTAATGACTGGTCGTTAAACTGGCATTGGGACGTCCCACGGAAGGAAGGACCTATACGGAGGGCTGGACACAGCAGTACTCCTGGTCCTGACCCGCGGCCACGACGGTGTCCAGGGTCCCTGATTCGTGCGGCTGTAGGCTGCACAGGGTTTGTCTGTCTGATATTTGTTGTCTTGGTGTTTGTCAAAATGGGTCAAGGGTCGTTGTCATCTGCTTCTGTGTGCACCCCATGCAACCTTTTTTTTAACAATTTTCAGGACTTCAAGAAGCGAGCTGAAGGGTATGGTCATGATGTTAATGCTTCTGATTTGCAGAAATTCTGTGAAAGGGAGTGGCCCACTTTCCAGGTAGGATGGCCGGTCGTAGGGACTTATGATTTAACCGCTGCTTATCGGGTTCACCATGTTGTCTACGGCCGGGGCCACCCCGACCAAATTCCCTATATTCAAGTGTGGGTCGATATTTTGACTGAAAAACCTAGGTGGTTACAGAGTTGTCAGAATGAGAAAAAGAAATTGGGACAGAGACAGACAGTCCTCTTGGCTTCGGCCAGAAGGACAAAACTCCCCCTGTTCTCCAGGGTCCAAGTGAGGAGGGACTCCCCAGGGTCAGGCCTCCGCCATATGCTCCTCCCCCCACTGGTCCCACGGTGGCAAATGACCCCGGTCCAGAGCCCCTGTCTTCTCCACAGCCAGTTTCCTTTCGTCCGGAAACCCCAGTCCAGGGCCCGGCTCCGTTCTCCCCTTCTCTCACGAGGCAAGAGACAGCGTATGGAGAGAGAGAAAAAGAGGGGGAGAAGCTGCGGGACCCTTCGGCATCCGCCAGTCCTGCAGCTCCCATGTTGCCATTAAGGCAAGCAGGCCCTCTGGATTTAGGTCCAGACGGGCAGCCTTTCATGGTTTATGTCCCCTTTTCTACCAGTGACCTATATAATTGGAGAACCAGAATCCTTCTTTCTCCCAGAATCCACAGGGGTTGATCTCTCTTTTAGAGTCTGTGTTTTTTACCCATCAACCTACCTGGGATGACTGTCAACAGTTGATGCAAACTCTTTTCACTTCAGAGGAGAGAGAGAGAGTCAAGGCGGAAGGGAGGAGATTTGTGCTGGGTCCGGATGGGCAGCCTACCTCTGACCAAGACAGATTAGAGGCTGTGTTTCCCTCCAGGCGACCTAACTGGAATCCCAATAGTGAGAGGGGTAAGGAGGCTCTCGATCGGTATCACCAGACTCTATTGGGGGCCATCCGAGCTGGTTTTTTCGGAGACCCACAAACCTCTCTAAGGCGACAGAGACAGTCCAGAGGCCTAAGGAGAGCCCGGCAGCTTTCCTTGAGAGGCTGTGCGAGGCCTATCAGGTATATACCCCCACTGACCCTGATGCCCTGGAAAATCAGAGGGCTGTCATTGTTGCATTTGTTTCCCAGTCGGCCCCAGATACTAGAAAAAAAATTACAGAAGTCAGAAGACTTTGAGGGGAAATCAATCTCTGAGTTGGGTGAGGTGGCCCAGAAGGTTTTCACCAATCGAGAGGACAAGGTCCTCCTGACCTTAAACGAGGGAAAAGCCCAAAGGGCCGGAAAGACAATAAGGGCAAAAAAAGCCTCCTGGAAAAAAAGAAGTCCAACCCCGGATTGGGAAAAATCAGTGTGCACTTTGCAAAAAGGAAGGACACAGGAGAAGGAGTGCCCTGAATGTGCGGGGGAGCCGAATCCCGTGCTGGTGGAGGAGGTGGATTAGGGTTGTCAGGGCTCAGCTGGCCCCCAAGAGCCCAGGATAAGTGTGACAGTGGGGGGCCAAAGGGTGGACTTCCTTGTGGACACGGGAGTCACCTTCTCTGTCCTGCAACAGCCAGTGGGTCCAGGCTCTAAGACCAAAATCCCCATCAAAGGGGCGACTGGAAAAGTAAAATCCTACCCATGGACTAAAGGTCGGATCAGTGACCTAGGAAACGGCTCAGTCACTCACTCATTTCTAGTAATGCCAGAGTGCCCATACCCTTTGATAGGCCGGGACTTGCTGAGTAAATTACTGGCCACACTCTCTTTTGAAGGGTCAGGGCCAGAGATCAAGTTACAAGACCCAGGGACTGCGGGGATATATCTCCTGACATTGCCCTTACAGGAGGAATATTTACTACATGAGGAGGAGCCTGGGGAAGTCTCAGCAGATGCCTATCTCCAACAATTAAGACAGTCTATCCCGGGAGGTTGAGCGGAGGACAATCCGCCAGGGTTAGCTAAACACCGGCCTCCAATTGTAGTCCAGCTGACCAGCAGTGGCACCCCAGTCAGAGTCCGGCAATATCGAATGAGCCAGAAGGCGAGAGTGGGAATCCCCAAGCACATTAAGAGGCTGAAATCTTGCCGAAACTGGTTTGGCTCAGTGGATAGAGCGTCAGCCTGCGGACTGAAAGGTCCCAGGTTCGATTCCAGTCAGGGGCATGTAACTTGGTTGCGGGTACATCCCCAGTGGGAGATGTGCAGGAGGCAGCTGATCAATGTTTCTCTCTCATCGATGTTTCTAACTCTCCTCTCTCCTTTCCTCTCTGTAAAAAATCAATAAAATATATTTAAAAAAAAAAAACAGAGGCTGAAATCTTGATTCCTTTCCAATCTGCTTGGAACACTCCCGTGTTGCCAGTACAGAAACCAGGGACTGAGGATTCAGGCCGGTGCAGGACTTAAGGGAAGTAAACAAGAGGGTTGAGACTATCCATCCTACGGTTCCGAACCCTTACACTCTTCTCAGCGTCCTCAAGCCAGAACACCGGTTCTATACTGTTTTAGACTTAAAGGATGCTTTTTTCTCCTTACCCCTGGCAAAGCAGAGTCAACCTATCTTCGCCTTTGAGTGGGTGGACCCGACAGAGGGAGAGTCTGGACAATTAACTTGGACTAGGTTGCCGCAAGGGTTTAAGAACTCACCCACTCTGTTCGATGAGGCCCTAAACCAAGACCTCCGGGAGTTCCATCAGGACCATCCACGGGAGACTCTGCTCCAATATGTCGATGACCTCCTACTGGCCACGGAGGAGGAACAGGACTGTAGACAGGCCGCTCGAGAGTTGCTGACCACCCTAGATTATTTGGGGTATAGGGTGTCAGGCAAGAAAGCTCAGCTATGCACTACCCGAGTGACATATTTGGGTTACAACATAGAAGGGGGTAGGCGAACTTTATCCAGTAGCAGAATAAAGGCCATCTTGTCAATCCCCAGGCCTACCACCAAAAGGCAAGTCCGGGAGTTCCTCGGGGCAGTGGGTTTTGGCAGGCTATGGATACTAGGGTTTGCAGAAATTGCAAGGCCATTATACTCTGCAACGGGGGGAAAGGAGACCGCCGTAGTCTGGACAGAAAAGGAAGAAGAGGCTTATAAGAGACTCAAAGAAGCCCTGGTAAGCGCCCCAGCACTCGCCCTGCCAGACTTAACCAAACCCTTCCAGCTATATGTAGCTGAGAACAAAGGGGTGGCGAAAGGGGTCCTCACGCAACCCCTAGGAACATGGAAACGCCCCGTAGCTTATCTCTCTAAGAGACTTGACCCAGTGGCCTCGGGATGGCCCAACTGCTTGAGAGCCATTGCAGCCACGGCCCTCCTGGTAAAGGAAGCCTCAAAGCTCACCTTTGGCAAAATCTCCAGGTAGTTGCCCCGGATGCAGGTGAGACCTTATTAAGGAGCCCCCCGGAGAGATGGATGTCCACCGCCCGCGTTACCCAGCACCAGGTGTTGCTGCTAGACCCACCGCGAGTCAGCTTCCTGAAAACGGCTGCCTGGAACCCGGCCACACTCCTCCCTGACGAGGAGGCAGAGCCCCCTTTGCATGACTGCGAGGAGACATTGACTGTCCTCACTTCCCTCCTAGAGGACCTCGTGGACCAGCCCCTGCAGAATCCGGATGAGACCCTCTACAGAGTCTACACGGATGGGAGCAGCTTCGTAGAAGGAGGTACCCGGTATGCGGGGGTGGCAGTGGTGACACAAAAGGAGATTCTCTAGGCACAGGCCTTAGGACGAGGCACCTCAGCCCAAAAGGCAGAACTAATAGCACTCACTCAGGCCCTCCGGTGGGGAAAAGGAAAAAGAGTGAACATTTTCACAGACAGTCGGTATGCTTTTGCCACAGTACATGTGCATGGAGCCTTTATCAGGAAAGAGGTCTCCTGACCTCAGGAGGAAAGGACATTAAAAACGCTTCTGAAATACTTAACCTCCTGGCAGCCACATGGGGGCCCAAGGAGGTGGTGGTAATTCATTGCCGGGCGCACCAGAGGGGAAATAGCCCCCAAGCACAGGGAAATCGATTTGCAGACCAAACCACCAAGGAAGTGGCTAAAAGACCAGTAGGGCCCCTGGAGGTTCTCGTAGCCCTGCCAGCACAAAGGCTCCCAGAGAAGCCTACTTACCTACCGGAGGAGCAGAGGCTGGCTGAGAAGCTAAGGGCCCGGGAAGGAGAGGCTGGATGGCTAGTTCTGCCAGATGGGAGGCCTATAGTACCAGAAGCCCTGGGGTGGACCATCGCTTCCCAGACCCACCAAAGAACCCACCTGGGGGGTCAAAGCTATCAGAACTACTGGGAAGAGAATTCTACATCTCAGGGCTCCAGAAAATATCCCAAGACTTGGCCAGAAGGTGCCAAGTATGTGCCCAGGTGAACCAAGGGCCGCCTCTTGTGGCCGCGCCGGGGCAGCGATTCCGAGGTCAGAACCCCCGAGAACACTGGGAAGTGGACTTCACTGATACCAGGAGGACGAGGAGAATATAAGTACCTGCTGGTTTTTGTTGATACCTTCTCTGGATGGCCTGGGGCATACCCAACCAAGGCAGAGACAGCACAGGGAGTAGTTAGGAAACTCCTCACTGAAATTGTCCCCCGGTTTGGCCTGCCACTGTATGTGGTGTCCGACAATGGTCCAGCGTTTATCGCCAAAGTTACACAATCCATAGTTAAGGCCCTGAGAGTAACTTGCAAATTACATTGTGTTTATAGACCACAGAGTTTTGGACAGGTAGAGAGGATGAATCGGACCTTAAAGGAAACATTAACTAAATTAAAATTAGAGGCTGGAGAAAACTAGGTAAGTCTCCTTCCTTTTGCCCTCCTCAGAGCTAGGTGTACCCCGTATATAAAAGGACTCACCCCTTTTGAAATAACGTTTGGCAGTCCGCCACCTCTTCTTCCCCGCCTAAGGGAGGAAGAAATTGCCTGGCTGTCTACCCGAAATTTGCTTAAGTCCTTACAGGCTTTGCAGAGCAGCGCCAGGTCGGCACGAGTGGTGAGAGCGGTACGAGAGGAGGATGCACCGAGAACCAGTCCAACGCAGCCTGCCTTCTCTCTGGGTGATCTCGTCTGGGTGAAACGCCATGACCCCGGCAGCCTGGAACCTAGATGGGATGGACCCTACCAGGTGGTGCTGAGCACTCCAACCGCCATCAAAGTTGCAGGAAAAAGGCACTGGATCCATCGTACACAGGTTAAGAAGGCAAAAGACAGCGTCGAGGGATGGCGGGTCCAGAGGACCGGAGACCCGTTAAAGGTCAGACTCACTCGGTGTTCATCCTGACTCTTCTCGTCTGCATGCAGCCAGGATTGGGAAATCCCCATTCAGCCAAGAATTACTCTTGGGAGCTCACACGTACTATTGATGGGACTGTTATAGGCTCTGTTGTAGGAGTAGGGGCGCCTGTTATCCAGACAGATCTCTGCAAACCTTTTGGAAAAAATTGGGGAAATTCCCATGGCCAAACCATATCGACCAGGTATGGCTGGGGGACCAACCCTGGGTCACTGGAATTGAGTTATGGGTGCGGAAACTTGGCCCTAGAGCAAGGATTATGGCATGCACACTGAACATTATGTCTGCCCCCGGGAAGGGGGTAGTGCCTGTGGAGGAGAGGGCGACTTCTATTGTGCCTCTGGGGGCTGTGAGACTCTAGCCCTGTGGAAAAAACCTCCCACCGACAAGCTCCTCCGTCTGACCAGAGAGGTTCGACCTGGGGCCCCAAAGAAGAACTGCACTGTCGGAGATTGCAACCCCGTCATCCTCATACCTCTTGCCTGGTGGACTGACCAACGGGAAGGGGGAAAAACGTGGGGGCTAAGACTCTATGTCAGCGGCCGAGACCCTGGCCAGCTCTTCATTATTCAGCGCCGGACTCTTCCCTGGTGGCTCAACCGATTGGCCCCTTGCGTCCCCTAGACAAACAAAAGAGGCCGAGCTTGCCACAGCACCCAGCCCCAGCAAAACCTCCTGGTTCCCCTGAGTCACAAAAGCCTGGGAACCCCAGCCCTGCTCCACCTGCAGCTGCAACCTCGCCAGCCATTGGGAACCTACAACAGCTTTTAGGAGCAGGTGCAGGAAGACCAAACCAGCAGCTGCTGGGAACTCTGGACTTAATGTTTTCTTTCCTGAATCGCACCTCCCCAAACCTGACCGCGGATTGCTGGCTGTGCCTTAACCCTGAACCCCCATATTATGTTGGGATAGGGGCGGAGGCCCAGCTTGGGAAGGGTGCCTCTGCCATCAGGAACCTTTCGGCAGAAAGTCTGCCGGACGGACTGGGTATTGGGGACACAAACAACCAGGACTCACTCTTGGGGACCTCCTGAACCCAGGACCTTGTGTGTACCCTAGGAACTACTCCCTTAGCAGTTCCACTTATACAGATCTATGTAATTCATCTATCATACTTCCAAAGAATTATACAGGAGAGACCCCTACCTACTTAGTAGCTCCGGGGGGGACTTGGTGGGCACGTACAACTGGTATAACCCCTTGCATCTTCTCTCCAGTCCTCCAGCATCCGACGAACCCTGGACTCTGCATTCTAACTCATATCCTCCCACAGGTGTACTACTATTCGGGAGAAGGGGGCCGAGAACATTGAAACCTCGAACCCAAGAGGGTTAGAAGGGCCCCCATCCGAGTCCCCCTTCTTATGGGAATAGGACTAGCAGGATCCACGGCCGTCGGAACAGCCGCCCTAGCAACTGGCCACCAAAATTATAAAGAGTTAAGCAGGCAGACAGATAAAGATTTAAGCACTCTTGAGAAATCTGTTAGCCAACTGGAGGACTCCTCAGTTCACCTGAAGAGGTGGTGTTGCAAAACAGAAGAGGCCTAGATCTGCTTTTCCTAAAGCAGGGAGGCCTGTCTGGCCCCAGGGGAAACTTGCTGTTTCTACACCAACCACTCAGGGGTAATCAGGGAAAGCCTTAGTCAGCTGCAAAAACGGCTGGCCAACCGAGAAGAGGCAAGAAGGGCAGAAGGAAATTGGAATGAGAATTTATTTTCCTGGTCTCCCTGGCTAACTACCCCGCTCTCCGCACTGGCAGGACCAGTCATTATACTCCCCCTGGGGCTAATATTTGGCCCCTGCATTGCCAGATGCCTCCTCAACTTCATACAAAATCGAATACAGGCTGTAAAGTTAATGGTTTTACACACCCAATACTCCAGAATCTTAGAGGAGGACACTGAATCAAAGATCTGATTCGGACATAAGACGAGTAGGGAATGTGCTAGAGTGAGGGACTGAGCCATGGAAGGGTTATAAAATGTTACAGAATGTGCTACGGGAAGGAAATGAAACATGAGAAACTGAATGTGCTGGGAGGGGAACTGACTTATGGAGAGGGATTGTGTCAGGTTATGAAGAAGGATTGTGTAAGGGTTAGAGACCAAGGAAGAGAAATTGCTAGACTGTTTTAGAAAAACAATGTGTTATGATACGCTCCAGCGAGGTGTGACTCTGTTTACCTCCCCTTTGTACTTACGAACTTTTTACGAACTTCTAATGAAATGCTTTGTAGTTGTTTTTTTCTTTTTTTCTAACACTGTGTGATTTTGCTCAAAAGGATCATACTGCACCCTTGGTCTCTGCAACATGCTTCAGACCTTCCCAGAGGGGGAGGGTGCGGGCTGTGGTCTGGTGTCCAGCGTAATAAAGGCTCTTAAATGTAAATTCTGAGTCGGTGGTCTATCTCGCTGAGCCAACCCATAACAGGTCTCTCTCGCTGAGCCAACCCATAAAAGGTCTCTCTCGCTGAGCCAACCCATAACAGGTCTATCTCGCTATTGAACCCATGAGTGCCCTCACTGTTCCGCAAGGCATCCCAGTGGCATTTAACCAGCGGGCACTCCGCTCGGGCGGATTCTTGCTTCCCTTGGTCTTCAGAACACTGTTTCTCCGGCCCTGCCCTTCCCTCTTACTTCTCTTCCCCCCGGCCCTCGCTGCCCAGTGCCGTCTGGGGTGCTGCCTCCCCCGCCCGCCAGACTCACCTGCCACACTTCCACTTCGCGTTTCCCTTTGTGACCCGCAAGGAAAGGCCGCCGGCGCTCCTCGGGCTCCCTCCGGCGCGGCCCGGGGGACCGGTCTAGCCCTGAACTTCTGAGGGGCCCGCGGCCGCCTCGCAGACGGTGACGGGCACACGGGTGCGCCCAGCGCGCACCAACCCCACCAGCCGGGCGCGCGCCCCCACCACCGGAAGCTCCGTCCTGGAGACCCGCCCTCGTGGGCGGGGCTACCTCCTCCCGCCGCGTGACAGGCAAAGCCCGACCCCGCGGCCAGGCTGCTTTAGGCGCTCGGCGGGACCCTGGGGCTGTGGGGACCGGAAGGGAAGCCCCAGGTCCTCGGGGGCGGTGCTACCCCGTCCTGCCTGGTCAGAGTCCGAGCCGGGAGCCCTGGTCTGTGCAGTGAGTGCTGGTGGTCTGGGGTGTTGTTGTTAGAAATGCTCCGAAAAGGCGCCACGGGAACTTGAGAATCGCTCGGTAAGGCCAATGTGCTTCTCCGAAAGCTGCAAGGCCAACGGGAAAATGTTCGGGCCGAGCCCACCGAAGGGGAAGCCCGCCGTCCGCGTCGCTGACTCATGGCTACCCCCCAATCCACCTCTGATTGGCTTAAGGGCGTGGCTTCCCAATCTGGCGCGAATCGCGAATTCCAGGTCCAATGGAGTACCAGCAAATGGGGCTTAACTTAGTACAAGGAGGTGGAACAATAGCAACAAAGTTGATCTAAGGCTTTATAAGGAGGAAGTGAAGTTAGTAATGTTAACGTAAAAAACCATTGAGAGAATTTTAGTGAGTTTGAGCCAAACTGTCCACATATGCCAGGAAGCAGAACCTCAACAGAATGAGATAGTACTCCCGGGAATGGAGGGGTTACATTTTTATTTTTTAGACTAGAGGCCTGGTGCACAAAAATTTGTGCACTTGTGGGGGGCGGGGGGCGTCGGGTCCCTCAGTGCAGCCTGTGCCCTCTCCCAGTCTGGGACCCCTCGGGAGATAACGACCTGCTGGCTTAGGCCTGCTCCCGGTGGCAGAGGACAGGCCCAATCGCTAGGTGCAGCCCCTGGTCAGGCTCAGAGCAGGGCCGATTGGGGAGTTGGGGCACCGCCCCCTGTCATGCACAGAGCAGGGTGATCTGGAGGTTGTGATGCCACCCTCAGTCACGCTCAGGGTAGGGCTCATTGGGGGGTTGGGGCACCGCCCCTGTCACACTCAAGGCAGGGTGGATGGGGAGGTTGTGGCGCCACCCCCTGTCATGCACAGAGCAGGGCCAATCAGGGGGTTGGGGCACTGCCCCCTGTCACGCACAGAGCAGGGCCAATCAGGTGGTTGGGGCACTGCCCTCTGTCATGCACAGAGCAGGGCCCATCAGGGGTTGGGGTGCTGCCCTCTATCACCCACAGAGCAGGACCGATCAGGGGGTTGGGGCGCTGCCCCCTGTCATGCACAGAGCAGGGCCCATCAGGGGGTTGGGGTGCTGCCTCTGTCATGCACAGAGCAGGGCCCATCAGGGGGTTGGGGTGCTGCCCTCTATCACCCACAGAGCAGGACCGATCAGGGGGTTGGGGCGCCACCCCCTGTCATGCACAGAGCAGGGCCAATCAGGGGGTTGGGGTGCTGCCCCCTGTCATGCACAGAGCAGGGCCCATCAGGGGGTTGGGGCACTGCCCCCTGTCACGCACAGAGCAGGGCCAATCAGGTGGTTGGGGCGCTGCCCCCTGTCATGCACAGAGCAGGGCCCATCAGGGGGTTGGGGCGCTGCCCTCTATCACCCACAGAGCAGGACCGATCAGGGGGTTGGGGCGCCGCCACTCGAACACTCAGGGCAGGGCCGATGGGGAGATTATGGCTCTACCCCATCACACACAGAGCAGGGCCCTTGGGGTGGGGGTGGGGTTTTTGGCGCCGCACCCTGTCACACACAGAGCCGCAGGGCAATCAGGGGGTTTGGGCTCTACCCCCTGTCACGCCGATCCTGGTGCTGGGAGGCATATTACCCTTTTACTATATAGAATAGAGGCCTGGTGTACGGATGGGGGCAGAAAAAGAATTCAGAATAAGGGTGCTAGAGTGCATAAACCGGATGGAGGAAAAAATCAACAACCTCTGCAAGAAGCAAGAAGAAACAGATGAAAAAATTGATAACATATGGAAGAAGCTAGAAGAAACAGATGAAAAAATCAACAACTTAAGTAAGACCCAAAAAGAAATGAAGAGTGATATAGCTGCAATGAAAAACTCCATTGAAAGTATCAACAGTAGACTAGAAGCGGAGGACCGAATTAGTGAATTAGAAGACAAGGAAGCAAAACACACCCAAAATGTACTGCAATTGGAGAAAAAAATTAAAAGACAGGAGGAGAGCCTAAGGGAGCTTTGGGACAACATGAAACGAAACAACATATGAATAATAGGGGTACCAGAACAACAGAAGGATGAACAAGGATTAGAAAACCTACTCGAAGAAATAATATCAGAAAACTTTCCTGAGGTGGGGAAGAAAAAAGTCACACAAGCCCAGAGAGTCCCAAACAAGGTGAACCCAAAAAGACCCACACCAAGACACATCATAATCACCATGGCAAATGTTCAGGACAAAGAGAGACTCTTACAGGCTGCAAGAGAGAGACGGAAAGTTACATACAAGGGATCTCCCATTAGATTGTCAAATGATTTCTCAACAGAAACATATCAGGCCAGAAAAGAATGGACGGAAATTTACAAAGTGATGCAAAGCAAAGGACTGAATCCAAGAATACTCTATCCAGCAAGGCTATCATTCAAAATTAAAGGGGAAATAAGAAGCTTCACAGACAAAAAAAGGCTAAGGGAGTTTATCACCACTAAGCCAGCAATGCAAGGAATGCTAAAAGGACTGGTATAAAAAGAAGAAATAAAAAGCTCAGAAAGAAAACAGCCACACACAAAAAGAAATGGCTACAAACAAGTACCTTTCAATAATAACTTTAAACGTAAACGGACTAAATGCTCCAACCAAAAGACATCGAGTGGCTGAATGGATAAAAAAACATGACCCCTACATCTGCTGTCTATAAGAAACCCACCTCACTAGAAGGGACTCACACAGACTGAAAGTGAAAGGATGGAAAAATATCTTTCTGGCAAATGGAAAGGAAAAGAAAGCTGGGGTAGCAATACTTATATCGGACAAAATAGACCTCAAAGTGAAGGCCATAACAAGAGATAAGGAAGGCCACTTCATAATACTAAAGGGATCAATACAACAAGAAGATATAACCCTGGTAAACATACATGCACCCAATGCAGGAGCACCCAAATTCATAAAAAATCTCCTGGAAGATATCAAAGGAGAGATCGACAACAATACAATCATAGTAGGGGACTTTAATACACCACTGACAGCACTGGATAAGTTCTCTAGACAAACAGTCAGCAAAGATACAGCAATCCTAAATGACTCACTAGATCAGATGGACTTAATAGACATCTTCAGAACACTTCACCCCAATACCACGGAATATACATCCTACTCAAATGCTCATAAGACATATTCAAAAATAGACCATATATTGGGTCACAAGCAAAGTATCCCCAAATTCAAGAAGATTGAAATCATAAAAAGCGTCTTCGCAGACCATGATGGCATAATATTAGAAATAAACTACAATAAAAACAAACCAAAATACTATATTTACTATATTTAAAGTCTCAACAAACTTTACTTGTTAGAAACTCTATCTCATGGTGAAAGGTGCTTCTTATTCTCTGAAAAGCCATGTAGTTAGTACATGATTCTCATAGCCAGTTAGCCTGGAGGTCAAATCACCCCTGGTATTGCCGACAATCAAGGCTTAACTACAACAAGACTGTGCACAAAGACCACTAGGGGGTGCACCAAGAAAAGATACAAAAATGCGGAGACAAAGAAACAGGATGCAAATGTCAGAAATGGAAGATATAGAGCTCAAAACCACACTTTTAAAGTCTCTCAAGAACTGTCTAGAAGCTGCCGATAAACTTAGTAAGGCCCTCGAAAAGACTGGTGAGACCGCCGATAAATGTAGTGAGATCCTCAAGAAATCTAATGAGACCCTCGATGTTGTGATAAAGAACCAACTAGAAATTAAGCATACACTGACTAAAATAAAGAATATTATACAGACACCCAACAGCAGACCAGAGGAGCGCAAGAATCCACTCAGATTCGAAACACGAAGAAGCAAAAAACACCCAACTGGAAAAGCAAAATGAAAAAAGAATCTGAAAATACAAAGATAGTGTAAGGAGCCTCTGGGACAGCTTCAAACGTACCAATATCAGAATTATAGGGGTGCCAGAAGATGAGAGAGAGCAAGATATTGAAAACCTATTTGAAGAAATAATGACAGAAAACTTCCCCCACCTGGTGAAAGAAATAGACTTACAAGTCCAGGAAGTGCAGAGAACCCCAAACAAAAGGAATCCAAAGAGGGTCACACCAAGACACATCATAATTAAAATGCCAAGAGCAAAAGACAATGAGAGAATCCTAAAAGCAGCAAGAGAAAGAAACCCAGTTACCAACAAGGGAATACCCATACGACTGTCAGCTGATTTCTCAACAGAAACTTTGCAGGCCAGGAGGGAGTGGCAAGAAATATTCAAAGTGATGAATGCCAAGAACCTATAACCAAGATTACATTACCCAGCA
This sequence comes from Myotis daubentonii, assembly GCF_963259705.1. Taxonomy (NCBI): domain Eukaryota; kingdom Metazoa; phylum Chordata; class Mammalia; order Chiroptera; family Vespertilionidae; genus Myotis; species Myotis daubentonii. Next base: position 44,009,449 of record NC_081848.1, read on the forward strand.
AAGCTCTCATTCAGAACTGAAGGTCAGATAAAGAGCTTCACAGATAAGGAAAAGCTAAAGGAGTTCATCACCACCAAACCAGTATTACATGAAATGCTGAAAGGTGTCCTTTAAGAAGAGGAAGAAGAAGAAAAAGGTAAAGATACAAATTATGAACAACAAATATGCATCTATCAACAAGTGAATCTAAGAATCAAGTGAATAAATAATCTGGTGATCATAATAGAATCAGGGACCTAGAAAGGGAATGGACTGACTATTGTTGGGGGGGAAAGGGGTGTGGGAGATGCGGGAAGAGACTGGACAAAAATTGTGCACCTATGGCTGAAGACAGGGGGTGGTGAGTGAGGGCGGAGAGTGGGGTGGGAACTGGGAGGAGAGGACTTATGGGGGGAAAAAAGAGGAACAAATGTAATAATCTGAACAATAAAGATTTAATTAAAAAAAAAAAAAGAAAAGTCATGTAGTTAGTACAAATTTCAACTCAGGGCTCTTGTAACATTACAGTGCTTCGTTTGAAGCAATTTTCAACCTGTGGGTCGTGACCCCTTTGGGGTTTGTAGGACGCTTTCACAGGGGTCGCCTAAGACCATCGGAAAACACACTATAGTTACATGTTGTTTTCGTGATTAATCACTATGCTTTAATTATGTTCAATTTGTAACAATGAAATTGGGGGTTACCACATGAGGAACAGTATTAAAGGGTCACAGCATTAGGAAAGTTGAGAACCATTGCTCTAAACTGACTGTGAACATCAGTCCTAAGTTGGTTCATTTTCCCCTTCCCCTCAGTGCCTCATCTTGATAACCTCTGCAGCCGACTGTGATGTCCCCAAGAATGACCTACTTCCAAGTAGTCCTGTTGCCCCATGTATATACTGCCAGCTCCTCTCTGACAAACGAGCCAATAATACACAGTTGGGAAAGGATAGTTTCTCTTCAATGAACAGTGCTGGGAAAACTAGATACTCACATGCAAAGAATGAAATAAGACCCTTATCTTAAGTCAGTTGTTTATTTTATTTTTTTCCAATATGAAAAACACTTATCCTACAAAGCAAAAAAGACACAAAATGAGTGAGATTCTAACCTGCATTTTTGTTTCACTGTCCGTTTGTTAAAGAAACTTGCCAAAATTCATAGATTTGGCAGAGCATATGCTCAGACATTTAACCAAATATAGAGATAGCAAATGCACATCTGAAAAAAGGCTCACCATTAAGCCTTAGGAAGAATGAAATAGAACAACAGTAAATAAAGCATGACAAAGTTATAAAAAAAGTTTAAATGAAGGTCTGACCAAACCTTTTCTAGGATGTGGAGGCATTAACTCTGTCATACACTGCTGGAAGAATGCAAAAACATGCAATTGGCTTAAATCACAACTTCCTAATATCTTTAACTTAAACATTATCCTCTCCTCTGACTTGGAAATCGTATTATGAGTTATACATGAAGATAAATGAAACCTATCTCCATTTTAAGAATTATGCACAATGCCTATTAGGCCAGTGATTCTGTAGTAATTATGCTTTGCCCTAAACCCATCTATCTTATACCCAAGTGACCATCACACATGGAATTACAAACATTAGGATACATGGCCCTTTGCAAGATCTTTCAAAGTAATTCCTTTCAAAAGTATAGGCACACCTGTAAAGTCTCTGATGACAACGAAAGTAACTGTTTCTGGCAAAATATTTTCCACATTCACAGCAATCCTGAACCCGTTCTCCTGTGAACTCTCTGATGAAGATGCAACTGATTGTTAAGGCGTTTCTCCAGTGTGAAGTCTCTGATGATAACGGAGGCTACCCTTATTGATAAAAGATTTCCCACACTGACTGCACTCATAAGGCCTTTCTCCAGTGTGAATTCTCTGATGACAACGGAGGTAATTCTTACTGGTAAAAGATTTCCCACACTGACTGCACTCATAAGGCCTTTCTCCGGTGTGCGTTCTGTGATGACAACGGAGGCTACCCTTACTGGTAAAAGATTTCCCACACTGACTGCACTCATAAGGCCTTTCTCCAGTGTGAATTCTCTGATGACAACAGAGGCTCCTCCTACTGGTAAAAGATTTCCCACACTGACTGCACTCATAAGGCCTTTCTCCAGTGTGAATTCTCTGATGCCGACTGAAGCTCCTCCTATGGGTAAAAGATTTCCCACAATGACTGCACTCATAAGGCCTTTCTCCAGTGTGAATTCTCTGATGACAATGGAGCTTATTCTTAGTGATAAAAGATTTCCCACACTGACTGCATGCATAAGGCTTTTCTCCAGTGTGACATTTCTGATGATAACTCAACTCACAGTTCCTGACAAAAGATTTCCCACATTCACTGCACTCATAAAGCCTTTCTCCAGTGTGAATTCTCCGATGACAATGGAGCTTAGTCTTACTGATAAAAGATTTCCCACACTGACTGCACTCATAAGGCCTTTCTCCAGTGTGAAGTCTCTGATGATAACAGAGGCTCTTCCTACTGGTAAAAGATTTCCCACACTGAGTGCACTCATAAGGCCTTTCTCCAGTGTGAAGTCTCTGATGATAACTCAGCTGACAGTTCCTGACAAAAGATTTCCCACACTCATTGCACTTAAAAGGCTTTTCTCCAGTGTGAAGGCTCTGATGATAACGGAGGCCATCACTAGTGGTAAAAGATTTCCCACATTCACTGCACTTATAAGGCCTTTCTCCAGTGTGAAGTCTCTGATGACGAGAAAGACAAGAGATACTGGTAAAAAATTTTCCACATTCACCACACTCATATGGCTTTTCTCCAGTGTGAACTCTCTGGTGTTGCACGAGGGTTGAACTGTGGCTAAAGAATTTCCCACATTCGCCACACTCATGAAGCTTTTCTTTAGAATGAAGTCGCTGGTGTCGAATAAGCTTGGAGTGTTGATTATAGCATTTCCCACATTCACTGCACTCGTATGGACTTTCTCCTGTGTGCAATTTCTGATGATAATGGAAATCAGAGATTTTTGTAAAAGATTTTTCACATTCACGGCACACAAAACACTGTATTCCATTACAGACACCATGGTCCTGAGCAAGCTTCTGGTTGCAGCCAATGGCTTTCTTGCTGAAATAAAACTGCTTTGCACATGCCCCACACCTCAATAGTTTCAGGCTGTGTTGTGTTCCCTGCTGCTCAACCAAGTGGAAAATGTCTCTCAGGACTAGTCCACAACTCTCACAGGGGTGGCTCTTCTGGGAGGACACAGCTACATTGGGGTTCTTTGCCTGTGACACTCTCACAGAAACATGCTGTTCAATAGGTGCCTCCACATCCTCTGCTCCACAGCAGCAACCTAGAGAGGATATGAGTTCAAAGTTCTCCAGCATCACTTCGAGGAACAGGTGTCTCTGAGCCTCATCAAGGAGGCACCATTCCTCCTTAGAGAAGCGCACAGCAACATCCTCAAAGATCACAGGAACATCAGCTGGGGGCCTCTGTGGGTTGAACGGGGTGAGGATGGCAGGAGAGGAGGCAGCCAGGAGCACAGTGGTCCCTGTCCCAGGCCCCGCACTTGTCACCGGGGAGGCTGGTTGGTGGGGACCAGGACTCTTGCGCCTTCTCATTCTGGCGTCTCAACCAAGACCTAGTGCTGAGGATGCTCTGACCCACTTAGGTGATCCTGAGAGAAGAGGAAATGCCCATCACAAAGAGAACACTGGAAGTCAACTATTGACTGTATTTATACCCGGACATATGCCCTTGACAGGAGTCAAACCTGGGAACCTTCTGTCCACAGGCCAACACTTCCACTAAGCTAAACTAGCTAGGGCCAACTGTTGACTTTAAAAAGGGCAAACAACTGCCCTAACTGGTTTGGCTCATTTGATAGAGCGTTGGTCTCCAGACTGAAGGGTTCCAGGTTCGATTCTGGTCAAGGGCATGTACCGTGGTTTTGGGCACATCCCCAGTATGGTGTGTACCGGAGGCAGCTGATTGATGTTTCTTTCTCATCAAAGTTTCTAACTCTCTATGCCTCTCTCTTCCTCTCTGCAAAAAATCAATAAAATATATATATATTTTTTATAAAGGGCAAACAACTGCACTGCAAAGAATTTGTATGAGCAAGCGTAGCTTAAAAAGAGTCAGTTCATCCATGTCCTAAAGTACACTTGTTGGCTGGGTTTTCAAGTAATTTGGATGAGATAATCAAACTCATGTGTTTGGCTACAGAAATACAAGAGAATTGCTACTGATTTCAGATGAAAAGGTATCTGGAGAAGAAGTAATTACAGAGAGACATAAAATAACTTTGAGAGAAACATATTTTTTTCTAGGATAAAAGTTTTCAAAATGGATAAAAAAGAAGCAGTAACAAAGAAGACATTCATAATATTAAAGAACCACTAACTGTAAGGGAAAACCATCTCAGTAAAAATGAAAATTAAATATATTATGTTTAGCTAAAAGTAAAAATCTGAAATTGATGAGTTCAACAATGGCCAGAATTGGCAGATCTCAGGAAGGCCCATGTAACCACATGTCCCCATGTCCTTTGGCTCTTAATGCCACATCTGTCAGCTGTCAGCGCACTGGCTCACTCCAACAAGACTCCCCGAGCCTCAGCAACAGATGAAGAGAAACAGTTACCATGGCAATGGAGATAATTTAATTTTGTGACAACACAAAGTCCTGTCCTACCTAGAGAAGATAAGGCTCTGAGAGAATTCTTGCTCTAGATGTCCCCCATCTCGACAGTAGAGAGGCCTATATGAAGCAGTGACATAATTGAAGGAGTTTTTTCCTCAGATACCTTCCCACATTTATTGTCAACAGCCTCCTTCTAAATGTAGACTTATTGTCTGCACAAGATGGTAGTGCTTAATATGGAAAGTAAAACTCTGGAAACTTAATTTTTGAAAAAAAAATACTAATGGACAGGTACACGGGTACACTAATGGCACATCGTCAACAGGAAGGAAAAGAACTTCATAGGGAAAGGGAATGCTAAGGGTAAGGGTAAAGGTAAGGGGAAGGGACATTGATGTGAGAGAGAAATATTGATCGGTTGCCCTCTGTACACACCCCATCTGGAGATTGAACCAACAGAGTACTTTTGGTGCACATGGTGCCACTCTAACCCAGCAGTCCCCAACCTTTTGGACCTCACGCACCACCAGTGGTCCATGGACCACTGGTTGGCAACTGCTGCTCTATCCAATTGAGCCACCTGGCCAGGGCCTACAGTATAATGTTAAAAAAAAAACAATACACTTTTTAATTTGAAATAGTTCAAGGTACACAAGACATTAGAAAAATAGTATAGAGAGTTCCCTGGGCGTTTATCCAGTTTCCCCAGAGGGGATCATTCCCACCATCAGGAAGCACGCTAGTTCCATCACCACCAAGAAATTCCGGAGGAGAAACCAAGATGGCAACATATGTAAACACTGGAAATTGCTGCCTCATGTAGCCACTTCAAAAATACAACTAAAAGACAAAGCAGATATCATCCAGAACCACAGGAAGGCTGGCTGAGTGGAAATTCTACAACCGGAATGAAAGAGTAAAGCACATTGAGACTCAGAGGAGGTGCGGAAGTGAATTGCAGAGGTACTGAGGCACACGCAGAAAGGGATGGCAGCTGAGGACATGGTTGTCTTTTCAATTGGGAGGGAGTCTCAAGCTCCCGACTGCTCTGGACTGCAGTTCCGGGTGAGTCTCTGGGAACCCAGACTCATACGGGGAGAAACTGGACTGTCTGGCATCGGGCAGAACTCGAGGGCGACTTCCCTCAGAGGTGCTTGCAGCAATGACCGGGACATTGAGATGTGGAGCCTCTTAGGGTAGGACTGGGGAGCAGCCATAGCTGCTTGCTCCGCCCTGTTGATCCTGAGACCACGGCCCACTCAAACTGTTGCAGAGGCTTCTGCATATGAAAGGCCTGGCCCTTTGCAACCTGAAAATTACCTAACAAACTGCATCTGAATCAGAGCAACCAAGAACATCCAAAAGAAGGCCCAATGCCCCACAGCAGCTTGCATTGCTTCACAGCTGGGCCTCATCTGGGCAACTCCAAACCCAAACAAAGGAGAGGAATCTCTCCATAGGTCCTACTGAGTAGCCTCAGGCAAAGGCTAAATTAGCACCTCCTTAGAGATCCAAGAGACAGTGTACCCAGTGGCCAGTGTGGGATCATCCAAATTGCAGCTCCTCAGATCCATGGGGGACACACTCAGGGGGCGGACTCAGTGAGCACCAGGGCCCCGCTGAGGTGGGTCTTGCCCCAGACTGGTGTCTCCAGCTCAGGGGTTCTCCCACTGCAGACAGGGCTGATTCTTGCAGCCAACTGGCATGGGGGTAGGTTCCTCCCAGTGATCCCTGCAACAGTTAAGGCTTGACTACAACAAGACTGTGCACAAAGGCCAAAAGGGGTGCACCAAGAGTGTCCACCTTACCTAATTGGGGAGGCTGAGCCACTGGGCTCTTTAGGACAGCTAACAGAGAAAGAAACTTGGTCAACACATGGAAGCATAAAAAATGCGGAGAGAAAAAAACAGGTCACAAATGACAGAAATGGAGGAAAGCAAACTACTGGATATAGAGTTCAAAACCACACTTTTAAGGTTTTTCAAGAATTTTCTAAAAACTCTGATAAATTTAGTGAGACACTCAAGAAATCTAGTGAGACTGCCGATAAATATAGTGAGACCCTAAGGAAATCTAGTGAGACCCTCCAGGTTATGAAAAAGGATCAACTAAATATTAAGCATACACTGACTGAAATAAAGGATATTATGCAGAGTTCCAAGAGCAGACTAGAGGATTGAAAGAATCAAATCAAAGATTTGAAATACGAAGAAGCAAAAAACACCCAACCGGACAAACAAAAAGAAAAAAGAATCCAAAAATACGAAGATAGTGTATGGAGCCTCTGGTACAACTTCATGCGCACTAATATCCGAATTATAGGGGTGCCAGAAGAAGAGAGAGAGCAAGATATCGAAAACCTATTTGAAGAAATAATGACAAAAAACTTCCCCTACCTGGTGAAAGAAATAGACTTCCAAGTCCAGGAAGTACAGAGAACACCAAACAAAAGGAATCCAAAGAGGACCACACCAAGAAACATCACAATTAAAATGCCAAGAGCAAAAAAACAAAGAGAGAATCTTAAAAGCAGCAAGAGAAAGACAGTCAATTACCTAAAAGGGAGTACCCATATGACTGAAACCTGATTTCTGAACAGAGACTCTGCAGGCCAGTAGGGAGTGGCAAGAAATATTCAAAGTGATGAATAGCAAGAACTTACAACCTAGATTACTTTACGCAGCGAAGCTATCATTCAGAATTGAAGGTCAGAGAAAGAGCTTCACAGATAAAGAGCTTCACAGATAAGAAAAAGCTAAAGGAGTTCATCATCACCAAACCAGTATTATATGAAATGCTGAAAGGTATCCTTTAAGAAGAGGAAGAAGAAAAAGGTAAAGATACAAATTATGAACAACAAATACACATCTATCAACAAAGTGAATCTAAAAATTAAGTGAATAATCTGATGAGCAGAATAAACTGGTGAATATAATAGAATCAGGGGCATAGAAAGGGAGTGCACTGACTATTCTTGGGGGGGGGGAGTGTGGGGGGTGCAGGAAGAGACTGGACAAAAATCGTACACCTATGGATGAGAACAGTGTGTGGCAGGAGTAGGGGTGGGAACCGCGTGGAGGGGAGCTATGGGGGGAAAAAAGAGGAACAACTGTAATAATCTGAATAATAAAGATTAAAAAAGTACATAATGAAAACAAAAAAAAAAAGAAAGAAAGAAAGAACTTCACATGTGCACTAGCTCAGACTACAAACTCCACCATTAAGAGCAGCACCGACTCTACCCAGTTTTCCTGGGGCAGCTCTGGAATGCTAGTCTGCCTCCTGGGAAACCTCTCAGTCCTGGGAAATCTTGGAAAACTGCTACTGGAGCTGCACGCGTCTCAGTGAGGACGAGGGAAAGTAACTGGATAAACTGCAGAAGAAAAAAATAGTAGGTTCAGGCAGTAACTTGGTTCTCCTGGCTCCAGGGGATGGTAATTTCCATTAAACTAAGTGGTGACATCATAGAAATCTGAGAATGATGAGGAGAGCCCAGCTGGAGAGATCCAAGCTTCAGGAAGGGAAATGGAGACATCTTCAAGACCAGGATGTGATTTTCTTAGGTGGGATGTCATCCTGACAGGTGGGAGGGAGCAGAGGCCACTGTTACATATTCCTCTACTCGGGCCTGGATATATTTCTGAGCTTAAATCTGAAGTATGGACTAGAACTCACCTGAGGAGTGTCTCATGGATCTTCTTAGGGAAGAAGAGCAGCTGGAGCTCAGTTACCTTGAAGGAAGCACAGAGAAAAATATTACCTTGAATACTTCTTCCAAATTAGAACAAGGGAAATGTTTTTATTGCATGAAAATGTCAATTTCTTTGTCCTCTTACTGCAGCAATTTCAACTGTATACTCTGTGACATCTTTTTTCAATTTTAATACAAGTGGCCTGGTGCACGAAATTCTAGCACATTAAAAGGGAATTAGAGGAAATATTTTAATATTACTATTTGCCCTTTCTATATAAAAGAAGCATCAGAGATGAAAGAAAATTAGTAAAATGTATATGAAAATCTTCCTCTTGTCACTATGGGGTGTGCTGTGGGACCCAGAGTCAAATTCCAGTCCACACGCTCGCTCCTTGAAATTGCACAAGACCCAGATCAGCCGGCCCCACCCCTGTCCAGCCTTGCCAGGAGGGGTGCGCAGCCTCAGATCTCCCAGTGCATGCCAAGTGAGGGTGAAGCCTTAGGTCCCAAGGCCTGGGCCAGGGGTGTGCCGTGTGGTCCCCCCTCAAGCCCCGCTGGGTAGGGGGGCTTGGATTGAGGTTCCCTGGCATGGTGCCAGGGCTGGGGGGAGTGGCCCGAGGTCTCCCATCAAGCCCTGCCAGGTGGGGGTTCAGCCTGAGGTTCCCTGGCCCAATGCCACGGTGGAGGGGAGCTCCTTGAGCTCCCCTGTCAAGCCCTGCCAGGTGGGAGACATGGCCTGAGATCCCCTTTAAGTCCCGCCGGGCGGGGGATGCAGCCTCAGGTCCCTGCTGGTTAAGTCTCATTACGGGAACTTGGCCTCTGCTTGGGTGCAGACATTTTGTTACAGAAACCCCTGCCTCTATTGTGGGCACCACAATATTTGTGATGTTCATTTTGCATATTCCCTCTTCATTAAATAGGATATTCGTATTGATTTCAGAGAGGAAAGGAGAGGGAGGGAGGGATAGAAATATCAATGGTGAGAGAGAATCATTGATCAGCTGCCTTTTGCAAGCCCCACACTGGGGATTGAGCCCGCAACCCAGGAGTGTGCCCTGACTGAGAATCAAACTGTGACCTCCTGGTTCACAGGTTGATGCTCAACCACTGAGCCACGCTGGCTGGGCTGCACAACTGATTAGCCTCACAACTGTTGCTTTTAACTTAGGGGCTGGGAATCTTGCCCTGAGCATGAACGGCTTAGGAACTGACAAACACCTCAAGTGGAAATTGCACATTGAATCTTGGGCTCATTTCTCTAAGGTTCCCGCTTCCATTTCAAATCTCAGACTCCATGGCTGTGGGGAGCCAATATAGGATTAAAAGCCTCCGACTGACCTGTTGGCAAAATCACAAACAAGTCCCAGCTTAGAGGGCACAGTCCTCTTAGCATAATTAGGCTTGACCTTATAGGGCTCCCTAGATCTTACCTGGGAAGCTAATGGGCTGAGGGTAGTGCAACAAGAACAAAAACAAGTGAAACCCACCAGAACAGTGTAAACAAGTAAAACTCACAAGAACAGTGTAACTTTGGTAACCACTACCTTGTTTACCTCTGACTATAAAATAAGGCTCAGTTTGCCTCAGGATCTTTCCCTGTGGCCTCAGCCAGGCACAGGAAGATCCCCAGAGACTAAAGAGAGCTAGAGAGTTCTGAACGCTGTCTCCGTGTAAAACATTCTTCACTGACTCGGTCCACACCTTTGGGAACTGCTGGACCCCCGGGGCTGGACCCCGGCACATGGCATCTCTGAACTCCTACTTCCTGCTTCCCAGCCAACTGAAATGCCACAAGCCCTGGCCACCTCTTTCAGCTTGCTCTCTGTTCCTTGCTCTATGAACTAGTAAATGTTCTGGGGGGAAAGCACAGGTAATGTGGGGCTTGCCTAGGTGCTCCCACATTCTCTCCAGCAATTTCCTTCAGGTTCTGCCTGACTTCATTTTTCTCTAATACCTTCAGGTGCTTTAAGTATTTTATTCAGCTTTTCTACGATATAAGCTACACCGTCACCCGCAGATGTGGAGGTTGGATGCACTTTATGCTCATCCACAAAGGTCCTAAAGCTCCAAGGGACTGACTGGTTTAGGTTTCATTCACCCCAGATTTCTGACTGTTTTCTTACCCCTTCCTTACATGTTGGGGAGCACAAGAGACTTGGTTGGAAAGTTTGTAAGGAGGACATTCTGATAAAAGGGAAGTGTGTGGGAGGCCTACTGCCCTGTTTACCAGAATGCAGACTTAGGGGAGACTGAGCGGAGTGTCAAAGGCGGTGCCCCTAATTATTCCCTGATCTTTGCAAACAAGTTTGTGTATATGCGGACCCCTGGGTGCTTACTGGAATCCTTATGCTTAACCCCTGGGTTCCCTTGCCTAGGGGACAGTGTAAACATATGTGTCCTCCCAAGGATCTCAACTAATCTAACACACAAGAGCCAAGAGTTTGTTTTGGTTTAATCACTTAACCTTTTGAAATTCCAAGGGACTCATTCATTATTTTGGAAGCGGGTAAGGGGAGGACACTAAGCATACCTCTCCTCTATCACCGGTGTTTCCACGGCCACTTCTAAAGCTGTCCGGGCTTCAGTGTAAGGGGGACACGAAGTACCTACACACCGCTCTCCGCCAAATCCAGTGCCTGTGATGGGGGGCAGAGACCATGGCGTGGAAAGATTACTGAATGTGCTGGGGGAGGGACCATGGCATGGAAAGATTACTGAATGTGTTGGGGGTAGGGGCTGTGACAGAAAAATTACTGATTGCTTTAAAGAAACAAGTGGTATGATATGCTCCAGCCATTTGTGACTCTGTTTACGTCCCCTTTGTACTTATGAACTTTTTATGAACTTATAATGAAATGCTTTGTAGTTGGTTTTTTCTTTTTTCTAACACTGTGTGATTTTGCTCTAAAGGATCATACTGCACCCTTGGTCTCTGCCACATGCTTCAAACCTTCCCAGAGGGGGAGGGTGCAGGCTGTGGTCAGCTGGACACCTTAATAAAGGCTCTTAAATGTAAATTCTGACTCGGTGGTCTATCTCGCTGAGCCAACCCATAAAATTTGGAGGCCCGCAGCGAGATACCCGGCAGGGAGGAGAGGGATCCCTTATTTAGGGCTGGACGCTCTCCCCCGGAAGAGAGGGAGGGACCTCCTATATAAGGTAGGAGGCTCTCCCCAGGAAGGACAGAGAGGGTCCCCTTATTTAGGACTGGAGGCTCTCCCCTGGAAGGGAGGAGAGGGACCCCCTCCCCTAGTCAAGGCAGGAGGCTCTCCCCCACTTGTTGCCGGGCACTCGGCTAGATACCGCACAGTTGTGGAAAACGACTACCAAGGAGGCCTCCAGTCCACCCAAAACTTTCAATTTGGAAACCGATCCACCTGGACTCTCAATCGAGGTAAGGACCGGTCGTTAAACTGGAATTGGGACGTCCCACGGAAGGACCTATACGGAGGGCTGGACGCAGCGGTACTCCTGGTCCTGACCCACGGCCACGACGGTGGCAGGGGTCCCTGGTTCGTGCGGCTGTAGGCTGCACAGGGTTTGTCTGTCTGATATTTGTTGTCTTGGTGTTTGTCAAAATGGGTCAAGGGTCGTCATCGTCTGCTTCTGTGTGCACCCCACTGCAATGTTTTTTGAACAATTTTCAGGACTTCAAGAAGCGAGCTGAAGGATATGGTCATGATGTTAATGCTTTTGATTCGCAGAAATTCTGTGAAAGGGAGTGGCCCACTTTGCAGGTGGGATGGCCAGACGTAGGGACTTATGATTTAACCGCTGCTTATCGGGTTCACCATGTTGTTTACGGCCGGCCGGGCCACCCCGACCAAATTCCCTATATTCAAGTGTGGGTCGATATTTTGACTGAAAAACCAAGGTGGTTACAGAGTTGTCAGAATAAAGAAGGGAAATTGGGACAGAGACAGACAGTCCTTTTGACCTCAGCCAAGAAGGGCAAAACTCCCCCTGTTTTGCAAGATACGGGTGAGGAGGCACTCCCCAGGGTCAGGCCTCCCCCATATGCTCCTCCCCCCACCGGTCCCATGGTGGCAAATGACTCCGGTCCGGAGCCGGAGCCCCTGTCTTCTCCACAGCCAGTTTCCTTTCGTCCGGAAAACGCAGTCCAGGGCCCGGCTCCGTTCTCCCCTTCTCTCATGAGGCAAGAGACAGCGTATGGAGAGGGAGAAAAGAGGGGGAGAAGCTGCGGGACCCTTCGGCATCCGCCAGTCCTGCAGCTCCCATGTTGCCATTAAGGCAAGCAGGCCCTCTGGATTTAGGTCCAGACGGGCAGCCTTTCATGGTTTATGTCCCCTTTTCTACCAGTGACCTATATAATTGGAGAGCCAGAATCCTTCTTTCTCCCAGAATCCACAGGGGTTGATCTCTCTTTTAGAGTCTGTGTTTTTTACCCATCAACCTACCTGGGATAACTGTCAACAGTTGATGCAAACTCTTTTCACTTCAGAGGAGAGAGAGAGTGTCAAGGCGGAAGGGAGGAGATTTGTGCTGGGTCCGGATGGGCAGCCTACCTCTGACCAAGACAGATTAGAGGCTGTGTTTCCCTCTAGGCGACCTAACTGGAATCCCAATAGTGAGAGGGGTAAGGAGGCTCTCGATCGGTATCACCAGACTCTATTGGGGGCCATCCGAGCTGGTTTTTTCGGAGACCCACAAACCTATCTAAGGCGACAGAGACAGTCCAGAGGCTTAAGGAGAGCCCGGCAGCTTTCCTTGAGAGGCTGTGCGAGGCCTATCAGGTATATACCCCCACTGACCCTGATGCCCCGGAAAATCGGAGGGCTGTCATTGTTGCATTTGTTTCCCAGTCAGCCCCAGATACTAGAAAAAAAATTACAGAAGTTAGAAGGCTTTGAGGGGAAATCAATCTCTGAGTTGGGTGAGGTGGCCCAGAAGGTTTTCAACAATTGGGAGGACCCGACGGTAGGTTTAAACACCCGGATGGCCAAGGTCCTCCTGGCCTTAAACGAGGGAAAAGCCCAAAGGGCCGGAGAGACAATAAGGGCAAAAAAAGCCTCCTGGAAAAAAAGAAGTCCAACCCCGGATTGGGAAAAATCAGTGTTCATTTTGCAAAAAGGAAGGACACAGGAGAAGGAGTGCCCTGAATGTGCGGGGGAGCCGAATCCTGTGCTGGTGGAGGAGGTGGATTAGGATTGTCAGGGCTCAGCTGGCCCCCAAGAGCCCAGGATAAGTGTGACAGTGGGGGGCCAAAGGGTGGACTTCCTTGTGGACACGGAAGTCACCTTCTCTGTCCTGCAACAGCCAGTGGGTCCAGGCTCTAAGACCAAAATCCCCATCAAAGGGGCAACTGGAAAAGTAAAATCCTACCCATGGACTAAAGGTCGGCTCAGTGACCTAGGAAACGGCTCAGTGACTCACTCATTTCTAGTAATGCCAGAGTGCCCGTACCCTTTGATAGGCCGGGACTTGCTGAGTAAATTACGGACCACACTCTCTTTTGAAGGGTCAGGGCCAGAGGTCAAGTTATAAGACCCAGGGACTGCGGGGATATATCTCCTGACATTGCCCTTACAGGAGGAACGTTTACTACATGAGGAGGAGCCTGGGGAAATCTCAGCAGATGCCTATCTCCAACAATTAAGACAGGCTATCCCGGGAGGTTGGGTGGAGGACAATCCGCCAGGGTTAGCTAAACACCGGCCTCCAATTGTAGTCCAGCTGACCAGCAGTGCCACCCCAGTCAGAGTCCGGCAATATCCAATGAGCCAGAAGGCGAGAGTGGGAATCCCCAAGCACATTAAGAGGCTGAAATCAGGATTCCTTGCCAATATGCTTGGAACACCCCCCTGTTGCCAGTACAGAAACCAGGGACTGAGGATTCAGGCCGGTGCAGGACTTAAGGGAAGTAAACAAGAGGGTTGAGACTATCCATCCTACGGTTCCGAACCCTTACACTCTTCTCAGCGTCCTCAAGCCAGAACACCGGTTCTATACTGTTTTAGACTTAAAGGATGCTTTTTTCTCCTTACCCCTGGCAAAGCAGTGTCAACCTATCTTCGCCTTTGAGTGGGTGGACCCGACAGAGGGAGAGTCTGGACAATTAACTTGGACTAGGTTGCCGCAAGGGTTTAAGAACTCACCCACTCTGTTCGATGAGGCCCTAAACCAAGACCTCCGGGAGTTCCATCAGGACCATCCACGGGAGACTCTGCTCCAATATGTCGATGACCTCCTACTGGCCACGGAGGAGGAACAGGACTGTAGACAGGCCGCTCGAGAGTTGCTGACCACCCTAGATTATTTGGGGTATAGGGTGTCAGGCAAGAAAGCTCAGCTATGCACTACCCGAGTGACATATTTGGGTTACAACATAGAAGGGGGTAGGCGAACTTTATCCAGTAGCAGAATAAAGGCCATCTTGTCAATCCCCAGGCCAACCACCAAAAGGCAAGTCCGGGAGTTCCTCGGGGCAGTGGGTTTTGGCAGGCTATGGATACTAGGTTTTGCAGAAATTGCAAGGCCATTATACTCTGCAACGGGGGGAAAGGAGACTGCCGTAGTCTGGACAGAAAAGGAAGAAGAGGCTTATAAGAGACTCAAAGAAGCCCTGGTAAGCGCCCCAGCACTCGCCCTGCCAGACTTAACCAAACCCTTCCAGCTATATGTAGCTGAGAACAAAGGGGTGGCGAAAGGGGTCCTCACGCAACCCCTAGGACCATGGCAACGCCCCGTAGCTTATCTCTCTAAGAGACTTGACCCAGTGGCCTCGGGATGGCCCAACTGCTTGAGAGCCATTGCAGCCACGGCCCTCCTGGTAAAGGAAGCCTCAAAGCTCACCTTTGGCAAAATCTCCAGGTAGTTGCCCCGGATGCAGGTGAGACCTTATTAAGGAGCCCCCCGGAGAGATGGATGTCCACCGCCCGCGTTACCCAGCACCAGGTGTTGCTGCTAGACCCACCGCGAGTCAGCTTCCTGAAAACGGCTGCCTGGAACCCGGCCACACTCCTCCCTGACGAGGAGGCAGAGCCCCCTTTGCATGACTGCGAGGAGACATTGACTGTCCTCACTTCCCTCTGAGAGGACCTCGTGGACCAGCCCCTGCAGAATCCGGATGAGACCCTCTACAGAGTCTACACGGACGGGAGCAGCTTCGTAGAAGGAGGTACCCGGTATGCGGGGGTGGCAGTGGTGACACAAAAGGAGATTCTCTAGGCACAGGCCTTAGGACGAGGCACCTCAGCCCAAAAGGCAGAACTAATAGCACTCACTCAGGCCCTCCGGTGGGGAAAAGGAAAAAGAGTGAACATTTTCACAGACAGTCGGTATGCTTTTGCCACAGTACATGTGCATGGAGCCTTTATCAGGAAAGAGGTCTCCTGACCTCAGGAGGAAAGGACATTAAAAACGCTTCTGAAATACTTAACCTCCTGGCAGCCACATGGGGACCCAAGGAGGTGGTGGTAATTCATTGCCGGGGGCACCAGAGGGGAAATAGCCCCCAAGCACAGGGAAATCGATTTGCAGACCAAACCACCAAGGAAGTGGCTAAAAGACCAGTAGGGCCCCTGGAGGTTCTCGTAGCCCTGCCAGCACAAAGGCTCCCAGAGAAGCCTACTTACCTACCGGAGGAGCAGAGGCTGGCTGAGAAGCTAAGGGCCCGGGAAGGAGAGGCTGGATGGCTAGTTCTGCCAGATGGGAGGCCTATAGTACCAGAAGCCCTGGGGTGGACCATCACTTCCCAGACCCACCAAAGAACCCACCTGGGGGGAACAAAGCTATCAGAACTACTGGGAAGAGAATTCTACATCCCAGGGCTCCAGAAAATATCCCAAGACTTGGCCAGAAGGTGCCAAGTATGTGCCCAGGTGAACCAAGGGCCCCCTCTTGTGGCCACGCCGGGGCAGCGATTCCGAGGTCAGAACCCCCGAGAACACTGGGAAGTGGACTTCACTGATACCAGGAGGACGAGGAGAATATAAGTACCTGCTGGTTTTTGTTGATACCTTCTCTGGATGGCCTGGGGCATACCCAACCAAGGCAGAGACAGCACAGGGAGTAGTTAGGAAACTCCTCACTGAAATTGTCCCCCGGTTTGGCCTGCCACTGTATGTGGGGTCCGACAATGGTCCAGCGTTTATCGCCAAAGTTACACAATCCATAGTTAAGGCCCTGAGAGTAACTTGCAAATTACATTGCGTTTATAGACCACAGAGTTCTGGACAGGTAGAGAGGATGAATCGGACCTTAAAGGAAACATTAACTAAATTAAAATTAGAGACTGGAGAAAACTGGGTAAGTCTCCTTCCTTTTGCCCTCCTCAGAGCTAGGTGTACCCCGTATATAAAAGGACTCACCCCTTTTGAAATTACGTTTGGCAGTCCGCCACCTCTTCTTCCCCACATAAGGGAGGAAGAAATTGCCTGGCTGTCTACCCGAAATTTGCTTAAGTCCTTACAGGCTTTGCAGAGCAGCGCCAGGTCGGCACGAGTGGTGAGAGCGGTACGAGAGGAGGACGCACCGAGAACCAGTCCAACGCAGCCTGCCTTCTCTCCGGGTGACCTCGTCTGGGTGAAACGCCACACCCCTGGCAGCCTGGAACTTAGATGGGATGGACCCTACCAGGTGGTGCTGAGCACTCCAACCGCCATCAAAGTTGCAGGAAAAAGGCACTGGATCCATCGTACACAGGTTAAGAAGGCGAAAGACAGCGTCGAGGGATGGCGGGTCCAGAGGACCGGAGACCCGTTAAAGGTCAGACTCACTCGGTGTTCATCCTGACTCTTCTCGTCTGCATGCAGCCAGGATTGGGAAATCCCCATTCAGCCAAGAATTACTCTTGGGAGCTCACACGTACTATTGATGGGACTGTTATAGGCTCTGTTGTAGGAGTAGGGGCGCCTGTTATCCAGACAGATCTCTGCAAACCTTTTGGAAAAAATTGGGGAAATTCCCATGGCCAAACCATATCGACCAGGTATGGCTGGGGGACCAACCCTGGGTCACTGGAATTGAGTTATGGGTGCGGAAACTTGGCCCTAGAGCAAGGATTATGGCATGCACACTGAACATTATGTCTGCCCCCTGGAAGCGGGTAGTGCCTGTGGAGGAGAGGGCGACTTCTATTGTGCCTCTTGGGGCTGTGAGACTCTAGCCCTGTGGAAAAAACCTCCCACCGACAAGCTCCTCCGTCTGACCAGAGAGGTTCGACCTGGGGCCCCAAAGAAGAACTGCACTGTCGGAGATTGCAACCCCGTCATCCTCATACCTCTTGCCTGGTGGACTGACCAACGGGAAGGGGGAAAAACGTGGGGGCTAAGACTCTATGTCAGCGGCCGAGACCCTGGCCAGCTCTTCACCATTCAGCGCCGGACTCTTCCCTGGTGGCTCAACCGATTGGCCCCTTGCGTCCCCTAGACAAACAAAAGAGGCCGAGCTTGCCACAGCACCCAGCCCCAGCAAAACCTCCTGGTTCCCCTGAGTCACAAAAGCCTGGGAACCCCAGCCCTGCTCCACCTGCAGCTGCAACCTCGCCAGCCATTGGGAACCTACAACAGCTTTTAGGAGCAGGTGCAGGAAGACCAAACCAGCAGCTGCTGGGAACTCTGGACTTAATGTTTTCTTTCCTGAATCGCACCTCCCCAAACCTGACCGCGGATTGCTGGCTGTGCCTTAACCCTGAACCCCCTTATTATGTTGGGATAGGGGCGGAGGCCCAGCTTGGGAAGGGTGCCTCTGCCATCAGGAACCTTTCGGCAGAAAGTCTGCCGGACGGACTGGGTATTGGGGACACAAACAACCAGGACTCACTCTTGGGGACCTCCTGAACCCAGGACCTTGTGTGTACCCTAGGAACTACTCCCTTAGCAGTTCCACTTATACAGATCTATGTAATTCATCTATCATACTTCCAAAGAATTATACAGGAGAGACCCCTACCTACTTAGTAGCTCCGGGGGGGACTTGGTGGGCACGTACAACTGGTATAACCCCTTGCATCTTCTCTCCAGTCCTCCAGCATCCGACGAACCCTGGACTATGCATTCTAACTCATATCCTCCCACAGGTGTACTACTATTCGGGAGAAGGGGGCCGAGAACATTGAAACCTCGAACCCAAGAGGGTTAGAAGGGCCCCCATCCGAGTCCCCCTTCTTATGGGAATAGGACTAGCAAGATCCACGGCCGTCGAAACAGCCGCCCTAGCAACTGGCCACCAAAATTATAAAGAGTTAAGCAGGCAGACAGATAAAGATTTAAGCACTCTTGAGAAATCTGTTAGCCAACTGGAGGACTCCTCAGTTCACCTGAAGAGGTGGTGTTGCAAAACAGAAGAGGCCTAGATCTGCTTTTCCTAAAGCAGGGAGGCCTGTCTGGCCCCAGGGGAAACTTGCTGTTTCTACACCAACCACTCAGGGGTAATCAGGGAAAGCCTTAGTCAGCTGCAAAAACGGCTGGCCAACCGAGAAGAGGCAAGAAGGGCAGAAGGAAATTGGAATGAGAATTTATTTTCCTGGTCTCCCTGGCTAACTACCCCGCTCTCCGCACTGGCAGGACCAGTCATTATACTCCCCCTGGGGCTAATATTTGGCCCCTGCATTGCCAGATGCCTCCTCAACTTCATACAAAATCGAATACAGGCTGTAAAGTTAATGGTTTTACACACCCAATACTCCAGAATCTTAGAGGAGGACACTGAATCAAAGATCTGATTCGGACATAAGACGAGTAGGGAATGTGCTAGAGTGAGGGACTGAGCCATGGAAGGGTTATAAAATGTTACAGAATGTGCTAAGGGAAGGAAATGAAACATGAGAAACTGAATGTGCTGGGAGGGGGGACTGACATATGGAGAGGGATTGTGTCAGGTTATGAAGAAGGATTGTGTAAGGGTTAGAGACCATGGAAGAGAAATTGCTAGACTGTTTTAGAAAAACAATGTGGAGACGGAAGATGGCGGCGATATAGGCAGACGCGTCCCAGGTTGTGTCCCGGAGCAAATGGAGTGAGCAGCTGAAACTAGTAACACTCACACCGAATTGGCGAAATTGCTCAGCTGGTGAGAGGGTTTGCAGCCGGGAAGAGCAGAACTCCCCTGGAAAGGTAAAAAAACCAGCGATTTGGGCAGGAAAGTTTGCCAGACCTCTGAGCCCAGAGAGTCGGAGGGAGACCACGTGGCAGACAGCCGCGTCCCTTGGGACAGGCACAGCCCCTGACGGGGGGGAAAGGAGAACCGCGGGATTCCTGGCGCCGCCGGGGGAATTGAGATCTGGGTTCTGTGATCACGGAGGACTGAGCCTAAAGGGGGCAGCCTGAAGAGCTGACCTGACCATGCAGTCCCGGTAAGAGAAGAAGCTTACAGAAACCAAGCCTTCCCCGTTTCCGCGGCCGGCGTTTGTTTGTTTGTTTTCACTGAATCCTGTTCATGGGACATTTTGGATACAGACACTCACCTGTGCTGAAGAGAGGGAGAGTGTGCGGAGGAGCGGAATCTGGGGAGAGACTGGGGAAAGAGGGGGAGCCGGGAGAGGTGGCAGTGAATTGAGTGCTGAGACACCCCTGAGCCCAGGACTGGGGCAGCCATCCTCTCCGGAGAGTGAGACTCCACCCACCAGCCCCCAGGCAAGGAGCACAGCCACACCCAGATTCCACCCTGTACGAGATCAAGGATTAAGATAACCTGATCAGTCCCTGGGAGTTAACAGGGTCTGGCCTATAGAGGGATTTTCAATCCCAGCAACAACATAGCACCGGTAACTAACTATTATGCAGTCAGCTCTGGGCAGTGAACTTCCACTGGACAGAGAGGCCCTATAGCCTCAGAGGCCAACCCCAGAACACTGCCACCCAGAGGCTGACCCACAAACTGACTCTTTGCTAAACACAAAATAAGGCAGTCTGGGAAATAAATGCGGCATGCTTTAAAATAAGGACTGTGGTTTACAACACAGAGGAACAGTATATCACAGGGAAACTCAACACTCTCCTGAATACCTGGAAGGTCTAAGGCGAGCCACACTGAAGAATAGAAGAAAGGAAGGACCTTCACTACTGCAATTTTTTTTTTCTTTTTTCACTTTTTAACTAAGAAACCAATTTTTTTTCTTTTTTTTTTTTCCTGTTCTTTTTTTTTTTCTTTTCTTCTTTTTCCATCACCTGATTTTACCCTTTTAATTACTACCTTCTTATTTTTAACCAGTATTATTACTGCTACCATTTTACCATTTTTTAAAGTGCCATTTTATTTTCTCTTTATTTTATTTTGGGATTAGTGTTCTCCATTCTATTTTCATCGTTATATTATTGGTTGTTTCTAGGTTGCATTCATATCCAGGGAGCTGTTGCTGGAATTTGTTGGGATTAATGGCTGTTCTATAGAAGTATTCTCCTCATATAAAAAGTCTCTTCCCCTCTTCCACTTCATTCTCTCTTTTCGCTCTTTTTTTTTTTTTCTCTTTTCTTTTCTCGCTTTTATTTTCCCCCCTCCTTTTTCCCAATTTCATTTTTGCACTCCTTTTTTTGGTCCCTACTTTTCTTTTCTTTTTTCCCTTTTATCTTTTTCTCTTCCTTCTTCCTTATCCCCTAATTCTCTTAATTCAGGTGGTCACCTTTATTTGGGGTTATTAATATCGTGAATATATTTGTGTATAGTGCCTGGTACGTGGTGCCTTGTTGTGTTGTATTTTGTGCCTTTAAATCAACGCAGCAGATCCAAGCAACAGCAACCTCCTGAGCACCACATCCTCTGCTGAGGAACAGCAGCTGTACGTGAAACCTCGCCCCACCAGCCAGAAGAGCCACCACAGCTGTGAACAGCACCCACCAGAGGAGCTGCTGCCAACTGAAGAGCAGCTGCTGGAGAACCAAGATGGCGGCATAGGTTAACGCCGGAGTTTGCTGCTTTGAACAACTACTTCAAAAGTAAAACTAAAAGACGGAAGGGACATCACCCAGAACCGCAGGAACGCTGGCTGAGTGGAAGTCCTACAACTAGGAGGAAAGAGAAACGCATACGGACACTCAGAGGAGGCGCAGTGCTGAAGTCAAATTCTGAGGTGCGGAGTGCGGGAAGCGGACTGGCGGCGGAGGGCGAGGTTGTTGTTTTCAATCGGGAGGGAGTTGCAGACTCTGAGCTCCAGATACAGGCGAGTCTTTAGGGACCCAGACTCAAACGGGACTGTCTGGCTTCAGTCAGAGCGAGTGCAGCTTTCTCTCCCAGCTTTGCAGGGGGTGCTGGGACTCAGAGAGGCAGAGCCCCTGGGGACAGGACTGAGAGCCGCCATAACTGCTCTCTCCAGCCCACCCTGTTGATCCTGTGCGACCCACCGGCCCCGCCCAAGCCCTGCACAGAGGCATTTGCCGGATAGCCTCAGGCAAAGGCTAGATTAGCACCTCCCTAGAGGACAGAAGTTCTCTCACTGCTGACACAGCTGATTCTCATAGCCACTTGGCCTGGAGGTCAAACCCTCCCTGGGATTAGCTATAACAATCAAGGTTTAACTATAAGACTGCGAACAAAGACCACTAGGGGGTGCACCAAGGAAGCATAACAAAATGTGGAGACAAAGAAACAAGACAAAATTGTCAAAGGAAGATATAGAGTTCAGAACCACACTTTTAAGGTCTCTCAAGAACTGTTTAGAAGCCGCCGATAAACTTAATGAGATCTACAACAAAACTAATGAGACCCTCGATGTTATGTTGGGGAACCAACTAGAAATTAAGCATACACGGACTGAAACAACGAATATTATACAGACTCACGACAGCAGACCAGAGGAGTGCAAGAATCAAGTCAATGATTTGAAATGCGAGGAAGCAAAAAACACCCAACCGGAGGGGCGGAATGAAAAAAGAATCCAAAAATGCGAGGATAGTGTAAGGAGCCTCTGGGACAGCTTCAAGCGTACCAACCTCAGAATTATAGGGGTGCCAGAAGATGAGAGAGAGCAAAATATTGAAAACCTATTTGAAGAAATAATGACAGAAAACTTCCCCCACCTGGTGAAAGAAATGGACTTACAGGTCCAAGAAGCGCGGAGAACCCCAAACAAAAGGAATCCAAAGAGGACCACACCAAGACACATCATAATTAAAATGCCAAGAGCAAAAGACAAAGAGAGAATCTTAAAAATAGCAAGAGAAAGAAACTCAGTTATCTACAAGGGAATACCCATACGACTGTCAGCTGATTTCTCAACAGAAACTTTGCAGGCCAGAAGGGAATGGCAAGAAATATTCAAAGTGATGAATACCAAGAACCTACAACCAAGATTACTTTATCCAGCAAAGCTATCATTCAGAATTGAAGGTCAGATAAAGAGCTTCACAGATAAGGAAAAGCTAAAGGAGTTCATCACCACCAAACCAGGATTATATGAAATGCTGAAAGGTATCCTTTAAGAAGAGGAAGAGGAAGAAAAAGGTAAAGATACAAATTATGAACAACAAATATGCATCTATCAACAAGTGAATCTAAGAATCAAGTGAATAAATAATCTGATGAACAGAATGAACTGTTGATTATAATAGAATCAGGGACATAGAAAGGGAATGGACTGACTATTCTTGGGGGGGAAAGGGGTGTGGGAGATTCGGGAAGAGACTGGACAAAAATCGTGCACCTATGGATGAGGACAGTGGGTGGGGAGTGAGGGTGGAGGGCGAGGCGGGAACTGGGTGGAGGGGAGTTATGGGGGGGAAAAAAGAGGAACAAATATAATAATCTGAACAATAAAGATTTAATTTAAAAAAAAAAAAGAGCAGCTGCTAACGCAACCGCCCGAAGAGCAACCACAGACCATGGAGTCACTGCCACCAAGGGAGCAACCACTGAACGACTCAACGTCTAGATATGTCAGTGAGATGAAACATGGGTAGACAAAGAAACCCCCAAAGGAAAGAGAAGGAGGCCTCTCCAGAAAAGCAGCTAAGTAATACAGAGGCATGACACATGACAGATAAAGAATTCAGAATAAGGGTCCTAGAGTGCATAAACCGGATGGAGGAAAAAATCGACAACCTCTGCAAGAAGCAAGAAGAAACAGATGAAAAAATCGATAACATATGGAAGAAGCTAGAAGAAACAGATTAAAAAATCAATAACATATGGAAGAAGCTAGAAGAAACAGATGAAAAAATCAACAACTTAAGTAAGACCCAAGAAGAAATGAAGAGTGATATAGCTGCAATGAAAAACTCTATTGAAAGTATCAACAGTAGACTAGGAGAAGCGGAGGACCGAATTAGTGAATTAGAAGACAAGGAAGCAAAACACACCCAAAATATACTGCAATTGGAGAAAAAAATTAAAAGACAGGAGGAGAGCCTAAGGGAGCTTTGGGACAACATGAAACGAAACAACATATGAATAATAGGAGTACCAGAACAACAGAAGGATGAACAAGGATTAGAAAACCTACTCGAAGAAATAATATTAGAAAACTTTCCTGAGGTGGGGAAGAAAAAAGTCACACAAGCCCAGAGAGTCCCAAACAAGGTGAACCCGAAAAGAAGCACACCAAGACACATCATAATCACCATGGCAAATGTTCAGGACAAAGAGAGACTCTTACAGGCTGCAAGAGAGAGACGGAAAGTTACATACAAGGGATCTCCCATTAGATTGTCAAATGATTTCTCAACAGAAACATATCAGGCCAGAAAAGAATGGACGGAAATTTACAAAGTGATGCAAAGCAAAGGACTGAATCCAAGAATACTCTATCCAGCATGGCTATCATTCAAAATTGAAGGGGAAATAAGAAGCTTCACAGACAAAAAAAGGCTAAGGGAGTTTGTCACCACCAAGCCAGCAATGCAAGGAATGCTAAATGGACTGGTATAAAAATAAGAAATAAAAAGCTCAGAAAGAAAACAGCCACACAAAAAAAAGAAATGGCTACAAACAAGTACCTTTCAATAATAACTTTAAACGTAAACGGACTAAATGCTCCTAACAAAAGACATCGAGTGGCTGAATGGATAAAAAAACATGACCCAAACATCTGCTGTCTACAAGAAACCCACCTCATTAGAAGGGACTCACACAGACTGAAAGTGAAAGGATGGAAAAATATCTTTCAGGCAAATGGAAAGGAAAAGAAAGCTGGGGTAGCAATACTTATATCGGACAAAATAGACCTCAAAGTGAAGGCCATAACAAGAGATAAGGAAGGCCACTTCATAATACTAAAGGGATCAATACAACAAGAAGATATAACCCTGGTAAACATATATGCACCCAATGTAGGAGCACCCAAATTCATAAAAAAACTCCTGGAAGATATCAAAGGAGAGATCGACAACAATACAATCATAGTAGGAGACTTTAATACACCACTGACAGCACTGGATAAGTCCTCTAGACAAACAATCACCAAAGATACAGCAATCCTAAATGACTCACTAGATCAGATGGACTTAATAGACATCTTCAGAACACTTCACCCCAAAGCCAGGGAATACACATTCTACTGAAATGCTCATAAGACATATTCAAAAATAGACCATATATTGGGTCACAAGCAAAGTATCCCCAAATTCAAGAAGATTGAAATCATAAAAAGCGTCTTCGCAGACCACGATGGCATAATGCTAGAAATAAACTACAATAAAAACAACCCAAAATACTCAAACACCTGGAAGCTGAATAGCATGCTATTAAATATTGATTGGGTTACCAATGAGATCAAAGAAGAAATTAAAAACATACTGGAAACTAATGACAATGAAAACACAACAATCCAAAACCTATGGGACACAATGAAAGCAGTCCTGAGAGGGAAGTTTATAGCTCTACAGGCCTATCTCAAAAAACAAGAAAAAATGGTAGTAAATCATCTAACTCTACAACTCAAAGAATTAGAAAGACAGCAACCAGAAAACCCCAGAGTGAGCAGAAGGAAGGAGATAATAAAGATTAGAGCAGAAATAAATGACATAGAGACCAAAAAAACAACACAGAAAATCAATGAAACCAAGAGCTGGTTCTTTGAAAGGATAAACAAGATTGACAAACCTCTAGCTAGACTCACCAAGAAGCAGAGAGAGAGGACCCAAATAAATAAAATCAGAAACGATAGAGGCGAAATAACAGACCCCACAGAAATACAAATGATTGTTAAAAAATACTATGGACAGCTCTACTCCAACAAACTAGACAACCTGGAGGAAATGGACAAATTCCTAGAAAAATACAACATTCCAAAACTCAATCAGGAAGAATCTAAAAATCTCAACAGGCCAATAACTATGGAAGAAATTGAAGCAGTCATCAAAAAGCTTCCACCAAACAAAAGCCCAGGACCAGACGGCTTCACAGGGGAGTTTTACCAAACATTCAAGGAAGAACTAAAACCTATCCTCCTCAGACTACTACAAAAAATTCAAGAGGAAGGAACACTTCCAAGCTCATTCTATAAAGCCAGCATGACCCTAATACCAAAACCAGGTAAAGACAACACAATGAAAGAGAATTACAGGCCAATATCCCTCATGAACATAGATGCCAAAATCCTCAACAAAATCTTAGCAAATCGGATCCAGCAGTACATCAGAAAGATCATACACCATGACCAAGTAGGATTTATCCCAGGGATGCAAGGATGGTACAATATCCGCAAATCAATAAACGTGATGCATCACATAAACAAATTGAAAGAAAAAAACCACATGGTCATATCAATTGATGCAGAAAAAGCATTTGACAAAATTCAACACCCATTTTTGATAAAAACTCTCAGCAAGGTGGGAGTAGAAGGATCATACCTCAACATAATAAAAGCCATATATGACAGGCCCACAGCCAACATCATACTCAACGGACAAAAACTAACACCATTTCCCCTAAGAACAGGAACAAGACAGGATGCCCCCTCTCATCACTCCTGTTCAACATAGTACTGGAAGTGTTAGCCATTGCAATTCGGCAAGAAGAAGAAATAAAAGGCATCCAAATTGGAAAAGAGGAAGTAAAACTGTCCTTATTTGCAGACAACATGATATTATACATACAAAACCCTAGAGATTCCATCAAAAAGCTATTAGACTTAATACATGAATTTGGCAATGTAGCAGGATACAAAATTAACCCCAAGAAATCTGAGGCATTTCTATACACCAATAGTGAACTTTCAGAAAGAGAGATTATAAAAACAATCCCGTTTACCATTGCACCAAAAAAATTAAGCTACCTAGGAATAAACTTAACTAAAGAGGTAAAAGACCTCTACTCAGAAAACTACAGGACGTTGAAAAAAGACATAGAGGAAGACATAAACAGATGGAAGAACATACCGTGTTCATGGATTGGTAGAATCAACATCATTAAAATGTCCATACTACCCAAAGCAATCTATAAATTCAACGCACTTCCCATTAAAATACCAACGGCATACTTCAGAGATCTAGAACGAACTCTCCAAAAATTCATCTGGAATAAAAAAAGACCCCGAATAGCTGCAACAATCCTGAAAAAGAACAAAGTAGGTGGGATCTCAATACCAGATATCAAGTTGTATTACAAAGCCACTGTTCTCAAAACTGCCTGGTACTGGCACAAGAATAGGCATATAGATCAATGAAATAGAATAGAGAGCCCAGAAATCGGCCCGAACAAATATGCTCAATTAATATTTGACAAAGGAGGCAAGAACATACAATGGAGCCAAGATAGTCTCTTCAATAAATGGTGTTGGGAAAATTGGACAGATACCTGCAAAAAAATGAAACTAGACCACCAACTTACACCATACACAAAAATAAACTCAAAATGGATAAAGGACTTAAATGTACGACAGGAAACCATAAAAATTCTAGAAGATTCCAAAGGCAACAAAATCTCAGACATATGCCGAAGCAATTTCTTCACTGATACAGCTCCTAGGGCACTTGAAACTAAAGAAAAAATGAACAAATGGGACTACATCAAAATAAAAAGCTTCTGCACAGCAAAAGAAACCATCAACAAAACAACGAGAAAACCCACTGTGTGGGAAAACATATTTGCCAATGACATATCTGATAAGGGCCTAATCTCCAAAACTTATAGGGAACTCATACAACTTAACAAAAGGAAGATAAACAATCCAATCAAAAAATGGGCAAAGGACCTAAATAGACACCTTTCAAAAGAGGACATTCAGAAAGCCAAGAGACATATGAAAACATGCTCAAAGTCACTAATCATCCGAGAGATGCAAATCAAAACAGCAATGAGGTACCATCTCACACCTGTCAGACTGGCTATCATCAACAAATCAACAAACGACAAGTGCTGGAGAGGATGTGGAGAAAAAGGAACACTTGTGCACTGCTGGTGGGAATGCAGACTGGTGCAGCCACTATGGAAGACAGTATGGAGTTTCCTTAAAAAACTGAAAATGGAACTCCCATTTGACCCTGTGATCCCACTTCTAGGAATATATCCCAAGAAACCAGAAACACCAATCAGAAAGGATATATGCACCCCTATGTTCATAGCAGCACAATTCACCATAGCTAAGATCTGGAAACAGCCTAAGTGCCCATCAATAGATGAATGGATTAGAAAACTGTGGTACATCTACACGATGGAATACTATGCTGCTCTAAAAAGGAAGGAACTCTTACCATTTGCAACGTCATGGATGGAACTGGAGAGCATTATGCTAAGTGAAATAGGCCAGTCAATAAAGGAAAAATACCACATGATCTCACTCATTCATGGACAATAGAGACCATTATAAACTTTTGAACAATAATAGATACAGAGGCAGAGCTGCCTCAAACAGATTGTCAAACTGCAGCGGGAAGGCCGGGGAGGGTTGTGGGGCAGGAGGTAGGGAGGTAAGAGATCAACTAAAGGACTTGTATGCATGCATATAAGCATAACCAATGGACATAAGACACTGGGGGATAGGGGAGGCTAGGGGACTGTCTAGGGTGGGGGGATAAAATGGATACATATGTAATACCCTTTGTAATACTTTAAGCAATAAAAAAAGAAAAAAAAAGAATGAGGGACATAGAAAGGGAATGGACTGACTATTCTTGGGGGGGAAAGGGGTGTGGGAGATGCGGAAAGAGACTGGACAAAAATCATGCACCTATGGATGAGGACAGTGGGTGGGGAGTGAGGGCGGAAGGTGGGGCGGGAACTGGGAGGAGGGGAGTTATGGGGGGAAAAAAGAGGAACAACTGTAATAATCTGAACAATAAAGATTTAAGAGAAAAAAATTAAAAAAAAAAGAAAAACAATGTGTTATGATACGCTCCAGCGAGGTGTGACTCTGTTTACCTCCCCTTTGTACTTACGAACTTTTTATGAACTTCTAATGAAATGCTTTCTGGTTGGTTTTTTCTTTTTTTCTAACACTGTGTGATTTTGCTCTAAAGGATCATACTGCACCCTTGGTCTCTGCCACATGCTTCAGACCTTCCCAGAGGGGGAGGGTGCGGGCTGTGGTCTGGTGTCCAGCGTAATAAAGTCTCTTAAATGTAAATTCTGAGTCGGTGGTCTATCTCGCTGAGCCAACCCATAACAGGTCTATCTCGCTATTGAACCCATGAGTGCCCTCACTGTTCCGCAAGGCATCGCAGTGCCATTTAACCAGGGGGCACTCCGCTCGGGCGGAGACTTGCTTCCCTTGGTCTTCAGAACACTGTTTCTCCGGCCCTGCCCTTCCCTCTTACTTCTCTTCCTCCCCGGCCCTCGCTGCCCAGTGCCGTCTGGGGTGCTGCCTCCCCCGCCCGCCAGACTCACCTGCCGCACTTCCACTTCGCGTTTCCCTTTGTGACCCGCAAGGAAAGGCCGCCGGCGCTCCTCGGGCTCCCTCCGGCGCGGCCCGGGGACGGGTCTAGCCCTGAACTTCTGAGGGGCCCGCGGCCGCCTCGCAGACGGTGACGGGCACACGGGTGCGCCCAGCGCGCACCAACCCCACCAGCCGGGCGCGCGCCCCCATCACCGGAAGCTCCGTCCTGGAGACCCGCCCTCGTGGGCGGGGCTACCTCCTCCCGCCGCGTGACAGGCAAAGCCCGACCCCGCGGCCAGGCTGCTTTAGGCGCTCGGCGGGACCCTGGGGCTGTGGGGACCGGAAGGGAAGCCCCAGGTCCTCGGGGGCGGTGCTACCCCGTCCTGCCCGGTCAGAGTCCGAGCTGCGAGCCCTGGTCTGTGCAGTGAGTGCTGGTGGTCTGGGGTGTTGTTGTTAGAAATGCTCCGAAAAGGCGCCACGGAACTGGAGAATCACTTGGCAAGGCAGATGTACTTCTCCGAAAGCTGCAAGGCCAACGGGAAAATGTTCGGGCCGAGCACACCGAAGGGGAAGCCCGCCGTCCGCGTCTCTGACTCATGGCTCACCCCCAATCCACCTCTGATTGGCTTAAGGGCGTGGCTTCCCAATCTGGCGCGAATCGCGAATTCCAGGTCCAATGGAGTACCAGCAAATGGGGCTTAACTTAGTACAAGGAGGTGGAACAATAGCAACAAAGTTGATCTAAGGCTTTATAAGGAGGAAGTGAAGTTAGTAATGTTAACGTAAAAAACCATTGAGAGAATTTTAGTGAGTTTGAGCCAAACTGTCCACATATGTGGGGAAGCAGAACCTCAACAGACTGAGATAATGCTCCCGAGAATGGAGGGGTTACATTTGAATTTATACATTTGCAATCAAAGGAGGGATGTGGGTGGGTTACCTCCTTAGTGACAGATCAAGGAGGAGGGATAAAGCAAAGCAGGGGAAACCCCTGGGATTGGATAAAAAGTAAAATGATGGACACAGAATTAGATGGGTGCAGGATCAATTCACATGATAATGAGGGAATTGGGGTATCTGTCCTGGCACCCAGCACATTTGGTTGTGCCCCAGGGGCTGCAGAAAAAGGGAAGTTACAAGTTACCCAGACATTTCAAGGGTATGTTATCATAGATGCAAAGAGACACATAGGCTCAGTTAAGGTAAAGGTTGACCTTGTGAGTGAAGATACAGGCCTAGGAGGTAACTGCCCACCATAACTGCTTTTAAAGTTTAATTACATTCCATCCAATGTGGTTACTTTAGGTCTCTGAGTTTGCAAGACTGCCATGCAGGCCTCCCTGAGCTGGTCAGGTCAGCATGTGGCCCCTTTCGCCCTCAGTCTGCTGCCCAGGCCACGTTAACCAGGCTCTGTGACAACTCTGAGCTTGCCTCTGCTCCTTCAGTGGGTCTGCCTGGCCTCAGGCTGAGGAGGGCTTTGCAGTGTGGGAGTTGTTGTAATGTACCCCGCGAATCACAGAAGGACGCCTCAAGAAGTCGAATTAAAGAGTCACATTTATTGCAATCCGGGACTATGAGGGGGCATTCCCAAATCTCATAGCAATAAGATCGTGGCAAAACCAGACTTATATAGGCAAAAATCA
This sequence comes from Myotis daubentonii, assembly GCF_963259705.1. Taxonomy (NCBI): domain Eukaryota; kingdom Metazoa; phylum Chordata; class Mammalia; order Chiroptera; family Vespertilionidae; genus Myotis; species Myotis daubentonii. Next base: position 44,040,114 of record NC_081848.1, read on the forward strand.
CAAAGGTATTGATTACATCCCAGGGTTTGGAATGTGGCACCTGACTCACAAAAAAGCAAATTACAGAAGCAGAATTAAGCATGTTAATTAGAGTTTCGGGTCTCGGGGTCACTGAATTGACAGAAATACATTATCTAGAGTCCTTAGGTAACCTGGGTTAAACTTAGGCATGTTATCTAAATTACAGTTTTGGGTCTCTGGATCACTGAGTTGATAGAAACACATTATCTGAAGCTATCGGGTCTCCCGACAACTGAGTTGTCAGGACAATTTAGAATAATTGTGCTGTCCTGGTCTCGGGACCACTGAGGCAGCTGGAATGCACCACCTGTGGCCACTAAAACAATTTAGGGTAATTGTGCTGTCCTGTTTCCCAGGTACAGAAGAATGTGCTCTCTAAGACCAGTATGATAAGAATCAATGGAATAGTCATTCAATCAATAAGGCATTCAATCGAATGGGATGACTTATACAATTTAGAAAATCAAAGTAACCTTTCTATTGTTAAGCCAAACAACAGGGTTAGAGTTAAACTACAGTTTCCACCTGAAATGGTTGCTACCATACTTCAGAGTTCTCCACTGAAGGAGGCGAGGGGGTGCCCTTGAGCTGCCCTGAGCCTCCCCACAATGGCGACTTGTGGACTCTGGGAGGCTTATTTCTGGGAGGTGGCCTGCCTTCCTCCCATCACCCCTGCTCCTACTCAGGGCCGGGAAGAATTTATCCTGGGCACACTGACGTTCTTCTCTATCTAGGAGAGGGTAACAGCGTCCTATGGTCTAGGGTTCGCTGCCAGGAGGCCAAGCAGTGTGGCTCGGCAGGCGCTGGTGTCCAGGCTGGGAGGACGATGCCCACGTCCAGAGGACCCCTAGGAGGGTGATGGCAGCAGTGCGGTGGGTGACAGCTCAGGGAGGAAGATGGATTGTCAGGTGCAGTTCTTTGCCTCAAGACAATTCCTTTCCATGCAGGTGGTGCTCTTCATGGGCAGAATCCAGCCCTTCCCCACAGAGAGGTCGCCTGAGGACCCACCTTTCTGACCGCTGGTGCTTCTCTCTTCCTGGTGAGGAAGCCTGAATCTGCTTCTGCGTGGCCGGTTCCTGTCAGAGTTGTCCTCACTTTGTAGCTGCTGCAGTCCCACAGCCACTGGTTGTCCCTCAGCACCAGCTCTTCCTGGAGCGTGCGTGCATGTGTGTATGTGTAGCTTTGCGGTAGGCCTGCACCCCATGGATCTAGGATCCGTGAGGTAGTTGGGTTCACTCTGGTCTTCCCAGTGTTTCTGTTTGTATGGAAAGCCAGAAACCTTCTAGGAGAGGTGAGATCTTTAAGTCGGAGTTGTTGGGCAGGTCATTGAGGTGACAGGGGGGTGTGGGACCTGCATTGGGGCATGGGGACACCATGCTGTGGTCCTGGCACCATGGAGTCTTGGCTGCTCTGGATCTAAGGCCTCACTAGGAAGGTGAGAGGCAACCCTGGTAGTGCTGGTGACTTCTGTGCTGCCAAATATGTGCCCTATTGTAGCTGGAAAGAGGGGTGTAATTAAAACTCTGCCTTCCTAGGACCTGTGCATAGCCTTTACCATATGCTTTATATATATATACATTACGTATGTGCCGGGAGCCAATTCCAGCATGTCATAATTACAAGAGTTTTATCAAAAGGTTGATGAAACTTGTGGGTTCAACAAGGGCTGAGTCACATATATAATCACATATGTTGGAATGGCTAATAGGCACTTCCCCCAAACCTGAATGGGATTATTATTTACTGCCAGACAGCTCAGGACATCTTAATCTACGTGTTATTGCCTCCTGTTGGCCAAACAGCTGAACAGCTATAGGCTATTCCCCTATCTGACTGTGCTTCTGTAAACCCTACCCTTTGAAGTGTATGTCTCCACCTTGCCTTAGGACAATTTGTGTTAATAAAAAGCAAGGCGCCATAACCGGTTTGGCTCAGTGGATAGAGCGTCGGCCTGTGGACTGCAGAGTCCCAGGTTCCATTCTGGTCAAGGGCATGTACCTGGGTTGGGGGCATAACCCCAGTAGGGGGTGTGCAAGAGGCAGCGGATCGATGTTCTCTCTCATTGATGTTTCTAACTCTCTATTCCTCTCCCTTCCTCTCTGTAAAAAAAAAAAAAAATCAATAAAATATATTTTGAAAGACATAAAATAAAAAGCACGAGGTTCTGAGACAAGAAGGAAGAAGAACTAAGAACTTGGAGTCTTTAGCTCCTTTACCTGAAGCTCCTCTGAACCCCAATGCCCTTCAAAATTATCTTTCGTCTTTGGACTCCTGTTATGGGTTAGCTCAGCGAGATAGACCACCGACTCAGAATTTAAATTTTAAGAGCCTTTATTAAGCTGACCAGCTGACTGCTAGCCGTGTCCTTCCCATAAGAGCCCACAGCTTGCAGTGCACACCAAGAGTACAGCAAGACCTTTTATCTGCAACACTACAAAGTATTTTTTTTTTTAAAAAAAGAAAAAAACTGCAAAGCGGTTCATTAGCCGTTCCTGGTACTGGCAGGGTAAAAAGTTTACATAAAATTTACGAGCAGGGTCACACCTGGCTGGGTTCAATCATAACACATTGCTTTTCTAGCGAGATAATTAGCAATTTTTCTCTCCCATGGTCCCTGCCCCTCAGCTTACTTAGTAATTCTTTTTTGTCAGGCCCCTGCCCCTAGCACATTCCCTACTGGTCTTATGCCTGAATCAAATCTTTGATTCAGTGTCCTCCTCTAAGATTCTGGAGTATTGGGTGTGTAGGACCATAAGCTTGACAGCTCGGATTCGGTCTTGGATAAAATTGAGGAGACACCTGAGCAGGCAGGGTCCGAAAATCAGACCTACTATTAGGAGAAGGAGGTGCCCTGCCACTGCAGATAGGAGGGTCGTGAGCCACGGGGACCAGGAGAACAAATTCTCATACCAGTTCCCCTTTGCCCTACGGGCCTCTTCTCTGTCCATCAGCCGTTTCCTTAACTGACTTAAACTTTCTCTGATTACCCCGGAGTGGTTAGTGTAGAAGCAGCACGCCTCCCCTAATGCTAGGCACAGTCCCCCTTGTTTCAGGAAAAGTAGGTCGAGTTTTCTCCTGTTCTGTAAGACTACTTCAGCTAAGGACCCTACTGATTCTTCCAACTGTCCTATGGATTTTTTTTAGGGTACTCAGGTCTTGGTCAATTTGATTACCCAGTTCTTTGTAATTTTGATGTCCTGTCAGTAGGGCGGCTGTCCCTACCGCTGTGGATCCTGCAATTCCGAGTCCTACGAGTAGGGGAACCAGAACCGGGGCTCTCTTAATCCGCCGGGGCTCTATGAGGAGGTGCTCCCTTCCTCCTTCCCCTGAGTAATAATACACTTGCGGCAGGATATGAGTTAGGACACAGAGCCCTGGCTCGGGCCCAGTCTGGAGGTTTAGGGAGAGTATGCAAGAGGTGATTCCGGTGATGCATGCCCACCAGGTACCATTTGGGGCCACCAGGTACCAGGGGGCCCCGGATCCTGGTCTCTCGGGAAGTTGGAGTGTCTGGTTACAATTTTCTGCATAGGGGGAATCGGGGAGGGAGTAGTTGGCAGATGCGACACACAGCCCATCTTCAGTAATATCTCCTAAAGTTAATCCCCTTCTCCCTTTTTCCCATGCACAGAGTCCCGGGGTTTCTGCATCCGCGGACACGTTGCGGACGTGGGCCGCACTTGCCCCAAATGGAGCTGAAGCTCTGATCCCTATGTAATAGGGGGGCTCGGGGTTGAGGCACAAACAGCAGTTTGCAGTAAGGTTGGGCGCACTTTTGTTCAGAAGTTGGAACGAGGCTTCCAGCGGCCGAAAATGTCTGGTCTTAGCAGAGCTCTCCGAGGCAGAGGCCAGGTTTCTGCATCCCTGCGACTTGCCTCAGTCTTTGATGATGGTGGTGGCGTGGCGGGCTCATCACATGTGGGGCCAGGCTTGGTCTCCTGACCTCGGGTCACTGAGGGGCCAGGGGGCCAATTGGGTTGGGCAGTCGGGGTATTTCCCGTCGCTGGATAGTAAATAGTAACCCCAGGGTCTGGTCCAGAGACATATAGCCTCAATTCCCATGTCTTTCTCCCGGTCCAGTCTTTAGCCCAATATGCCACTGGTTTAATGACAATGGGGTTGCAGTTTCCAACAGTACAGTTCCTTTCCGGGGCCCCTGGCCGCACCTGTCGGGTGAATCGGATGTCCCTGTCCAGAAGCTTCGGGGGCCAGTTGGCCTAGGTTTCACAGCCCCACTGTCCACAATAATAATCCTCCTGGTCCCCACACTTCAGAGAGGGAGTCCGGGACTGGCGCGGGCAGACATATAGGGGAGTATGCCAAAGTTGCTGCTCAGTCCCTCGGGTCCCGCAGCCATAGGTGGTTGCAGCCCTGTGTGTAGCCATTCCCCGGGGATCCCCAGCTGCGACCCGGCTGGGCCCAAATTCATGAGCCTGGGTCTGTCCTGGGGTAGGTTCCAATCCTCCCTGAAGAGGCTACACAGGTCAAACCGGAGAGTCGGTTCACCGGTGCCAGTTTCTCGGGCCAGTACTACCCCGTCCGTGGTGCGGATCACCCCCCAGGCATAATGTGGGACCTGGAGGGAAAGGGGCTTACCGAACCACCACATGACAGCGAGCAGCAGTAGATAGATCATGATGCAGGTACTAGTTTGACCTTTAGTGGGTCCTGGGTTAGTTTCACTTTCCACCTCCGGGGGCTGTCACCGCTGTCAGCCGCCTTCACTTGGGTGCGATGAATCCAGTGCCTCTTTCCTGCAACTTTGATGGCGGTTGGAGTGCTCAGCACCACCTGGTAGGGTCCATCCCATCTAGGTTCCAGGCTGCCAGGGTCGTGACGCTTCACCCAGACGAGATCACCCGGAGAGAAGGCAGGCTGTGTTGGACTGGTTCTTGGTGCATCCTCCTCCCATACGGCTCTCACCACCCGTCGTGCCGACATGGCGCTGCTCTGCAAAGCCTGTAAGGACTTAAGCAAATTTCGGGTAGACAGCGGGCAAGATTTTCCTCCCTTAGGCGGGGAAGGAGAGGTGGCGACACCTACCAAACATATGGGATGCACCTAGCTCTGAGGAGAGCAAAAGGAAGGAGACTTACCCAGTTTTCGCCAGTCTCTAATTTTAACTTAGTTAATGTTTTTCTAAGGTCCAATTTATTCTCTCTACCTGTCCAGAACTCTGTAGCCTATAAACACAATGCAATTTCCAAGTAACTCTCAGGGCCTTAACTATGGATTGTGTAACTTTGGCAATAAACACCAGGCCATTGTCGGACCCCATGTATAGTGGTAGGCTAAACCAGGGGACAATTTCAGTGAGGAGTTTCCTAACTACTGCCTGTGCTGTCTCTGCCTTGGTTGGGTATGCCTCAGGCCAGTCAGAGAAGGTATCAATGAAAACCAGCAGGTACTTCTACCTTCCTTGTCCTCCTGGTATCTTAGTGAAGTCCATTTCTCAGTGTTCTCCAGAGTTCTGACCTCGGAATCGCTAACCCGGCATGGCCACAACAGGGGGCCCTTGATTTACTCGGGCACATACTTGGCACTTTCTAATCAAGTCTGATAGTTTCGTTCCCCCAAGGTGGGTACTCTGGTGGGTCTGGGAAGCGATGGTTCGCCCCAGGGCTTCTGGCACTATAGGCCTCCCATCTGGCAGAATTAGCCATCCAGCCTCTCCTTCCCGGGCCCTTAGTTTCTCAGCTAGCCTCTGCTCCTCCGGCAGATGAGTAGGCTTCTCTGGGAGCCTTTGTGCTGGCAGGGCTATGAGAACTTCTAGGGGCCCTACTGGTCTTTTAGCCAATTCCTTGGCCTCCTGTAAGGGCAGTGTAAGGAGATATATCCTTGCAGTCCCTGGGTAGGTCTGGCAGGGCCAGTGCCGGGGCGCTCACCAGGGCTTCTTAGATCTCCCCTGGCTCCTCCTCATGTTACTACTGCCGCCCCCGCATACCGCATACCGGGTGATGTCCATGTAGAGGGTTTCATCTGGATTCTGCAGGGGCTGGTCCACAAGGTTCTCACGGAGGAGAGTGAGGGTAGTCAGTGTCTCCTCGCAGTCATGCAAAGGGGCCTCTGCCTCCGCGTCAGGGAGGAGTGTGGCAGGGTTCAAGGCAGCTGTTTTCAGGAAGCTAAAATGTTCACTCTTTTTCCTTTTTCCCACCAGAGGACCTGAGTGAGTGCTATGAGTTCCACAAGGAAGTCCACCTTGTGGCCCCCAAACTGTCAGGGTGATCCTGGGTTCTTGGGGGTCAGCTGAGCCCTGACAACCCTAATCCACCTCCTTCACCAACATGGGAGTCGGTTCCCTCGCACTTTTAGGGCATTTCTGTTTCCAATGTCCTTCCTTTCTGCAAAATGCACATTGATTTTTCCCAAGCTGGGGTTGGACTCCTTTTCTCCCGCGAGGCTTTTCTTGGCCCTTGTTGTTTCTCTGGCCTCTTGGGCCTCTTTTTTTTTTTTTTTTTTTTTTTCGTTTAAGGCCAGGAGGACCTTGGCCATCCGGGTGTTTAAACCTGCCGTCGGGTCCTCCCGATTGTTGAAAACCTTCTGGGCTACCTCAACCAACTCAGAGATTGATTTCTCCTCAAAGCCTTCTAACTTCTGTAATTTTTTAATATCTGGGGTCGACTGGGAAACAAATGTAACATTGACAGCCCTCCGATTTTCCGGGGCATCAGGGTTAGGCCCCTGGACTGTCTCTGTCATTTTAGAGAGGTTTGTGGGTCTCCAAGCAGCAGCTCAGATGCCCCCTAATAGAGTCTGGCGATACTGATCGAGAGCCTCCTTTCCCCTGTCACTATTGGGGTTTCAGTTGGGTTGCCTGGAGGAAAACACAGCCTTTAATCTATCTTTAAATGGTAAGAAGAAATTTACAATGTGTCTATAATTAAATAGATAGGTATAGCTGTTCCCTGTAGTAGGGCTCCCCTTATTTGACTTGTTCTCTCAGAACGGACTAAAGGAGCTTTATTTCCTTATAGGGTCTTACATGTCACAGGACCTCACAGGGCCTGTAATTCCTGTAACAGATGGCCAGTATTCACTACTTTACTAACCCCCTCTGTTCTAGACAGGCCTTCCCCAGTTTCCTACAGTTGAGGTTTTGTGCCACCCCTGACATGGGCATGGTCACACAGGCCTGTAAGACAGTATACAGGTAGCTTAACCCCTATACAACTGGGCTTGGACCTCTGTCTAGCAAATTGCAGTCTATAAGTTCAATATGCAGCCTCTGGTCCTCCTAACCCAACGAGGTTTCGGCTAGTCTCTGAGTCAGACTTCTCCTCTCTTGGAGAATTTCAAAGTCCTGATGACTCCCAGGTCCAGGGAGAGTGCCCTTTTCTTAACTTTGTTTATTAATTACAGGGCCCTGCTTTCCTTGTCTTCCCACAAGTCCCCTTTATGGCAGAGCAGCGACCAGGCCTCTTTGAAGGGAGTGCACTGGAAGGGGTATCAGCCCCTCCTCTTCCAGCAGCAACAGATACTAAACCCTTTCAGAACATTTGCAAGCAGGGAGCTTTTACTAGCTCTATCTGCAGCTTTCATAGATCTCAGGCTTGCTATGCTTTCTGGGGCTGTAGGAAGGCTAGTACTAGTCACTGGCTTCTGGCTTAACTGCTGTAGCCTGCAAGCCAAAGGCCTAAGTCTTGTACTGCTTGTTGTAAAACATTCATTTTTTTACTGGGCAGCAGCAGGGCAGCTCTACTGTCAGGTAAATTTCTGCTGTTCTCTACTTTCTTGCTGCTGCTGCTGCTTTTTTTTTTTCAGGGCCACTGCAGGCAGCTCAGGCATCCAGCCCCCCTTCTTTGATCATTCACTCCCCAATCTGGTCTGGAGCTGGGGAATAGCATCTTGATCCGCCTTGCATCCCAGAGGGCTGCCCGTCTGGCCCCAGATCTAGAGGGCCAGCCTGCCGTAGTGGCAACATAGGAACTGCAGGACTGGCGGATGTCGCAGGGTCCTGCAGGTTCTCCCCCCCCCCCTCTCTCTCTCCCTCCATACGCTGTCCCTGTCTAGTATGGGATGGACTGAAGGGGTTGAAGGACGACAAAGCCCCTCCCGTCGGTGGGTGCGGAGGGAAGACAATTGGCATCGGGGGAGGCAGGGGCTCCGGGTCAAGAGCTGTTGGCGTGGCCTGGGCCTGAGGCCGGGGTTCACCCAGATCCGATGCCTGGGGACCATAGGGGGCAGCCGGCTAATGGGTTCCTCCTGCTCTCCCTGAAGGACCGGGGAGCCTTTCCCTTCTGGGGCCCGGCCAAAAAATTGTCTGTCTCTGTCCCAATTTTCCCCTCGGGAGGCAAGCCCTCATCTACTGGGGTTTCTTGGACAATATGTCAATCCAAACCTGAATATAAGGAATTTGATCAGGATGCCCTGGGCTGCCGTATATGTCATAATGGACCCAGTAGGCAGTGGTCAGATCAAAAGACCCTGCATCTGGCCACCCCTCCTGGAAAGTGGGCCACTCCCATTTACAGAATCGCTGTAAATCAAAAGCATTAACATTATAACCTTTAAATCTACCCTAGAACTTCAGTTTAATACAGTAAATTTACAACCTAGGTTAGAGCAACTGATAGAAATCTTTATTAGCTAAGTGGGCTGATTCCCCTTTAATAGTGAGCAAAAGACTCTGAGAAAAAAATAATTCTCGCAGCTGCAAGAGGCTTTTGAAAGACCATTAAGGGTCCAGCCCAAACGTTCAGCCAAGCTTATCAATAGAAAGTAGAATAAATCAAAGTAGCTTTTACTTCACACAGACCAGTAATGATTTACACTTTCTTAGTAGCCTAGCCCAGGCTGGAGCTGTATCCAGTCCCCCTTCTCTGTAGCAATTTGGCTAGTCCCACACAAACTTTGTCCCGACCCCATGATGATTGCTGGCGAGAGACAGACAAGGGAGGGGGTGACCTGTTTTTACAGATCCTCATGCAGATGCCCGCCTGACTGAAGTCATGGAGCCACACAAAGGAGAGGAGAGGGCAGGCCCCCTCCCTCCACACTCACACACTTTCACCAGACATTCACTCAGAGTTTAAACAATCCACCCAATTCCTAACAATTTCCCAATTCCTGAGGGAGCTCTATAGCTTCCCGGGAGGTGATCAAGCTCCCCTTCCACTCACCTGGAGTGGGCCTGACTGATAGGGGGTCGACGAAGATGACTGACCCTATCCCATTTGACAAAGACAAAGACAACAAAGAACAGAGACAAAACAAACCAGCCAAATGCAACCTAAGGTTGCCCGGAACCTGCAGCTCGCTCCTTGAAGTCCTGAAAATTTTCAAAAAACATTGCAGCAGGGTACACACAGAAGCAGACAACTTTTTGACAATAAACACCAAAACAAACAAATACCAGACAGACAAACCCAGTGCAGCCTACAGCCGCACGAACCAGGGACCCCGGCCACCGTCGTGGCCGCGGGTCAGGACCAGGAGTACCGCTGCGTCCAGCCCTCCGTATAGGTCCTTCCGTGGGACGTCCCAATTCCTGTTTAACGACCGGTCCTTACCTCTCTCGAGAGTCCAGGTGGCTCGGTTTCCGAATTGAAAGTTTTTGGGTGGACTGCAGGCCTCCTTGGTAGTCATTCTCCACAGGTGTGGGGTATTTCGCTGAGTGCCCGGCGACAAGTGGGGGAGAGCCTCCTGCCTTAAATAGGGGGTCCCTCTCACCCCTGCTGGGGGAGAGCCTCCTGCCCAAAATAAGGGGTCCCTCTCACCCCTGCCGGGGATCTCGCTGGGGCCTCCAAATGTTATGGGTTAGCTCAGCGATATAGACCACCGACTCAGAATTTAAATTTTAAGAGCCTTTATTAAGCTGACCAGCTGACTGCTAGCCGTGTCCTTCCCATAAGAGCCCACAGCTTGCAGTGCACACCAAGAGTACAGCAAGACCTTTTATCTGCAACACTACAAAGTATTTTTTTTTTTTTTAAAGAAAAAAACTGCAAAGCGGTTCATTAGCCGTTCCTGGTACTGGCAGGGTAAAAAGTTTACATAAAATTTACGAGCAGGGTCACACCTGGCTGGGTTCAATCATAACACATTGCTTTTCTAGCGAGATAATTAGCAATTTTTCTCTCCCATGGTCCCTGCCCCTCAGCTTACTTAGTAATTCTTTTTTGTCAGGCCCCTGCCCCTAGCACACTCCTACTTAATCTATGCACAGCCTTTCTCCAGATTGCTGAACCCTTTGTAATGCTGGGACAAGCACCCCGGCATGTATGTATACGATATGTATATTACAGTGTATAATACATTATTATGGACCTGCACGTGTATATATTTACATACAAACACACCTATGTATCTAGCATAAGTATATACACACAAACACAATCACTCACATCTGTCATCTTCGTATTCCTTTTCCTATGTATCTCCTGTTAGTGTAAAAACATTCAAGCCTGTAAAGAATTTTTGTGAGTTTATTTGAAACAAACTATTCCCAATTGCCAGGAAGCAGTATCTCAATGGATTGGGATAGTGCTCTAGAGGATGGCAGGATACTTAGTTGGTGTAGGATAGTTAATAGTCAACAATTAACATGAAAAACATAACAATGGAGGAATTTGTGTATCTGTCCAGGGACTCAGGCACATTAGGTTTTCCCCCAAGGGGTTCGGAAAAAGGGAAGTTACAAGTTACCCAGACTTTTCAAGGATTTGTTATTATAGATGCAAAAAGACAGATAGGCTCAGTGATGGCTGACCTTGTCAGTGAAGATACCAGCCTAGGACGTAACTGCCCACCATAACTGCTTTTAGTTAAAGTTTAATTTCAGACCATCCTTTGTGTTTACTTTAGGTCTCTGAGTTTGGAAGACCGCCATACAGGCCTTCCCTGAGCTTGGGGCCCCTTTCGTCCATACTCTCTATCTATCCAGCTGAAAAAACTAAGAGGTCATATGATACCTCCAGGTCCAATCAAACACCTAAGGTTCATTTCAACCTCTTCCCTTTCTTCCTTTTCCTTCAAAAAATAAAATAAATTTTTTTCATTGATTTTGGAGCGGGAGAGGAGAGATAGAAACATCAATGATGAGAGAGAATTTTTGATCGGCGCCTCCTGCATGCCCCACACCTTGGGATGGATGCCCACAACCTGGGCATGTGCCCTTGACCAGAATCAAAGCCAGGACCCTTCAGTCTGCAGGTCCACGCCCTCCCTTTCCATATGTAATTTCCTTCTCCAAAAGTGAAAAACCAGCCTTAAATTATCTACAATATATTTACTTAATCCTAGAATACATGGAATATACTTGCATAATTACTAAGTCTGCTATGGAAAACAAATCTACTACATAAAGTTCAATATTTGTTAGAACCTGAGAGTATGGAGGCAAAATACTGGTTCAAAACATACTCCCCTTTTCACTGTGTCTGACATTCATTTCAGGTGCATTTTTTCCCAAATGTTTTCTATGTTAGAGTTTTCCCCTTTTATTCTTGATTTTATTCATTAAAAAGTTTGGGTATGTGAAATGTTAAGGTGGTTCTAGAAGTGAGAACTGCACAAACCCAAAAATTCTACCAAGTCTCACTGTTGCCATCTTTTCTACTCTGTTTGCACCATCTAATTATTATCACCCGATTTCCACTCACTCCCTGGATGTAACCAATCTCATTGGTTTCTAGGTTACCTTTCCCAAGTTTCTTTGTGTATAATTGTACAGATGATATATATATTTTTTTTTCTTATTTCTTCTTTCTTTCACAAAAGGTGACATACTTTCTCAGATTTTGCTGTTTCACTTAACAATATATTTTGGAAGCCATTCCATATCAGTTTATAGATATCATTCTCCTTTTTATAACTGTATAGTATTCCCTTGGATGGATCTACTGTTGTTCAGTCAGCCATTCTGCCATGTCAATTACTTAGGTTGTTTCTAGGGTTTTGCAAGTACAATGCTAAAATGAATTACTTTGGGCATACATACTCTTGTACAACTGGCGATGTCTGACCAGGGTAACCTGGGAAAAGCATGTGTCATTCTGTTAGATGTTGCCTGCTTTCCCACAATTGGCATACCAATTTGCATTCCGACCAGCGATATCGAAGAGTCCCTATTTCCCCCCAGGCTTGCCAACAGAATGTGTTGGTGTACTTTTTAAATTTTGCTAATCTGATAGGTGAGAAATATCTCAGTGTTATTTTAATGTGCATTTTTCTCATTAAACGGTTGTATAGTTTTCATATGCTTAAGGAACATTTTTAAAAATATATATATGTTATTGATTTTTTACAGAGAGGAAGGGAGAGAGAGATAGTTAGAAACATCGACGAGAGAGAAACATCATTCAGCTGCCTCCTGCACACTCCGTGACCTTCTTGGAATTGAACCTGGGACCCTTGATTCCGCAGGCTGACCATCTATCCACTGAACCAAACCGGTTAGGGCTAAGGAACATCTTTTATTCTTTTTTTGTGTGAGGGAAGCATCTGTTCATGTCTTTGACTTATGCATCACGTTTCTGCAACTTTCCCCCCTCAATTTTAAAATGTCCTTGTATGTTAGAGATGCTATACATTCATGTATGTTACATGTTATAGTTTCTCTCAGCTTGTCATTTATTTTAGATTTTTTTTGTTTTCTTACAATAAAATCATTTTATTTTCATATAAAGAAATTTATTACTCTTTTATTGCTCCGGGATGAATTTGCTTTTTATTAAACCCAGGAATGTTCAATTATAATAAACTCTTTTTGCTATCTATAAAATATTTGAGCTTAAAATAATGTGAATTATAATAACCTACTTTCCATTTTCAAATACTTTGTGACTTAAAAGAAATGTTCTGGAAAAAAGAAATCATGAAACAAATTAAAAAAAAACATGTACCCAAGGGCACAGGCTCCAAATGGCTCAGCAGGGCACTGGTCAGAGGCCCATAACCCTTAGCAGCAGTAACAAGGCATGTCCGCTGCTCAAGAACTATGGCAGCAGCAGCAGCAAAGCTGGAGGAAGCTTTGATGGACGTAGTTCTCAGGTCTCCACTACCCTTCCCTGTGCTGTACAGACTTTCATAGACAGAACATCCTCATTTTGCCCTGCTCCCTAATCAAATTTGGTTTCAAGTCACCTCCTGTGATACACTGTTGCCTTCCCCCTCACACATCAATATGAAAAGCATTTATTCCATGAATTGCATTGCTGCAATCCTCTAAGCCTGGCCATCCTCCTTCTGTCACCTACTGACGCAGAACCCCATGGCTGCTTTACCTGGTATAAAACTATTCATGCTCCCAGTGGATCTCTTAGATACCCCTTTGGATATCCTTTCTTTCTTTGTGGATGGTTCCTGCCTGAAGAGAAAAAGTAAAACGTGCCAAGCAGGTTATGCTATCACAGACTTGAATACACCTTTAAGCTTCTCACAGAAAATTGGATTTGAATTGTGTGGGTCCACTCATATGTGGATTTTTTTCAGTAAGTACACAGTCAATTCTATACCCCATGTTTTAAATTCATGGATTCAGCTGAGGAGCAAAAACAGTGTTTTCCCTGTGTGGTTGGGGATCAGGAGATGTGGAGGGCTGACTGTAGGTACTGTTCTATGTCATCCTATGTAATAAAACCCCAATATGCAAAATGACCAAACAGCGGAACTAGCAGTCGCTATGGTGTGCACTGAAAACCGGGGACAGATGCTTAACACAGGAGCTGCCCCTGGTGGTCAGTGCGCTCCCACAGGGGGAGCACCGCCCAGCCAGAAGCTGGACTCACGGCTGGCGAGCGCAGCGAGGGTGGTGTGAGCCTCTACTGCCTCTGCTGCAGGTGGGCAGTAGGAGCGAGGGGTCCCAGACTGTGAGAGCCTCAGACTATGAGAGCCCTGGACTGCAAGAGGGATATCCAATGGGGAGTGGGCCTAAGCCGGCAGGCGCACATCTCGTAGCAGTGATTCTCAACCTTCCTAATGCTGTGACCCTTTAATACAGTTCCTTATGTTGTGATGACTCCCAAACATAAAATTATTTTCGTTGCTACTTCATAGCTGTAATTTTCCTACTGTTGTGAATCGTAATGTAAATCTGATATGCAGGATGTATTTTCATTGTTTGTGACCCACAAGTTGTGAACCGCTGCAAGGTGTCCCGGACTGCGAGGGGGCACAGGCCAGGCTAAGGACAACCACCTCCATCCCCCAGTGCACAAATATGCACCAGGCCTTTAGTTTTTTAAAAGGGACTTGAACATCCATGGATTTTGGTATCCACTAGGTGGTCCTGGAACCAATCCCCTGTGGACACCAAGGTATGATTGTAGTTAAGCTTTTGGGGAGTCAACACTTACACTCAAATTTTCCACTATGCTAAAATGGGGGGTTGGTGCCCTAACCCCTTTGTTGCTCAAGGTTCAACTGTGTTGCTAATGCAAGCAAGCAGTCCATTACATGGATGTACCAAACTAATTTATCCACTTTTGAAAATACTTTTTATTGGTGTGTTCTTCCCAATTCTTAGTGTTCTGACTAATGATATGATCATTATCTTCTAATGTACATTTTACAATTTGTCTGGTTATTTTTTGAGAATAGCTGGATTTGGATTGATGGGTAAAATGCAAACATGTGTGTATAAGGTTTTAAAAAAATTAAAAAGTTGGCCCTGACTGGTTTGGCTCAGTGGATAGAACGTCGGCCTGTGGACTGAAGGGTCCCGGGTTCGATTCCAGTCAAGGGCATGTACCTTCGTTGTGGGCACATCCCCAGTGGGGGGCATGCAGGAGGCAGCTGGTCAATGTTTTTCTCTCATCGGTGTTTCTGACTCTCTATCCCTCTCCCTTCCTCTCTGTGGAAAATCAATAAAATATACTTTAAAAAATATTACAAAGCTGAACTGTCAGTCAGTGAGGTTTTTATTAGTTTACTAGAGTCCCGGTGCATGAAATTCATGCACTAGGGGGTGGGGGTTCCCTCAGCCCAGCCTGCCCCTCTCACAGTCCGGGAGCCCTCAGTGGATGTCCTACTGATGGCCACAGTCTGGAGGCAGAGCTTGGAGCAGGTGTCCTGTGTGTGTGTGTGTGTGTGTGCGTGTGTGCATGTGTGTGTGTCTGCTGGGGACAGCCCTAGCCGCGCCACGTAGGCTTGAAGCAGTTGTCGTGTGTGTGTGTGTGTGTGTGTGTGTGTGTGCGCCCACTGGGGTCTGTCCCCAGCCACATTGGAGGCTCAGAGCAGACACGTGTGTGTGTGTGTGTGTGTGTGTGTGTGTGTGTGTGTGTGTGTGTGTCTGCTGGGGGCCTGCCCCCAGCCACACCATGGAGGCTTGGATCAGGAGCCCCTCTGTGTTGATCTCTCAGGCTCCGGGCCTCCACTGCATGTTGTACTCTCCCTTGAGCTATGGCCAGGATGGGGGTGCTGCTTGCAAGCCGGGCTTTCCTGCTCTAGGATCGCCATGGCGACGGGGGAGCAGGCCCAGCTGGGGGCTGCCCACAGGCCGGGCTTTCGCACTTCCAGGTCTCCATGGCAGCTGGGGAGCAGGCCCAGCTTGGAGTTGCCTGCAGGCTGGGCTTGCTTCCCTGCTCCTGGATCCCCATGGCAACCGGGGAGCAGACCCAGCTGGGGGCTGCCTGCAGGCCGGGCTTTCCTGCTCCTGGATCAGGCGCAGCTGGGGGCTGCCTACAGGCCGCACTGTGGGAAACTGTTTATTGCCTTCACTATCTGATAAACATAGAGAACCCCCCCGAAGGCTGGGTGCCTTTGAAGCCCTAGCAAAGTTCGGAGCTAGGTGCCACCTCTGTTTGTCCAGACAGTGGTAGCTGAAACTACTCCCCCATTTATTATTACGTAAATCCTTGCTGATGGGCTAGTCTGCCTGTTGCCAGGGGTCACCTGCCTAAGGGCTATGCTATGGGTGCATCCCAGAATCAATAAAAGCTTGGTGAGGCCTGAGCACAGAGGAAGTCCTTCGGGACTTGCCGCCTGGTCCCCCAATATTGCAAAATTATCTCGTGTCTTTTTCTCTCATTTGTTGTGCGGATCCTCTTTCAGATACCGAACCCTACTCCACGCAGAATGTGGAGGGAGTCTTACTCAACACCGCACTTTTCTACTTACTGATGGCCGGATCACCACAGTGACCCAGGGCCCAGCGGCACTTTCCTGCTCTCCAATATTCATAGGGTTCAGGCTGGGGGCGGGGCTTAGTAGTGCGGGGCTTAGGCGGCACGTGGGTACCGGCTGGGGGCTCAGCTGGCACATAGGGGTCCCGGCTGGGGGCGGGGCTTATGCCCCGCTGCTCAGGACTATACTTGGGGCCTGGATGGCAGCTTGCGTTGTCCCACCCTGCCTGTAGTATAGGATAGAGGCCTGGTGCACAGGTGGGGGCCAGCTGGTTTGCCCTGATGGGTGTCCCAGATTAGGGTGGGGGTACCACTTGGGTGCCTGGCCAGCGTGGATGAGGGGATGATGGCTGTTTGCAGCTGGTCACACCCCCTTCAGGGTGGAGGTCCCCACTGGGGTGCCTGGCCAGTCTGGATAAGGGGTTGAGGGCCATTTTCAGGCTGGCGGGTGACTGAAGCTCCCAACTTCTCCTTTTTTTCTTTTTTATTCTGGGATTTATTTACTTTCTATGGCTGTCACTGGAGCTGAGAGCCAGCTTTAGCTCTGAGGCCAGCTCCAGCTTGAAGCCTCGGCTGCTGAAAGCAGGTTATCTGGGCTTTGTTTAGCTTCTATAATTGAAACTCTGTTGCCATCACTGGCTCTCTAAGCTCTGAGCCTGCTGCTGGCTGAAAGCAGCTATCTGGAGCTTGTTTAGCTTCTATAATTGCAACTTTGTTGCATCTGGAGCTCAGTGCTGGGATGTCGCAGGCCGGGAACCTTGGCTTCCTCCGTCACTGGAGCAAGCAAGACTCCTGTTCGCTTCAGCTGTGTGGCTGCCGGCCGCCATCTTGGTTGGCAGTTAATTTTCATATCCTGCTGATTAGCCATTGGGAAGCGTTCGGCGTATGGTCATTTTGCATGTTTCTCTTTTATTAGATAGTACTAGAGGCCCGGTGCACAAAAATTTGTGCACTCAGGGGAGGGAGGGTGTTCCTCAGCCCAGCCTGTGCCCATTTACAGTCCAGGACCCCCTGGGGGATGTCCACCTGTTTAGTCCCAATCCCTAGGGGATCGGGCCTAAGCTTGCAGTCAGACATCTTTCTAACAGCCAGGGAGCTCTTTGGGATGTCCCACTAAAGGCTTAGGCCCCCAAGGGATCAGGTCTAAACCGTAAGTTGGACATTCTTAGTGCTGCCACGGAGGTGGGAGAGGCTTCTGGCACCACCACTGCGCTGGCCAGCCATGAGCCAGCTTCTGGCTGAGCGGCACTCCCCATATGGAAGTGCACTGACCACCAGGGGGCAGCTCCTGCATTGAGCATCTGCCCCCTGGTGGCCAGTGCGCATCATAGCAACCGGTCATTCTGCCGTTCAACAATGTGCACATTAGCCTTTTTAAATTATTATTATATAGGATGTCCCTATTTGCCCCCTTTTGCCCCCTCAACCCAGCTCTTGCCCCCTACTTTTCTCTGGCCATCACCATACTGTTGTCTGTGTCCATGGGTTGTGCATATGTTTTCTTTGGGTAATCCCTTCTTTAAATTCACTTCTTTAAATCTGTATTTTCAGATAAGTGCTTATAACTACACTATTATATATTTTCTATTATATTATTTAGAATTAAGATATTTTTTAATTGAACCCTTGTAAATTTTAGCACAATTTAATAAATTATGCCAGAAGAAATTTGGAGATTTTTCATGTAATGCAGATACATTTCAATTAATATTTTATTAATTTTTAAAATTTTTAATATTTTAATTTAAATTATACATCTAAAAAACTATAAAATACTACAGCATATTATATGTACCCTTCACCCAATTCCTTAGGTGTTAATAATTTAAATATAACCATTATACAACTAACAGAATTTGGAATATATTTTTCTTATCATCTCCTTAATGTTACTTAATACATTTATTTTGTTTTTGTTAATCTTTACCCAAGGATATTTTTCCATTGAATTTTAGAGAGAGTGAAGGGAAAGGGAGAGACACATTGATTGGTTGCCTCCTGCACATGCTTTGATAGGACTGAGGATCAAGCCAGCAACTGAGGTACATGCCCTTGACTGGAATCGAACCTGGGACCCTTCAGTCCACGGGCTAATGCTCTATCCACTGAGCAAAACAGGCTGCAGTTTAATTCATTTACTTTTCATCTATATGTGTCTTTATATTTAAAGTGGGTTTTGTTTTTGATTCACCCTCATAATCTGTCCTTTAATTGATGCATTTATGCCACTGACTTTCAGAGTGCTTACTGATAGAGTTATTACCATAGCAGGCGGCTTCTGGGTCTTCTGGGTCCTGCCCTGCCTTGCCTTTTCTTCTTCTTTTTTTCTAAGGCATTTCAATTTATTTAAAAGAAGCCAATATACAGGATATAAAGGGTATGATATTTACAACAGTACAGTAAATAGGTTGGTTTCCCGGTAGGATCAGTAGTCTTTCAGTGAGTATTAACCCCCTTTCCCCTTGATGCTCGACCCAGCTGGCAGACAAACAGCAACAGTGGCGTGGGATGGGACTGCAGGATAGAAAGTCTCCCTGAAGGGATTAAAAATCACGTAGATGCTAAAATGTCCACGAAGGGGTCTTGGGGGTGAGGGGTGCCTCTGCCTCATTCCTTTGAGGGCTTGGCAGCAGGAATGCTGAGGGATTAGCCCCAAACTAACACACGGCCCACCCTGAGCCTGTAAATCTTTCACACATGGAATATTCTCTTCCTGAGAGAATCAGCCCTAATCCCTCAGCCAGTGCCTGGAGGAGCTGCCCAGGCCATGGCACAGCCAGGACTGTGGATATTTCATGGCCTTTCCACTCCCACTCCAGCTGCCTAACAACTCTGCACTGCTCCCCTCGCCCACCTCCCCCATCACTCCATCAGGACACTGTGCACAGGGGGGTACACTGGTTTTCCCATGCCCATTGGGAACTGGCTGTTTCTGTTTTTGGAGTAAAAAGGTTCCTGTGGGTCGGGTAAGGTCTCTGCTTGGCAAGAAGTTCTGAAACAGAGCCACTGACCACACCACCTCCTCTGGGCATGGAGCAGCTCCGGCCTTCAGAGCTCATCTCTCCAGCAGAACTGAAGGGAAGACCTTGTGTACCCTTCTGTCCCTCACCCTTAACATGCCCCGAACCATCAGTGTCACACTTCCTAATTCCTATCACTGTATTTCATTAGTTCCATACTGTTTCACTAATCATGAATCTAAACAGATTGGTTCAAAAGGAGATCCTTCTATTTTTAAAGTAGTTGGGGCTTCTGGGGGCGGGCCTTGCCTTGCAGCCTGGACCGGCTGATGGGCAGTTCCCGGCTGATGGGCAGTTCCCGGGCCTCAAGGCAAGTCCTGCTGCTGGGGGCGGGCCTTGCCTTGCAGCCTGGACCCACTGATTTGCTGTTCCCAGGGAGCAAGGTAAGACCTGCTGCTTGGGGAGGGCCTTGCCTTGCAGCGCCAAACCGCTGATGGGCAGTTCCTAGGCCGCAAGGCAAGACCAGCTGCTGAGGCTTCTTGGGGCAGTCCCCACTTGTCAGGGCCAGCCTGACAGGTTGAGCTGGGCTGAGGCAGGGAGGTGGGAATTGAGAAAAGAAAGAAAGACAGGAAAGTGGGATTGGGAGGACTCCAGTTCTTTTGATGGACTGAAGCAACTTTATTAGCCATACAATCCTATTTATACATAACACACTGAATAGGAGGTCTGTCAAGAGGAATGTATTCTTTGTTCCTCTTAATCTCTAAGGGAGAGACACAGCAGGACAAGTTCTCAGTACAGCATATCTCCGTAAATAGTTACAGACTTCTTGGTGAGCTAAGAAAGGCTGTTCTCATTCTACAAATGTTGCTCTCATTCTACTGATAATCGCCATCCAAACAAGTATGGGAAAACTGTGTGGCTAAGGGTCCCAGCCTTGCTAGCCCCTTCAGGTGCAAGGACTATGCCAGCTTATATCTGGCCCCCAACACCCACTGGGGTGCCTGGCCAGTCTGGATGAGGGGCTGAGGGCTGTTTTTAGGCTGCCCATACCCCCTTTAGGGTGGGGTTCCCCACTGGGGTGCCTGCCCAGTCTGGAGGAGGGGCTGAGGGCCGTTTTCAGGCTGGAGGGTGACTGAAGCTCCCGACCTCTCCTTTTGTTCTTTTGTTTCTTTTTATTGTGGGATTTATTTACCTTCTATGGCTGTCACTGGAGCTGAGAGCCGGCTTTAGCTCTGAGACCAGCTCCAGCTTGAGGCCTTGGCTGCTGAAACCAGGTTATCTGGGCTTTGTTTAGCTTCTATAATTAAAACTCTGTTGCCATCACTGGCACTCTAAGTTCTGAGCCCGCTGAGGGCTGAAAGCAGCTATCTGGGCTTTGTTTAACTTCTATAATTGCAACAGTGTTGCATCCGGAGGTTAGAGCTGGGCTGCCGCAGGCCGGGAATGTTGGCTTCCTCGGTCACTGGAGCAAGCAAGCCTCCTGTTCGCTTCAGCTGTGTGGCTGCCAGCCACCATCTTTGTTGGCAGTTAATTTGCATATCCTGCTGATTAGCCAATGGGAAGCATTCAGGGGTATGGTCAATTTGCATCTTTCTCTTTTATTAGTGTAGATGACCTCAAGAATAACCCGTGTGTCACCTGTCTCACACCCAGGCCCACACCAGGAATTAGCATGCCTTTCCATCATTGCTGGATCAGGAGGTGGGCCAAGTGAAAATGGTGTCACATTTCTGGCTTACTAGAAATTCTGGGGTTACTGGTAAAAGTGCATTTTCCTTTTGTATGTCCAGCTGGACTTGTGATGCTGTTTTATGGAGAGATGGTCTCTGTGCTGCAGGGGGGCCCATCTGTGATAAGATGGGGCCTTACCATTGCCATCCTCTCCTACTGGCCCATACCTCATACAGGGGCCGAAGGTCAGGGAGAGGGAGGGCTCTCATGCTTATGCCATGTGGGGACAGTGCAATGAAAGATGGCCACAGGAGAAGAGAAACTTGCTCTCATCATACACAGTGAAGAATGGGAAGTCGTTCTAGAGGCAGAGAACTGATAACTACAAGAGGAAGTTGAGAAGGTCTCCTATGAGAAATGGACAGGGACACAATTCACAAAGCATAGAGACAGAGGGACAGGTACAGAGACACAGGTAGAGCAGGACGTGGCTGACAATGAGGCAGTAGAACTGAGGAAAAGCCTTTTTAAAAAAAAATATATATTTTTATTGATTTCAGAGAGGAAGGGAGGAGAGAGAAATAGAAACATCAATGATGAGAGAGAATCATGGATCGACCGCTTCCTGCACACCCCCCACTGGGGATCAAGCCTGCAACCCCGGGCATGTGCCCTTGACAGGAATCGAACCCGGGACACTGGTCCATAGGCCGATGCTCTATTCACTGAGTCACACCAGCCAGGGCTGAGGAAGAGTCCTTGACACAGAAGCTCTGGCAGCACAGTCTGTGGTTGTGTCACTTATTAGCCCTGTGATTTGTGACAGTTTAGATCACTCTGCTAAGCCTTAGCTTCCTGTTTTATAAAATGCGCTAACAGAACTAGTACATCATGGCAATGTGGTGGGAACTGAGAATTGTGTAAGCCATTGTCTTACTATATTTAAAGTCTCAACAAACTTTACTTGTTAGAAACTCTATCTCATGGTGAAAGGTGCTTCTTATTCTTTGAAAAGTCATGTAGTTAGTACAAATTTCAACTCAGGGCTCTTGTAACATTGCAGTGCTTCGTTTGAAGCAGTTTTCAACCTGTGGGTCGTGACCCCTTTGGGGATCGAACGACTCTTTCACAGGGGTCGCCTAAGACCATCGGAAAACACACTATAGTTACATATTGTTTTTGTGATTAATCACTATGCTTTAATTATGTTCAATTTGTAACAATGAAATTGGGGGTCACCACAACATGAGGAACAGTATTAAAGGGTCACAGCATTAGGAAAGTTGAGACCCATTGCTCTAAACTGACTGTGAAGATCAGTCCCAAGTTGGTTCATTTTCCCCTTCCCCTCAGTGCCTCAACTTGATAACCTCTGCAGCCGACTGTGATGTCCCCAAGAATGACCTACTTCCAAGTAGTTCTGTTGCCCCATGTATATACTGCCAGCTCCTCTCTGACAAAAGAGCCAATAATACACAGTTGGGAAAGGATACTTTCTCGTCAATGAACAGTGCTGGGAAAACTAGATCCTCACATGCAAAGAATGAAATAAGACACTTATCTTAAGTCAATTGTTTATTTTATTTTTTCCAATATGAAAAACACTTATCCTACAAAGCAAAAAAGACACAAAATGAGTGAAGTTCTAACCTGCATTTTTGTTTCACTGTCCGTATGTTAAATAAACTTGCCAAAATTCATAGATTTGGCAGAACATATGCTCAGACATTTAACCAAATATAGAGATAGCAAATGCACATCTGAAAAAAGGCTCACCATTAAGCCTTAGAAAGAATGCAATCGAACAACAGTAAATAAAGCATGACAAAGTTACAAAAAAAGTTTAAATAAAGGAAAACTGACCAAACCTTTTCTAGGATGTGGAGGAATTAACTCTGTCATACACTGCTGGAAGAATGCAAAAATGTGCAATTGGCTTAATTCACAACTTCCTAATTTCTTTAAGTTAAAAATTCACCTCTCTTCTGACATGGACATTACATTATGAGTTATTGATAAAGATAAATGAAACCCATGTCCATTTTAAGAATTATGCACAATCCATATTAGGCCAGTGATGCTGTAGTAATTATGCTTTGCCTTAAACCCTACTATCCTACACCCAAGTGACCATCACCCATGGAATTGCAGACATTAGGACACACGGCCCTTTTCAAGGTCTTTGAAAGTAATTCCCTTCAAATGTATCGGCACACCCTGTGAACACTCTGATGACAACAAAAGTGAGTGTTTCTGGCAAAATATTTTCCACATTCACTGCAATCCTGAATCCTTTCTCCTGTGAACTCTCTGATGACGATGCAACTGCTTGTTCAGGGCAAATGATTTTCCACATTCGGTGCACTCATAAGGCCTTTCTCCAGTGTGAAGACTCTCATGACAACGGAGGCTACTCTTATAGGTAAAAGATTTCCCACACTGACTGCACTCATAAGGCCTTTCTCCAGTGTGAAGTGTCTGATGACGACAGAGGGTACCCTTACTGGTAAAAGATTTCCCACACTGACTGCACTCATAAGGCCTTTCTCCAGTGTGAAGTCTCTGATGACGACAGAGGTTACCCTTAAGGGTAAAAGATTTCCCACACTGACTGCACTCAAAAGGCCTTTCTCCACTGTGAAGTTTCTGATGATGACAGAGGTTACCCTTACTGGTAAAAGATTTCCCACACTGACTGCACTCATAAGGCCTTTCTCCAGTGTGAAGTCTCTGATGACAACGGAGGTTCCCCCTACTGGTAAAAGATTTCCCACACTGACTGCACATATAAGGCTTTTCTCCAGTGTGAAGTCTCTGATGACAACAGAGGCTCCGCATACTGGTAAAAGATTTCCCACACTGACTGCACTCAAAAGGCTTTTCTCCAGTGTGAAGTCTCTCATGATGACGGAGGGCAGCACTAGTGGTAAAAGATTTCCCACACTGACTGCACTCATAAGGCTTTTCTCCAGTGTGAATTCTCTTATGACAATGGAGGTTAGTCTTACTGGTAAAAGATTTCCCACACTGACTGCACTCATAAGGCCTTTCTCCAGTGTGAAGTTTCTGATGATGACAGAGGTTACTCTTACTGGGAAAAGATTTCCCACACTGACTGCACTCATAAGGCCTTTCTCCAGTGTGAAGTTTCTGATGATGCCAGAGGTTACTCTTACTGGGAAAAGATTTCCCACACTGACTGCACTCATAAGGCCTTTCTCCAGTGTGAATTCTCTTATGACAATGGAGGTTATACTTACTGGTAAAAGATTTCCCACACTGACTACATTCATGTTTCTCTCCAGTGTGACATTTCTGATGATAACGCAAGTCACAGTTCCAGACAAAAGATTTCCCACATTCAGAGCACTTATAAGGCTTTTCTCCAGTGTGAAGTTTCTGATGATAACGGAGGCCTGTGCGAGTGGTTAAAGATTTCCCACACTGACTGCACTCATAAGTCCTTTCTCCAGTGTGACATTTCTGATGATAATTCAACTCACAGTTCCTGACAAGAGATTTCCCACATTCACTGCACTTATAAGGCCTTTCTCCAGTGTGGAGGCTCTGATGACAATAAAGACCAGAGATTCTGGTAAAATATTTCCCACATTCGCCACACTCATGAACCTTTTCTTTAGAATCAACTCCCTGGTGTGGAATGAGTTTGGAGTGTTGATTATAGTATTTCCCACATTTACTGCACTCGTATGGACTTTCTCCTGTGTGCAATTTCGGATGATAATGGAGATCAGAGATTTTTGTAAAAGATTTTTCACATTCACAGCATACAAAACACTGTATTCCATTACAAACACCATGGTCCTGAGCAAGCGTCTGGTTGCAGCCAATGGCTTTCTTGCTGAAATAAAACTGCTTTGCACATGCCCCACACCTCAATAGTTTCAGGCTGTGTTGTGTTCCCTGCTGCTCAACCAAGTGGAAAATGTCTCTCAGGACTGGTCCACAACTCTCACAGGGGTGGCTCTTCTGGGAGGACACAGCTACATTGGGGTTCTTGGCCAGTGACACTCTCACAGAAACATGCTGTTCAGTAGGTGCCTCCACATCCTCTGCTCTACAGCAGCAACCTAGAGAGGATATGAGTTCAAAGTTCTCCAGCATCACTTCGAGGAACAGGTGTCTCTGAGCCTCATCAAGGAGGCACCATTCCTCCTTAGAGAAGCGCACAGCAACATCCTCAAAGATCACAGGAACATCAGCTGGGGGCCTCTGTGGGTTGAACGGGGTGAGGATGGCAGGAGAGGAGGCAGCCAGGAGCACAGTGGTCCCTGTCCCAGGCCCCGCACTCGTCACCGGGGAGGCTGGTTGGTGGGGACCAGGACTCTTGCGCCTTCTCATTCTGGCGTCTCCACCAAGACCTAGTGCTGAGGATGCTCTGACCCACTTAGGTGATCCTGAGAGAAGAGGAAATGCCCATCACAAAGAGAACACTGGAAGTCAACTATTGACTGTATTTATACCCGGACATATGCCCTTAACAGGAGTCAAACCTGGGAACCTTCTGTCCACAGGCAAACACTTCCACTGAGCTAAACTAGCTAGGGCCAACTGTTGACTTTAAAAAGGGCAAACCACTGCCCTAACTGGTTTGGCTCAGTGGATAGAGCGTTGGTCTGCGGATGAAGGATCCCAGGATCGATTCTGGACATGGGCATGTAAAGTAGTTGCAGGCACGTCCCTAGTAGGGGGTGTGCAAGGGCAGCTGATTGATGTTTCTCTCTCATTAATGTTTCTAACTCTCTATCCCTCTTCCTCTCTGTAAAGAAATCAACAAAATATATTTTGTTTAAAAAAAAAGTGTAAAAAAAAAAAAAAAAAAAAAAAAAAAAAAAAAAAAAGTGTAAACAATTGCACTGAAAAAATTTGTATGAGCAAGCATAGCTTAAAAAGAGTCAGTTTACCCATGTCCTAAAGTACACTTGTTGCCTGGGTTTGGAAGTAATTTGGAGAAGATAAAATCATGTGTTAGGTCACAGAAATACAAGAGAATTGCTACTGATTTCAAATTAAAAGGTGTCTGAGGAAGGTGGACCTTCTCATAGAAGTAATTACAGAGAGACATAAAATAACTTTGAGAGAAACATTTTTTTCTAGGATAAAAATTTTTGAAATGGATAGAAAAGAAGCAGTAACAAAAAAGACATTCATAACATTAAAGAAACACTAACTATAGGGAAAACCATCTCAGTAAAAATGAAAATTAAATATATCATGTTTAGCTAAAATAAACATCTGACTTGATCAGTGCAACAGTGGCCAGAATTCGCAGATCTCAGGAAGGCCCATGCAGCCACATGTCACCACTTCCTCTAGCTCTTAGTGCCACATCTGTCAGCTGTCAGCGCACTGGCTCACTCCAACAAGACTTCCCCGAGCCTCAGCAACAGATGAAGAGAAACAGTTACCATGGCTCTGGAGATAATTTTGTGATAACACAAAGTCCTGTCCTACCTAGAGAAGATAAGGCTCTGAGAGAATTCTTGCTCTAGATGTTCCCCATCTCCAGACTCCAGAACAGAGAGGCCTATATGAAGCAGTGACTTAATTGAAGGGGTTGTTTCCTCATATACTTTCCCACATTTATTGTCAACAGCCTCCTTCTAAATATAGACTTATTGCCTGCACAAAATGGTAGTGCTTAATATGGAAAGTAAAACTCTGGAAACTTAATTTTGAGAAAAAATACTAATGGACAGGTACACTGGTACACCCATTGGCACATCCTCAACAGGAAGGGAAAGAACTTCAGAGGGGAGGGGAGGGGAGAGGGGAGGGGAAAGGAAGGGAGCGAAGAGACATTGATGTGAGAGAGAAATATTGATCGGTTGCCCTCTGTACTCAACCCCTCTCGAGATTGAATCCACAGAGTACTTTTGGTGCACAGAATGACACTCTAACCCAGCAGTCACCAACCTTTCGGACCTCACAGACCACCAGTGGTCCACGGATAACTGGATGGCAACTGCTGCTCTAACCAATTGAGCCACCCAGCCAGGGCTTACACTATAATGTTAAAAAACAAACAAAAAAAACCTCTTTACTTTGAAATAGTTCACGGTACACAAGACATTGCAAAAATAGTATGGAGAGTTCCTTGAGCATTTATCCAGTTTCCCCAGAGGGGATCATTCCCACCAAAAGGAAGCATGCTGGTTCCATCACCACCAAGAAATTCCCGAGGAGAAACCAAGATGGCAGCACATATAAACACCGGAAATTGCTGCCTCGCACAGCCACTTCAAAAATACAACTAAAAGACAAAGCGGACATCATCCAGAACCACAGGAAGGCTGGCTGAGTGGAAATTCTACAACTGGAAGGAAAGAGAAAATCACACTGAGACTCAGAGAAGGCGTAGAAGTAAAGTGCAGAGGTACTGGGCACACTCAGAAAGGGCTGGCAACTGAGGACATGGCGCACATGGAAAGGGCTGGCAGCTGAGGACGAGGCGCCCAGGGAAAGTGCTGGCAGGTGAGGACGTGGTGCACGTGGAGAGGGCTAGAAACTGAGGACATGGTTGTCTTTTCAATTGGGAGGGAGTCTCAAGCTCCCGACTGCTCTGAACTCCAGTTCCGGGTGAGTCTATGTGGACCCAGACTCATACGGGGAGAAACTGGACTGTCTGGCATCGGAAAGAACTCGAGGGCGGCTTTCTCTCAGAGGTGCTTGCTGCGATGACCAGGACATTGAGATGCGGAGCCTCTTAGGGTAGGACTGGGGAGCAGCCATAGCTGCTTGCTCTGCCCTGTTGATCCCCTGAGACCGCGACCCACCCAAGCTGTTGCAGAGGCTTTTGCATATGTAAGGCCTGGCCCTTTGCAACCTGAAAATTACCTAACAAACTGCAGCTGAATCAGAGCAACCCAGAACATCCAAAAGAAGGCCCAAGGCCCCTCAGCAGCTTGCATTGCTTCACAGCCTGACCTCATCTGGGCACCTCCAAACCCAAACAAAGAAGAGGAATCTCTCCATAGGTCCTGCTGGGTAGCCTCAGGCAGAGGCTAAATTAGCACCTCCTTAGAGATCCAAGAGCCAGTGTACCCAGTGGTCAGAGTGGGACCATCCAGATTGCAGCTCCTCAGACCCATAAGGGACACACTCAGGGGGTGGACTCATTGAGCACCAGGGCCCCGCTGACGCGGGTCTTGCCCAAGATGGGTGTCTCCAGCTCGGGGGTTCTCCCACTGCTGACAGGGCTGATTCTCACAGCCAATTGGCCTGGGGGTCGGTTCCTCCCAGTGATGCCTGCAACAGTCAAGGCTTGAATACAACAAGACTGTGCACAAAGCCCAAAAGGGGTGCACCAAGAGTGTCCACCACAGGTAATTGCGGAGGCTGAGCCACTGGGCCCTATAGGACACCTAACACAGAAAGCCACTCTGTCAACACAGGGAAGCACAAAAAATGCAGAGACAAAGAAACAGGTCACAAATGACAGAAATGGAGGAAAGTCAACTACTGGATATAGAGGTCAAAAGCACACTTTTAAGGTTTTTCAAGAATTTTCTAGAAACCACCGATAAATTTAGTGAGACCCTCAAGAAATCTAGTGAGATCCTAAGGAAATCTAGTGAGACCCTCAAGGTTGTGATAAAGGACCAACTAGAAATTATACACTGACTAAAGTAAAGGATATTATGCAGAGTTCCAACAGTAGACTAGAGGATAGCAAGAATCAAGTCAAAGATTTGAAATACAAAGAAGCAAAAATCACCCAACCGGAAAAACAAAAAGAAAAAAGAATCCAAAAATATGAAGACAGTGTAAGGAGCCTCTGGGACAACTTCTAGCATACCAACATCGGAATTATAGGGGTGCCAGAAGAAGAGAGAGTGCAAGATAATGAAAACCTATTTGAAGAAATAATGACAGAAAACTTCTCCCACCTGGTGAAAGAAATAGACTTACAAGTCCTGTAAGTGCAGAGAACCTCAAAGAAAAGGAATCCAAAGAGTACCACACCAAGACACATCTTAATTAAAACGCCAAGAGCAAAAGACAAAGAGAGAATCTTAAAAGCAGCAAGAGAAAACAAGTCAGTTACCTACAAGGGAATACCCATACGACTGTCAGCTGATTTCTCAACAGAAACTATGTAGGCCAGAAGGGAGTGGCAAGAAATATTCAAAGTGATGAATAGCAAGAACCTACAACCAAGATTACTTTACCCAGCAAAGCTATCATTCAGAATTGAAGGTCAGATAAAGAGCTTCACAGATAACAAAAAGCTAAAAAGGGTTCATCACCACCAAACCA
Source organism: Myotis daubentonii (assembly GCF_963259705.1). Classification (NCBI taxonomy): domain Eukaryota; kingdom Metazoa; phylum Chordata; class Mammalia; order Chiroptera; family Vespertilionidae; genus Myotis; species Myotis daubentonii. Next base: position 44,069,110 of record NC_081848.1, read on the forward strand.
GTATTATATGAAATGCTGAAAGGTATCCCTTCAGAAGAGGAAGAAGAAAAAGGTAAAGATAGAAGAAACTATGAACAACGAATACACATTTATCAACAAGTGAATCTAAAAATTAAGTGAAAAAATAATCTGATGAACAGAATAAACTGGTGAATACAATAGAATCAGGGGCATAGAAAGGGAGTGGACTGACTACTCTGCGGGGGTGGGAAGGGGTGTGGGAGGTTTGGGAAGACACTAGACAAAAATTGTACACCTATGGATGAGAACACTGGGTGGAGTGGGTAAGGTTAGAGGGTGGGGTGGGAACCAGTTGGAGGGGAGCTATGGGGAGAAAAAAGAGGAACAACTGTAATAATCTGAGCAATAAAGATTTAATATAAAAAAAAGTATTAAAAACAAAACAAAACAACAAAAAAAGAATTTCACATGTGCACTAGCTCAGACTACAAACTCCACCGTTAAGAGGGGAACCGACTCAACCCAGTTTTCCTGGGGAGGCTCTGGAATGCTAGTCTGCCTCCTGGGAAACCTCAGTCCTGCGAAATCTCGGACAACTGCCATTGGAGCTGCACAGGTCTCAATGAGGCCCAGGGAAAGTAACTGGATAAACTGCAGGAAAAAAAAAAAGAAGTAGGTTCAGGCAGTAAATTGGTTCTCCTGGCTCCAGGGGATGGTAATTTCCATTAAACTATGTGGTGACATCATAGAAATCTGAGAATGATGAGGAGAGCCCAGCTGGAGAGAACCAAGATTCAGGCACGGAAATCGAGACATCTTCATGCCCAGGATGTGATTTTCTCAGGAGGTTGGTCATCTTGACAGGTGGGAGGGAGCAGAGGTCACTGTTACATATTCCTGTACTCGGGCCTGGACATATTTCTGAGTCTAAAATCTGAAGTATGGACTAGAACTCACCTGAGGAGTGTCTCATGGATCTTCTTAGGGAAGAAGAGCAGCTGGAGCTCAGGTAGCTTGGAGGAAGCACAGAGAAAAATATTAACCTGTAAACTTCCAAATTAGATTTACTGTATGCAAAAATGATAGTGCTTAATATAAAAAGTAAAACTCTGGAAATTTAATTTCAAAAAAATATTAATGGAACGGTACACTGGTATACTCATTGGCACAACCACTCTCACAAATTCCTCATTTGGGGCCTCAAAGAACGAGGGAAATGTTTTTTATCGCATGAAAATGTTGATTTCTTTGTCCTCTTGCTCAGTGCAGTAATTTCAACTGTATACTCTGTGAAATCTTTTTTTAAAAAAATATATTTTATTGATTTTTTACAGAGAGGAAGGGAGAGGAATAGAGTGTCGGAAACATCGATGAGAGAGAAACATAGATCAACTGCCTCTTGCACACCTACCACTGGGGATGTGCTCACAACCCAGGTACATTCCCTTGACCGGAATCGAACCTGGGACCTTTCAGTCCGCAGGCAGACGCTCTATCCACTGAGCTAAGCCGGTTTGGCTGTGAAATCTTTTTTAAAATTTTAATACTAGTGGCCTGGTCCATGAAATTCATGCACATTAAAAGGGAATTAGAGGAAATAGTTTAATATTGCTATTTGGCCTTTATCTATAATAGAAGTGTCAGAGATGAAAAAAAATTAGGAAAATGTACATGAAAATCTTCCTCCTGTCAGAGTCTGGGGTGTGCTGTGAGACCCAGACTCCAGTTTCCACCCACCTGTGCACTCATCGAAATAACAGGAGACCCTGACCCAGCCGGGCCCCACTCCCGTCAAGCCCCACCAGGCGGGGAGGGGGGCCTAGCCTCAGGTTCCTTGGGCCGGTCCCAGGCAGGAGGCACAGCCTTAGGTCCTCTGTCCCAGAGCAGGGCAAGGGTCACAGCCTCAGGGGTGCCGTCAAGCCCCGCCAGAAGAGAGGTGCGGCCTCAGGTCCCCAGGTGAATGCAAGTTGAGGGTGCAACCTTAGCTCCCCTGCCCCAGGCCAGGGGCCTGCCTTGAGGTCCCCATCAAGCACTCCCCCCCCCCCCCTCCAGAAGAGGGTGTGGCCTGAGGTTCCCTGGCCTGGTGCCAGGCCTGGGGGGCACAGCCTGAGGTTACCTAGCCCAGTGCTGGAGTTGGGGGAGCTCCTTGAGGTCCCCCATCAAGCCCCGCCAGTTGGGGGATGCAGCCTCAGGTCCCAGCTGATTGCTTGTTAAGTCTCTTTACCTAACTTCTGTTTGGGTGCAGCCATCTTGTGTTACTAAAACCCCCACCTCTGCTGTGGGTGCAGCCATCTTTGTGATGGTCGTTTTGCATATTCCCTCTTCATTAAATAGGATATTTGTTATTGATTTCAGAGAGGAAGGGAGAGGGAGGGAGAGAGAGATAGAAATATCAATGATGCCGAAACCGGTTTGGCTCAGTCGATAGAGCGTCGGCCTGCGGACTGAAAGGTCCCAGGTTCGATTCCGGTCAAGGGCATGTACCTGGGTTGTGGGCACTTCCCCAGTGGGGGATGTGCAGGAGGCAGCTGATCGATGTTTCTCTCTCATCAATGTTTCTAACACTCTATCTCTCTCTTCCTCTCTGTAAAAAATCAATAAAATATATTAAAAAAAAAAAGAAATATCAATGATGAGAGAGAATCATTGATCAGCTGCCTTTTGCACACCCCACACTGGGGATTGAGCCCACAACCCAGGTATGTGCCCTGACTGAGAATCAAACTGTGACCTCCTGGTTCATAGTTCGATGCTCAACCACTGAGCTGTGCTGGCTGGGCTGCACAACTGTTTAGCCACGCAACTGTTGCTTTCAACTTAGAGGCTGGGAATCTTGCCCTGAGCATGTACAGCTTAACAGGGGTGGGCAAACTTTTTGACTCGCGGGCCACAATGGGTTCTTAAACTGGACCGCAGGGCCGGAACAAAAGCATGGATGGAGTGTTTGTGTGAACTAATATAAATGCAAAGTAAACATCATTACATAAAAGGGTACGGTCTTTTTTTTTTTCAAATGTCCGGCCCGTAGTTTGCCCACGGCTGGCTTAGGACCTGACAAACACCTCCAGTGGAAACTGCACATTGAATCTTGGGCTCATTTCTCTAAGGTTTCCGCTTCCATTTCAAATTTCAGACTCCATGGCATCTCTGAATGCCAACTTCCTTCTTCCCAGCCAACTGAAATGCCACCTGTGCGCTCCTCAAAATCACAGGAGACCCAGCCGGCCCCACCCCCGACAAGCCCCACCAGGTGGGGAGCCCAGCCTCAGGTCCCCTGGCCCAGTGCGGGGCGTGGGGGGGACAGCCTCAGGGACGCTTCCAAGCCCAGCTGGGTTGGGGGGGGGCACATCCTCAGGTCCCCCAGCCCAGTGTGGAGGGCACAGCCTCAGGGGTGCTGTCAAGCCCGACAGGTGGGAGGCGCAGCTTGGTCTCTGTTCCTTGCTCTACCAGTTAGTAAATGCCCTGGGGGGAAAGCACAGGTAATGTGGGGCTTGCCTAGGTGCTCCCACATTCTCTCCAGCAATTTCCTTCAGGTTCTGTCTGACTTCATTTTTCTCTAATACCTCCAGGTGCTTTAAGTATTTTATTCAGCTTTTCTACGATATAAGCTACACCGTCACCCGCAGATGTGGAGGTTGGATGCCCTTTATGCTCATCCACAAAGGTCCTAAAGCTCAAGGGACTGACTGGTTTAGGTTTCATTCACCCCAGATTTCTGACTGTTTTCTTACCCCTTCCTTACATGCCGGGGAGCACAGAGACATGGTTGGAAAGTTTGTAAGGAGGACATTCTGATAAAAGGGAAGTGTGTGGGAGGCCGCCTGCCCTGTTTACCAGAATGCCGACTTAGGGGAGTGTCCAAGGCGGTGCCCCTAATTATTACCTGATCTTTGCAAACATATCTTTGCATTTTCAGACCCCTGGGTGTTTACTGGAATCCTTATGCTTAATCCCTGAGCGCCCTTGCCTAGAGGACAGTGGAAACACGTGTGTCCCCCCAAGGATCTAAACCAGTGGTTCTCAACCTTCTGGCCCTTTAAATACACTTCTGAATGTTGTGACCCAACCATAAAATTACTTTCGTTGCTACTTCATAACTGTCATGTTGCTACTGTTATGAACCATAATGTAAATATGTGATATTCGGGATGGCTTTAGGCGACCCATGTGAAAGGGTCATTCGACCGCCAAAGGGGTCTCGACCCACAGGTTGAGAACAGTTGACTAAACTAATCTAACATATAAAAGCCAAGAGTTGGTTTTGGTTTAATCACTTAACCTTTTGAAATTCCAAGGGACTCAGTCATTATGTTGGAAGCGGGTAAGGGGAGGACACTAAGCATACCTCTCCTCTATCACCGGTGTTTCCACGGCCACTTCTAAAGCTGTCCGGGCTTCAGTGTAAGGGGGACACGAAGTACCTACACACCGCTCTCCGCCAAATCCAGTGCCCTCATTTGGTTCCTCATGTTCCGCAGGGCATCGCAGTGGCATTTAACCAGGGGGCACTCCGCTCGGGCAGATTCTTGCTTCCCTTGGTCTTCAGAACACAGTTTCTCCGGCCCTGCCCTTCCCTCTTACTTCTCTTCCTCCCCGGCCCTCGCTGCCCAGTGCCGTCTGGGGTGCTGCCTCCCCCGCCCGCCAGACTCACCTGCCACACTTCCACTTCGGGTTTCCCTTTGTGACCCGCAAGGAACGGCCGCCGGCGCTCCTCGGGCTCCCTCCGGCGCGGCCCCGGGGAGGGGTCTAGCCCTGAACTTCTGAGGGGCCCGCGGCCGCCTCGCAGACGGTGAAGGGCACACGGGTGCGCCCAGCGCGCACCAACCCCACCAGCCGGGCGCGCGCCCCCACCACCGGAAGCTCCGTCCTGGAGACCCGCCCTCGTGGGCGGGGCTACCTCCTCCCGCCGCGTGACAGGCAAAGCCCGACCCCGCGGCCAGGCTGCTTTAGGCGCTCGGCGGGACCCTGGGGCTGTGGGGACCGGAAGGGAAGCCCCAGGTCCTCGGGGGCGGTGCTACCCCGTCCTGCCCGGTCAGAGTCCGAGCTGCGAGCCCTGGTCTGTGCAGTGAGTGCTGGTGGTCTGGGGTGTTGTTGTTAGAAATGCTCCGAAAAGGCGCCACGGGACTGGAGAATCACTTGGCAAGGCAGATGTACTTCTCCGAAAGCGTGCATGGCCAACAAGAAAATGTGCCAGGCCGAGCACACCGAAGGGGAACCTGGTCCTCGGTCGCTGACTCACGGCTACCCCCCCCCCCCCCCCCCGCATTGGCTTAAGGGCGTGGCTTCCCAATCTGGCGCTAATGGCAAATTCCAGCAGCGCCGGAGGGGTGGGGCTGGTATTCCAGGTCCAACTGAGTACCAGGAAATGGGGTTTAACCAAGTACAAGGAAGTGGAACAGCAGCAGAAAGTTGATCTAAGCCTCTGTAAGAAGGAAATGAAGTTAGTAATGTTAACGTAAAAAACCATTGAAACCTGTGAAGAATTTTTGTGAGTTTATTTGAGCCAAACTGTAAGGAATTGAGATAATGCTCCCGAGAATGGAGGGGTTACATTTGAATTTATACATTTGCAATCAAAGGAGGGACGTAGGTGGGTTACATTAAATTCATTGGTAACAGATCAAGGAGGAGGGATAAAGCAAAGCAGGGGAAACCCCTGGGATTGGATAAAAAGTAATATGATGGACACAGGCTTAGATGGGTGCAGGATCAATTCACATGATAATGAGGGAATTGGGGTATCTGTCCTGGTGCCCAGCAGATTTGGTTGTGCCCCAGGGGCTGCAGAAAAAGGGAAGTTACAAGTTACCCAGACATTTCAAGGGTGTGTTATTATAGATGCAAAAAGACAGATAGGCTCAGTTAAGGTAAAGGTAGACCTTGTAAGTGTGGACGAAAGGGGCCACATGCTGACCTGACAAGCTCAGGGGAGGCCTTGCAAACTCAGAGACCTAAAGTAACCACAAAGGATGGTCTGAAATTAAACTTTAACTAAAAGCAGTTATGGTGGGACGTTACGTCCTAGGCCAGTATCTTCACTAACAAGGTCAACCTTTACCTTAACTGAGTTTATCTGTCATTTTGTACTTATGATAACATACCCTTGGGATGACTAGGTAACTTGTGACTTCCCTTTTTATGGAGCACCTGGAGCACAGCCAGGTGTGCTGGGCCCAGGACAGATACCACAGATTCCTTCATTAATCATGTTAATTGATCCTGTACCCACCTAAGTATGTGTCCATCATTTTACTTTTTATCCAATCCCAGGGGTTCCGCCCTCCACCAACGCCCCCCCCCCCCCCCCCCGCTTTGCTTTATCCCTCCTCCTTAATCTATCACCAATGAATTTCATGTAACTCACCTATGTTCCTCCTTTGATTGAAATGTATAAATACACATGTAACCCCGCCATTCTCTGGAGCATTATCTCAATTCCTTGAGGTTGTGCTTCCCGGCACATGTCGACAGTTTGGCTCAAATAAACTCACAAAAATTCTTTACAGGTTTCAATGTTTTTTTTATGTTAACATCAGTGAAGATACTGGCCTAGGAGGTAACTGCCCACCATAACTGCTTTTAAAGTTTAATTTCAGACCATCCTTTGTGGTTACTTTAGGTCTCTGAGTTTGCAAGACGGCCATGCAGGCCTCCCTGAGCTTGTCAGGTCAGCGTGTGGTCCCTTTCGTCCACAGTCTGCTGCCCAGGCCACGTTAACCAGGCTCTGTGACAACTCTGAGCTTGGCTCTGCTCCTTCAGTGGGTCTGTCTGGCCTCGGGCCGAGGAGGGCTTTGCAGTGTGGGAGTTCTCCCCTGAAGGAGGCGAGGGGGTTCCCTTGTGCTGCCCTGGGCCTCCCCACAATGGCGACTTGTGGACTCTGGGAGGCTTATTTCTGGGAGGTGGCCTGCCTTCCTCCCATCGCCCCTGCTCCTACTCAGGGCCTGGAAGAATTTTTCCTGGGCACACTGACGTTCTTCTCTATCTAGGAGAGGGTAACAGCGTCCTATGGTCTAGGGTTCGCTGCCAAGAGGCCAAGCGGTGTGGCTCGGCAGGCTCTTGTGTCCAGGCTGGGAGGACGAGGCCCACGTCCAGAGGACCCCTAGGAGGGTGATGGCAGCAGTGCGGTGGGTGACAGCTCAGGGAGGAAGATGGATTGTCAGGTGCAGTTCTTTGCCTGAAGACACTTCCTTTCCATGCAGGTGGTGGGTGCTCTTCTTGGGCAGAATCCAGCCCTTGCCCCACAGAGAGGTCGCCTGAGGACCCACCTTTCTGACCGCTGGTGCTTCTCTCTTCCTGGTGAGGAAGCCTGAATCTGCTTTTGCTTGGCCGATTCCTGTCAGAGTTGTCCTCACTTTGTAGCTGCTGCAGTCCCACAGCCACTGGTTGTCCCTCAGCACCAGTTCTTCCTGGAGCTTGCGTGTGTGTGTGTGTGTGTGTGTGTGTGTGTGTGTGTGTGTGTGTGTGTATGTGCTTTGCCATAGGCCTACACCCCATGGCTGTAGGATCCATGAGGTCGTTGGTTTGATTCTGGTCTTGCCAGTGTTTCTGTTTGTATGGAAAGCCAGAAACCTTCTAGGAGAGGTGAGATCTTTAAGTCGGAGTTGTTGGGCAGGTCATTGAGGTGACAGGGAGGTGTGGGACCTGCATTGGGGCATGGGGACACCATGCTGTGGTCCTGGCACCATGGAGTCTTGGCTGCTCTGGATCTAAGGCCTCACTAGGAAGGTGAGAGGCAACCCTTGTGGAGCTGGTGATTTCTCTCCTGCCAAATATGTGCCCTATTGTAGCTAGAAAGAGGGGTGTAATTAAAACTCTGCCTTCCCAGGACCTGATGTGTATGCATGGCCTTTAACATATGCTTTAAATATATACACGTATGTATGTGCCAGGAGCCAATTCCAGCATGTCATAATTACAACAGTTTTATCAAATGGTTGATGAAACTTGTGGGCTCAACAAGGGCTGAGTCACATGTAATCACAGATGTTGGAATGGCTAATAGGCACTTCCCCCAAACCTGAATAGGGTTATTGTTTACTGCCAGACAGCTCAGGACATCCTTTTTTTTTTATTATTAAATCTTTATTGTTCAGATTATTATATTTGTTCCTCTTTTTTTCCCCCCATAACTCCCCTCCTTCCAATTCCCACCTCACCATCCGCCCTCACTCCTCACCCACTGTCCTCATCCATAGGTGCAAGATTTTTGTCCAGTCTCTTCCCGCATCTCCCACAGCCCTTTCCCCCCCAAGAATAGTCAGTCCATTCCCTTTCTATGTCCCTGATTCTATTATAATCAACGGTTCATTCTGTTCATCAGATTATTTATTCACTTGATTCTTAGATTCACTTGTCGATAGATGCATATTTGTTGTTCATAATTTGTATCTTTACCTTTTTTTCTTCTTCCTCTTCTTAAAGGACACCTTTCAGCATTTCATATAATACTGGTTTGGTGGTGATGAACTACTTTAGCTTTTCCTTATCTGTGAAGCTCTTTATCTGACCTTCAATTCTGAATGATAGCTTTGCTGGATAAAGTAATCTTGGTTGTAGGTTCTTGGCATTCATCACTTTGCATATTTCTTGCCACTCCCTTCTAGCCTGCAAAGTTTCTGTTGAGAAATCAGCTGACAGTCGTATGGGCATTCCCTTGTAGGTAACTGACTTGTTTTCTCTTGCTGCTTTTAAGATTCTCTCTTTGTGTTTGCTCTTGGCATTTTAATTATGATGTGTCTTGGTGTGGTCCTCTTTGGATTCCTTTTGTTTGGGGTTTTCTGCTCTTCCTGGACTTGGAAGTCTATTTCTTTCACCAGGTAGGGGAAGTTTTCTGTCATTATTTCTTCAAATAGGTTTTCAATATCTTTTTTTTTTTTCTTCACATTTTATTAACTTGCGGTTGATTTTACCAGTCCCATTGGTCCAAATACTGATCAATAATGCATGTTCACAGTACAGATCATAGGAATCACTCTCTACAATGGGTACATATGATGGGGGAGGGGGATAGTAATCACCACTTGTGTCATTCAGTTTCAATGCATTTGCTCAAAGGAAATATCAAAGACACATGTTTTTTCCTAAAAAAAAAAATAGCTGTCAATTTGGCACACTTATACTTTAGCATATTTGCCAATTTCTGTTGTTTGAATGACATAGGAATATAATCACATGTAATCACATTGTGTATTTCTCTACTATGCAAGGGTGCTGGGTTTATGCTTTTCAAGGCCTTTACACTTGTAATATGGTAGGACACCTGCCTCCAGTCTGCTCTCCCTATTCTCATCAATCAGCCCACAAATATTTTCTAAGTACCTACTGGGTGTTGTAGTTGTAGTGTTCTAGTTGCTGAATCAAGGGCCCTCAGAGATGGCTCTGCAGGATTCACATGCACACACAATAGATGAACCAGCCTTTGAACTCCTCACCCCAGGGAATATCAACCACCGGTTAGGGACCCATTTTGAATGTCTCCCATTCAAATTCTCCCAAGAGAGTGTCTGGGTTACATAGTCAGTCACTGACACACAGAGAGTGCCCTGGGGTGTAGAGTGGTGTTGGGCCATCTCTCAGACTACAGGCCAGCCTAGGAGAGGTTGCTTTGGGCAGATGCTGATTCTTAGTCAAACTGCTGTGTCTGGTATCCAGTCATGAGGGCTGTAGCATGGGGGCTGCGTTCAAAGATCCTCAGACGGAGGTTTGGAGCATCACAAGCTTTCTGGGATTTCTCAGAATGAGGCAGTATAGTTAGGAAGCAACATGCTTAGTGTTTCCAGGGAAAAAAAGGCAAATGTTAATACTATTATTGCATATTTCCCTACTTACCATCATTTTTATTTATTTATTTGTTTTTTATTTTTTATTTATTGCTTAAAGTATTACAAAGGGTATTACATATGTGTCCATTTTATCCCCCTGCCCTAGACAGTCCCCTAGCCTCCCCTATCCCCCAGTGTCTTATGTCCATTGGTTATGCTTATATGCATGCAAACAAGTCCTTTAGGTGATCTCTTACCCCCCTACATCCTGCCCCCCAACCTTCCCCGGCCTTCCTGCTGCAGTTTGACAATCTGTTTGAGGCAGCTCTGCCTCTGTATCTATTGTTCAAAAGTTTATAATGGTCTCTATTATCCATGAATGAGTGAGATCATGTGGTATTTTTCCTTCATTGACTGGCTTATTTCACTTAGCATAATGCTCTCCAGTTCTATCCATGACGTTGCAAATGGTAAGAGTTCCTTCCTTTTTAGAGCAGCATAGTATTCCATTGTGTAGATGTACCACAGTTTTCTAATCCACTCATCTGCTGATGGGCACTTAGGCTGTTTCCAAATCTTAGCTATGGTGAATTGTGCTGCTATGAACATAGGGGTGCATATATCCTTTCTGATTGGTGTTTCTGGTTTCTTGGGATATATTCCTAGAAGTGGGATCACTGGGTCAAATGGGAGTTCCATTTTCAGTTTTTTAAGGAAACTCCATACTGTCTTCCATAGTGGCTGCACCAGTCTGCATTCCCACCAGCAGTGCACGAGTGTTCCTTTTTCTCCACATCCTCTCCAGCACTTGTCGTTTGTTGATTTGTTGATGATAGCCAGTCTGACCGGTGTGAGATGGTACCTCATTACTGTTTTGATTTGCATCTCTCGGATGATTAGTGACTTTGAGCATGTTTTCATATGTCTCTTGGCTTTCTGAATGTCCTCTTTTGAAAGGTGTCTATTTAGGTCCTTTGCCCATTTTTTGATTGGATTGTTTATCTTCCTTTTGTTAAGTTGTGTGAGTTTCCTATAAATTTTGGAGATTAGGCCCTTATCAGATATGACATTGGCAAATATGTTTTCCCACACAGTGGGTTTTCTCGTTGTTTTGTTGATGGTTTCTTTTGCTGTGCAGAAACTTTTTATTTTGATGTAGTCCCATTTGTTCATTTTCTCTTTAGTTTCAAGTGCCCTAGGAGCTGTATCAGTGAAGAAATTGCTTCGGCATATGTCTGAGATTTTGTTGCCTTTGGATTCTTCTAGAATTTTTATGGTTTCCTGTCGTACATTTAAGTCCTTTATCCATTTTGAGTTTATTTTTGTGTATGGTGTAAGTTGGTGGTCTAGTTTCATTTTTTTGCAGGTATCTGTCCAATTTTCCCAACACCATTTATTGAAGAGACTATCTTGGCTCCATTGTATGTTCTTGCCTCCTTTGTCAAATATTAATTGAGCATATTGGTTCGGGCCGATTTCTGGGGTCTCTATTCTATTCCATTGATCTATATGCCTATTCTTGTGCCAGTACCAGGCAGTTTTGAGAACAGTGGCTTTGTAATACAACTTGATATCTGGTATTGAGATCCCACCTACTTTGTTCTTTTTCAGGATTGCTGCAGCTATTCGGGGTCTTTTTTTATTCCAGATGAATTTTTGGAGAGTTCGTTCTAGATCTCTGAAGTATGCCGTTGGTATTTTAATGGGAAGTGCGTTGAATGTATAGATTGCTTTGGGTAGTATGGACATTTTAATGATGTTGATTCTACCAATCCATGAACACGGTATGTTCTTCCATCTGTTTATGTCTTCCTCTATATCTTTTTTTCAATGTCCTATAGTTTTCTGAGTAGAGGTCTTTTACCTCTTTAGTTAAGATTATTCCTAGGTAGCTTAATTTTTTTGGTGCAATGGTAAACGGGATTGTTTTTATAATCTCTCTTTCTGAAAGTTCACTATTGGTGTATAGAAATGCCTCAGATTTCTTGGGTTAATTTTATATCCTGCTACATTGCCAAATTCATGTATTAAGTCTAGTAGCTTTTTGGTGGAGTCTCTAGGGTTTTGTATGTATAATATCATGTCGTCTGCAAATAAGGACAGTTTTACTTCCTCTTTTCCAATTTGGATGCCTTTTATTTCTTCTTCTTGCCGAATTGCAATGGCTAACACTTCCAGTACTATGTTGAACAGGAGTGGAGAGAGTGGGCATCCTGTCTTGTTCCTGTTCTTAGGGGAAATGGTGTTAGTTTTTGTCCATTGAGTATGATGTTGGCTGTGGGCCTGTCATATATGGCTTTTATTATGTTGAGGTATGATCCTTCTACTCCCACCTTGCTGAGAGTTTTTATCAAAAATGGGTGTTGAATTTTGTCAAATGCTTTTTCTGCATCAATTGATATGACCATGTGGTTTTTTTCTTTCAATTTGTTTATGTGATGTATCATGTTTATTGATTTGCGGATATTGTACCATCCTTGCATCCCTGGGATAAATCCAACTTGGTCATGGTATATGATCTTTCTGATGTACTGCTGGATCCGATGTGCTAAGATTTTGTTGAGGATTTTGGCAGCTATGCTCATGAGGGATATTGGCCTGTAATTCTCTTTCATTGTGTTGTCTTTACCTGGTTTTGGTATTAGGGTCATGCTGGCTTCATAGAATGAGCTTGGAAGTGTTCCTTCCTCTTGAATTTTTTGTAGTAGTCTGAGGAGGATAGGTTTTAGTTCTTCCTTGACTGTTTGGTAAAACTCCCCTGTGAAGCCGTCTGGTCCTGGGCTTTTGTTTGATGGAAGCTTTTTGATGACTGCTTCAATTTCTTCCATAGTTATTGGCCTGTTGAGATTTTTAGATTCTTCCTGATTGAGTTTTGGAATGTTGTATTTTTCTAGGAATTTGTCCATTTCCTCCATGTTGTCTAGTTTGTTGGAGTAGAGCTGTCCATAGTATTTTTTAACAATCATTTGTATTTCTGTGGGGTCTGTTGTTATTTCACCTCTATCGTTTCTGATTTTGTTTATTTGGGTCCTCTCTCTTTGCTTCTTGGTGAGTCTGGCTAGAGGTTTGTCAATTTTGTTTATCCTTTCAAAGAACCAGCTCTTGGTTTCATTGATTTTCTGTATTGTTTTTTTGGTCTCTATGTCATTTATTTCTGCTCTGATCTTTATTATCTCTTTCCTTCTGCTCACTCTGGGGTTTTCTGGTTGCTGTCTTTCTAATTCTTTGAGTTGTAGAGTTAGATGATTTACTACCATTTTTTCTTGTTGTTTTTTTTTTAATATATTTTATTGATTTTTTACAGAGAGGAAGGGAGAGAGATAGAGAGTTAGAAACATCGATGAGAGAGAAACATCGATCAGCTGCCTCCTGCACATCTCCTACTGGGGATATGCCCGCAACCCAGGTACATGCCCTTGACCGGAATCGAACCTGGGACCTTTCAGTCCGCAGGCCAACGCTCTATCCACTGAGCCAAACCAGTTTCGGCTTTTGTTGTTTTTTGAGATAGGCCTGTAGAGCTATAAACTTCCCTCTCAGGACTGCTTTCATTGTGTCCCATAGGTTTTGGATTGTTGTGTTTTCATTGTCATTAGTTTCCAGGATGTTTTGAATTTCGTCTTTGATTTCATTGGTAACCCAATCAATATTTAATAGCATGCTATTCAGCTTCCAGGTGATTGAGTATTTTGGGTTGTTTTTATTGTAGTTTATTTCTAATATTATGCCATCATGGTCTGTGAAGACGCTTTTTATGATTTCAATCTTCTTGAATTTGGGGATACTTTGCTTGTGACCCAATATATGGTCTATTTTTGAATATGTGTTATGAGCACTTGAGTAGAATGTATATTCCGTGGCATTGGGGTGACGTGTTCTGAAGATGTCTATTAAGTCCATCTGATCTAGTGAGTCATTTAGGATTGCTGTATCTTTGGTGATTGTTTGTCTAGAGGACTTATCCAGTGCTGTCAGTGGTGTATTAAAGTCCCCTACTATGATAGTATTGTTGTTGATCTCTCCTTTGATATTTTCCAGGAGTTTTTTTTATGAATTTGGGTGCTCCTGCATTGGGTGCATATATGTTTACCAGGGTTATATCTTCTTGTTGTATTGATCCCTTTAGTATTATGAAGTGGCCTTCCTTATCTCTTGTTATGGCCTTCACTTTGAGGTCTATTTTGTCCGATATAAGTATTGCTACCCCAGCTTTCTTTTCCTTTCCATTTGCCTGAAAGATATTTTTCCATCCCTTCACTTTCAGTCTATCTGAGTCCCTTCTAATGAGGTGGGTCTCTTGTAGACAGCAGATGTATGGGTCATGTTTTTTTATCCATTCAGCCACTCGATGTCTTTTGGTTGGAGCATTTAGTCCGTTTACGTTTAAAGTTATTATTGAAAGGTACTTGTTTGTAGCCATTTCTTTTTTTGTGTGGCTGTTTTCTTTCTGAGCTTTTTATTTCTTCTTTTTACACCAGTCCTGTTAGCATTTCTTGCATTGCTGGCTTGGTGGTTATAAACTCCCTTAGCCTTTTTTTGTCTGTGAAGCTTCGTATTTCCCCTTCAATTTTGAATGATAGCCTTGCTGGATAGAGTATTCTTGGATTCAGTCCTTTGCTTTGCATCACTTTGTAAATTTCCGTCCATTCTTTTCTGGCTTGATGTGTTTCTGTTGAGAAATCATTTGATAATCTAATGGGAGATCCCTTGTATGTAACTTTCCGTCTCTCTCTTGCAGCTTGTAAGATTCTCTCTTTGTCCTGAACATTTGCCATGGTAATTATGATGTGTCTTGGTGTGCGTCTTTTCGGGTTCACCTTGTTTGGGGCTCTCTGGGCTTGTGTGACTTTTTTCTTCCCCACCTCAGGGAAGTTTTCTGATATTATTTCTTCGAGTAGGTTTTCTAATCCTTGTTCCTCTTTCTGTTGTTCTGGCACCCCTATTATTCGTATTTTGTTTCGTTTCATGTTTTCCCAAAGCTCCCTTAGGCTCTCCTCCTGTCTTTTAATTTTTTTCTCCAATTGCAGTACAGTTTGGGTGTGTTTTGCTTCCTTGTCTTCTAATTCACTAATTCGGTCCTCTGCTTCTCCTAGTCTACTGTTGATACTTTCAATGGTGTTTTTTATTGCAGCTATATCACTCTTCATTTCTTCTTGGGTCTTACTTAAGTTGTTGATTTTTTCATCTGTTTCTTCTAGCTTCTTGCATATGTTATTGATTTTTCCCCCCATCCAGTTTATGAACTCTAGGACCCTTGTTATGAATTCTTTTTCGGTCATGTTGCATGCCTCTGTATCACTTAGCTGCTTTTCTGGCGAGTCCTCTTTTTCTTTCCTTTGGGGGTTTCTTTGTCTACCCATGTTTGATCTCACTGACATATCTAGACGTTGAGTCGTTCAGTGGCTGCTCCCTTGGTGGCAGTGACTCCTTGGACTGTGGTTGCTCTTCAGGCGGTTGCGGTAGCAGCTGCTTCTCAGTTGGCAGCAGCTCCTCTGGTGGGTGCTGTTCACAGCTGTGGTGGCTCTTCTGGCTGGTAGGTGGAGGTTTCATGTACAGCTGCTGTTCCTCAGACAGAGGGTGTGGTGCTCAGGAGGCTGCTGTTGTTTGGATCTGCTGCGTTGATTTAAAGGCACAAAATACAACACAACAAAGCATCGTGTACCAGGCACCACTCTGTGTTGTTGCTGGGATTGAAAAATCGGTTTCCAATATCTTGCTCTCGCTCGTCTTCTGGCACCCCTATAATTCGGATGTTGGTACGCTTGAAGCTGTCCCAGAGACTCCTTACACTATCTTTGTATTTTCGGGTTCTTTTTTCATTTTGCTTTTCCGGTTGGGTGTTTTTTGCTTCTCTGCATTTCATATCTTTGACTTGATTCTTGCGCTCCTCTGGCCTGCTGTTGGGAGTCTTTATAGTATTTTTTATTTCAGTCAGTGTATGCTTAGTTTCTTGTTGGTTCTTTATCATAACATCGAGGGTCTCTTTAGATTTCTTATAGATCTCATTAAGTTTATCGGCGGCTTCTAGACAGTTCTTGAGAGACCTTAAAAGTGTGGTTCTGAACTCTATATCTTCCATTGACAATTTTGTTGTGTTTCTTTGTCTCCGCATTTTTTTTATGCTTTCTTGATGCACCTCCTAGTGATCTTTCTGTGCAGTATTGTTGTAGTTAATCCTTGATTGTTGTAGTTAATACTGGGGGGATTTGACCTCCAGGCCAACTAGCTGTGAGAGTCAGCTGTGTCTGCAGTGGGAAAACTTCTGTCCTGTGGGGAGGTGCTAATCTAGCCTTTGCCTGAGGCTATCGGGCAAATGGCTCTGTGCAGTGCTTGGGCGGGGCGGGTCCCACGGGATCAACAGAGCGGGCGGAGGGAGCAGTTATGGCTGCTCTCAGTCCTGTCCCCAGACCCTCTGCCTCTCACAGTCCCAGCAACTGCTTCAAACCTCGGAGAGAAAGCTGCCCTCGCATTCCTACCGATGCCAGACAGTCCCGCTTCTCCCGTTTGAGTCTGGGTCCCTAGAGACTCGCCCAGAACTGGAGCTCAAGGCCTGAGCCTCCCTCCCGATTGAAAACAACAACTGCGCACTCAGCCACCAGCCCGCTCTGCGTTCACCTCCGCACCTTTATATTTTCTGCACTGCGCCTCCTCTGAGTCTCAGTATGGTGTTCTCTTTTATTCAGCCAGCATAAATTTCCCCTCAGCCAGCTTTCCTGTGGTTCTGGGTGATGTCCGTTCCATCTTTTAGTTGTATTTTTGAAGTGGTTGTGCGAGGCAGCATTCTCCGGTGTTTACCTATGCCGCCATCTTGGTTCTGGACATCTTAATCTACGTGTTACTGCCTCCTGTTGGCCAAACACCTGAACAGCTTTAGGATATTCTCCAATCTGACAATGCTTTTGTAAACCCTACCCTTTGAAGTGTATGTCTCCACCTTGCCTTAGGACAATTTGTGTTAATAAAAAGCTCAGGGTCCTGAGACAAGAAGGAAAAGGAACTAAGAACTTGGAGTCTTAAGCTCCTTTACCTGAAGCTCCTCTGACCCCAATGCCTTTCAAAATTATCTTTCCTCTTTGGACTCCTACTTAATCTACGCACAGCCTTTCTCCAGATCGCTGAACCCTTTGTAATGCTGGGACAAGAACCCTGGCATGTATGTATACAGTATGTATATAAGCAGTGTATAATACATATGAATGTATATTTAAATATATTTACACATTTATATTATATACATACATGTGTATATATTTACATACACACACAACCCTATGTATCTAGGACAAATATATACACACAAACACAATCACACATATCTATCATCTTCGTATTCCTTTTCCTATGTATCTCCTGTTAGTGTAAAAACATTCAAGCCTGTAAAGAATTTTTGTGAGTTTATTTGAGACAAACTATCCGCGATTGCCAGGAAGTAGTATATCAATGGATTGGGATAGTGCTCTAGAGGATGGCATGATACTTAGATGGGTGTAGGATAGTTAACACATTGTTTGCGGGTAGTTTTTATCGTGCGCTAACAGGTGGCGCGGGCCATTTCTGCTAATTTTTTGCACAAATGGCAACGTTCCAAAAATATGAGAACTTTAGTTTTACATATTTATTTTTCAATGAAACTTTTTGTGATTTACTATAAAATGTATACTGAATTATTTTTCTTAGAATCGCACTTAATGCGTGGCAAGGCAGAGAATTGTGTGAAGGGATGACTCTACGCAGTTGAATAGATTACCATTATACCTGGAAGTACATACATAATTTACCATTGTATGTGTTAGAGACCCAAATTTTGTCCTTTGGAATTTGTATATCTGCATGTTAGCATCCCTTTAGAGTAATAAAAAGTATAAAAATAAACGTATTTATACGTTACCCACATTCTACCACTAGTCTATGAAAAACGTATTCATACGCGTCCTACGCTCAACTACCAAAGTAAAACGTATAAATACATCTCGCATACAATGTGTTAACAGTCAACAATAAACATGATAAAAATAACAATGAAGGAATTTGTGTATCTGTCCAGGGGCTCAGGCATATTAGGTTGTGCCCCACGGGGTTCAGAAAAAGGGAAGTTACAAGTTACCCAGCCATTACAAGGATTTGTTATTATAGATGCAAAAATACAGGTAGGCTCTAACACCATTTCCCCTAAGAACAGGAACAAGACAGGGACGCCCACAATCACCACTCCTGTTCAACATAGTACTGGAAGTATTAGCCATTGTAATTAGACAACAAGATGAAATAAAAGGCATCCAAATTGGAAAAGAGGAAGTAAAACTGTCCTTATTTGCAGATGACATGATATTATACATACAAAACCCTAAAGACTCCATCAAAAAACTACTAGACCTAATACATGAATTTGGCAATGTAGCAGGATACAAAATTAACCCCAAGAAATCTGAGGCATTTCTATACACCAATAGTGAACTTACAGAAAGAGAGACTAAAGAAACAATCCCATTTACCATCGCACCACAAAAATTAAGCTACCTAGGGATAAACTTAACTAAGGAGGTAAAAGACCTCTACTCAGAAAACTACAGGACGTTTAAAAAAAAGATATAGAGGAAGACATAAACAGATGGAAAAACATACCATGTTCTTGGATTGGTAGAATCAACATCATTAAAATGTCCATACTACCCAAAGCAATCTATAAATTCAACGCACTTCCCATTAAAATACAAACGGCATATTTCACAGACCTAGAACGTACTCCCCAAAAATTCATCTGGAATAAAAAAAGACCCTGAATAACTGCAGCGATCCTGAGAAAGAACAAAGTAGGTGGGATCTCAATACCAGACATCAAGCTGTATTACAAAGCAACTGTTCTCAAAACTGCCTGGTACTGGCACAAGAACAGACATATAGATAAATGGAATAAAATAGAGAGCCCAGAAATCGAACCGAACCAATATGCTCAATTAATATTTGACAAAGGAGGCAAGAACATACAATGGAACCAAGATAGTCTCTTCAATAAATGGTGTTGGGAAAATTGGACAGATACCTGCAAAAAATGAAACTAGACCACCTACTTACACATACACAAAAATAAACTCAAAATGGATAAAGGACTTAAATGTATGACAGGAAACCAGAAAAATACTAGAAGAATCCAAAGGCAACAAAATCTCAGACATATGCCGAAGCAATTTCTTCACCGATACAGCTCCTAGGGCATTGGAAACTAAAGAGAAAATAAACAAATGGGACTACATCAAAATAAAAAGCTTCTGCACAGCAAAAGAAACCATCAACAAAACAACAAGAAAGCCCACTGCATGGGAGAACATATTTGCAAATGTTATCACCGATAAGGGTTTAATCGCCAACATTTATAGGGAACTCATACAACTCAACAAAAGGAAGATAAACAGTCCAATCAAAAAATGGGCAAAGGACCTAAATAGACACCTTTCAAAAGAGGACATTCAGAAAGCCAAGAGACATATGAAAACATGCTCAAAATCACTAATCATCGGAGAAATGCAAATCAAAACCACAAGAAGGTACCATCTCACACCTGTCAGAATGGTTATCATCAACAAATCAACAAATGATACGGAGAAAAGGGAACACTCGTGCACTGCTGGTGGGAATGCAGACTGGTGCAGCCACTCTGGAAGACAGTATGGAGTTTCCTCAAAAAACTAAAAATGGAACTCCCACTTGACCCTGTGATCCCACTTCTAGGAATATATCCCAAGAAACCAGAAACACCAATCAGAAAGGATATATGCACCCATATGTTCATAGCAGCACAATTCACCATAACTAAGATCTGGAAACGGCCTAAGTGCCCATCAGTAGATGAATGGATTAGAAAACAGTGGTACATCTACACAATGGAATAGTATGCTGCTGTAAAAAGGAAGGAATTCTTACCATTTTCAACAGCCTGGATAGAACTGGAGAGCATTATGCTAAGTGAAATAAGCCAGTCAATGAAGGAAAAATACCACATGATCTCACTCATTCATGGATAATAAAGACCATTGTCGTAAATGTTTCCTCCCACGTCCAGCGTGGTTCAGGGTTCAATATCTGGAAGAGGAGCCGCACACAAATGAAATAGAAAAGACAAGAGATAATTTGGAAATATTGGGGGACCAGGCAGGTATGTCCAACTCAAGAGGAAGGACTTCCACCCGTGCTCAGTCCGCACCGACCTTTTATAGTCTGAGGTAAACAATGCAGTGGTTACCATAGTTACAGTTCTTGTGAGTTTCACCTGTTTTGATCATGTTTACACTCCCTGCACTTCCCTCAGCCCATTAGCTTCCCAGGTAAGATCTGGGGAGTGTTATAAGGTCAAGCCTAATTATGCTAAGAGGACTGAGCCCTCTAAGCTGGGACTTGTTTGTGACTTTGCCAGCAGGTCAGTCCAAGGCTCAACCCTATATCAGTTTCCCACATCTCACCCTTTTTTCTTAAATTATTATTATTATTAGCTACTATAATGAAAATAAAACTTAAACATCAAGAACAGAACTCTGGCTATTAAAAAAATAACAAAACAATGCCAATCCATAACCCAAAACATTTTAAAACTTAAACATATCATTTTAAGAACAAAGAATGTTTAAATCCCAATTTCTGAGTCCAAGTTTCAATGTCCGACAGTTCCTTATGTGTACATGTCAGCAATGATATTTTAGTTCTGGATGGTGGACAAATGATGACAATGCAGGTCCGAACTTCTCTGGTTTGATCCTGGGCAACCTGCAGTGACACACAGCTGGTGACTGCTAGCATGGCAAGGCGTCTTCAGTGTCTTCCATCCCTGGATTGTTTTTACTCTTGTCTTCATGGCTGGAGCATTCCTGAGAATTCCTCTCTGTGGCAGGAATCCACATGGTCTTGGAGCTGTTTTCTGAAAACATACAAACCTATTCTCGACCGAAGGTTAATAAAGGGAATTTTACTTGGGGTCCTTTTTATATTTTCCCAAATGATTTTCCTTTGGCTTATTTTGACACCATGTATGTTTTTTATGGGTGTCTTGCTGTTAGCATTACAAATGAAAAAAAAATTCCAGATGTAAATTAGTTACAGGATATTTTTCCTTACATGGTATTTTTCCACTATCCCTCCTTTTTTGATTTAATTATTAGCAGACTTTTGGAAAATTTTTATAATGCAGTCTAGATAACTTTAAATTTTTAATTTTTTACACAAATAAATGACTGCTTTAAGTTCATTGTGTGTTAAGCAATCTTACCATGAAATGAAAATTTTGGTTAATACTACTTATTTCAATTAAACTTGTTACTGTCAAATTTAATACTCTAACAACAATCTTAGTTTACACTGTAAGTATTAATGGAAAGGATTATTTTGCATCCTTGAGGAGGCCCTAAGCATTCCTGGTGTTAGTCTGGATTTAGATATAAGGTAGCTGTTGTTAGCCAAGTCTCTGTTTTCTGGGTACCAATCTCAGCTGGGCCAAGTCTCTTTCTGTTATCTGGGTCCCTATCTGAGCTGGGCATGGGAAGCGCAGAAGCCATTGGGGCAGGAGACCTCCCTCAGAAGGGGCGAGTGTTCAAGCCCCTGCATAGTTGGGGCGGTGAGGATCTGTGCCCCACCTCTGTTGACCCCCAAGTTCTCTCCTGGTGGCCCCTCTGTGACTGTGACTGTGCCTGTCTTAGGTCGCCCCTCCCAGAGGGGTCTTACCTGTCATTGACTACCAGCCATCCTCTGGGGCCAAGCAGGGTGATGTGAGGTTCAGTTCTGTCTCCTTGGTAGCCTATGCCCCTGTGGCCTCCACGCCCAGCAATTGCCTTGGGATCCCCTCGCCTGCTGGCGGGGCCCCGGCATTGATCATGGGGAACCCAGGTTTCTTCTCCAGAGAGGGCCCAGCTCATGCCGTTGGGCGAGAGACAGATCCATGGTACCAACCATCACGAGGCTTCAACCTCAGCATGAACAGAGCTCAGGCAACAGCTGTGGGCAATTGGATTGTAAGAAGAGGGACCCTCTTGGCAAAAAGGGCAAGAGAGGTCAGTACAGAATGCTCAAGTGCCTTCTCAGGGAGGCCTTCCACACAGTGGAAAGGATTAAATCCTTTCGTGTCCTTCCAAACATTCAAAGAATTAGTTTGTAAGTTTGTTTGGGATAAATGTACAATATACTGTTGTGAAATATCAAAAATCATTGATGACATTGTAGAATAATAACACGTAAGGATATTCTTTGCTCTAGGCCATGGCAAGTCAATTTTAAGCTGGAAATGACATTAATTAAATTTCTTCAATTAGTCTTTCAGTAACTTTTCACTAGCTATATTCAGGAAGGCAAAAACCTGAATTATTTACCTTTCTATATTAAACCTAGTACATTTAATTACAGTCCTCCAGATGTTTGAAGGAAAAACCCCTTTCTATTATTTTCTTGCAGAGTAATTTCTAATCAGCATCCTCATACTATTTCACTTCAAAATATTTAGGTATAAGTTTTTATCATTTGATTCTGTAAACTTCAAGGTCCCAAGTTCCCAGTGGCTCTGGAAAACCACGCTTAAGGCTGGCAAACAGGCCTGGCCCAGCCCTTGACTTTAAAACGACCATAATTTTTTCTCTGGGGAAAGTCAAGAGCTACATTATTTCCTGCCGGTTGCTTGCCAGCAGGAAATTTCAAAATTGGCCACGAGATCGCAGCCTCAGGAAAAAACTGTTTTCCCCTGGTCTCACCTGGTCCATTTAAATGTCAAAGAGCTAAGCTAGTTTCTCCCTGGGCCACTGAACCTTCATAATTAATATACTTTAGATTAGAATACTTAGGGAGGGGGCGTCCATATTGGATTGCCATGTGCTCCCTTCTTCTCTTCCCCACATGCTTTCTGGGGGGAGTTTCCCTAGGTAATATTACCGTACAGATGATTACCACTGGCATGGCAGGAAAGATGTTCTCAGACGTCAGGTGTCTGTACCATCTTCTTTACCATGCCTCAGGTGGTCTCCAGGCTGTTTGTTGTCCAGCTTGTCCTCCTCCTGCTGCTCAGCTTCAGTAGACTGCTTGGAGTTGCTGCTCTCTGTGGCTAAGGTAGTGGATTGTCTGCAGCTGCATGATGTGGCTCAAGACACAAGGTCCTCATTAGTCTGGGTAGATTCTCTCTTGGATCCCTGTTGCAGTTTAATATTTCTAGCAGGAATCCACATGGGTTTGGAAAAATTCTCTGGGAATATACAAGCACACCCTCTGCCAAAGGTTAATAATGGGTCAGGTCCCTTCCATAAACCAGATTCGGGATCCTTCCATTTAAATAGACCATTTTCTTTTGTTTTATTCTGACACCAATGTAGCTCCATAGGTGTCGTTCCATCAGCATCACAAGTGAAAAAATTTAAAGTAATCAAGGCTTGGTGCAACCTACCGTAGGTGATTTCTCCACCGTCCATCCTTGTTGTTTTTCAAGTTGGGATTTTAGCCGCTGATGCTGTCGTTCAATAATGGCCTATCCGTGGGAATTATATGGTATTCCTGTAATGTGCTGAATTTTCCACCTTTTACAAAATTCCTGGAATTGACAACTTGTATAAGCAGGTCCATTATCAGCTTTAATAATTCTTGGCATTCCCAAGACGGCAAAAGGAGTATAATGTGTTACATCCACTTGCCAGATATGGTCCCTTAGCAAACCTCTAGGGTTGACTCCTGTGTTAGGCCCTTGAGGTAGATGTAACATGCAAGTGGGACCTTCCTTGATAATCTGTTTTGCCTGGTGTAATAAAGCTAGTCTTTTTGGGGGGCGAGCCAATAGCTCTGCTCTCTCCTGCCACCTTTGAATCTCTCCACACCTGAGGTGGATTCGGCAGGAGGGTTTCATTTCTTATTACAGATTTTAGATTCCAAATATAAATTAAGATTTTAATTTGAAAAAGAAACCACATTACGATGACCATGGCACTCTATTTTTCAGCCTGATTTAAAAGAGTACCTTTTAATATTCCAATTTCTTTATAATCCGGCGTTTTTGCACAGGTGATTCTCTTAATGGAGAATTAATTAGGACATGGAGGTGGAGGGAGCCATGAAGGCTATGCCTCCTATTTTTTCTTTTCTTTCTGCTCCTCTTAAGGAGCACAGGGTGCAAAGGGAAGAGATTTATCCTCCTTGGTCTCTCTTTTTTTTTTTTTTTTAAATATATTTTATTGATTTTTTACAGAGAGGAAGGGAGAGAGATAGAGAGTTAGAAACATAGATGAGAGAGAAACATCCATCAGCTGCCTCCTGCACATCTCCTACTGGGGATGTGCCTGCAACCCAGGCACATGCCCTTGACCGGAATCGAACCTGGGACCTTTCAGTCTGCAGGCCGACGCTCTATCCACTGAGCCAAACCGGTTTCGGCCTCCTTGGTCTCTCTTAAAGGCTCTAGCAAATTAAGTACCATGTTTCACAAGGAAAAACAGTTTGGAGGCAAGTTTTTCCCTGCTGCTGACCCTTTTTAAAGTTCTAACTTTTTGGCAAGCATTTAAGATCTAATGTACCTTTTTCAAGAAACCAAGGGTTATATCAAGCAAAAATTATAAGAGATTACAGTTTCTTACTTTTTAAAAGCCGAATCTACTTTTTTAAAGCCGAATCCTGCCCCGTTAGCCTAGTTGAGAAAACGTTCCCACACCGCCTACAGCTCCGGACTACTGTAGCTGATTGTGGCCATTTGTGTGCGGTGAAATAACCCCTCACCTTTATGGTGAATTTTCCTACCTTTACGGTGAATTCTTCGTTCCTCACTTTTGCCAGTGAAACTTCGTTTTTTCGCTCTAGCAAAACCTTCACTTCCAGAGTCCCACTCGGGCGCCAGATGTCGTAAATGTTTCCTCCCACGTCCAACGTGGTTCAGGGTTCAATATCTGGAAGTGGAGCCGCACACAAATGAAATGGAAAAGACAAGAGATAATTTGGAAATATTGGGGGACCAGGCGGGTACGTCCAACTCAAGAGGAAGGACTTCCACCCGTGCTCAGTCCGCACCGACCTTTTATAGTCTGAGGTAAACAATGCAGTGGTTTCACCTGTTTTGATCATGTTTACACTCCCTGCACTTCCCTCAGCCCATTAGCTTCCCAGGTAAGATCTGGGGAGTGTTATAAGGTCAAGCCTAATTATGCTAAGAGGACTGAGCCCTCTAAGCTGGGACTTGTTTGTGACTTTGCCAGCAGGTCAGTCCAAGGCTCAATCCTATATCAGTTTCCCACAACCATTATAAACTTATGACCAAAATAGATACAGAGGCAGAGCTGCCTTGAACAGACTGTCAAACTACAGCAGGAAAGCTGGGTAGGGTTGAGGGGCAGGGGTGGGGGGTGGGGGTGGGGGGTAAGAGATCAACCGAAGGACTTGTATGCATGAATATAAGCATAACCAATGGACATAAGACACTGGGGGTACGGGAGGCCAGGGGATTGTTAAGGATGGGAAAAAAGGAGACATATGTAATACTCTTTGTAATAATTTAAGCAATAAAAAATAATAAAATAAAATAACATAAAATTAAAAAAAAAAGACAGGTAGGCTGAGTTAATGTAAAGGTTGACCTTGTCAGTGAAGATACTGGCCTAGGATTTAACTACCCACCATAACTGCTTTTAGTTAAAAGTTTAATTTCAGACCATCCTTTGTGGTTACTTTAGGTCTCTGAGTTTGCAAGACCACCATGCAAACTTGTCAGGTCAGCATGGGGCCCCTTTCATCCACACTCTCTATGTATCCATCTTAAAGGTCATATGATACCTCCAGGTCCAATCAAACACCTAAGGCTCATTTCAACCGCTTCCCTTTATTCCTTTTCCTTAAAAAAATAAAATAAAATTTTTTTCGTTCATTTTGGAGGGAGAGGAGAAAGAGATAGAAACATCAATGATGAGAGAGAATCGTTGATTGGCCGCCTCCTGCATGCCCCCCACCTTGGGATGGAGCCCACAACCTGGGCATATGCCCTTGACCAGAATCAAAGCCAGGACCCTTCAGTCTGCAGGTCCCCGCCCTCCCTTTCCATACGTAATTTCCTTCTCCAAAAGTGAAAAACCAGCCTTCAATTATCTACAATATATTTACTTAATCCTAGAAGACATGGAATATACTTGCATAATTGCTAACTCTGCTATGGAAAAAAAATCTACTACATAGAGTTCAATATTTGTTAGAACCTGAGAGTATGAAGGCAAAATACTGGTTCAAAACATACTCCCCTTTTCACTGTGTCTGACATTCATTTCAGGTTCATTTTCTCCCAATTGTTTTCTATGTTAGAGCTTTCCCCTTTTATTCTTGATTTTATTCATTAAAAAGGTTGAAGAAAAAAAAGGTTGGGCAGGGGTCCTCAAACTTATTAAAAAAGGGGCCAGTTCACTGTTCCTCAGACCGGACTATAGTTTCAAAAAAAAACTATGAACGAATTCCTATGCACACTGCACATATCTTATTTTGAAGTAAAAAAACAAAATGGGAACAAATACTGAAAGGACAGAACGGGACTGGTAGCTGTGTCCCTGACCCCTCTTCCAAGAAAAAAACCACAGAATGTGTCAGTTACCCATCCCGCCCATTAAGTCAGCCAATGGGAATGCAAGGGGAACTAACCCAAGGCCAAAAGTATGCTGACCACCCCGTCTTTGTGTAACCAGAACCTAGCCACACCCTGCCTTTGCTTCACTAGCCCCTAGCCCTCACCCAACCAATTAGAAGTATGCCCCCACCTCCAAACCCCAAGCCCTATAAAATCTTTGTTCTCTTGAGACTCGGGGCTCCCTCGCATCCTGCCTCTGCGTCGGTAGAGGCAGAGGGACCGGGCTCGAGCTTGAATGAAGGCTCTCTGCTTTTGCATGGGACTCGGCTCCCTGGTGTGGTCTTTGGGATCTTGAAATCGGGGCATACAATAAAATAATTGTATTTGCGTGTGACCCGCAGGCCATAGTTTGAGGACCCCTGGGGTTGGGTATGTGAAATATTAAGGTGGTTTTAGAAGTCAGAACTGCACAAAACCATAAATTCTACCAAGTCTCACAGTTGCCATCTTTTCTACCCTGTTTCCACCATCTTATTATTTCCACCCACTCCCTGGATGTAACCAATCTCATTGGTTCCTCGGTTCCCTTTCCCAAGTTTCTCTTTGTGTAATCGTACAGATGATATATATTTTCTTATTTCTCCTTTCTTTCGCAAAAGGTGGCATAATTTCTCAGATTTTGCTTTTACATTTAACTATATATTTTGGAAGCCATTCCATATCAGTTTATAGATATTGTTCTTTTTTAAAAAAATACATTTTATTGATTTTTTACAGAGACGAAAGGAGAGGGATAGAGAGTTAGAAACATCCATGAAAGAGAAACATCAATCAGGTGCCTCCTGCACACCCCCTACTGGGGATGTGCCCACAACCAAGGTACATACCCTGTCCGGAATTGAACCTGAGACTCTTCAATCCACAGGCTGACAGTCTAGCCACTGAGCCAAACTGGTCAGGTCTCTCCTTTTTATAGCTGTACTAGAGGCCCGGAGTACAAAAATTTGTGCACTCAGGGGGAGGGATCCCAGAGCCCAGCCTGTTCCCTCTTGCAGTCTGGGACCCCTCGGGAAATGTCCATCTTGTTTCGCCCCCGCCTCCCGCAGCTCCCAGGCCTGGCTTGTTTTGCCCCCGCCTCCCTCCTCCGCCTGGCCCGGCTTGTTTCGTTCCCGTCTCCCTCTGCCACCCTGCCCAGCTTGCTTCGCTCTGCCTCCCAGCCTCTTTTGCTCCACTCTCCGCCGCCTGTCTTGCTTCGCTCCCAGCAGGTATATGCAAATGACCCACCATCTTTGTTGGTGGTTAATTTGCTATCATGCTGATTAGCCAATGGGAGGCATAGAAAAGGTACGGTCAATTACCATGTCTGGCTATTATGTGATAGGGTAGTATTCCCTTGGATGGATCTACTGTTGGTCAGTCAGCCATGCTCCCATGTCAATTATTTAGGTTAATTCCAGGGTTTTGTAAGTACAATGCTACAATGAATTACTTTGGGCATACATACTCTTGTACAACTGGAGACGTTTGACCAGGGTAACCTGGGAAAAGCATGTGTCATTCTGTTAGATGTTGCCCGCTTTCCCACAATTGGCATACCAATTTGCATTCCAACCAGCGATGTCTAAGAGTCCCTATTTCCCCCCAGGCTTGCCAACAGAATGTGTTGGTGTACTTTTTAATTTTTGCTAATCTGATAGGTGAGAAATATCTTAGTGTTATTTTAATGTGCATTTTTCTCATTAAACGGTTGTATAGGTTTTCATGCTTAAGGAACATTTTTTAAAAATATATATGTTATTGATTTTTTTACAAAGAGGAAGGGAGAGGGATAGTGAGTTAGAAACATCGACGAGAGAGAAACATTGATCAGCTGCCTCCTGCACACTCCCTCCTGGGTATGTGCCCACAACCAAGGTACCTGCCCTTGACTAGAATCAAACCTGGGACTCTTGAGTCCGCAGGCCGACCATCTATCCACTGAACCAAACCGGTTAGGCTAAGGAACATTTTTTTTTCTTTTTCTGTGTGTGTGAATCATCAGTTCATGTCTTTGACTTATGCATCACGTTTTTGCAACTTTCCCATCAATTTTAAAACATTCTTGTATGTTAGAGATGTTATACATTCATGTATGTTACATGTTACAATTTCTCTCAGCTTGTCGTTTATTTTAGATTTTTCTTGTTTTCTTACAATAAAATAATTTTATTTTCATGTAAAGAAATTTATTACTCTTTTATTGCTCCTGGATGAATTTGCCTTTTATTAAACCCAGGAATGTTCAATTATAAACTCTTTTTGCTATAAATAAAATATTTGAGCTTAAAATAATGTGAATTATAACCTACTTTCCATTTTTCAAAACTTTTTCACTTAAAAAAAATGTTCTGGAAAGAAGTAATCATGTAAGAAATAAAAAAAACCTGTACCTAAGGGCACAAGCTCCAATATGGATCAGCAGGGCACTGGTCAGAGGCCCATAACCCTAAAATCTTCCTCTTGTCAGTATGGGGTGTGCTGTGGGACTCAGAGTCAAATCCCAGTCTACCCGCTCGCTCCTTGAAATTGCACAAGACCCAGATCAGCTGGCCCCACCCCTGTCCAGCCTTGCCAGGAGGGGTGCCCAGCCTCAGATCTCCCAGTGCATCCCAAGTGAGGGTGGAGCCTTAGGCCCCCAGGCCTTGGCCAGGGGCGTGCCGTGTGGTCCCCCCTCAAGCCCCGCTGGGTAGGGGGGCTTGGATTGAGGTTCCCTGGCATGGTGCCAGGGCTGGGGGGAGTGGCCCGAGGTCTCCCATCAAGCCCTGCCAGGTGGGGGTGCAGCCTGAGGTGGTTCCCTGGCCCAATGCCACGGTGGAGGGGAGCTCCTTGAGCTCCCCTGTCAAGCCCTGCCAGGTGGGAGACATGGCCTGAGATCCCCTTTAAGTCCCGCCGGGCGGGGGATGCAGCCTCAGGTCCCTGCTGGTTAAGTCTCATTACGGGAACTTGGCCTCTGCTTGGGTGCAGACATTTTGTTACAGAAACCCCTGCCTCTATTGTGGGCACCACAATATTTGTGATGTTCATTTTGCATATTCCCTCTTCATTAAATAGGATATTCGTATTGATTTCAGAGAGGAAAGGAGAGGGAGGGAGGGATAGAAATATCAATGGTGAGAGAGAATCATTGATCAGCTGCCTTTTGCAAGACCCACACTGGGGATTGAGCCCGCAACCCAGGAATGTGCCCTGACTGAGAATCAAACTGTGACCTCCTGGTTCACAGATCCATGCTCAACCACTGAGCCACGCTGGCTGGGCTGCACAACTGATTAGTCTCGCAACTGCTGCTTTTAACTTAGGGGCTGGGAATCTTGCCCTGAGCATGAACGGCTTAGGAACTGACAAACACCTCAAGTGGAAATTGCACATTGAATCTTGGGCTCATTTCTCTAAGGTTCCCGCTTCCATTTCAAATCTCAGACTCCATGGCTGTGGGGAGCCAATATAGGATTACAAGATTCGGACTGACCTGTTGGCAAAGTCACAAACAAGTCCCAGCTTAGAGGGCACAGTCCTCTTAGCATAATTAGGCTTGACCTTATAGGGCTCCCTAGATCTTACCTGGGAAGCTAATGGGCTGAGGGTAGTGCAACAAGAACAAAAACAAGTGAAACCCACCAGAACAGTGTAAGCAAGTGAAACTCACAAGAACAGTGTAACTTTGGTAACCACTACCTTGTTTACCTCTGACTATAAAATAAAGGCTCAGTTTGCCTCAGGATCTTTCCCTGTGGCCTCAGCCAGGCACAGAAAGATCCCCAGAGACTAAAGAGAGCTAGAGAGTTCTGAACGCTGTCTCCGTGTAAAACATTCTTCACCAACTCGGTCCACACCTTTGGGAACCGCTGGACCCCCGGGGCTGGACCCCGGCACATGGCATCTCTGAACTCCTACTTCCTGCTTCCCAGCCAACTGAAATGCCACAAGCCCTGGCCACCTCTTTTAGCTTGCTCTCTGTTCCTTGCTCAATGAACTAGTAACTGTTCTGGGGGAAAAGCACAGGTAAATGTGGGTCTTGCCTAGGTGCTCCCACATTCTCTCCAGCAATTTCCTTCAGGTTCTGCCTGACTTCATTTTTCTCTAATACCTTCCGGTACTTTAAGTATCTTATTCAGCTTTTCTACGATATAAGCTACCCCGTCACCCGCAGATGTGGAGGTTGGATGCACTTTATGCTCATCCACAAAGGTCCTAAAGCTCCAAGGGACTGACTGGTTTAGGTTTCATTCACTCCAGATTTCTGACTGTTTTCTTACCCCTTCCTTACATGTTGGGGAGCACAAGAGACTTGGTTGGAAAGTTTGTAAGGAGGACATTCTGATAAAAGGGAAGTGTGTGGGAGGCCTACTGCCCTGTTTACCAGAATGCCGACGTAGGGGAGTGTCCAAGGCGGTGCCCCTAAGTGTTCCCTGATCTTTGCAAACAAGTTTGTTTATATGCGGACCCCTGGGTGTTTACTGGAATCCTTATGCTTAACCCCTGGGTTCCCTCGCCTAGGGGACAGTGGAAACGTATGTGTCCTCCCAAGGATCTCAACTAATCTAACACACAAGAGCCAAGAGTTCGTTTTGGTTTAATCACTTAACCTTTTGAAATTCCAAGGGACTCATTCATTATGTTGGAAGCGGGTAAGGGGAGGACACTAAGCATACCTCTCCTCAATCACCGGTGTTTCCACGGCCACTTCTAAAGCTGTCCGGGCTTCAGTGTAAGGGGGACACGAAGTACCTACACACCGCTCTCCGCCAAATCCAGTGCCTGTGATGGGGAGCAGAGACCATGGCATGGAAAGATTACTGAATGTGCTGGGGGAAGGACCATGGCATGGAAAGATTACTGAATGTGCTGGGGGAAGGACCATGGCATGGAAAGATTACTGAATGTGTTGGGGGTAGGGGCTGTGACAGAAAAATTACTGATTGTTTTAAAGAAACAAGTGGTATGATATGCTCCAGGCCAGGTGTGACGCCGTTTTCCTCCTGAACTTTTACCCTGCCAGTTAAAGCTTTGTAGTTTTTTTCCAATAAAAGCTTGGTTGCACTCTTCCTCGGCACTGCAGGTGGGAGGTTATTGTGGGGGGAGGGACGTGCTGTTAGCCAGCTGGCCAGCGTAATAAAGGCTCTTAAATTTAAATTCTGAGTCGGTGGTCTGTGCTAGGGTGAGGGACTGAGCCATGGAAGGGTTACAAAATGTTACAGACCGTACTAAGGAAAGGAAATGAAACATGAGAAACTGAATGTGCTGGGAGGGGGGACTGACATATGGAGAGGGATTGTGTCAGGTTATGAAGGATTGTGTAAGGGTTAGAGACCATGGAAGAAAAATTGCTAGATTGTCTTAGAAAAACAATGTGTTATGATACGCTCCAGCGAGGTGTGACTCTGTTTACCTCCCCTTTGTACTTATGAACTTTTTATGAACTTATAATGAAATGCTTTGTAGTTGGTTTTTTCTTTTTTTCTAACACTGTGTGATTTTGCGCTAAAGGATCATACTGCACCCTTGGTCTCTGCCACATGCTTCAAACCTTCCCAGAGGGGGAGGTGCAGGCTGTGGTCAGCTGGACAGCTTAATAAAGGCTCTTAAATTTAAATTCTGTGTCGGTGGTCTATCTCGCTGAGCCAACCCATAAAATTTGGAGGCCCGCAGCGAGATATCTGGCAGGGAGGAGAGGGACCCCTTATTTAGGGATGGACGCTCTCCCCCCGGAAGGGAGGAGAGGGACCCCTTATTTAGGGCTGGAGGCTCTCCCCCGGAAGGGAGGAGACGGACCCCCTATTCAAGGCAGGAGGCTCTCCCCCACTTGTTGCCAGGCACTCGGCTAGATACCGCACACTTGTGGAAAACGACTACCAAGGAGGCCTCCACTCCACCCAAAACTTTCAATTTGGAAACCGATCCACCTGGACTCTCAATCGAGGTAAGGACCGGTCGTTAAACTGGAATTGGGACGTCCCACGGAAGGACCTATATGGTGGGCTGGACGCAGCGGTACTCCTGGTCCTGACCCACGGCCGCGACGGTGGCAGGGGTCCCTGATTCGTGCGGCTGTAGGCTGAACAGGGTTTGTCTGTCTGATATTTGTTGTCTTGGTGTTTGTCAAAATGGGTCAAGGGTCGTCGTCGTCTGCTTCTGTGTGCACCCCACTGCAATGTTTTTTGAACAATTTTCAGGACTTCAAGGAGCGAGCTGAAGGATATGGTCATGATGTTAATGCTTTTGATTTGCAGAAATTCTGTGAAAGGGAGTGGCCCACTTTCCAGGTGGGATGGCCGGACGTAGGGACTTATGATTTAACCACTGCTTATCGGGTTCACCATGTTATCTACGGCCGGCAGGGCCACCCCAACCAAATTCCCTATATTCAAGTGTGGGTCGATATTTTGACTGAAAAACCAAGGTGGTTACAGAGTTGTCAGAATAAAGAAGGGAAATTGGGACAGACAGACAGTCCTTTTGACCTCAGCCAAGAAGGGCAAAACTCCCCCTGTTTTGCAAGATACGGGTGAGGAGGCACTCCCCAGGGTCAGGCCTCCCCCGTATGCTCTTCCCCCCACCGGTCCCACGGTGGCAAATGACCCCGGTCCGGAGCCGGAGCCCCTGTCTTCTCCACAGCCAGTTTCCTTTCATCCGGAAACCCCAGTCCAGGGCCCGGCTCCGTTCTCCCCTTCTCTCATGAGGCAAGAGACAGCGTATGGACAGAGGGGGGGGGGGGAGAAGCTGTGGGACCCTTCGGCATCCGCCAGTCCTGCAGGTCCCATGTTGCCATTAAGGCAAGGTCCCAGAACCTACCTCTAGAGGTTTTTCAGGTGACTCCGATGAATTTTTTTAGGGACGGGCCAACGTCCCCTGCCCGTTCGCTGGATCCGAAGGGAGTTCTCCGGAGCCCTGCAACTTCTCAGGGTGCGCACCCCCTACAGATCCCTCAGTCTCCACAAACGGCTCAGGGGAGGTTTTGCCTCCCGTTGCATCCGAAACAGCACCCCTAAGGGGCTGCATCTAGCTGGGGCCTCCAAATGTTGTAATGTACCCCGCGAATCACAGAAGGACGCCTCAAGAAGTTGAATTAAAGAGTCACATTTATTGCAATCCGGGACTATGAGGGGGCATTCCCAAATCTCATAGCAATAAGATCGTGGCAAAACCAGACTTATATAGGCAAAAATCACAAAGGTATTGATTACATCCCAGGGTTTGGAATGTGGCACCTGGCTCACAAAAAAGCAAATTACAGAAGCAGAATTAAGCATGTTAATTAGAGTTTCGGGTCTCGGGGTCACTGAATTGACAGAAATACATTATCTAGAGTCCTTAGGTAACCTGGGTTAAACTTAGGCATGTTATCTAAATTACAGTTTTGGGTCTCTGGATCACTGAGTTGATAGAAACACATTATCTGAAGCTATCGGGTCTCCCGACAACTGAGTTGTCAGGACAATTTAGAATAATTGTGCTGTCCTGGTCTCGGGACCACTGAGGCAGCTGGAATGCACCACCTGTGGCCACTAAAACAATTTAGGGTAATTGTGCTGTCCTGTTTCCCAGGTACAGAAGAATGTGCTCTCTAAGACCAGTATGATAAGAATCAATGGAATAGTCATTCAATCAATAAGGCATTCAATCGAATGGGATGACTTATACAATTTAGAAAATCAAAGTAACCTTTCTATTGTTAAGCCAAACAACAGGGTTAGAGTTAAACTACAGTTTCCACCTGAAATGGTTGCTACCATACTTCAGAGTTCTCCCCTGAGGGAGGTGAGGGTGTGCCCTTGAGCTGCCCTGGGCCTCCCCACAATGGCGACTTGTGGACTCTGGGAGGCTTATTTCTGGGAGGTGGCCTGCCTTCCTCCCATCACCCCTGCTCCTACTCAGGGCCGGGAAGAATTTATCCTGGGCACACTGACGTTCTTCTCTATCTAGGAGAGGGTAACAGCGTCCTATGGTCACAGTGATGGCGAACGTTTTGAGCACGGCGTGTCAGCATCTTGAAAAACCCTAACTTAACTCTGGTGCCATGTCACATATAGAAATTTTTTGATATCTGCAACCATAGTAAAAGAAAGATTTATATTTTTCATGTTTATTTTATATATTTAAATGTCATTTAACAGAAAAATCAACCAAAAAAATGAGTTCCCGTGTCAGACAATAGGTTCGCCATCACTTGTCTACGGTTAGCTGCCAAGAGGCCAAGCGGTGTGGCTCAGCAGGCGCTGGTGTCCAGGCTGGGAGGATGATGCCCACGTCCAGAGGACCCCTAGGAGGGTGATGGCAACAGTGCGGTGGGTGACAGCTCAGGGAGGAAGATGGATTGTCAGGTGCAGTTCTTTGCCTGAAGACACTTCCTTTCCATGCAGGTGGTGCTCTTCTTGGGCAGAATCCAGCCCTTGCCCCACAGAGAGGTCGCCTGAGGACCCACCTTGCTGACCGCTGGTGGCTTCTCTCTTCCTGGTGAGGAAGCCTGAATCTGCTTTTGCTTGGCCGATTCCTGTCAGAGTTGTCCTCACTTTGTAGCTGCTGCAGTCCCACAGCCACTGGTTGTCCCTCAGCACCAGCTCTTCCTGGAGCGTGCGTGCATGTGTGTATGTGTAGCTTTGCGGTAGGCCTGCACCCCATGGCTGTAGGATCCGTGAGGTAGTTGGGTTCACTCTGGTCTTCCCAGTGTTTCTGTTTGTATGGAAAGCCAGAAACCTTCTAGGAGAGGTGAGATCTTTAAGTCGGAGTTGTTGGGCAGGTCATTGAGGTGACAGGGAGGTGTGGGACCTGCATTGGGGCATGGGGACACCATGCTGTGGTCCTGGCACCATGGAGTCTTGGCTGCTCTGGATCTAAGGCCTCACTAGGAAGGTGAGAGGCAACCCTTGTGGAGCTGGTGATTTCTCTGCTGCCAAATATGTGCCATATTGTAGCTGGAAAGAGGGGTGTAATTAAAACTCTGCCTTTCTAGGACCTGTGCATGGCCTTTACCATATGCTTTAAATATATATACACAAGTACGTATGTGCCGGGAGCCAATTCCACCATGTCATAATTACAAGAATTTTATCAAAATGTTGATGAAACTTGTGGGTTCAACAAGGGCTGAGTCACATATATAATCACATATGTTGGAATGGCTAATAGGCACGTCCCCCAAACCTGAATAGGATTATTGTTTACAGCCAGACAGCTCAGGACATCTTAATCTACGTGTTATTGCCTCCTTTTGGCCAAACAGCTGAACAGCTATAGGCTATTCCCCAATCTGACAATGCTTCTGTAATCCCTACCCTTTGAAGTGTATGTCTCCACCTTGCCTTAGGACAATTTGTGTTAATAAAAAGCAAGGCGCCATAACCGGTTTGGCTCAGTGGATAGAGCGTCAGCATGCGGACTACAGAGTCCCAGGTTCCATTCTGGTCAAGGCATGTACCTGGCTTGGGAGCATAACCCCAGTAGGGGGTGTGCAAGAGGCAGCGGATCAATGTTCTCTCTCATTGATGTTTCCAACTCTCTATTCCTCTCCCTTCCTCTCAGTAAAAAAAAAAAATCAAAATATATTTTGAAAAACATAAAATAAAAAGCACAGGGTCCTGAGACAAGAACAAAGACGAACTAAGAACTTGGAGTCTTTAGCTCCTTTACCTGAAGCTCCTCTGAACCCCAATGCCTTTCAAAATTATCTTTCGTCTTTGGACTCCTACTTAATCTACGCACAGCCTTTCTCCAGATCGCTGAACCCTTTGTAATGCTGGGACAAGAACCCTGGCATGTATGTATACGATATGTATATTACAGTGTATAATACATTATTATGTACATACACGTGTATATGTTTACATACACACACACCTATGTATCTAGCATAAATATATACACACAAACACAATCACACACATCTATCATCTTCGTATTTCTTTTCCTATGTATCTCCTGTTAGTGTAAAAACATTCAAGCCTGTAAAGAATTTTTGTGAGTTTATTTGAGACCAACTATTCGCAATTGCCAGGAAGCAGTATCTCAATGGATTGGGATAGTGCTCTAGAGGATGGCAGGATACTTAGATGGGTGTAGGATAGTTAACAGTCAACAATTAATGTGAAAAACATAACAATGGAGGAATTTGTGTATCTGTCCAGGGACTCAGGCACATTAGGTTTCCCCCAAGGGGTTCGGAAAAGGGAAGTTACAAGTTACCCAGACATTTCAAGGATTTGTTATTATAGATGCAAAAAGACAGATAGTCTCAGTGATGGCTGACCTTGTCAGTGAAGATACCAGCCTAGGACGTAACTGCCCACCATAACTGCTTTTAGTTAAAGTTTAATTTCAGACCATCCTTTGTGTTTACTTTAGGTCTCTGAGTTTGGAAGACCGCCATACAGGCCTTCCCTGAGCTAGGGGCCCCTTTCGTCCACACTATCTATCCAGCTGAAAAAACTAAGAGGTCATATGATACCTCCAGGTCCAATCAAACACCTAAGGTTCATTTCAACCTCTTCCCTTTCTTCCTTTTCCTTCAAAAAATAAAATAAATTTTTTTTTCATTGATTGTGGAGCGGGAGAGGTGAGATAAAAACATCAATGATGACAGGGAATCATTGGTGCCTCCTGCATGCCCCCCACCTTGGGATGGATGCCCACAACCTGGGCATGTGCCCTTGACCAGAATCAAAGCCAGGACCCTTCAGTCTGCAGGTCCACGCCCGCCCTTTCCATATGTAATTTCCTTCTCCAAAAGTGAAAAACCAGCCTTCAAGTATCTACAATATATTTACTTAATCCTAGAAGACATGGAATATACTTGCATAATTGCTAAGTCTGCTGTGGAAAACAAATCTACTACATAAAGTTCAATATTTGTTAGAACCTGAGAGTATGGAGGCAAAATACTGGTTCAAAACGTACTCCCCTTTTCACTGTGTCTGACATTCATTTCAGGTGCATTTTTTCCCAATTGTTTTCTATGTTAGAGTTTTTCCCTTTTATTCTTGATTTTATTCATTAAAAAGTTTGGGTATGTGAAATGTTAAGGTGGTTCTAGAAGTGAGAACTGCACAAACCCAAAATTCTACCAATTCTCACTGTTGCCATCTTTTCTACCCTGTTTCCACCATCTAATTATTTTCATCCCATTTCCACTCACTCCCTGGATGTAACCAATCTAATTGGTTTCTGGGTTACCTTTCACAAGTTTCTTTGTGTACATTCTTTGTGTGTGTATATATATATTTTTTTTCTTCTGTCTTCTTTCTTTCACAAAAGGTGACATACTTTCTCAGATTTTGCTTTTTCACTTAACAATATATTTTGGAAGCCATTCCATATCAGTTTATAGATATTATTCTCCTTTTTATAACTGTATAGTATTCCCTCGGATGGATCTACTGTTGTTCAGTCAGCCATGCTCCCATGTCAATTATTTAGGTTGTTTCTAGGGTTTTGCAAGTACAATGCTAAAATGAATTACTTTGGGCATACATACTCTTGTACAACTGGCGATGTCTGACCAGGGTAACCTGGGAAAAGCATGTGTCATTCTGTTAGATGTTGCCCGCTTTCCCACAATTGGCATACCAATTTGCATTCCGACCAGCGATATCCAAGAGTCCCTATTTCCCCCCAGGCTTGCCAACAGAATGTGTTGGTGTACTTTTTAATTTTTGCTAATCTGATAGGTGAGAAATATCTCAGTGTTATTTTAATGTGCATTTTTCTCATTAAACGGTTGTATAGTTTTCATATGCTTAAGGAACATTTTAAAAAATATATATATGTTATTGATTTTTTACAGAGAGGAAGGGAGAGAGAGATAGTTAGAAACATCGATGAGAGAGAAACATCGTTCAGCTGCCTCCTGCACACTCCGTGCCCTTCTTGGAATTGATCCTTGGACCCGTGAGTCCGCAGGCCGATGCTCTATCCACTGAACCAAACCGGTTAGGGCTAAGGAACATTTTTTATTCTTTTTTTGTGTGTGGGAAGCATCTGTTCATGTCTTTGACTTATGCATCATGTTTCTTCAACTTTCCCTTCTCAATTTTAAAACGTCTTTGTGTGTTAGAGATGCTATACATTCATGTATGTTACATGTTATAGTTTCTCTCAGCTTGTCATTTATTTTAGATTTTTTTTGTTTTCTTACAATAAAATCATTTTGTTTTCAT
Source organism: Myotis daubentonii (assembly GCF_963259705.1). Lineage (NCBI taxonomy): Eukaryota > Metazoa > Chordata > Mammalia > Chiroptera > Vespertilionidae > Myotis > Myotis daubentonii. The sequence goes on from NC_081848.1 coordinate 44,107,563, forward strand.
ATAAAGAAATTTATTACTCTTTTATTGCTCTGGGATGAATTTGCTTTTTATTAAACCCAGGAATGTTCAATTATAATAAACTCTTTTTGCTATAAATAAAATATTTGAGCTTAAAATAATGTGAATCATAATAACCTACTTTCCATTTTCAAATACTTTGTCACTTAAAAGAAATGTTCTGGAAAAAAGAAATCATGTAACAAATAAAAAAAAAAAACATGTACCCAAGGGCATAGGCTCCAATATGGCTCAGCAGGGCACTGGTCAGAGGCCCATAACCCTTAGCAGCAGTAACACGGCATGTCCGCTGCTCAAGAACTATGGCAGCAGCAGCAGCAAAGCTGGAGGAAGCTTCGATGGACGTAGTTCTCAGGTCTCCACTACCCTTCCCTGTGCTGTACAGACTTTCATAGACAGAACATCCTCATTTTCCCCTGCTCCCTAATCAAATTTGGTTTCAAGTCACCTGTGATACACTGTTGCCTTCCCCCTCACACATCAATATGAAAAGCATTTATTCCATGAATTGCATTGCTGCAATCCTCTAAGCCTGGCCATCCTCCTTCCGTCACCTACTGACGCAGAGCCCCATGGCTGCTTTACCTGGTATAAAACTATTCATGCTCCCAGTGGATCTCTTAGATACCCCTTTGGATATCCTTCCTTTGTTTGTGGATGGTTCCTGCCTGAAGAGAAAAAGTAAAAAGTGCCAAGCAGGTTATGCTATCACAGACTTGAATATACCTTTAAGCTTCTCACAGAAAATTGGATTTGAATTGTGTGGGTCCACTCATATGTGGATTTTTTTCAGTAAGTACACAGTCAATTCTATACCCCATGTTTTAAATTCATGGATTCAACTGAGGAGCAAAAACAGTGTTTTCTCTCTGTGGTTGGGGATCAGGAGATGTGGAGGGCTGACTGTAGGCACTTTCCTATGTCATCTACACTAATAAAAGAGAAACATGGTAATTGGCGTACGACCGCTACCCTTCCCATTGGCTAATCAGCGAGAAATGCAAATTAACTGACAGCCAAGATGGCGGCCGGCAGCCAGGCAGCTTGAAACTAACATGAGGCTTGCTTGCTTCAGTGACGGAGGAAACCAACATACCCTGCCTGCCTTGCCGGCCTCTGAGCCTGCAGTTTGACACATTTTAACAAATATAGAAGCTAAAAAAAACCCGCAGAAACCAGCTTTCAGCGAGCTCGGATCTCAGAGCTGGAGTCAGAGCTGGAGTTATACATTGTTTTGATTACCTACTTTCAGAAGCGGAGGCCTAAGTGCTGGAGCCTCAGAGCGAAAGCTGGCCCAGAATTAAAAAAAAAAAGAAAGAAAAAAAGGAGTGGTTGGGAGCTTCCATCACCTGCCAGCCTGAAAACAGCCCTCAGCCCCTCACCCAGGCTTGCCAGGCACCCCAGTGGAGACCCCCACCCTGATCCAGGACACCATTCATGGCAAACCAGCCAGCCCCACCCATGCACCAGGCCTCTATCCTATATAGTAAAAGGGTAATATGCCTCCCAGCACCAGGATCAGCAGAGCCGAGAGGCCTCCTGGCAACGGGATCACCGTGACAGGGGGCAGCGCCCAAACCCCCTGATTGCCCTGCGGCCCTGTGTGTGACAGGGGGTGGGGCCACAACCTCCCTATCCGCCCTGCTCTGTTTGTGACAGGGGAGGGCGCCCCAACCTCCTGATCATCCCTGCTCTGTGCCTGATACCGGGGAGCTCCCCTACCTCTGATCGCCCTGCGGCTCTGTGTGTGACAGGGTGCAGTGCCACAACCCCCTGATCGGCCCTGCTCTGTGTGTGACAGGGTGCGGACCCCCCTACCCCCTCAGGGACCCTGCTCTGTGTGTGACAGGGTAGAGCCATAACCTCGCCATCAACCCTGCCCTGAGTGTGAGAGTGGCGGCACCACAACCCCCTGATCGGCCCTGCTCTGTGGGTGATAGAGGGCAGCGCCCCAACCCCAGGATTGGCCCTGCTCTGTGAGTGACAGGGAGTGGCGCCGCAACCTCCCCATCAACCCTGCCTTGAGTGTGACAGGGGGCGGTGCCCCAACCCCCCAATCGGCCCAAACCTGAGCGTGACTGGGGGTGGCATCGCAACCTCAGGATCCGCCCTGCTCTGTGCATGCCAGGGGGTGGCGCCCCAACTCCCCAATCAGCCCTGCTCTGTGCCCAACCAGGGGCTGCACTTAGGGATTGGGCCTGCCCTCTGCCACCCGGGAGCAAGCCTAAGCTAGCAGGTCATTATCTCCGGAGGGGTTCCAGACTGCGAGAGGGCACAGGCCAGGCTGAGGGACGCCCCCTTCCCCCCGAGTGCACAAATTTTTGTGCACCGGGCCAGTAGTCCTATATAATAAAACCCAAATTGCCCTAACCGGTTTGGCTCAGTGGATAGAGTGTCGGCCTGCGGACTGAAGGGTCTCAGGTTCGATTCTGGTCAAGGGCATGTACCTGGGTTGCAGACACACCCCCATTAGGGGGTGTGCAAGAAGCAGCTGATCGATGTTTCTCTCTCATCGATGTTTCTAACTCTCTATGCCTCTCCCTTCCTGTCTTTAAAAAATCAATAAAAAAAAATTAAAAAAAAACCAAAACAACCCAATATGCAAATTGACCAAACAGTGGAACTAGCAGTCGCTATGGTGTGCACTGAAAACCGGGGACAGATGCTTAACACAGGAGCTGACCCTGGTGGTCAGTGTGCTCCCACAGGGGGAGCACCGCCCAGCCAGAAGCTGGACTCACGGCTGGCGAGCACAGCGAGGGTGGTGTGAGCCTCTACTGCCTCTGCTGCAGGTGGGCAGTAGGAGCGAGGGGTCCCAGACTGCGAGAGCCTCAGACTATGAGAGCCCTGGACTGCGAGAGGGATATCCAATGGGGAGTGGGCCTAAGCTGGCAGGCGCACATCTCGTAGCAGTGATTCTCAACCTTCCTAATGCTGTGACCCTTTAATACAGTTCCTCATGTTGTGATGACTCCCAACCATAAAATTATTTTTGTTGCTATTTGATAGCTGTAATTATGCTACTCTTGTGAATCATAATGTAAACCTGATATGCAGGAGGTATTTTCATTGTTTGTGACCCACAGGTTGAGAACCACTGCAAGGTGTCCCGGACTTTGAGGGGGCGCATGCCAGGCTAAGGACAACCACGTCCAGCCCCCAGTGCACGAATATGCACCAGGCCTCTAGTTTTTTTAAAAGGGACTTGAACATCCATGGATTTTGGTATCCACTGGGTGGTCCTGGAACCAATCCCCTGTGGACACCAGGGTATGATTGTAGTTAAGCTTTTGGGGAGTCAACACTTACACTCAAATTTTCCACTATGGTAAAATGGGGGGTTGGTGCCCTAACCCCTATGTCGCTCAAGGTTCAACGGTGTTGCTAATGCAAGCAAGCAGTCCATTACATGGATGTACCAAACTAATTTATCCACTTTTGAAAATACTTTTTATTGGTGTGTTCTTCCCAATTCTTAGTGTTCTAACTAATGGTATGATAATTATCTTTTAATGTACATTTTACAATTTGTCTGGTTATTTTTGAGAATAGCTGGATTTGGATTGATGGGTAAAATGCAAACATGTGTGTATAAGGTATTAAAAAAATTAAAAAGCTGGCCCTGACTGGTTTGGCTCAGTGGAGAGAGCGTCGGCCTGCGGACTGAAGGGTCCCGGGTTCGATTCCAGTCAAGGGCATGTACCTTCATTGCGGGCACATCCCCAGTGGGGGGCATGCAGGAGGCAGCTGATCAATGTTTTTCTCTCATCGGTGTTTCTCACTCTCTATCCCTCTCCCTTCCTCTCTGTGGAAAATAAATAAAATATATTTTAAAAAATATTAAAAAGTTGAACTGTCAGCCAGTGAGGTTTTTATTAGATTACTAGAGGCCCAGTGCATGAAATTCATGCACTGGGGGGCAGGGGTTCCCTCAGCCCAGCCTGCCCCTCTCATAGTCCGGGAGCCCTCAGTGGATGTCCTACTGATGGACACAGTCTGGCAGCAGAGCTTGGAGCAGGTGTCCTGTGTGTGTGTGTGTGTGTGTGTGTGTGTGTGTGTCTGCTGGGGGCCTGCCATGGAGGCTTGGATCAGGAGCCCCTCTGTGTTGATCTCTCAGGCTCCTGGCCTCCACTGCATGTTGTACTCTCCCTTGAGCTATGGCCAGGATGGGGGTGCTGCTTGCAAGCCGGGCTTTCCTGCTCCAGGATCACCATGGCGACGGGGAAGCAGGCCCAGCTGGGGGCTGCCCACAGGCCAGGCTTTTGCACTTCCAGGTCTCCATGGCAGCCGGGGGGCAGGCCCAGCTTGGAGTTGCCCGCAGGCTGGGCTTGCTCCCCTGCTCCCGGATCCCCATGGCAACCAAGGAGCAGGCCCAGGTGGGGGCTGCCTGCAGGCCAGGCTTTCCTGCTCCTGGATCAGGCCCAGCTGCGGGCTGCCTACAGGCCGCACTTTTCTACTTACCGATGGCCGGATCACCATAGTGACCCAGGGCCCAGGGGCACTTTCCTGCTCTCCAATATTCATAGGGTTCTGGCTGGGGGCAGGGCTTAGTCGGCACAAGGGTCCCGGGTGGGGCTCAGGTGGCACATAGGGGTCGCGGCTGGGGGCAGGGCTTATGCCCCGCTGCTCACGGCTGCACATGGGGCCCGGATGGCAGCTCGCGTTGTCCCGCCCTGCCAATAGTGTAGGATAGAGGCCTGGTGCATGGGTGGGGGCCGGCTGGTTTGCCCTGATGGGTGTCCCGGATCAGGGTGGGGATCCCGCTTGGGTGCCTGGCAAGCGTGGATGAGGGGATGATGGCTGTTTGAAACTGATCACATCCCCTTCAGGGTGGGGTCCCCACTGGGGTGCCTGGCCAGTCTGTATAAGGGGCGAGGGCCGTTTTCAGGCTGGCGGGTGACTGAAGCTCCCAACCTCTCCTATTTTTCTTTTTTTTTCTTTTTTATTCTGGGATATACTTACTTTCTATGGCTGTCACTGGAGGTGAGAGCCGGCTTTAGCTCTGAGGCCGGCTCCAGCTTGAAGCCTCAACTGCTGAAAACAGCTTATCTGGGCTTTGTTTAGCTTCTATAATTGAAACTCTGTTGCCGTCAATGGCGCTCTAAGCTCTGAGCCAGCTGCCGACTGAAGCAGCTATCTGGAGCTTGTTTAGCTTCTATAATTACAACTTTGTTGCATCCGGACCTTAGAACTGGGCTGCCGCAGGCCGGGAACGTTGGCTTACTCCTTCACTGGAACAAGCAAGCCTCCTGTTCGCTTCAGCTGTGTGGCTGCCGGCCGCCATCTTGGTTGGCAGTTAATTTGCATATCCTGCTGATTAGCCATTGGGAAGCGTTCTGGGTATGGTCAATTTGCATGTTTCTCTTTTATTAGATAGGACTAGCGGCCCGGTGCACAAAAATTTGTGCACTCGGGGGAGGGGGGCTGTTCCTCAGCCCAGCCTGTGCCCATGTACAGTCCAGGACCCCCTGGGGGATGTCCACCTGTTTAGTCCCTATCCCTAGGGGATCAAGCCTAAGCTTGCAGTCAGACATCTTTCTAACAGCCAGGGAGCTCTTTGGGATGTCCGACTAAAGGCTTAGGCCCCCAAGGGATCAGGTCTAAACCGTTAGTTGGACATTCTTAGTGCTGCCACAGAGGTGGGAGAGGCTTCTGGCACCACCACTGCGCTGGCCAGCCATGAGCCAGCTTCTGGCTGAGCAGCACTCCCCATGTGGAAGTGCACTGACCACCAGGGGGCAGCTCCTGCATTGAGCATCTGCCCCCTGGTGGCCAGTGCGCATCATAGCAATCGGTCATTCTGCTGTTCAACAATGTGCACATTAGCCTTTTTTTATTATTATTATACTAGGGGCCCGGTGCACGAAATTCGTGCACTGGGTGTGTGGGGGGGAGTGTCCCTCAGCCCAGCCTGCCCCCTCTCACATACTGGGAGCCCTCAGGCGTTGACCCCCATCACCCTCCAATCGCAGGATCGGCCCCTTGCCCAGGCCTGACTCCTCTGACAGAGGTGTCAGGCCTGGGCAGGGGACCCTCATTTCCCCCATCACTGGTTCTGCCCCCAGCCCAGGCCTGATGCCTCTGGCTCAGGCATCAGGCCTGGGCAGGGGACCCCCAGACCCCTCCGATTGCTGTCTCTGCCCCTAGCCCAGGCCTGATGCCTCAGCCAGAGGCATAGACCCCCATCACCCTCCGATCGCCTGATCGGCCCCTTGCGCAGGCCTGATGCCTCAGCCAGAGGCGTAGCCCCCCATCACCCTCCGATCACCTGATTGGCCCCTTGCCCAGGCCTGACGCCTCTGCCAGAGGTGTCAGGCTTGGACAGGGGACCCACATCTCCCCCCGATCACTGGCTCTGGCCCCCGCCCAGGCCTGAGGCCTCTGGCCCAGGAATCATGCATGGGCAGGGGACCCCCATCTCCCTCTGATCGCTTGCTCCACCCCCCACCCAAGCCTGACGCCTCTGACCCAGGCTTCAGGCCTGGGCAAGGGGACCATCATATTCCCCCAATCCCCGGCTCAGCCCCGCGCCCAGGCCTGATGCCTCGGCCAGAGGAGTTGACCCTCATCACCCTCCGATCACCAATCACCGGATTGGCCCCTTGACCAGGCCTGAGGCCTCCGGCAGAGGTGTCAGGCCTGGGCAGGGGACCCCCAGCTCCCCGCAGTTGCAGGCTCCCCCCTGCCCAGGCCTAACACCTCTGGCTGAGGCGTCCAGCCCGGGCAGCAGGGACCCACAGCTGCAGCGGCCCTGCGATCGTGGGCTCCGCTTTAGGCCCAGGTAAGGGACCCCCAGCTCCTGGGACTGCCAGCTTCGACCGTGTCCAGCTCCCATCGCTCGCTCCACCCCTACTTCCTGCTATCACTGGCCAGGGCGGCAAAGGCAGCTGATTCTCCGATCATGGCTGGGGGGCAGGGCAAAGGCGCCCCCAGGGCCGCCTTTGCCCTGCCCCCCAGCTCTTAGCTCCCCCCTGGGTTTCCGATCACTGTCACTGGCAGGGGACTTCTTCCTGCTTTCCCTTTCGCCTCCCTGCATTGTGCCTACATATGCAAATTAACCGCCATGTTGTTGGCAGTTAACTGCCAATCTTAGTTGGCAGTTAACTGCCAATCATAGTTGGCAGATAATTTGCATATAGCCCTGATTAGCCAATGAAAAGGGTATCGTTGTACGCCAATTACCATTTTTCTCTTTTATTAGATAGGATAGATGTCCCTATTTCCCCCCTTTTGCCCCGTCTACCCAGCTCTTGCCCCCCAGTTTTCTCTGGCCATCACCATACTGTTGTCTGTGTCCATGGGTTGTGCATATGTATTCTTTGGCTAATCCCTTCTTTAAATTCACTTCTTTAAATCTGTATTTTCAGATAAGTGCTTATAACTACACTTTTATATATTTTCTATTACATTATTTAGAATTAAGATATTTTTTAATTGAATCCTTGTAAATTTTAGCGCAATTTAATAAATTATGCCAGAAGCAATTAGGAGACTTTTCATGTAATGCAGATACATTTCAATTAATATGAGAAATGGACAGGGACACAATTCACAAAGCATAGAGACAGAGGGACAGGTACAGAGACACAGGTAGAGCAGGACGTGGCTGACAATGAGGCAGCAGAACTGAGGAAGAGCCTTTTTTTAAAAAATATATATTTTTATTGATTTCACAGAGGAAGGGAGGAGAAATAGAAAGATCAATGATGATAGAGAATCATGGATCGACCGCCTCCTGCACACCCCCCACCCGGGGATCAAGCCTGCAACCCCGGGCATGTGCCCTTGACAGGCATCGAACCCGGGACGCTTAGGTCCATAGGCCGCCGCTCTATTCACTGAGTCACACCAGCCAGGGCTGAGGAAGAGTCTTTGACCCAGAAGATCTGGCAGCACAGTCTGTGGTTGTGTCACTTATTAGCCCTGTGATTTGTGACAGTTTAGCTCACTCTGCTAAGCCTTAGCTTCCTGTTCTATAAAATGCACTAACAGAACTATTACATCATGGCAATGTGGTGGGAACTGAGAATTGTGTAAGCCACTGTCTTACTATATTTAAAGTCTCAACAAACTTTACTTCTTAGAAACTATATCTCATGGTGAAAGGTGCTTCTTATTCTTTGAAAAGTCATGTAGTTAGTACAAATTTCAACTCAGGGCTCTTGTAACATTGCAGTGCTTCCTTTGAAGCAGTTTTCAACCTGTGGGTCGTGACCCCTTTGGGGTTCGAAGGACTCTTTCACAGGGGTCGCCTAAGACCATCGGAAAACACACTATAGTTACATATTGTTTTTGTGATTAATCACTATGCTTTAATTATGTTCAATTTGTAACAATGAAATTGGGGGTCACCACAACATGAGGAACAGTATTAAAGGGTCACAGCATTAGGAAAGTTGAGAACCACTGCTCTAAACTGACTGTGAAGATCAGTTCCAAGTTGGTTCATTTTCCTCTTCCCCTCAGTGCCTCATCTTGATAACCTCTGCAGCCAACTGTGATGTCCCGAAGAATGACCTATTTCCAAGTAGTCCTGTTGCCCCATGTATATACTGCCAGCTCCTCTCTGACAAACGAGCCAATAATACACAGTTGGGAAAGGATACTTTCTCTTCAATGAACAGTGCTGGGAAAACTAGATACTCACATGCAAAGAATGAAATAAGACCCTTATCTTAAGTCAATTGTTTATTTTTTTCCAATATGAAAAACACTTATCATACAAAGCAAAAAAGACACAAAATGAGTGAGATTCTAACCTGCATTTTTGTTTCACTGTCCGTATGTTAAATAAACTTGCCAAAATTCATAGATTTGGCAGAGCATATGCTCAGACATTTAACCAAATATAGAGATAGCAAATGCACATCTGAAAAAAGGCTCACCATTAAGCCTTAGGAAGAATGAAATAGAACAACAGTAAATAAAGCATGACAAAGTTACAAAAAAGTTTATTTTTTTATTTTTTTTTTAAATATATTTTATTGATTTTTTACAGAGAGGAAGGGAGAGAGATAGAGAGTCAGAAACATCGATGAGAGAGAAACATTGATCAGCTGCCTCCTGCACACTCCCCACTGGAGATGTGCCCGCAACAAAGGCACATGCCCCTGACCGGAATCGAACCTGGGACCTTTCAGTCCGCAGGCTGACGCTCTATCCACTGAGCCAAACCGGCTACGGCACAAAAAAGTTTAAATAAAGGAAAACTGACCAAACCTTTTCTAGGATATGGAGGAATTAACTCTGTCATACACTGCTGGGAGAATGCAAAAACGTGCAATTGGCTTAATTCAGAATTTCCTAATTTCTTTAAGTTAAAAATTCACCTCTTCTCTGACTTGGAAATTGCATTATGAGTTATTTATAAAGATAAATGAAACCTATCTATATTTTAAGAATTATGCACAATCCTTATTGGGCCAGTGATTCTGTAGCAATTATGCTTTGCCTTAAACCAGGGGTGGGCAAACTTTTTGACTCGAGGGCCACAATGGGTTCTTAAACTGGACCGGAGAGACGGAACAAAAGCATGGATGGAGTGTTTGTGTGAACTAATATAAATTCAAAGTAAACATCATTACATAAACGGGTATCGTCTTTTTTTTTTTTTTAGTTTTATTCATTTCAAACAGGCTGGATCTGGCCCGCGGGCCGTAGTTTGCCCACGGCTGCCTAAACCCTACTATCCTACACCCAAGTGACCATCACCAATGGAATTGCAGACATTATGACACACGGACCTTTGCAAGATCTTTGAAAGTAATTCCCTTCAAAAGTATCAGCACACCCTGTGAACACTCTGATGAGAATGAAAGTGACTCTTTCTGGCAAAATATTTCCCACATTCACTGCATTCCTGAACCCTTTTTACTGTGAACTCTCTGATGACGATGCAACTGCTTGTTCAGGGCAAATGATTTTCCACATTCGGTGCACTCATAAGGCCTTTCTCCGGTGTGAAGACTCTCATGATAACGGAGGCTACACTTATAAGTAAAAGATTTCCCACACTGACTGCACTCATAAGGCCTTTCTCCAGTGTGAATTCTCTGATGACAATGGAGGCTCCCCCTACTGGTAAAAGATTTCCCACACTGACTGCACTCATATGGCCTTTCTCCACTGTGACGTTTCTGATGATGACAGAGGTTACTCTTACTGGGAAAAGATTTCCCACACTGACTGCACTCATAAGGCCTTTCTCCACTGTGAAGTTTCTGATGATGACAGAGGTTACCCTTACTGGTAAAAGATTTCCCACACTGACTGCACTCATAAGGCCTTTCTCCAGTGTGAAGTCTCTGATGACAATGGAGGTTCCCCCTACTGGTAAAAGATTTCCCACACTGACTGCACTCATAAGGCTTTTCTCCAGTGTGAAGTCTCTGATGACAACGGAGGCTCCCCCTACTGGTAAGAGATTTCCCACACTGACTGCACTCATAAGGCTTTTCTCCAGTGTGAATTCTCTGATGACAATGGAGCTTATTCTTACTGGTAAAAGATTTCCCACACTGACTGCACTCATAAGGCCTTTCTCCAGTGTGAATTCTGTGATGATGACGGAGGCCATCAGTAGTGGTAAAAGATTTCCTACACTGACTGCACTCATAAGGCCTTTCTCCAGTGTGCATTCTCTGATGATAACGAAAGCTACCGTTACTGGTAAAAGATTTCCCACACTGACTGCACTCATAAGGCCTTTCTCCAGTGTGAATTTTCTGATGATGACAGAGGTTACCCTTAGTGGTAAAAGATTTCCCACACTGACTGCACTCATAAGGCCTTTCTCCAGTGTGAATTCTCTTATGACAATGGAGGTTATACTTACTGGAAAAAGATTTCCCACACTGACTACATTCATGTTTCTCTCCAGTGTGACATTTCTGATGATAACGCAAGTCACAGTTCCAGACAAAAGATTTCCCACATTCAGAGCACTTATAAGGCTTTTCTCCAGTGTGAAGTTTCTGATGATAACGGAGGCCTGTGGGAGTGGTTAAAGATTTCCCACACAGACTGCACTCATAAGTCCTTTCTCCAGTGTGACATTTCTGATGATAACTCAACTCAGAGTTCGTGACAAAAGATTTCCCACATTCACTGCACTTATAAGGCCTTTCTCCAGTGTGGAGGCTCTGATGACAATAAAGACCAGAGATTCTGGTAAAATATTTCCCACATTCACCACACTCATGACCCTTTTCTTTAGAATCAACTCGCTGGTGTGGAATAAGTTTGGAGTGTTGATTATAGCATTTCCCACATTTACTGCACTCGTATGGACTTTCTCCTGAGTGCAATTTCTGATGATAATGGAGATCAGAGATTTTTGTAAAAGATTTTCCACATTCACGGCACACAAAACACTGTATTCCATTACAGACACCATGGTCCTGAGCAAGCGTCTGGTTGCAGCCAATGGCTTTCTTGCTGAAATAAAACTGCTTTGCACATGCCCCACACCTCAATAGTTTCAGGTTGTGTTCTGATCCCTGCTGCTCAACCAAGTGGAAAATGTCTCTCAGGACTGGTCCACAACTCTCACAGGGGTGGCTCTTCTGGGAGGACACAGCTACATTGGGGTTCTTTGCCTGTGACACTCTCACAGAAGCATGCTGTTCAGGAGGTGCCTCCACATCCTCTGCTCCACAGCAGCAACCTAGAGAGGATATGAGTTCAAAGTTCTCCAGCATCACTTCGAGGAACAGGTGTCTCTGAGCCTCATCAAGGAGGCACCATTCCTCCTTAGAGAAGCGCACAGCAACATCCTCAAAGGTCACACGAACATCAGCTGGGGGCCTCTGTGGGTTGAACGGGGTGAGGATGGCAGGAGAGGAGGCAGCCAGGAGCACAGTGGTCCCTGTCCCAGGCCCCGCACTCGTCACCGGGGAGGCTGGTTGGTGGGGACCAGGACTCTTGCGCCTTCTCATTCTGGCGTCTCCACCAAGACCTAGTGCTGAGGATGCTCTGACCCACTTAGGTGATCCTGAGAGAAGAGGAAATGCCCATCACAAAGAGAACACTGGAAGTCAACTATTGACTGTATTTATACCCGGACATATGCCCTTGACAGGAGTCAAACCTGGGAACCTTCTGTCCACAGGCTAACACTTCCACTGAGCTAAACTAGCTAGGGCCAACTGTTGACTTTAAAAAGGGCAAACCACTGCCCTAACTGGTTTGGCTTAGTGGATAGAGCGTTGGTCTGCGGATGAAGGATCCCAGGATCGATTCTGGACGAGGGCATGTAAAGTGGTTGCAGGCACGTCCCTAGTAGGGGGTGTGCAAGAGGCAGCTGATTGATGTTTCTCTCTCATTAATGTTTCTAACTCTCTATATCCCCCTCTCTTCCTCTTTGTAAAGAAATCAACAAAATATATTTTGTTTTAAAAAAAGTGCAAACAATTGCACTGCAAAGAATTTGTATGAGCAAGCATAGCTTAAAAAGAGTCAGTTTACCCATGTCCTAAAGTACACTTGTTGCCTGGGTTTGGAAGGAATTTGGAGGAGATAAAATCATGTGTTTGGCCACAGAAATACAAGAGAATTGCTACTGATTTCAAATGAAAAGGTGTCTGGAGAAGGTGGACCTTCTCATAGAAGTAATTACAGAGAGACATAAAATAACTTTGAGAGAAACATTTTTTTCTAGGATGAAAATTTTTGAAATGGATAGAAAAGAAGCAGTAACAAAAAAGACATTCATAACATTAAAGAAACACTAACTATAGGGAAAACCATCTCAGTAAAAATGAAAATTAAATACATCATGTTTAGCTAAAATAAACATCTGACTTGATCAGTGCAACAGTGGCCAGAATTCGCAGATCTCAGGAAGGCCCATGCAGCCACATGTCACCACTTCCTCTAGCTCTTAGAGCCACATCTGTCAGCTGTCAGCGCACTGGCTCACTCCAACAAGACTTCCCCGAGCCTCAGCGACAGATGAAGAGAAACAGTTACCATGGCTCTGGAGATAATTTTGTGATGACACAAAGTCCTGTCCTCCCTAGAGAAGATAAGGCTCTGAGAGAATTCTTGCTCTAGATGTTCCCCACCTCCAGACTCCAGAGCAGAGAGGCCTATATGAAGCAGTGACTTAATTGAAGGGGTTGTTTCCTCATATACTTTCCCACATTTATTGTCAACAGCCTCGTTCTAAATGTAGACTTATTGTCTGCACAAAATGCTAGTGCTTAATATGGAACGTAAAACTCTGGAAACTTAATTTTGAAAGAAATTACTAATGGACAGGTACACTGGTACACCCATCGGCACATCCTCAACATGAAGGGAAAGAACTTTGGAGGGGAGGGGAGGGGAGGGGCGGGAGGGGGAGGGGAGGGGAGGGGAGAGGGGAGGGGAAAGGAAGGGAGCGAAGAGACATTGATGTGAGAGAGAAATATTGATCGGTTGCCCTCTGTATACACTCCCTCTGGGGATTGAACCCACAGAGTACTTTTAGTGCACAGAATGACATTCTAAACCAGCAATCACCAACCTTTCGGACATCACAGACCACCAGTGGTCCACGGATAACTGGATGGCAACTGCTGCTCTAAAAAATTGAGTCACCCAGCCAGGGCTGACACTATAATGTTAAAAAAAAAAAAAAAAACAATAAAAAAAAAAACTCTTTACTTTGAAATAGTTCAAGGTACACAAGACATTGCAAAAATAGTATAAAGAGTTCCTGAGCGTTTATCCAGTTTCCCCAGAGGGGATCATTCCCACCAACAGGAAGCACGCTGGTTCCATCACCACCAAGAAATTCCCGAGGAGAAACCAAGATGGCAGCATATATAAACACTGGAAATTGCTGCCTCGCGCAGCCACTTCAAAAATACAACTAAAAGACAAAGCGGACATCATCCAGAACCACAGGAAGGCTGGCTGAGTGGAAATTCTACAACTGGAAGGAAAGAGAAAATCACACTGAGACTCAGAGAAGGTGCAGAAGTAAAGTGCAGAGGTACTGGGCACACTCAGAAAGGGCTGGCAACTGAGGACATGGCGCACATGGAAAGGGCTGGCAGCTGAGGACGAGGCGCCCGGGGAAAGTGCTGGCAGGTGAGGACGTGGTGCACATGGAGAGGGCTAGAAACTGAGGACATGGTTGTCTTTTCAACTGGGAGGGAGTCTCAAGCTCCCGACTGCTCTGAACTCCAGTTCCGGGTGAGTATGTGGACCCAGACTCATACGGGGAGAAACTGGACTGTCTGGCATCGGAAAGAACTCGAGGGCGGCTTTCTCTCAGAGGTGCTTGCAGCAATGACCGGGACATTGAGATGCGGAGCCTCTTAGGGTAGGACTGGGGAGCAGCCATAGCTGCTTGCTCTGCCCTGTTGATCCCGAGACCGCGACCCACCCAAGCTGTCGCAGAGGCTTTTGCATATGTAAGGCCTGGCCCTTTGCAACCTGAAAATTACCTAACAAACTGCAGCTGAATCAGAGCAACCCAGAACATCCAAAAGAAGGCCCAAAGCCCTAGCTGATTTGGCTCGGTGGGTAGAGCGTCAGCCTGTGGACTGAAGGGTCCCAGGTTCGATTCCAGTCAAGGACATGTACCTTGGTTGCGGGCACATCCCCAGTAGGGAGTGTGCAGGAGGCAGCTGATTGATGTTTCTCTCTCATCAATGTTTCTGACTCTCTATCCCTCTCCCTTCCTCTCTGTAAAAAATCAATAAAATATTTAAAAAAAAAAAAAAAGGCCCAAGGCCCCACAGCAGCTTGGATTGCTTCACAGCTGGGCCTCCTCTGGGCACCTCCAAACCCAAACAAAGAAGAGGAATCTCTCCATAGGTCCTGCTGGGTAGCCTCAGGCAGAGGCTAAATTAGCACCTCCTTAGAGATCCAAGAGCCAGTGTACACACTGGTCAGAGTGGGACCATCCAGATTGCAGCTCCTCAGACCCATAAGGGACACACTCAGGGGGTGGACTCAGTGAGCACCAGGGCCCCGCTGACACGGGTCTTGCCCAAGATGGGTGTCTCCAGCTCGGGGGTTCTCCCACTGCAGACAGGGCTGATTCTCACAGCCAATTGGCCTGGGGGTTGGTTCCTCCCATTGATGCCTGCAACAGTCAAGGCTTGACTACAACAAGACTGTGCACACAGCCCACAAAGGGGTGCACCAAGAGTGTCCACCTCAGGTAATTGGGGAGGCTGAGCCACTGGGCCCTATAGGACACGTAGCACACAGAGCCACTCTACCAACACAGGGAAGCATAAAAAATGCAGGGACAAAGAAACAGGTCACAAATGACAGAAATGGAGGAAAGCAAACTACTGGATATAGAGGTCAAAAGCACACTTTTAAGGTTTTTCAAGAATTTTCTAGAAAGCACCGATAAATTTAGTGAGACCCCCGATAAATTTAGTGAGATCCTAAGGAAATCTAGTGAGACCCTCGAGGTTGTGATAAAGGACCAACTAGAAATTATACACTGACTAAAATAAAGGATATTATGCAGCGTTCCAACAGTAGACTAGAGGATAACAAGAATCAAGTCAAAGATTTGAAATACGAAGAGGCAAAAATCACCCAACCTGAAAAACAAAAAGAATCCAAAAATACGAAGACAGTGTAAGGAGACTCTGGGACAACTTCAAGCGTACCAACATCGGAATTATAGGGGTGCCAGAAGAAGAGAGAGTGCAAGATAATGAAAACCTATTTCAAGAAATAATGACAGAAAACTTCCCCCACCTGGTGAAAGAAATAGACTTCCAAGTCCAGGAAGTGCAGAGAACCCCAAACAAAAGGAATCCAAAGAGTACCACACCAAGACACATCTTAATTAAAATGCCAAGAGCAAAAGACAAAGAATCTTAAAAGCAGCAAGAGAAAAAAAGTCAGTTACCTACAAGGGTGTGCCCATATGACTGTCAGCTGATTTCTCAACAGAAACTATGTAGGCCAGAAGGGAGTGGCAGGAAATATTCAAAGTGATGAATAGTAAGAACCTACAACCTAGATTACTTTACCCAGCAAAGCTATCATTCAGAATTGAAGGTCAGATAAAGAGCTTCACAGATAACAAAAAGCTAAAAAGGGTTCATCACCACCAAACCAGTATTATATGAAATGCTGAAAGGTATCCTTTCAGAAGAGGAAGAAGAAAAAGGTAAAGATAGAAGTAACTATGAACAACGAATACACATTTATTAACAAGTGAATCTAAAAATTAAGTGAATAAATAATCCGATGAACAGAATAACTGGTGAATACAATAGAATCAGGGGCATAGAAAGGGAGTGGACTGACTACTCTGCGGGGGTGGGAAGGGGTGTGGGAGGTTTGGGAAGACACTAGACAAAAATTGTACAGCTATGGATGAGAACAGTGGGTGGCGTGGGTAAGGGCAGAGGGTCGGGTGGGAACGAGTTGGAGGGGAGCTATGGGGGGAAAAAAGAGGAACAACTGTAATAATCTGAGCAATAAAGATTTAATATTTAAAAAAGTATTAAAAACAAAACAGCCGAAAGCGGTTTGGCTCAGTGGATAGAGCGTCGGCCTGCGGACTGAAAGGTCCCGGGTTCGATTCCGGTCAAGGGCATGTACCTGGGTTGCGGGCACATCCCCAGTAGGAGATGTGCAGGAGGCGGCTGATCGATGCTTCTCTCTCATCGATGTTTCTAACTCTCTACCTCTCTCCCTTCCTCTCTGTAAAAAATCAATACAATATATTTGAAAAAAAAAAAAAAAAAGAAAGAATTTCACATGTGCACTAGCTCAGACTACAAACTCCACCGTTAAGAGGGGAACCGACTCAACCCAGTTTTCCTGGGGAGGCTCTGGAATGCTAGTCTGCCTCCTGGGAAACCTCAGTCCTGCGAAATCTCGGACAACTGCCATTGGAGCTGCACAGGTCTCAATGAGGCCCAGGGAAAGTAACTGGATAAACTGCAGGAAAAAAAAAAAGAAGTAGGTTCAGGCAGTAAATTGGTTCTCCTGGCTCCAGGGGATGGTAATTTCCATTAAACTATGTGGTGACATCATAGAAATCTGAGAATGATGAGGAGAGCCCAGCTGGAGAGAACCAAGATTCAGGCACGGAAATCGAGACATCTTCATGCCCAGGATGTGATTTTCTCAGGAGGTTGGTCATCTTGACAGGTGGGAGGGAGCAGAGGTCACTGTTACATATTCCTCTACTCGGGCCTGGACATATTTCTGAGTCTAAAATCTGAAGTATGGACTAGAACTCACCTGAGGAGTGTCTCATGGATCTTCTTAGGGAAGAAGAGCAGCTGGAGCTCAGGTAGCTTGGAGGAAGCACAGAGAAAAATATTAACCTGTAAACTTCCAAATTAGATTTACTGTATGCAAAAATGATAGTGCTTAATATAAAAAGTAAAACTCTGGAAATTTAATTTCAAAAAAATATTAATGGATCAGTACACTGGTATACTCATTGGCACATCCACTCTTTCACAAATTCCTCATTTGGGGCCTCAAAGAACTAGGGAAATGTTTTTTATCGCATGAAAATGTTGATTTCTTTGTCCTCTTGCTCAGTGCAGTAATTTCAACTGTATACTCTGTGAAATGTTTTTTTTTTCAAATATATTTTATTGATTTTTTTACAGAGAGGAAGGGAGAGGGATAGAGAGTTAGAAACATCGATGAGAGATAAACATCGATCAACTGCCTCTTGCACACCTACCACTGGGATGTGCTCGCAATCCAGGTACATGCCCTCGACCGGAATCGAACCTGGGACCTTTCATCCGCAGACCGACGCTCTATCCACTGAGCCAAACCGGTTTTGGTGAAATCTTTTTTTTTTTTAAATATATTTTATTGGTTTTTTACAGAGAGGAAGGGAGAGGGATAGAGAGTAAGAAACATCGATGAGAGAGAAACATCGATCAGCCGCCTCCTGCACATCTCCTACTGGGGATATGCCCGCAACCCAGGTATATGCCCTTGACCGGAATCAAGCCTGGTACCTTTCAGTCTGCAGGCCGATGCTCTATCCACTGAGCTAAGCCAGTTTGGCTGTGAAATCTTTTTTAAAATTTTAATACTAGAGGCCTGGTCCGTGAAATTCATGCACATTAAAAGGGAATTAGAGGAAACAGTTTAATATTGTTATTTGGCCTTTATCTATAATAGAAGTGTCAGAGATGAAAAATTAGTAAAATGTACATGAAAATCTTCCTCCGGTTAGAGTCTGGGGTGTGCCGTGACACCCAGACTCAAGTTTCCGCCCACCTATGCACTCATCGAAATAACAGGAGACCCTGACCCAGCCGGCCCCACCCCCATTAAGCCCCACCAGGCCGGGGGGGGGGGGGGGGGGGGGCCTAGCCTCAGGTTCCTTGGGCCGGTGCCAGGCAGGAGGCACAGCCTTAGGTCCTCTGGCCCAGTGCAGGGCAAGGGTCACAGCCTCAGGGACCATTCCAACACCCCTGGGTGGGAGGGCACATCCTCAGGTCCCCCAGCCCAGTGTGCAGGGCACAGCCTCAGGGGTGCCGTCAAGCCCCACCAGATGGGAGGTGCAGCCTCAGGTCCCCAGGTGAATGAAAGTTGGGGATGGAGCCTTAGCTCCCCTGCCCCAGGCCAGGGGCGTGCCTTGAGGTCCCCATCACGCCCCCCCCGCCCCTCCCCCAGAAGAGGGTGTGGCCTGAGGTTACCTAGCCCAGTGCTGGAGATGGGGGAGCTCCTTGAGGTCCCCCATCAAGCCCCGCCAGTTGGGGGATGCAGCCTCAGGTCCCGGCTGATTGCTTGTTAAGTCTCTTTACCTAACTTCTGTTTGGGTGCAGCCATCTTGTGTTACTAAAACCCCCACCTCTGCTGTGGGTGCAGCCATCTTTGTGATGGTCGTTTTGCATATTCCCTCTTCATTAAATAGGATATTTGTATTCATTTCAGAGAGGAAGGGAGAGGGAGGGAGAGAGAGATAGAAATATCAATGGTGAGAGAGAATCATTGATCAGCTGCCTTTTGCACGCCCCACACTGGGGATTGAGCCCGCAACCCAGGTATGTGCCCTGACTGAGAATCAAAGTGTGACCTCCTGGTTCATAGTTCGATGCTCAACCACTGAGCTGTGCTGGCTGGGCTGCACAACTGTTTAGCCACGCAACTGTTGCTTTCAACTTAGAGGCTGGGAATCTTGCCCTGAGCATGTACAGCTTAACAGGGGTGGGCAAACTTTTTGACTCGCGGGCCACAATGGGTTCTTAAAGTGGACCGCAGGGCCGGAACAAAAGCAAGGATGGAGTGTTTGTGTGAACTAATATAAATGCAAAGTAAACATCATTACATAAAAGGGTACGGTCTTTTTTTTTTTTTCAAACGTCCGGCCCGTAGTTTGCCCACGGCTGGCTTAGGACCTGACAAACACCTCCAGTGGAAACTGCACATTGAATCTTGGGCTCATTTCTCTAAGGTTTCCGCTTCCATTTCAAATTTCAGACTCCATGGCATCTCTGAATGCCAACTTCCTTCTTCCCAGCCAACTGAAATGCCACCTGTGCACTCCTCAAAATCACAGGAGACCCAGCCGGCCCCACCCCCGACAAGCCCCACCAGGTGGGGAGCCCAGCCTCAGGTCCCCTGGCCCAGTGCGGGGCGTGGGGGGGGACAGCCTCAGGGACGCTTCCAAGCCCAGCTGGGTGGGGGGGCACATCCTCAGGTCCCCCAGGCAAGTGTGGAGGACACATCCTCAGGGGTGCTGTCAAGCCCGCCAGGTGGGAGGTGCAGCTTGGTTTCTGTTCCTTGCTCTATCAGTTAGTAAATGCCCTGGGGGGAAAGCACAGGTAATGTGGGTCTTGCCTAGGTGCTCCCACATTCTCTCCAGCAATTTCCTTCAGGTTCTGCCTGACTTCATTTTTCTCTAATACCTTCCGGTACTTTAAGTATTTTATTCAGCTTTTCTACGATATAAGCTACACCGTCACCCGCAGATGTGGAGGTTGGATGCCCTTTATGCTCATCCACAAAGGTCCTAAAGGTCCAAGGGACTGACTGGTTTAGGTTTCATTCACCCCAGATTTCTGACTGTTTTCTTACCCCTTCCTTACATGCTGGGGAGCACAGAGACTTGGTTGGAAAGTTTGTAAGGAGGACATTCTGATAAAAGGGAAGTGTGTGGGAGGCCGCCTGCCCTGTTTACCAGAATGCCGACTTAGGGGAGTGTCCAAGGCGGTGCCCCAAATTATTCCCTGATCTTTGCAAACATATCTGTGCATATGCAGACCCCTGGGTGTTTACTGGAATCCTTATGCTTAATCCCTGAGCGCCCTTGCCTAGAGGACAGTGGAAACACGTGTGTCCCCCCAAGGATCTAAACCAGTGGTTCTCAACCTTCTGGCCCTTTAAATACACTTCCAAATGTTGTGACCCAACCATAAAATTACTTTCGTTGCTACTTCATAACTGTAATGTTGCTTCTGTTATGAATCATAATGTATATATGTGATATTCGGGATGGCTTTAGGCGACCCATGTGAAAGGGTCATTCGACCGCCAAAGGGGTCTCCACCCACAGGTTGAGAACAGTTGACTAAACTAATCTAACATATAAAAGCCAAGAGTTCGTTTTGGTTTAATCACTTAACCTTTTGAAATTCCAAGGGACTCAGTCATTATGTTGGAAGCGGGTGAGGGGAGGACACTAAGCATACCTCTCCTCTATCACCGGTGTTTCCACGGCCACTTCTAAAGCTGTCCGGGCTTCAGTGTAAGGGGGACACGAAGTACCCACACACCGCTCTCCGCCAAATCCAGTGCCCTCATTTGGTTCCTCATGTTCCGCAGGGCATCGCAGTGGCATTTAACCAGGGGGCACTCCGCTCGGGCGGAGACTTGCTTCCCTTGGTCTTCAGAACACTGTTTCTCCGGCCCTGCCCTTCCCACTTACTTCTCTTCCTCCCCGGCCCTCGCTGCCCCGTGCCGTCTGGGGTGCTGCCTCCCCCGCCCGCCAGACTCACCTGCCACACTTCCACTTCGCGTTTCCCTTTGTGACCCGCAAGGAAAGGCCGCCGGCGCTCCTCGGGCTCCCTCCGGCGCGGCCCGGGGACGGGTCTAGCCCTGAACTTCTGAGGGGCCCGCGGCCGCCTCGCAGACGGTGACGGGCACACGGGTGCGCCCAGCGCGCACCAACCCCACCAGCCGGGCGCGCGCCCCCACCACCGGAAGCTCCGTCCTGGAGACCCGCCCTCGTGGGCGGGGCTACCTCCTCCCGCCGCGTGACAGGCAAAGCCCGACCCCGCGGCCAGGCTGCTTTAGGCGCTCGGCGGGACCCTGGGGCTGTGGGGACCGGAAGGGAAGCCCCAGGTCCTCGGGGGCGGTGCTACCCCGTCCTGCCCGGTCAGAGTCCGAGCTGCGAGCCCTGGTCTGTGCAGTGAGTGCTGGTGGTCTGGGGTGTTGTTGTTAGAAATGCTCCGAAAAGGCGCCACGGAACTGGAGAATCACTTGGCAAGGCAGATGTACTTCTCCGAAAGCGTGCATGGGCCACAGGGAAATGTGTCGGCCGAGCACACCGAAAGTGAACCCGGTCCTCGGTCGCTGACTCACGGCTACCCCCCCCCCCCCATTGGCTTAAGGGCGTGGCTTCCCAATCTGGCGCTAATGGCAAATTCCAGCAGCGCCGGAGGGGTGGGGCTGGTATTCCAGGTCCAACTGAGTACCAGGAAATGGGGTTTAACCAAGTACAAGGAAGTGGAACAGCAGCAGAAAGTTGATCTAAGCCTCTGTAAGAAGGAAATGAAGTTAGTAATGTTAACGTAAAAAACCATTGAAACCTGTGAAGAATTTTTGTGAGTTTATTTGAGCCAAACTGTAAGGAATTGATATATTGCTCCCGAGAATGGAGGGGTTACATTTGAATTTATACATTTGCAATCAAAGGAGGGATGTGGGTGGGTTACCTCCTTCGTGACAGAACAAGGAGGAGGGATAAAGCAAAGCAGGGGAAACCCCTGGGATTGGATAAAAAGTAAAATGATGGACACAGACTTAGATGGGTGCAGGATCAATTCACATGATAATGAGGGAATTGGGGTGTCTGTCCTGGTGCCCAGCAGATTTGGTTGTTCCCCAGGGTCTGCAGAAAAAGGGAAGTTACAAGTTACCCAGACATTTCAAGGGTGTGTTATTATAGATGCAAAAAGACAGATAGGCTCAGTTAAGGTAAAGGTAGACCTTGGCCAAACCGGTTTGGCTCAGTGGATAGAGCATCGGCCTGTGGACCGAGGGGTCCCAGGTTCGATTCCGGTCAAGGGCATGTACCTTGGTTGCCGGCACATCCCCAGTGAGAGGTGTGCACGAGGCAGCTGGTTGATGTTTCTCTCTCATTGATGTTTCTAACTATCTATCCCTCTCCTTTCCTATCTGTAAAAAAATCAATAAAATATTTTTTTTTTAAAAAAAAGGTAGATCTTGTCAGTGTGGAGGAAAGGGGCCACATGCTGACCTGACAAGCTCAGGGGAGGCCTTGCAAACTCAGAGACCTAAAGTAACCACAAAGGATGGTCTGAAATTAAACTTTAACTAAAAGCAGTTATGGTGGGACGTTACGTCCTAGGCCAGTATCTTCACTAACAAGGTCAACCTTTACCTTAACTGAGCTTATCTGTCATTTTGTACTTATGATAACATACCCTTGGGATGACTAGGTAACTTGTGACTTCCCTTTTTATGGAGCACCTGGAGCACAGCCAGGTGTGCTGGGCCCAGGACAGATACCACTGATTCCTTCATTTATCATGTTAATTGATCCTGTACCCACCTAAGTATGTGTCCATCATTTTACTTTTTATCCAATCCCAGGGGTTCCGCCCTCCACCAACGCCCCCCCCCCCCCCCCCCGCTTTGCTTTATCCCTCCTCCTTAATCTATCACCAATGAATTTCATGTAACTCAACTATGTTCCTCCTTTGATTGAAATGTATAAATACACATGTAACCCCGCCATTCCCTGGAGCATTATATCAATTCCTTGAGGTTGTGCTTCCCGGCACATGTCAACAGTTTGGCTCAAATAAACTCACGAAAATTCTTTACAGGTTTCAATTTTTTTTTATGTTAACATCAGTGAAGATACTGGCCTAGGAGGTAACTGCCCACCATAACTGCTTTTAAAGTTTAATTTCAGACCATCCTTTGTGGTTACTTTAGGTCTCTGAGTTTGCAAGACGGCCATGCAGGCCTCCCCTGAGCTTGCGGCCCCTTTCGTCCACACTCTCTATCTATCCAGCTTAAAAAACTAAGACGTCATATGATACCTCCAGGTCCAATCAAACACCTAAGGTTCATTTCAACCTCTTCCCTTTCTTCCTTTTCCTTCAAAAAATAAAATAAATTTTTTTTTCATTGATTGTGGAGCGGGAGAGGAGAGATAGAAACATCAATGATGACAGGGAATCATTGGTGCCTCCTGCATGCCCCCCACCTTGGGATGGAGCCCACAACCTGGGCATGTGCCCTTGACCAGAATCAAAGCCAGGACCCTTCAGTCTGCAGGTCCACGCCCGCCCTTTCCATATGTAATTTCCTTCTCCAAAAGTGAAAAACCAGCCTTCAATTATCTACAATATATTTACTTAATCCTAGAATACATGGAATATACTTGCATAATTACTAAGTCTGCTGTGGAAAACAAATCTACTACATAGAGTTCAATATTTGTTAGAACCTGAGAGTATGGAGGCAAAATACTGGTTCAAAACGTACTCCCCTTTTCACTGTGTCTGACATTCATTTCAGGTGCATTTTTTCCCAAATGTTTTCTATGTTAGAGTTTTCCCCTTTTATTCTTGATTTTATTCATTAAAAAGTTTGGGTATGTGAAATGTTAAGGTGGTTCTAGAAGTGAGAACTGCACAAACCCCAAAATTCTACCAATTCTCACTGTTGCCATATTTTGTACCCTGTTTCCACCATCTAATTATTTTCACCCGATTTCCACTCACTCCCTGGATGTAACCAATCTCATTGGTTTCTGGGTTATCTTTCCCAAGTTTCTTTGCGTATAATCGTACAGACGATATATATATATATATATATATATATATATATATATATATATATATATATACACACTAGAGGCCCGGTGCACAAAAATTTGTGCACTCGGGTGGGTCCCTCAGCCCACCCTGTGCCCTCTCGCAATCTGGGGCCCCTTCCCCTGGCTGCTGGCACCAGTTTTCCTCCGGTGCCCGGAACCCAGGCCTCTTCGCTGGGAGGGGCCCACATGGTGGGCGAGGGGCTTAGCTCTTTTAAAAATACTTCTGAATGTTTGGTAAATAACCCTGTAGGAATCTACTTTCTGAAACATGCTGGTTGTTAAGGGCTGATTTGGGTAATCAACAAAATGTATGTTAAAATCCTAATCCCCAGAACCTCAGAATGTACCTTTATATGGAGATAAGATCTTTAAAGAGGGGATTACATTAAATTGTGGCAGTTCCAGTGGGACCCTTAGCCCATCTCACTGAAGTCCTTATAAGAAGAGGAATGTTGGGGTCCAGCCCCAGCAGGTCCAGGGGTTCCCAAAGAAGGAATGACACAGAGGCAGCATTCAGGTTATCATCATAGCCAGGTTCTCTTTTTATTGTCCTGTTACATCTATATTTATACTATTTGATCCTATAAACATGCCTCTATAAGCTTTTTTTTTTTTTGCATCGGGTCCATTTATTGGGGGGTCAGTCAAAGGGGGAGCTGGCTAGGGTGGGGTAGGGCAGCAGCTTGTCTGGCCCCCGAGAAACCCAACTTAAGTCCAGAGCCTCGAGGGCTTAGAAGCCAAAGTCTTCCTCCACCTTTATCTGCATGGGGCCAGCTCCGGAGTCAGCGGGACTCCTGCCCAGTGCCCTTCCTATGGCACTCGCCGCCTCTTCCAACTGCTGGGCCCCTCGCCAGGGTCCGGGCTGCTGGCTTCTGTGGGCGCTGGCGTCCTCCTGGGCGGGGACAGCCCCTCTTTCTCTGGAGGCTCGTTCTCAGCGTTGCCTGGGTTGGGGGCGTCTCTGCCCTGGCTGCCCTCGTCCTCCAGTAAGATGGTGAACTGGCTGGCCCGGTAGTTGTCACCGTAGGAGTCCAGCACCTTCATGAGGAACCTCCGCTCCTGCTGGAGTCTCCATGTTATCCTCTATATCTGATGGAGCCTGTTCAGGACCCGCTCCTTCGCCTGCTCAATCTCCCTGCAGCGCCGATCCAGCGCCTGGTACTTCCTGCGATTGAGTTCCTGTTGGCGCCGCCCTTGCTGGCCTCAGGCTGCCTCCTCCTCTTCGTCTCGCTTCTGGAGGCTGGAGCTGCCCAGACCCCCAGACACGAACTCCACTTCGGTCTCAAGCTCGCTCTCCAGGATGTGACCACCGAACAGCGGAGGCAGCGCCAGCTCCCAGCCGGGAGGTGCTGAGAACTCCTCAAAGCCCACAGCTGCCATGGACCCCTCTCTCTGCTCCAGCTCCATTTCTCCCTGGCTCCCGGCGCGGAACTTCCAACCTTGCAAGCCTCTAGTTTAAAGTGGCTTGCGAAACTACAGCCCATCGGATTTCACAGCCAGGCACCCAGGCCCTGGCCGCTAAGCCTCCTGGGAGTTGTAGTTCTCTATTTCCGGCTTGCCTCCCTCGCCCCACCCCCACCCCAGTCCCAACTGAAAGGCCCTGCTGGCTGGTCTAACCCTGTGGCCAGGCATCTGAGTCACCTCGGGTCTTTATTCCTGTCCCGACACCACGCCATCTGACCATGGAGACTCTCCTCTTGCGAGGCCCCTGGGTCTCCTTCTGGGTCTCCTCAGCCCAGGTACTGGATCGCGTGCCCCAGCAGCGATACAGCCCTGGTGCCTGGGTCTCCTTCTGGGGCCTGGCTGTATCGCGCCCCCCCCCCCCCCCCCCCCCGGACCGGATGGTCTCCTCAGCCTGGGCACCGGATTGCGTGCCCCAGCGGCAAAAACAGCCCCTGCGCCTGGGTCTCCTTCTGGGTCTCCTCAGCCCAGGCACTGGATTGCGTACCACAGCTGCAACTCAGCCCCGGGCCCTGGGTCTCCTTCTGGGGCCTGGCTGCGTCGCCCCTGGGGTCCAGATGGTGTCCCCAGGCAGCTATGCAGCCTGGCCTCTGGCCCCGCCTCTGAGTGTTCTCCCATCACTGGTGATCAGTGATCTGAGAAGCCAGGCAGACATCCGCCTCTTCCCTGCCCCACCCAGCTTTTCCCATTACTGGCCCAGGGCCAGCAAAGGCGGCCAGGTTCTCTTATCACAGAAGCCGGCAAAGGAGGCCTGGCTTCTCCAAGCAAAGGCAGCTCGGTTCTCTGGCTCTTGGCTGCCGCCTGGGTTTCCGATTGCAGTCAGCGGCAGACAGCTTCTTCCCTCCTTCCCCTTTCGCCTCCCAGCATTGCGCCTATGTTGGCAGTTAACTGCCAATCTTAGTTGGCAGTTAATTTGCATATAGCCCTGATTAGCCAATGAAAAGGGTATCGTCGTACGCCAATTACCATTTTTCTCTTTTATTATATAGGATTTTTTTCTTATTTCTTCTTTCTTTCACAAAAGGTGACATACTTTCTCAGATTTTGCTTTTTCACTTAATATATTTTGGAAGCCATTCCATATCAGTTTATAGATATTATTCTCCTTTTTATAACTGTATAGTATTCCCTTGGATGGATCTACTGTTGTTCAGTCAGCCATTCTCCCATGTCAATTATTTAGGTTGTTTCTAAGGTTTTGCAAGTACAATGCTAAAATGAATTACTTTGGGCATACATACTCTTGTACAACTGGCAATGTTTGACCAGGGTAACCTGGGAAAAGCATGTGTCATTCTGTTAGATGTTGCCCGCTTTCCCACAATTGGCATACCAATTTGCATTCCGACCAGCAATATCCAAGAGTCCCTATTTCCCCCCAGGCTTGCCAACAGAATGTGTTCGTGTACTTTTTAATTTTTGCTAATCTGATAGGTGAGAAATATCTCAGTGTTATTTTAATGTGCAATTTTCTCATTAAACGGTTGTATAGTTTTCATATGCTTAAGGAACATTTTAAAAAATATATATATGTTATTGATTTTTTACAGAGAGGAAGGGAGAGAGAGATAGTTAGAAACATCGATGAGAGAGAAACATCGTTCAGCTGCCTCCTGCACACTCCGTGCCCTTCTTGGAATTGAACCTTGGACCCGTGAGTCCGCAGGCCGATGCTCTATCCACTGAACCAAACCGGTTAGGGCTAAGGAACATTTTTTATTCTTTTTTTGTGTGTGGGAAGCATCTGTTCATGTCTTTGACTTATGCATCATGTTTCTTCAACTTTCCCTTCTCAATTTTAAAACGTCTTTGTGTGTTAGAGATGCTATACATTCATGTATGTTACATGTTATAGTTTCTCTCAGCTTGTCATTTATTTTAGATTTTTTTTTGTTTTCTTACAATAAAATCATTTTGTTTTCATATAAAGAAATTTATTACTCTTTTATTGCTCTGGGATGAATTTGCTTTTTATTAAACCCAGGAATGTTCAATTATAATAAACTCTTTTTGCTATAAATAAAATATTTGAGCTTAAAATAATGTGAATCATAATAACCTACTTTCCATTTTCAAATACTTTGTGACTTAAAAGAAATGTTCTGGAAAAAAGAAATCATGAAACAAATAAAAAAAAACATGTACCCAAGGGCACAGGCTCCAAATGGCTCAGCAGGGCACTGGTCAGAGGCCCATAACCCTTAGCAGCAGTAACAAGGCATGTCCGCTGCTCAAGAACTATGGCAGCAGCAGCAGCAAAGCTGGAGGAAGCTTCGATGGACGTAGTTCTCAGGTCTCCACTACCCTTCCCTGTGCTGTACAGACTTTCATAGACAGAACATCCTCATTTTGCCCTGCTCCCTAATCAAATTTGGTTTCAAGTCACCTCCTGTGATACACTGTTGCCTTCCCCCTCACACATCAATATGAAAAGCATTTATTCCATGAATTGCATTGCTGCAATCCTCTAAGCCTGGCCATCCTCCTTCCGTCACCTACTGACGCAGAACCCCATGGCTGCTTTACCTGGTATAAAACTATTCATGCTCCCAGTGGATCTCTTAGATACCCCTTTGGATATCCTTTCTTTCTTTGTGGATGGTTCCTGCCTGAAGAGAAAAAGTAAAACGTGCCAAGCAGGTTATGCTATCACAGACTTGAATACACCTTTAAGCTTCTCACAGAAAATTGGGTTTGAATTGTGTGGGTTCACTCATACGTGGATTTTTTTCAGTAAGTACACAGTCAATTCTATACCCTATGTTTTATTTATTTTTTTAAAATATATTTTATTGATTTTTTACAGAGAGGAAGGGAGAGAGATAGAGAGTTAGAAACATCGATGAGAGAGAAACATCGATCAGTGGCCTCCTGCACATCTCCTAGTGGGGATGTGCACGCAACCCAAGTACATGCCCTTGACCGGAATCGAACCTGGGACCTTTCAGTCCGCAGGCCGACGCTCCATCCACTGAGCCAAACCGGTTTCGGCAATACCCCATGTTTTAAATTCATGGATTCAACTGAGGAGCAAAAACAGTGTTTTCTCTCTGTGGTTGGGGATCAGGAGATGTGGATGGCTGACTATAGGCACTTTCCTATGTCATCTACACTAATAAAAGAGAAACATGGTAATTGGCGTACGACCGCTACCCTTCCCATTGGCTAATCACCAAGAGATGCAAATTAACTGACAGCCAAGATGGCGGCTGGCAGCCAGGCAGCTTGAAACTAACATGAGGCTTGCTTGCTTCAGTGACGGAGGAAACCAACATACCCTGCCTGCCTTGCCGGCCTCTGAGCCTGCAGTTTGAAACATTTTAACAAATATAGAAGCTAAAAAACCCCCCAGAAACCAGCTTTCAAAGAGCTGGGATCTCAGAGCTGGAGTCAGAGCTGGAGTTATACATTGTTTCGATTACCTACTTTCACCAGCGGAGGCCTAAGAGCTGGAGCCTCAGAGGTAAAGCTGGCCCAGAATTTTAAAAAAAGAAAGAAAAAAGGAGTGATTGGGAGCTTCCATCACCCGCCAGCCTGAAAACAGCCCTCAGTCCCTCACCCAGACTGGCTAGGCACCCCAGTGGAGACCCCCACCCTGATCCAGGACACCCTTCAGGGCAAACCAGCCAGCCCCACCCATGCACCAGGCCTCTATCCTATATAGTAAAAGGGTAATATGCCTCCCAGCACCAGGATCAGCAGAGCCGAGAGGCCTCCCGGCACCGGGATCAGCGTGACAGGGGGCAGCGCCCAAACCCCCTGATCACCCTGCGGCCCTGTGTGTGATAGGGGGCGGGGCCACAACCTCCTTATCCACCCTGCTCTGTTTGTGACAGGGGAAGGTGCCCCAAACTCCTGATCATCCCTGCTCTGTGCCTGATACCTGGGAGCTCCCCAACCTCTGATCGCCCTGCGGCTCTGTGTGTGACAGGGTGAAGTGCCACAACCCCCTGATTGGCCCTGCTCTGTGTGTGACAGCGTCCGGAACCCCCCAACCCCCCCCCCCCCCCCAGGGACCCTGCTCTGTGTGTGACAGGGTAGAGCCATAACCTCGCCATCAACCCTGCCCTGAGTGTGAGAGTGGCGGCACCACAACCCCCTGATCGGCCCTGCTCTGTGGGTGATAGAGGGCAGTTCCCCAACCCCAGGATTGGCCCTGCTCTGTGAGTGACAGGGAGTGGCGCCGCAACCTCCCCATCAACCCTGCCTTGAGTGTGACAGGGGGCGGTGCCCCAACCCCCCAATCGGCCCAAACCTGAGCGTGACTGGGGGTGGCATTGCAACCTCAGGATCCGCCCTGCTCTGTGCATGCCAGGGGGCGGCGCCCCAACTCCCCAATCAGCCCTGCTCTGAGCCTGACCAGGGGCTGCACGTAGGGATTGGGCCTGCCCTCTGCCACCTGGGAGCAGGCCTAAGCCAGCCGGTTGTTATCTCTCGAGGGGTCCCCGACTGTGAGAGGGCACAGGCCAGGCTGAGGGATGCCCCCTTCCCCCCGAGTGCACAAATTTTTGTGCACCGGGCCTGTAGTCCTATATAATAAAACCCAAATTGCCCTAACCGGTTTGGCTCAGTGGATAGAGTGTCAGCCTGCGGACTGAAGGGTCTCAGGTTCGATTCTGGTCAAGGGCATGTACCTTGGTTGCGGACACACCCCCATTAGGGGGTGTGCAAGAAGCAGCTGATCGATGTTTCTCTCTCATCGATGTTTCCAACTCTCTATGCCTCTCCCTTCCTGTCTTTAAAAAATCAATAAAAAAATTTTAAAAAAACCCAAAACAACCCAATATGCAAATTGACCAAACAGTGGAACTAGCAGTCGCTATGGTGTGCACTGAAAACCGGGGACAGATGCTTAACACAGGAGCTGCCCCTGGTGGTCAGTGTGCTCCCACAGGGGGAGCGCCGCTCAGCCAGAAGCTGGACTCACGGCTGGCGAGCACAGCGACGGTGGTGTGAGCCTCTACAGCCTCTGTTGCAGGTGGGCGGTAGGAGCGAGGGGTCCCAGACTGCGAGAGCCTCAGACTATGAGAGCCCTGGACTGCGAGAGGGATATCCAATGGGGAGTGGGCCTAAGCCGGCAGGCGGACATCCCGTAGCAGTGATTCTCAACCTTCCTAATGTTGTGACCCTTTAATACAGTTCCTCATGTTGTGGTGACTCCCAAACATAAAATTATTTTTGTTGCTACTTGATAGCTGTAATTTTGCTACTGTTGTGAATCATAATGTAAATCTGATATGCAGGAGGTATTTTCATTGTTTGTGACCCACAGGTTGAGAACCACTGCAAGGGGTCCCGGACTGCGAGGGGGCACAGGCCAGGCTAAGGACAACCACCTCCAGCCCCCAGTGCACAAATATGTGCCAGGCCTCTAGTTTTCTAAAAGGGACTTGAACATCATGGATTTTGGTATCCACTGGGTGGTACTGGAACCAATGCCCTGTGGACACCAAGCTATGATTGTAGTTAAACTTTTGGGGAGTCAACACTTACACTCAAATTTTCCACTATGCTAAAATGGGGGTTGGTGCCCTAACCCCTATGTTGCTCAAGGTTCAACGGTGTTGCTAATGCAAGCAAGCAGTCCATTACATGGATGTACCAAACTAATTTATCCACTTTTGAAAATATTTTTTTATTGGTGTGTTCTTCCCAATTCTTTAGTATTGTGACTAATGATATGATCATTATCTTTTAATGTACATTTTACAATTTGTCTGGTTATTTTTTGAGAATAGCTGGATTTGGATTGATGGGTAAAATGCAAACATGTGTGTATAAGGTTTTAAAAAAATTAAAGAGCTGGCCCTGACTGGTTTGGCTCAGTGGATAGAGCGTCGGCCTGTGGACTGAAGGGTCCCGGGTTTGATTCCAGTCAAGGGCATGTACCTTGGTTGCGGGCACATCCCCTGTGGGGGGCATGCAGGAGGCAGCTGAACAATGTTTTTCTCTCATCGGTGTTTCTGACTCTCTATCCCTCTCCCTTCCTCTCTTTGCAAAATTAAGAAAATATATTTTAAAAAATATTAAAAAGCCTAACTGTCAGCCAGTGAGGTTTTTATTAGTTTACTAGAGGCCCGGTGCATGAAATTCATGCACTGGGGGACGGGGGTTCCCTCAGCCCAGCCTGCCCCCCTCACAGTCCGGGAGCCCTCTGTGGATGTCCTACTGATGGACACACTCTGGCAGCAGAGCTTGGAGCAGGTGTCCTGTGCGTTTGTGTGTGTGTGTGCGTGTCTGCTGGGTCCAGCCCCCAGCCGCGCCACGTAGGCTCGGAGCAGTTTCCGTGTGTGTGTGTCCCCAGTGGGGGTCTGTCCCGAGCCACATTGGAGGCTCAGAGCAGGCGCATGTGTGTGTGTGTGTGTGTGTGTGTGTGTGTGTGTTTGTGGGTGTGTGTGTGTCTGCTGGGGGCCTGCCATGGAGGCTTGGATCAGGAGCCCCTCTGTGTTGATCTCTCAGGCTCCTGGCCTCCACTGCATGTTGTACTCTCCCTTGAGCTATGGCCAGGATGGGGGTGCTGCTTGCAAGCCAGGCTTTCCTGCTCCAGGATCACCATGGCGACGGGGAAGCAGGCCCAACTGGGGGCTGCCCACAGGCTGGGCTTTTGCACTTCCAGGTCTCCATGGCAGCCAGGGGGCAGGCCCAGCTTGGAGTTGCCCGCAGGCTGGGCTTGCTCCCCTGCTCCCTGATCCCCATGGCAACCGGGGAGCAGGCCCATCTGGGGCCTGCCTGCAGGCCAGGCTTTCCTGCTCCTGGATCAGGCCCAGCTGGGGGCTGCCTACAGGCCGCACTTTTCTACTTACCGATGGCCGGATCACCACAGTGACCCAGGGCCCAGCGGCACTTTCCTGCTCTCCAATATTCATAGGGTTCCGGCTGGGGGCGGGGCTTATGCCCCACTGCTCACGGCTGCCCATGGGGCCCGGATGGCAGCTCACGTTGTCCCGCCCTGCCTATAGTGTAGGTTAGAGGCCTGGTGCATGGGTGGCGGCCGGCTGGTTTGCCCTGATGGGTGTCCCGGATCAGGGTGGGGGTCCCGCTTGGGTGCTTGGCAAGCGTGGATGAGGGGATGATGGCTGTTTGAAACTGGTCACACCCCTTCAGTGTGGGGTCCCCACTGGGGTGCCTGGCCAGTCTGGATAAGGGGCCGAGGGCCGTTTTCAGGCTGGCGGGTGACTGAAGCTCCCAACCTCTCCTATTTTTCTTTTTTATTCTGGGATATACTTACTTTCTATGGCTGTCACTGGAGGTGAGAGCCGGCTTTAGCTCTGAGGCCGGCTCCAGCTTGAAGCCTCAACTGCTGAAAGCAGGTTATCTGGGCTTTGTTTAGCTTCTATAATTGAAACTCTGTTGCCGTCAATGGCGCTCTAAGCTCTGAGCCTGCTGCTGGCTGAAGCAGCTATCTGGAGCTTGTTTAGCTTCTATAATTGCAACTTTGTTGCATCCGGAGCTTAGAGCTGGGCTGCCGCAGGCCGGGAACGTTGGCTTACTCCTTCACTGGAACAAGCAAGCCTCCTGTTCGCTTCAGCTGTGTGGCTGCCGGCCGCCATCTTGGTTGGCAGTTAATTTGCATATCCTGCTGATTAGCCATTGGGAAGCGTTCTGGGTATGGTCAATTTGCATGTTTCTCTTTTATTAGATAGGACTAGCGGCCCGGTGCACAAAAATTTGTGCACTCGGGGGAGGGGGGCTGTTCCTCAGCCCAGCCTGTGCCCATTTACAGTCCAGGACCCCCTGGGGGATGTCCACCTGTTTAGTCCCAATCCCTAGGGGATCGGGCCCAAGCTTGCAGTCAGACATCTTTCTAACAGCCAGGGAGCTCTTTGGGATGTCCGACTAAAGGCTTAGGCCCCCAGGGGTTCAGGTCTAAACCGTTAGTTGGACATTCTTAGTGCTGCCACAGAGGTGGGAGAGGCTTCTGGCACCACCACTGCGCTGGCCAGCCATGAGCCAGCTTCTGGCTGAGCGGCACTCCCCATATGGAAGTGCACTGACCACCAGGGGGCAGCTCCTGCATTGAGCATCTGCCCCCTGGTAGCCAGTGCGGATCATAGCAAACGGGCATTCTGCTGTTCAACCGTGTGCACATTAGCCTTTTATTATTATTATTATATTGATGTCCCTATTTTCCCCCTTTTGCCTCCTCTACCCAGCTCTTGCCCCCCACTTTTCTCTGGCCATCACCATACTGTTGTCTGTGTCCATGGGTTGTGCATATGTTTTCCTTTGGCTAATCCCTTCTTTAAATTCACTTCTTTAAATCTGTATTTTCAGATAAGTGCTTATAACTACACTATTATATATTTTCTATTATATTATTTAGAATTAAGATATGTTTTAATTGAACCCTTGTAAATTTTAGCACAATTTAATAAATTATGCCAGAAGCAATTAGGAGACTTTTCATGTAATGCAGATACATTTCAATTAATATGAGAAATGGACAGGGACACAATTCACAAAGCATAGAGACAGAGGGACAGGTACAGAGACACAGGTAGAGCAGGACGTGGCTGACAATGAGGCAGTAGAACTGAGGAAAAGCCTTTTTTTAAAAAATATATATTTTTATTGATTTCAGAGAGGAAGGGAGAAGGAGAAATAGAAAGATCAATGATGAGAGAGAATCATGGATCGATCGCCTCCTGCACACCCCCCACCAGGGATCAAGCCTGCAACCCCAGGCATGTGCCCTTGACAGGCATCGAACCCGGGATGCTTTGGTCCATAGGCCACCGCTCTATTCACTGAGTCACACCGGCCAGGGCTGAGGAAGAGTCTTTGACCCAGAAGATCTGGCAGCACAGTCTGTGGTTGTGTCACTTATTAGCCCTGTGATTTGTGACAGTTTAGCTCACTCTGCTAAGCCTTAGCTTCCTGTTCTATAAAATGCGCTAACAGAACTAGTACATCATGGCAATGTGGTGGGAACTGAGAATTGTGTAAGCCATTGTCTTACTATATTTAAAGTCTCAACAAACTTTACTTCTTAGAAACTATCTGATGGTGAAAGGTGCTTCTTATTCTTTGAAAAGTCATGTAGTTAGTACAAATTTCAACTCAGGGCTCTTGTAACATTGCAGTGCTTCCTTTGAAGCAGTTTTCAACCTGTGGGTCGTGACCCCTTTGGGGTTCGAAGGACTCTTTCACAGGGGTCGCCTAAGACCATCGGAAAACACACTATAGTTACATATTGTTTTTGTGATTAATCACTATGCTTTAATTATGTTCAATTTGTAACAATGAAATTGGGGGTCACCACAACATGAGGAACAGTATTAAAGGGTCACAGCATTAGGAAAGTTGAGACCCATTGCTCTAAACTGACTGTGAAGATCAGTCCCAAGTTGGTTCATTTTCCCCTTCTCCTCAGTGCCTCATCTTGATAACCTCTGCAGCCAACTGTGATGTCCCCAAGAATGACCTACTTCCAAGTAGTCCTGTTGCCCCATGCATATACTGCCAACTCCTCTCTGACCAACGAGCCAATAATACACAGTTGGGAAAGGATAGTTTCTCTTCAGTGAACAGTGCT
Organism: Myotis daubentonii; assembly: GCF_963259705.1. Classification (NCBI taxonomy): domain Eukaryota; kingdom Metazoa; phylum Chordata; class Mammalia; order Chiroptera; family Vespertilionidae; genus Myotis; species Myotis daubentonii. The sequence continues at coordinate 44,142,599 of NC_081848.1, forward strand.
GGGAAAACTAGATACTCACATGCAAAGAATGAAATAAGACCCTTATCTTAAGTCAGTTGTTTATTTTATTTTTTTCCAATATGAAAAACACTTATCCTACAAAGCAAAAAAGACACAAAATGAGTGAGATTCTAACCTGCATTTTTGTTTCACTGTCCGTTTGTTAAAGAAACTTGCCAAAATTCATAGATTTGGCAGAGCATATGCTCAGACATTTAACCAAATATAGAGATAGCAAATGCACATCTGAAAAAAGGCTCACCAGTAAGCCTTAGAAAGAATGAAATAGAACAACAGTAAATAAAGCATGACAAAGTTACAAAAAAATTTAAATAAAGGAAAACTGACCAAACCTTTTCTAGGATGTGGAGGAATTAACTCTGTCATACACTGCTGGGAGAATGCAAAAACGTGTCATATACTGCTGGGAGAATGCAAAAACGTGCAATTGGCTTAATTCAGAATTTCCTAATTTCTTTAAGTTAAAAATTCACCTCTTCTCTGACTTGGAAATTGCATTATGAGTTATTTATAAAGATAAATGAAACCTATCTATATTTTAAGAATTATGCACAATCCTTATTGGGCCAGTGATTCTGTAGCAATTATGCTTTGCCTTAAACCAGGGGTGGGCAAACTTTTTGACTCGAGGGCCACAATGGGTTCTTAAACTGGACCGGAGAGACGGAACAAAAGCATGGATGGAGTGTTTGTGTGAACTAATATAAATTCAAAGTAAACATCATTACATAAACGGGTATCGTCTTTTTTTTTTTTTTAGTTTTATTCATTTCAAACAGGCTGGATCTGGCCCGCGGGCCGTAGTTTGCCCACGGCTGCCTAAACCCTACTATCCTACACCCAAGTGACCATCACCAATGGAATTGCAGACATTATGACACACGGACCTTTGCAAGATCTTTGAAAGTATTCCCTTCAAATGTATCAGCACACCCTGTGAACACTCTGATGAGAATGAAAGTGACTGTTTCTGTCAAAATATTTCCCACATTCACTGCAATCCTGAACCCTTTTTCCTGTGAACTCTCTGATGACGATGCAACTGCTTGTTCAGGGCAAATGATTTTCCACATTCGGTGCACTCATAAGTCCTTTCTCGGGTGTGAAGACTCTCATGATAACGGAGGCTACTCTTATAGGTAAAAGATTTCCCACACTGACTGCACTCATAAGGCCTTTCTCCAGTGTGAAGTCTCTGATGACTATGGAGGCTCCCACTACTGGTAAAAGATTTCCCACACTGACTGCACTCATAAGGCCTTTCTCCACTGTGACGTTTCCGATGATGACAGAGGTTACCCTTACTGGTAAAAGATTTCCCACACTGACTGCACTCATAAGGCCTTTCTCCAGTGTGAACTTTCTGATGATGACAGAGGTTACCCTTACTGGTAAAAGATTTCCCACACTGACTGCACTCATAAGGCCTTTCTCCAGTGTGAAGTCTCTGATGACAATGGAGGCTCCCCCTACTGGTAAAAGATTTCCCACACTGACTGCACTCATAAGGCCTTTCTCCAGTGTGAAGTCTCTGATGACAACGGAGACTCCCCCTACTGGTAAGAGATTTCCCACACTGACTGCACTCATAAGGCTTTTCTCCAGTGTGAATTCTCTGATGACAATGGAGCTTATTCTTACTGGTAAAAGATTTCCCACACTGACTGCACTCATAAGGCCTTTCTCCAGTGTGCATTCTCTGATGATAACGAAGGCTACCGTTACTGGTAAAAGATTTCCCACACTGACTGCACTCATAAGGCCTTTCTCCAGTGTGAAGTTTCTGATGACGACAGAGGTTACTCTTACTGGGAAAAGATTTCCCACACTGAATGCACTCATAAGGCCTTTCTCCACTGTGAACTTTCTGATGATCACAGAGGTTACCCTTACTGGTAAAAGATTTCCCACACTGAGTGCACTCATAAGGTCTTTCTCCAGTGTGAAGTCTCTGATGACAACGGAGGCTCCCCCTACTGGTAAAAGATTTCCCACACTGACTGCACTCATAAGGCCTTTCTCCAGTGTGAAGTCTCTGATGACAATGGAGGCTCCCCCTACTGGTAAGAGATTTCCCACACTGACTGCATTCATAAGGCTTTTCTCCAGTGTGAATTCTCTGATGACAATGGAGCTTATTCTTACTGGTAAAAGATTTCCCACACTGACTGCACTCATAAGGCCTTTCTCCAGTGTGCATTCTCTGATGATAACGAAGGCTACCATTACTGGTAAAAGATTTCCCACACTGACTGCACTCATAAGGCCTTTCTCCAGTGTGATGTTTCTGATGACGACAGAGGTTACTCTTACTGGGAAAAGATTTCCCACACTGACTGCACTCATAAGGCCTTTCTCCAGTGTGAAGTTTCTGATGATGCCATAGGTTACCCTTACTGGTAAAAGATTTCCCACACTGACTGCACTCAAAAGGCCTTTCTCCAGTGTGAAGTCTCTGATGATCACAGAGGTTACCCTTACTGGTAAAAGATTTCCCACACTGACTGCACTCATAAGGCCTTTCTCCTGTGTGCGTTCTCTGATGATAACGAAGGCTACCGTTACTGGTAAAAGATTTCCCACATTCACAGCACTTATAATGCTTTTCTCTGGTGTGAAGTTTCTGATGATAATGGAGGCCTGTGCGAGTGGTTAAAGATTTCCCACTCTGACTGCACTCATAAGTCCTTTCTCCAGTGTGACATTTCTGATGGTAACTCAACTCACAGTTCCTGACAAGAGATTTCCCACATTCACTGCACTTATAAGGCCTTTCTCCAGTGTGGAGGCTCTGATGACAATAAAGACCAGAGATTCTGGTAAAATATTTCCCACATTCACCACACTCATGACCGTTTTCTTTAGAATCAACTCGCTGGTGTGGAATAAGTTTGGAGCATTTCCCACATTTACTGCACTCGTATGGACTTTCTCCTGAGTGCAATTTCTGATGATAATGGAGATCAGAGATTTTTGTAAAAGATTTTCCACATTCACGGCACACAAAACACTGTATTCCATTACAGACACCATGGTCCTGAGCAAGCGTCTGGTTGCAGCCAATGGCTTTCTTGCTGAAATAAAACTGCTTTGCACATGCCCCACACCTCAATAGTTTCAGGTTGTGTTCTGATCCCTGCTGCTCAACCAAGTGGAAAATGTCTCTCAGGACTGGTCCACAACTCTCACAGGGGTGGCTCTTCTGGGAGGACACAGCTACATTGGGGTTCTGGGCCAGTGACACTCTCATAGAAACATGCTGTTCAGGACGTGCATCCACATCCTCTGCTCCACAGCAGCAACCTAGAGAGGATATGAGTTCAAAGTTCTCCAGCATCACTTCGAGGAACAGGTGTCTCTGAGCCTCATCAAGGAGGTGCCATTCCTCCTTTGAGAAGCGCACAGCAACATCCTCAAAGGTCACACGAACATCAGCTGGGGGCCTCTGTGGGTTGAACGGGGTGAGGATGGCAGGAGAGGAGGCAGCCAGGAGCACAGTGGTCCCTGTCCCAGGCCCCGCACTCGTCACCGGGGAGGCTGGTTGGTGGGGACCAGGACTCTTGCGCCTTCTCATTCTGGCGTCTCCACCAAGACCTAGTGCTGAGGATGCTCTGACCCACTTAGGTGATCCTGAGAGAAGAGGAAATGCCCATCACAAAGAGAACACTGGAAGTCAACTATTGACTGTATTTATACCCGGACATATGCCCTTGACAGGAGTCAAACCTGGGAACCTTCTGTCCACAGGCTAACACTTCCACTGAGCTAAACTAGCTAGGGCCAACTGTTGACTTTAAAAAGGGCAAACCACTGCCCTAACTGGTTTGGCTCAGTGGATAGAGCGTTGGTCTGCGGATGAAGGATCCCAGGATCGATTCTGGACATGGGCATGTAAAGTAGTTGCAGGCACGTCCCTAGTAGGGGGTGTGCAAAAGGCAGCTGATTGATGTTTCTCTCTCATTAATGTTTCTAACTCTCTATATCCCCCTCTCTTCCTCTCTGTAAAGAAATCAACAAAATATATTTTGTTTTAAAAAAAGTGCAAACAATTGCACTGCAAAGAATTTGTATGAGCAAGCATAGCTTAAAAAGAGTCAGTTTACCCATGTCCTAAAGTACACTTGTTGCCTGGGTTTGGAAGTAATTTGGAGGAGATAAAATCATGTGTTAGGTCACAGAAATACAAGAGAATTGCTACTGATTTCAAATGAAAAGGTGTCTGGAGAAGGTGGACCTTCTCATAGAAGTAATTACAGAGAGACATAACTTTGAGAGAAACATTTTTTTCTAGGATAAAAATTTTTGAAATGGATAGAAAAGAAGCAGTAACAAAAAAGACATTCATAACATTAAAGAAACACTAACTATAGGGAAAACCATCTCAGTAAAAATGAAAATTAAATATATCATGTTTAGCTAAAATAAACATCTGACTTGATCAGTTCAACAGTGGCCAGAATTCGCAGATCTCAGGAAGGCCCATGCAGCCACATGTCACCACTTCCTCTAGCTCTTAGTGCCACTTCTGTCAGCTGTCAGCACACTGGGTCACTCCAACAAGACTTCCCCGAGCCTCAGCAACAGATGAAGAGAAACAGTTATCATGGCTCTGGAGATAATTTTGTGATAACACAAAGTCCTGTCCTACCTAGAGAAGATAAGGCTCTGAGAGAATTCTTGCTCTAGATGTTCCCCATCTCCAGACTCCAGAGCAGAGAGGCCTATATGAAGCAGTGACTTAATTGAAGGGGTTGTTTCCTCATATACTTTCCCACATTTATTGTCAACAGCCTCCTTCTAAATGTAGACTTATTGTCTGCACAAAATGCTAGTGCTTAATATGGAAAGTAAAACTCTGGAAACTTAATTTTGAAAAAAAATAATAATGGACAGTTACACTGGAACACCCATTGGCACATCTTCAACATTAAGGGAAAGAACTTCAGAGGGGACAGGAGGGGAGGGGTGGGGGGGGGAGGGGAAGGGAGAGGGGAGGGGAGGGGAAGGGAGGGAAGAGACATGGATGTGAGAGAGAAATATTGATCGGTTGCCCTCTGTGCACACCCCCTCTGGGGACTGAACCCACAGAGTACTTACCCAGCAGTCACCAACCTTTCGGATATCACAGACCACCAGTGGTGCACGGATAACTGCATGGCAACTGCTGCTCTAACCAATTGAGTCACCCAGCCAGGGCTGACACCATAATGTTAAAAAAAACAAAAACAAAAAAAAAGCCCTCTTTACTTTGAAATAGTTCAAGGTACACAAGACATTGCAAAAATAGTATAGAGAGTTCCTTGAGCGCTTATTCAGTTTCCCCAGAGGGGATCATTCCCACCAACAGGAAGCACGCTGGTTCCATCACCACCAAGAAATTCCCGAGGAGAAACCAAGATGGCAGCATATATAAACACCGGAAATTGCTGCCTCCCGCAGCCACTTCAAAAATACAACTAAAAGACGAAGCGGACATCATCCAGAACCACAGGAAGGCTGGCTGAGTGGAAATTCTACAACTGGAAGGAAAGAGAAAATCACACTGAGACTCAGAGAAGGCGTAGAAGTAAAGTGCAGAGGTACTGGGCACACTCAGAAAGGGCTGGCAGCTGAGGACGAGGCGCCCGGGGAATGTGCTGGCAGGTGAGGACGTGGTGCACGTGGAGAGGGCTAGAAACTGAGGACATGGTTGTCTTTTCAATTGGGAGGGAGTCTCAAGCTCCCGACTGCTCTGAACTCCAGTTCCGGGTGAGTCTATGTGGACCCAGACTCATACGGGGAGAAACTGGACTGTCTGGCATCGGAAAGAACTCGAGGGCGGCTTTCTCTCAGAGGTGCTTGCTGCGATGACCGGGACATTGAGATGCGGAGCCTCTTAGGGTAGGACTGGGGAGCAGCCATAGCTGCTTGCTCTGCCCTGTTGATCCCCTGAGACCGCGACCCACCCAAGCTGTCGCAGAGGCTTTTGCATATGTAAGGCCTGGCCCTTTGCAACCTGAAAATTACCTAACAAACTGCAGCTGAATCAGAGCAACCCAGAACATCCAAAAGAAGGCCCAAAGCCCTAGCTGATTTGGCTCAGTGGCTAGAGCGTCAGCCTGCGGACTGAAGGGTCCCAGGTTCGATTCCAGTCAAGGGCAAGTACCTTGGTTGCGGGCACATCCCCAGTAGGGTGTGTGCAGGAGGCAGCTGATTGATGTTTCTCTCTCATCGATGTTTCTAACTCTCTCTCCCCCTTCCTCTCTGTAAAAAATCAATAAAATATTTAAAAAAAAAAAAAAAAAAGGGCAAAGGCCCCACAGCAGCTTGCATTGCTTCTGGGCCTCCTCTGGGCACCTCCAAACCCAAACAAAGAAGAGGAATCTCTCCATAGGTCCTGCTGGGTAGCCTCAGGCAGAGGCTAAATTAGCACCTCCTTAGAGATCCAAGAGGCAGTGTACACACTGGTCAGAGTGGGACCATCCAGATTGCAGCTCCTCGGACCCATAAGGGACACACTCAGGGGGTGGACTCAGTGAGCACCAGGGCCCCGCTGACACGGGTCTTGCCCAAGATGGGTGTCTCCAGCTCGGGGGTTCTCCCACTGCAGACAGGGCTGATTCTCACAGCCAATTGGCCTGGGGGTTGGTTCCTCCCATTGATGCCTGCAACAGTCAAGGCTTGACTACAACAAGACTGTGCACACAGCCCACAAAGGGGTGCACCAAGAGTGTCCACCTCAGGTAATTGGGGAGGCTGAGCCACTGGGCCCTATAGGACACGTAGCACACAGAGCCACTCTATCAACACAGGGAAGCATAAAAAATGCGGGGACAAAGAAACAGGTCACAAAGGACAGAAATGGAGGAAAGCAAACTACTGGATATAGAGGTCAAAAGCACACTTTTAAGGTTTTTCAAGTATTTTCTAGAAACCACCGATAAATTTAGTGAGACCCCTGATAAATTTAGTGAGATCCTAAGGAAATCTAGTGAGACCCTCGAGATTGTGATAAAGGACCAACTAGAAATTATACACTGACTAAATTAAAGGATATTATGCAGAGTTCCAACAGTAGACTAGAGGATAGCAAGAATCAAGTCAAAGATTTGAAATACGAAGAAGCAAAAATCACCCAACTAGAAAAATGAAAAGAAAAAAGAATCCAAAAATACGAAGACAGTGTAAGGAGCCTCTGGGACAACTTCTAGCATACCAACATCGGAATTATAGGGGTGCCAGAAGAAGAGAGAGTGTAAGATAATGAAAACCTATTTCAAGAAATAATGACAGAAAACTTCTCCCACCTGGTGAAAGAAATAGACTTCCAAGTCCAGGAAGTGTAGAGAACCCCAAACAAAAGGAATCCAAAGAGTACCACACCAAGACACATCTTAATTAAAATGCCAAGAGCAAAAGACAAAGAATCTTAAAAGCAGCAAGAGAAAAAAAGTCAGTTACCTACAAGGGTGTGCCCATATGACTGTCAGCTGATTTCTCAACAGAAACTATGTAGGCCAGAAGGGAGTGGCAAGAAATATTCAAAGTGATGAATAGTAAGAACCTACAACCTAGATTACTTTACCCAGCAAAGCTATCATTCAGAATTGAAGGTCAGATAAAGAGCTTCACAGATAACAAAAAGCTAAAAAGGGTTCATCACCACCAAACCAGTATTATATGAAATGCTGAAAGGTATCCTTTCAGAAGAGGAAGAAGAAAAAGGTAAAGATAGAAGTAACTATGAACAACGAATACACATTTATCAACAAGTGAATCTAAAAATTAAGTGAATAAATAATCTGATGAACAGAATAAACTGGTGAATACAATAGAATCAGGGGCATAGAAAGGGAGTGGACTGACTACTCTGCGGGGTTGGGAAGGGGTGTGGGAGGTTTGGGAAGACACTAGACAAAAATTGTACAGCTATGGATGAGAACAGTGGGTGGCGTGGGTAAGGGCAGAGGGTCGGGTGGGAACCAGTTGGAGGGGAGCTATGGGGGGAAAAAAGAGGAACAACTGTAATAATCTGAGCAATAAAGATTTAATATTAAAAAAAGTATTAAAAACAAAACAAAAAAAGACAAAAAAGAAAGAATTTCACATGTGCACTAGCTCAGACCACAAACTCCACCGTTAAGAGGGGAACCGACTCAACCCAGTTTTCCTGGGGAGGCTCTGGAATGCTAGTCTGCCTCCTGGGAAACCTCAGTCCTGCGAAATCTCGGACAACTGTCATTGGAGCTGCACAGGTCTCAATGAGGCCCAGGGAAAGTAACTGGATAAACTGCAGGAAAAAAAAAAGTAGGTTCAGGCAGTAAATTGGTTCTCCTGGCTCCAGGGGATGGTAATTTCCATTAAACTATGTGGTGACATCATAGAAATCTGAGAATGATGAGGAGAGCCCAGCTGGAGAGAACCAAGATTCAGGCATGGAAATCGAGACATCTTCATGCCCAGGATGTGATTTTCTCAGGTTGGTCATCTTGACAGGTGGGAGGGAGCAGAGGCCACTGTTACATATTCCTCTACTCGGGCCTGGATGTATTTCTGAGTCTAAAATCTGAAGTATGGACTAGAACTCACCTGAGGAGTGTCTCATGGATCTTCTTAGGGAAGAAGAGCAGCTGGAGCTCAGGTAGCTTGGAGGAAGCACAGAGAAAAATATTAACCTGTATACTTCCAAATTAGATTTACTGTATGCAAAAATGATAGTGCTTAATATAAAAAGTAAAACTCTGGAAATTTAATTTCAAAAAAATATTAATGGATCGGTACACTGGTATACTCATTGGCACATCCACTCTTTCACAAATTCCTCATTTGGGGCCTCAAAGAACTAGGGAAATGTTTTTTATCGCATGAAAATGTTGATTTCTTTGTCCTCTTGCTCAGTGCAGTAATTTCAACTGTATACTCTGTGAAATCTTTTTTTTAAAAAATATATTTTATTGATTTTTTACAGAGAGGAAGGGAGAGAGATAGAGAGTTAGAAACATCGATGAGAGAGAAACATCGATCAGCCGCCTCCTGCACATCTCCTACTGGGGATGTGCCTGCAACCCAGGTACATGCCCTCGGCCAGAATCGAACCTGGGACCTTTCAGTCCGCTGGCTGACGCTCTATCCACTGAGCTAAGCCGGTTTGGCTGTGAAATCTTTTTTAAAATGTTAATACTAGTGGCCTGGTCCGTGAAATTCATGCACATTAAAAGGGAATTAGAGGAAATAGTTTAATATTGCTATTTGGCCTTTATCTATAATAGAAGTGTCAGAGATGAAAAATTAGTAAAATGTACATGAAAATCTTCCTCCGGTCAGGGTCTGGGGTGTGCCGTGAGACCCAGACTCAAGTTTCCGCCCATCTGTGCACTCCTCGAAATAACAGGAGACCCTGACCCAGCCGGCCCCACCCCCATCAAACCCACCAGGCGGGGGGGGGGGTGGGGTGGGGTGGGGTGGGGGGGGTAGCCTCAGGTTCCTTGGGCCGGTGCCAGGCAGGAGGCACAGCCTTAGGTCCTCTGGCCCAGTGCAGGGCAAGGGTCACAGCCTCAGGGACCATTCCAACACCCCTGGGTGGGAGGGCACATCCTCAGGTCCCCCAGCCCAGTGTGCAGGGCACAGCCTCAGGGGTGCCGTAAAGCCCCGCCAGATGGGAGGTGCAGCCTCAGGTCCCCAGGTGAATGCAAGTTGGGGGTGCAGCCTTAGCTCCCCTGCCCCAGGCCAGGGACATGCCTTGAGGTCCCCATCAAGTACTTTCCCCCCCACTGCTCCCCCCCCCCCAAGAGGGTTTGGCCTGAGGTTCCCTGGCCTGGTGCCAGGCCTGGGGGGCACAGCCTGAGGTTACCTAGCCCAGTGCTGGAGATGGGGGAGCTCCTTGAGGTCCCCCATCAAGCCCCGCCAGTTGGGGGATGCAGCCTCAGGTCCCGGCTGATTGCTTGTTAAGTCTCTTTACTTAACTTCTGTTTGGGTGCAGCCATCTTGTGTTACTAAAACCCCCACCTCTGCTGTGGGTGCAGCCATCTTTGTGATGGTCGCTTTGCATATTCCCTCTTCATTAAATAGGATATTTGTATTCATTTCAGAGAGGAAGGGAGAGGGAGGGAGAGAGAGATAGAAATATCAGTGGTGAGAGAGAATCATTGATCAGCTGCCTTTTGCATGCCCCACACTGGGCATTGAGCCCGCAACCCAGGTATGTGCCCTGACTGAGAATCAAAGTGTGACCTCCTGGTTCATAGTTCGATGCTCAACCACTGAGCTGTGCTGGCTGGGCTGCACCACTGTTTAGCCTCGCAACTGTTGCTTTCAACTTAGAGGCTGGGAATCTTGCCCTGGGCATGTACAGCTTAACAGGGGTGGGCAAACTTTTTGACTCGCGGGCCACAGTGGGTTCTTAAACTGGACCGCAGGGCCGGAACAAAAGCATGGATGGAGTGTTTGTGTGAACTAATATAAATGCAAAGTAAACATCATTACATAAAAGGGTAAGGTCTTTTTTTTCTTCTAGTTTTATTCATTTCAAACGTCCGGCCCGTAGTTTGCCCACGGCAGGCTTAGGACCCGACAAACACCTCCAGTGGAAACTGCACATTGAATCTTGGGCTCATTTCTCTAAGGTTTCCGCTTCCATTTCAAATTTCAGACTCCATGGCATCTCTGAATGCCAACTTCCTTCTTCCCAGCCAACTGAAATGCCACCTGTGCGCTCCTTGAAATCACAGGAGACCCAGCCGGCCCCACCCCCGACAAGCCCCACCAGGTGGGGAGCCCAGCCTCAGGTCCCCTGGCCCAGTGCGGGGCGTGGGGGGGGGGACAGCCTCAGGGACGCTTCCAAGCCCAGCTGGGTGGGGGGGCACATCCTCAGGTCCCCCAGCCCAGTGTGGAGGGCACAGCCTCAGGGGTGCTGTCAAGCCCGCCAGGTGGGAGGCGCATCTTGGTCTCTGTTCCTTGCTCTATCAGTTAGTAAATGCCCTGGGGGGAAAGCACAGGTAATGTGGGGCTTGCCTAGGTGCTCCCACATTCTCTCCAGCAATTTCCTTCAGGTTCTGCCTGACTTCATTTTTCTCTAATACCTTCAGGTGCTTTAAGTATTTCATTCAGCTTTTCTACGATATAAGCTACACCGTCACCCGCAGATGTGAAGGTTGGATGCCCTTTATGCTCATCCACAAAGGTCCTAAAGCTCAAGGGACTGACTGGTTTAGGTTTCATTCACCCCAGATTTCTGACTGTTTTCTTACCCCTTCCTTACATGCTGGGGAGCACAGAGACTTGGTTGGAAAGTTTGTAAGGAGGACATTCTGATAAAAGGGAAGTGTGTGGGAGGCCGCCTGCCCTGTTTACCAGAATGCCGACTTAGGGGAGTGTCCAAGGCGGTGCCCCAAATTATTCCCTGATCTTTGCAAACATATCTGTGCATATGCAGACCCCTGGGTGTTTACTGGAATCCTTATGCTTAATCCCTGAGCGCCCTTGCCTAGAGGACAGTGGAAGCACATGTGTCCCCCCAAGGATCTAAACCAGTGGTTCTCAACCTTCTGGCCCTTTAAATACACTTCTGAATGTTGTGACCCAACCATAAAATTACTTTCGTTGCTACTTCATAACTGTAATGTTGCTACTGTTATGAATCATAATGTTGTGCTAGGGTGAGGGACTGCAGCATGGAAGGGTTACAAAATGTTAAAGAATGTGCTAAGGGAAGGAAATGAGACATAAGAAATTGAATATACTGGAAAAGGGGAACTGACGTATGGAGAGGAATTAGGTCAGGATGTGAAGAAGGATTGTATTAGGGTTAGGAACCATGGAAGGATAATTGCTAGATTGTCATAGAAAAACAATGTGCTATGATACGCTCCAGCCAGGTGTGACTCTGTTTACCCCCCTTTTGTGCTTATGAACTTCTAATGGAATGCTTTGTAGTTGATTTTTCCTAACACTGATTTGCTATAAAAGACCATACTGCACCCTTGGTCTTTGCCACATGCTCCAAATCTCCCAGAGGGGGAGATAGGTGCTGTGGTCAGCTGGCCAGCTTAATAAAAGGCTCTTAAATTTAAATTCTGAGTCAGTGGTCTATCTCGTTGCGCGAACCCATAACATTGTAAATATGTGATATTTGGGATGGCTTTTAGGCGACCCATGTGAAAGGGTCATTCGACCGCCAAAGGGGTCTCCACCCACAGGTTGAGAACAGTTGACTAAACTAATCTAACATATAAAAGCCAAGAGTTCGTTTTGGTTTAATCACTTAACCTTTTGAAATTCCAAGGGACTCAGTCATTATGTTGGAAGCGGGTGAGGGGAGGACACTAAGCATACCTCTCCTCTATCACCGGTGTTTCCACGGCCACTTCTAAAGCTGTCCGGGCTTCAGTGTAAGGGGGACACGAAGTACCCACACACCGCTCTCCGCCAAATCCAGTGCCCTCATTTGGTTCCTCATGTTCCGCAGGGCATCGCAGTGGCATTTAACCAGCGGGCACTCCGCTCCGGCGGAGACTTGCTTCCCTTGGTCTTCAGAACACTGTTTCTCCGGCCCTGCCCTTCCCTCTTACTTCTCTTCCCCCCCGGCCCTCGTTGCCCCGTGCCGTCTGGGGTGCTGCCTCCCCCGCCCGCCAGACTCACCTGCCGCACTTCCACTTCGCGTTTCCCTTTGTGACCCGCAAGGAAAGGCCGCCGGCGCTCCTCGGGCTCCCTCCGGCGCGGCCCCGGGGACCGGTCTAGCCCTGAACTTCTGAGGGGCCCGCGGCCGCCTCGCAGACGGTGACGGGCACACGGGTGGGCCCAGCGCGCACCAACCCCACCAGCCGGGCGCGCGCCCCCATCACCGGAAGCTCCGTCCTGGAGACCCGCCCTCGTGGGCGGGGCTACCTCCTCCCGCCGCGTGACAGGCAAAGCCCGACCCCGCGGCCAGGCTGCTTTAGGCGCTCGGCGGGACCCTGGGGCTGTGGGGACCGGAAGGGAAGCCCCAGGTCCTCGGGGGCGGTGCTACCCCGTCCTGCCCGGTCAGCGTCCGAGCCGGGAGCCCTGGTCTGTGCAGTGAGTGCTGGTGGTCTGGGGTGTTGTTGGTAGAAATGCTCCGAAAAGGCGCCACGGAACTGGAGAATCACTTGGCAAGGCAGATGTACTTCTCCGAAAGCTGCAAGGCCAACGGGAAAATGTTCGGGCCGAGCCCACCGAAGGGGAAGCCCGCCGTCCGCGTCGCTGACTCATGGCTCACCCCCAATCCACCTCTGATTGGCTTAAGGGCGTGGCTTCCCAATCTGGCGCGAATCGCGAATTCCAGGTCCAATGGAGTACCAGCAAATGGGGCTTAATTTAGTACAAGGAGGTGGAACAATAGCAACAAAGTTGATCTAAGGCTTTATAAGGAGGAAGTGAAGTTAGTAATGTTAACGTAAAAAACCATTGGGAGAATTTTTGTGAGTTTGAGCAAACTGTCCATATATGCCGGGAAGCAGAACCTCAACAGACTGAGATAATGCTCTGGAGAATGGAGGGGTTACATATTTATTTATACATTTGCAATCAAAGGAGGGACGTAGGTGGGTTACATGAAATTCATTAGTGATAGATTAAGGAGGAGGGATAAAGCAAAGCAGGGGAAACCCCTGGGATTGGATAAAAAGTAAAATGATGGACACATACTTAGGTGGGTGCAGGATTAATTCACATGATAATGAAGGAATTTGTAGTATCTGTCCTTGCGGCCCGCACATTAGGTTGTGCCCCAGGGGCTGCAGAAAAAGGGAAGTTACAAGTTACCCAGACATTTCAAGGGTATGTTATCATAGATGCAAAAAGACACATAGGCTCAGTTAAGATAAAGGTTGACCTTGTCAGTGAAGATACAGGCCTAGGACGTAACTGCCCACCATAACTGCTTTTAAAGTTTAATTTCAGACCATCCTTTGTGGTTACTTTAGGTCTCTGAGTTTGCAAGACTGCCATGCAGGCCTCCCTGAGCATGTCAGGTCAGCGTGTGGTCCCTTTCGTCCACAGTCTGCTGCCCAGGCCACGTTAACCAGGCTCTGTGACAACTCTGAGCTTGCCTCTGCTCCTTCAGTGGGTCTGCCTGGCCTCGGGCCGAGGAGGGCTGTGCAGTGTGGGAGTTCTCCCCTGAAGGAGGCGAGGGGGTGCCCTTGTGCTGCCCTGGGCCTCCCCACAATGGCGACTTGTGGACTCTGGGAGGCTTATTTCTGGGAGGTGGCCTGCCTTCCTCCCATCGCCCCTACTCCTACTCAGGGCCGGGAAGAATTTTTCCTGGGCACACTGACGTTCTTCTCTATCTAGGAGAGGGTAACAGCGTCCTATGGTCGCAGTGATGGGGAACCTTTTGAGCACGGCGTGTCAGCATTTTGAAAGACCCTAACTTAACTCTGGTGCCATGTCACATAATAGAAATTTTTTGATATCTGCAACCATAGTAAAACAAAGATTTATATTTTTGATATTTATTTTAGATATTTAAATGCCATTTAACAAAGAGAAATCAACCAAAAAAATGAGTTCACGTGTCACCTCTGACACGTGTGTCATAGGTTTGCCATCACTGGTCTACGCTTAGCTGCCTAGAGGCCAAGCAGTGTGGCTCAGCACACGCCACTGTCCAGGCTGGGAGGATGATGCCCACGTCCAGAGGACCCCTAGGAGGGTGATGGCAACAGTGCGGTGGGTGACAGCTCAGGGAGGAAGATGGATTGTCAGGTGTAGTTCTTTGCCTGAAGACACTTCCTTTCCATGCAGGTGGTGCTCTTCTTGGGCAGAATCTAGCCCTTCCCCACAAAGAGGTCGCCTGAGGACCCACCTTTCTGACCGCTGGTGGCTTCTCTCTTCCTGGTGAGGAAGCCTGAATCTGCTTTTGCTTGGCCGATTCCTGTCAGAGTTGTCCTCACTTTGTAGCTGCTGCAGTCCCACAGCCACTGGTTGTCCCTCAGCACCAGCTCTTCCTGGAGCGCGCGTGTGTGTATGTGTGTGTGTGTGTGTGTGTGTGTGTGTGTGTGTGTATGTGTAGCTTTGCGGTAGGCCTGCACCCCATGGCTGTAGGATCCGTGAGGTAGTTGGGTTCACTCTGGTCTTGCCAGTGTTTCTGTTTGTATGGAAAGCCAGAAACCTTCTAGGAGAGGTGAGATCTTTAAGTCGGAGTTGTTGGGCAGGTCATTGAGGTGACGGGGAGGTGTGGGACCTGCATTGGGGCATGAGGACACCATGCTGTGGTCCTGGCACCATGGAGTCTTGGCTGCTCTGGATCTAAGGCCTCACTAGGAAGGTGAGAGGCAACCCTTGTGGAGCTGGTGATTTCTCTGCTGCCAAATATGTGCCCTATTGTAGCTGGAAAGAGGGGTGTAATTAAAACTCTGCCTTCCTAGGACCTGTGGACGGTCTTTACCATATGCTTAAATATATATACATGTACGTGTGTGCCGGGAGCCAATTCCAGCATGTCATAATTACAAGAGTTTTATCAAAAGGTTGATGAAACTTGTGGGTTCAACAAGGGCTGAGTCACATATATAATCACATATGTTGGAATGGCTAATAGGCACTTCCCCCAAACCTGAATAGGATTATTGTTTACTGCCAGACAACTCAAGACATCTTAATCTATGTGTTATTGCCTCCTGTTGGCCAAACACCTGAAGAGCTGTAGGCTGTTCCCCAATCTGACAATGCTTCTTAAAGCCTACCTTTTGAAGTGTATGTCTCCACCTTGCCTTAGGAC
The DNA here is from genome assembly GCF_963259705.1 of Myotis daubentonii. Taxonomy (NCBI): domain Eukaryota; kingdom Metazoa; phylum Chordata; class Mammalia; order Chiroptera; family Vespertilionidae; genus Myotis; species Myotis daubentonii. The sequence continues at coordinate 44,158,332 of NC_081848.1, forward strand.
AATTTGTGTTAATAAAAAGCACAGGGCCCTGAGACAAGAAGCAAGAAGAACTAAGAACTTGGAGTCTTTACGTCCTTTAGCTGAAGCTCCTCTGACCCCCAATGCCTTTCAAAATTATCTTTCGTCTTTGGACTTCTACTTAATCTATGCACAGCCTTTCTCCAGATCGCTGAACCCTTTGTAATGCTGGGACAAGCAGCCCGGCATGTATGTATACTGTATGTATATATGCAGTGTATAATACATATGAGTGTATATTTAAATATATTTACACCTTTATATTATGTACATACATGTGTATATATTTACATATACACACAACTCTATGTATCTAGCATAAATATATATACACAAACATAATCACATCTATCATCTTTGTATTCCTTTTCCTATGTATCTCCTCTTAGTATAAAAATATTCAAGCATGTAAAGAATTTTTGTGAGTTTATTTGAGACAAACTATTCGCAATTGCCAGGGAGCATTCTCTCAATGGATTGGGATAGTGCTCTAGAGGATGGCAGGATACTTAGTTGGTGTAGGATAGTTAAGAGTCAACAATTAACATGAAAAACATAACAATGAAGGAATCTGTGTATCAGTCCAGGGACTCAGGCACATTAGGTTTCCCCCAAGGGGTTCGGAAAAAGGGAAGTTACAAGTTACCCAGACATTTCAAGGATTTGTTATTATAGATGCAAAAAGACAGATAGGCTCAGTGATGGTTGACCTTGTCAGTGAAGATACCAGCCTAGGACGTAACTGCCCACCATAACTGCTTTTAGTTAAAGTTTAATTCAGACCATCCTTTGTGGTTACTTTAGGTCTCTGAGTTTGCAAGACCGCCATGCAGACCTCCCCTGAGCTTGCGGCCCCTTTCGTCCACACTCTCTATCTATCCAGCTGAAAAAACTAAGATGTCATATGATACCTCCAGGTCCAATCAAACACCTAAGGTTCATTTCAACCTCTTCCCTTTCTTCCTTTTCCTTCAAAAAATAAAATGATTTTTTTTTCATTCATTTTGGAGCGGGAGAGGAGAGATAGAAACATCAATGATGACAGGGAATCATTGGTGCCTCCTGCATGCCCCCCACCTTGGGATGGAGCCCACAACCTGGGCATGTGCCCTTGACCAGAATCAAAGCCAGGACCCTTCAGTCTGCAGGTCCACGCCCTCCCTTTCCATATGTAATTTCCTTCTCCAAAAGTGAAAAACCAGCCTTCAATTATCTACAATATATTTACTTAATCCTAGAATACATGGACTATACTTGCATAATTACTAAGTCTACTGTGGAAAACAAATCTACTACATAAAGTTCAATATTTGTTAGAACCTGAGAGTATGGAGGCAAAATACTGGTTCATAACGTACTCCCTTTTCACTGTGTCTGACATTCATTTCAGGTGCATTTTTTCCCAATTGTTTTCTATGTTAGAATTTTCCCCTTTTATTCTTGATTTTTAAAAATATATTTTATTGATTTTTTAACAGAGAGGAAGAGAGAGGGATAGAGAGTTAGAAACATCGATGAGAGAGAAAAGTGGATCTGCTGCCTCCTGCACACTCCCCACTGGGATGTGCCCACAACCAAGGTACATGCCCTTGACGGGAATCGAACCTGAGACCCTTGAGTCCGCAGGCCGACGCTCTATCCACTGAGCCAAACAGGTCAGGGCTATTCTTGATTTTATCCATTAAAAAGTATGTGAGCCGAAGCCAGTTTGGCTCAGTGGATAGAGCGTCGGCCTGCGGACTGAGGGGTACCAGGTTCGATTCCAGTCAAGGGCATGTACCTGGGTTGTGGGCACATCCCCAGTGGGAGATGTGCAGGAGGCAGCTGATCGATGTTTCTCTCTCATCAATGTTTCTAACTCTCTGTCTCTCTCCCTTCCTCTTTGTAGAAAATCAATAAAATATATTTAAAAAAAATAAAAAATAAAATAAAAAGTATGTGAAATGTTAAGGTGGTTCTAGAAGTGAGAACTGCACAAACCCAAAAATTCTACCAAGTCTCACTGTTGCCATCTTTTCTACCCTGTTTCCACCATCTAATTATTTTCACCCCATTTCCACCTACTGAATGGATGTAACCAATCTCATTGGTTTCTAGGTTACCTTTCCCAAGTTTCTTTTTGTATAATCGTACAGATAGATGAATATATATATATATATATATATATATATATATATATATATATATATGTATATATATATATATATATAATTTTTTTTTCTTTTCTTTTTTTTTTTAAATATATTTTATTGATTTTTTACAGAGAGAAAGGGAGAGAGATAGAGAGTTAGAAACATCGATGAAAGAGAAACATCGATCAGCTGCCTCCTGCACATCTCCTACTGGGGATGTGCCCGCAACCCAGGTACATGCCCTTGACCGGAATCGAACCTGGGACCTTTCAGTCCGCAGGCCGACGCTCTATCCACTGAGCCAAACCGGTTTCGGCTCTTTTCTTATTTCTCCTTTCTTTCGCAAAAGCTGACATACTTTCTCAGATTTTGCTTTTTCATTTAACAATATATATTGGAAGCCATTCCATATCAGTTTATAGATATTATTCTCCTTTTTATAGCTGTATAGTATTCCCTTGGATGGATCTACTGTTGTTCAGTCAGCCATGCTCCCATGTCAATTATTTAGGTTATTTCTAGGGTTTTGCAAGTACAATGCTAAAATGAATTACTTTGGGCATGCATATTCTTGTACAACTGGCGATGTTTGACCAGGCTAAACTGGGAAAAGCATGTGTCATTCTGTTAGATGTTGCCTGCTTTCCCACAATTGGCATACCAATTTGCATTCCGACCAGGGATATCCAAGAGTCCCTATTTCCCCCCAGGCTTGCCAACAGAATGTGTTGGTGTACTTTTTAATTTTTGCTAATCTAATAGGTGAGAAATATCTCAGTGTTATTTTAATGTGCATTTTTCTCATTAAACGGTTGTATAGTTTTTCATATGCTTAAGGAACATTTTAAAAAATATATATATTTTGCCAGAACCGGTTTGGCTCAGTGGATAGAGCGTCGGCCTGCGGACTCAAGGGTCCCAGGTTCGATTCCGGTCAAGGGCATGTACCTTGGTTGTGGGCACATCCCCATTGGGGGGTGTACAGGAGGCAGCTGATCAATGTTCCTCTCTCATTGATGTTTCTGGCTCTCTATCCCTCTCCCTTCCTGTGAAAAGTCAATAAAATATATTTAAAAATATATATATATTTTATTGATTCTTTTACAGAGAGGAAGGGAGAGAGAGATAGTTAGAAACATCGACGAGAGAGAAACATCGTTCAGCTGCCTCCTGCACACTCCGTGCCCTTCTTGGAATTGAACCTGGGACCCTTGATTCCGCAGGCTGACCATCTATCCACTGAACCAAACCGGTTAGGGCTAAGGAACATTTTTTATTCTTTTTTTTTGTGTGTGAAGCATCTGTTCATGTCTTTGACTTATGCATCACGTTTCTGCAACTTTCCCCCCTCAATTTTAAAATGTCCTTGTATGTTAGAGATGTTATACATTCATGTATGTTACATGTTATAGTTTCTCTCAGCTTGTCATTTATTTTAGATTTTTTTTGTTTTCTTACAATAAAATCATTTTATTTTCATATAAAGAAATTTATTAGTCTTTTATTGCTCCGGGATGAATTTGCTTTTTATTAAACCCAGGAATGTTCAATTATAATAAACTCTTTTTGCTATAAATAAAATATTTGAGCTTAAAATAATGTGAATTATAATAACCTACTTTCCATTTTCAAATACTTTTTTACTTAAAAGAAATGTTCTGGAAAAAAGAAATCATGAAACAAATAAAAAAAACATGTACCCAAGGGCACAGGCTCCAAATGGCTCAGCAGGGCACTGGTCAGAGGCCCATAACCCTTAGCAGCAGTAACAAGGCATGTCCGCTGCTCAAGAACTATGGCAGCAGCAGCAGCAAAGCTGGAGGAAGCTTCGATGGACGTAGTTCTCAGGTCTCCACTACCCTTCCCTGTGCTGTACAGACTTTCATAGACAGAACATCCTCATTTTGCCCTGCTCCCTAATCAAATTTGGTTTCAAGTCACCTGTGATACACTGTTGCCTTCCCCCTCACACATCAATATGAAAAGCATTTATTCCATGAATTGCATTGCTGCAATCCTCTAAGCCTGGCCATCCTCCTTCCGTCACCTACTGACGCAGAGCCCCATGGCTGCTTTACCTGGTATAAAACTATTCATGCTCCCAGTGGATCTCTTAGATACCCCTTTGGATATCCTTCCTTTGTTTGTGGATGGTTCCTGCCTGAAGAGAAAAAGTAAAAAGTGCCAAGCAGGTTATGCTATCACAGACTTGAATATACCTTTAAGCTTCTCACAGAAAATTGGGTTTGAATTGTGTGGGTTCACTCATACGTGGATTTATTTTCAGTAAGTACACAGTCAATTCTATACCCCATGTTTTAAATTCATGGATTCAACTGAGGAGCAAAAACAGTGTTTTCTCTCTGTGGTTGGGGATCAGGAGATGTGGAGGGCTGACTGTAGGCACTGTTCTATGTCATCCTATATAATAAAACCCCAATATACAAATTGATCGAACAGCGGAACTAGCGGTCAGTATGATGTGCACTGAAAACCGGGGACAGATGCTTAACACAGGAGCTGCCCCTGGTGGTCAGTGCGCTCCCACAGGGGGAGCGCCGCTCAGCCAGAAGCTGGACTCACGGTAGGCGAACACAGCGACGGTGGTTTGAGGCTCTATTGCCTCTGCTGCAGGTGGGAAGTAAGGAGCGAGGGGTCCCAGACTACGAGGGCCTCAGACTATGAGAGCCCTGGACTGTGAGAGGGATGTCCAATGGGGGGAGTGGGCCTAAGTCGGCAGCCGGACATCCCATAGCAGTGATTCTCAACCTTCCTAATGCTGTGACCCTTTAATACAGTTCCTCATGTTGTGACTCCCAACCATAAAATTATTTTTGTTGCTACTTCATAGCTGTAATTTTACTACTGTTGTGAATCATAATGTAAACCTGATATGCAGGAGGTATTTTCATTGTTTGTGATCCACAGGTTGAGAACTGCTGCAAGGGGTCCCAGACTGAGAGAGGGCACAGGCCAGGCTAAGGACAACCACCTCTAGCCCCCAGTGCACGAATAACATGCACATCCATGGATTGAACATCCATGGATTTTGGTATCCACTGGGTGGTCCTGGAACCAATCCCCCGTAGACACCAGGGTATGATTGTAGTTAAGCTTTTGGGGAGTCAACACTTACACTCAAATTTTCCACTATGGCAAAATGGGGGGTTGGTGCCCTAACCCCTATGTTGCTCAAGGTTCAACGGTGTTGCTAATGCAAGCAAGCAGTCCATTACATGGATGTACCAAACTAATTTATCCACTTTTGAAAATATTTTTGTATTGATGTGCTCTTCCCCATTCTTTTGTATTCTGAACAATGATATAATCATTATCTTTTAATGTACGTTTTACAGTTTGTCTGGTTATTTCTTGAGAATAGCTGGATTTGGATTGATGGGTAAAAGGCAAACATGTGTGTTTGATTTAAAAAATTAAAAAGCTGAACTGTCACCAGTGAGGTTCTTATTAGTTTATGATCCCAAGAATAACCAATGTGTCACCTGGCTCACACCCAGGCCCACACCGGAAATTAGCATGCCTTTCCAACTTTGCTGGATCAGGAGATGGGCCAAGTCAAAATGGTGTCACATTTCTGGCTTACTAGAAATTCTGGGGTTACTGGTAAAGGTGAACTTTACTTTTGTATGTCTAGGTGGACTCGTGCTGCTGTTTTCTGGAGAGATGGTCTCTGTGCTGCAGTGGGGCCCGTCTGTGAAAAGATGGGGCCTTACCATTGCCATCCTCTTCTACTGCCCCATACCTCTCACAGAGGCCCCAGGACAGGGAGAGGGAGGGCTCTCATGCTTATGCCATGTGGGGACAGTGCAATGAAAGATGGCCACAGAAGAAAAGAAGAACTTGCTCTCATCATACACAGTGAAGAATGGGAAGTCCTTCTAGAGGCAGAAAACTGGTTACAAGAGGAAGCTGAGAAGGTCTCCTATGAGAAATGGACAAGGACACAATTCACACAGCAAAGAGACAGAGGGACAGGTACAGAGACACAGGCAGAGCAGGACGTGGCTGACAACGAGGCAGCAGAACTGAGGAAGTCTTTAACCCAGAAGCTCCCAGGAGCAGCACAGTCCGTAGTTGTGTCACTATTAGCCCTGTGATTTGGGATAGTTTAGCTCACTCTGCTAAGCCTTAGCTTCCTGTTCTATAAAATGCGCTAACAGAACTAGTACATCATGGCAATGTTGCGGGAACTGAGAACTGTGTAAGCCACTGTCTTACTATATTTAAAGTCTCAACAAACTTTACTTCTCAGAAACTCTCTCTCATGGTGAAAGGAGCTCCTATTCTCTGAAAGGTCACCTAGTTAATGCAAATTTCAACTGAGGGATCTTGTCACATTCCAGTGCTTCGTTTGCAGCGGTTCTCAACCTTGGGTCGTGACCCCTTTGGGGGTCGAACAACCCTTTCTCAGAACACATATATAATTACATAATGTTTTCATGATTAATCCCTATGCTTTAATTATGTTCAATTTGTAAAAATGAAATTGGGGATCACCACAACATGAGGAACAGTATTAAAGGGTCACAGCATTAGGAAAGTTGAGAACCATTGCTCTAAACTGACTGTGAACATCAGTCCTAAGTTGGTTCATTTTCCCCTTCCCCTCAGTGCCTCATCTTGATAACCTCTGCAGCCGACTGTGATGTCCCGAAGAATGACCTATTTCCAAGTAGTCCTGTTGCCCCATGCATATACTGCCAACTCCTCTCTGACCAACGAGCCAATAATACACAGTTGGGAAAGGATAGTTTCTCTTCAATGAACAGTGCTGGGAAAACTAGATACTCACATGCAAAGAATGAAATACGACCTTTATCTTAAGTCAATTGTTTAGTTTATTTTTTCCAATATGAAAAACACTTATCCTACAAAGCAAAAAAGACACAAGATGAGTGAGATTCTAACCTGCATTTTTGTTTCACTGTCCGTTTGTTAAAGAAACTTGCCAAAATTCATAGATTTGGCAGAACATATGCTCAGACATTTAACCAAAAATAGAGATAGCAAATGCACATCTGAAAAAAGGCTCACCATAAAGCCTTAGAAAAAATGCAACCAAAAAACAGTGATATAGCATGACAAAGTTACAAAAAAAGTTTAAATAAAGGACTGAGCAAATCTTTTCTAGCTGTGGAGGAATTAAATCTGTCATACACTGCTGGAAGAATGCAAAAACGTTCAATTGACTTAAATCACAACTTCCTAATTTCTTTAACTTAAACATTCTCCTCTCCTCTGACTTGGAAATCATATTATAGGTTAATAATAAAGAGAAATGAAACCTATCTCCATTTTAAGAATTATGCACAATCCCTATTAGGCCAGTGATTCTGTAGTAATTATGCTTTGCCCTAAACCCTACTATCCTATACCCAAGTGACCATCAGCCATGGAATTAAAGACATTAGGATACATGGCCCTTTGCAAGATCTCACTCAGTGACATACAGGTACTAGCGGTGAAAGAAGACAACTAAGATAATAGGTAATCTCATTAAAAAAATTCAAGGAGGGAGAGGGGGAAAAACATGTTTTGAGGCTATAACATGATTTCTCTTAAAAAAAAATAGTTTAGTAGATGAATTGAAGGAAGAGATTTTTTTTTGAGAGCCAAAATAGATTTGAGAAATATCTCCAAAAAGCAGTAAAACTATAAAGATAAATCAAGAATAAAAGAGCCCTAGCCAGTTTGACTCAGTGGGTAGAGCATTGCCTCACATACTGAAAGTTCCTGGGTTCAATTCCAGGCAAGGGCATGTACCTTGGTTTGCAGGTTTGATCCCCAGCCCTGGTCAGGGTGTGTGCTGGATGTAACTAACTGATGTGTCTCTTTCACATTGATGTTTCTCTCTCTCGGTCTCTCCCCCTTCCTTCCACTCTCTCTAAAAATAAATAGAAAAATGTCCTCGGGTGAGGATTAACAACAAAAACCAAAAAGAAAGAAAAAAAAGAATAACAAAGTGTAAATTAATAGAATTCTAGAAGAAATAAAAGACATTAATGGACGAGAGACAATAATTAAACAAATAGACTATGTCTTGAGCTATAATGAAAGGCTCACTGTGTTTCAGGCTGGACCATGCTTCCTCAACAGGGGTGATAATATCTCCAAGGAGGCAAAAATGGTTCTTGAGGGGGAGGTAGCAAAAAATGTTACTCTTTTCATGTATAAAGCACAGACACAATATATAAACAGAAATGCAGGTTACCTGTGCTATTAAAATTTCATAGTGGGCAATTAAGGAAAAATGTCATAAAGTTTGCATAAGTGGGTGATAATGAATAAAAGATTGAGAAACACTGATGAGAAAAAAGAAACACCAAGGTATATGCTGGTAACATTTTTGAACTCTGAGGAGAAAACGAAAAATCTTACAACATTCAGCTAAAAAGAACATGTTGTGTACAAAAGAGGAATCATGCTGGAGTTAGATTTTTTTTTTTTTTTAATCAGTAATGCTGGAACTGAGACAGTGGAATGGCAATTAAGAACTACACCTAGCCCATACTTAGCCAAGATGTGGCTCAACTGTCAGGGTGAAAGATACACAGCAATTGGGAAAGTTCCCCACTGAAAAAAATACTTGAGAGAAGACTTTGAAGATTATCTCTCTGTGAACCAGAACAAAAATTTGGGGGGAATGTAAAGAAAGAAAACACTGTGGCTTGGACTAAATCTACACTAATAAAAGGGAAACATACAAATTGACCGTCCCTTTGCTACGCCCACCAGCCAATCACAGTGAGTATGCAAATTAAACCAACAAAGATGGCGGCAGCCATGGAGCTGGAGGCTTGGGTTGCCCCCGGCAATGGAGGAAGCCAAGCTTCCCACCCGTCCTGACCTCCACTCAAGGGTGCCTGGGGGCCTGGGTCTCCGTGGGGCATTGCCAGCCTGAAAACAGCCCTCAGCTCCTCACCCAGGCTGGCCACACCCTCATGGAGTAAGAATCCCTGCTGGGGGGCCTGGCCAGCCTGCAAACAGCCATCATCCCCTCACCCAGACTAGCCAGGCACCCCAGTGGGAACCCCACCCTGAAGGGGGTGTGGCCAGCTTGAAAACAGCCCTCAGCCCCTCACCCAGGCTGGCCAGGCACCCCAGCAGGGACCCCCACCCTGAAGAGGGTATGGCCAGCTTGAAAACAGCTCTCAGCCTCTCACCCAGGCTGGCCATGCCCCACCCCCCCAATGGGGACCCTCACTCCATGGGGGTGTGGCCAACCTGCAAACCACCACAGGCCCCTTGCCCAGGCCACCCCATGCCCCAAGGGAACCCACACCCTGATCTGGGACACCCTTCAGGGCAAACCAGCCGGCCCCAACCCGTGCTCCAGGCCTATCCTATCTAATAAAAGAGAAACATGGTAATTAGCGTATGATCGCTACCCTTCCCATTGGCTAATCAGGGAGATATGCAAATTAACTGCCAGCCAAGATGGCGGCCGGCAGCCAGGCAGCTGACGCGAACAGGGAGGCTTGCTTGCTTCAGTGATGGAGGAAGCCCAGCTTCCCCGCCTGCCTGCTGGCCTCTCAGCTGCACTCTAAGCAACATTGTAACACATATAGAAGCTAAACAAAACCCCGGGCTTCAGCCAGCAGGACCGCAACATTGTTTCAAATAGAGAAGGGTAAACAAAGGCCAGAAATCTGCTTTCAGCAGCAGAGGTCTCATAGCTGGAGCCGAGCCTCAGAGCTAAAGCTGGCCCAGAATAAAAAAAAAGGAAAAAAGGACAGGTTGGGAGCTTCAGTCACCCGCCAGCCTGAAAATGGCCCACAGCCCCTCACCCAGGCTGGCCAGCCACCCAAGCGGGACCCCCACCCTGAAGGGTGTGTGACCAGCTGAAAACAGCCATCATCCCCTCACCCAGGCTGTCCAGGCACCCAAGCGGAACCCCCACCCTAAAGGGGGTGTGATCAGATGAAAACAGCCATCATCTCCTCACCCAGGCTGGCCAGGACCCCAAGCGAGACACCCACCCTGATCCAGGACACCCGTCAGGGCAAACCAGCCGGCCCCCACCCGTGCACCAGGCTTCTATCCTATATAGTAAAAGGGTAATATGCCTCCCAGCACTGGGATCAGCGGAGCCACAAGGCCTCCCAGCACTGGGATCAGCGTGACAGGGGGCCGCGCCCAAACCCCCCCGATCGCCCTGTGGCTCTGTGTGTGACAGGGGGCGGGGCCACAACCTCCCTATCCACCCTGCTCTGTTCCTGACAGGGGGGAGCTCCCCAACCCCGTGATCGCCCTGTGGCTCTGTGTGTGACAGGGTGCGGCGCCCCAACCCCCTGATCGGCCCTGCTCTGTGTGTGATAGGGTGGAGCTCCCCAATGCCCTGATCACTCTGCGGCTCTGTGTGTGACAGGGTGCGGCACCCCAACTCCCACCCACCCCATCGGCCGTGCCCTGAGTGTGACAGTGGCAGCACCCCAATCCCCTGATCCGCCCTGCTCTGTGTGTGACAGGGGGCGGTGCCCCAACTCCCCTATCGGACCTGCTCTGTGAGTGACAGGGGGGAGCTCCTCAACCCCCTGATCGGCCCTGCTCTGTGCATGACAGGGGGGGACTCCCCAACCCCCTGATGGACCCTGCTCTGTGTGTGACAGGGGGGAGCTCCTCAACCCACTGATTGGCCCTGCTCTGTGTGTGACAGGGTACGAAGTCCCAACCCCCCTGATGGGCCCTGCTCTGTGCGTGACAGGGGGCGGTGCCCCAACCCCCCAATCGGACCTACCCTGAGCGTGACTAGGGGTGGCATCGCAACCTCCCAATCTGCCCTTCTCTGTGCATGACAGGGGGTGGCGCCCCAACTCCCCAATCGGCCCTGCTGTGAGCCAGACCAGGGGCTGCACCTAGAGATTGGGCCTGCCCTCTGCCACCCGGAGCAGGCCTAAGCCAGCAGGTCGTTATCTCCCGAGGGGTCCCAGACTGCAAGAGGGCACAGACCGGGCTGAGGGACCTCCTCTCCACCCCGAGTGCACAAATTTTTGTGCACCGGGCCTCTAGTATATTAATAAAAGGGTAATATGCTAATTAGACTGGGAGACCTTCCAGGAGACCTTCCAGACATTCTTCTGGACAAAGCCATGGTGGTGGGGCCGAGGTACAGGCGGTTAGAGGCCAAGAGGAGAGGGCAGTTTTGGGTGACCAGGCCAGGATGGGATGGCAGTTGTGGGTGATCAGGCTGGTGGAGGGCCGTTGCGGATGATCAGGCCGGTGGGGGGGGGCAGTTGGGGGTGAGCAGACCAGCGGGGGTCCAGTTGGGGGCAAGCAGGCCATCAGTGGGGGTCAGTTGGAGGTGATCAGGACTGTAGGGGGCAGTTTGGAGTGAGCAGGCCAGCAGGGGGGCAGTTGGGGGCAAGCATTCCAGTGGGGAGGGAAGGTAGGGGCAAGCAGGCCAGCTGGGGGGGGGGCAGTTGGGGGCAAGCACACTGGCACAGGGGCAGTTGGGGGTAATCAGGCTGGTGGGGGGCATTTGGGGGTGAGCAGGCCGGCAGTGGGGGGCAGTTGGGGGTGAGCAGGCCAGCAGACAGAGTGGTTAGGGGGAATCTGGCAGGCAGGCAGGTGAGCGGTTAGGACATCCCTCTTGCAGTCCTGGATTGCAAGAGGGATATCTGACTGCCGGTTTAGGCCCAATCCCTGTAAACCAGCAGTAGGACATCCTTCCAGGGATCGCATATTGGAGAGGGTACAGGCTGGGCTGAGGGACACCCCCTACCCCCCCGTGCACGAATTTCATGCATTGGGCCACTAGTCTATATATATAAAAGGCTAAATGTCTCTCTGACTATCCAACTCGTAGCTATGATGCATACTGACTACCAGGGGGCAGATGCTTAATGCAGAAGCTGCCATGATGTGCACTGGTCAGCACCATGGATCTGGCGCCAACAAACCAACACTCGGCTTCCCCCAAGTAGGACACAGGCCCCACCACCACCCCAGAGCGACACCCCACCAAATTGCAGGCAATGCTGCTGAGACCCCATGGAGCAAAATGTGGCCCACAGCCCAGCCCAATCTGGAAATGGTCGCTGTGGGTGCCAGGTAATGATGTCACATAGCAACACCCAGCTTCCTTTCCCTAGTGACTAGCGGCCTTGGAGTTTCTTCAACTCAGGAATATGACTTGCTTTAGAGTCAGGTGCAGACATTTTACAGTTTAATCAAATGTCTGTGAAGTGTTCCCATGTGCTTCATCTCATTTGATCCTCACAGAAGTCCTGGAGTAGGTAGATTGTAGACTTGGTAGAATCCTATTTTCTTTTCATTAACCAGGGGAAAAGAGATTTAGAAAGTTTAGAAATTTGACCTGGCTGAAAAGAAGTAATAAATGGTGGAACTTGAAAATGACTTCTGGTTTTCTCACTGCACAGAATATAGTCAAACACTGCTACAGTTAAATATTTCACCCTTTGTTCTCCCTGTGTGATCTACAATAATAATCTGCTTCGTGTTGATATTTACTACTATGTTGCTGACAGTTACCTGAAAGAGAAGTTACCCAGACAGTTTCACTGGGCTGGAAAAAGTTTAGCTAAATCAGAAAGCAGGTCTAATTAAGCAAGTTTATCTATATATATAAAGCTCTCACTGGTGCCAATTGCACGTGTGTGTTTCGATCTGTCATTGTCAATCATGAATTTGGTTGACACTTTTTTTTTTTTTTTTTTGGTTGACACTTCTATTGTAGAGAAAGGGCAAATAGCGATATTAAAATATTTCTTCTAATTAATTTCCCTTCAATGTGCACGAATCTGTGTACCAGGCCTCTAGTATTCAGATAATTTATTATAAAGTGTAATGGAAAAAGGTGGGACCAGGCAAATGAAATAGAAATGTGGCTGAGGTAATCAAGACTCACATGTCTTCTACTAATTGTTAAGTTTGTACAATTCTATACCCTTAGACATCAGAGTTGAACATTATTAATGACTCTGGAATTTGAAACTGTGAGTTTTTATGTAATTCTTTTCATGAAGATTAAACCTTTAGAAACCATGAGTCCCTATTAATTGTAAGCACTTATATTCCCATTGTAATAAAATAGATCTGTAGCAAGGCTAGCTTAGGTGGTAGATGATTTTTGTATAGGATCCTCTGGAGAGAAGCAAGAGAGAAATGGACAGGAAGAGGTAAAGGCATTGGGAAATGGTGTTAGCAAACATGTCCATTAGGGACAATGATGAGGCTGGTGGAGACAGCTCTGTCCCTGGATCCCTGGTGTAAGTGCTTCCCTCAAGGGCTTTTATGACAGAGGATAAACAACCCAACTCCTGGAATGCAACAAGCTGAATTTCATCTCCAATTTAATGTCTGTTCCTGAAACTTAATCTAAGACTGGTGAGTGAATTAGACATCTGTGATTGGGGTGCTTCTATGATTAAGGTAAGGGCTGGGCTGATATTATGTCACAGATAGGCCAGAGATAGAGGACTCTGAAAGACTATTGATATATGTGGGTGCTGAATAGAAAAGACCAGACACACAAATCTGGTTGGTTACAGGGGAAGTGAAGGTTGAGGTGTGGGAAAGGAGTTTCCTGATGTTATTGAAAGTATGTAAGTAAAGTGATACCATCCAAACAACAACAACAACAACAACAAAAACAGGTGCCTGAATAAATTGACTGGGTCTGAAAATAACCCACAGAAGACTGAAGACATATCTTAGAAAATATGAGAAGTGCCTTGATGATGACAGATCTATGCCAGGCTTCCCAAAGCAGGGTGTGGGAAGGGCTTTGAGGAGGCAGCCAGTCCGCCTTGGGCAGATGTGAGAAGAATGTATGGAGGAGGAGTCATTTGAGAAGGGATTTCTAGGATAAACGTGTTTGAGCAAAATCTTTCCAACAGGAGGTCAAACAGGCAGTTCTGCAACCTCTTAGTTCTCTGGCTTTGGTCATGGGCTGAAATTAATAAAAATTATGTGCTACAACCTTTCTTCAATAACTTGGCACCATCAGCGCCTATAATCTTTCCTCATCTGAAGCTCTAGTCTTTGTTGAATTGTGTGTTCCCTGGTCTCTTTCTCTCACAGAGCAACCATACTCTCTATAGAGATAGTTCCCTTCTCCAGGCTGTGACTGGGCTGTCTTGACCAGTAACTCTAATGGCAGAGCAATTTCTCTCATTGCTTATAGGATGGCAATAGGAGCTGCTTTTCCTCTCCAGAAAGAAGAAAACAGAGGCATCAAAAGGGGGGACCTGGTGTGGAAGAAATAATCATAATGTGCATAAGATATAACAGCTACTGCAATAGATATTTAGAGGTAACTCTTCATCAGAGGGAATTAGCATTGGTCTCCAGTTCTCCAAAACCACCTGTTTACAAATTTGTTTCACCCTCAAACTGTAAGCCTCTAGGATCCTGGATGTTTTTCATTTTTTTTGATAGTCCCTGTTTGTAATATGGTACTTGAAAAATGGTAACACTTAAAATACACTTGCTAAATGACTGAGTTAATGAGTGAAAGTACACTTTCAAACATGTGATATAATTTCTACTTCAGAGAAGTCTTTCAAATATCATGGTGTTGCGTGCCTAGCAATAATGCCTTTCTTTTTTCCCATTTCAGTTATTTCTAAACTTAGTTCCGTAAGGTGTGAGCACAAGGAGTGCTTCAGTTGAGGCACATATTCCCTGTGAATGTTGCCTCTTATATATCTTTTAATTATTTTCTTAAATGAGTGAGAAAATTGTATGTGATAATTTGAGAAATTATTATTATCATTTTTTGGTTAATCCTCACCTGAGGATATTTTTCCATTGATTTTTAGGGAGAGTGGAAGAGAGAGAGAAAGACAGAGAGAAACATTGATGTGAGAGAAACACATTGATTGGTTGCCTCCTGCCTGAGCCCTGACTAGAGCCTGGGCTGGGGAGGAGCCTGCAACCAAGGTATGTGCCCTTGACCAGAACCGAACCCTGGACCCTTTGGTCCGCAGGCCGACACTCTATCCACTGAGCCAAATTGGCTAGGGCAATTTCAGAAATTTAAAGTCTTATTTCTATCAGTTATTGGTTTGTGATATTTAGAAAATGATCCACATTCATTGAGTCCTGCTTCTCTTCGGTGTGAAATGGGGTTAATATCCAATCCTGAAATTGGATATTCAACATCAGAATTCAGAAATACACTAAGTGCCACATTGCAAAGTGCTTACCATAGTCTCTGGCATAAGGCATATACTTAATAAATGTTAGATTAATTCTTCCGTGACTGAATTATGATCTGGTCCATTCTATTCCTGGAACATTACTGGCATTTTAGAATCCTATATTTTTGGTCAATTACTGTTTTCATAAGTCCCTACCAGTAATTTTTCCAAAGAAGAATAATTGTTCTAAACTTTTGACTTCAAGACATCTGATAATGCTCTCTGTGCAAAGGATGAAGTCTTACTGTGAAGTTGTGATTAAGGCCCTTCACAATGAGGAAAAATCTGCCTGTGCGAATCCTCCCTGCCCTGCCGGCACTTCCTATGCCTCAGCTACCTGGGCTGAAAATGTTTCAAGCATGCAAACATTTTCTCATGGTGACTCCCTATTTTCATTCTTCACCTTATATTCACTGCTTAATCTGAGTTCAAGAATCATCTTGTTACTGCCTTCCCAGACACACACAATGGTTTCTTCTCTGCATTGATAACCACCTGTTTTGTAGGAAAGAACATACAATGATATTTGTACTTTAATTGCTTAGAAACATGTGTATCTTTTAATGAGAATGTCACTCATTGAGGGCAGAGCACATATCTTTCTCACCAATGCTTGTGTCTTATTATTTGTATGTTCAAAGAAGATGGAAGTGAGGAATATGTCGAAATTTCATGGTGTCTTCACAAAGAATATTCCAGGAAAATCTGCATTTTCCTCCGTCTCTGTGAGTAAGAAGTGATGTCTCTGGTTGTCTTCCCAGGTGTGACTGCCTCAAACCACACTGGTGTGAGCCACACAGTCTTCTACTTGCTGGGCATCCCTGGCCTTGAGGACCAGCACGTGTGGATTTCCATCCCCTCCTTCGTTTCCTATGTCATTGCCTTGCTGGGGAACAGTCTGCTCGTCTTCCTTATCCTCACCAAGCCCAGCCTCCATGAACCCATGTACCTGTTCCTCTGCATGCTGGCTGGAGCAGACGTTGTCCTCTCCACGTGCACAGTGCCTCAGGCCTTGGCCATCTTCTGGTTCCATGCTGGGGAGATCTCCCTGGATCGCTGCATCGCTCAACTCTTCTTCATCCACTGCACTTACATCTCTGAGTCAGGGATCCTGCTGGTAATGGCATTTGACCGCTACATTGCCATATGCTACCCGCTGAGATACACAGCTATCCTTACACATGCGCTGATTGGGAAAATTGGTCTGACTATCTTTCTGAGAAGTTTTGGTACCATATTTCCCATAATATTTCTTCTGAAAAGACTGACTTTTTGCAAAAGTAACATTCTTCCACACACTGTTTGTGAGCACATGGGGTTGGCCAAATTTTCCTGTGATGACATACGAGTAAACATCTGGTATGGACTTTTTCTTCTTATATCAACAATTGCTTTAGATGTTTTTCTAATCATTGTTTCATATATGCGTATTCTCCATGCTGCCTTTCGCATCCCTTCCCGAGATGCTCGCCACAAAGCGCTCAACACCTGTGGCTCCCACGTCTGTGTCATTATCCTCTTTTATGGGCCTGGGATCTTCTCAGTTCTCACTCAGAGCTTTGGGCGCCACATTTCACCCCATATCCACATCCTGCTGGCCAATGTCTGCATTCTGGCTCCTCCTATGCTGAATCCCATCATTTATGGAATTAAGACCAAACAGATCCGGGACCAGGTGACTCATCTTATTTTCAAAACAGATATGACTTTGGGAATGGAAACCAGACTAGTTTTCTCAACATTTCTAGTCATACATTGAGGTAAGATTTAGAAGCTTCTAGTAGGTTGGGGACAGCTGAGACTACATATCTATGTAATCTATAGACTACCTCACTGAGTATATGTTTCTGGAGCAAGCCCACAGGGGAGCTTGGGACATGCTTTTCAAAGTCTCTGATCAATACTAAGAGATCAATTTTTTTGTGGCTCAGTAAGCTTTCTCACTCATAGTCTGATAAGTAAACCACTCCTAGTCTATAGCCTTAGATAGGTATTTGGAAAGAGATGAATTGTTGTAAATTACTGGACTATTTTTTATTGGTTTGTTTTATGCCTTGCTGTGGTGAAATAGTTCCCATTTGTCTTATCTACATTGGGTTGTTACTCTAAATATTATTACCTTTGCCATCTCTATCATAAAGTTTTATTCTTTACAGGATCACCTCCATCTGTATACATTCCATTATTTGTCCTGAAATTTTTTTTAATTAAATCTTTATTATTCAGATTATTACATTTGTTCCTCTTTTTTCCCCCCCATATCTCCCCTCCTCCCAGTTCCCACCCCACCATCCGCCCTTACTCCCCACCCACTGTCCTCATCCATAGGTGCACGATTTTTGTCCAGTCTCTTCCCGAATCTCCCACACCCCTTTCCCCCCCAAGAATAGTCAGTCCATTCCCTTTCTATGTCCCTGATTCTATTATAATCAACAGTTCATTCTGTTCATCAGATTATTTATTCACTTGATTCTTAGATTCACTTGTTGATAGATGCATATTTGTTGTTCATAATTTGTATCTTTACCTTTTTCTTCCTCTTCCTCTTCTTAAAGGATACCTTTCAGCATTTCATATAATACTGGTTTGGTGGTGATGAACTCCTTTAGCTTTTCCTTATCTGTGAAGCTCTTTATCTGACCTTCAATTCTGAATGATAGCTTTGCTGGATAAAGTAATCTTGGTTGTAGGTTCTTGGTATTCATCACTTTGAATATTTCTTGCCACTCCCTTCTGGCCTGCAAAGTTTCTGTTGAGAAATCAGCTGACAGTCATATGGGTATTCCCTTGTAGGTAACTGGGTTTCTTTCTCTTGCTGCTTTTAAGATTCTCTCTTTGTCTTTTGCTCTTGGCATTTTAATTATGATGTGTCTTGGTGTGGTCCTCTTTGGATTCCTTTTGTTTGGGGTTCTCCGCGCTTCTTGGACCTGTAAGTCCATTTCTTTCACCAGGTGGGGGAAGTTTTCTGTCATTATTTCTTCAAATAGGTTTTCAATATCTTGGTCTCTCTCATCTTCTGGCACCCCTATAATTCTGATGTTGGTACACTTGAAGCTGTCCCAGAGGCTCCTTACACTATCCTCGCATTTTTGGATTCTTTTTTCATTTTGCTTTTCCCGTTGGGTGTTTTTTGCTTCCTCGCATTTCAAATCATTGACTTTATTCTTGCGCTTCTCTGGTCTGCTGTTGGGAGTCTGTATATTATTCGTTATTTCAGTCCGTGTATGCTTAATTTGTAGTTGGTTCCCCAATATAAGATCGAGGGTCTCATTAGTTTTCTTGTAGATCTCATTAAGTTTATCGGCGGCTTCTAAACAGTTCTTGAGAGACCTTAAAAGTGTGGTTCTGAACTCTATATCTTCCATTGACAATTTTGTCCTGTTTCTTTGTCTCCGCATTTTGTTATGCTTCCTTGGTGCACCCCCTAGTGGTCTTTGTTCGCAGTCTTATAGTTAAACCTTGATTGTTGTAGCTAATCCCAGGGAGGGTTTGACCTCCAGGCCAAGTGGCTATGAGAATCAGCTGTGTCAGCAGTGAGAGAACTTCTGTCCTCTAGGGAGGTGCTAATCTAGCCTTTGCCTGAGGCTATCCGGCAAATGCCTCTGTGCAGGGCTCGGGTGGGTGGGGCGGGTCTCACAGGATCAACAGGGTGGGCCGGAGAGAGCAGTTATGGCGGCTCTCAGTCCTGTCCCCAGGGGTTCTGCCTCTCTGAGTCCCAGCACCCGCTGCAAAGCTCGGAGAGAAAGCTGCACTCGCTCTGACCGAAGCCAGACAGTCCCGCTTCTCCCGTTTGAGTCTGGGTCCCTAAAGACTCGGCTGTATCTGGAGCTCAGAGTCTGGGACTCCCTCCCAATTGAAAACAACAACCGCGCCCTCCGCCGCCAGCCTGCTCCGCGCACTCCGCACCTCAGAATTTGACTTCAGCACTGTGCCTCCTCTGAGCGTCCGTATGTGTTTCTCTTTCCTCCTAGTTGTAGGACTTCCACTCAGCCAGCATTCCTGTGGTTCTGGGTGATGTCCCTTCCGTCTTTTAGTTTTACTTTTGAAGTAGTTGTTCAAAGCAGCAAACTCCGGAGTTAACCTATGCCGCCATCTTATCTTGGTTCTCTCTCTGCCCTTGTCCTGAAATTTAAAGAAAGGAAGAGAGGGAAGCAGGCACAAACCTCTGGCACCCCCATTCTCCTATAGCCTTTCCTTTGCTTTTCTGTTTCTTCTTCCTTTTTTTCTTTCTTCCTCTTCCTCTTCATCCTTTCCTCCTCTACCTCCTACTCCATCACATCTTCCTCTTTCTAGTCTTCTTTCTCACTCTCCATCACAGTAAAAGACTTTGAAAGAGTTGTCTACACATTCAGGAATCAATATCTTTCTCTATTTTTCTTCCTCTCACACCAGTCAGACAGTTTTCCTATGCCATGGCACGGCCTGTCGCAGTAACCTCCACATTACTGAATCCAATGGTCAATACTCAATCTACATCGTTCATGACACATCAGCACCGTCTGACACAGTGAAACATTCTCTCATTCTAGAAACTCCTCATTCATTCCATCTTAGTGTATTAGACATAAAATGTGTACAAAATCCCAGTTTTCATCACAGAGATATTCCCAGCTAATATAATTTTATAGAAGGTCACAATATATTTTCTACTATGTATGTGTGTGCAGGTAAACAAAAACTTTTAGTGCGCCAATATTCCACCTACTCTTCTTAAATGCACCTTTCTCAATTAGCAAAGTAACGTGGACATAATCCCATGCCAAAACTATATATCTCTGTAGGCATTTTTATCACCTCTCTATTTTACTTGTATAAGAATATGCTACATATCAATTATCCAAGTATACTCTTTTTTTAAAATCCAAGTATACTCTTAAAATGCATTTATTTATCCTGTGTCATTGTAATTATTTATTCACTGTTCATTTCTCAATTGAGAACAAGCTTGGCATTCTATATTTTTCTTCTCTAGTGTCTATTATGTCATCTGAAAGGGTAGGCACTAAATCAAGATGTTTAAAATACATTTTTTTTGTAAACTGTAAAACTATGAAATTTTCACTTGAAATAAATTGGAGATAATAAGATGCATAAAGAAGTCACATTTATCACTTCTGTTAGTGTGATTTATCTTTTGTTTAAAAATTTGTTTACGTCTGAAATTTTTACGTATTTTTTCACATAGATTACATTTATAATCTATGCAAAATCTATTTGTATTTTTAAAATATCAAACTATTTTTTCACATAGATTTATATATTTAGCATAAGTATTTATTATATTTTTAATGCATTTTTAGCTGGCTATAAAATATACTTGTTTATGGATGTAATTTGCATGTAATTTACCTAAACCATTTCATCATTATTATTATTTTTATTTTTTAATATATATTTATTATTGATTTCAGAGAGGAAGGGAGAGAGATGGAAACATCAATGAGAATCATTGATTGGCTGCCTCCTACACACCCCCTACTAGGGGGATCAAACCCAGGCAATGTGCCCTTGGTTGGAATGGAACCTGGGTCCCTTTAGGCCACAGGCTGACACTCTATTCGCTAAGCCAAACTGGCGAGGGCCATTTCATTATTATTAACATGCAGTATATTTCACATTTTTCATTTGTTTAAGAACATAATGTTTATTAAAACATTTTCTCATTTTTCCTGTCCATGAATTTTAGTTATACACAAGTCCTTAAATAGTATGTTGACAAACTTATTTTTCTTTGTTTCCTTTGTGTTCCTCAGAAGTGTTTCAAAATCAAACAAGAATTATTTTATTGTAAAATTTTGCTTCTACTTAATTGAGCACCTGAATAATTACAGGCCATATTTCAAAAATATTTGTTGTTTGTTTCAGCAGAAATACAAAATAAAGAAGCATTTTAATGACCACTAGTCATGCCCATTAATACAATATTTTGTAATCACAAAATGTCTGTCATTTAAGCTTATTTCCACATAACTGCTTCAGCTCCGTGGCTGCTGGCTGCCATCTTGGTTGGGTTAATTTGCATATAGTCACTCTGATTGGCTGGTGGGCGTGGCTTAAGGCATAGCGAAGGTATGGTCAATTTGCATGTTTGTATTTTATTAGATTAGATTTACATCTAAATAATTGACAGTGTAAAAATTGTATGAACATAACCAATAATACCATTTACTATATTTTGTGTTCTTGTGGTTTACTATAGGGAAGATTCTTGAAAACTTTTATTGCATCTATGTGATTGGTCCATGTCAGGTTGAATGTGTTTTTTATGTGCAAAAATTTTTCAAATGTACCTCTCAGGATAATTTGTGTTTTCCAAAAATTGACTGGAATCTAATAATGTAATATTACATATAGAAAGCCTTAAAGACTCCACCAAAAAAGTATTAGAACTAATCGACAAATTCAGTAAAATTACAGGATAGAAAATTAATATACAAAAATCTGTTGTTTTATAAACTAATAACAAAATATCAGAAAGAGAAATTAAGAAAACAATCTCATTTACAAATGCATCAAGAAGAATAAAATATGCAGCAATACATTTAGCCAAGCAGGTAAAAGACCCGTACCCTGAACTACAAGACATCGGTAAAAGAAATTGAAGAAGCCATAAATAAATAAAAAACTATAATGTACTCACGGGTTGGAAAAATTAATATTGTTAAAATGTTTATGCTACCCAAAGGGATCTACAGATTCAATGCAATTCCTATAAAATTCCAATGGCTTTTTTCATAGAAATAGAAAAACAATCCTAAGATGAGTATGAAATCACAAAAGCCAAAGCAATCTTGAGAAAAAAGAACTGGGAGGCGTCGGGCTCCTTGCTTTCAAACTATACTACAAAGCTCTAGTGATCAAAAAGTATTTTCCTGACATGAAAACAGAAACATAGATCAATGAAAAGTTCATTCAGGTCAATTAATTTGCGCCAAAGGAGCCAATAATATAAAATGGAGAAAGGACAGTTTGTTCAATAAGTGGTTTTGGGAAAACCACAGTCACGCAAATGGATCAAACTGTACCACCATACACAAATATTGACTAAAAATGGATTAAAGAATTGGACATAAGACTTGATACCATAACATTTCTAGAAGAAAACTTATGCAGTAAGATTCTTGACATAGGTCTTGGCAATAAATTTTGAATCTGACTCCAAAAGCAAAGGTAAGAAAAGCAAAAAATAAACAACTAGAACTACACCAAACTAAAAAGCTTCTGTACAGGAAAGGAAACCATAAAAAAGAAAAGAAAAGGCAACCTACTAAGTGAGAGAAAATATTTGCAAATCAGGTGTCTGATAAGGGGTTAATGTTTAAAAAAATATAAAGAACTCATACAATGCAAGAGTAAGACACTCCTTCCTCCACTGCAAACAATTCCATTAAAAAATAGGCAGAGGATCTGAATAGACATTTTCCCAAAGAAGATATGCATATAGCCAATAGGTACATGAAAAAGTGCTCAACATCACTAATCATCAGGGAAATGCAAATGGAAACCACAATATGACGTCACCTCACTTCTGTTAGAATGGCTATTATCAAAAGCCAAGAAATAACAAGTATTGAAAAGGATGTGGAGAAAAGTGAATCTTTGTGCACTGTTGATGGGAATGTTAGTGGGTCCAGTCTCTATGGAAAATGGTTTGAAGGTTCCTCAAAAAATTAAAAATAGAGCTACAGTATGATTGTGTAATTCCACTTCTGGGTATATATGTGAAGAAAACAAAAACAATAATTCAAATAGATATCTGCACCTCCATCTTCATTGCAGCATTATTTACAATAGGAAACCTATGGAAATAACCTACATGTCCATCAATGAATAAATGGATAAAGAAAATATGATATATGTATATATATGAAATAAATAATGTATATATGAATTAAACCTTGTGACATGAATGGACTTTGAGGGCATTATGCTAAGTGAAATAAATCAGAGAAAAACAAATACCTTATGATCTCACTTATATGTGGAATCTAAAATCTGCTCTCTGCCGCCCCCCACCCCCCAGCCCCATAAAAACGAGCTCATAGGTAAAGAGAACTGATTAGAGGTTGCCACAGGTCGGGGGGGGGTGAGAGGAGTGGGTGAAATGGGTGAAGAGTATCAAAAGGTACAAACTTCTAGTTATAAAATAAATGTCATGTGATATAATTATACCATGGTTAATAATACTGCATTGCATATTTGAAAGTTGCTAAGAGGGTAGATCTTAAAACTTCATTACAAGAAATAAACTTTTTATATCTATGAATAATGTCAAAAGCTTGCTAGACTTACTGTGGTTATCATTTAAAAATGTATAAATATGGAACCAGTATGTTGTGCATCTGAAACTAATATAATGAAAAGATATTTTGAAAATCACAATTTACACCTGGCTGGTGTCACTCAGTGGTTGAGTATTGACCTATGAACCAAGAGGTCACAGTTCGATTTCTGGTCAGGGCACATACCCTGGTTGCAGGTTTGATCACCATTGTGGGTGTGCAGGAGGCAATCAATCAGTGATTCTCTCTCATCATTGATGTTTCTATCTCTCTCTCCCTCTCCTTCCCTCTCTTAAAGCAATAAAAATATATTAAAAAAACAAAAGCCACAATTTACTTCTATATTCTCCTCCCCAAATCTCTTAACTTCAGTATAATAATGGACACTAGACAAATATCAATTGAGGGACATATTATACTGATTAAAACTGTAAGATCCTCAAAAACAAGGAAAATCTGAGGAATGGTTATAGCCAAGCATCCCAAAGAGAGTGACTACTAAATATAATGTGGTATCTTGAAGGGATCCTGGAATAGCAAGTGGACATCAGGTAAAATTTCAGGAAGTCTGGATGATAGTTAATATAATGTATTAGTACTAGTTTATTAATTGTAGCAAGTGTATTATACTAAGGTGACATGTTAACTGCGTTGGTGGTAGCTGTGTACTATGCATTTTTTCTTTAAAGCTGTTCTAAAAAGTAAATTTATAAACAATTTTATTTTATTTTATTTATTTATTTTTAAAATATATTTTATTGGTTTTTTACAGAGAGGAAGGGAGAAGGATAGAGAGTCAGAAACATCGATGAGAGAGAAACATCGGTCAGCTGCCTCCTGCACACTCCCCACTGGGTATGTGCCCGCAACCCAGGTACATGCCCTTGACCAGAATCGAATCTGGGACCCTTGAGTCCGCAGGCTGACGCTCTATCCACTGAGCCAAACCAGTTAGGGCATAAAAAACAATTTTATATTGATTTTCAATTTATATGTTTGATTCATGATGAGATCAATAATCCTCATAAAATTCACAATAGAACCACTATAGGTCCAGCTATTCCCAATTCTGGGTATATATCCAAAGAACTATAGTCAGGCTAAGAGATATTTGCCCTTCAATGAATTTTGTAGGAAATTGAATAATACAACTCAATTCTTATTAATGCTTCTTTTTTCTTTTAAATATATTTTATTGATTTCTCACAGAGAGGAAAGGAGAGGGTTAGAGAGTTAGAAACATCAATCAGCTGCCTCCTGCACACTCCCCACTGGGTATGTGCCTGCAACCAAGGTACATGCCCTTGACCAGAATCGAACCTGGGACCCTTGAGTCCACAGGCCGACGCTCTATCCACTGAGCCAAACCGGTTAGGGCAATGCTTCTTTTTCAATTGAAATACTCTGATGGGACAGTTTGTTCTAATACTATGTTATAAAGCAGTGATTTTCAACTTTTTCATCTCATGGCACACATAAAGTAATTACTAAAATTCTGCAGCACACCAAAAATATATATATTTTGCTGATCTGACAAAAAATAGGTATCATTTTGATGTACTTGCACCGGACAGCTATTGTGTTGGCTGTTGTCATTTCTTAATTTGACAGTCTAAGGGAAAAGAGGTCAGTGCCCTGGACTAAATAGTCAGGTATTGCCCGTTTTAAAATTCTGTTAATATAGTTCAATAATCCCCTCTGCTGACACATTCGCAGTGCCCCCAATTTGAAGCAAATCAACAGTAACAATTGTCAAATCCATGGAATAAGAAGTTGAAATTCATAGTTACCATAATGTGAACTAGTGTGAGGAGACAAATCTCAAAAATTGGGATTTAAGAATTTTCTAATAAGAGTCTACTGGTCACATGAAAGTTATGGCTGTTAATTTAAACTTATTGAAACTGAGAAGAGAGAGGTGTATTTAACTTTACAAGAAAGTGCAATGTATTTCTGAGCATTTATTGGTCATTTTGGAATAATTGATCTTAGAATTTCTAGGAAATATAAAATTTAGCAAATATCACCTACTTGACTATAAAGTATTATACAAAGCGGAATTGTGTCTTGAGACGGTCACAATAGCTTCTCACAAGTCTGATTACTTCTGAATTCTGTACATGCTGCTGTCTTAATAGATACTCATTTGGACTCCTTAAACATTGAGTGTGAGATGCACAAATGTGCTAATTCTATCCACAAACACATGCATGAATAATAAAGTGCATTAATTTTATAGAATTATTTAACTAATAAAAGTAAGATTTTTAGGAGAGCATGAAGACTGGATGATAAAAATTTTTCTGTATGTATTTATATTAAGAAATACCCCTTTTTTCATAAAGGTGGGATTACTTTGTTTTTCCTGTCTTTATTATCTGATTTTTAAACAATAAGGTACATGATTACCTTTATAATCAGAATATAAAGTTATTTCCAAGTTGAAAAAAATTTCACACCATACATTCAGGATAAGTAAAATCTAAATTAAATAGTTACAAAAGAATATAAAGAAAACAGAATTTTTTTCCCAGCCACCATAAATGTAGAGTTTTGGTGGCCAAGTACTAAACCGAATGATACACTAAGCAGGCAAATGAAATGAAAATATGTCACAAATGTCAAGAGTGATTTCTTCTATATATTGTGCACAAATATTTATGTACCCTTAGGAAATAATTAAAACTCCTTATTGCCCTGGATGGTGTTGCTAAATGGTTTGATCGTCGGCCTGTGCACGGAAGTGTTGCAGGTTCAGTTCACAGTCAAGTGCACATACCTGGATTATGGTTTCGCTTTCTGCCCACTGGTGGGATGCGTGAGGGTGGCAGCCAGTAGATGTGTCTCTCTCACATCCATTTTTTTCTCTCCCTCTCTCCCTTTCGCTCTCTCTGAAAGCAATAGAAAAAAATATCCTCAGGTGAAGATTAACAAAAATCACACCAAAAACAAAAACAAAAAACACCCTCATTATTTATGAATACGAATCTTATGACCACTCCAGGGATGAATATAACTGCAACATCATCCTTTACATGAAAAATTGAAAATTATTTTTACATATTTCTTGCATGGATTAATATTAGAGATTGGCGCCGAAACCGGTTTGGCTCAGTGGATAGAGCGTCGGCCTGCGGACTGAAAGGTCCCAGGTTCGATTCCGGTCAAAGGCATGTACCTGGGTTGTGGGCATATCCCCAGTAGGAGATGTGCAGGAGGCAGCTGATCGATGTTTCTCTCTCATCGATGTTTCTAACTCTCTATCTCTCTCCCTTCCTCTCTGTAAAAAATCAAAAAAAAAATATTAGAGATTGGAAATAACTTTAATATTGATTTAGGTATTAAAACAGGCTTGCAGAAAAGCTGGTTTAGATGGGAGAGATTGTCTTATAGTAAAAACCATCATAAATGTGAACACTTGGTGTGGGATGGATTTCAGACATGTGAGGAGGAGAAGGAGATAAAATAGGAGAAGCTCTAGGGAGGGGGGAAATAGAGCTGAGAATAAGGCCATTTGGGAAGAGGATGAGGCTGTTGGAGACAGCTGTGCCCCTGGGGTCCTGATGTAAGTGCTTCCTTCAAGGGCTCTCATGAAAGAGAATAAATAGCTCAACTGCCTGGTCCCCAACAAACTGAATTCCATCTCCAATCTCACGTCTGTTCCTGAAGACTCAGTAAAAGCTGGTGAGTGAAATAGACATCTATGGGTGGAGTGGTTTCAGGATCAGGGTAAGGACTGAGCTGGCCAAGCCATACAGGTCAGAGGGAGGTTATTGATATATATGGATGCAGAAATATAAAGATGAGTGGCATCTTTCTGGTTGGTTACAGCATAAGTGGAGGGTAAGATGTGGGAAGGGAGGTTGAGAGTACAAGTATATGGGTAGCTGAGGTTAATGAAGTTTGGCAAATAAAGAGAAGTAGTCCTATATAATGAAAGGCTAATATGCAAATTGTCCCCTTGGGCAGGAGTTTGACTGGGCGGGAGTTAGACCTGACTGTGCAGCTTCCAACTGGCCAGATCAGAGCCCTGATCAGCCTTCCCGACCTCCCACAGCCCCTCCCCTCGCCAGCCAGGCCAAGGGACCCCACCTGTGCACGAATTTGTGCACCAGGACTCTAGTCCAATATATGACAAGTGTCCTAATAATGAAATGACATGAGAAAACAGAAAAGATATTGACTTAGACTGCAGACCCCTCTTGGAAAATATGAGAAGAGCCCTGAGAATGACAAGGATCTGTGCTGGCCTTCCCAAAGCAGGACTTGGGGAGTGAACCAGGACACCTTGGGCTGTTGTGAAAGGGGAATAGGGGGAAGAGCATTGAGTGGAGCACGTAGATAAACTTGTGTCAGACCAAAGTCACTCTACCTTGGACAGGGGACCAATCAAACAGGCATATCTTCAACCTTTGAGCTCCCTGGTTTCTCTCTCTGGCTCCAATGAACACAATTTCCTCTCCTGCTCCCTTTCCTCAAACACATGGCCATTACCAGCTTCTATAATCTTTCCTCCTTTCCAGCTCTGCATTTGTTGCTTTGTGTCTTCTGTGGCCTTTTCTTTCTTGCCATTTCCCCCCTTTACATTCCCAATCAGGTCTGTGGGAACACACACCAGCTCTCACATCCCTCTGGTACCATCCCACTTTTTTTTTCATGCAGGAAGTCAGCTGCCTTTACTGGAGAGAACTTTAAAAAAAATGTTATCTTTATTGTTGAAAGTATTACAGATGTCCCCCCTTTTCTTCCCATTGACTCCCTCCACCCCACACCCATCCCTTCCAGGCCTTCATCACATTATTGTCTGTGTTCATGGGCTATGTACATATGCATATAAATTCCCCAGTTAATCTCTCCCAACCCTCCTACCCCCTCTGAGATTTATCAGTCTGTTCCATGCTTCTATGTTTCTGGATCTATTTTGTTCATCAGTTAATTTTGTTCATTAGATCCCACATATGAGTGAGATCATGTGATACTTATTTTTCTCTGACTGGCTTATTTTGCTTAGCATCATACTCTTCAGGTCCTTCCATGCTGACTCAAAGGGTAAGAGATCCTTCTGTTTTATATATTCCAGGGTATAAATGTACCAAAGCTTTTTTATCCACTCCTCTACTGATGGCACTTGGGCTGTTTCCAGATCTTAGCTATTGTAAATTGCGCTGCTATGAACATAGGGGTGCATATGGTGCATATATTTCTTTCTGATTGGTGTTTCAGGTTTCTTAGGATATATTCCTTGAAGTGGGATCACTGGATCAAGTGGCAGTTCCATTTTTAATTTTTTGAGGAAACTCCATACTGTTTTCCATAGTGGTTGCACTAGTCTGCATTCCCACCAGCAATGTACAAGGGTTTCCTTTTCTCTACATCCTCGCCAGCACTTGTCGTTTGTTGATTTGTTGATGATAGCCATTCTGATATGGAGAGAACTTTTTCATAAAGCAGCCATATGCTCTGCAGGACACAGTACCCTAACTAGGTCAGATGATTGGGCCCTTTTGTAGGTGACTCTGATAACAGACCATGTTCCTCCAGCACTTGGAGGATGGTAATTGGTAATTTTCCCCAGAAAGGAAAATTATGGGCATCATGTGGGTAACTGGAGTGGAAGAAATAATGTTATTGAGCATGAGCTATAACTTAGCTACGGAGATAGATATTTTAAAATACTTTTTTATTAGGGGGAATTAACATATGTCTTCAGCTCTTCAACCTATCTGTTTACGTCAAACCTAAGTTCATAGGACTTGGTCAAATTCCGCCCCCTCTCCCCCCCATCTCCAGTTTGTAATATGGTACCTGAAAAACAGTTACTGCTTCCTAAATGACAGAGTTAACGAATGAATGAATGAATGAATGCACACTAAGAACTAAATGATAGAATTTCCACCCAAAGAAAAAGCTTTAAAATATCATGCACAACGCCTCCCAGCAGCAATGCCTTCCTTTAAAATTTTAGTCATTTATAAACTTAGTTCCTTAAGGTGTGAGCATGAGCAGTGCCTCACCTCAGGCACATAGGCCCTATTAATGCTACCTCTTAAAGTTCCCTTGATTCTCTTCACAAGCAAGCAGATTGTATATGGTGAAGTCAGAGGGATTTCAAATCTCATTTCCGTCAATTATACCAAATTTGTCTGAACAAACATCTACCCTGCTTTTTTCAGTATTCCCTATGCACAGCCACCCAGAGCTGAACATTGTTTCACAAAGATGCTATACTTTGTTTTGAATACCCACGTTTTCTTTTGTTGTTTCTCTTTATTTTCTTTCTTTTCTGTATGATAAAGTACCCACCACAAAGCTAAGTTCAAGTTCTTCACGTTCAAGAAACACTTGTTACAGCCTTTCCAGATACATAGAATAATTCCCTTTTGTCTTTTCATAATCCTCTGTTGGTAGGAGAAATACATACAATAAAATGTTTTATTTGATTAGCTGGGAATATGTATACCTTTTAATCAGACTGTCACTCATTAATGCAGAGGCTATAATCTATTATCTTATATGTTTCTTTTTATTTGCATGTTCAAAGAAGAAGGAATATGTCAAAAGGTCTTGTGCCTTCAGAAAGAATACTACAAGGAATACTGTGTTTTCCTGTGTCTGTGAATAAGAAGTGATGCCTGTGGTGGTCTCCCCACATGTGACTACCTTAAACCACACTGGTGTTAGCCACATTGTGTTCCACTTGCTGGGCATCCCTGGCCTTGAGGACCAGCACATGTGGATTTCCATCCCCTTCTTCATTTCCTATGTCATTGCCCTGCTTGGGAATAGCCTGCTCATCATTGTTATCCTCACAAAGAGCAGCCTCCATGAACCCATGTACCTCTTCCTCTGCATGCTGGCCGGAGCAGACATTGTCCTCTCCACGTGCACAGTGCCTCAGGCCTTGGCCATCTTCTGGTTCCATGCTGGGGAGATCTCCCTGGATCGCTGCATCGCTCAATTCTTCATCATCCACTGCACTTTCATCTCTGAGTCAGGGATCCTGCTGGTGATGGCATTTGATCGTTACATTGCCATATGCTACCCACTGAGATACACAGCTATTCTTACCTATACACTGATTGGGAAAATTGGTGTTACCATCTTTTTGAGAAGTTATTGTACAATTTTCCCCATAATATTTCTTTTGAAAAGGTTGACTTTCTGCCAAAATAATATTATTCCGCATACCTTTTGTGAACACATCGGCTTAGCCAAATATGCTTGTAATGACATTCGAGTGAACATCTGGTACGGACTTTTTGTAATAATAACGACGGTGGTTTTAGATGCCCTGTTAATTTTTGTTTCCTATGTGTTGATTCTCCATGCTATCTTCCACATGTCTTCCCAAGATGCTCGTCAGAAAGCTCTCAACACATGTGGTTCCCATGTCTGCATCATCATCCTCTTTTATGGGCCTGCCATCTTCACTACTCTTACTCAGCGGTTTGGACGCCACATTCCTCCTCATATCCACATTTTGCTTGCTAATGTCTGCATTCTGGTTCCACCTATGCTGAATCCCATCATATATGGGATCAAGGCCAAGCAAATCCGAGAGCAGGCTGTTCACATGTTTTTCCCAAAGCAGGAATAACTTTGGAAAAGGACCAGAGTTTTCAGCATCTATAGCTACTCATGGTGTGATCTATGGAAGTGGTGGATGGAAATATTGGTGGTAAACTGGAAATACTAGGAAACACTAGGAAATAGCTCGAAGATGGTGTTTTTTTTATTTTTATTTTTTATTTTATTTATTTTATTTTTATTTCTAAAAAAATATATTTTATTGATTTTTTACAGAGAAGAAGGGAGAGGGACGGAGAGTTAGAAACATTGATGAGAGAGATTGATCAGCTGCCTCCTGCACGCCCCCCACTAGGGATGTGCCCGCAACCAGGGTACATGCCCTTGACCGGAATCGAACCCGGGACCTTTGAGTCTGCAGGCCGACGCTCTATCCACTGAGCCAAACCGGTTCGGCTTGTTTTGTTTTTTATAACTTTTTTTAAAAAAATATATTTTATTGATTTTTTTGCAGAGAGGAAGGGAGAGAGATAGAGAGTTAGAAACACTGATGAGAGAGAAACATCAATCAGCTGCCTCCTGCACATCTCTTACTGGGGATTGTGCCTGCAACCCAGGTACATGCCCCCAGCTGGAATTGAACCTGGGACCCTTCAGTCTGCAGGCCAATGCTCTATCCACTGAGCCAAACCAGTTAGGGCAAAGAAGATTGTGTTTTTGAAGCAAATTCACCAAATATGTTATAGGATATTAATATTCAACTGCCAATGAAGAGGGGGGGGGGTGGGCATGGTTTGCTTTCTACAAGTTTCCTAATCCTCTTAGTTGCTTTTTCTTACTAATTTAAAAATAACCAACCTTATTTTAAGGACAAAGCACTTAAAATTCTTTTTAAAAAAAATCCTCACGCAAGGATATTTCCTATCGATTTTTAGAAAGAGTGGAAGGGAGGGAAGAAGGGGGAAGAAGAGGAAGAGAGAGAGAAAGTGAGAGAGAGAGAGAAAGGGGGAGAAAAAGGGAGAGAGGTGAGTGAAGTAGCATGAGAGAACTTGTGGTAATAGAACACTTCTCTAAATTGAATGCAGTGGTACTTACATAAATCTACACATATGATAATATTGCATAGAACTACACACACACAATAAATACATTTAAAATTGTTGATATTTAAATAAGATATGTGGATTTTACCAGTGTCACTTGGTTTAGATATTGTACTCTAGTTATATAAGATATTACTATTGGGGAAAATTGAGTGAATGGTACAAGGGATTACCCTTTACAGTGTTGGTTTTTTTTGTTTGTTTGTTTGTGTGTGTGTGTGTGTGTGTGTGTGTGTGTGTGTGTGTTTACAACCACCTGTGAATCTATAACTATTTCAAACTATTTTACAAAGCTACAGTAATCAGATAATGTGGTACTGGCATAAAAACAGTCACATAGATCAATGGAACAGAACACACAGAAAGAAGTAAACTCTCACACATATGGTGAACTAATATTTGACAAGGGAACCAAGGATAATTATTGGGGAAAGGATGGTCTTTTAAATAAATGTTCATAAAACTGGATAATCACGGAAGAATGTAAATGGACCCCTAACTTACACCACTCAAAACAAAATGAACTGAAAATGAATTAAAAACCTAAACATCAGACCTGAAAGCATAAAACTCCTAAAAGAAAATGGAAGAAAAAAGCTCCTTGACATAGCGTCTGCCAATGATATTTTGGATATGATATCAAAAGCACAGCAACAAAAGCAAAATCAATAAGGGGGAACTATGTTAAACTAAAGGGCTTTGCATTGGAAAAGAAACGATCAACGTAATAAATAAGAAACCTATGGCATTAGAGAAAATATTTGCAAACATATACCTGATAAGGGGTTAATATGCAAAATATATAAGGAACTCATACAATTCAAGAGCAAAACACCCACACAACCTAATTAAAATGGTCTGAAGATCTGGAGAAACAGTTTTCAATTTAAAAAATTTTTTTTATTGATTTGAGAGAGAGAGAGAGGAAGGGAAAGGGAGAGAAGCATTGATTGACTGGCTGCCCCCCCCTCGCCCCCCCCCCCCCCCCCGCTCCGATTCCAGCTCTGACCAGGAATCAAACTGGTGACCTGTAGCTGCATGAGATGATGTTGAGCCATGCTGGCCAGGGCTAGACAGTTTTTTTTAAAAGAAGACATATAGCCCTTGCTGATTTTGCTCAGTGGATAGAGCGTCGGCCTGTGGACTGAAGGGTCCCAGATTTGATTCTGGTCAAGGGCATGTGCCCTGACCAGGAATTGAACCGTGACCTCCTGGTTCATAGGTCGATGCTCAACCACTGAGCCCTCTGCCTGGACTATTATTGATATTTTTAATCTTTTTCCTCCTCCTCCTCCTCCTCCACCTCCTCCTTCTTCTCCTCCTCCTCTTTCCCCTCCTCCTTCTTCTGGAAGACTCTTTAAGTTTAACATTTCTTGTAATACTGGTTTGGTGGTAATAACCTCCTTTAGCTTTTTTGTCTGGGAAGCTCTTTATCTATCCTTCTATTTTAAATGATAGCTTTGTTAGGTAGAGTAATCTTGGTTGTAGGTCTTTGCTTTTCATCACTTTGAATCGTTTGTGCCACTCCCTTCTGGCCTGCAAAGTTTCTGTTGAGAAATCAGCTGAGAGTTTTATGGAAGCTCTCTTATAGGTAACTAACTGCTTTTCTCTTGCTGCTTTTAAGATTCTCTGTTTGTCTTTGACCTTTGGCATTTTAATTATGGTGTGTCTTGGTGTGAGCCTCTATAAATTCTTGTTTGGGACTGCACTTACTGGACTTGTACATCTTTTCATAATTATTTTTTCAAATGTTTTAAATCCCTTGCTCAATCTGTTCTCATTCTAGTACCCATATGATACAAATGTTGGCACACTTGAAGTTGTCCCAGAGGCTCTTTAAACTATTCTAATTTTTAAAAACTTTTTTATTTTTGATGTCTTTATTTTTTTTTCCTGCTTCCTTAACCTCTGCTTCATTTACTCTATTGTTGATTTCCTGTAAGGTATTCTTAATTTTAGTTAATGTAGTCTTCATTTCTGACTTGTTCTTTTTGATATTTTGTATTTTCATTTTTATGTTTCCCTATCTCTTTGTTGAAATTCTCCCTAAGTTCATCTACTCTTCCCTTAAGTTTATTGAGCATCTTTATAACCATTTTTAAAACTCTGCATATGTTAGATTGCTTGTCTCTGTTTTGTTTAGTTGTTTTTTTTCTAGAGATTTTTTTCTGCTCAAACTGTATACCTTTTATTTTATTTAGTTCTTTTAAAAAATAGTTTACGTCTCCATTCACCTACTGAAGGACACTAATCACGTCCAAGTTTTGACAATTATAAATGAAGCTGTAATAAATTTTGTGTGCCGGTGTTTGAGTAAATATACATTTTCAATTTACATAAGCTAATATGATTTCTGCATTGCATGGTAAGAGTAAAATTAGTTTTTAAAATCAATAAAACAGAACACAGAGTTTAGAAACAAACCCACACACGTGGCAAGTTTATTTAACAAAGATACAAAAGCAACAATAGAGAAAGGATATCCTTTTCAGCAAATAGTGCTTGAACATTTAGATATCCATCTGCAAAATAATGACCTTCAATTCATGCTTCAAACTCCCTGCAAATATCAACTCAAAATGAATCATTGAACTAGGTAAAGACCTGAAACTATAAAACTTCTAAAAGAAGTCAGAACACTTTTGTCACCTAGAATTATACACATGAATCTGGGAACATCAAAACATCCTATATAATAAAAGCCTAATATGCTAAGTGTTTGGTCGTCTGGTCGTCTGTTCAACCAATCAAAGCGTAATATGCTAATGATATGTTAAGGCCGCTCAATTGCTTGCTATGATGTGCACTGACCATTAGGGGGCAAACAGTTGACTGGTTGACCAGTCGCTATGACATGCACTGACCACCAGGGAGCAGACACTCCAACCGGTAAGTTAGCTTGCTGCTGGAGTCTGGCTGATTAGGACTGAACCATGGGCTAGACATGCCCTAGAGCCCCCCCCCCCCCCCCCCCCCGCCCTAGTCCCTCCCTGGCAGGCAAACCTCCTGCATCCCTCCCTGGCCTCAATCATGTACCGGTGGGGTCCCTCGGCCTGGTCTATGCCCACTTGCAATCCAGGACCTCTCGGATGTCAGAGAGCTGGTTTCAGCCCAATCCCATTCAATGCAGGACTTGCCCCCTGGTGGTCAGTGTACTCCCACAGGGGGAGCACCACTCAGCCAGAAGCCTGGCTCAGGGCTGGCAAGCCTCTCCTGCCTCTGCGGCAGTGCTAAGGATGTCCGACTGACGGACATCCCCTGAGGGCTCCCAGACTGCGAGAGGGCGCAGGCCAGACTGAGGGAAGCCCCACTCCCTGAGTGCATGAATTTTGTGCACCAGGCCTCTAGTGATGTATAAAATAAAATATCATCAAAATTAATAATTTATCCTGCTTGAAAGACACTATTAAGGAAGTGGAAAGAGTCATAGAATGAGAGATATTATGTTCAAATCATAGATCACACAGAGGGCTTGTATCCAGAGTAAAGAACTCATAAAACTTAATAATTAGAGAAGAAACTTCAATAAAAATGGCTGAAATATTTGTACATAAAGAAAATGTACATATAGCAAATAAGTACTTGAAAACATGCTTAACACCACTAATTATAATGAAAATGTAAATTAAACTGCAATGATGAAGCTTTAACAAGCTATTAGAATACTTACATTAAAAAAAGATAGTGTCAGGTTCTGATGAGGATGTGGAATAATGGCAGCTCATACATTGCTGGTGGAAATTCACAATAGTATAGGCACTTTGGAAAAGTTGGGCAATTTTTTAGTAAGTTAAACATATGCCTATGGTGTACACCTGAAACTAATACAAAAGGATATTGAATGCCAACTGTAATTGAAAAAAATTAAAAAAATTTAAAGTAATCTTAGCTGGCTTTAAAAAATATATTTTCTTATTGATTTCAGAGAGGAAGGGAGAGAGAGAGATAGAGAGAGAAAGAGAGAGACATCAATGATGAGAATCATTGATCAGCTGCCTCCTTCACGCACCCTACTGGGGATTGAGCCTACAACCCGGACATGTGTCCTGATCGGGAATCAAACCGTGATCTCCTGATTCATGGGTTGGCGCTCAACCACTGAACCATGTCAGCTGGGCTTAGCTGGCTTTTTAAATGTAGCAATTGATAAGTTGATCCAGCATTTATATGAGTATACTAAAGCCCTATTTTTGCTATAAACATTTTAAAAATAAAAAATAAATTTGGAGGACACTGCCCTGCCCCCATAACCAAATATGCTTATCCTATGACCTGGCAATCTTATTAGTCTTAGATTTTTAGCCACATGAAGTATAAATTTAATTTTCACTTCCAATAAAATATATGAATTTTTAAATTTAAACTCTTTATTGTTTAAAGTATTACATAAGTCTCCTTTTTCCCCCTTTGACCTCTCCCCAATTACTCTCACCCCCCAGAACATGCCCTCACCCCGCTAGTGTCTGTGTCCATTGGTTATGCTCATCTGCATGCATACAAGTCCTTTGGTTGATCTCTTTACCCGCCCCTCCCACCCCCTTCCCTCTGAGGTTGGACAGTCTGTTCAATGCTTCTATGTCTCTGTTGTTCATCAGTTTATGTTGCTCATTATATACCACAAATGAGTGAGATCATGTGATATTTATCTTTCTTCGACTGGCTTATTTCCCTTAGCATAATGCTCTCTAGGTCCATCCATGCTATGGCGAATGTTAAGAGTTTCTTTTTTTTTTTTTTATAGCAGTGTAGAATTCCATTGTGTAATGTACCACTGTTTTTTAATCCACTCATCTGCTGACGGGCACTTAGGTTGTTTCCAAATCTTAGCTATGGTGAATTGTGCTGCTATGAACATAGGGGTGCATAAATCCTTTCTTATTGGTATTTCTGATTTCTTGGGATATATTCCTAAAACTGGAATTACTGGGTCAAATGGGAGTTCCATTTTAAAAAAATATATTTTATTGATTTTTTACAGAGAGGAAGGGAGAGGCATAGAGAGTTAGAAGCATCAATGAGAGAGAAACATGGATCAGCTGCCTCCTGCACACCCCCTACTGGGGATTTGCCCGAGACCAAGGTACATGCCCTTGACCGGAATTGCACCTGGGACCTTTCAGTCTGCAGGCCAATGCTCTATCCACTGAGCCAAACCAGTCAGGGTGGGAGTTCCATTTTTAGTGTCTTGAGGAAGCTCCATACTCTTTTCCACAGTGGCTGTACCAATCTGCATTCCCACCAGCAGTGCAAGAGGCTTCCTTTTTCTCTGCATCCTCACCAGAGAATATCTAACTTGTCGTTTGTTGATGAAAGCCATTCTGACCACTGTGAGATAGTACCTCATTATCATTTCGATTTGCATCTTTCGGATGGTTAGTGACTTTGAGCATGTTTTCATATGTCTCTTGGCCTTCTGTATGTCTTCTTTTGAAAGGTGTCTATTTAGGTCCTTTGCCTATTTTTTGATTGGATT
Organism: Myotis daubentonii; assembly: GCF_963259705.1. Taxonomy (NCBI): domain Eukaryota; kingdom Metazoa; phylum Chordata; class Mammalia; order Chiroptera; family Vespertilionidae; genus Myotis; species Myotis daubentonii. Next base: position 44,196,051 of record NC_081848.1, read on the forward strand.
TTTTATCTTCCTTTTGTTAAGTTGTATGAGTTCTCTGTAACTTTTGGAGATTAGACCCTTATTGGAAATAACATTGACAAATATGTTCTCCCATGCAGTGGGCTTTCTTGTTGTTTTGTTGATGGTTTCTTTTGCTGTGTAGAGCTTTTTATTTTGATGTAGTCCTATTTTTTTAATCTTCTCCTTAGTTTCCATTGTCCTAGGAGCTGTATTGTAAAGATATTGCTACGACGTGTGTTTGATATTTTCTGCCTTTGGATTCTTCTAAGATTTTTATGGTTTCCAAGTCTTATGCTTAAGTCCTTTATCCATTTTGAGTTGATTTTTGTGTATGGTGTAAGTTGGTGTAATAGTTTCATTTTTTTTTGCATGTTATCTGTCCAATTTTCCCAACACCATTTATTGAAGAGACTGTCTTGATGCCATTGTATACACTTGCCTCCTTTGTAAATATTAATTGGGTATAATGACTTGGGTTGATTTCTGGGTTCTCTGTTCTGTTCCATTGGTCTCTATGTCTGTTCTTGTGCCAGCACCAGGCAGTTTTGAGAAGAGAGGCTTTGTAATGTAGCTTGATATCTTGTATTGTGATCCTTCCAACTTTGTTCTTCTTTCTCAGGATTGCTGCTGCTATTTGGGGTCTTTTTTTAATTCCATATGAATTTTTTTTGGAGAGTTTGTTCTAGGTCTGTGAAATATGGCATTAGTATTTTAATGGGGATTGTATTGAATCTATAGATTGCTTTGGGTAGTATGGACATTTTAGCAATTTTGATTCTACCAATCCATGAACACGGTATATTCTTCCATTAGTTCATGTCTACTTCTATCTCTTTCTTCAATGTCTTGTAGTTTTCTGAATACAGGTCTTTTACCTCCCAAATATATGAAATTATTATAGCTTTATTTTTAGTTACAAAAGCCTGAAAAATCCCAAATGTCCTTCAAATGGAAAATGGGTGAAATGCTATGGTTCATCCATCCATTGGAGTACTGCTGGCAATGGAAAGGAATGAACTACTAACACAAGTACGCCATGAATAAAATTTAAATGCATTATGCTAAATGAAACAACCTAGACCAAAAGGCAACATAAAGTATGACTCCATTTTTTTTTAAATTAAATCTTTATTGTTCAGATTATTACATTTGTTCCTCTTTCCCCCCCCCCCATAACTCCCCTCCTCCCAGTTCCCGCCCCACCCTCCGCCCTCACTCCCCACCCACTGTCCTCATCCATAGGTGCACGATTTTTGTCCAGTCTCTTCCCGAATCTCCCACACCCCTTTCCCCCCCAAGAATAGTTAGTCCATTCCCTTTCTATGTCCCTGATTCTATTATAATCACCAGTTCATTCTGTTCATCAGATTATTTATTCACTTGATTCTTAGATTCACTTGTTGATAGATGCATATTTGTTGTTCATAATTTGTATCTTTACCTTTTTCTTCCTCTTCCTCTTCTTAAAGGATACCTTTCAGCATTTCATATAATACTGGTTTGGTGGTGATGAACTCCTTTAGCTTTTCCTTATCTGTGAAGCTCTTTATCTGACCTTCAATTCTGAATGATAGCTTTGCTGGATAAAGTAATCTTGGTTGTAGGTTCTTGGTATTCATCACTTTGAATATTTCTTGCCACTCCCTTCTGGCCTGCAAAGTTTCTGTTGAGAAATCAGCTGACAGTCGTATGGGTATTCCCTTGTAGGTAACTGAGTTTCTTTCTCTTGCTGTTTTTAAGATTCTCTCTTTATCTTTTGCTCTTGGCATTTTAATTATGATGTGTCTTGGTGTGGTCCTCTTTGGATTCCTTTTGTTTGGGGTTCTCCGCGCTTCTTGGACCTGTAAGTCCATTTCTTTCACCAGGTGGGGGAAGTGTTCTGTCATTATTTCTTCAAATAGGTTTTCAATATCTTGCTCTCTCTCATCTTCTGGCACCCCTATAATTCTGATGTTGGTACGCTTGAAACTGTCCCAGAGGCTCCTTACACTATCCTCGCATTTTTGGATTCTTTTTCATTTTGCTTTTCCGGTTGGATGTTTTTTGCTTCCTTGCATTTCAAATCATTGACTTGATTCTTGCGCTCCTCTGGTCTGCTTTTGGGAGTCTGTATAATATTCGTTATTTCAGTCCGTGTATGCTTAATTTCTAGTTGGTTCCCCAATATAAGATCGAGGGTCTCATTAGTTTTCTTGTAGATCTCATTAAGTTTATCGGCAGCTTCTAAACAGTTCTTGAGAGACCTCAAAAGTGTGGTTCTGAACTCTATATCTTCCATTGACAATTTTGTCCTGTTTCTTTGTCTCCGCATTTTGTTATGCTTCCTTGGTGCACCCCCTAGTGGTCTTTGTTCGCAGTCTTATAGATAAATCTTGATTGTTGTAGCTAATTCCAGGGAGGGTTTGACCTCCAGGCCAAGTGGCTATGAGAATCAGCTGTGTCAGCAGTGAGAGAACTTCTGTCCTCTAGGGAGGTGCTAATCTAGCCTTTGCTTGAGGCTATCCTGCAAATGCCTCTGTGCAGGGCTTGGGCAGGGCTGGTCGCAGAGGATCAACAGGGTGGGCCGGAGAGAGCAGTTATGGCGGCTCTCAGTCCTGTCCCCAGGGGCTCTGCCTCTCTGAGTCCCAGCACCCGCTGCAAAGCTCGGAGAGAAAGCTGCACTCGCTCTGACCGAAGCCAGACAGTCCCGCTTCTCCCGTTTGAGTCTGGGTCCCTAAAGACTCGGCTGTATCTGGAGCTCAGAGTCTGGGACTCCCTCCCGATTGAAAACAACAACCGCGCCCTCCGCTGCCAGCCCACTCCGCACCTCAGAATTTGACTTAAGCACTGCGCCTCCTCTGAGCGTCCATAAGCGTTTCTCTTTGCTCCTAGTTGTAGGACTTCCACTCAGCCAGCGTTCCTGTGGTTCTGGGTGATGTCCCTTCCGTTTTTTGGTTTCACTTTTGAAGTAGTTGTTCAAAGCAGCAAACTCCGGCATTAACCTATGCCGCCATCTTGGTTCTCGTATGACTCCATTTGTAAGACATTTTAGAAAAGGCAAAAGTGTAAGCACAGAAAACAGAAAAAAGGCTACCAGGGCTGGTGGGAGTTGATTAAGAAGGTACACATGGGTGTTTTTTGGGCGGGTGATGGAACACTTCTATATTTTATTGTGGAAATTGTATGTTTATTGACACAGACACATGAACTAAAAATAATTAATTTCATTGTATTAAGTTGTATGTTTAAGACATAAAAAATGTAATGATGAAAAATGGTACCTTAACTTTGCATATTGCTATTGGATTCCATTCAATTTTTTGGAAAACACATACTTCCTAGAATTTCTAAAAGGTGCATTAAAAAACTTTTTGCACATAAAAAAAACACGTATTCAGCCTGGGTAGGAACAGTCACTCCTACATACATGCAGTAAAAAATTTCAGCATCTCTCCTATAGTACACTAGAGGAAATCTAGCAACTGTGTCTTAATGCTCATGTTCATAACAAGTTTATTTATACTATCAATTAGTTGGATATAAATATTCAATAATAATGCACTTATTCAACTTAATATTTATGTAATGTTCTGGATGCCAATGAAAATACTTGTTATACAACATTACATTAAAAAGGTGGATATAAAATAGTTTCCCAATCCTATCTAATAAAAGAGAACGTGGTATTAGCGTAAGACCCCTACCCTTCCCATTGCCTAATCAGGGCAATATGCAAGATGGCGGCCAGCAGTCAGGCAGCTTAAAGCGAACATGAGGCTTGCTTGCTTCAGTGACGGAGGACTCCAACGTTCCCCGCCTGCTGCTGCAGGCCTCTGAGCTGCAACTCTAAGCAACTATGTTACAAATATAGAAGCTAAACAAAACCCCAGAAACCCGCTATAGCCGCTGGGCTTCAGCCAGCAGGATCACAACATTGTTTCAACTACAGAAGGTAAACAAAGGCCAGAAACCTGCTTTCACGAGCAGAGGCCTAAGACCTGGAGCCAAGCCTCTGAGCTAAAGCTGGCCCAGAATAAAAAAGAAAAAGAAAAAAAGGAGCGGTTGGGAGCTTCAGTCACCCGCCAGCCTGAAAACAGCCCTCAGTCCCTCACCCAGACTGGCCAGGCACCCCAGTGGGGACCCCCACCCTGAAGAGTGTGTGACAGCTGCAAACAGCCATCATCCCCTCATCCAGGTTGGCCAGGCACCCCAGTGGGGACCCCCACCCTGATCCAGGACACCCTTCAGGGCAAACCAGCCGGCCCCCACCTGTGCACCAGGCCTCTATCCTATATAGTAAAAGGGAAATATACCTCCCGGCACCGGGATCAGCATGACAGGGGGCAGAGCCCAAAACCCCTGATCACCCTGCGGCCCTGTGTGTGACAGGGGGTGGGGCCACAACATCCCAATAGGCCCTGCTCTGTTCGTGACAGGGGAAGGCGCCCCAACCCCCTGATCAGCCCTGCTCTGTGCCTGATAGGGGGAAGCTCCCCAAACCCCTGATTGCCCTGCGGCTCTGTGTGTGACAGGCTATGTCCCCCCAACCCCCTGATCGGCCCTGCTCTGTGTGTGACAGGGTCCAGCACCCCAACACCCTGATAGGCCCTGCTCTGTGTGTGACAGGGTGTGGCGCCCGCCCCCCCACCCCCCCAAGGGACCTGTTCTGTGTGTGACGGGGTAGAGGCATAACCTCCCCAACGGCCCTGCCCTGGGTGTGACCGGGAACGGCGCCCCAATCCCCTGATCTGCCCTTCTTTGTGTGTGACAGAGGGCGGTGCCCCAACTCCCCTATTGGCCCTACTCTGTGAGTGACAGGGGGGAGCTCCCCAACCCCCTGAAGGGCCCTGCTCTGTGCATGACAGGGGGGAGCTCCCCAACCCCCTGATCAACCCTGCTCTGTGCGTGATAGGGGATGGAACCCCAACCCCCCTGATGGGACCTGCTCTGTGAGTGACAGGAGGGAGCTCCCCAACCCCCTGATTGGCCCTGCTCTGTGCATGACAGGGGGTGGTGCCCCAACCTGCCCATTGACCCTGCCTTGAGTGTGACAGGGGGAGGTGCCCCAACCCCCCAATCGGCCCTACCCTGAGTGTGACTGAGGGTGGCATCGCAATCTCCAAATCCTCCCTGCTCTGTGCATGACAGGGGGGGCGCCCCAACTCCCCAATCAGCCCTACTCTGAGCCCGACCAGGGGCTGCACCTAGGGATTGGGCCTGCCCTCTGCCACCTGGGAGCAGGCCTAAGCCAGTAGGTCATTATCTCCCGAGGGGTCCCAGACTGCGAGAAGGCACAGGCCGGGCGGAGGGACCCCCCCTTTCCCCCCGAGTGCACAAATTTTTGTGCACTGGGCCTCTAGTTTATAATAAGTGAAAATTTGCTTAAATGACAAAACATTTTAGAATTATGAACTATTTAGCTAAATGGGTAAGATTAGTGGAAATTACAATGCCTCTTTGTTATTTTGTCTTTTTATAGCAATAGATATTTTTGAACTTATTCAAATGATAAATTAAATACAAACAAAAATTTAAAATAAGGCAATTCATGTTTGATTTTGAAGCACTTGTGAAGAACACAAAGGAAACAAAAAGGATTAATAATTTGATTACATAATTTTAAGGACTCATATATAACTAAGATTAATAAACAGGAAAAATGAGGAAATGTTTTAATGAATGTTGTGCTGTAACCATTATTGCTGTATCCACTTTGAAAATTAAAAATAAATGTGGAGGACACTGCCCCACTCCCATAACGAAATATGCTTATCCTATGACCTTGCAATCTTAGTCTTAGATTTGTAGCCACATGAGGTGTAAATATGGTATACAGGCAAAATGAGGAAATGTTTTAATAAACATTATGACTTGAACAACTGAAAAAGTTGAAATAGAGTGCATGTTAATAATAATGAAATGGCTAGGTAAATTATGGGTCTTCTATAAACTTGTATATTTTATTGCCAGTTAAATTATGTTTTACAAAAGGTTTTGGGTTTGATTCTCAGCCAGGGCAGATACTTAGGTTGCCAGTTCAATCCCCCGGTCATGGCGCATAAGGGAGGCAACTGATCCATGTTTCTTTCTCACATGGGTGTTTCTCTTTCTAGCTTCCTCTCTCTAAAATGCAACAACCATATGCTCAGGTGAGGCTAGAAAACTTATGTTAAAATATTTATATTATAAATCTATGGAAAAAAGTAGTTTCATGTATGTAAAAATATATAGACTTCACATAGAATATGTATGTAAGCTATGTGAAAAATAGTTTCAGATATGTAAAAATGTATTTACAAAACAAAGGAAAAAGGCAAGTCACACTCACAGAAGTAATAAATGTTACTTATTTATAAGTTTCATTTTCTCTAAATATTTTAAAGTGATAATTTCATAGTTTTCTAGTTTACAAGGAAGTGTATTTTAAGTATGTTGATTTAGTGCCTAGTTTTTCAGCAACATAATAGACACTAGGGAAGTAACATACATAGAATGCTGAGCCTACTTTCAACTGGGTAATGAACTAAAATGATCACATTTACATGTGAAAAAGGCTTTTTAAAAATGATTTTATTTATTTTTAATTTAATATTTTCTCCATCACTGTTTACCCCCTATATGACCTCTTTGACCTCCACCAAGCCCCCTCCACCTCCGCAATCACCACACTGTTATCCATGTACATCAGTTCTCTCTTTTTTTCTTTGTTGCTTAATCATATTTTTTTGGAAAGTAAGACATGAGTAATCTGTCCCCCTTCCCTAACTGCCCTCCACCCAGAGCCGTCTGCTTCCTCTCTCTCTATTTGCCTCTATTTTGCTTGGTAGTTAAAACAAACAAACAAACAAACAAACAAACAAACAATAAAACTACCTTATGATCTAGTGATTCCTCTTCTGGAAATTTATCTGAAGAAAAATGAGACACTAATGTGAAAGAATATATGTACCCCTATGTTCATTACAGTGTTTTTTACAATAGCCAAGATGTGGAAGTAACCCGTGTCCGTCCGTAGATGAGCTGATAAAAGAGCCATGGTACATTTACCCAATGGAATACTACTCTGCTGTAAAAGGAAAAACAATCCCCTTCTGTCATAGCATGGATGGGCCTGGAGAACATTATGCTAAGTGAAATAAGCCAGTCAAAGAAAGAGAAATGTTTTTTAAAAGAGGATGCCTGTCTAAATTATAAATGGCATACCCTTGTATGGATTCAGTTCAGGGGCTTATTCTAGAAGAGTATGTGAACTGTAGTTCAATTGAAACAATTTACTTACCTACACACACTTTACAGAAAATAAACAGTAACCTGTCATAAAGTATTAGCAATAAATATCTTGACTTAAAAAATGGAGATTTTACACAATTTTTTTGTAATACACTCTCTAAGCTGAAAGGAGTGGTGAATTTCTAGAATGAGAGACTGTTTCCCTGTGTCAGATGGTGCTGAAGTGTCACGTATGATGTAGACAGTCTTAACCATTGGATTCAGCATTGTGGAGGACACTGTGACATGCAGTGTCATGGCATAGGAAAACTGTCTGACTCGGGTAAGAGGAAGAAAAATAGAGAAGGACATTGAGTCGTGAATGTATAGACAACTCTTTCAAGGTCTTTTACTGTGATGGAGAGAGAGAAAGAAGGAGAAGTAGAATAGGAAGAGGAAGGAGAGGAAGAGAGGGAGGAGGAAAAGAAAGATAAGAGGGAGACAGGGGAAAGGGGGAGGAGGAGGGCAGAGAACAAATGACAGGGGAATGTGGATGGCAGAGGTTTTTGCCTGCTTCCCTCACTTCTCTCCCAATCTCTTTACCACATCATGTCTGAATCAAACCAGGAAAGAATAGTCTAGTTATTACCCATAATGTAACTCTTTTCAAAGACCTCTGTAGAGTATAGACTAGAAATGAATTAAAAAGGTAACTGGTGTATTTCTCAGACTCTGAGTAAGAAAACTCACCAAGGCACAAAGAAATTCATCTCTCTTATTTATCAAAGACTTTAAAGAGCAACTGTTCTCCACCTACTAGGGCTTCTAAAGCTCACCTCATGTACAGCTAAAAATGCTGAGGAAACAGTAGCTTGTTTCCTTTTCCCAAAGTCATATTGTTTTGGAAAGCAAGACATAAGTAATTTGGTCTCTGATCTGTTTGGTCTTGATCCCATAAATGATGGGATTTAGCATAGGAGGTATCAGAATGCAGACATTGGCAAGGAGTACATTAATGTGGGGTGAAATGTGGTGTCCAAAGCGGTGAGTGAGGGTTGAGAAGATCCCAGGACCATAAAAAAGGATAATGACACAGACATGGGAACCACAAGTGTTGAGAGCTTTGTGGCGAGCCTGTCGGGAAGGGATGCGGAAGACAGCACGGAGAATAAGCATATATGAAACACAAATTAGTATAACATCTAAAATCACTGTTGACATGAGGACGAAAAATCCATACCAAATGTTTATGCGTATGTCATCACAGGCATACTTGGCCAACCCCATGTGCTCACAACCAGTGTGTTGAAGAATGTTAGTTCTGCAAAAAGTCAGTCTTTTCAGAAGAAATATCATGGGGAATACTGTACAGTAACTTCTCAGAAAGATAGTCAGACCAATTTTCCCAATCAGCACATGAGTAAGAATGGTGGTGTATCTCAGCGGGTAGCATATGGCAATGTAGCGGTCTAATGCCATCACCAGCAGGATCCCTGACTCAGAGATGTAAGTGCAGTGGATGAAGAAGAGTTGAGTGATGCAGCGATCCAGGGAGATCTCCTGAGCATGGAACCAGAAGATGGCCAAGGCCTGAGGCACTGTGCACGTGGAGAGGACAATGTCTGCTCCGGCCAGCATGCAGAGGAAGAGGTACATGGGTTCATGGAGGCTGCTCTTTGTGAGGATAAGGAAGATGAGCAAGCTGTTCCCCAGCAAGGCGATGACATAGGAAACGAAGAAGGGGATGGAAATCCACACGTGCTGGTCCTCAAGGCCAGGGATGCCCAGCAAGTAGAAGACTGTGTAGCTCACATCAGTGTGGTTTAAGGTAGTCATACCTGGAGTATATGACTTGGGACCTCACTTTCTGTTTGTAGAGAAATCAACATTTCAGATTGTACTCAAACTTTATAGCACTTATCTGATTCTTTTCCATATTTAGTTCCAAGAACAACTAGGATAACAAAATGAGTAGGGTATTGTCGTTTTTCCTCCCAGTGAGGTAACAATCTTAGAGAGGAATAGATGTTTATAAAGCCTACAAAACAATATGCTAAGTGAACATGTTAGTGGTAAAAAGATACTATTATAGGAACCCAACAGAATGGCTAATTCAATCTACTTGGGTATAGGATGCCAGACTGAGAATGGAATGAAGTCATTTGGCATTTTAAAGATAGACTTTTGTTATATAAATATTTAATGCATTTAAAACAGTGTGTAATCCCGTGTGGTTGTTTCATTGCATCTATAACACAATGGTGAAAAGATCCAAATCAAAGTATATTGTCTGATTACAAATTAACGGGCTTGGATGCTTTCCTAGGAGGAGATATTCAATCACCTTGTGCTTTAAATTGGAGAGCATTAGATATTACTCTGCTGACTTAATGTCAGACAAAGGTCTTAATATTCTCAAATATTTACTCTACGTCCCATAGTCCTTTAGTTTATTCTTCATTTTATCCCCTATAGGGTTACTCCACATTATTATATAATTGCTCACCTGCATCAAATGTAGTCTTCATAGCCTAAGATGTGGTGAATGTGGATTGTCAGGCATCGGGAGCAGAGATTTTTATGTGTTTGCCTGAAGACTCCAGGGGAGGCCAGTACCTCAGGGAACTCAGATTTGCTTTTAACAACAACCCCTCCATTGCATACACATGGGTCAAGTCATTATGGCTCTTTATGTCTGCTAATACCACCTCTCCAGTACAACTCCATCCCTGGATTGGGTGTGCACATATGTTATTTCCAATGAATAACATGTAGGGTCATTACATCAAATATTTCTGCTTATGTTTTAATGAGAATTAGTAAATATTATTCCCATTTATATCAGCATAAATAAATTGACTGTGAAACAGATTATTTTATCTATCTATCTATCATCTATCATCATTTAGCATCTATGTGTCTATTTATTATAATTTTTTAGGTTTAGACAGGTCGACATTTATTTTTCTCTGAGCCAAGAATCCCAGGAGAGGAAGCCCAGGGTTTACGTAGCAGCTCTGCTGTGACAAGTACTCAGAAAGATAAATTGCTTTAGCTGTTTATTCCCTTACTAGAGGCCCAGTGCACTAATTTGTGCACGGGTGGGGTCCCTTTGGGTGGCCTGAAGGGATCGGGCTGAAACCTGCCGTCCAACGCCACTTGCAGCTCCTATTTGTCTCTCCTGCTAATCCCAGCCCCACTGTGCCTGCTGTGCCCCTTTAATCCAATTTGGAGAGGCTTGTGCTGCTGCAGCAGCACTCGCTAGCTATGAGCCCTGCATCTGGCGGCCTCCTAAGGGGAGTGGCCTGCAGGATCGGGCTGAAATCGGCTCTCTGACATCCTTTGAGGGGTCTTGGATTTTAAGAAGGCACAGTACAGGTTGAGGGGCCCAGTGCACATTTGAGCCGGGAAGGGCCGTGGGAGGGCTCCAGGGCATGTCTGGCCCATGTTGCTCAGTCCTGATCGGCTGGACCCCAGGAGCAAGCTAATCTACCAGGGGGAGCATCTGCCCCCTGGTGGTCAGAGCACATCTTAGCGACTGGTTGACCAGTTGACTTTCTGCCCCCTGGTGTTCAGTGCATGTCATAGCGAGCAGTTGAACAGCCTTAGAATATCATTAGCATATTATGCTTTAATTGGTTCTTCAGTTGTTCTGTGGTTCGTTCTATTTGCATATTACCCTTTTATTATACTAGAGAGCCGGTGCACAAAAATTTGTGCACTCGGGGGGAAAGGGGGGCCCCTCAGCCTGGCCTGTGCCCTCTCGCAGTGTGGGACCCCTTGGGAGATAACGCCCTGCTGGCTTAGGCCTGCTCCTGGGTGGCAGAGGGCAGGCCCAATCCCTAGGTGCAGCCCCTGGTCGGGCTCAGAGCAGGGCTGATTGGGGAGTTTGGGCGCCGCCCCCTGTCATGCACAGAGCAGGGTGGATCGGGAGGTTGAGATGCCACCCCCAGTCATGCTCAGGGTAGGGCCGATTGGGGGGTTGGGGCACCGCCCCCTGTCACACTCAAGGCAGGGTCGATGGGGAGGTTGCGGTGCCACCCCCTGTCATGCACAGAGCAGGGCCCGTCAGGGGGTTGAGGAGCTCCCCCACTGTCACTCAGAGAGTAGGGCCGATAGGGGAGTTGGGGCACCGCCCCCTGTCACACACAGAGTAGGGCAGATCAGGGGGTTGGGGAGCCACCCTCTATCACCCACATAGCAGGGCCAATCAGGGTGTTGGGATGCCACCACTCTCGTACTCAGGGCAGGGCCGATGGGGAGGTTATGGCTCTACCCCATCACACACAGAGCAGGGCCCGTGGGAGGTGTGGGGGTTGTGGCGCCACCCTCTATCACCCACAGAGCAGGGCCGATCAGGGGGTTGGGGCGCCGCCACTCTCACACTCAGGGCAGGGCCGATGGGGAGGTTATGGCTCTACCCCATCACACACAGTGCAGGGCCCATAGGGGGTGGGAAGGTTGGGGCGCCGCACCCTGTCACACACAGAGCAGGGCCGATCAGGGGGTTGGGGCACCACCCACTGTCACACACAGAGTCACAGGGTGATCAGGGGGTTTGGGCGCTGCCCCCTGCCATGCTGATCCCGGTGCCCAGAGGCCTCGCGGCTCTGCTGATCCCGGTGCTGGGAGGCATATTAGCCTTTTACTAGATAGGGTAGAGGCCTGGTGCATGGGTGGGGCTGGCTGGTTTGCCCTGAAGGGTGTTCTGGATCAGGGTGGGGGTCCCCACTGGGGTGCCTGGCCAGCCTGGGTGAGGGGATGATGGCTGTTTGCAGCTGGTCACATACCATTCAGGGTGGGGGTCCCCACTGGGGTGCTTGGCCAGCCTGGGTGAGGGGATGATGGCTGTTTGCAGCTGGTCACACACCCTTAAGGGTTGGGGTACCCACTGGGGTGCCTGGCCAGCCTGGGTGAGGGGCTGAGGGCTGTTTGCAGCTGGTCACACACCCTTCAGGGTGGGGGTCCCCACTGGGGTGCCTGGCCAGTCTGTGTGAGGGGCTGAGGGCTGTTTTCAGGCTGGCGGGTGACGGAAGCTCCCAACCGCTCCTTTTTTTCTTTTTCTTTTTTTTTAACTATGGGCCAGCTTTAGCTCTGAGGCTCCAGCTCTTAGGCCTCTGCTGCTGAAAGTAGGTAATCGAAACAATTTATAACTCCAGCTCTGACTCCAGCTCTGAGATCCCAGCTCGCTGAAAGCTGGTTTCTGGGTTTTTTTTTTTTACCTTCTATATGTTACAATGTTTCTTAAACTGCAGGCTCAGAGTCCGGCAAGGCAGGCGGGGAATGTTGGAATCCTCCGTCACTGAAGCAAGCAAGCCTCATGTTAGTTTCAAGCTGCTTGGCTGCGGGCTGCCATCTTGGCTGACAGTTAATTTTCATATCTCCCTGATTAGCCAATGGGAAGGGTAGCGGTTGTACGCCAATTACCATGTTTCTCTTTTATTAGATTAGACAGGACCAGAGCAGTGATGACGAACCTTTTGAGCTTGGCGTGTCAGCATTTTTTTTTCCCCCCGATTATTTTATTTATTTATTTATTTATTTATTTTTTTATTGCTTAATGTATTACAAAGGGTATTACATATGTATCCATTTTATCCCCCCGCCCTAGACAGTCCCCTAGCCTCCCCTATTCGCCAGTGTCTTATGTCCATTGGTTGTGCTTATATGCATGCATACAAGTCCTTTAGTTGATCTCTTACCCCCCTACCTCCTGCCCCTCAACCCTCCCCAGCCTTCCCGCTGCAGTTTGACAATCTGTTTGAGGCAGCTCTGCCTCTGTATCTATTATTGTTCGAAAGTTTATAATGGTCTCTATTGTCCATGAATGAGTGAGATCATGTGGTATTTTTCCTTCATTGACTGTCTTATTTCACTTAGCATAATGCTCTCCAGTTCCAACCATGCCATTGCAAATGGTAAGAGTTCCTTCCTTTTTAGAGCAGCATAGTATTCCATCGTGTAAATGTACCACAGTTTTCTAATCCATTCTTCTACTGATGGGCACTCAGGCTGTTTCCAGATCTTAGCTTTGGTGAATTGTGCTGCTATGAACATAGGGGTGCATATATCCTTTCTGATTGGTGTTTTTGGTTTCTTGGGATATATTCCTAGAAGTGGGATCACAGGGTCAAATGGGAGTTCCATTTTCAGTTTTTTGAGGAAACTCCATACTGTCTTCCATAGTGGCTGCACCAGTCTGCATTCCCACCAGCAGTGCACAAGTGTTCTTTTTTCTCCACATCCTCTCCAGCACTTGTCGTTTGTTGATTTGTTGATGATAGCCAGTCTGACAGGTGTGAGATGGTAACTCATTGTTGTTTTGATTTGCATCTTTTGGATGGTTAGTGACTTTGAGCATGTTTTCATATGTCTCTTGGCTTTCTGAATGTCCTCTTTTGAAAGGTGTCTATTTAGGTCCTTTGCCCATTTTTTGATTGGATTGTTTATCTTCCTTTTGTTAAGTTGTATGAGTTCCCTATAAATTTTGGAGATTAGGCCCTTATCAGATATGACATTGGCAAATATGTTTTCCCACACAGTGGGTTTTCTCGTTGTTTTGTTGATGGTTTCTTTTGCTGTGCAGAAGCTTTTTATTTTGATGTAGTCCCATTTGTTCATTTTCTCTTTAGTTTCAAGTGCCCTAGGAGCTGTATCGGTGAAGAAATTGCTTCGGCATATGTCTGAGATTTTGTTGCCTTTGGATTCTTCTAGAATTTTTATGGTTTCCTGTCATACATTTAAGTCCTTTATCCATTTTGAGTTTATTTTTGTGTATGGTGTAAGTTGGTGGTCTAGTTTCATTTTTTTGCAGGTATCTGTCCAATTTTCCCAACACCATTTATTGAAGAGACTATCTTGGCTCCATTGTATGTTCTTGCCTCCTTTGTCAAATATTAATTGAGCATATTGGTTCGGGCCGATTTCTGGGCTCTCTATTCTATTCCATTGATCTATATGCCTATTCTTGTGCCAGTACCAGGCATTTTTGAGAACAGTGGCTTTGTAATACAACTTGATATCTGGTATTGAGATCCCACCTACTTTGTTCTTTTTCAGGATTGCTGCAGCTATTCGGGGTCTTTTTTTATTCCAGATGAATTTTTGGAGAGTTCGTCCTAGATCTCTGAAGTATGCCGTTGGTATTTTAATGGGAAGTGCGTTGAATGTATAGATTGCTTTGGGTAGTATGGACATTTTAATGATGTTGATTCTACCAATCCATGAACACGGTATGTTCTTCCATCTGTTTATGTCTTCCTCTATATCTTTTTTCAACGTCCTGTAGTTTTCTGTATTCTCTCTTTTTAAAGGATTTTTTAATTTAGCTAAATTTAATATACTTGAAATCACATGGAAAGCTTCATCAAATAAAAATTAATAAATATATTTTAAGTTTTTGCCTCTGAGAAAGGGCAAAACAAGTTATTTTGTTTAATATTTCTTAGAATGCAGCAGTGGACTTTTAAGATGTAATTTGAAATAACAAAAGCTCCTCACTACTGCATTTTAAAGTAGGCTGGAAGTGATGCAGCATTTTCCCCTAGTAAATCAAGTTTACTAAATACTAAATTTACTTGCTTCGCTTTGCCTATTACTATCCTTGTAAGCAATTGAATCCTAGTAAAATAAATTCTTCTAAAAAAGTTACTGAAGGCTTCCCATGATTCTTCTGTATATGCAAATAAGCAAAAGGGGATACTCTTTAAAAATATAAACTACTACAATTTTTATATAAGACCTCCATCATTATACCAAAAAACACTAGGCAGGAACCAATTCCTGGAGCTTTAACTGTTTTTACTGATGGATCATCAAATGGGAAAGCTGCCTATCATACTTTAAATTCTGACAGAGTCATACTGACCAGTCATACTTCTGTGCAAAGAATTGAATTAGAAGGTATCAAGGCTGCATTGCAAGATTTCCAACAGCCTGTTAACATAATTTCTGATTCCTCTTATGCTTCGGGCCTAGTAAGTAGAATTGAAACTGCCCGGTTGAAATGGTTTAGTGACCAAAGTTTATTCTTACTATTTAAGCAAGTTCAACAGATTGTGCAGCAGAGAAAATACCCTTTTTATATCACCCACATCAGGGCTCACAGCATATTACCTAGCCCACTAACTAAGGGAAATGCACATGCTGATCAATTGGTTGCTTTTTTAAAAGAGGCTTCAGAGTCTCATCAGCTTTTAAAAATCCCAACTTGAAAAACAAAAAAGGGGGATGATGGAGAAATCACCTTCAGGTAGGCTGCACCTAACTTTAATTACTCTAAATTTTTTCACTTGTGATGCTAATGGAAAGACACCTATGGAGCTACATTGGTGTCAGAATAAAAGGAACAGCCCAGAGACCACCTGGGGCACGGTAAAGTGAAGTATGGTAACAATTATTTCAGTTTAAAACTGTAAGTTTTGTCTTAAAAGACACATTTCCCGTTACCTGGGAAGGACAGCACAGCTATCCCAAGGTCAGAGGGCTCCAGTTAATATGTCAACTCAGTGTTCTGGAGACCCAAAACTGTAATTTAGATAAAGTGCCTAAGTTTAACCCAGGTCACTCAAGGGTTCTAGACCCAAAACTGTAATTTAGACAACATGCCTAAGTTTAACCTAGGTCACCAAGGACTCTAGATAATGTGTTTACCTAGAACTGTAATTTAGATAGCATACTGTCTCTGCTTCTGTAAATTGCTTTTTTTGAAAACTAGGTTCCTCATTCCAAACCTTGAGTTTAAAATTTAAGTTGTCATGACCTAGAGCAAAGAATATTCTTACATGGTATAATTCTACAAGTTTTATTCATAATTTTTGATGCTTTACAACAGTATATTATGCATTTATCCAAAAAAACTTACAAATTAATTCTTTAAATATTTTGAGAATGTGAAGGGATTTATTCCCTCCTGGGAAGGTACTTAAGCATTCTGTATTGACCTCTCTTGACCTTTTTTACCAAAAGGATTCCAATTGTCTACAGCTGTTATCTGATCTCTCTGTTCAAGCTGAGATCATGAAAAGCTGGTACCATGGATCTGTCTCTTGCCCAATGGCGTAAGCTGGGCCCTCTCTGGAGAAGAAACCTGGGTTCCCTATGATCAATGCAGGGACCCCGCCAGCAGGCGAGGGGATCCAAAGGCAGTTGCTGGGCATGGAGGCCAGAGGGACATAGGCTACCAAGGAGACAGAACTGAACCTCACATCACCCTACTTGGCCCAGAGATGGCTGGTAGTCAAAGACGGGTAAGACCCCACAGGGTGGGGCGACCTAAGACAGGCACAGTCGGGGGTCAGTAGGAGAAAACTTGGGGTTCAACAGAGGTGGAGCACAGGTCCTCACCCTCCCCAATGGTGCAGGGGCTTGAACACTTGCCCCTTCTGAGGAAGGTCTCCTGTCCCCATGGCTGCTTCTTGCTTCCCATGCCCAGCCCAGATCAGGAACCAAATAACAAAAGAGATTTGGTCCAGCTGAAATCAGAATCCAGATAAGCGGAGGCTTGGCTAACAGACCCTATGTCTAAATCTAGCCTAACAACAGGAATGCTTGGGCCTTCACAAGGATGTAAAGTGATCCTTTTCATTAATATTTACAGTGTAAATTAAGATTATTGTTAAAATATTAAATTTGACAGCAAAATAGTTTTCAAATTAATTAAAGTCAAGTTTTCAAATTAATTAAATTTGGCTAATTTGAAATAAAGTATTAACAAGAATTTTCATTTCATGGTAAAATTGCTTATCATGCTATGAACCTAAAGCATGTTCAGGTTCATTTTTTTGTGCAAAAAATTAATATTTAAAGCTATCTAGACTGCATTATAAAATTTTCAAGAAGCCTCCTAATTAAATCAAAAAAAGGGGGATAGTGGAAAAATATAGTGGAAAAATGCCATGTAAGGAAATAGATCCTGTAACTAAATTACATTTAGAGAAAAAATTTTTTCGTTTATAATGCTAATAGTGAGACACCCAGGAAAAACACACATGATGCCAGGGTAAGCCAGGGAAAGATCATTTTAAAGAAAAAAACCCAAGTAAGGTTTTTTCCTTTAACCTTTGGTCGAGAATATGTTTGTATACTTTCAGAAAACAGCTTCAAAACCATATGGATTCCTGCGACAACAGATCCCAGAAAGAATTGCTCCAGCCACAAAGACAAAAGAGACAGTTCAGAGGTGGTGATGGTGAAGACGCCTTGCCATGCTAGCAGTCAGCAGCCGTGCGTCGCTGCAGGGTGCCCAGGACCAGACCAGAGAGGACCGGACCTGCATTACCACCATTTGTCCACCATCCAGAACCAGCATTTCATTGCTGGCATGTACACATGAACTGTCGGACATTGAAACTTGGACTCAGAACTGTTGGACATTGAAATTGGGACTTGTTCTTATATTTCTAGTCTACAGATACTTGATTTTTTAAAGAAAAAATAAGGAGGAGATGACAGAGTCCATTCATTGTCTTCACTAGCTGAGTTTAGACAGAGACCCCCCAAAAGCTAGTAACCTTTGAAGTTCTAGCAAAGGTCAGAACTGTGCACCACCCAGTTAATCTAGGAACCACCCAGTTAATTTAGGTAATAATAGTTGAAGCATCCTCACCTTAGTTCACTTAATTCCTTAGATACTTATATAGATCCTTGTTGATTATTGTTAATCAGATACTCCCAGAAATCTATTGATGAGCTAATCAGATACTTTGTCTATTCCTGGAAATTGTCTGCTGATCTGTGTGTCATTGAAACCTCCTTACCCTAAGGGGTACCCCAGATCAATAAAAGATTGTAGCAGCCCAAGCAGTGATGGAAGTCCTTCGGGACTTGGCCGCCTGGTCCCCCAATATTGCAAAATTATCTCGTGTCTTTTTCTCTCATTTGTTGTGCAGCTCCTCTTTCAGATACCTAACCCTACTCCACGCAGAACGTGGAGGGAGTCTTACTTGACACTATAGGGCCCAGTGTCTCAGCCTCCCCAATTACCTGAGGTGGACACTCTTGGTGCACCCCTTTGTGGGCATTGTGCACAGTTTTTTTGTAGTTAAGCCTTGATTGTTGCAGGTACCACTGGGAGGAATTGAGTCCAGGCCAATTGGCTATGAGAATCAGTTGTGTCTACAGTGGGAGAACTTCTGTGCTGGAGACACCCTTCTGGGACAAGACTTGCTTCAGTGGGGCTTTGGTGCTCACTGAGTCTGCCCCCTGAGTGTGTTCCTTATGGATCTGAGGAGTTGTAATCTGGTTGGTCCCACTCTGACCACTGGGTACACTGGCTCTTGGATCTCTGAGGAGGTGCTAATTTAGCCTCTGCCTGAGGCTACCCAGCAGAAGCCCAGCTGTGAAGCAATGCAAGCTGCTGTGGGGCCTTGGGCCTTTGGAAGTTCTGGGTTTCTCTCTCCATATGTCTTGATTTGAGCACTTAATCCATTTGCATTTAGAGTAATTGTTGATAGATAGATATATTTATAGCCATTTCATTAATCATGTAAGAGAGACACGTCGATTGGTTGCCTCCTGCACATACCCCAACGTAGGCCAGGATTTGAGTCTGCAACCAAGGTAGGTGCCCTTGACCAGAATAGAACCCTAGACCCTTCAGACCACCGGCTAACACTCTATCCAATGAGCCAAACAGGCTTGGGCTTCCTTCTCAAATTTTAAGTTTTACACATGGGTGTGGGACCAGCCCATTCTGCAGCCTTTGCCTCTTCTCCCAGTCTCGATGTGGCTGCTTCTTGATATCCTTAGTTATAGGACTTCTGTTCAGCTAGATTTCCGGTGGTTGTTCTACAAAGTAGTTGTAATTGTGATGTGGTTGTGGGAGGTGGCAAGTACCGTATGCACCTACACCACTATCTTGACCAGAAACTACCTAATTTTATATAATTTGTACAGATATTCCACCCTCAAGGAAGTGGAGCATAATTCCCCACCTCTTCACTGTGGCATGCCCATAATGATTTTTTTCCTAAAGAGTGTATTCAGGAAAGAGAGAAAAAAGAGGAAGTTATAGTGTAGAAGCCTGAAGGACACTCAGCCATGTGAATATAGTCAACATCAACAGTGATAAACCATGTTTGGGTTCAACATGGCAATTTTCCTCTGTAATCCTCCTCCCCAAATCATATAACCTCAGTATTGTTATGAAAAGAGCACCAGGTAAATCCCCAAAGATTGTTTGTCTGGGAAACTGTCAAAGCCAGGAGCAGCCTAAAGAGCAATGACTACTATTCAGTATAATCCCGAATCTGATCCTGGAAGAGAAAGGACAGTGGGTAAAAATTATGGAGTCTAAATACAGTATGGATGTTAGTTAATAGCAATCCACCAGTATTATTTAATTTTAGCATATGTATCATACTGATGTAACATGTTAGTGTGGCACTTGTGTACTATGTAATTTTTCTTTAAGTAGGAAACTGTTTAAAAGTAAAATTATAAAATATAATTTGTATATTGATTTTCAGGTTATAAGTATTGATTAAGACAGGAATTAATGTTTATTAATTTCCCTTAAAAAGAAATCAGAGATATTTCCCATAGCAATGCTAACACTGAATTTCTTGAAAACAATACCTGTGCACTTGTTATGTACGGATGGACCCTGGAGGACTGGGTGGTGTAGGGGTGTCATTGCAGAACCATAACGACTTGACGCATGTGTATTAAGTCTGAGATCCCTTGTGCATTAGCTTACTCTGTGGTCTTTAGGCAGATGCATAAAATCTCCGCTTTCTGATGCTCATCTCTTAGAGTCCTCCTGTGACGCATCCCATCCTAGCCCACGAGGACTGCACATGAATCAGGTGAGTGACTATTTTATTGCTGTGAAATAAACTTAAAAAAAAATACACTTTCATTGATTTCAGAGATGAAAGGAGAGGGAGAGAAAGATAGAAACATCAATGATGAGAGAGAATTATTGATCGGCTGCCTCTTGCATGTCCCCTGCTGGAATGGAGCCTGCAACCTGGGCATGTGTCCTGTCAGGGAATCGAACTGTGACTCGAATTGTGAGCTCCTGGTTCATAGTCAACACTCAACCACTGAGCCACCACAGCCAGGCTGAAATAAAATTTCAAGAGGGATACTAGGTGGTATGAGGCATAAATTAGATGGTTGAAAATATTAGGACCTTCGTCTTGAGTTAATTGGGTAGAATGAGAATAATGACTGCAGTAGTGTTTGTAAGAGTCAATTGTGTACATTTCTTGCTAAATCTACATATAGGGGCATCATGTAGGTAGTTTGAAACTGAGTAGCACAGACGGATTTTTTAAAATATATTTTACTGATTTTTTACAGAGAGGAAGGGAGAGGGATTGAGAGTTAGAAACGTCGATGAGAGAGAAACATCGATCAGCTGCCTCCTGTACATGCCCCACTGAGTTATGTGCCCGCAACCAAGTACATGCCCTTGACCAGAATCGAACGTGGGACCCTTGCATCTGCAGGCTGACGCTCTACCCACTGAGCCAAACCAGTCAGGGCACAGACGGATTTTAACCGAAGGAATTGGCAAACACTAAAGAAAGGGGTTTTCCTTGCTCTAGCCAGTTTAGCTCAGTGGCTAGAGTGTCAGCCCACGTATGGAAGGGTTGTGAGTTCAGTTCCGGTCAAGGGCATGTACCTGGGTTGATCTTTCTGTCTCTCCCTCTCCCTTCCATTCTCTCTGAAAATCAATGGAGAAAATATCCTCAGGTGAGGATTAACAACAACAACAAATAATAAAAGGGCCTCCCCCCCCCCCCACACCCAAGAGCTATTTCATCAGCACACCACTGGACCAGACTTACAAATATAGATGTTTAAGTAGAATGAACACTACTGTCCGGGAGGGGCAGGTGGGGAGTCTTTGGGCCTGAGCCCACAATTTAGCTCTCAGTGTGCCAAGGAGCCTGGACCCCTCCACAGAAAGTTCCACTTTGTCACCAGATTCTCATTACTGGGAGCATTTTAGGCGCTAGAAAGAACTCACTGGGGGCTCCTGTCCTGGCTGTTTATACCTCCCATCCGCTAGTTATCATTATTGAGGAATTACATTGTGCATCAGAGTGTTGGGAGCATCCATTTTTTAACAAGACAATTCTCAAATCTCAGAAAGTTTACAATCAATTGGGAAACAGTGACAATATGCTACTATCCCTGAATAGGTGCTCTGATGATTAGACGCCTATGAAACCAGAGGGATAGGAGCGACCTGTGGAAAGATGTCATGCAGGCACCTTCCTGACATAGTGGGCAGACTGTGAGAGTGCACTGAGTTGGGGCAGGCAGCTCCACAGAACAAATCAGACAGCGAAATGCATCTTGTCTAGGGGACTGAAGGTGCCCGGATCAAGGCTGCAGAAGCATTTGAGAAAGTTTTTAAAAGTGACCTTGAGTTATACAAGGAGCCACTGTAGTTCATAAAACTTCACCTGAAGACCAGCCCACATTGGCAAGCTCCTTAGCCTATATTCTCTTCTACCTTAAAGAAAAGTCCTCTATGGTGCTCCCAAAGTATCCCAGATTTATCAATATGTGTAAGAGGTCCTGTTTAGCTTTTCTCTTTAGTTACTTATTTGCTTTATCACCACCTTTCCCTGCCATTACTTTGTCAATAGAGTCACACTTGTCCATCACCCCCAATGGCATTATCATACCTATTCAGATTTCTTCCATCTCCTGGAGGATGGTTTTCCTCAGGGCAATTTATATACTCATGGTGGTTGTGTGACCATAGAGTGTGACCTGGTGGTAGTTGCTGACTGTAGCAGGCACTTTCACAAGCATCTACTGGGCTCCATTCAAGTGATTTTATTTTCAGTACAATTTTAGTTGTTTCTTAGGGGGAGCATGAAAATAAAAGCAGGAGCAGATATTCCTGCTCTGGAAATTAAATTTAGAGGTGAGGAGAATAAAATCTGGAGGACAAGGGAACAAATGATTATATTACTTACTATGTGCTAGGTCCAAGCCAGGCACTGTGTAATGCAAAGATGCTAAAATAGCTTACCTCTGCTTCTTCATCCCTGGAATCTCTGAACTTCTCACTATCTGTGTTCTGCACTAAGCTCAAATCCTGCAAATGGATATCAAGTTAAACAATCACCTGGAGAGGTGTGCAGAGTTTAGGATCTAGAGCTTTGCCCTGAGAGTGGAATTATTCTGTTTTTTAATTTTTATTTATTATTATTATTATCATCATTATTTTAGCAGGAGAGAGAGAGAGAGAGAGAGAGAGAGAGAGAGAGAGAGAGAGAGAAGAGAACAAAACATGGAGAAACATTGATTAGTTCCCTCCTGTACACGCCCCAACTGGAGATCGAAACCCACAACCTAGGTATGTGTCCTGACCAGGAATCAACCCACAACCTACTGGTATACTGGTGTATAGACACTACTCCAAGCAACTGAGCCACATGACCAGGGCTGAAATTATTCTTTCCACAAGTAATTGTGCTTGCTTCTATCCACTAAACCATTGCGCTTCTAGAATCTGAAACAGTTTAACTTTTTCTTTTTTCTGCCTTCTTCCCCAGTTTTTGTAGTTTGGTCCACTTGCCTGCTATCCATGTTAGCACCTGTTTTTTTGGTCTGTACAACACTGGACAACAGAGGCATTTCTCAAGGTGTCAGCCTTTTCCTGGCTTGGGTACTGGATGCACAGTACTTTACATCCTTACCACAATTTTACAATCCCCCACCTTTTTTGAGACAATACCAAGGAAGCAAATATCAAAAGCTGGTGAAATTTCAATCATAACTATAAAAACTTTGTGGTATTTTTCCTGCTCTTCATTCTGTGGTAAAGGGGGTCACATAGAGCTACCTACTGAGGGACATCCTTCCCTAGGTCAGGAGGGCATCTCAATTTCATTAGTTTAGAAAGGTCTCTTTTACTTGACCTATTTCTAAGATGAGAAAGTGTGCCTAGTAAATGTAGAAAAGCTTCAGATTCCAAGCTCTGTTCTTTGAGTTGTGACAATATTCTTGAGCCTGAAATTCCTATTTTGAAAAGTGGATGATGATAATCCCTATTGACAGTGTTGGCAGAAGAAATGAACGGTGTGTCACAAGTAACATGTTCCTCTTAGTCCCTAAAATTGAGATGTTACTTTAAAAAGGATACTTTCCTGATCTTACTTCAATGTGACAGTAATTCATCAATACATCAATTTCTCTTAATCGAGCAAACTTCATTATTTTAGTCTTTGCTCTCCTTTTCCATCCTTTCTATCTATCCGGTAGCTGCCAGGTAAATATATCCAAAATGGTTTCCAATTTCCAAAACTATGGCTGACCATTTTTCCTAACATGACATCTATACTCTAATTTATATTAGGAGCCAATCTATCTTTGTTGTGATCTTTTTTTACCCCAATTACTTCAAATTTTCACTATCACAACCTCTCAGAGCTGAAAGCTGCTTTGAATATTTTGCATTCATGTGTCAAACTTTTCTTGTTAGACTCCCAAACAACTTCACTCCATTCATTATTTGGTACTTCCTCAACCTGATGATATCATACTTTATTTTCAAGGCAAAGTTCAAATATGAAGTAATTTTTAAGACTACTAGATATATGAACAATAAGTAATACTGTCTTTCAATATTAAATGCTAGAGGTATGAGCCCTAGGCCTGGCCGGCAGTCAAGGCTAATCAGGGCCTGCCGGCTGCCGGCTGGGGCCTTCCTTCGTTTCACGCCACCCCCTGGTGGACAGCGCACGTCATAGAGAGCAATGGAACTCCTGAGGGGGACACAGCATATTTGCCTTATATATATATAGACTTTATATAATATGTTGACTAAATCATTAGTTATATAAATGTCTATCTTATTTAGGAGCTTAAGACCTCATTCAGAAAAGAAGCCATATTTTATTCACTTTTTTAAAAAATATTTTTTTATTGATATCAGCAAGGAAGGGAAAGGGAGAGAGATAAAAACATCAATGATGAGAGAGAATCATCGATCTGCTGCCTCCTGCATGCACCCCACTGGGGATCGAGCCCACAACCCCATCATGTGCCCTTGACCAGAATCAAACCTGGGACCCTTCAGTCCACAGGCTGATGCTCTAACCACTGAACCAAACCGGCTAGGGCTATTCACCTTTAATATCGTAGTCCATGGCGCTCTCAGAATGGAATAGTATTAAGTAGACGTGAACAGTCCGGTTTTGGTAAGAAAATCTTTAGTATAATCTTATTTTTCTTTGCTGCCCGTGAATAGGAAGTGAGGTGCCACGTCATCTGATTCAGATATGACTACCTCAAATTACACTGGTGTTAGCCACACAGTCTTCCACTTGCTGGGCATTCCTGGCTTAGAGAACAAGCACATGTGGATTTCCATCCCCTTCTTCATTTCCTATGTCAGCGCTTTGCTGGGGAACAGCCTGCTTATATTCATTATTCTCATCAAGCCCAGTCTCCATGAACCCATGTACCTCTTCCTCTGCATGCTGGCCGGAGCAGACATTGTCCTCTCCACGTGCACAGTGCCTCAGGCCTTGGCCATCTTCTGGTTCCATGCTGGGGAGATCTCCCTGGATTGTTGCATCGCTCAACTATTCTTCACCCATTCCACCTTCGTCTCTGAGTCAGGGATCCTGCTGGTGATGGCATTTGACCGCTACATTGCCATATGCTATCCACTGAGATACACCACCATTCTTACACAAGCACTGATTGGGAAAATTGGTGTGGCAATCTTTCTGAGAAGTTATGGTATAATGTCCCCCATAATATTTCTTCTGAAAAGACTGACCTTCTGCAAAAGTGACATCCTCCCAAACACTGCTTGTAAGCACATTGTTTTGGCCCATGTTTCCTGTGATGACATACGAGTAAATATTTGGTATGGCTTTTTTGTCCTAATGTCAACAGTGATCTTAGATGTTGTGCTAATTTTTGTCTCATATGTGTTGATTCTTCGAGCTGTCTTCCACATCCCATCCCGAGATGCTCGACACAAAGCTCTCAATACTTGTGGCTCCCACGTCTGTGTCATCATCCTCTTCTATGGGCCTGGGATCTTCACAACCCTTATTCAGAGGTTTGGACGCCACATCTCACCCCATATCCATGTCTTGGTGGCTGATATCTGCATTCTGGCTCCTCCTATGCTGAATCCCATCATTTATGGCATTAAGACCAAGCAAATTAGGGATCAGGTGGTCCACCTGTTGTTTACAAAGCAGAAATAACTTTCCCTGTTGGAAGCTGATTCTTTTGTGCAGCTATGGTATCCATGCATGATGTGATCTTTAGCACCAGTATATCTCGGCAGGTGAGATAGTACTTGCCAAATGAATCCAGAAGTTGGTGTTTCTAGTGCAATTGTATCAGTGAGGTTTTGATGCAGTTTTCTCCCAAAGCCTCTAATGTGTCATTAAGTATCTGTCTTGGGAGCCTCAATTAGCTTTCTCACCCATAGAATTAAGAACTAGATCAGGCCACTTCTCTAAGTCTTATTTACCGCTGTAACTGTGGACTAAGGAATTCAATGAGTTAAATCTTTAACAGTGGTTTTTCCTAAAAATTGGTGAACTATTCTTTTCAAGGTGTTCTGTGCTTTGAATTCGCTTGTCTCTCATCAAGCTTAGGACATTTCTCCAGCCATTTTTTTCTCTGTCCTTGTTATTTTTAACATATTTTTCTTTATTGGAATCATTCTCATCTTTTTGTTGTTGTTAATCCTCACCCAAGGATTTCCATTGATTTTTAGAAAGAGTTGAAAGGAGGGATAGAGTGAGTGGGAAAGAGAGAAAGAGAGAGAGAGAGAGAGAGAGAGAGAGAGAGAGAGAGAGAGAATGAATCAGATTGGGGGCAGGGGCGGGGGAGAAACAGTGATGTGAGAGAGACACATTGATCTGTTGCCTCCCACACTGGCCCTGAGTAGGGTGCAGGATCTAACCTGCAACCCAGGTACTTGCCCTTGATGGGGAATTGAATCCATGACACCACAGTGCGCAGGCTGACACTCTAATCACTGAGCAACACCTGCCAGAGCCATTCCCATCTTTTCATATCACTTTTTCCTTCAATGTAAAAATATACCAAAACAAAAATAAATTTGAACCGCCCCCCCCCCAATCTACATTCACCTACATCTACTACTTCATTTCTCTTCATAGAGGAAAGTACCTAATGTCCACTGGCAGTCTCAAATCCCCTAATTTTTTTCTTGACCCCACTCCATTTTCTCATTCGCTTATACCAGCTCATTTAAACTGCACTTGTTAAAATCATAATGATCTCCACATTTTGAAAATCAATAATCAAAATGTGTCCTCATCTTAGTCCATATTCCGTAGTCCACAGTGCCAGCAGAATTTCTATGTTGCAATCTGAATTTCTATGTTTCCATCTTCCTTGGGGACCTCAGTCTTTGCTTTCAAGGTTTCCAACTGATTGGATGAAGCGTACTCACATTATGGAGGGTTATCTATTTCACTTAAAGTCTAATGATTTAAATATTATTTATATTTAAAAATATTTTCACAGCAACATGTAGACTGGTGCTTGACCAAAGAAGTGGGCACCATATTTTAGTCAAATGGACACATAAAATTAACCATTATACAATATCCCAGTATAGTTCAACAAATTTCCAGAGAAGGCCATTTTCTAGTTTATCTCATTCAAACTTCTAGTCTAGATGTAGACAGGTAAATGGATCTTATTCTGAATTCAATGGATGAGAATGCTGAGATCCCAAAGCACAGATTTCTAATGACCATCCCATTTAATATCAGAATCCCCGTGACATCTCACAACTGATAATGTAGGCCCTTTGCATTTGTTATTTTTCTCTATAATACATGCTGCTGCTGGTGGTGGTTGTCATAGCAAACCATTACATAGAGTTGACTATATGCCAGCTTTGCTTTTATTTTGTTTATTTTAGCATTCTTTTAAGTAAGTAAAAATTTGATGAGGAAAATACTTTTGTGTGATATTTACACTACTGTATCTGTAGCATCTAATAACTGTTCTTAGCACATTTCAGGACCTCATTAAATATTTGTTGAATGAATAAATCATAAGAGGATGAATGGGAGGGTGGATCAATAAATTATATGATAGTAGTTGGTGGAAACTCTCGAGAAGCTGGGTAACCTGATGCCTAGTGATTTCCATGTAGTCAAATCACTGGTCTTTCCCTTGGATTATTCTTTTCTTTTCCCCTCAGTTTTTCTCATTTTAAGATACATCCATTACTTACTATTTATTAAAATTTCATTTGTGCTAGAGTTTAAATTTTATATTTAACATTTCAATAGTATCTGTTTGTTTAAAAACACATAATAAAGAAACATAATAATCACAACGATCTCATCCATGACACATAATCATGAATATTTAGAAAATATTTTGTTCTTTAAGCATATTTTCACACATTGATATATGATATAATGATTTTTATGAATTCCATTTTTATTTAGGGTCAAATGAAAAGAATTTTCTCTGGCATACAAAGAAATATTTCATAGGTATTTTTGCTGCTATATCCCTTCGTGCAAGGGAAACAAAGGAAAAACTAAAGAAATGGCATTATATCAAACTAAAAAGCTTTTGAACAACAAAAGAAAACATCAACAAAATGAAAAGGCAACCCACTGAATGGGAGAACATATTTGCCAATGATACATCTGATAAGGGATTAATTTCCAATATATATATATATAAAAAACTGTACAACTCAACACAAAGAAAACAAACAACTCAATTAAGAAATGGGCAATGGATCTGAATAGACACTTGTCCAATGAAGACATACAGATGGTCAATAGATATATGAAAAGATGCTTAATGCCACTAATCATCAGAAAGATGCAAATTAAAACCACAATGAGATATCACCTGATGCCTGTCAGAATGGCTATCATCAATAAATCAACAAACAACAGTGCTGGTGAGGATGTGGAGAAAAGGGAACCCACGTGTACTGTTGGTGGGAATGCAGATTGATGAAGCCACTGTGAAGAACAGTATGAAGTTTCCTCAAAAAATTAAAAATGAGCCCTAGCTGGTTTGGCTCGGTGGATAGAATGTCGGCCTGCGGACTGAAGCATCCTGGGTTCGATTCTGGTCAAGGGCACATGCCCGGGTTGCAGGCTCTACCCCCAGGGGGAGTTGTGCAGAAGGTGGCCGATCAATGATTCTTTCTCATCATTGATATTTCTTTCTTCCCCTTCTCCCTTCCTCTCTGAAATCAATAAAAGTATATTTTAAAAAATTAAAAATAAAACTGACTTTTGACCCAGAGATCCTACTTCTGGGAATTTATCTGAAGAAATGTGAAATACTTCAAAACAATATATACAACTTTATGTTTATTGCAGTGTTATTTACAATAGCCAAGATCTGGAAACAGCTCAAGTCCCCCTCAGTAGATGAGTGCATAAAAAAGCTGTGGTACATTTACACAATGGAATACTCCTCTGTAAAAAGAAAAAGGGAAATTTTACATTTTGTGACAGCATGGATGGACTTGGAGAGTATTATGCTGAGTGAAATAAGTCAGGCAGAGAAGGACAAATACCATATGATCTCACTTATATGTGAAATCTAGCAAACAAAATAAACTGACTAAAATAAAACAGAGGCATGGATACATAGAACAGATTGGCAGCTGTCAGAGGGGAGGAGGTTTGGGGGGCTGGGTAAAAGAAGGTGCAGGGATTAAGCAAAAAAAATATATATATATATACAATACATAGATACAGACAAAAATGTGGTGATAGCCGGAAGGAAAGAGGGGTGGGGTAGGTGGAGGTAGGCAAAAGGGGGATAAAAGGGGAGGGGAGGAAACTTTGCTTTGGGCAATGGGTTCAGAACGTACTGTGTAGAGGATGTTTTGTTGAGTTGTACACTTGAAACCTGTATTTTTGTGAACCAATTGCACTTCAAAAATTCAACAAAAATATGTCACATATATTAAGCTTAACTTCATAATGCAATGATATATATATATATATATATATATATATATATATATATACACATATATATGTATATATATAAAAATCTGTGTTTTATTTACCCAACTAAATATTATAAGCTCATTGAGTTTAAAAATATTGTATACATGTCTATGTTTGTGTTTTATTTATTTTAAAAATATTTTATTAACAGACAGCTGCCAGTCTTTTCTATGTATCTATGCCCTCTGGTGAAAAAAAGATAATCAGAGGCGTGGATACATGGACGAGACTGACAGAGGTCAGAGGGGAGGGGGATACGAGAGGACTGGATGAAAGAAGGTAAAGAGATTAGCCAAAGAACATATATGCATAGCCCATGGACATAGACAACAGTGTGGTGATGGCCAGAGGGAGGGGAAGCGGAGGCTGGGTAGAGTGGGTGAAGGAGGGGGAGAAAAGGGGACATCTGTAATAGTGTCAACAATAAATTAAAAACAAAAAACAAAGAAACAAACAAAAAATAATAGGAAGATGGTGCCTGAGGGTGATATGGGATATTGATTCAGGACTGTGACTGAGGTAGTTGACCCTCCATTTCTCTTTTTGGGGTCATGCCACCAGATCTCTATGACTACCAGATGCCCCCGGCCACCTTCCCTCTCTGTGAGCTCTTGGTGAGTTCCTGAGAGCAAGCTCCTGTGCAGTGACCCGTTAGGACAGCACCTGGTATTCTGGCAGACTCTCTCCTCTTCCTGTTGCGTTCCTATCAGTTTTCACTGCCTGGTGCTATGCAGACTCCTCTTCCTAGCCCTGGTGCTCTGGGTTGGGGGTCCTGGCGTGGGGTTGAGTCCCTAGCTCCTCAGGCAGTACTTTTATAGCCAAGATATCCCTCTGGCTCCTCAGTCACCACACATGGATTCGGGGGCCAGCCCTCTTCACATCACTGCCCTTCTTACCAGTCTCTGTGTAGCTTCTTTAATAAATCCTTGGATGTAATGGTCCTGCTCAGCTGTCCTTCAGTCATTCATTTAGGTTCATTGCTCTATAATTTTGCTATAAATCTGGTTTGGCACCTGGATGTGGTGAGGGTAGCTTTCACCTACTCTGTAACCATCTTGAAATCTCCACAATGATATATTTTTATGTGAACAATATATTTCAATCTATTTCAAATTATGAATGTCTTTTTAAAAATATATGTATTTTATTGATTTTTTACAGAGAGGAAGGGAGAGGGATAGAGAGTTAGAAACTTCGATGAGAGAGAAACATCGATCAGCTGCCTCCTGCACACCCCTACTCGGGATGTGCTCTCAACCAAGGTACATGCTCTTTTTTTTTTTTTTTGGCTTAGGGCGGAGTCATCCAACTGTGGCCTGTGGGCAGATGTGCCCCCTGCCCGGTTTGTAAATAAAGTTTTATTGGAACACTGCTGCATCAACACTATTGCCCAAGGTACATGCTCTTGACCGGAATCGAACCTGGGATCCTTCAGTCCGCAGGCCAATGCTCTATCCACTGAGCCAAACCGGTTAGGGCATGAATGTCTTTTGAAATAGTCCATCAGTGGATTCTTTCAAATAGTTCCCAATGTTAATAAAATTGTTATAAACATAATAATTCATGAGTCTTTGATTGTGGTCTATTATATTTATTTATGTTTTATATAGGAGAGATTACTGAAATTAAAAAATTATATTTAACTTGTTCCTGATCAGGTTTAATATGTACAAAGTGTTAACAAAATACACATTATACATACTAGGATTGTTTAGATCTTTAAATAAAAAAATTACTTGATCGGGAAAAAGATATGACCTTATAATCAACTAGGGGCCCGGTGCACGAAATTCGTGCACTGGGTGTGTGGGGGGGAGTGTCCCTCAGCCCAGCCTGCCCCCTCTCACATACTGGGAGCCCTCAGGCGTTGACCCCCATCACCCTCCGATCGCCTGATCGGCCCCTTGCCCAGGCCTGACGCCTCCGCCAGAGGTGTCAGGCTTGGACAGGGGCCCCCCATCTCCCCCTGATCACTGGTTCTGGCCCCCACCCAGGCCTGAGGCCTCTGGCCCAGGAATCATGCCTGGGCAGGGGACCCCCATCTCCCTCTGATCGCTTGGTCCACCCCCCGCCCAAGCCTGACGCCTCTGACCCAGGCTTCAGGCCTGGGCAAGGGGACCATCATATCCCCCCAATCCCCGGCTCTGCCCCCCACCCAGGCCTGATGCCTCGGCCAGAGGAGTTGACCCTCATCACCCTCCGATCAACAATCACCGGATCGGCCCCTTGACCAGGCCTGAGGCCTCTGGCCTAGGTGTCCGGCCCGGGCAGCGGGGACCCGCAGCTGCAGCGGCCCCGCAATCGTGGGCTCCGCTTTAGGCCCAGGCAAGGGACCCCTAGCTCCTGGGACTGCCAGCTTCGACCGTGCCCAGCTCCCATCGCTGGCTCCACCCCTACTTCCTGCTATCACTGGCCAGGGCGGAAAAGGCACCTGATTCTCCAATCATGGCTGGGGGGCAGGGCAAAGGCGGCCCCAGGGCCGCCTTTGCCCTGCCCCCCAGCTCTTAGCTCCCCCCTGGGTTTCTGATCACTGTCAGTGGCAGGGGGCTTCTTCCTGCTTTCCCTTTCGCCTCCCTGCATTGTGCCTACATATGCAAATTAACCGCCATCTTGTTGGCAGTTAACTGCCAATCTTAGTTGGCAGTTAACTGCCAATCATAGTTGGCAGTTAATTTGCATATAGCCCTGATTAGCCAATGAAAAGGGTATCGTCGTACGCCAATTACCATTTTTCTCTTTTATTAGATAGGATTATCAAAAGTTAAAACAGAAACAAGAAGACAAATAAATAACCCAACTGTTGGAAATATCAGTCAAGATTTATAGAATTTTGTTAAAAATAAATAAAATATAGTTAAGATACTTGAATGTTTAGCGAGATAATAGGAATTAGGATCTTGAAAGTATTCAAATGTTATTATACATCTAAAAACATTATTACCTAAAAAGATGTACTTACTGGATGGGTTTAAACAATGGATTTTTTAAAAAAGAAGACAGGATTAGGAACTGGGAGATAGATTAATACAAATGACAGAAACTGAAGTGAAAGGAAGAAAAAGGAAATCGCAAAAAATGAGCATAAGACAAATGATAGACACAGTCAAAATATATACATTGAGTAGCCAGATTATTATGACCACCTGACGTTTGTAGGCAAATTAGCTATAATTTCGCGCTGAAGTTGCTAGAGGGCCAGACCATTATAAACGTCTGAATAGCAACAACATACCCAAGTATTGTTGCTGATCAAGTTCATCCTATCATGTTGAAGGCATATCCCAATGGAGATGGCTTCTTCCAACAAGACAATGCCACGGTGCTCATATTGTGCAGGAGTGGTTTCAAGAACATGAGGAAGACTTCACCTTGCTTAGGTGGCCCCCACAATCACCAGATCTCAATCCAATTGAGCATTTGTGGGACGAAGTTAAAAGAGCCATCAGGCAGCTGGTTCCACAACCATCAAATCTCACAGAACTGGACAGTGCTATTTATCAGGATGAAATAAGTCAGAGTGGATACATGGAACAGATTGGCAGCTGTCAGAGGGGAGGACACCATAATCCCTTATTATGGTGTCAGATTCCTCGCATCACCTTTCAACATCTCGTGGAGTCAATGCCAAGAAGAATTGCCACAGTACTGAAGGCAAAAGGTGGCCCAACGAAGTACTAATGGGGTGGTCATAATAATCTGGCCACTCGGTATATAAGAATAATTGTAGTTCCAACCAGAGAGAAGCTGGGAAAAAATATTCAAGAAAATAATAACAGAAACCATCCAAAATGAATGAAAGGTATAAATTCACAAATTCAAGAAGGTCAGAAAAACTCCAAGAAGATATATGCAAACTATCCACAGATGGATATATTATTAATGTTCTTAAAAAAAAAAAAGACCAAAAAAAGCCAGCTATAAAAGGTACATTACATTCATAGGAGCAAGAGTAAAACTTTCAAGTCAGTTCTTAATACAAAAGATAGAAATAAAAAGTACTCGATGAACAATTTTGAAGTTCTAGGAACCCCTGCCAAATTAAAATTCTATACCCATGAAATTATCCCTTTCAAAATTAAGACTAACAAAATAAAAATGTTTCCACACAATCAAAACCTGAGATAATTAATCTCTTGTATTCCTATACTAAAGGAAATATTGATCAATGGTGTTTGAACATACTTTTTTTTTAAAAAAAATAAAACCTTTAACTTATTCTTCTTTATGCTCACTGTATAAGTATTAGAAAATTCAGACTAAAATTATTATAAAAATCACCTATACCTTATAACCCAAGTATAGTCACTCATTCATACAATTTTAGCATAGATTGATGTGTGATGTTTAGATTAACATATTATTTTAAAATTCCATCATATTTAACTGATTGATCTGGGACATACTTGTCTCACAAATATAATGTGAATATATTTCCATCAGCAAACATATAAACCCATATTATTACCTCTTACTACTCTTTTATATTGTAAATTATAGATGTGCCATGGTTGATTTAACCTAGTATGCACTTTTGTTAACCTAGATAGCATTTGTTACATAGTAGTGTATTTTCTGTTTAATACTTGATTAGTATACTTTTTTTGTGTGTACTTTATTTGGTTTCATGTTGAATATTTTCTTCTAAATAATTAACAACATAAATAAAAATTTTACAAACATAAGCATTAATGAACTGTTTTGTATTTTAAAAGAGAGAAGAAAAATATATTTACATGAATACTCAATTATGCTAAAAGTATAATGGTAAATTGAATATATATGACATATGTAATATATACATTTCATAATAATCTGTCTAAAAGAAAAAAATATGAGGATCTGATATAGGGATGAATGGCTGGGAAAATGTCCTAATGAGAGGAATAAAACAAGTGCTGACATTCAAAGCATAGAATACCCCAGTATAGTTTAACAATTTTCCAGGGAAGGCCAGTCTCCACTTCATTGTATTCTAACCTTCGTCTAGGAGTAGAGAGGTGAACTGATCTGAATTCTATGAGAACGCTAAGTAAGACCCCAAAGAAACTGATATCTAATGACCTATTCAAGGCTTTGCAAGAAACATCCATCAACATATCACTCATACAATTGCTGTAAGACAACTTGACACAGAGACGTTTGACTAGTATCTCTACTGGACCTCTCCATATCCTGATAAATAATGTCACCTCAAGCCTGGTGGGAATTACTGAGAAAAGGACAAGGTTAGTTTCTATTATTAAAGTCATTTCTGCTTTGGAAGCAACAAACCACCAGGTCCCGAATCTGCTTGGTCTTAATGCCATAAATGATGGGATTTAACATAGGTGGAATGAGAGTATAGACATTGGCCAGCAGAACGTGAACGTGGAGTGCAACGTGGCGCCCAAAGCGCTGCGTGAGAACCGAGAAGATCCCAGGTCCATAAAAGAGGATGATGACACAGACGTGGGAGCCACACGTGTTGAGAGCTTTGTGTCGAGCATCTCGCGATGGGATGTGGAAGACAGCACGGAGAATAAGCATATACGAAACAAAAATTAGCACAACATCTAAGACTAAGGTTGACATTAGGACAAAAAAACCATACCAGATGTTTACTCGTATGTCATCACAGGAAATTTTGGCCAAGACAATGTGCTTACAAGTGGTGTTTGGGATGGTGTTGCTTTTGCAGAAAGTCAGTCTTTTTAGAAGAAATATAACAGGGAAAACTGTACCATAACTTCTCAGAAAGATTGTCGCACCGATTTTCCCAATCAGCGCATGTGTAAGGATAGCTGTGTATCTCAGCGGGTAGCATATGGCAATGTAGCGGTCAAATGCCATCACCAGCAGGATCCCTGACTCAGACATGAAAGTGGAAGTGAGGAAGAATACCTGAGCGATGCAGCGATCCAGGGAGATCTCCCCAGCATGGAACCAGAAGATGGCCAAGGCCTGAGGCACTGTGCACGCGGAGAGGACAACGTCTGCTCCGGCCAGCATGCAGAGGAAGAGGTACATGGGTTCATGGAGGCTGGGCTTGGTGAGGATAAGGAAGACGAGCAGACTGTTCCCAAGGAGGGCGATGAGGTAGGAAATGAAGAAGGGGATGGAAATCCACACGTGCTGGTCCTCAAGGCCAGGGATGCCCAGCAAGTAGAAGACTGTGTGGCTCACACCAGTGTGGTTTGAGGCAGTCATGCTCGTGGAAATCTTTTAAGACCTTGTCACCTATTTACAGAGACAGGAAAATTCGATTATCTGTATATTTTTCTGTTTTCTGTACTTACAATCCTGTCTTTGCCAAAATGTCTTACAAATGGAGTCATGCTGTATGTATCCTTTGCAGTCTGGGTTGCTTCACTTAGCCTAATGCATTTGAGATTTTTCTATGTTATACTTGTATTAGTAGTTCATTCCTTTTCATTGCTGGCAGTATTCCATTATATGTACCAGATTAAGTCATCCATTTTCTAGTTGCACTACATACATTTGGACTGCTTTCAGGTTCTGATGATTACAAATAAAGATGTTAAAGTTTCATATATTTGATATGAAGTGAAAACTAAATTACACTTCATTTGGCTAAAAATCTAAGTCTAGCCCTGGTCTGTGTTTCTCATTGGTTAGAGTGTAGGCACACAGACGGAAGGGTCTCAGGTTTGATTCCCAACCAAGGTCAGGTACCTGGGGTTGTAGGTTCAATCCCTATCCTGGTCTGGGCATGTGTGGGAGGCAAGCAATCAATGTCTATCTCATGTCAATGTTTATCTCTCTCTCTCCTTCTCCCTTCCTTCCACTTTCTCTGAAATCAATGGAAAAATATCCTTGGGTGAGTATTTAAAACAATTCTGTCTAAGATCACCAGGTCATAGAGTAAGCATATGTTTAACTTTATTTAAAAATTGCCCAGTTTCTTCAAAGTGCCAATTTTGTGAATTTCCAACAGCAATGTATGAGCTGCCATTACTTCACATCCTCATCAGGACCTGGTACTTTAAAAAAACACCCACACATATATTTTATTTTATTGATTTCAGAGAGGAAGGGAGAGGGGGAGAGAGAGATGAAAACATCAATGAAGAGGAAGAATCACTGATAGGCTGCCTCTGGCATGCCCCCCACTGAGGATCGAGCCTGCAACCCGGGCCTATGCCTCTGACCAGAATCAAACTCAGGACCTTCAGTCAGCAGGCTGATGTTCTGTCCATTGAGCCAAACTGGCTAAGGCCTGGTACTACCTTTTTAAAAAGCTAAGCATTCTAATAGGCTGTTAAAGATACATCATTGTGGTTTATTCTACATTTCCATACTTTAAATACATATGCAAATACAAAATCCTGATCGGTAGTATTTGCCAATTTCTGCATTGTACATTCTCCTACCATGGTCTTGTTCCAGCTGCCCACATGATGCCAGTGAATGTGGAGTCTGCAAGCAATGGGTACAAATGAGTCAGTACCAGTGGCTCTAGCACACAGCTGATTTTGTCTCTTCCATCCTATTTATTTCTAGTTCATGGTCCTAATATTTTCCACCACCTACCGTAGGTCCTGTAGCATCGAGTGTGGAGAGGGCATTCTTGCTTGAAATTTCATCCCACAGGAAAAAAAAATATCACTCACCTGCTTTAAATGAAGTTCTCATGGGCTAGATGAAGTGAGTCACAAGAGGTCTCCGAGTGACTGGCGCCAAGGAACTGAGATTTTATGTATTTGCCTGAGAGCCTCAGGGGCAGCTCTTATTCCAGGGAGTCCAGATTTAGAGCTGTCCTTTCAACAACATCTCCTTTCTCCCATACATGGGATCAAGTCATTATGGCTCTTCAAGTCTGACTATCCCACTGTTTACTCTGCATATGCCTTTATTTGTGCTCATGTACTTATTTCTAATAAATTGTTAGCATTATCACAATTTAGTCCTGTTTCTATTTTAATGGCAATTAGTAAATATTAATCCTGTTTTCAGTCAGCACAATTATGAAAATCAACATAATTAAAAAACACTTAGCAAAAGTGTTCCTTGGTAACGTAGAGAAATGAATTAAATTTATACCACATTTGTTAAGTCAATACAACTTTGAGGTTTGTAATAATAATGTTTTAAGTATTTATGTGAAAATACTTGAATATCTTTTGCAAAGTGTACTTGTACTACTTAATGTGAATCAAGGTCAACTATGACAGCCTCTCTGCATCCTCTTTTCCTTTGGCTACCAAATGATCTACATTTAATTTTCAGTTATCTTATTCAGCTCTGCTTCTGGTAAATGTATCTCCACCTTTTCGTATCTTTTTATTTTTATTTAATTAAGCCAAGTAACTGTACATATAAATATTTGTATATGCCTAATAAATATATTTTTATCTGTGCATTATATTTAGTGTATGGGACAATGCTCCAACCAACCGAGCCACGAGGCCAGGGCTAAACCCCTGTATGCATTATATTTAAACCATAGCATTCTAGTCAAAATGATATAAGAAGGTGATCCAGAATTCTACTTCCACTTAATTTATAGAGAAGCTCAATAAAAAATTTTCACTTATATTAATTTTAAGAAAATTAAAATGTACCAGAATGTTGGAAGAATATTACAATGAAAACCCATTTAGCCTCCATCTGCAGTTACCCATTATTATACTTTTGCCACATTTTCTTTTTGCTTTCTCTCTTTCATATCCTTGGTATGTATATATACATATGTTTACATTTTTCTTTCTTCCTTTTATATATAGAGAGAAAGGAAGAGAGAGAAATTTTGATTTATTATTCCACTTATTTATGCATTCATTGGTTGATTCTTATACATGCTCTGTCCGAGTTTCAAACCCACAATCTTGGCATATTGGAAGTACAGTAATCAAGTGAGCTATCTGGCCAAGGCTTTACACTTTTCTCTTGGTAAACCATTTGAAATAATTTGCAGATATCATGACCTTTCACTTTAAATATTCAGCATGTATTTATTAAGAACAAAAACCTCTCATATGACCATAGTCCAGTACACAATTCAGGATATTTAACATTGATACAATGTCATTATCTAATATTCAGTCCATATTCATAATTACTATGTTAGCTAGGATTCAATCATTTATAGCAATACTTTTTTTTCAATCCTTAAATACAATGGCATTTATTGGTTGCATATCTTTTGCCATGTATCTTTGTTCTCCTTTTCTTTTCCTTCTTTCCAACTTTTTTGATATATAATTGACATATAACATTGTGTAATTTAAAAAAATCTTTATTGTTGAAAGTATTACATAGGTCCTCCTCCCCACCCCCACCATTGACCTCTTCCAGCCGGATCCTGTCAACATTGTGTAATTTTAAGGTACATTTATGTATTGCAAAATGATGAACACCACAGCTTTAGCTAACACCTCCATCCTGTCACATAACTACCATTTTTAAGTGATCTACTCTTTAAACAACATCCAAATATATAATACAGTAGTATTAGCTATAATCACTATGCTGTACATTAGTTCTCCAGAACTTGTTAATCTCATAACTGGAAATTTGTACCCTTTTACCAGTATCTCCTCATTTCCTCCAACCCTTAGCCCCAGGATACCACCATGTTAATCTGTTTCTCTGAGTTTGGCTATTTTATTTTCTACATAAATTGATATCATAGAGTTTTTATCTTTTCCTATTTGACTTATTTATCTTAGCATAATGCCCCCTTAGTTTCATCCATATTGTTACAAAGAGCAGGATTTTCTTCATTATCATAACTGAATTATCTATCTATCTATCTATCTATCTATCTATCTATCTATCTATCTACCTACCTACCTATCTATCTATCTATCTATATATACCTGTTCCCATATCTTCTTTATCCATTCATAGGTTGATGGACAATTAGGCTATTTCCATATATTGTAACCGTAAATAATGCTGCAGCATTATGGGAATACAGATATCTTTACAAGTTTCTGAATTTAATTTCTTTGGATGTACACTCAGAAATGGGATTGCTGAATCACATGGTAGTTTTATTTTTAATGATTTGAAGAACGTCCATACTGTTTTTCATAGTGATTGTGCCATTTAGCATTCCACCAATCGTGCGCAAGGATTCCCTTTTTCCACTTGTTCTCATGGCTGCTGGTGGGGCTCCGCCAGAGCCTAGGCTAGTGTCTTCCACCTGGGAAGCTGCGTAACAAACCTAACCGTTATGGGAATGTAACATAAACTACAATGATGTACCTTTGACAACCTATTAGGATGCTTAAATTGAAAAAAAGATAGTACCAGGTTCTGACGAGGATGTGGAGTAATGGCAGCTCACACATTGCTGGTGGAAATTCACAAAAGTATTGGCACTTTGGAGAAATTGGGCAATTTTTAACTGAAGTTAAATATGTGCTTAGCTTAAGATCTGGCAATCTTAGACTGAGATTTTTTCTTTCAAATCCTCACCCAGGGATATTTTTCACCCATTGATTTTAGAGAAAGTGGAAGGAAGGGAGAGGGAGAGAGATAAACATAGATGTAAGAAAGACACACATTGATTGGTTGCCTCCCACACCTGCCCCAACCAGGGCAGGGTTCAAATCTGCAACCCAGGTACCTGCCCTTGACCGGGTATCAAACTCGAGAACCTCTCTCTGTGTGCCCACACTCTAACCAATGAGAAACACAGACTTAGATTTTTAGCCAAATGAAGTGTAATTTAGTTTTCACTTCATATCAAATATATGAAATTTTAACATCTTTATTTGTAATCATCAGAACCTGAAAGCAATCCAAATGTATGTAGTGCAACTAGAAAATGGATGACTTAATCTGGTACATCCATATAATGGAATACTGCCAGCAATGAAAAGGAATGAATAACTAATACAAATATAACAGAAAAATCTCAAATGCATTTGGCTAAGTGAAGCAACCAAGACTGCAAAGGATATGCACAGCATGACTCCATTTGTAAGACATTTTGGAAAAGACAGGATTATTAGCACAGAAAACAGATAAAAGGCTAGAAGGGCTAGTGGGAGTTGATTAAAAAGGTGTCCATGGGTGTTTTTTGGGAGAGTGATGGAACAATTCTGTATTTTATTGTGGTAGTTGCAGGTTTATTGAAACTCA
Source organism: Myotis daubentonii (assembly GCF_963259705.1). Lineage (NCBI taxonomy): Eukaryota > Metazoa > Chordata > Mammalia > Chiroptera > Vespertilionidae > Myotis > Myotis daubentonii. The sequence continues at coordinate 44,236,310 of NC_081848.1, forward strand.
GAAATGTAAACTAAAAAGAGTGAATTTCACTTTATTAATTTGTATGATTAAACATGAAAAAATAGAATGATAAAAAAATGGTACCTTAACTTCTCATATTGCCATTGGATTCCATTCACATTCTGGAAAACATGAACTTGCTAGAATTTCTAAAAAGTGCATTTAAAACTTTTTGCACATTAAAAGCACATACAGTATTCAGCCTGGCTAGGACACAGTCGCTCATACATAGATGCCGTAAAAATTTCAGAATCTTTCCTGTAGTGTGCCACAGGGACACAAAATATAACAAATGTGTCTTAATGTTTATGTTCATAACAGTTTTATTCATACTGTCAATTACTTGGGTGTAAATAGTCAACAACAATGCACTAGTTTACTAAAATAGAGTGCACTACATAATAGTATGTTATACATGTATTCCTCTTAATTTTTGTGTAATGTTCTTAATGCCAAAGGAAAATACTTGTTATATAGCATTACATAAAAAAGTAAGGCATAAAGTAATATTTAAAAATCTGCTTAAATGGCTGAAACCGGTTTGGCTCAGTGGATAGAGCGTTGGCCTGCGGACTGAAAGGTCCCAGGTCCGATTCCGGTCAAGGGCATGTACCTTGGTTGTGGGCATATCCCCAGTAGCGGGTGTGCAGGAGGCAGCTGATCGATGTTTCTCTCATCGATGTTTCTGGCTCTCTATCTCTCTCCCTTCCTCTCTGTAAAAAATCAATAAGATATATTTTAAAAAAAATCTGCTTAAATGACAAAACATTTTTTAATTATGACCTATTTAATTTAATAGGTATAATTAGTGGTTAGTTAAAATGCCTCTTTGTTATTTCTTATTTTTATATCAACAGACATTTTAAAATTATTCAATTGCTAAATTAAATATAAATATTTTAAAATAATGTAATTCATGTTTGATTTTGAAGCACTTGTGAAGAACACAAAGGAAACAAAAACGTTCATGATTTGACTATATAATATTTAAGGACTCCTGTATAACTAAGATTAATAAACAGGCAAAATAAGTAAATGTTTTAGTAAGCATTATGTTCTTGAACAATGGAAAATTTTGAAATAGACTGCATGTTAATAATAACGAAATGGCTAGGTAAATTATAGTTCTTCCATAAACTTGTATATTTTACAGCCAATTCATTTATTTTAAAAATTATGTTAAAACACTTATAAGTGTATGTGAAAATGTAGTTTTATATCTGTAAAACTGTAAATAGATTTTACATAGAATATGTATGTAATCTATGTGAAAAATAGTATCAGATATATAGAAATGTAATTAAAAATAAAAAGGTACATCACATGAAGAGAAGTAATAAATGTAACTTCTTTATGTATTTTATTATCTTCAATTTATTTAAAGTGATAAACTCATAGTTTTACAGATTACAAAGAAATGTATTTTAAACATCTTACCTTAGTGTCTACTCTTTCAGATGACATAATGGACACTAGGGAAGTAACGTATACAGAATGCTGAGCCTGCTCTCAACTGGAAAATGAACAATTACTATTTATTGTCACAAATAAATAATTATAATTTATACAGAAAAATGATTTTTATTTTTTTTAAATTTTGCTTTATTGCTTAAAGTATTACAAAGAGTGAAAAAATGCTTTTTAAAAGAATATGCTTGTCTAGATTATATATGGCACATAGTTGCATGATTGCAGTGGAGAGATAATAAAAATGCCTGTAGAGGTATACAGTTTTAGCATGAGATTGTATATGCATTAATTTGCTAAGTGATAAAGGTGCATTCGAGAAGAGTAGGTGGAATGTAATTCAATTTAAAATTTTTACTTACTTACATACACATATACAGTAGAAAATAAATAGCAATCTGTTGTAAAATGTTAGCAATAAATACCTCGAATTTGAAAAAAACAGGTTTTTGTACATATTTTATTTCTGATATCCTGTCTAAGGTGAGATGAGTGAGGAGTTTCTTGAATGAGAGAATGTTTTACTGTGTCAGATGGTGCTGATATGTCATGAACAATGTAGACTGAGTGCTGCCCATTGGATTCGACAATGTGGAGGCTACTGTGACAGGCCGTGCCATGGCATAGGGAAACTGACCAGGATGAGATTAAGAAAAACAGAGAAAACTATTGACTCTTGTATGTAGAGCCAACTCATTCAAAGTCTTTTGCTGTGATGGGGAGAGAGAAAGAAGATCAGGAAGAGGAAGAGTAGAAGGAGGGGAAGGAGCAAGAGGGGAGGGGAAGAGGATGAGGGCAGCAGAAATGCTGTAGGGGAACAGGATGCCAGATGTTTTTGCCTGATCTCTCCCTCCTTCCTCTCTCCTAACCTCATCAGTGCATCAAGACATGAAACAAACCAGAAAAGAATAATTTAATATTACCCATAATTTATCTCTTTTCAAATACCTCTCTAGAGTTATAGACTAGGAATGAATTAAAAAGGTGAATTGGTTTATTTTTTAGATTCTAATAAAGCTCACTAAGGCACAAAGAAATTAATCTATTATTATTATTATTATTATTATTATTATTATTATTTTAATACTCACTTGAGGATATGTTTATTGATTTTAGAGTATGAGAGACAGAGACAGAGAGAGAGGAAGAGAGAGGAGAGAGGAAACATTGATATGAGAAAGAAACATCAACTTGTTTGCTTCCCTGACCCTGATCAGGGTTTGAACCACCACGTAGGCATGTGCCTCCACTAGGAATTCGACCTCCAACCTTTCAGTGTATGGGATGACACTCCAACCAACCAAGTCACCCAGGCCAAGACCAATATATTATTACTGATCAGAGATGTGAAAATGTATGTCCCCAAGCTCACCTGTGGACTTACTTCAGAAACTTACACTCAGTGAGACATTTATCTAGTCTCAACTGTTCCTCAACCTAGTAGGGGTTCTAAAGTTCACCTCAACATCATCCAGAACCATAGGAAGGCTGACTGAGTGGAAATTCTACAACTAGAAGGAAAGAGAAAAGCGTATCGAGACTCAGAGGAGGTGCGGTGTGGAAGTAAAATACAAATGTGCGGAGGTGCATGTGGAGAAGGTTGGTGGCTGAGGTCACGATTGCCTTTTTCAATCGGGAGCGAGTCTCAGGCTCTGAGCTCCAGTTCTGGGCGAGTCTCTGGGGACCCAGACTCATACGGGAGAAACGGGACTGCCTGGCACCAGTCGGAACTCGAGGGCAGCTTTCTCTCAGAGGCACACATAGCGATTGCCGGGGCCTCTGAGGACAGGACTGAGAGCAGCCATACTGCTTGCTCCGCCCACCCTGTTGATCCCCTGGGGCTCCACCCGCCCAAGCCGTGCATGGAGGCTTTTGCATATGAAATGCCCAGCCCTTTGTAATCTGAAAATTACTTAATAAACTGCAGCTGCCCAAGGCCCCAGGGCAACTTGCATTGCTTTACAGCTGGCTTCTTCAGGGTAGCCTCAGGCAGAGGCTAGATTAGCACCTTCTTAGATCCAAGAGCCAGTGTACCCAGTGGTCAGAGTGGGACCATCCAATTATAACTCCGCAGATCCATAAGGGACACACTCAGGGGGCAGACTCAGTGAGCACCAAAGCCTCACTGAAGCAAGTCTTGCCCCAGAAGGGTGTCTTCAGCACAGAAGTTCTCCCACTGTAGACACAGCTGATTCTCACAGCCAATTGGCCTGGAGGTCAAATCCTCCCAGTGTTACCTACAACAATCAAGGCTTAACTACAACAAGACTGTGCACAAAGCACACAAGGGGGTGCACCAAGAGTGTCTACCTCAGGTAATTGGGAAGGCTGAGCCACTGGGCCCTATAGGACACTTAGCACAGAAAGCCACACTATCATCATAGTGAAGCATAAAAAATGCCGAGACAAAGAAACAGGACACAAATGACAGAAATGGTGGAAAGCAAACGACTGGATATAGAGTTCAAAGCCACACTTTTAAGGTTTTTCAAGAACTTTCTAGAAACTGCTGATAAATTTAGTGAGAACCTCAAGAAATCTAGTGAGACCCTCGATGTTGTGATAAAGGCCCAACTAGAAATTAAGCATACACTGACTGAAATAAAGAATATTATACAGACTCCCAACAGTAAACCAGAGGATCGCAAGAATCAAGTCAAAGATTTGAAATGCAAAGAAGCAAAAAACACCCAACCGGAAAAGCAAAATGAAAAAAGAATCCAAAAATACGAAGATAGTGTAAGGAGCCTCTGGGACAGCTTCAAGCGTATCAACATCTGAATTATAGGGGTGCCAGAAGAAGAGAGAGAGCAAGATATTGAAAACCTATTTGAAGAAATAATGACAGAAAATTTCCCCTACCTGGTGAAAGAAATAGACTTACAAGTCCAGGAAGTGCAGAGAACCCCAAAGAAAAGGAATCCAAAGAGGACCACACCAAGACACATCATAATTAAAATGCCAAGAGCAAAAGACAAAGAGAGAATCCTAAAAGCAGCAAGAGAAAAAAAGTCAGTTACCTACAAGGGTGTGCCCATATGACTGTCAGCTGATTTCTCAACAGAAACTATGTAGGCCAGAAGGGAGTGGCAAGAAATATTCAAAGTGATGAATAGTAAGAACCTACAACCTAGAATACTATACAGACTCCCAACAGCAGACCAGAGGAGCGCAAGAATCAAGGCAAAGATTTGAAATGCGAAGAAGCAAAAAACACCCAACCAGAAAAGCAAAATGATAAAAGAATCCAAAAATACGAAGATAGTGTAAGGAGCCTCTGGGACAGCTTCAAGCGTACCAACATCAGAATTATAGGGGTGCCAGAAGATGGGAGAGAGCAAGATATTGAAAACCTATTTGAAGAAATAATGACAGAAAACTTCCCCTACCTGGTGAAAGAAATAGACTTACAGGTCCAGGAAGTGCAGAGAACCCCAAAGAAAAGGAATCCAAAGAGGACCACACCAAGACACATCATAATTAAAATGCCAAGAGCAAAAGACAAAGAGAGAATCTTAAAAGCAGCAAGAGAAAGAAACTCAGTTACCTACAAGGGAATATCTATATGACTGTCAGCTGATTTCTCAACAGAAACTTTGCAGGCCAGAAGGGAGTGGCAAGAAATATTCAAAGTGATGAACAGCAAGAACCTACAACCAAGATTACTTTATTCAGCAAAGCTATCATTCAGAATTGAAGGTCAGATAAAGAGCTTCACAGATAAGGAAAAGCTAAAGGAGTTCATCACCACCAAACCAATATTATATGAAATGCTAAAAGGTATCCTTTAAGAAGAGGAAGAAGAAGAAAAAGGTAAAGATACAAATTATGAACAACAAATACACATGTATCAACAAGTGAATCTAAAAATCAAGTGAATAAATAATCTGATGAACAGAATGAACTGGTGATTATAATAGAATCATTGACATAGAAAGGGAGTGGACTGACTATTCTTGGGGGGGAAAGGGGTGTAGGGGATGCGGGAAGAGACTGGACAAAAATTGTGCACCTATGGATGAGGACAGTGGGTGGGGAGTGAGGGCGGAGGGTGGGGTGGGAACTGGAAGGAGGGGAATTATGGGGGGGGGGAAAGAGGAACAAATATAATAATCTGAACAATAAAGAATTAATTTAAAAGAAAATAAAACCAAAACAAAACAATAAAAAATAAAAAAAAATAAAGTTCACCTCATGTGTGACTGTTGGGAAAATAGTAGCTTGGTTCCCATTCCCAAAATCATATTTCTTTTGGGAAGAAGACAAGAGTCATCTTGTCCCTGACTTGTTTGGTCTTGATTCCATAAATGATGGGATTCAGCATGGATAGGTATCAGAATGCAGCATGGATATGGGGTGAAATGTGCCGTCCAAACCGATAAGTGAGGGCTGAAAAGATCCCAGGACCATAAAAGAGGATAATGACACAGACATGGGAACCACATGTGTTGAGAGCTTTATGATGAGCATCTTGGGAAGGAATGAGAAAGACAGCATGGAGAATAAACATATATGAAACACAAATTAGTATAACATCTAAAACCACTGTTGACATTAGGACAAAAAGTCCATACCAGATATTTATTCGTATGTCATCACAGGAAAATTTGGCCAACCCCATGTGCTGACAAGCAGTGTGTGGAAGAATGTTACTTTTGCAAAAAGTCAGCCTTCTCAGAAGAAATATTATGGGGAATATTGTACAGTAACTTCTCAGAAAGACAGTTAGACCAATTTTCCCAATCAATGTACGTGTAAGAATGGTGGTGTATCTCAGTGGGTAGCATATGGCAATGTGGCGGTCAAATGCCATCGCCAGCAGGATCCCTGACTCAAAGACAAAGGTGGAATCGATGAAGAATACCTGAGCAATGCAGCGATCCAGGGAGATCTCCTGAGCATGGAACCAGAAGATGGTCAAGGCCTGAGGCACTGTGCACGTGGAGAGGACAATGTCTGCTCCGGCCAGCATGCAGAGGAAGAGGTACATGGGTTCATGAAGACTACGCTTGGTGAGGATAATGAAGATGAGCAAGCTGTTCCCAAGCAAGGCGATGGCATAGGAAACGAAGAAGGGGATGGAAATCCACATGTGCTTGTTCTCAAGGCCAGGGATGCCCAGCAAGTGGAAGACGGTGTGGCTCACACCAGTGTGGTTTAAGGTAGTCATACCTGGGGCATATGACCTGGGACTTCCCCTTCTAGTTACAGACATAGTAAATATTTCCAGTTGTACTCAAATCTTATGACACCTGATTCTTTTCCGTAAGCAGTGTGCCAGGAAAACTAGGATGAAAAAAGAAATAGGATATTGTCTGTTTTTTTTTTTTATAATGAAGTAACAATTTTACAGAAAAGATAGATATTTATTTAGCCAATAAAACAATATGCTAGGTGAACATGTTAGTTATAATAAAAGCTACTAGGGGAACCCAATTGATTGGGTAATTCAGTCTATTTAGCTGTAGGATGTCAAGTGAATTAAGTGGAGAATAAAATGAAGTCATTTTGGAGTTTAAGGATTGACTATTGTCATATAAATATTTAATGCATTTAAAACATATCACAATCCTGTGTGATTGATTGCATCTACTATGCAATGGTAAAAAGATAAAAACAAAAGTATTTTGTCTGGTTACAAGTTAAGGAGCTTGGATGCTATCCTAGAAGGAGACAGTCAACCACCTTCAGCTTTAAATTGTACTGGAGAGCATTAGATATTACTCTGCTTACTTAACATCAGACAAGGTCTTAATATTCTCAAATGTTTACCTTAGGCCCCATAGCCCTTTAATATAAATAGGATACTCTCATTTTTGCTTCCTAGAAGATTACCCCACATCAGTACATACCTTATTCACCTGCTTCAAATGTAGTCTTTATATCCTAGAGCATGATGAATCAAGCAGGTCTCAGGTTTGGGCATCACGAAGCAGAGATTTTTATGTATTTGCCTGAAGACTCCAGGGAAAGCCAGTTCCTCAGGGAACTCAGATTTACTTCAACAACAACCCTTCTTTCACATACACATGGGTCAAGTTATTATGGCTCTTTACATCTGCCAACCCCACCCATTCTGTACAACTCTATCCTTGGATTGGGTGTGCACATATATTATTTCCAAAAAATAAAGTATTAGGATCATTACACCAAATATTTCTGTTTTCATGAGAAATAGTAAATATTAATCTTACTTATATCAGCACAAATAAATTGACTATAAAATATGGACATTATTTAAAAAAAACTTGTTCCTGCAAGGTTTTCATTGTGGTTTTGATAAATTCAAAATGAAATTTTTTGTACCTGAACATATGCACACACTAAGAAGAAGGAGCCCCCCGGTTTGGCTCAGTAGTTAGAGTGTTGGGGTCACAGGTTTGATTCCGGTCAAGGACTTGCACCTTGGCTGCAGGCTTGGTCCCAGGCCATGGTCAGGGCATGTGAGGAAGGCAACCCATTGATATGTCTCTCCCACATGGATGTTTTTCTCTCTTTGTTTCTCCCCCTTCCTTCCTCTCTCTCTCTTTCTCAAAAAAATTTTTTTTCAATGAAAAAAATATCTTTGGGTGAGGATTAATAAAAAAAAAAAAAAAGCCAACAGAGAGGGAGAATCCTCTTGAGATGCATATCACATTCTGATAGTCAAAATGGAAACCGTAGTGCTTGTTATTCGTAGCTCTTACCAACCTGTTTGTAACAACTTGGGACTAAGATCTATGGCATTCTAGAGCTGGAACAACTCTCAGACAGATGAACTAATTCTACTTCTCCCCAAGTTTAGTTTCTTTAAAAAAATTAAAAGATTTTAATTACAGTTGACTTACAATATTATATTAATTTCAAGTGTACGATATAGTGATTAGACATTTATATAACTAGTGGAGTGATCACCCAGATAAGTCCAGCTCCCATCTAGGAGAATAAACAAGTCATCTTTTCTGTCAAAGGACAGTTTGGACAGCCGCCATTTTGGACTGCGTGACTTGGCAGCTGCTATGTTGGCCACATGGCTTGCATCTCCCCTGGGGGCCATTGTCTTGAAACAGCAAAGGCCAGCCCCTCCCTTTGAATTAGCCAATTGTGAAAGACTGTGTTGCCTGAGCTCCAATCAAGAGCAAGGGACAGGTCACGTGTGTCAGGGGTTATAAATCCTGAGCAGGCCACCTGCTCGGGGTGTGCATGTTTCCAGACCATGTGTGCGCACCCTTCTACATAAGAAGTAAAGATGTTTGCCTTGCTGCCTGGCTCCCGAGTATGTTTTGTGTTCTACCAGGACCCCTGACTTGGGGGGCTTGCCTTATTTCTAACACATCTGACTCCACACAATTATTACGATATTATTGACTATATTTGAAAACTGCTTTGGAAAACTGCTGTTTGAACTACTCTGTTATTCTTAGTCTCTTATTCTGTAGGTCAACTCTGTTATTTTTAGATGTAAAACAACTTTGTTTTTTGCTTGAATAGAAAAGATAAACTTAATTGTCTGAATTTGCAAGCTAGCCATCTAACTGATATGCTGATATTGATGCCAGGTGCCTGTATAGATATGATACTCAAGGTTATAGGTGTTTGTATAGATATGCTATGTACTCAAGGTTACACGCTGTCTACAAAAATAACTTACACAAAGAACTAGGAAGATATATAAAGGAAATACTCCCTCCTGTGTTTGTTCAGAATTTGAGAGGTAATCTGCTCTGAACCTGCACACAATAAAGATGGCTCCTATTAATTGGCTAATTAAGGTGTCTTGTCCAGCTCACTGATTTGCGATACAACATATTCTCTAGGCTGCATTTTACATCCCCGTGACTATTTTTATAACTGGCAATTTGCACTTCTTAATCCCTTTACCTCTTTCACCTTTCCTCCCAACCTCCTCCTGTCTGGCAACCCTGGTTATTCTTTGTATCTATGAGTCTGTTTCTGTTTTGTTCATTTATTTTGATTTTTTTACATTCCAACTTTAGATTAAGGTGGTAAGAGAGATACCCAGAGCAAGGAAGAAATGTTACTGAAATCACATGGCAAATGAATAGACTGGTAAGGCATTCCATATCCTTCTTCTGGCTTATCAATCAAGGCACTGGTTGATTTTGCCAACTTATATTGATTTAGCTCCAGTAATGATGTCATCTTGCCTGAGAATTCTGTTCTTTTTATCCTTTCTATTCAGTGATTAAGATAGAAACTTTTTTTTCTTTTTTGTCAATAAACTCTATTCAAGGTCACCAACATTTTTTAGAGTATCTGAATTTTTTATGAAATTTAGCAGATGTTCTAAGGGCACATCTGCGAATTCTATTTTAGATAAGGAACCAGATTTTCTGGAAGGATAATGGCTCTCTCATAGCCTATTATGCTCAGGTACAGAGCTTCATTCCCACCTTAAAAGTTTAAACTCAAAAAAGTGTTGGCTGTCACTAGGTGGTGCTGTCATCTTAGTCCTGGCCTTCATACCAATCAGGGTTCCACCGGAGAAGCAGAACTAGTAAGTGATAAATATTGAGATTTATTGCAAGGGATTCACTTAGGCAATTATGGGGGGTGGCAAGGCAAGTTCTAAATCTGCAGGGCAGGCCATTAGGAAGGGCAAGGCTGGAACTCTTGGGCATGAGCTTAAGCTGCTCTTCATAGGTGGAATGTCTTCTCCAGGGAAGGCTTGGTTCTGCTGTTGGTGTCTCACCTGATTGAATCAGACCCACTCAGCTCATCTAGGGCAATTTCCCTTATTTACAGTCAAATGATTATGGACTTTAATGACATCTACCAAACACCTTCATAGCAACATGTAGATTAGAGTTTGATTGAAAAACAGGGTGCTTAGAACCTGACCAAGTGGACACATCAAAAATCCATCACAACTTTCATTTAGATCAGCAGTTCTTAACCTGTGGGTTGCGACCCCTTTGGGGATCGAATGACCCTTCCACAGGGGTCGCCTAAGACCATCGGAAAACATAATGTTTTTGTGATTAATCACTATGCTTTATGTTCAATTTGTAACAATGAAAATACATCCTGCATATCAGATATTTACATTACGATTCATAACAGTAGCAAAATTTACAGTTATGAAGTAGCAACGAAAATAACTTTATGGTTGGGGGTCACCACAACATGAGGAACTGTATTAAAGGGTCGCGGCATTAGGAAGGTTGAGAACCACTGATTTAGATTGATGTGCCCTTTAACAAACTCCATTATCAAGATACGGTTGGGAGATAATGGTGAGAATGGGTATGCAGATGGCAGAACATGTTTTGGTTGATCCAGATGAGTTTGGACCAAATATAAGTAGTTTCTTTTGGAGAGGGAATCATAAGCAATCTAGGGCAGGAATACTGAGGTTGAAGATCACTTGACATAGATGATCAGTGACCTCCTTGTCAAACCTGACTTGCTGGTATCCCGACACCTCTGCAGAGACAAAGGCAGTTCGGAGGTCATCGGGAAATAAGACAGGATGAGTGGCTGAGGAGGGGGAGTCAACAAAGGAGGTGTTAGTGTCCAGAGAGAGCCATCAACAGTCAGTGGCTCCCTATCATGCCATCCTCAGAGGACAGAGGGTCAGAGGGGCTGAGTTTCTTCCACCATCATCAAAACCAGGATTGAAGAAAGGCCGTAGGGGCCCAGTGAAGGCACATTGTGAGAAGGTGTAGATGAGTGAGCCGTGGTCAGTGATGTTGTAGAAGGAGACAGTACGGGCCTCATAGTCCAGGAAGATCCCAATTTGGCATGGAGGCACCGAGAGGTGGAGTGGAGTCTGCGGGCAGGTGCCAGCCTCATATTTTTCTTTCTTCCACAGCCAAATTGTCCAGAAGCCATTCATGGGGCTGAGTATAAAATGCCCCTTCCTCTGCACAGAGTCTCTACAAACACCCAGGTCCCAGGACTCCTTTCCCGTCACATCTACCTCCCAGTAACGTTTTCCAGAGTTGAAGCACTGGGCACCCAGGACCATAGGATAAGTATCAAATCTCTCCTCTTTTTCAGGCACCTTCTGCTGGGTGTCTCCAAGCCTCACTTGTCTCTTGTCCTCTGAAATGATAAGCCACGGATTGGCTGTGTGTGGATCCAGAGTGATGTGTACTGCAGAGAGAGGACCACAGTTAGGCCGGGAGAGTGTGTGTGGGGAGTAACTAACCCTGTCTCTGTGGTCAGGGGGATGATGGGGTGAGCCTGAACATCACTGTGTGAGGAAATGACCCCCCAGCCAAGCCAGCTCCAGCCCTTGTCCGGACTATTGAGGGAACCACTTTCCCTAGCTCTGTTCCTGCCCCACCTGCTTTGACCCGACATCTCTCCCCGACCCTGGACCTAGTCACACTCTCGTCATCCCGCTGCTGTTCATAGGCCGGTTCTGCACTCCTGGAGCTTGCTCACCTCCACACATCCTCAGCATGCTCTTCAGCCCTGGCACAAGGCACACAGTCCTCAGGTCTGGGGAGGTGATGTCCAGCTCTCCCAGTTTCCAGGATTCACTCCTGGGGAAAACAGAGTTAGACACCTCATCTTCAACTCCTCCCCCACCCTCCCCGAGCCCCAATGCGATAACCTCTCTTGTAGATGATTGATAACTTAATTAAACACAAATTTATAAACACCTGTTATATTAGAATCCCTGGGGGTGAGAGACCAAAGGAGGCAGGATTTACACCCTATCCAGGCCCCCCCATCACATGGGCCTCTGGAGCACGAGCACAGTCCGTATCTCCTCTCCAAGCCCGAGGTCACCACACAAGCACTTCCGGCTTCATTTTACAGGCAGGGATCTACACGAAATCATTTTCTAAGGAACGTCAAGGAGCCTCATCCATGCCGTGGGTCCTACTCATGGCTCTTTCTGGGAGGTGTGCGGCTAGTTAGTTTTTAAAAGAAGTCCCATCAGCCTGTCGACCCACAACCTCCCAGAATTTCCCTGTTTGTCAGGGCTTCACTTTGTGAAGATGTCACAGTCCAATTACTTGGGACAACTCACCAACTGAGATGCCCAAGAATTAGCCCTGGGAGACCAGAAAATATTTCATGGAGGATTGTATCTCTGAGAATAGGAAGGTGCATGGGGAAGACTGCAGTGCATGTTTCTCTAACTCAATAATCATTAATGCAGGTGAATACACCTCCTGCCACCCCTTCCTCCAACAAAGAAAACCTCTCCTTACCTTTCCAGGACACTTTTCACGTCCTGAGGAGAAAAGAGACAGAGAGTAAGTTCCAGAATCACTGGTTGAACGACTGAGACGTCAGTCCCGTGGGTGATGCGATGCCACCCTGAGGTCCTTAGGACACTGCTCTGTCCAGTTCCTCTGGGCCATGGCCCGAAAGACATCTCTGACCAGCTTGGAACAGAGGGATGTGTGGATGCTCGTGGGTAACCAGAAACCCACATATAACCATATGTAACCTATAGCCAAGAAGACGATCAAACAAGTTAGACTAGATTCTTGGGGAGAGGAAGTGGGTGGCGAGGGTGGAAAGAAGCAAATAGCTCCACCTGGTGGAAGCCCAGAGACAGTCACAGGGAAAGAATAGCCAAGTCAGGATGCACAGAAACTGCTCTGTCTCATTTGTGGGCTTGAGTTGTTTGGAGAGAAAAGGCTGGTTAAAGCTCTGTCCTGTGCTGTCGTTAATGGTGCTCCCTCACGTATGTGAAATCAAATCACCTGAGAATATTCTGTTGCTGAGGTTGGGAGCCTGTATCTGGTCCTGGCAGGCTCCTCAGTGCTCCAAAAGTGCATTAGAAGGTTGGCAAACAAATCACTGGTGGATATGAGATAATTTTAAATAGCATATACAATGATGACTTAAAAAAAAGTTACGTACTTCTTTTAATCTTAGCTCTTTCTCATACTACTCGGGTGAACTGGGTCAAGTTACTTAGCTTTTGTCTCTCACTAACTCTCTTAACATCTCTGTGCCTTAGTGTTCCCCTCTAGAAAATGGAACAATAGAACCACCTCCTCACAATGTCAGGAGGGATTCAATGCCTGGCATGTAATATGTGCTATTTAAGAATACGCAGTTATTCTTATGAAATAGAGAAAATATCAGCAACAACATCAACATGATTTCTTGCCTATTATTAGTTAGGACAAATTTCCTTTTAAACTAAATTTATTCTGGCAAAAGTGTGAGACAATTTAAAGAAAAATAACATGTTAAGATCACTTAGGTAGTTCACAGAAGTAGCAGAAAGTATAAAGGAGACACAATTATGACCCAAGTTTGGGGAATTCTTGTTTCTTAGTCCATCTCCTTTCCCTTATTTTTCACAAATGGATAAATTAGGTCCAGGAAAGGAAAAAATGACTTAACCTAGAGTGGTAGAGAGGACTGGTGACAGGGCTGGGGCTGGGCTACTGTCTCTTAATTTTCAGTTCAATATTTTTAGTTTTTAGGAAAACTTTCCCATGGCCAGATATTCATCAAAAAGCCTTGGTGGATTCTCATTTAATTCTCACAAAAATTCTTTGAGAAATGTAATACAATATCCATTTAACATATGAGAAACCTGATTAAGGACCTTTCTCAAGGTCATGAACCTGGCGCATGTTAGAGCAGGCAGTTATCAGAGACGTTCATTTAAAAAAATTGCTGCATGGATTACTCCCTCCTAAGTCTGTATCTTTCCATGCCTTGAATGCAAACCACTCGTGGGTCTGAATTCCAGTTTGTTTTATTAAAAAAAAAAAAATTCCAGGGACCAGGTTTCTGATTGCTCTGACGGTAGCCCCAGGGAGCTCTGGCTTTTGTTCGGTTCCTCCTTGAGAGCACAGTGGGAGCCTCTCCCGTCTCACCTGCAGCAGCTCCAGCTCCGAGCCCCGGCTTCTCCTCTCCAGCTCGGAGACCAGCTCCTGCAAGGCCTGGCAGCGCCGGGCCAGCTTGGCCTCCGTCTCCCCCAGGATTCTCAGCTGTTCCCTCTCTTCCTTCTCTAGCTTCTGCAGTTGCCTCTGTTTCTCTTCAGCCAGGAAATTTTTCTGCTGCTCAAACTCTGTGTGGATCCTCAATTTGTGTGTCTCAACCTTCTCCTTTGGTGTCATTGGAAAGAGAGAGGTGGGTTTTTTAAAAATCAAAACCTCCCAAGCTTGGAGAATTGAGGTGTCCATACCCACTTCTACTGCCTGTCGACTCACCACTCTGGCTCTGTCCGGGAAGAAACACACACACACACACACACACACACACACACACACACAGCAGTTGCCTTAGAACAGTGATGGTGAACCTATGACACGCGTGTCAGAGGTGACACGAGAACTCATTTTTTTGGTTGATTTTTCTTTGTTAAATGGCATTTAAATATATAAAATAAATATCAAAAATATACATCTTTGTTTTACTATGGTTGCAAATATCAAAAAATTTCTATATGTGACACGGCACCAGAGTTAAGTTAGGGTTTTTCAAAATGCTGACACGCCAAGCTCAAAAGGTTTGCCATCACTGCCCTAGAATAACAGCTGCATCAGCCCACGGAATCAGAGACTCTCCTCAACTTCTTTTAAAACCCAACCAGCACTCAAATGTGTCCTTTTATCTTCACATCTCAGTGTTACTGAGGAGTAACACCTGTCCCCACTCAAACCTCACAAATACAGGTCCACAACACCAATTCTTAAGTCCTGGGGCAAGAAAGTCTTTGTGCTGTACTTCGCTCGCCCTCTTGTATTAGTGACTAGAGCAGTGGTTCTCAACCTTCCTAACGCCGCGACCCTTTAATACAGTTCCTCATGTTGTAGTGACCCCCAATTTCAATGTTACAAATTGAACATACTTAAAGCATAGTGATTAATCACAAAAACAATATGTAATTATACATGTGTTTTCCAATGGTCTTAGGAGACCCCTATGAAAGGGTCGTTCAACTTCCAAAGGGGTCGTGACCCACAGGTTGAGAACCGCTGGACTAGAGGGTTAGCAATGACACAAGATGACCCCTTCTGCCACCACAGCTTGATTCACCCTCCCTACTTCCTAAATCTTCCTCTTTTGGTATCTATTGGCCACGAGTTCCTTCCACTCCACTCCTGACCCGCCTCACCTCCGTATCACCAGTGCAGAATAAGCTTTAGTTCCTCATTTTACTTTGGACCAGTGATCTGGACACAGTCAGGCAATCACCTGGTCAGACTGGTTTTCCTACCTCAGGCCTTGGTGGTTCCAAGTCTGTTCCTCACAGCCCCTGTCATTTCCTGACAGGCGTATCCGTCTCTCTCCTGGGATAGCTCTGTCCCAGATGCTAAGGCATTGGTGTGGTCAACCCCTAAGACTGGGCAGGAACTTTAGGGTATGGCTTTTTCCTCAGCATCTCTTAAGACTCTCAATTTTTGTGTCTGATTGGGAGCTCTCTTTGAGCTCCATGCTGTTTATTTCCCTCTACCAGGAAGCCTAGAGGACTGCTGGTTCTTGAAGAGTGACATACGCTGACCTTATCACTGTTCAGACAGGCAGTGATATGGTTAGGGTCTTCTTGAGGCTAGGACCCTGGACCCTGTCTAGGCTTTTGATCTAAGATGCCTTTGGGGAATGTGACTCTTGCCTTCCAGGCTGCTCTCTTCGTTACAACATCCATTTCCAACTTCTCAGCCAATTCTTGCTCTTTTCTCAGTTTCTTTAATGCCACCTGGAGCTTCTCCTGCAGAGAAAGATATCAGGGTAATGTCCAACCAGACCAAGAAGGAGGTGGGGGATCATATGGGTTCTCAGAAAAGCCTGAGGGCAGAAAAGGAGGGAGGACTAGAGTCCTATTGGGGTTCAAATTTTTGTGACATTTTTTGGAAAAAGCCTCATGTTTCTTAAGAAAGCGCCACACTGTTCGGGTGGCAGGGGTGGGGGCAGTACTCATTCCTGATTAACCAGGAAACCACAAGGAAACAAGATCTTTGCAGCATTTTCCCAGAGCATCTTCCCTGCTCCTGGGAATAAGAAGGTTCTGATGAGCCTTAAATTAGACAAAAAGGTGGGGAACGCTCTCCCTTTCTCCAGTCCCCCACCTCTACAGGGGACTCTCTCCCATCCCATCTCCTTTCTATCTGTTCATGCCTCCGTGCCAAGACCTCACCTGGTACTCCTGGGCAGCCTCCTCAAGCGGGACCACAGGATGGTCACGGTGTTTCCGAGACTGGGAACACACCAGGCAAAGAGCCTTCTCATCTCTCTCACAGAACAGGAGAAGTCTCTCTCCATGCACCCCACATTGCTCCTTCTGTGTGCCCTCCTTAGCATTTTGGCTGATTTCCCTTAGGTTGTCCACCATATTGGCTAGCTGGAGATTGGGCCGGAAATTCTTGAGCAGGAATTGCTTCCTGCACACAGGACAGGCGCCGCCCCCAGCTTTGGCGACCTGAGAGATGCATTCATGGCAGAAGCTGTGGCCACATTCAATGCTCACAGGCTCCACTGTGGGATCCAGGCAGATGGGGCATGTGACCTCCTCCCACATCATGGCCAAGGGCTTTGCTGAGGCCATGGCGTAGATATTCCTAGTAAGCAGCACGGTGGAGATCTTGAGGCGACCTAGTAGGGGGAGGAGAAAAGTTAGGGAGAAGACGAGAAAGGGTGTGTGAGGAAAACAAAACAACTCAAAGAAAGATATGAGGGAGAGTGAACTGGAGGGGTTAAAACAAGACAAGAACATTAACCTGAATAGCAAGACCTTTTCCTCCATAGTCTGGATGATTCAGTCAGACAGAAGGGGGTAACTGAGTCCCAACCCTCAACCTAGGTATGTGCCCTGCCCAGAATTGAACCCACAACCTTTGGTGTACGGGAGGACACTCCAACCAACTGAGCTACACTGGGCGGGGCTATTCTTATATATTCTTTTAAATATATATGTGTATCTGTGTGTGTGTGTGTATATATAAAATCAGCATACCCTGGGCTCTTCTCTCAGCTACTCTGAACTTGGCAGCTGTTTTCATCTCCTCCATCCTAACCCTGGCCCTCTCTCTTCCAGAGGAGTACTTTTTATAAAAAAAATATATTTTATTGATTTTTTACAGAGAGGAAGGGAGAGAGATAGAGAGTTAGAAACATCGATGAGAGAGAAACATCGATCAGCCGCCTCCTGCACATCTCCTACTGGGGATGTGCCCGCAACCCAGGTACATGCCCTTGACCGGAATCGAACCTGGGACCTCTCAGTCCGCAGGCCGACGCTCTATCCACTGAGCCAAACCGGTTTCGGCAAGGAGTACTTTTTTTGAGAGAGAGAGCGAGCCCAATGTCTGGGGATCGGGTGCCATCCATAGGCGCCCGTTCGGGGGATCGAACCCACAACCTTTTGGGCCACCAACCTTTCAGTGCACGGGACTATGCTCCAACCAGCGAGCCACACGGGCCAGGGCTAGAGGCGGGGATGAGAGACGCAGGATCGCAGACCTCCCCCACACTGGACTCCTCGGGACCACCCTCCAGCTGGGTTTCCGGCTTCCGTTCTGTTTTTCTCCCCCGCCCCCACCCCCAGCTTTAGCTGGCCCTTGTCCCAGCTCAGGTGCCGGCAGCAGGGCAGCCCGAGCTCCTTCCACGTTACTTGGAAGTCACGTTCACAGCCCAGCCTCCTCCCAGGAAGACCTGCTGCGGAGAGGGGGAGACTGACCCCCAAGGCTCTAGGGTGGGAACTGGAAGAAAGGGGATCTTCAGACCTGGGCAGGGGTACCTAGGGCCAGCCTGTTCACTCACCTTTTCCGGGCACTCAGGGGGCGGCAGCCGGCTTTCTGTTCCACTTTCGATTTTCTGTAAGAGACAAGTCTAAGGGAGGCGGGCCAGGGGAGAGAGGGGGAGGAGCGAGAGGAGGAGAGGAAACCCAAGGGGCGGGCGAGGCGGGAGAAGGGCGAGCCGCGGTGGAGTTGATAGCCGCTGGGCTCGGAAGCTGCATACGCCTGGGCTGGCGCTGCTTGGAGGCTGGGTCAGAGTGAAAGCTCGCTGCCTTTGCTTCCTGCTTTGTGCCCCTTCCCGTGTCCTCACTATCCAATACAGTAGAACATCTATCAGCGTTTCTCAACCTGTGGGTCGCTTAAGACCATCCTGCATATCAGATATTTACATTACGATTCATAACAGTAGCAACATTACAGTTATGAAGTAGCAATGAAAATAATTTTATGATTGGGTCACAACATGAGGAACGGTATTTAAAGGGCCAGAAGGTTGAGAATCACTAACTAGATGGAGGAGCCTTCAGCCCACCCCGACGTGCTGTGCCCACGTGCTGTGCCCTCTTAAGGAGGCTTGGTGGGAGAGAAGAGCGCCCGGAGTGCGCCCTCACTTGCCACCATCTGCTTCCTACTTTCAGAAACAATTCCTTTTCCCAGCACTTGTTATTCTTTTAACATCAGGGCATAAGAGATTTATTGTGCAGGACCTCAAGGCGTGTATCACACCAGGGCAGTGGTTCTCAACCTTCCTAATGCCACGACCCTTTAATACAGTTCCTCAGGTTGTGGTGACCCCCAATTTCATCGTTACAAATTGAACGTACTTAAAGCATAGTGATTAATCACAGAAACAATATGTAATTATATATGTGTTTTCCAATGGTCTTAGGCAACCCCTGTGAAAGGGTCGTTCGACCCCCAAAGGGGTCGCGACCCACAGGTTGAGAACCGCTGCACCAGGGAGCGTTTAGAAGGGAATTGACAGTGATTGAGCACCAACTGTGTTCTTGTCACTGAGCTAGGGATTTTCTTAGATTATTTCGTTATTATTATTATTTTAAAGATTGTGCTAAATACCCATAACATAAAATTTACCACGTTAACTATTTTTAGGTGTGTAATCCAGTGGCATTAAATACATTCACATTGCTGTGCAACCATCCCCACCATCCATCTACAGAACTTTTTTCATCTTGCCAAACCAAAACTCTGTCTCCATTAAACAATGATTGCCCATTCCTCCCTCTCCCCAGCCCCTGCAACCACCATTCTAAACAGATGTGACGTGGTACCCTGCATTGAATCCCAGATTAAGAAACAGGCACTAATGGAAAAACTGATGAAATACAAAGGAAACCTGGACTGTAGTTACTAGTAATGGACCATCAGTAATTCCTTAGTTTTGACAGATGTACCATGTTTATATTAACATTAAGGAAGCTGGCTGGAGAATAGACAGAAACTTTTTATGCTATCTTTGAAACTGTTCTGTGAATCTAAATTTATTTCCAAATAAAAAGTTTAGTTAAAAATCCCCAAACTCTGACTATGAGTGGGAAGCATGACATGTGGATGGACAATGTAGAGGAGTTCAGACTACTGAAGCCTGTTCTCAGTCCCTATTTGAAAGGAAAGGGAGTACGTATGGAGAATCTATGATGTTTCAAGTCCTTTTCTGAGTGCTCTCACATTATATTATAATTCTAACAATGTTCCCATGAAATAACCATTATTCTCAGTTCACAAGTGAAGCATAAAAGGCCCAAGGGGTTAAAGTAATTTGCTTATTATCACAGTTGGTAAGTGACAGATCTAGAAATATATCTCAGCTTTTTCATTACATCATGCTTGATGAATGATTTCCAAGGGTTAACACTAGCAGAGAAAGGGAGAGACAGTACTTCATCATCATAGGTTTATTTTACACCACCGTCATCCCCTAGGTGTAGGCATAAGGTTAGAGAACTTGTCTCCTCTCTGACATGCTCCCCATGTTTAAAGCACTCAGGCATACCTCTTTGGCTATGTTGCCTGATTTCTCTTTGGCAGAATTTGGAAAAATCTTAGGCTTATTCTCTTGAGAAATTGAAATGCCTCACTGTCTCTTGCTCCAGAAGGACTGAGTGTGTCCCAGTCCCTAACCATCCTCTTGGTCTCCACCTGCCTCTGTTTGTCACCAGGCAACTCATGGGGCTGACCTTTTGGGAAGAGCAGGTGCTCAGGACAGGAAACCTTAGTATTCTTCTGGCGCCCTCTATGAAAAATCATCAGGATGTTACCACCTGATGCTTCCTTCCAAGTCCCAGAGCTGCCTGGCCCAGGACTCAGGGGGTTCAGTAAATTCAACTCTGAAAATCTCTTGGCTTTGCACCGGGATCCCAGCAGACCTGTTATTTCCCTAACTCTTGTCAGGAGGATTATAACATTCTGGTCTTTATTGACACAGCAAGAAATGCATTTCACAAACGGACAGATAGATGAGAGGAGACACAAGCTCTGCAGCTATGGTGAGTGCTGGGCCTGGAGTATCAAAGCTGGGCTTGCGATGGGGAGACTGCACACCGAGGCCTTGCACCACCAACCTACATCAGCGTTCCTCCTTCTGGGCAGCACTGAACGCTTCTTCACATGACCCCACTCATCCCTAGAACATAAAAGCTTCAAACAGCTAGAAAGCAGCTGGAGGTGAAATGGATCTGAGTTGTTTCTGGGGAGGTGGAGACCCTCCAGACAGTTTTTGACTGCCCAGATGCAGATGTCTGACCTAGACAGGATTATGCTAAGCTTATTTCTAAGCAGAGCAGCATTAGAGCTAAGTTTTCAACAACCTTCATCCCCTAGGTATAGGCATAAAGTTAGAGAAATTCTCTCCTTTCTGACATACTCCCCATGTTTAGAGCAATCATGCATTCCTCTTTGGCTATGTTGCCTAATATCTCATTGGCAGAATTTTTTTGTTTTGTTTGTTTTTTGTTTTGTTAATTTTCACCCTAGGATATTTTTTCCATTGAGTGTTAGGGAGAGTGGAAGAAAGAGAGAAACATATTGATTAATGGCCTTCTGCAGGAACCCGACCAGGGCTGGGCCAAGCAGGAGCCTAAAACCAAGGTACGTGCCCTTGACCAGTATTGAACCCGGGACCCTTTGGTCCATAGGCTGGTGCTCTATCCACTGAGCCAAACCGGCTAGTGCTGGCAGAATTTGGAAAGAGCTGATGTTTAACAGCATCACGAGCTTGGGGAAACCTTAGGTCCCCAGCTCTTGACAATCTTTGCTAGGCTAAGGCTGCTGTGCCAGTGCCTACTTCTCTGTAATTTCTCTTAGCCCCAGGCATGGGGCTTCTTCAGTCTCAAGACTCCGTTGGCAAGTCCAGAGACTTACAGCCTAATATCCTCTTGAGTACCAGAGACTAATGTCTGGTTGCCATGGAAATCCTCTTGTGGGAGAAGGGTCTCCAACCTTCTCTAAGCTAGGTATTACTCTTAGATGGCTCTTAGTTTGGCCATGAACCACTTGGGGACAGACTTCTCTGATCAGAGAAAGACACAGCCTTTGCACTATTCATGGTCTTCTGGGACCTGGATGAATAGATGGTAGAGAGGCAGAGAGTGTGGTTTAATTTTCCCCACACCCTTAGAAGGGTCTGCTCTGCATTGATTCTCTGTCTCTTTCTTCCTCCCTCTCTATTTCTTCCTCTCATTGTTTTTCTTTGCAGGTGTAGGTTTATCACATTTCTCCTTTGGTCTCTAGGAGATTTTATTTTTTGTTAGGGGGAAGATTTTCTTAAGCCATGAGTCTATATTAAACTCATGCACTATGAAAAGTAGGGATGGCCAATAAGCACATGGATCCTGATAATCTTAGAACTTTTCAATGGGAAAGTTCAAGGATTGATGCATATAAGAGGTGAGGGAGGAGGTAGGGGTGGTCAATGAGAGTGCATAAATCTGTAATTGTAGTTCATCTTCTTTGGGGATAAAAATTTTAAGCATGAATGATATTAGTAATCATCACAGCTAGCAGAAAGAAGCAACATGACACAGTGCTGAAGAATGTGGGCTCTGGAGTTAGACTGCTTAGATTTGAACGCTGGCTCATCTACTTTCTTACTTCACGATCTTAGGCAAGTTATACAACTACTTGGTACTTTAGTTTTTCCATATGCAAAATGTTAGACTGCTTAGATTTGAACGCTGGCTCATCTACTTTCTTACTTCACGATCTTAGGCAAGTTATACAACTACTTGGTACTTTAGTTTTTCCATATGCAAAATGGAAATGATAATTATACCCACCTCATAAAGTAGTAAATACTAAAACAACCCATAATAGTTAACATTCATTAATTGCTTATTCTGTGCCAGGCACTATTCTAATGCTTTGCATGTATTCTCATTTAATCTTTATAATGATCTCAAGAGACAAGTATTATCATTAAAGATTTTAGAGATGAGAGTGCTGAGGAATGGACAGACACATGGGCTTTGGAGTCAAATGAACTGTACTTGATGCTGGCCCCTTATGTTTACTCTTAATGTGGCCATCGACAGATTCCCACACCTCTCAGGCTCTATTTCCTCATCTAAAGAAAGGAGATGATGCCACTCACAGACTTGGGAAGGAGGGAGATTTCATGAGATAATGGATGTGAAACCCTAGGGTATCTCTGCTTATCATCACATTTTCATAAATGCCTACTGTGTGCTAAACAGTTTGTAGTCTTTCCCATGTTCACACCATTCTGTGAGGTCAGTATTATTGTCCTTTTATTATTATTTTTAAACATGGCAAAAACACAACACTTTGCTGAACTTCTTCTTACCCCTGCAGCATTAGAACAGGGGGAGGAGGATGCCTTTTCCCTTTTATCAGACACTGCAGCATTCTTGGGTCTTGGGTAAAGATGAGTTGTGGAAGGTAACTTGGCCATTGCATCTGGAGGACAAGTTACAACCTGTGTGGAATTTTTGGAAAAACTGGGAGTGATGGAGGTGGAGGCCTGGCTGGAGGATGAAGGGACTGGTCCTGGGAACTACTTCTTTCAGCAGGTGACCTCACTCTGGTCTCAAAACACTGCATCTACTTTAGAGGGACATGGGGCTGGAGAAAGGGGAGAAAAAAAACTGGCCTTCAAATGTTCTTGATGGCAAAGGATCTAATAGCCACGAAGGTCCAGAATCGCCTTTTCTTATACTAGTATGAAGCAATTAAGCCAATAGCGTTTGTTTTTAGGCCAGGTGGGATTTAAATCCTAGCTCTAATCACCTAGCTTCATTACGTTGGGAAAGTTATTTGGCCTCCCTGAGCCTCAATTTTCTCATCAGAAAATGGGAAAATATCCCACAGGGTTAGCAGATTGAGTAAGCAATAGGTAGAGAGCATTTATAAAAAACAAATACCTTAATTTCTGGAGAAAATAAACTTAAAACCCCGAAGAAACATCAGAAAGCAAAGGACATGACAAAATGTTTGTTTGTTTGTTTGTTTGCTTTTAAGTACAGAAAGTCGGCTTTAACTCCAGCACAGTGACGTGGGGATCTCCAGGAGCCATGGAGACAGGGACTGTCCAAGTTGCCAACTGCTGGAGAAGGCACTTGTTCAGGAGGGATTGTGGCCTGTGGTTGTCATTTCTCTCTGCTGTCATTTCACAGAAGCTTTGTACAAAACTCTGTGATGCTATGTGGAATGACAACCAGTGCTTTTTTGTGTGGACTAAGTTGTATCCAGAGAAAAAGCCTTTCCATTTGGGCTCTGGCCTGACAGTTTGGGAGAAGTTTCATAAGCTGTCTGCTGGCACATGGCCTTGAGAATCAGTGCTGAACTGAGATCAGGATCACTCACTTACCAGATGTTTGGTTTGTACCAAGTTATTCAACCTGGGACTCAGTTCCTTATTGTGAAGAGAGTAGGTAACATCCCTACGCAGAGGCTACCACAAGGTCAATAAATGATAAAAGCTATCCATATCATCAATAATCATTATCAGACACCAATCGGTGAAATTGTACACACTCATAATGGAACAAACAAGCGCACGACTTTAGGGTATTCCTGGCTTATGTGAGTTTTCTTTGCTCTCTGTCATTTCCTAGTACTGTGCTTGACACATAACAGAAAGTCAGTTTAGTAAGATAGTGCTGGTAAAAATAATAAAATCATATATTCATTTCTTCAACAAACAGACGTAAATTTGAAGGAAGGCAGATAAAAAAGAGTATATCCTACATGATTGAAATAGGCAAAATTAATCTGTGGTATTAGAAGTCCAGATGATGGTTAACCCTGAGAGGAGGGGGTAACTGGAAGGGGTCACAGGAGTTCCCTGGGGCTGACAATATTTTGTTTCTTAATCTGAGTGCTTGTTGCTTTGAGGTAATTCATTCATCAAGCTTTACAGTTATAATATGCAGGCATTTCTGCATGTATTTTGTATTTCAACAAAAGAGATATTTTAAGAATTATCAAATATGGTAAATTTGATGAGTAGAAAAATGTCTTCTGAATAGTGTTTATAATGCTTAGGAGAGAGGTAACTGAGTAGGTTAGCAATGTAGGATGGATAAGGTCCTTCCCCTTATGGGCCTGGTTTAATGATCTCACTCAGACTTGATCCTGCAGCCTCAGGGACCCGTGAGAGTTATTTAACAAAGATATTATAGGAGACATCTTCCTACAACAAACCTGATCACTGCGTTTCCTCCCTATGCACATGTTCATTTAAATGTCCACACTTTCCTTTTCTCAAGTAGTCTGATCATGATTCAAATGGAAATTTGGATGATAAATTTAGAACAATAAAGAGTGACCAAAATGACAAAAGTAGGACAGTTTAAGAGGCTGTTATACTATCTAGGGACATGATGGTGACTTTGGCTACATTAGTTAACTGGGATGTGAAAGGAGGGGATATTTCAAATATAGATATGGGGAATATGTTACAGAGTGAAAAGAGATACTAAGTGTGTGTGTGTGTGTGTGTGTGTGTGTGTGTGTGTGTGTGTGTTTCCCCTGGAAATTTCATGGATAACAGGAAAGGAAACAAAACCTGGGAGGTATTGGAAGGTGAACTTTGGGGAGAAAATAGGGGAATTACAGTTTGTGGTTCTGTAAGACATTTAATTTACAGTGCAAATCAATGTGAAGATACTTAGAAGACAAATGGAGATGCAGTCCTGTCGATGAAGAGAGAACTTGTGGAGACTGCAGCCTAACTCTGCTATGGAAACAGATGAGCTTGCAGTACACATTCTCGGTTCCTTGCTTAACATTAACCCTCGGGGTACTGGAGCTCATGCTTCCCTGCTCCACTCTTAAGGTGGTGTCCTCGAGACCTGCCAGCCTCACCGTTCTGCCCACACTGAGGAGAACTTCAAAGTACTTGGGAATGTCACAGAGTACTTGGGGCTGTCACAACAGCTTTTATGGTAAAAGGGATGAAAAAGAAATGTGTAAGAGGAAGGTGCCTTCAAATTAAATGTGTCCACAGAACTGTCTCAGAGGCAGAGTCAGCAGAAAATATGCAAGCTTTAAGCAGCCGATGACGTGGATGTGGGATTGAGGAAGAGAGAGTTTAACAAAAATGAGTGCATTTGAGTTTACCAGACTTAGCTTTGAAGAACTCTTGATTACTTTTCCTAATCCAACCCATCTTCACAGGAGAGAAATGTGTCACCATTGACATTCAAAGAGCCTGTTAGGTGCCCCAAAGCATTTCCAGAAAAGAAATACAGAAAATGTTGGTTGCATAATGGCACCAGAAGAAAAACCAACCAGTCTCCACAGAAGATGGTTTTAAAAATACACCATTTGTTTGAGTATCCTTTCTGAAATATTTGTTAACATGTATATCAAACTGTGGAAAACCTGTCTCTAAGAATATTATTCTCCTTTTTTATTTTTAAAAAATATTTTTATTGATTTCAGAGGAAGGGAGAGGGAGAGAGAGATAGAAACATCAATCATGAGAGAGAATCATTGATTGGCTGCTTCCTGCATACTCCACACTGGGGACTGAGCCCACAATCTGGGCATGTGCCCTGACTGAGAATTGAACTGTGACCTCCTGGTTCACAGGTTGACACTCAACCACCGAGCCACTAATTATTTCATCTGAGAAGACACTTTGAAGAGATAGGCTTTTGGGTATTGCTTAAGTGAATAAAAGAGGTTGTTTAGGCAAAAGAGAAGATAGGTATTGAGTAGCTGAACTAATAAGTATAGATCAACTCATAAAATTGACTCAATACTACTTATTCAAAGATAATATTAAACTAGCCAGCAAATGGAAGGGAATGGAGCTCCTAAGAGGAATGAGGTTTCTTTCATGGACTAAGAAAGGGTTATGGAGCAGCTCTTCTTTTGCAGCCCACACTTAGGGACTTTATAAGTGATGATCAAATGAATGACTGCCTCTTACTTGTAGGGTGCACAATCCCTTCCTGGAATCATGATGTTCTCCTGCAACACCAGCACTTATGGTCATTCTACCTTCCTCCTCACTGGCTTTCCAGGCCTGGAAGCTTCTCATCATTGGGTTTCTATCCCCATCAACCTTATCTGTGTGGTTTCCATCCTGGGCAACAGTATCATCCTCTTCCTGATCCGCACAGACCCAGCCTTACAACAACCCATGTACATCTTCTTGTCCATGTTGGCAGCCTCAGATCTGGGCCTCTGTGCCTCCACCTTCCCAACTATGGTGCGGCTCTTCTGGCTGGGTGCTCGTGAGCTGCCCTTTGATCTCTGTGCTGCACAGATGTTCTTCATCCATGCCTTCACCTATGTGGAATCTGGTGTCCTGCTGGCCATGGCCTTTGATCGTATTGTTGCCATCCGAGACCCTCTGCACTATGCCACAATTCTTACCCACTCAGCCATGGCCAAAGTGGGGGCTGCCATCCTGGTGAGGGCTGTTGTGCTCAACCTCCCAGGACCCATGCTCCTGCGGCATCTGCTCTTTCCCCGGATCAGTGTACTCTCTCACTGCTACTGCCTGCACTGTGATCTTGTAGGACTGGCCTGCTCAGACACCCAGATCAACAGCTTGGTTGGCCTGGTCTCGATACTCCTCTCACTGGGCCTTGACTCCTGCCTCATTGTCCTCTCCTACACGCTGATCCTAAGGACCGTGCTAGGTCTTGCATCACCTGGGGAACGTCTCAAGGCACTCAACACGTGTGTCTCACACCTCTGCATTGTTCTCATCTTTTATTTGCCCAAATTGGGGCTATCTGTGTTGCACCGAGTAGAGAAGCATGGCTACCCTGCTCTGGCAGTGCTCATGGCTAACCTGCACTTCTTGGTCCCACCCTTCATGAACCCCATCGTTTACTGCATCAAGTCTAAGCAGATCCGCCAGGGCCTCCTAAAGCGCTTCCAGGAAAAAAGGGTTGATGTCTCCTAGAACAGCAAAAGGACCCAGGTCAACCCAGGCCTTGGGGTGGAGGAGCATTAGTTGTGAAGATTTAAATTTTAGGGGTTTTTAATGAATCAGCTCCAACTGCTGAGGCCTTTGTGTGGCACGATCAGTTTCTATAATTATAGTTTTTGGGGACTGAGACCATTGGAAAGTACATCAAAGTATCATTTTGATAATCTTCTCATTGCTCTATCTGATTAGAGCTGAACTATTTCAGACTCCTATATACTGTAACTTCTCCTTGCCAGGGGGACTTAACCGCACTAACTGTGAGGATGCATGTGCATATCTTTTTGTGCAGGTACCTCTCTCCTTTTCCACCTGGATTACCACCCCCGCCCCACGAACATTTAATTTTTAAGCCTAAGGAAGAACTGTATTTCTATTATGTATAAATAGACTATATTTACCTTAACACTGGCCTTCTTCTTCCAAATTTAATATAAACCATCTCACATATCAAGAAGTAGAAAAGGGGAGTGGGTGGTGGGAAACTCATAGGACAACATGGTAGATGCAGAATTTATCTAGCACTTATTTGCAGTTTAGGGAGTGGTAGTTTTCTCCTGGTTCTCTTCATATGTGCCTCTATTTATTTTTCTGTTTTTCAATTACCATTTACATTGAATATTACTTTGTATTAGCTTCAGATGTAAAGGATAGTGGTTAGGCAATCATATACTGTACAAGTATTCCCTTTGATATTTCCAGTACCCACCTGGCACCATATATAGTTATTATAATATTATTGACTATAATCCTTAGGCTGTACTTTACATCCCTGATATTTTGTAACTACTAATCTGTACTTATCAGTCCCTTCACTTTTTTCATCCAGTCTTCCAACTTGCCTCCCTGTGTCTCTATTTTGAACTAGAGATAAAATTTGACACTGCCAACCCTAGGAAAGCTATTCAGTATAACTTCTGGATAGAGCTGGTTTCTCAAGCATCAATGATAAAGGTGGAATAGCCACTCATTTCCAATGCAGGTGACCTGCTAGGATGTAAGCTCCATGAAACCCAGGATTCAGGGGCTATTTTGTTCACTGATGTGTCCCCAGCTTTAAGAACAGCACCTACCATATACTAGGTACTTAACATATATTGTTAAGTAAATGAGTAGAGAAGATGAAGGCTGATCCCCAAGGAGGGAGAGGACTGGGAGATCTGAATGCCTGAGCCCTGTGGGGATAACAAGCAGTTGGTAAACTTTAATGGGATGAGGTGAGGTTGGATGTCAGAGACTTTGGGGACAAGGTAAGATTTATATGGTCAAGAAGTCTGTTTCTTAGGGTGCAGCTCAGCAAGGAGCTAATTTTTATGTGTGAAGCTTTGTCCAAAACTGCTTCCAGACTTCGAGGGGGATTTTTACCCAGAAATTGAAGGATGTCTCACTTCATCACTAGCATTGCCCTTGGCCTGCTCAGTCCTAAAGAACATATAACATTTCTTGAAGAATTGAAATAGGAACATTCCTGGTAAAAACAACGACTCAAGTTTAGTTGGAAAGGTTGTTTCCCCTATTAGATGTATTTACATTAGCAACCAAAGCATGCATTTCAAGGAACTCAGAACCCTGTATCTATAGTAACTAGAAAGAGGCCATTGCCAACCCTGTGTATCTGAAGGTCTCAGATCCTACCCCCCCTAGAGCCCAAGAAGCAAGGGCAACAGATGGTGAGTTCAGAGTTACCTCTTTAGAATATTATGTCTAATATTAGCCAACCAAGTTTTCAGTAAATCCAATCTAACCAGCTGCCGGGGTTCATGTCCCAGCATCAAGAAGGGTTCAGGAATCTGGAGAAGGGGCTATACGTAGATGGCATAGAAATTCAGAGACTAATAAAGAGTCCGGAGACGAGATATAATTTTGAAAGGCATTGGGAGTCAGAGTACCTTCAGCTAAAGGAACTGAAGACTACCTCCTTGTCTAGGACCCTTGCTTTTATTAACACAATTTGTCCTAAGGCAAGGTGGAGATAATACACTTCAAAGGGTAAGGTTTCAAAGGGTACAGAAGCATTGTCAGTTTGGGGAATAGCCTACGGCTGTTCAGGTGTTTGGCCAGTAGGAGGCAATAACATGTAGATTATGATGCCCTTTAACTGTCTGGCAGCCACAATCAGTTTCCTATTCAGGTTTGGGGAAATGCCTTTAGCCATTCCCAATAGGTGACTACATGTGAGACTCAACCCTGTTGAGTCCCCAAGTCTCATTAACCTTTTGATGAAACTCTTGAAATTATGACATGCTGAAATTGGTTCCCGGCAACCAGCCACTTTGAAGATGAGATCTAATTAGAAAAGACAGCTCCTCAGGGCCATAAATCTTGGACTGAACAAGCAACTGTCTTATCCAGGTCCCTCTGTCAACTTCCCATACCACCCAGGGAACCAGCATGTCCATTTCACCGAGGGTCCTCCAATCTCTATCAGAAACCCTTGGCTGACATGATGGCATTTGGGGCCACAAGAACACTTGGGAAGTTAAAACAAAACAAAAAACATTGAATACAGGCCCGGAGGCTGGAAAATTCCTCTTAGAGCAGCGGTTCTCAACCTGTGGGTCGCGACCCCTTTGGCGGTCGAATGACCCTTTCACAGGGGTCGCCTAAGATCATCCTGCATATCAGATATTTACATTATGATTCATAACAGTAGCAACATCACAGTTATGAAGTAGCAACAAAAATAATTTTATGGTTGGGTCACAACATGAGGAACTGTATTTAAAGGGCCAGAAGGTTGAGAACCACTGAGCTAGAGCATAACTGCTAACTTTTAAAGGATATACTTTCAAGCTTTTTTCATATATAACTGTACCGGAAACTATATTGTGTTTGGGTGCTACATAAAAATTGTTCTCTCTTCATGTAGGTATTCCTGTGTGTGTGTACTGTCACTCCATTTATTCCTCTTTTCCTCTAGTAGAAAGGATTAGTTAGTTAGAATGTCTTTGTCCACGCTTAGTCGCTGTCACTTTACTGTTAGTTATTCCACAGCTGCACTGACGTCAAGGGGAAGGGACCTGGGGTCCGTGTGCTCACAACTTTATCTTCAGGATACAGATGCATCAGTATGTCCCAAAATGCCTTCCTCTGCTCACAGACTCAAATAACTAGTATCTGAGCCTGACACAAGGGGGAGTTCTGAGATGGTCTCTAAAAAGTTTTATTACCAGTTCAGCTAGTTAAAAGATTGTCAGGACATGATATACAGTGGCTTTTAGGTTTTGGCATTAGTTTTAAAAAGAGTCTATGTACATGAATCTAAGGCTCTTGCTCTTAATCTTTAAGTTAATCAGACTCTTTCACTCATTCATGCAGAAAACCTGTGTTAAGCAAAATGTTACCTTTGGCCTAAATAAGCTGTGTGACTTTTGGTTTATTTCATCTTCTCTGAACCTCCATTTCCTTATCTTTATTTTTATTTAAAAAATATATTTTTATTGATTTCAGAGAGGAAGGAAGTGGGAGAGAGAGAGATAGAAACAACAATGATGAGAGAGAATCATTGATTGGCTGCCTCCTGCCAATGGAACCCGCAACCTGAGCATATGCCCTTGACCAAAATTGAGCCCAAGACCCTTCAGTCCACAGGCCAACCCTCTATCCAGTGAGCCAAACCAGCTAGGGCCATTTCCTCATCTTTATAAAGTGAATACCTGCCTCACAGAGATGTTGTAAAGATTCAACCATATAATGTACATAGAGCA
Organism: Myotis daubentonii; assembly: GCF_963259705.1. Taxonomy (NCBI): domain Eukaryota; kingdom Metazoa; phylum Chordata; class Mammalia; order Chiroptera; family Vespertilionidae; genus Myotis; species Myotis daubentonii. Next base: position 44,267,578 of record NC_081848.1, read on the forward strand.
CCAAATCCAGCAGCAGAGAACCAATTTTAGGTAGAACCACTTGTGTAGTTATTAGATCAATGCCTGTCTTCCTTATTCATTACAAGCACCGGGAAGGCATTGCTTCTCCTGACTTGTCTAACCCATGCAAATGGGCTGAAATACTGTAAGCCGTTTATGTATAAAATAAATGAGTGAGTAAAGGAAAGACTGAATTCCTGGCAATTGGTAAATGCAAATAATTGTATAATTTTTATTGAGCTCAATCGATGGGAACATTTATTATTATTATTATCTTTATGTATTAGATAGCTATGTATCAGGTATGATTTTAAGGGTGGCAGAAATATGAAGAACACTGAATATTTAGTACCTACAGGTCATCTATGTCAAAGTAAATTCCCTGACAGAAAAAGTGTGGGTCCTTAAGAACAAGAAATGAGAAATTTTGGTGGATGAGCCCAAACGACTGAATCTTCAATGTTTTTCTGAACTCTTCAGGCTGGCAGAAGCACCTTCCTTACCTTGCCAGAGAGCACAGTTCCTCTTTGCCTCACCCCAAGCTAATGCTTTACAAGAACATTCATGTTTTCTTCAAGATCCACATATCATTGATCATTGCTTCCAAACCAGGTTATATCTTAGAATAGTGTAAGTGGAGAAGTACAATACCCGGCTCTAGAGAAAATAACTCACATGCAAAGAAAATTATAGACTTTGTTTGTATGGTGTGCTTCTTAGTCTTTCTGTACAGAGAAAACCAGAGATCTGTGAACCTCAGTTGAGAAACATTGTATCAACATAATAAAATTTCTACACAGATTTTTAGTTAATAAGTTTTTCCCTTTTGTTGTCTTTTCCTCTTCTGACCTTGTATTCTAGGGTGGGTCAGAACTCTGTATACCACTCTTATGACTTTTGCAACTGTCTCAATTTCTTGGCAAAACTGAATGTAGGTTGTCCTAGCCTAGTGCACAAGGACTTTCTTCTGATTCTAGTCACCAGGACCTTTAATATCTGTTTTATGATTTTGAGATGGCCTAGGTAAGTCATCTTACTCATTGCTACCCATTGCTTCAAAGAATTTATTAGTAGCAATAACTTGTTTAAGCCTATCTAATCACTTTTCTCAATAGGATATAACGTTGGTCCTAGGTCTATTGTAGTTACAAAACAGAGAAAAGTGATGTCCCGAGAAAGGCTTAGACCTCTAATCCTGCTGGAAGAATGCTTAAAGAGCAGGTGTCAGAAAGGACCAAAAACCCAGAGGATCCTGAAATTGACCCTCAGATGAGGAGAACAGGTGGGCTTGAAGAGATGAGAACAGAACAGAACATGTTTTAATGGATCAGCTGGACCAAAATGAAAGGAGGAGAGAGTGCAATGATCCTGGCCACAAGGTGTAATTCTTCTTGTATTAAAAGGCCATGAAGACTTCAACTAAAAAAAGTCACTGAACAATAAATAGCTTTATTTAGAGTAACATCCTTGATATCAACAATTTCCTGTGCTAGGATGACAGAGTTTGACATTTAAGTTTCACTGGTCTCTTAAACATCTTTCCCAAGGATTAAGGGAAGAGGCTAGGGGTCCAGGGTGGGGTTGAAGACTTTATGACTGTGCAGTGCCCCACTTCAGCAGTCGGAGAGTCCCATCCCGGATCTGTTTGGTCTTCATGCCATAGATGATGGGGTTGAGCATGGGTGGCACAACGAGGTAGAGGTCAGCCAGGAGGATGTGGATGTGCCGGGGCACATGCTGGCCAAAGCGCTGTGTGTAGAATGAGAAGAGCCCCGGTGTATAGAAGAGAAGAATGACTCCAAGGTGGGAGCCACAGGTGCCAAAGGTCTTAGCTCTTGCCTCCTTAGAGGAGAGGCCTAGCACAGCCCGGAGGATGAGTGCATAGGAGACAGCAATGCAGATGGAGTCAGTGCCCACCACCAGAGTGGCAGCAGTGATGCCATAGATGTTGTTTGGCTGTGTGCCCCCACAAGCCAGCTTCACCACAGCCATGTGTTCACAGTAGGAGTGGGCCACCACTCGGCTACAGTAGCTCAGCCTTGCCAGCAAGCAGGTGAGTGGAGTCATGAGCCCCAAGCCACGAAACACAGCAGCAGCCCCCAGCTTGCCCACAGCCTCTGGCGGCAGTAATGACCCATAGTGCAGTGGCCGGCAGATGGCCAAGTAACGGTCAAAGGCCATTGCTAGCAGGATACCAGATTCTACAGCTGAGAAGCCATGGATAAAGAACATCTGAGCAGCACAGGCTTCAAAGGCAATCTCAGCAGCATTTGCCCAAAAAAGTGCAAGGAGCTTGGGCACAGTGGAAGTGCAGAGCACCAGATCAATGATGGACAGCATGCACAGGAACAGGTACATGGGCTGGTGCAGTGCAGGCTCTGAGCGTACCACCAGCAGCAACATCATGTTGCCGAGCACTGCCAGGGTATACATGGAGCAGAAGGGAAATGCAATCCAAAAGTGGGATGCCTCCAGGCCAGGAATTCCCACAAGCAGGAAGGAGTTTGGGTTCTGATGGCTGTGGTTTGTGAATTGCATGGCCAGGTTAAGGTTGGGTAGTGTAGGAGACCTTACTGTCTTACTCTTAGCCATAGGAAGTCTTGACAGATGAAGGTATTGGGATTTATCCTTATGCTGTGGCTGAAACGGAAATAGTAGCAGGAAATATTTGAATTATACTGCATGAAAAGCATCCAGGATGAGAAGATTGTAGAGCAGTGGGAAATGGTGCAAGGCAGGAAGGGAAGTTATCTTTACTAGGGCTCTAGGGAGTCCTTTACATTTGTGTCTAATTCAGTGATGCCATGGTTGTAGAATCCTCTCCGTGGTAAAGATGAGGGCTAGGAACTCTTAGAGCTTTCTTCTTTCGCCTGTGAATCCTCTTCTGCCTTTATTTTCTTCTGAATCATCTGGCAATGTAAGGGTAATGTAATTATCAAACTTCAGGAAGATTGGATGAAAGACTAAAATGTGGCTACTTTTAAAGATGGGAAGATCAGAACTGAAGAGAAGAGAAAGGAAAACAGGGAGATTTTGGATGGGTTTTTCAAGTCACTGAGCCCATGGTTACTCATAGATGAGGCTCAGAACCTGGATTCTGACCAGGAACAGCAAAGCACATGTTGAGGAGTTGAATCTCTTGTAGCCTGCTACAGCCATAAGATTCCTAGGCTCATGTTAGTACTAGGATTCCATTCTTGCCTTAGGTGTCCAGTATGGATGCTGGTAGAACCAGGTGAGGTCATGCAGAATTGGCCTATGTTAGGTGTCAGGCTGATTTGGCCATAATATGTAATTTGATAAAGTTATTAAGAGATGATTGCATATGAAGTATCCTTTCTTATAGAAATCAAAGGTACATGAAAGAAAGAGGAGATAAGCGAATTTTAATAATTGGGAGCAGAACCACTCACTGTAAGCAAATATGGAGACTAACCTTGGTCAAATGATAGTACTGAGTTTCTACACATCCCCACCTCTTCTATTTGTTCATTATCTATATTCTCTATATCCCCTGATCTTCCTTCACCTACATGTACTTTCTCATTTTTCTCTTATCCACTAGACAGCCAGTGATTGGGAATTTGAAAAAGAGGGGAGATTAGCAAGAAAATTTAAGAAGGGGACATTAGAGGGGAGAGGAGATGAGGATGAAGAGGAAAGAAAAAATAAGAAATAGACATAAGAGAGAGAAGAGAAGAGAAGAGAAGAGAAAAGAGAGAGAGAGAGAGAAATAGACCTTTCTTACGCTGGTTTCTAATAGAATGAAATGTGACTGTGTTCTAGTTGCTAGTTGGGACACAGATAGCTGACTAATTGGTTTCTCTGGAGATGGCCCATTTGTATCCTTTACCTTAAGCTGCAATACTCCTTGCAAACCCTTGCATCACCTATTCATACCCAGAGAGATAGAGGCAGGAAGAAAGGAAGGAGCTCGGACCAGGATGCCTGCTTTTCCATCTCAGTGCCAACTATGGCTTGTAATATTGAACAAGTCACCTGTCCCTTTTTGTCTCATCATTCTGCCTTCCATGTGTTTCCTATTTTCTCTTCTGTGCTATTTCCCTTCCTGAGTTTCCATCATTCAGCCTGGGCCCAAACATATCCTGAGGAGATTTTAGCTTTGGTGGTGGCCAGAGGGTCAAGAAAAGAAAAACTGAGTAGGATGTGGGGATCTTGAGAAATAATATATGTAAAAATGGTCCATTCTATGAATGAGCACACTATGTGTTTGATTAAACATGTGATTGTCTACATACATTTCTGTGCAAAATGCATGAACAAGGCTGTACTCAGAAGATAGGTACACTTAGGTAATAAATTGTTTTAGGAGTGTCCATGCTTTAGTGCTCTTTCTTTGGTGTGGAGAAAATGGAGAGCTGAATAATCCAGCCATAAATGAGACAGCCTTGCTTTCTTCTTTCTCTTTTCTTCTCCCATTTAGCCTTTAAATAATTGAATCAAGTTTCCTCAGTCCCTGAGCTGCCACTCAAAAAGCTTTTATTCTATCTCTGTAGTTACCCAACAAAATGACCTTAAAGTTCATCTTGCCTCAGTCCCATTTGCACAAATGGAGAAAATGAAGTTGGAAAAGCATATGTTGAACATAGTGTTCTAATATTCCAGGAAAGAGATCAAGGCCAAGGTGAAGGCCTTGAGGTTCTCACTTCCTGGCCCTCTCACTTATATTTGAGTTAGAGCTCATGAAAAAATGTCTGGGAGAAGAATATTGTAGGGCACTGGGAAATGATGCAAGGCAGGAGGTGGGCTATCAGCACAAGTGTTCAAAGGAACCCTTGCCACTTCTGTTTAATTCAATGATCTCTGAGCTGTGGGCTGGAAGGTGACTGGCATGGCTACAGAACCCTCTCCATGCTAAAGGTGAATCACTAGAGACTCTCCCAGCTTCCTGGGAACCCTCTTCTGCCTGTGAACCCTCTTCTGCTACACCCCACTGCTGTTTTCTTCTGACTCACCCCCTCTGGAGATCAGGCAAGGAGAGACTCCAGCCTCTTCCAGACGACTTGTCCAGAATAACTACTTTTATACCCTTCACCTCTCTTTGTTCTGAATTAACTTAGCATTTGGTGTAATAAAGGCCTTACCTAAAATACAAGGCAAAAGTAGGTTAATAATATTAATAAATAATAAATAAATAATACAAGAATAAACTCTGTGTTTTGTGTACTTACAACTGTAAACCTACATTTGCCACCACTGTATATAAGAATAGGAGCTCAAGTACCTGGAAAGGAGCATGTTCTCCATCAATGGAGCTGCTCCTGAGCATCTGGAAGCTACCTGCCAAGAGCTCAACACTCATTTATGGAAGATGAAGGGCAGTCTGATTCAAATCCCAGCTCTACTAACTCACCAGCTATGTGATCTCAGTCAAGTCACCTAACCTCTCAACCTGCTTCCTCATCTGTGACCTGGAGAGATTAATTCCTACTGTAGGGGCTACCATGAGGAATTATTCTAGGAGATACGTATCTGAAGAGCAATGGCACCACATAGCACATAACAGTGATCAAAAAGTATGATTCACTTGTAAGTCCCTTTTATCTGAAGTGGAGACCACCTCTGTGAGAAGGTTATCTTAGTGGCATCAGGTCTTTGGTCTGATCATAGTGCGCCTATGATAGGGTTGAAGAGACAGACAGACTTACCAGGTCTGGGGCTGGGAGTGGTAGTGGAGTCTTAGGTACTGCAGGGTTTAGAGTGTGGGGACCAAGAGAGCTGGAGTATTTATCCTGTGATTAGAGCCCTAGCTGAGAGTAAACATGCCCTGGGGATAAAATCCATAAAAGGACCTCTGGGATGGTGGAAAGAGGTAGAAAATTGAAGCTAGGAAATTTGGGCCATGATAGGATAGGCAGGAAAGATAGGATAGCAGAGAAGATTTACCCTAAAAGTTCAATGTGGCTAAGAAGGAGGAAGGTGGAGAGCACAAATAATTCTAAAGGCTTTTTGGCATAGAAACACAGTTTAGAATATTTTGCTTTTTTTTCCCCCTATCCCCTCCCCTCTGTCAAAAATATTTGCTTTTCTGTTTCTTTTGGGCAAGCTACTTCTCTGAATGTTAGTTCTTCATCTATAAAAGGAGAGGCAATGAATATTAAATGAGATGATATATGCAAGGCATTTACCATGTTGCCTGGTCTATGCTAACCTCTCAATGAAAAGCAGAATTTTTATTTTATCTAATTCAATGATCACTGATTGAACATCTGTTATATGCAAAGGAATATGCTAGATGTTAGGGCATAGAGTTGAAGGGTGATGCACTGTTCTTAAGGAGGTCACAGCCTGGTTTGGAGGACAGGCAGACAGATGCAAATTAATTACAATTCAATGATACAAAAAAGACACAAAGGTGCGTTAAGAAGGGAAGCGGTTAGCTCTATAAAAGTCAGTTGAGAATTTAGGGTTTAGAAGTTTAAGGTGAGCTTGGAGGAAGGGGCACACAAGGGACAGAAGACAACATGTGTAAAACATGGTAGGAAAGAGATTATGGGCATGTTCTTGGAACCATTAAAGCCCAGGTCAAAGTTAGCACTTTCATGAGTCTTCTCTGATATTCTGAGTCAGCATCACATGTTCTCTCTCTTCTCTTGTCCACACAGCATCTTATCAGATACTGTTTTTGTGATACTTCCCACTTTAAATCTTATTGGTATGACCTTAGGTGGGTTAAGTAACAGCTCTTAGCCTCTTGTTTCCTACCTACAAAATGGGGAGGGTTGTCATGAGATATTACATATAAGATCTTTAATACAGTGCCTGGAACATAGCAAGTCTTCAATAGATTTTTGTTGTTACTATCAGTACGTTATCTTTCAGTTAGCTTTCTACACAATGGGGCTTTGTAAAGGCAGACACCAGGTGAATTCATCTCTCTGATAATGCTTCAAAGGTCATGATGATGTTAGGTTTTGGGAGAAAGCTGTTGAATAAGCAGATGGGATTTTGATCAAATGTAGGCCAGGCAGACAAGCTTGATTTCAGATAACCAGTAAGTCAACAAACATATATTGATGACTTAATATGTATCTGGCCCTGTCTTGGAGATACAAATAATAGAAAAGTTTCTTGTATTAGAGAGCTTTCAATGCATGTAGGTGATGGAGGGAAGAGCTAGTGGAGGATGGCATGGCTTGGATGATAGAGAGGAAGGTGGAAGCTGTGTTTTTTAAGCACATAGATTCCCTGGAGAGCATGGAGGAATGATACTATAATAATTAAATTTTAGGAGTGCTGAGTTTTGGCCATCCCCCATTTAGACCTTCCAGAGATACAACGGATTCTAATAGAGGGAATAAGTGACAATAGCAGATAAATGAGATGGCTCTTAAATTTTCTGCCATTACCACAGTGCTTAGAGGCAAACCTAAGATCTCTGTTATCTTGATGGGGCTCGGGGCTATGCATGGCTACACATTGTTAACTTGTGATACCATTGGGCAGATTTTTGCTCAACCAACAATATTTACTCAACAGAATATTACTGATGTGCCAACATTTCTCTAAGTACTAGGAATGTAGTAGTGAAGAAAGAAGATTAAGTCCTTGTTCTCATGGAATTTCTATTGCTCATTTAACAATAATATATAAAAAATAGGTATTGAAAAGTTCTACAAAAAAGGGTAAGAAGAAATAATATTGTAATGACTTGGGTGACAGGTGGTTACTACACTTATTGTGGTGTTCACAGCATAAGGTATATAAATGTCAAATCACTGTGCTGTATACTGGAATTAATATAATATTGTATATCAGCTATACTTTAATAAATCATAAATTAAAAACAAAACAAAACAAAAACCTGAACACACACAGCAGGCATTTGTTTGCATATTCTAAGGAGACTCCATTTCTCAGTAGGTTTTACAGGGGAGGAAGACAAGGGTGGTGAGAGGCAAAGTAATTACTGAAACCAGACTACACTCTGCCTCAAGGGACACATGATTGAATGCCACATAATGGCGAGGGAGTAGGGTCTTTAGAAATCCAGGGGCCAGAACCCCAAAAGACTGGAGACTGGCATGGAGAAGTTCCCTAGAGTCATCCCCAGAGAAGAAACCAGGTCCATCATGGGGCCTTTTAAGGATATTCTTCATGGAGAGAACCTGCTGTTTTTCTTTTTTTTTTTTTCCTTTGGGGAGAAGACTAGCTGATTGTGAGGATATAGCCAGATCTTCCCTTTCCACCTCCGTCTTTCCCGCCCTCCTCTCGCTGAGGGGGAAACTGTACCAGCATTCTCTGAAGACTACAGAAAATGAACTGAGCATCACACTGAGAGGTGAGAGCACACTGGGCCAGTGGTAGTAGGGGTAGACCAGGAGTACACAGGGAGCAGTAAGGGAGTTGGCACAAATGGGATGAAGGGTGAGTAGACCAGGGAGGGGTACTTATGCTGAGATCAACCAGCTACCAAGGGCCTAGAATAAGGGCACAGTCAAGGAAAGAGGCCATGTGAGCTGAGGTTGGCAGAGAAAACTGGAATAACCAGGATAATGATAGAAATAGGACTAAAAATAGTAATCACTAAGGGAAGTCCCCAAAGGCTGAGTGGAGCTTCAGTAAGAAAAGAGTATGCATAATGGTTGACGGAAATAGGCTAGGTTGTGGGGGGGATGAGTCCAGAGTGCACAAGGCAGAGTCCATCTCTCATGTACCTCTCATGTTCAAACAATTTACCCTGGTCTCAGGCATTACCTCACCTCCTGATTCTCTTGTTTTCTATCATTCACATTCTTGTCTGTCTGAATCTAACAGAAGAACTTCTTTCTGTCCTCCTCAAGTACTTTATCTCCTACAAGTTTCAGATCCCACCATTATTACAAGAAATTCTTTTCTGCCTCCCAGACCTGTGTTCCTATGTTGTGTATGAGGGGCCACCTTAGGAAAGCCTTAGCTAAACTATCAGACCGGGTTAGTCACATTCCTCCTGTAAGTGCTGCTTGCTTCATTCCTACTTCACATTCTGACTCCACCTCAGACATAGCTGCTGTGATAGTCCAGGGGGAAAAAGATGGAAACCTGAAATAGGGAGATGGAAGGGACAGATCAGGTTTCAGCAACAACCAGCTTTATTTTTACAGTATGGTTCTATAGACAGAATCCTGGCATAGGAGTTAGGGGATGGAAAATTTGTTTTAGATCTGCTACTAACGTCCCCCATGACCATTTGAGGGATCAGTTTCTCAAATACACCATTCTAAGGTCTTTTCAGGATGAAGGTGTGGTCTACTGAATAGTTTACAGTACTGACTAAATACTCACTAGGTATGGAGTCATATGTACTTTTTGGGGAGACCAAGAAATAAGTAACCAGTTTTGCTCAGTGGATAGAGCGTTGGCCTGCAGACAGAATGGTCTTGGGTTTGATTCCAGTCAAGGGCACATGCCCAGATTTCGGGCCCGATCCCAATAGGAGATGTGCAGGAGGCAGCCGATCAATGATTCTCTCTCATCACTGATGTTTCTATCTCTCTCTCCCGCTCCCTTCCTATCTGAAAAAAAAAATGACTCAAGCTTCCTTTTGTCATTTTCTGATATCTTGACTGTGAAGGCAGGAAACAAAAACAGGACAATGACATGTAAGGACTGGACAAATACTCATGCAGGCAGGTGAAGGGAGTTGGGGCAGGAGACCAGATAAGCAGAGTTGAGTTGTAAATGGAACTAGAGATATATTTTAGTTGAACCTGGAAAGAAAGGAGGTTGGAATTTTAAACAGAATAGGCCAGCTGTGAGATTGAGGTGTGGGGGTCAATAAACTGAGGGCCAGGGATGTTCAGCAGGGGCACACAGGAAGTAAGAGAGTTGTACAGGGACATTCAGGAAGAGGAGACACCTGTTTGGAATTGGAGAAGCACATTGACTTAGGATAAAGTGACAGCATATATAAGAGGACATTCATTCATTTATTCAAGAATAGTTAACAAGTTTCTACATGGTCGCTATGGATATTAGTGGCAGTAAATAGAAAACCACAGCCCTGTTGTTGTGGGACTTACATGTCCATCCCAATGCTAAGTCCTAGAGAAAATTGACCGATACACATTAGACTTGGAGATGACGTTTCTACAATGAAGAGGGCCTTTATTTTGATCTAAGTAAATAAAACTGATGGAAGGATTTTTATACACTTTCTATTTGTTCAGGTGTCTAAAATTGGGAGATACCCATAAGTCTCTGTTTGAATCTGATGGTGGTGTATTATGCAACAGTAGGAGAGAAGAAAGTTTCTGCAGGAATGGAGTCATTTACGCATTCGTTTAAAAAGCACTTTTGAACACCAACCATGTTCAGCCGAGTCTATGAATTTAGAAATGAGTAACTCATAGTCCTATAAATGAACAGACACATGCATTGGCAACACAGATCATACTCTCCTTACTTAATTTAGTATATTAACAAGTCCTCATTGAAACACTGAGAAAATCCTCCTGGAGGAGTCTGAGAAGGTTTCATGAAGACAGGGCACGAGCTTGGCAAGGTAAGGAAGGGGACAGAGGAAAGCATTCCAGATAAATTGTATGAGCTACAAGCATGGCTGCGTTAGGAAGTGGCAGTGAATCTAATGTGGCTGAGGTGAGATAAATAATTTAGGCAGGAACAAGTTTGTAAGCATGTTGAGTAGTCCTCTATTTTTCTTGTAGCAACAAGATCTCATAAGTGGTTTTCAATAGGGAAATAACATATGTTGTCTGTCACATTGCAGTGGATGGATTGAGAGTGTGTGCGTGGAAACTAAAGAGGAGGCGTTTATAGTGATAAAGGTAAGAGATGATGTGAATTTGCGAAGACACAAAGAACACAGAGAGGAGAAGAACAGTGTGGAAAACTCAGGGGCACGATCAGGGGCATCATTATTGACTGAGACAGAGCTCCAGGATGTCTAGCATCTGGCAGAAGGCTGTGTGACTGGAGTATAATGAAGATGAGAGGTGAGAAGGGATGAGGGTGAAAAGTGAGTAGGGACCAGCCCATGCAGACACTTGTAAATCAAGGTGGATTCCATCCTCAAGTACAATGGTAATTCCATGAAGGTCTTGGGTAAGATCTGGCATAATATAATTTGCCTTTACATATAAATGGTCTCTTTGGTTATAGTATAGAGAATAGATTATAGAGGGGCCAAGATTCAGACCACAAAGATCAGTCATGAGGCTTTTGTAGACTGGAAGAAAGATGATGGTGATTTAAAAAGAATGTTGGGAGGGGAAAGGAAATGAATAAAGAATGACACTTTTTTTTCCAGATTGATAAGATTTGCTAATGAACTGGAAACGAAGGAAGAGGGAGGGATTAAATGAAGGAGTATCCCTGCATTTCTGACTTCAGTTGCTGCAGGATGGGTGGCAGTAATATGTACTGAGATAGATAAGACATAGGAGGAAATAGTATGTGGGGAGGTAAGATTTTTGTATGGGCTGTAATTTGTTTGAGAAGACCACAGAACATCTAACAGGAAATGTGTAATAGCAGCAGGATAAACTAGTCTGGAACTCAGAGAAGAAGCTATACATTTGGGAATTCTTTGAACAGACATGGTAAAAAAGCCAAGAAGAATAGGAGAGAACACCCAGAGCAGTATGAGAATAAAAGAGAATAAAAAAGAAAAGGAGAGAATGAGGGAAAAAAGAAGTGATGACAAGATCAGTCTAAGGAGTGTAGTGGAAATGGAAGCTAGATGGGGAAGGACTGGAAATTAAATGAGAAATGAAGAAGTTGAATACTGTCAAACTTTTTAACAAGTTGTGCTGTGATCGGGAATAGAATTAAGGGGTATTAGATGGAGGAAGATATAAAAAGCCAAGGATTACAGGATCATGTTAATGTTAATCAAAACAAAATTTTAGAAAAGGGGACAGGTTTGTGCAAGGGGAGGAAGATAGTAATAAAAATAGTTTTGGTACAATGCTTTACAGTTTTCCAGTTCTATTTTTACATGTGATTTCATCTTTCTTCACAATAAAACTCAGTAAGATGATCAGGGGAAGTATAATTATTTCCTTTACTTATAGGTGAGGAACTAAAACATTAAAAATACCAGTGAATAATGTCAGTTTCTGCTGGTAGACTGATGGCATAATCATCACTTGGGCCCAACATTCTAAAGCTTTCCCTTCTATAGCATGGTAATGAGTTAGAGTTTTATTTAACTTGAACATTCTGGATTTGAACTGATCGTGGAGCATATGTGACACTACCATTTACATTCAGGACATCGTCAGTAAGTAACCTAACCTTTAGTTTTCTTAATTGAAAAGAGTAATCACATTTACTTAGCACTTTTTAATGCTCTAGATTTGTCTTAATCAATTTTTTAATTTAAATATTAAGAAAAAATGTTCAGTTTCATTGAGATATAATTGACAATAAAATTGTATTAGTTTAAGGTATACAACATCATGATTTGATATAGGTATATATTACCAAATGATCACTACAAGTTTAGTTAACATCCATCAGACCTTATATAGTCACAATTTTTTTCTGGTGATGAAAACTTTAAGATCTACTTTTTTTAAAAAGCAACTTTCTAATATACAATACAATATTGTTAACCATAGTCAACATACCATACATTAGCACTCCCAAAACTTATTTATCTTATAAATGGAAATTTGTACCCTTTGACCATCTTCACTCATTTTCCCTAACTCCTGGCAATCTCCAATCTGTTTTCTGTTTCAATGAGTTAGTTTTTTGTAGATTTCATATATAAGTGACATCATACATATTTGTCTTTCTTTGTCTAAATTATTTCACTTAGCACAATGCCTTAAAAGTCCATTCATGTTGTTTCAAATGGCAGGATTTCCTTCTTTTTATGACTGAATAATATTCACTGTGTATAGATACAACATTTTTTATTTATTCATTCATTCATTGTGCTAAGTGTTTTAAAAGATTATCTAAATTAATCCTCAGAAGAAATTTTTTTAGATAGGAACTGAAAAAATAGAGAAGGGAGCATAGGTCTAAATTTTGGGAAACAAATTTATTAAGCATATTCAAAGGAAATAATGATCAAAGGGAAAAAAAGAGAAAGATAAAGGATAGCAGGAGGAAAAAGAATGGTATGAAGTTCAGAGGTCAGCCTTGCAATCAGGTGGGAGTGCACTATTGCTTTTTCTGAATGTCATGAATGCTGGAGAGGAAAGTAGGTGAAGGTAGAAGCATCTAGATATGGAAGCTAAACTAAAGCTAGGTGAGGGAGAAGAACAATGGACCTTCTCATGTTCTCAAGTTAGCTGGAGGTAGGGCTTCATGGTGAGATTTCTGAATGTTAAATAAGGAACAATGGAACTCCTGCTATAGAACTTGGAGGGAAGTGAATTATTAAAAGATGCCATCCTTAATTATTGTTTATACAGCCAAACTTGACATTTCAGGCTAGAGACTCTCCTTTCATAATTACGAGTGCAGCTTGAGTTGGGAGGAAATAGGAAGAGAGTGAATGTTTTTGGTTAAGATTCGAATTAGGCAAGGATCTCCACCTTCTATAAAGCTGTTCTTGACCATACAAAGACCATAAGAAGCTCTTTGTCCACGCAATTATTTAATGAAATCTGCCTTGTGATACTAGCTCTATTGCTATTTAATGTCCTGATCACCCAATGATTTTCTGAGCACCCCGAGGGCAGAGATCATTTATAATGTTTCACAATGCATACTAGGCCAATTTTCTAATTTCTTTTAAGTTCTGGAAATGGGATCAAGGGTTAATCCTCCCAAGTGAATGATTAGAGATTGAATTTGAATACTATAATTCATCTCACATTAGATATTTTCTGGGAGGGCCCTGTGGAAGTAGAAAACAGGAAGAAAAATTCCAGTGGCCATGTTACTCTCCAACGTCACCTCAACTCATCCAGCTGTCTTCTTGTTGATGGGGATCCCAGGCCTGGAGCATCTACATATCTGGATCTCCATTCCCTTCTGCTCGGCCTATACTCTGGCTGTGCTTGGTAACTGCACTCTCCTCGTCATCATCCAGGCTGATGCAGCCCTCCATGAGCCCATGTACCTCTTTCTGGCCATGTTGGCAACCATTGATCTGGTCCTTGCTTCTTCAACACTTCCTAAAATGCTGGCTATTTTTTGGTTTAAAGATCGAGAGATCAACTTCTATGCCTGCCTGGTCCAGATGTTCTTTCTCCACTCCTTTTCCATCATGGAGTCAGCAGTGCTGCTGGCCATGGCCTTTGACCGCTACGTGGCCATCTGCAAGCCACTGCACTACACCACAGTGCTGACCAGGACCCTTATCACCAAGATTGGTATAGCTGCTATGACTCGGGCTGTGACACTAATGACTCCACTCCCCTTTCTGCTCAGACGCTTCCACTACTGCCGAGGGCCCATGATCGCCCACTGCTACTGTGAGCACATGGCTGTGGTAAGGCTGGCCTGCGGGGACACTCGCTTCAACAATATCTATGGCATTGCAGTGGCCATGTTTATAGTGGTGTTGGATCTGCTCTTTGTTATTTTGTCTTATATCTTCATCCTTCAGGCAGTTCTACAGCTTGCCTCTCAGGAAGCCCGTTACAAGGCCTTTGGGACATGTGTGTCTCATGTAGGTGCTATCTTAGCCTTCTATACACCTGTTGTCATCTCCTCAGTCATGCACCGTGTGGCTCGCCGAACTGCCCCACATGTGCACATTCTCTTTGCCAATTTCTATCTGCTCTTCCCACCTATGATTAATCCCATTATCTATGGGGTCAAGACCAAGCAGATTCGTGAGAGAGTCTTAAGACTATTCCTGAGAAAGGATGTGCAAATGGAGAGTGAGGGATAGGGGAAGAAAAAGTGGTGCAAGTTGAACGCAGGAGTGGGGGTATGGATATGATAGAAAGTGGAGGCTATCAGAGTCTCTATGGTTAGTTCTTTCTTGGTATAGCTAAAAAATGAAATATCCTGAAACTTATAGAGTCACCAGTCTGATCAGGATTCATGGATCTGTGTCCTTTCGTAGACTCTGGATTCAAACTGATGACTTTTCTGTTTCTTCAAAGAGCCCACTGTTCTATCCTGGGCTTGAGAAAGGCTTAACCAATTCTGCTCTTGGAAACATCACCTAAAGACACAATGATGCTTTCAGCTTCATTTATTAAGAGAAGACTGTGAGAATCTGAGTTTCTATTTTAAGTCATTGGGATTTGGTGGACTATCCACTCTGGATTCATATAAGGACCAACAATTTATCTGAGGCAGATATAGTCTTATAGTTGGTGTTCAATATCTTTCTGATTACTACTAGTTTGGGGGAGCTCATAACTTCCCAGGGCTACAGGTTCCAAGTAAGACAGATTTGCTTGTTAAAATTTATTTCTTTAGTTGAGTCAGCCTATGTATTCTGTGACTTCTTTTGACATCTATATCTTCATGCTCAATACCTCTCATTAAAAACTTTGAATAAGATGTCTTCTGACGTTTCCTTATAGCATGCAAACTTTTCTTTACACACAGATCAATCTTATGTTTTCACCCAAAATATGACTTCTTCATTTATTTACTAATCTACTCACAAAATATTATTGAGTTCCAAATCTGTGCCAAATCTTTGCTCGGGGTTCAGAATACATAGATTTCTAAGGGAGGGATGCTACACATCTATGTCATGAAATAAAGCAGGAAATTCTAAGTATAAAGTTGTGCTCTCTAAACTTTTCATCTCAAGGTTCAGAATTGTGAAAAAACAAAAAAAGTAGGCAAGCAGATGGGAGATAGGGATATTAGCCTCTGTCTCTTTCTCCCTATCCCCATGTAAACGTACACAATAGATAATTCCCTTACTATTAATCTTGACAATTGGATTTGTGAGGCCACACAAACCTTCATATACCATCTTCCACAAATGCATCATGTATTTTTATCTTGTGACTTCCTTATTTCCTCAGAGACTACTGTTTAGTAATTATATATTTCTATTTCTATCTGTCTCTATCTCTATATATCTGCTTATATATATTTAGCTTTGAAAGATGATTTAAATGCCCATATCAGATGGGGTATGGAAGGTTGGGTCAAAGAGGGGAATATATTGCAAGAACCATGTATCGTTTCCCATCTCTGCTCTCATAATTCCCTCTGGAAAAATAAAAGTTGTTTTACCACTAGTTTTTCTTTGGTTAAAAACTTCATGCTTGAACACAATCTTATTTCCAAAACCAGATAAAGATACTATAATAAAGTAAGATTATAGACCAATATCCTTGACAAACAAATGCAAACATCCTCAACAAAATATTAGCAAACCAGATCCAGCAATACATTAAAAAGATCATACACCATAATCAAGTGGGATTTATTTCTGGAATGCAAGGTTGATACAATATCTGCAAATCAATTAATGTAATACAATACATAAACAAAATGAAGGATTAAAGACCACATGATCATATCAATAGATGGAGTCAAAGCATTTGACAAAATACAGCACCCATTTATGTTAAAAACTCTCAGCAAAGTGGAAATAGAAGCACCATACCTCAACATTATAAAGGCGATATATTACAAACCCAAAGTTAAATTATACTCAATGAAGAGAATCTAAAAGCATTTCCTTTAAGATCAGGAATAAAATAGAGATGTCCACTTTCACCACTCTTAATCAACACAGCACTGAAAGTCCTAGCCACAGCAATAAGACAAGAAGAAAAAAATAAAAGGCATCCAAATTGGAAATGAAGAAGTAAAACTGTCATTATTTGCAGATGACATAATACTGTATATAGAAAACCCTACCGAAACTGGTTTGGCTCAGTGGATAGAGCGTCGGCTTGCGGACTGAAGGGTCCCAGGTTTGATTCCAGTCAAGGGCATGTACCTGGGTTGTGGGCACATCCCCAGTAGGGGATGTGCAGGAGGCGGCTGATCGATGTTTCTCTATCATCGATGTTTCTAACTCTCTATCTCTCTCCCTTCCTCTGTGTAAAAAATCAATAAAAAATATATATTTTTTTTAAAAAGAAAACCCTAAAGACTCCACCAAAAAACCTGCTAGAACTGATAACTGAATTCAGTAAAGTAGAAGGATACAAAATAAATATTCAGAAATAGGTTGCATTTTTATACACCGATAATGAATATCAGAAAGGGAAACTAAGAAAAAAATTCCATTTTCAACTGTACCAAAACATAATACTTATGAATAAATTTATCCAAAGAGGTAAAAGGTCTGTACTCAGAAAATTATAAGGCGCTGAAGAAAGAAATAAAAATAGATATACATAAAGAAAGCGTATATTGTGTTTGTGGATAGGAAGAATTAACATCATGAAAATGTAGTACCCTAAGCAATTTATAGATTTAATCCAATCCCTGTAAAGTATTAGTGGTGTTATTTTGCAGAACTAGAGCAAATAATCCAAAAATTTATATGGAACCGCAGAAAAAAATCCTGAATAGCCTCAGCAATATTGAGAAAAAGAACAAAGTTTGAGATATCATGCTGCCTGATATCAAACTATACTACAAGCCCATAGTAATCAAAACAGCATGGTGGTGGTGTAAAAACAGATATAGATCAATGGAACAGAATAAAGAGCTCAGAAATAAACCCATGTCCATATGGTCAATTAATATTTGACAAAGGAGGCAAAAACATATGATGATATAAAAACACCTATTCAAGAAATGATGTTGGGAAAATTGGACAGATACATGAAAAAAAAAAAAAGAAACTAAACCACCTTCTTACACCATACATAAGAATAAACACAAAATGGATTAAAGACTTAAATGAAAGAATCAAAGCCATAACAATCCTAGAAGAAAACATGGGCAGTAAAATCTTGAACATTTCTCTTAGAAATATTTTTTTTCTGATATATTTCCTTGGATAAGGGAAACAAAAAACAAACAAAGAAAACAACAACAACCAAAAAACAAATGGGATTACATCAAACTAAAAAATGTTTGCCCAGCAAAGGAAACCATCAACAAAACTAAGAGACAATCCACCAAATGGGATAACATATTCGCCAATGAGACATTTGATAAGGGGTTAATATCCAAAATTTATAAAGAACTCATACTACTCAATCCCACAAAAACCTAAGTAAAAAATGGGCAAAGATCCTGAATAGAGACTTCTCCAAAGAGGCCATACAGGTGGCCAATAGATATATGAAAAGATACTCAATGTCATTAATCATCAGAGAAATGCAAATTACAGCCATAATGAGATATCACCTCACACCTGTCAGAATGGCTAACATCAATAAATCAACAAACAAGTATTGGCGAGGATGTGGAGGAAAGGGAACACTTATGCACTGTTGGTGAGAATGCAGATTGGCCCAACCACTGTGGAAAACAAAAAATTAAAAATGGAACTGCCTTATGACCCAGTGATTCCACTTTTGGGGATTTATCTGAAGAAACTCAAAATAAGAAAGTGAAAGAATATATGTACTCCTATGTTAATTGCAGCATTATTGACAGTAGCTAAGCTATGGAAGCAACTTAAGTGCCCAGCAGTACATGAGTGGATAAAAAAGCAGTGAATATATATATATATATATATATATATATATATATATATATATATATATATTAGGATGAAATCTTACCATGTGAGACAGCATGGATAGACCTAGTGGGTATTAAGCTAAGTGAAATATCATCCATCAGAGAGAGACAATTACCATATAATTTCACCTATATGTGGAATCTAAAGAACAAAACAAACAAACAAAATTGAAACAGACTCATTGACACAGAGAACAAACTGGTGGTTGCCAGAGCAGAGGGGCATTAGGACTTGGTGAAAGAGGTGGAGGGATTAAGAACCACAAATTGATAGTTACAAAATAGTCATGGGGACGTAAGTAAAGCATACGGATTATAACATACTAGAGGCCCAGTGAGTGAAATTGTGCGAGACCCAGACCTGCCGCGCACCACGGAACCCATCAATGCACCTCCTGGTGACAGGTCGTTTGGTCGTTATAGCATTACGGTCACTGGCTTTTTATAATATAGATAGTTACCAAAACATTATCAATAATATTTTGGTAACTACATATGGTGCCAGTTGGGATACTGGAAATATCAAAGGGAACACTACGTGAATTCTATGATTGTCTAACCACTAAATTGTACACTTGAAACCAATCTCTATATATAAAAGCCTAAGTGACCGAACAACTGAATAACCATGTGACTGGTCACTATTACGCACACTGACTACCAGGAGGCAGACACTCAATGCAGGAGCTGCCCCCCGGTGGCAGTGTGCTCCCACAGCAGGAGTGCTGCTCAGCTGACCGACCTGTCCCAGCGGATCACCAACCTGGTGGCAGCTACTCACTCCCTCAGTAGTCCTGCAAGTCCAATATCTGGAGAACGCACCAACAGACTGGCATGCCACGGGCACAATCCCAACAGCGCACTGGCCTCCTGGAAGTTGGCCTAGGATACCATGGCTGCTCCCCCTCCCTAGATGCTCCTCAAGGAAGAAACGATATAGAAGCAGCTGCCAGGTGGCTCCCTACAACCGGCGCAAACATCAGCGGGATGGATCGGGATCCTGGGCCAGTACAGGTGTCCCACCGCTTGCCTGGAGGGCTGATCCCCTCGAGATCTCCCCTCCCCCCACCAGGATGGGCACCAGACACAGGCCTCTTCCTATCAGGACTGACTTGGGCGTCAGCCCACGGCAGGTGCAGTGGGGCCGGGATGAGCGGGAGCGGCAGGTAGAAGCGACAGGCAGCATTGGACTGCTGGTTTTGGCCCAATCCCTGCAGGCCACACTGAGAGACACCACCCATGCATGAATTTGTGCACTGAACATCTAGTACAAAATAAAATGGAAAGAAAAGAATACTCAGAAATAAAAACAAACTTCTAGCTTGTTTCTCTTGAGCATGGTTGGGACAGGTAGAGTGCTTTAACATAGCAGTAAATATTAACGACATACAAATACACACAGAGAGTAGCTGGAATTGCGGCCCACTGGGTCCTTGTCAGGCAGGAGTTGGTTGCAGTTTTTGTCTTAATGAGGTTCTCTTTCTTAGGAGACACTGCAAGGAAGGGGTAGAGGAAAGTAGACACATATCAAAGACAAAGGCCCGCGCAGTCTCTATCTGAAGTGCTCGAAGTCTCTGGAGTGTTAAGCACAGCTGGTTCCTGGGAGGCCTGACTTAGCACCACAGAGGAGGTGGGGATGTAATCTGCAGGACCCCCAGAGGTGGGAACTCTGCGTCAGAGTGGTCCCCTAGAAAATAGGCCAGAGTCTTCCATGAGCCTCTGAGGACCCTTCTCACATGCAGCAGTGTTTATGTCCACATCCTTTTGGGAGAAGAGCAGGGGTTTGTGAGGATAAAGGCAGGTTCTCCTCCCAACTCCCTCCTTCCCAAATGCCTATCACTGGAAGATGAAGGCTACATTGGACTATGGACAGACCTGGACTAGCAGAAACAGGAAAGCGGTGACAGGTGTGGTGAGTGGGAGAGGATGGGGGCACCTCAATTACCTCTGACACTCAGTTCTAGTCTTAGGCATCAGTTTCCTGCCTGCTCCCTATTTCTTTATTGCCTCTACTTTGTCTCTTCAATTGAAGAAGCATAAGTCTTGACAGTCCAACCCAAATGCTATGTCTACATTCTCCAGACACTCCCTCCACTACAGAGGATTTTTGCCTCCTTTCTGTGCCAAACACTGTGGTTCAACTCCAAGCAGTTTTAGCTGATTATAACAGCTTGGATCCTGTCACTTCTTACCTATCATTTCTCCTCTCACCCCACTAGTATCCCTGTTCCAATTAGGAAGCTACTGCATTAGTCAGGAGAGAGAAAATGAGGCCTGAACTAGGAAGATGCAGGGAGAGGTAGAAATACATTTCCTATTGGTTCTTCCACAAGCCACATCCTTGAAGGACCTTAGGTGAGTGACTATTTTCCCATCTCTGGATCATACTCATTCAGATTATCTTTCTGATACCCTCTTATGATAGAAGTGTAGACCACAAAGTAGATGCTAGTGTTGAGTACTCTCTGTCCATGGAGACCCATTTAAGCACTTTGGGGAAAAACAAAGAAATAGACAAGTCCTCTGATCTTGTATGGACATTTTGACTTCAGAAACAGTACAGGCAGGATAAAGCATTCACTGCAAAGCAGGTTCCTATGTTCTGGATGGTTGGTAAGAAAGACTGGCTCCATATACTCCCCTCTTCTGAGATCCTTTTTCTAGGAGGGGCATATTTTATATTATTTTATTTTATTTTATTTTATTTATTTTTGGTTAATCCTCACCCGAGAATATTTTTCCATTGAATTTTAGAGAGAGAGTGGAAGAGAGGGAGAGAGACACAGAGAGAGAAGCATCGATATGAGACACATTGATTGGTTACCTCTCACACACACCCGGGCCAGGGCCAAGGATCGAGTCTGCAACTGAGGCACATGCCCTTGACCAGAATTGAACCCAGGACCCTTCAGTCTGTGGGCCAATGCTCTATCCACTGAGCTAAACCAGTTAGGACTGGCCACTGAGCCAAACCAGTTAGGACTGGTAGGGGTATATTTTTGATGAGCTTCAACAGAAGTAAGGGTCATGTTCTATTGGATAACCTGTGTTTGGGGGAAGAAATTGGTAGAATAGATAACTTTTTGTTTGTGTGAAGAAGGATGGATCGGTCACAGGGCGGTTACTTACGTTTAGTATGTAGAGAGAACAAGTCAGGGAGATGTAGAGACTCAGAGGTAAAATAAAATATGTTCAATTTTGTTGAAAAAAATGCATATTTCTTGAGGGTGAAGGTGCAACAGTCATTTATAGACTCTCTGCTATGTACCTGGCCCTGAAGATATGACAGCAGGAAAAAAAGTTCCTGCTGTGTTTCCTACAAAGCCAAAGTGCTTTTTCTCCTGGAAAAGATGTGCAAGACAGGGAAAAATACTTTCCATTGAGAAGATTTTATTCTGATGCGTCACCAAGGTTGGTTGGGTTTCTTAGAACGTATCTCCTAATTGAATGTTAAATGGGAAGATAGCCTATTATTGGATCAGCTAGGGATATCTGAACACAGTGAGAGGACATTTTCAACTTTGGTAGTTCATTCTTCATTTGGTGAAATATTCAACACAATGTGTATGCTAGGAGTTGCAGTTACAGAAGTGAATAAGGCAGTCCCTTTATTTTACAATAGGACGGTGTTTGTGGAAGGATAGAAATTGGAGCCCAAAGACAGAGCACACATTTTAAAAGTCTTGTCCCTGTAGCAAATGGGACACGATGGTGTCTTGAATAAGTGTTGTGGTGATTGAAATGGAGTAGGCAATTTTGAGGGTTTCTGTGGAGGCTGACCCAATTGGACCTGCTGGTGGATTGAATATGGTGCAGGAAGTAAGGGTAGATAATAATTCTGGGTTGAACAACTAGTTGGAGAGAATATTATGTACTGACGTATGGAATGCGTATAGAGGGATGAAGTTAAGATTCCTGCCTCAAGCACGATAGGCTGAGATAGCTGTGAGGCTGTTACATGGGGATAGTAAATTGAGAGTTGGATATACTAGTCTGTGGCTAAGAGGGAAGATATGATATGGAAACATATTGTCATACTGTTGGGAGCTGATAACAAAATTCATGGTAAACAAGTAGAACACTAGAGAGGATGATTTAAGAACATTTCTGAAGCAATAATCTCCTTTCTCTTGTAAATTTTGTTTTCCTTTGTTACTGGATAAATTCTCTTCAGTTTAATAACATGCCTTTTTCTTTTCCTTCTTAAAAACAATTGAAAACACACACACACACACACACACACACACACACACACACACACACACTTCCCTCTGCAGCTGCCAGGGCCTCTTTACTGTTTGCCTTTGCAGAAACCTGAGCCAAGTTAACAAATTTCAATTTCTCATTTTTATCACCGAACTCCATCAAATCTGGCTTTGCCTTCATCTACTCTAGCAAAAATTTTTCTTATCAAGGTCTCCAACCCACTGCACTTCTATATACAAGCCCAATTCTTTGTTTTGGAATTATTTGACTTATTGGT
This sequence comes from Myotis daubentonii, assembly GCF_963259705.1. NCBI lineage: Eukaryota > Metazoa > Chordata > Mammalia > Chiroptera > Vespertilionidae > Myotis > Myotis daubentonii. Next base: position 44,290,619 of record NC_081848.1, read on the forward strand.
AGCATCTGGTTTAGTCATTTTTCCTTCTCCTTAGTCCACTACCTTCAATAACCTATCTGGACAGCACATCATCTTGGAAACTTTTCTGATAGGTTGCCCACTCTGTCTCTTTTGCTGACTCTTCCTCCATTCAGTCCCACTCCATCTCTATTCTCATTTAAAAAAATTATTATTTTTTTATACTTTTATTAATTTCAGAGAGGAAGGGAGAGGGAGAGTTAGAAACATCAATGATGAGAGAGAATTATTGATTAGCTGCCTCCTTCATGCCCCACACTGGGAACCGGGCCCGAAACCGGGCATGTACGCTGATTGGGAATCAAACCATGACCTCCTGGTTCATAGGCTGATGCTCAACCACTGAGCCATGCCGGTTGAGCCATTTTTAATTTTTTGATATAACTTCATACTGCTTTCCACAGTGGCTATCCCAATCTGCATTAAATACATAATCTTATGTAATGCTCATGAAAACCACATTAACTGGATTCTATAAGAGAAAAGTGGCTGTGTAAAAACTGATCAACTCCAGAGTTTAAAGATTTGACAGAGGAGAAAAATCAATGAGAGAAGAGGGAAAAATGAAAGATTAACAAAGGGCATTTGTTGTGGAAGTCAGGTATTAGCTTTGCTAAACATGAGAGTTCTGCGATGAAAATAAGGGAGCTAGAAGATGATTGGACGGAGAGCCACATGAATAGGGAGCTTAACATGAATTTAGATGGAAGAGAACCAGAAGAGGATCCTTATTTTCTTAGGAAGTTTAAGGTAGGACTGTATTTACAGAAATTTGTGGATGGGGAATGTACCTGGAAGATATATCTGAGAGTAGCTCTCTCTAGTAGAACTTTCTGCAATGATGGAAATGTTTTGTATCTGAATAATCTAATACGGTAGCACTAGTCACATGCGACTTTCGGCACTGATACAGTGCTAGGAATAACTGAGGTATTGAATTTCCATTTTATTTTAATACATATAAATTGCTACATGTGGCTAGTGGCAGTCCTATCTAATAGTGTAGTGCTAGAGAAAATATACAAACTGTGCAATTAATAGAAATTGCAGGCTTTATTCAACTTATACAAGCACTCAAACCTGAGATTTTAGGACAGGAAATTGGCTTTTGTGGTTGTGAGCTTAGCTTGATTATCATGTAGTTTGGTGCCAATGTATGTTCTAAAGAAATGCATTTGTTTAAACATATTTCTACTTCTTTTAACAGGGTATTCCTGAAAACACCCCAAACACAGAAAACACTACCTTCTCTTCATTCCTTTATGAAAGCTGTCTTGTGATATCAGTTCTAATCATCTTTAATATTCTATCTACTCAATGAAATTTAAAGTTCCTTGAGGTAATAAAATATGGATTATGCTTTTCCGTTTCTATGAGGCCTAATAACTGATTATATTTAAGGCCTGGCAATGAGAACAAGAGCTAATCCTCCCAAGGAGGCATAGATAGAAGGTGAAGGGGCCCACAAAAACTGACAAGGGAAATTTCCAGAAGTCATGTCAGCCTCCAATATTACCTCAACTCATCCAGCTGTCTTCTTGTTGGTAGGAATTCCAGGTTTGGAGCACCTGCATGTGTGGATCTCCATTCCTTTCTGCTTTGCCTATACTCTGGCCCTGCTAGGCAACGGCACCCTCCTCTTCATTATCCGGGCTGATGCAGCCCTTCATGAGCCCATGTACCTCTTTCTGGCGATGTTGGCAACCATTGATCTGGTCCTTTCTTCTACAACACTTCCTAAAATGCTGGCTATTTTTTGGTTTAAAGATCGAGAGATCAACTTCTATGCCTGCCTGGTCCAGATGTTCTTTCTCCACTCCTTTTCCATCATGGAGTCAGCAGTGCTGCTGGCCATGGCCTTTGACCGCTACGTGGCCATCTGCAAGCCACTGCACTACACCACAGTGCTGACCAGGACCCTTATCACCAAGATTGGTATAGCTGCTATGACTCGGGCTGTGACACTAATGACTCCACTCCCCTTTCTGCTCAGACGCTTCCACTACTGCCGAGGGCCCATGATCGCCCACTGCTACTGTGAGCACATGGCTGTGGTAAGGCTGGCCTGCGGGGACACTCGCTTCAACAATATCTATGGCATTGCAGTGGCCATGTTTATAGTGGTGTTGGATCTGCTCTTTGTCATTTTGTCTTATATCTTCATCCTTCAGGCAGTTCTACAGCTTGCCTCTCAGGAAGCCCGTTACAAGGCCTTTGGGACATGTGTGTCTCATATAGGTGCCATCTTGTCCACCTACACACCTGTTGTCATCTCCTCAGTCATGCACCGTGTGGCTCGCCGAGCTGCCCCTCATGTACACATACTCCTTGCTATCTTCTATCTTCTTTTTCCACCCATGATCAACCCCATCATCTATGGGGTCAAGACCAAGCAGATTCGTGATCATGTGCTAAGTCTATTCCGGAAAAAGGCTATGTAGATGCATACTTTTTTCCTTACTCACCAATCCAATACTGAGTGGGTGCTGGAATGAAGCATAGATGAAAGATTTCAAGTAGGAAAGTTGCAGTCTCTATGTTTGTTAATTCTCAATAATGACAAGAAAAATGAAGTGCCAATCTCACAGATTCACCAGTAAGATCAAAACAGGTGTGTCCCACAGTCTGTCTGATAGCAGAGGTTTGACCTTCCTATTTTCATAGACTCATCACATGGTTAAAAAAACAAGAAGACTTCCAAAGTGCTATTGTCATATCAGTGAAAGATAGTAGGAATATTGGCTGAGACTGGGTGAACTCTCGATCCAGACTATGAGTGAGGAACTGAACCCAAATTTTGTTATCCAAAGGCTAAAACCACATAAAGTACTGAAAATAATTCCTTATCTCTTTTGATAAGTGGTTTTCAGCCTCTGACACTCTTTGGCCTACTACTGTTGTAGTGGCTTTACAGTTGGACAGCTCCTCTTCTAAGGAGACTTACTCCTTCTATTAAGTCAGTTCCTTTCTGACCCATAGTCATGGGCAATTCCTTATCGCACAACTAACAAAGGAGTCTTGGGATATCACTTTATAAAAATTTATATTATGGTAACTTAACTTTTCACATGCATATGCCTTTTGTCTCCAAAATCCTTACTAATATTTATTATATGAATGCATAGAAGAGCTGAATAGATTGTGGAAATATATTCCCCTCTTAAAGATGAGACTACTGAAGCTCAAGAAGAAAATAATTACAATATGTAGTTGTGATAGATTATTATTGTTCACAGATATTTACTATCCTGTTCCTTTCTCCCGGAAGGGGAATTTCCTTACTCTAGGAATGTTAATTCTTCCTATGGCTTTCTTTGGCCAATAAAATTTGAGTGGCCTTGAAATGTGTCATAATAATCAGAAACTTTAAAATATGTTTGTGTATCTTGGCTCAGTGCTTTTCACCTCGCTACAAAAATGAGTATGTTCCCGAACAGTTTTTCCTTCAACCTAGACCCATGATTGAGAAGATACACAGAGCACTTATGAGTCTAACTCACTGCCTGGAACACAGCCACAGCTGGCCCACAGTGTTCATATAACATGAGCAAAGAAGGTTTTGTTATTTTTTATGTAAACTACTGAGATTTTGGAGTTGTTTTCTGGAATGGTGAGTTCTTTCTTGCACTCCAACGTCAGCTCTTGCATGACAGTTCAAGACTCCAAGTACTTAAATAAAAAAAAAAAGAAAATCCACTATTTCTTCTTCTAGCATATCCTAAAAAAGAATTTCACTTATCTGTCTGCTTTTGTCTCCTTACACAAACTCTCACAATTGAACATTACAGAGTAAGAGTGATCATTCTGGTCAGTTAGCACAGGGTCCTATAACTGGGATGAAGGTATGAGCATTAGAAAGATTCAGAGTGGGCACTGCCACGGACTTGTGGGGATGTGACAGCAATCTGTTCAATTAACAGTACCTGAGAATCTAGTAGGAGGAGGTCATTTTCAACAGGTAACAATGTAAAGAAGCACCAAATTACAGCACAAGATGTGCCTGGGGTCAGAGGCCAGATAAGATACAAGGAAGCAGGAGACAGTACTTTCCCACGTGACTGCCATGATGGCAATCTTATAAAAACCCATTCATTCCCTACTGCAGTTTTAAACCTAACATAAGGAAGGGGGTGGTAAGAAAACTCCTGGGGGAGATTTTGAACCTGTATCAGACTAAATTATATATTGAAATGGACTAAGAAATAATTAAAGTGGACTGGATTTGGTCAGAAGTGCTATCTTCTATAACACTTTGATTTTATTTTTACTCTAAATCCTATTGTGCAAACAAAAACATAACCCTGAATCAATGACATATTTTCACAACTAAATCTGTACTATAATTTTTCTATTTGCTATACAAGGAACTGTTTAGAGGTATTTAGCCTTTTACTGTCACAAGACTAGTTATGTGAGTGCGTATCACTAATTGGATACATGAGGTGTACATGAGTGGGTGCTGGGCAGCCAAGGAGAACAGAAGAAAGCTGGCTCTGTTGCTATGGCTTTCTACAGAGAAGCCAAGAACAGAGTTTTCCAGAGTGGAGGCTGGTACATTCCTGACTGAGACACAATTGCAAACATTATCTGGTTTTTCCAGGAACTAGTTCCAGCTACTCTTCTGCCTTATCATTCTCTCCTGGGACTTTTACTGCACAATAAAATGCTGTTATTTTTAAGAGGCAAGTTGTTTTTTCTTTATGCCAGGCACTAGCATTTTAGATTCATTATCTTAATACATCACTAGAGGTCCAAGGCAGGAATTTGTGCATGGGTGGGGTACAGCAGGCCTCTGACCCCAGACACATCAGGGCGGATTGGGGCTGGGATGCGGGGCCAGCCATAGGGAGGGGCTGTGGACAGTGGGCCAGCCAGCCCTGCCCCCGAATGGGGTGGGTGTTGCTGGTTTGGGCCAGCGGCCTTGGGGAGAGGCCATGGGTGGTTGGCCGCTGGTCCTGCCCCTGATCGGGGTGGTGGTGGTCGATCTGGGGTGGGGTTGGGTGAGGCTAAAGGAGCTTGGTTGGCCAGTCCCACCCCCTATTGGGGTTTTGGGGATGACTAGGGGTGGGGCTGGCCAGGGGGAAGGGCTGCGGGAGGTTGGCCACTGGCTCCACCCCTGATCAAGCTGGTTTGCTGGCCACAGTGGGCATCATAGTGACAGGTCACTGGCTTTTTATATATATAGACTAGAGGCCTGATGCATGAAGATTCGTGCAAGAATAGGCCTTCTTTCTCTTGGCTGCCGGCACTGCCTTCACTCTGGCCCGGAGCTGCCTTTCTACCTTCCCACACTGCCCAGTGGCCTGGAGTGGCTGGGGAGGTATGGAACACCTGCGTCTTGCCCCACCCCAGCAGCTCAGCGCCTGCATATGTAAATTAACCTGCCATCTTGTTGGGTTAATTTGCATACTCACCCCTGATTGGCTGGTGGGAGTTGTGAAGGTACAGCCAATTTGCATCTTTCTCTTTTATTAGTGTAGATTATAACAAATCCATAAGGAGTTAGTATCATTTTCAAGGAGAGGAAACTGAGGCTTAGATTGTGCAACACATCCAAAGTCTGACAGTTATTGGTTCAGATCCATCTCTGCCATTTATAGTAATTGCAGAGCCCAAATCCTTAACCACCTGTGCCATATGACCATAAAAATGCCTTTACAAATAACCATAAAAATGCCTCCTCCTTCAACTGTTCCCCAATTTCACTTTTCCATGAAGTCTTGCAGACTCAAAAGGGACTGATGAGAGTGTCCTTTACTCCCACCCTAGGGCGGGTGATAAAAAGGGAACAGAGATATTTGTGTGAAGGAGAAGTAAGATGTTGGCTTTGAATAAGGGAGAGATTCAATTATTGGACTTCTGTCAGGTCCCTATACTGCATTCACCACTATGTATTCCCTCCCGTCTTGTTCTGAGATAACCCCTTCACCGTGAAAGAGCCCAGCAGTGAGTATAGTTGACAATGGAATTAAATGCTCTACTGTAACCAAGTACACAACCTGAGTCTGATAGGCATGGATGTTGTCAGGGGGGTTATCCCTGTATCTAGGACCATACAGACAGATGGTATTTTCTCTTTACCCCCAATCATTCAATGCCATCCATATAAAGAAACTAGAGATGATTGGTATTTGGTCTTGATCTATGGTAGACCCAGCAGATTTCTAAAGAGAAACACTTTACTGTGAGGTTTCTGACAGGATTTGGCCAGAAAGTTAATTACATTTAGAAGGATTAATACTAAGTCCAGATTAAAAGCCCTGGATCTCCATATATATTTTCTGCTTGCACAGTAAAAAATGGACTTTAGGCATTATGCCGAAGAGCCATTCCATGACAAAATTTTCTTGTCATTTCCCTCCGCATCAGTGCCAGTGATACATTTTTTTTCCTTCAAAACCTAGGATTATGGTCAGGAGATATTCTGTAAAATAAGCTTGTATCTCTGAGGTTTTTATAGCATCTTTTTATCAATTCCTACTAAAAACATTTGGCACTAAAATTATGTTCATAGAACACAACCTTTTCCCAGTAAGTGGACTTGGTTTTGGCACTGGATTCCAGGGACCTTAATAAGGAGATGGGGGAAGGAGAAACAATGGAGAAAAATATATATGAGCCAACCACCTTAGGTTTAGGAATAAGATTATAAGGAAATAGAAATTTGAAATTAGCAAAACTTTAGAAAAGAGTTTGTGATATCCTAAGTTCCTAATTTTTCCCTTTTTTTGTAATGGTATGCAAAACAAGGAGGTGAGTTGCACATTTTAAAGTCTAAAACATTTTAGAACTAAAATAGACATATAATTCTGAATAACTACAATTAATAGTGATTGCTTCATTTCATTTTTCATGCATTACCATCATTTCTGTAGGTTTCTAGCCTGGAATAGTAATTTTATTATGAAAAATCTATAATCAAGAAAAAGAAAAGAGTTAAAATCATATAAAAATAAAAAAGTATGAAGCAAAAATTCACCAAAGATCTGAAGTTATTTCAAGGTTTGTATCTACCACTGTGTCTCTATTTATTCTCATCACCTTTACGCCATTCTCTACATAACCCCTTTTTCAAGTCAATCCCACTGTGACCTTCTCATTATGTCCTTTTAATATTTCAGTATAGCTGCTGTCCTTCATGTATGCCATTTCAGGGACTCCAAAACAAAATCCCCAATTGTCCTTCTGTCTCGTCCTACCTGCTTCCAATTAACTCTATTATTAGGAGAAGATGTGGGATATTACATTTCCATCTATCTATTAAATGGGGAAATGATCTGGCTTGAGGACTTTAACTCCTATGGGCAGTAAGGTCCTATTAGGTTAAGATTTGTAATATTCATATTGCCTCCATTCTCAACAAAAGGTCTTTTCTGGGGCAAGCCAAAGGATTGGAAGAGCTTGCCAACACAGTTGGAATTTTTCCAGGCTTTTGCTGACAGAATTTGTAAATGGTCTTCAAGAAGGTATTAGGGTAGCCTGGCCAGTGTTGCCCAGTAGTTGTGTGTCAATTGACTCTTAAACCAAGAGGTCACTGGTTTGATGCCCAGTCAGGGCACATGCCCAGGTTGCAGGCTAGATCCCCAGCAGGGGGTGTGCAGGAGGCAGTCAGTCAATGATGTTTCTCTCTCATCAATGTTTCTAGCCCTCTCCCTTCTTCTTTCTCTAAAAATCAGTAAAACATATTTAAAAAGGTGTTAGAATATAATTTTACCTTCTAGGAATTGTTCAAAAACACTCTCCAAAGAGAAACCAGAAATCCTTTACCAAAAAACGTCAAAAATAAAAATATTCCCAGTTCTGTGGTTGTGCATAATTTGATGAAGTCAAATAGGAAAAGGGATATTGTAGTGTAAAAACTTATTTCTTGATTTCTCTCCACTGTCATATATTTCAGATATTACCCTCTCCATTTTCAGAAAATTCATTCATCATAGACCCTTATTTCCACAACTCCAGTAAGACCCAGTTGCATGGGTCTTATTGCATTGGCTGCCTCAGTTAGAGCCTTTTCCTTCCATCACCAAATATCTACATGCCTTATAGGTGCAGAATAGTCACTTGGGATGAGCCCCTGCTTTGAGAATGTAGAGAAGTCGCTCTCGAATCTGTCTGGTACGAACAGCATAGACAACTGGGTTGAGGATGGGTGGGATTAGGAGGTAAAAGTTGGCCAAAAGGATATGGATATGGGGAGGCACATGATGTCCAAAGCGGTGAGTGAGAGAGGAAATAGCAATGGGGATGTAGAAGACAAGGATGGCACAAATGTGAGAACTGCATGTCCCTAGGGTTTTAAGCTTAGCCTCAGGGGTGGCCAGTCCCATTACAGCTCTGAAAATCATCACATAGGAGGCAGTGATGGCTAATGAATCCAGGATCAATACTAGGAACCCGATTCCCATTCCATAAAAGTCGTTGACCGTTGTGTCACCACATGCAACAGTGACCACGGCCATGTGCTCACAGTAGGAGTGGGCAATGATTTGGGTCCGGTAAAGCGACAGCCTCAGGCGAATCATCAGGGGTAGGGGTCCAATGTAGAGTACTCCACGGAGGAGGGCAGCCAGACCCAAACGACTCACCACTGTGTGGGTGAGCACCGAAGTATGGCGTAGTGGGTCACAGATGGCCACATAGCGATCAAAAGCCATGGCAAGGAAGATGCCTGACTCAACTGTGGCAAAGCAGTGGATGAAGAACATTTGAGCCAAGCAAGCATCTAAGTCAATGTGGTGGGCACCAAACCAGAAGATGGCCAGCAGTTTGGGCATGGTAGAAGTTGACAGGACCAAATCAATGACAGCCAACATGCACAGGAAGAAGTACATGGGCTGATGCAGGCTGCGCTCCACCTTTACCACAGCCAGGATGATGACATTCCCCACCACAGCCACCAAGTACATGGAGCTGAAGGGGATGGAGAGCCAGATGTGCAGAGACTCCAGCCCTGGGATGCCAGTGAGCCAGAAAGAAGTAGGCGCCAAGCAGGAATTGTTAGACACAAACATATTTGAGGGTGTGAAGTACCCAGAGGACAGGAGCTCTTATTTTTAGATTTTTACTTCTCTGAGAAATATTGCCTCTGGAAACTGTAGACTACTAGTTCTTTTTTTTCCATCCTGGGAAACTGATGGAGCCTATAATAAAGCAGAGTTGGAAGTGTGGTTTTGAAAATTGGCATATTACATATTTATAAAAGAGACTATGCATAAAAACACCCACTGGTAAATGTAGAAACAGGTATGCTCATGATTTCTACTGCTAACTTACCCTACTCCACTGTAGAAGTTCCCAAAATGTTCATCCCCTTCGATGAATTTTGCTTTTGGAAACATTTTTTTAAAGGAAATGGAAAATACAGAAAAGTTCTATGAGCCATCATTAAATGTAAGTCTATGTAATGTATTTAGCCCAGTGCCTGCATATACTTCTCTTATCACTGCATATATAGTAACATTGTAACATCAATAACAAACAATGATTAGCTATTTGTGATTACTGATTTTATAATAAAAAGTTGGAAGAAATATATGTTCAAAAATAAAGCACTGTTTAAATTCTAGTACATGCATTCAATGAACTAGAATTATGTTTATAACCTTTTTAGATCTATATATTTACATGGTAAGATGTTTACATATTTCAGTAAGGGAGGGCATGGCAGGAGGCATATTCTGATATAATTATTTAAAGATATATGTGTGCATTTAGAAACATACTTTAATGTAAAAACACACCCTTTTTGACTTTTCCTTTTGTATGTATACCATTTTTTAAAAAATGGTCAAGAGCTTTAAAAATAATCTTAAAAATTTCAATAAAAAACATTTTCCTTGGTAAATTGTGCCCTTATATTAATCAAGTGCAACTCCCTTTTCTCTAAAGGTTTAACACTGAATTGGCCATATTACCAAATCAAATTGACTTCTTCAAAGATATTTGACATGAAACCCAATATCTCAAAGAAAAAGCTCTCTCATTTAAGGTTGCCGAGATTTCATGGTTAAAAAGATGATGAACAGGTAAAGTTCCTTAAGAAAGGTTTAGTGTAAGGACAGACCCTATTAAACTTTCTGAGAATCTGAGCATTGTATATAATTTGAGGTAGATAAAAGAAGAGGTGTATCTTTTTATGAGCAAATCTCACTGGACATTTTTGTCCCATTATCTGATGATAGTGATAAAAAAAAAAGAATAGACTGACAGAGACCAAGAAGTATGTGATTAGTGAAAAGGGTCCTGTTGACTGTTTTCTATTCTTTGAAGAGATAAAGAGGTCAGCATGAAATCACTGGCCACCACCTGTCCAACTCCTTGCTCTTCTGCCCTTCAGGTACCTCTTGCTAAGGATCTAATGATGGCTCCTATTGCTTCACATCATTGGGGTGCAGAATCCGAGGGTCTAATTTGCATTCTCCTCTGCCTTGGGCTTGACATCCTCATGCTTTCCACTAGATACTCAGCAGAGTCAAGTCTAAGACTCTCCATGATCACACTCACCATGGTGCCTTCAAATAGCCATATTTTTGCTGACAGGTTTCACGACCTTCTCGACCCTTATCCAGGCAAATTTCCTCCATTCTTCAAGGCCAGTCCCAGATCACCTCTCCTCTACAGAGCCTTCTTTTGTATCTCTAGCCTATACAAGAGTAAGTGGCCAGTAGTCAATGCATTCTCCCCAATTGTCTCAAATAAGCCATGCACATTGCAAGTATTCTTGTCTAAAACATAAATAGCAATTATATTTTCATAGCAAATAAGCATAAGAAATGTCCCCATGCAACCTCATGAATTCTTAATTCATGCACCAACACAATTTTAAGTTTTTTTTTTTTTTTACATGTTTTCGTACTTCTGGTTCAGGCTTTGGATGTTAGAAAAAAAATGAAAGTTTAATAAATTTTAAAATGGTTCAGAAGTGTTCTCTTATATTAACTCCTACTTTACAATTCTGTGAAATTGGGAACTTAATATTCCAATGAGGAAATACATGTATGAAGTCATTTCCTCGGGATCAAATAGAAGTTTCTGTGAATCTACAGGATAAGATAGGAAAGGGAAAGAGGTCTTGGGAGGCAGCACCAGCTCAGGGCACCAGCTTTACCATCTTCTAAACAAGTGTTCCCTCTCCAGAGCTTCATCTTACTCGGTGTTTGGGAACTCTAGCCTCTTAAGTCCAAGTCATTTTATTGTGAAAAATGGGGAGAATGCCAACTGTAAAGAAGAAGTATAAAAAAAAAAAAACAAAGGCGTGAGACTCTTGGCACATAGCAACAGCTTCTGTTCCCTGAATTCTACTGTTCACTAAGGGGAGTAGGCCAGAAATTTACATTCTACAAGTTGGAATAGTTTCCTGTGTTTCTCTGTTTCATGGAACAGGTTTAAGGATGCCTTAGAAGTCCAGGAATTGTATAGATGGAACAGAGATTTAAGGGGAACAGTAGTTAATAGACAATTTTATCTCATAACAGGGAGAATATCTGAAGTGGTCTCTGAAAATATTGTGGTGAACCACCATCCTAAAGCAGAAAGGGGCCTAGTTACTCAATGTTAAGGTAGGTCAATCTATGGCTACTCATCACAAAAGAATCAATGTTCGTAGGATTGAGTTAAACCCAGATGTATAACTTAGATTTGTGCCAGACCCAGTTTAATCAGTGAAACTGTCTTAGGCTGGGACAAAGAGAATGTGAACGTACGTATAAAAATAAAATCCAGCAAATTTATAATTGGCATCTTGAATGGTGGTTTGATCTAGATTGTGGCACCTAAGTTGTGTTACTTCACCTAGAATATTTCAGAGAAATGTTTTCTGTGTCAGCCCACATAAAGGCACTAGTAATGTTCCTGGACACTAGTAAGGTTCCTTCAAGTCCTGGAAGAAGCATTCTGATGGTGGGTCTGAGGTTCCTGAGAGATGTTTTGTTCTGATGAAATAAACATGGATTAGAAGTGATACCCACTTAGGTTCACATACTAACTCCACTGTTTCTGGCTGCATGACTTAGGGAATGTAATCTCTCTGCCTCGGTTTTCTATTCTATTTCCCTGTCTGAAATGAAGGGAGTGATAGCTACATTAAAGATGCTTCATGTATTAAGTGAAGTGTGTGTGTGTGTGTGTGTGTGTGTGTGTGTGTGCATGCGCACACACAGAAGGTCAGATGTTAAGTGCATTCCCTTCCTAACTGATCCCTCCTCTTGGTTCTTTGTCCTCTTCCACAGAAAACAGACACAGTGCTATCCTTCTTTCCCAGCTCTATGAATAGACCTTTAGACACGGATATAATCAATGGAAGAGACCTGTTTATTGTGTAAGGATCAGCTCAGGAGATCTTGCCTGACTGGAGCAGAAGGCCAGAGGTCGCATTGGGCTGGAATAGGCCAGTCTTTTCTCTTGTGTTATGGAGAGCACTAGGCAACAAAGCATTGAGAAAACCTTGGGGTTTTTCCTCTTCCTTGATTCATAATCCAGGCCAAATTTTGACCAACTTCTTTCCTCAGCTTTTGACCAGAACTGTGAAGAAGTTAAGCCCTGGATAGACTAAAAGACAAAGGTAGTTTCTGAAAATTGGAGTGTTTCCAATGACTTTGGTTCCATCTCTGGGATATACTTACCCATTAGGGTGCCGTCCACAGAGCTGTAGGCTTTGTTTCTTACAGTGGTCACCTTGTCAGAATGTTTGGATGCATTTAGTTCACAAGCAAGGGGGAGGCCATGGCTCCGATCTCTTCACTGTTTTCTCTGGTGTCCCTCCTTCTTTATCCAGATGCTGAAAATAGACAGTTATTTCCCAAGGGTTGCATAGAGAAACCTGTGCCCTTCTCTCTGGATCTTCAGTTATTCTCCTTGGGAGCAATTTTCACTCCTTATCCCATTCCATCTCCCAGGACTAGATTATAAACTTACATTTCTATTCTCCTGATGGAGTTCTTGGCTGGCCCCAGGTCACTCTTCTCTCCCTAGGCCCGAGGTTTTTAAAGATTTCAAGAGGGAAGTCTTGAAGTTGGAAAAGTTCATAAGAGAAGGGGGGGTGGGGTTGGGGAGGGGCATCAGATACTAGTATAACCAATATGAAAACTTAAATTTTTTGTCATTGTTTTTACCATTTAAAAACTGTTAATATCAACTCTAGGCTACACAAATAAAGAAGAGATTTACTTAAATACAAACTTCATCAACATTGTAATTTTTCATTCTGCTTCTAGTTTTTTTTAAATTCGTGTTTACTTAAAAATATTTATAATCACAAGTTACAATGTTTTGTGTGTCCATATCTGTGGTTACTTTAACTTACATTTCCCAGAATAGTGCGAGTATAGTTTCAGTTGTCCCACTATAGCAAGTGGTATTGGTCAATAGCTTTTTTCTGCTCAACCTTAGATTAGAATCCCAGGGAAAATTATCGACCATTGTGCAGGTCTCATGAATTCTACTGTCAAGTTGTTTTCCAAAAATATTTGCCCAGCTGTGTTTAACCCAGCATTCAGTGAGTTCATTTGCTAAATTGCCCTGTAGTAATTTTAAAATATCGACTATATAGATGAGCAAAACAGAAAATTGTTTTCATTTCTACCGAGCGTGAACAGGTCAACATTTGAACAATTTTTATCTAATGCATTTATTTTGAACAGTTTCTCTTCTCAATTTTTTTTTTCGAAAACATGGAAAAGATTTAATGTTTTCTATAGAAAAGTTCTGACATACATTCAAGGAGGTACTTTTATGATCACTGTTAGCAATTTGTAAGACTCCATCTTGATTTATGAGAACCCTCAAGCAGATTTTCTAATTATTCATACAGAGCTTTCTCTCTTCTGTACCCTTGTTGCCAGGCCTTGACATCTTATTTCAGCTCCTCACCAGCCTTATAATGGCCCTTGTCTTTCCTATCATTCTCATTTCTGCTCCTCAGGTGCCACGTTTAGAGAGCAAAATGGATTGTTCTTTAACTGTTAACAAAATGCTTTTTGTGGTTGCTCTTTCCACCCAGGTCCAGATTCTATTTTCTGACCATTTCTGGGAAATATGTTTCAACACACCTTAAAATTCTAGGAGATTATTGCTCTTTCCCTGGTGCAGACTCAAGTTAAAGGGATAAAGTCTTAGGCAGAATTGGGAGGACATAGAGATTTCGATGTAGGATAGAGGAGGTAAGTCTGATTTTAAAGCTACCCTCCACTCCAGGTTTGTTGAGATACAATTGGCATATAACATTATGTAAGTTTAAAGCATGCAATGTGATGATTTGATACACATACTAGTATGCATTGTTTAATGATGACCACAGTAAGGCCCCTGGAATCATTATGCTGGCCTGAGCAGCTAGTTGTTTTCACCTTGATTGACCTACGTGGGATGCCAAGCTGTAAGACAGGGTTGATTGAATGAAGACATAAAGCTGAGTTGCAGGGGCGGGTGGGTCGGTGGGAAGAAATCAACCAATGAACTTGCATACATATATGCATAACCCACGGACACAGACAATAGGGTGGTGAAGGCCTGGGGTGGGGAAAAAGAGGTACATATGTAATACTTTCAACAATAAAAATTAAGAAAAAATAAGCTGACTCGGCACATTCAAATGAAGGATTAAGATATTTTAATAACACGAAGCTTGAGGTTTTCCATTGGTGTCTCAACTTTGGGCTAGGACGCCCTCTCCTGGACAGTGTTAGAATGAACATGGACCATGTTTCTGGTTCATCTCTTTCAAGGCTGAATATGCACTTGATTTGTTTAATATAGATTTAAGATATTATTCTATGGGGAACATTAATTTAATGTTCTTATGCATATTTAATATGCATAACTATCAGTTTTAAAGGGTTGTCCTTTTTCCCCCTGGGGTGTTGATTTGTTTATTTATTTATTTATTTTTTTCGACCACAATTTACATTCAATACCATTCTACACCAGTTGCAGATGTACAATAAAGGGGATGGAAAACCATGCAGTCTAAAGCATGGCCCCCTGCTGACCCAAGCACCCACCTGGGCCAGACCCAATTATCTTCCCCACCCCCCCCAGCTTCTCTTCTTCTCCTCCTTCTCCTCTCCTCCTTCTCCTTCTCCTTCTTCTCCTTCTCCTTCTCTTTCTCTTCTTCTTCTCTTCCTCCTCCCCTCCTCCACCTCTTCCTTCTTTTCCTCCTCCTCCCCCCCTCCTCCTCCTTCTCCTTCTTCAAAATAATTCTTTATTGTTGAAAGTATTACATATGTCTTCTTTCCCACCCCCCCCACAATGACCCCCTCCAGCCTGCCTCCACCCCCACCCCAGGCCTTCAGCACCTTATTGTCTGTGCCCACGGGTTATGAATATATGCACACAAGGTCTTTGGTTGATTACCTCCCACCCACCCACCCACCCTGCCCCCGCCTTCCCTCTGAGATTTCCCACACTGTTCCATGCTTCCATGTCTCTGGATTCACTCTGTTCATCAGTTTATTTTGTTATTTAGATTCCACATATAAGTGAGATCATGGGATATTTGTCTTTCTCTGACTGACTTATTTCACTTAGCATCTCAAAGGGTAAGAGATTCTTCTTTTTTATTGCTGCATAGTATTCCATGGAATAAATGTACCAAAGCTTTTTATATCCATGTATCTACTGAAGGGCACTGGGGCTGTTTTCAGATCTTAGCTATTGTAAATTGCGCTGCTAAGAAATATAGGGGTGCATATATTCTTTCTGATTGGTGTTTTGGGCTTCTACCAAATTGTTCTGCTTAATCCCTTCATCTTTTTTCACCCAGTACCCCAAGCCCCATACCCTCTGGGAAACCATCAGTTTTTTTTCTTTGTATCTATGAGTCCATTTCTATTTTGTTTATTCTGTTCACTAGTTTTCACATATAAGTGAAATCATATGGTATTTGTCTTTCTCTGACTGGCTTATTTCATGGTTGTCTTGAGAGTTGGCCCATAAAGTCAAATTATGAAAGGAAGAAGCCTTACTACATGAACCTTTAACAATATAATTCAAGTCTAATTGATTTAATTTTTGAATACTTATCATTTTTAATATTACACAAGACATCCAGGTACTAAAAAATCCTAGCTTACCTATTACACTTTCAATTTAAAGGCCGAGTTCAGTTGGTGGAGGTGATTACTAAATCATGTTTCAAAAGCTAGATATGAATCTGTATGGAATGGCATTCCTATGTTACTTGACTGAGGGTATAACGTGTACACAGGCATTAAAAGAAGAAATAACCATGTATATTGCAGCAACTGTAAGCAGTTTTACATAGAATGTAAAATTTAAGGTTGGGGAGCAGGTAGAAAGCTTCTAGAAATTTCTAGCTTTTCCTGAGGTGCCAGAGAAGTAAGATCCTCTGAAAGGGGTGTCGGAGGTGAAAATGAGATCCTTTCTGTACTGATTCTATTGCATTAGCCACTGCCCCGACCGTATGGGCTCCTTACCTGAAAAAGACCACTAGGATGCCTCTTCTAGGCTGTGAGAGCTAATCTCTCTCAAAGACACAAAAACAACAGCAGTCATGTTGGCAGCAAGGATGCTGTTTATTTAGCATCTAATACGTTTGTCTTCTTCCTAGCCCCTTTCCATACAGTATGGACTGGCTCAATGAATAAAAACTCAATTATAAGAGCTACCCAGAGACAGGCATTTTTCCCACTTTACCCTTGAAGCAATGGAGTTCAAAGTTACATAGTGGGTATGCGTGTAGCCGTGTTGGCTTGCAAACTTAAACCTTTGGTGCTTCAAAGGCCATGTCTTGACATGCGTCCTAAAGCGTGATGCCCCAACAACCCATGCGCATCCTATTAGGAAACAACAAGAGAAACTGCTCTCTCAGTTTGGCTTCTCCTCTTTCTGCAGAATGGAATGTTAGGTTGGGAAGGTCAGGTTAAGATGTAAGGGAGATGCACTGCTCAACCCACAAGACCACGAGGTCCTTTCCTCACAATGTAAACCAAACTAGGGGAAAAGTCTGCCCTATCTAGTTTTTAGAGAACAGCCATTGATTTGTCTTAACATTAGTTCAAGACTCTACCGTCAACTTCAAGTGCTGTACGGATATCAAACTTCATTAGAGATTTACTGCGAGGCTGAGATCTAGTCTCAGGGATATTCTGCATCCCCCCTCTAGAAAGGCCTTTCTGATTTCTACTTGGTGTCCGTAGAATAGCTTCAGGGAGGCCAGCAACAAGTGAGAGCAAAAGTTAAACCCAAGGGATTAGACTCAATTAGGTCTGTCTCCTTAGACCTCTCTGCACTAACCCTGACGTGGCAGGGATAGCTGTGCCTAAATTTAGGTTTTGTGTCCATCCTTCTGGGACAAAGCCTGCTATTTCCTTCTCCACTGAGGGAAGTGAGAAGGTTATGAGTCCAGGTGGAATTCTCTCAAGCCCTGAATAGAATGCTTATAAGTGCCAGGCCTCAGAGGTATTTGCAGAACCCCAGGCTCTTGTTCTCTGACACTACCCAGCCCAGGTAAGAGCATCTTATAAAAGGGAATTGAGGAAAGAAACAGGGGTCATCAGGAAGAGTTCCCAGGCTGTAAGGATGAACAGATTGGGACACTTAGGTTGTGCTCCTGTATAACTCTCCAAGATAAGATTGAGAAGGAAGGAATTCTCTCAGAGTGGGACTGAAAAGGGGTGGAGTCCACAAAACCAAACACAAGGAGGCTGAAAAGGCCTCTAATCTACTAACACCAGTGCAAGTCCCTCTGAAAACATCTCTGGGTGCTTTAAGTAGGCACAATATTTTCTTCTCATTCAACATAGGTAGGCACTGTGTTAGCACAGGGATTACACTAAAGAAAAAGATAAGGCATGCTTTCTGTTCTTATGGAACACATTCTGTTTGGGGAAACATGCATATAATCAGGCAATTCGGAGCATTACGTGTGCAGTACAAAGACAGGTACCAAGCAGAGAGTAAGTGTTGGAGCAGGCTATTTAAAGGTGACATCTAAGTGGTGGCAAGGTGCATACGTAAGGATTAGCCAGGTGAAGAAGATGAGAATATTTCAACATCAGGAAAGGACATAGGTAATTCTCAGAGGCAGAAGACCATGATGCCGTTAGGAAATGGACAAAATTCAGCCTTGTTCGAAGGTAATAGGCAGGATGAGGAATGGTCGACACTGTGGTTGATGTTGGCAAATGTATCTGGGTAGAACTCAGGTGGGAGGTTGTCTTCCGTGATTCCTTACACCTTCACAGTAACCTTGAAAAGGAGGTACAGCAGCCTCCTTCTGTTGTGTTTAAGGTGTGAGGGCTGCTCTGACTAGGAAGACATAAGTTAAGGAGTGTTGGGATCATAGGGAAGAATGGGTGGTCACCAATGCTCAGCCTACCCCCATCTAGCAGCTGAAGGACATCTCTCGAGTTGTGAGTGCCCTTTTCAGCTTCATGATGTGTTCTAGGAGATGGATAGGCAGAGGAAGAGATTAAAGGAGATGACATAACCATCCAGAAAGACAGCCCTGTATACTAGTATTTTCAAGTATGGGGAAGGAAAGTGAGAGATAAGGGGTAAAAATAAAATTCACCTCCTTGAGGCCAGTTCAGAGGATTGAGGATATTAGACTTGAATCTAATAATGTCTGTGATGTAGTAGAGGTCTGAGGCCTGATTGCTTTCAAGAGAACTCACACACCCATAATTCATTATGCATACATTTAGCCTCATATTTAATTTGGGCTGTGAGATCCTTCTACAACATGACTTTTACGTCCAAATCTAGAAGGGAACAACTGCCCCAGGGTGTGACTCAGTAGTGATGGGACACAAATGGCATCAGAAGGGAAGACAAACTCTTAACACAGTTTCCTCACTAACAGGAGAGTAATTTCTACAAGCATGGGAACAGAAGGCATAGTCACTTGGCAAGTCCTGACTATTTTTCCATTTCAGGGGCTCTTGTTGTCCTGGAGTAAAATAACATTCTCCACATGATTACACCTTTGCTTAGTATAACATCAAGTTATAAAAGCCAGGTAATAACTTTTAAGGGTAAAATAGACAAGTCCCCTTTTATTGTTCTTAACTTTTTCTGTCCGAGTTATTTTGCTTTGCATGATATTCACAGATGGCAGTATTTCATCTTGTCTTATGGCTGAGTAGTATTCCACTTTATGGTTACTGCCAACATTGTCTCTATTTCTATTTGTAGTGATCTATGAGAACCTTGAGATGGGCAAAACACAGCTTATGGAGAGGAATTCTGTGGGATAAAGTCACCACAACAGACTTACATAGGTTGCCATCCTCCCAGCATTATGGCTCCCTTCAGAGATAGACATTCCAGAGTTCTTTGAAGTTGATTGGATGTATTTTGTGTCTTACACATTATTCTAAAAAGATATAATGCTGGGTGTTATTGTGTCAGATTAAATGAGAATGCATTTAATGACTTCTCTAGGTCACAGCGGTTTAAGTCTGTTGTGGAATGAAGTCAGTTGTATTTATCTAATGAGATAAAGTAACTTGTCTAAACTCCTATTACCAAGATCTGACACCATATCTGGAAAATCCTAAAGACCAGACTACTGACTATTCTGCTCTGTTCAACCCAACTAGGTTCAAAATGTGGAAGACAAAGCTTCTTCCTTTCCTTGACATTCCTGCAATATACATAGGAACACATCCTGATATCACTTAGACCCTGAAAAAAATATACACTGTAAGAATGACATGACATAATAAGTGCTGAATAAAATTAACTGCTATTTGTATTTCTCAGCATCAATGTGTCTCTTCTTTCAAGGAGTCCTCACTTTGAAACCAAATATGATCCTGAGAGACACTACACAGTCCTGAAGAGTTAAATGACTGAATAGGTACCTGTCTGCCTTAGGTCATTTCATTCATTGATGCAAGAACATTGCTCCTTGAGAATGTATTACAAAAAGATGCTCAGCTGTTTCATCAAATATGTATTTTGGCCTATGCTTGATAAAATTGTGAGTACTATAATAACAATAATATGACGTCTACACTGTGACATTCTGTAATTTCCTCTGAGAAAGACGTTTATAGCATCTTATCAATGATCCTATTCTTTATTATAGGACTTAAGAATAAAATCCTCTTGTCTTTTATTTCTAGAAAAAAAATTTCTACTACATTTTGGGGCCCAAGTGAGAAGGTTCATTTATGAATAGCTATGCTCAATTTTCATAATGTCTGCTCGGTACCCAGATCCTTCCAGCTCACTGGCATCCCAGGGCTGGAGTCCCTGCACATCTGGCTCTCCATCCCCTTCAGCTCCATGTACCTGGTGACTGTGGTGGGGAATATCACCATCCTGGCTGTGGTAAGAGTAGAGCGCAGTCTGCACCAGCCCATGTACTTCTTCCTGTGCATGCTGGCTGTCATTGACCTGGTTCTCTCCACTTCCACCATGCCCAAACTGCTGGGAATCTTCTGGTTTGGTGCTGGTGACATTGGCCTGGATGCCTGCTTGACCCAAATGTTTCTCATTCACTGCTTTGCCACAGTTGAGTCAGGCATTTTTCTTGCTATGGCTTTTGACCGCTATGTAGCCATCTGTGACCCACTGCGTCATACCACAGTGCTCACTCATACTATGGTGGGACGTTTGGGACTGGCTGCCCTCCTCCGGGGTATACTCTACATTGGACCTCTGCCTATGATGATCCGCCTGCAGCTGCCTCTTTACAAAGCCCGAGTCATCATGCACTCCTACTGTGAGCACATGGCTGTGGTCACCTTGGCGTGTGGTGACAGCAGGATCAATAATGTCTATGGGCTGAGCATTGGCTTTCTGGTGCTGATCCTGGACTCAATGGCCATTGCTGCCTCCTATGTGATGATTTTCAGAGCTGTGATGGGGCTGGCCACCCCTGAGGCCAGGCTTAAAACCCTGGGGACATGTGGTTCTCACATCTGTGCAATTCTGATCTTTTATGTTCCCATTGCCGTCTCCTCCCTCATTCATCGATTTGGTCACCAGGTGCCTCCTCCAATCCACACTCTGTTGGCCAACTTCTACCTCCTCATTCCTCCAATCCTCAATCCCATTGTCTATGCTGTCCGCACTAAGCAGATCCGAGAGCGGCTCCTTCAAATCCTGAAGATACAAACTAAGATCAGATGACTACTCCTTCTCCCTCTCTCAAATAAGTGCATGTGTTTAAATATGGGCAGCTTTCCAAATGGGAACTTCAAGAAGTCTGAGATGCGAGGCCCAGTGGTCTCCAGCTTTAATAATTCTAAAGGAATGCTAAGAATGTACAGCTCTGAATTCTAAGAGTAAAAGATATTTGCTTAATAACTATAGGATATTTGAGCCATGGAAGGTAAAACAAGGAGAGTATCAGTAACAGAAATAGCAATTAATGTTTATTCAACAATTACATTTTGTGTAATTCTTACAGACGTCCTGACATCTTATAAGGTAGATAGTATTCACATTTGACACATGAGGAAATAGGACAGGATACTCTTGCTTTATACTGCACACAAAGTTTAAGCTGCCTAGATCAAATGGTTTGATTGGAGTTATAATGTGGTGTTATATAATACTCTCTACTCTGTTTTCTGTGCATGCTTTAATATAAGTCCTAAAAATCTGAGGTCAGCCTAGCCAGCGTGGCTCAGTGATTGAACGTTGACCTATCACCCAGGAGGTCACGGTTAGATTCCCAGTCAGGGCATGTGCCTGGGTTGCGGGCTTGATCCCAGTGAGGAGCGAGCAGGAGGCAGCTGATCAATGATTCTCTCTCATCATTGATGTTTCTTTCTTCCTCTCCCTCTTTCTTCTTCTGAAATCAATAAAAAATATATTTTAAAGTAAATAAATAAATATCTGAAGTCATTTCTTTAAAATGGTCTGAGCTTCAAGAAAAGCGTTTTTTGATATAAGCTTTTAATAATCAAGATGCTACTAAAGCTGCATGTACTAATAAAGCACGAAATATTCTAGAAAAAAAACCTGAACTATATGCCTGACTGGTATGGGGAATTCCACTTATGAAAGAATGTGGCCTGGAAAAATATCAGCTCAGTGAAGGAAATGAGACAAAATGACCACATCTCAACATTGTTCTCGCATTTTCTCTGCAGGCCTGATCCCATCGAGTGGCCTGAAACTTGTGAGGGCTCCCTGGAAAGAAACACCTTCTCTTTCTCACAGAAACACTCCTTACCCCCTGGGTCCACCTGGAGGATCCCTGATCATAAGGTGCTTTTGTGAATGGGTCACACAGCAAGATAAAGTTATGAGTTCTAGCATTTATAGGAACATTGGCACTACCTTCCAGGTAGAAAACAGCTAATATATATAAAGCACTGAGCTACTTAACTTCTATGAATTGAAAATTACTAACGTGATTCTATAACTACACTGAAAGGGCAGGAATTACTCTCCCTAAATTTCAGATGAAATTGACATTCCCAGAAGTGGTAAAACAATTAATTGCCCAAGGTAACTCAGTTTGTAAGAGGTAAAAATTAAAAATTAAGCCTTTAAAAAAAAAACTCTAGATACTCTTTCTCTGATCCTCATTTCCCTTAACTATGAAAGAGCTGAAAGGCCTTTTCCTCAAGGTCTGAATGGTTGTGCATTTAATATTTCCAACACAGTGGACATTAGCTGTCCCCCGATTCCTGGAACTGGGAGTGCACAGATCAACAAAGTAGTCTCCTCTCAGTGTTCCCTTCCCAGGGCAGAGCTGGATTAATTACAAGTCTGATTACAAACTCCATAACACATTAAACAAAGCAGGCAAGAAGACGTTGAGATTATTGGGCTTTGGGTATACAAAGCACTATCATTGGGCATGATACAAAAGGCGGTAGTCAAGTGCAAAGGAAAGACCACTACGTAACAACCACAAAAGTGACTTCTGGTTTTGCTTTGGGTATTCCAATTACTTGCCCCATGACTGGGATATCTAAAATGTATGATCACTTAGGGTTCCAATTATAGTCACATTTCTTCTAATTCCTCTAATTTCCATTTCATCATTCCATCATGGTGTTTACTTTTCCTGATTCTTATGTCTGAAATCAATTAAAACAAACAAAAAACAAAAAACAAAAACAAAAACAAAAACATGAAAAAAAGAAACCATGAAACAGATGTAATAGAAGTCATAATTTTAAAATATAATCAATATTAAGACTAAAACATAAGTAAAATGTAATGAGATGCAATGTGAACAGATATAACAAAAATACATTCACTTTCTCATTTTTAGTGCTGCTTTTCATTGAAATATAAAATAAATATATGAGAAACATAAATTTGGAAAGTCAAATTAAATGCTCCCTTAAATGTTGTTTGTATTTATTGGTTAGCTTTCTAGCAATAGATACCTTAAGGAAGGATGCATGTAGGGAGTTGGAAGTAAAGAGTCTCATGACAGAAGGCCAAAGATCGTAAGAAATCGATGTGTCTCTATCTAAATCCTGACCTCAAGAGACTTGTTACACTGACCCAACTCTAAGGAGAATTATTCTGCTGAATGGAAAATTTGGCCGTCTTTTATAATAAAGAGACACTTTTAGTGAAGCAGTAACTGAAATCTTGCAGACCGTTTTCATTGGGTGGTATTGTGGCTGGGTCCTCGTGCCACAAAGTGAAATTCTTCCCTGGAGTCCTAATGAAAAGCAGCTCGAGCGAAAAGGGCTGTGCGATCGAAAGTGGATGTGTGTCAACACTTACTTGCATGTACGCTTATGTACAAATGCAAACACACCTACATACAAGCCTGACACTGGCCCTTACGCCTAGGCGGCATGTTCGAATAAAGCTTTGGCCTAGTGAGTTGTAGATTTAATCTTTCTTATTATATTCCAAAGGGTGGGAAATCAAAGATGTTGAAAGCTCTTGCTTCTATAGAGAATACCTTTTCTCTGTATCATTATTCTGTTATCTTGAGTGGCCACCCTTTTGGGAATGCTTCTTCTTCCTCTTGAAACCCTTCTGCCATGGTACTGGGTGTGGTGAGTTTAAGGCCACACCCTGTTCATGAGGATCCACTCCTGCCATTAATGCCTGAGCAGGAGGCAGGCTGAATCCCAGGGGGAAGTGGTCCATCTGTCCCACTGGCACTGTCACAGTTTAGCCTCATATCGTGCTGGGGCTATTTAGGTGGCACCTCCTTTGCCTTCATCTGATTGCCCACTTTTCCTATCAATATTCCACATTGTTGTTTATTTATGCTTACACTCTGGCCTGTTCTCTGAATTATCCTAAAGAGTTAGAACATTTAAGTACAGCAGTTTTGGGGACTAGTTCTCTCACAGGTTTGAAGACTGGACCTTCTAATAGATGATAAGCCTAGTAAATTGGACTTTAATCACCCACCTCCCCCGCCCCCCAAAGGAAAGAAAGGCCTCTCACCAATCACCATCACTAGTAACTATGTCTCCCCTGAGGACCTGGGGCACTGGGAGCAGGGAGCATCAACTCCTGATTTTTCATATTTCCATATGTCTCTACATCCTTTGCCATTAAAATATTAATTTTAAATCTTGTGCTTGTTGGCTTCTTTCTCTTCACTTTATTTCTGCACCACGATGATGCCCAGGCAGAAGTCATGACTTTTAAAATATGAACCATGCACCTCATTTATTTCCTGACCTCATTTATTTTCATACTTTTTAAAGTACTTACCCTACACTCTACCTTCTCTGGTTTATTCTCTGGAGAATATTTTGTCTTTTCATATCTTTGCCCTTCCCTTAGTTTGAAAAGCTTATCTTCCTCGATTCCCTTACACTCTATTTTCCTTAGTTATTCAAATAGGACTTTATAATAGAGAGTCATGAGAAATATTGAAACAGTGAAGCCCACCTCAAGCTCCCAGGCAGAACTGAGGAACTGAACTGAACAAGAGTGGGCTTTGAGAGATTAAGTATGCTATCAGTGTGAAGAGTTCTACAACAACCAAATGAATTATGATTGCTAGAATTCGAATCCTGACTCTGGCTTACTAGCTTTGTGACCTTCTCTGTCCCTCAATTTCATCTATAAAATGAAGATGTAATAATGGCAGCTACTCTAGAGGGCTATGACAATTGAATGAGATCATCTTTGGGAAAAGCCTTCAGCAAGGTGCTTGGCACCTAACAGGCTTTCACAAATCTAACTAATCTAGGTGTTTCCTTTTCTTTTCAGGATGCACTCTACATTCTTCTCACTCTGAGGTACCCTCCGAGGACTTGAAGAAACAAAGATCCTTTTCCACTAAGCATTTGCCTCCTCCTGCAATCTGGAAAACCTCAGGGGCCAGAGCACAGAGAAAAGCCCGTCTCTGGAGGAGTTATAGTGTTTGGCTGTTGGGCAAAGGCCAAGGGGAGCTGGGGTGTCCAGGGAAAAAGCGGGATGATAGAAAACCTAAAGAGGAAAGAAGGCTCCCAGTAGGACATCTTTGAAAGTGGCAATACTTCTCACCATGACTCTCTGTTGTTCATGTTTGATCTTAAGCTGCTATTTCAGCTCCCCCGAAGGATCCTGTATAAATCTCCATTCTTTTGAGTAAAAGACATGTGGACACATCAGAGGACATTGAATAGAGAAAACTCCAGGGATGTGGGTAATTGACCTGGGACTGGGTGATGGGCTGATGAGTCTGAAAGCCAGCGTCACCCTAGAAAGGAGAGATAAGCCTTCCACTCCATTTAAAGGTCTGGGCAAGTTGGGTGGGTACTTTTGATGTCAAGATTACCTTCTGGAAATGATGAGAGGATGGGAGAGAGGGAGAGAGCAGGGGACATATGACTATTTTGGTTCAAAGCTGAGAGAGACAGGGGTAAGTTCCACCATGGTATAATGGAGAGACAGTTTTCCGAGACCACAGGAATTATAAGGAAAGAAACAGAGTAGGCCTGATGGGGAGCATCTTTATTTGGTTGCAGAGGGGAGGCATAAACACAAAGGCTCTGTAATATGGATTACTGCCTTTACTTTTAAACAATTTTACTTTAGATTGTGTATTTCCCATCCTTTGATGAAAAATCCTCACATCTCCTGCAATTCATTTGTTGGAGTTCAGTGACTTATCTAAGCTTTTCTTCAGTGATTGGCCCTCCAGGTTTTTATGTGAATGTCACGGCACGGCTGAAGGCAGAGGCTGGTTCTGGGTTGGAAGTGTCTTAAGAGAGCTCTTGATCAGAGCTTTCTGAAGGCCATCTTAACAACCAGGAAGCAACTGTGTCTGTATCTTGCTCTGGGTAGTGGTCATGTGTGTTCACTTTATAAAACATTATAAAGCTGCATACCTGAGATTTGTGCATTTTACAGCATGTAAAATAAAATAAAAATGGAAGGAGTAGGCAGTAATGGGAAATGTTTTGGATAGGTCAGGTAAAATTAAAAAAAATGAAAAGAAATCATTAGATTGGCAACTGGGCATGGATGGAGATCATTGTTGATCTTAGAAGAAACTTCTCAGTAACAATAGATTGAAGAGTGAAATAAAAAAAAATATGATCAACAAACCAAATGTCCTATCATTAAAAAAGACTAATAAAATATATGAACCTCTTAGCAGAATTAATTCAGAAGAAAAATTTTTGAGGAAAATAAAAGCCTTTTATTTTTGAGGAAAATAAAAGCCTCAAAGGAATGAAAAATATGACCAGCTAGAATTTGCCAGAGTGCAGAGAGGAGAGATGAGCAGTGCACAGAAGAAAGGTAGATTTTTACAGGGCAGCCATCCAGGAGAGGGAGATCCTGGCTCAGAGGCAGGTGTGGGGGGTCGGGGGTGGGTAGAAGGTTCCTCAGACTCTTTTCCAGCCCTCTAAGCAGTGATGCTCAATTCTGAGTGTGTGGCATCCAGAAAACACACAGCAGTCTTAAGGATAACCTGAATGATTTCTGATAACCTGATAGCTCTTCACTTCCATTCTATATCAAAAAGCTTTCCTTTGTCTTCTCATGATCTATCACTGAAGATATCAATTTCAGTGACTATACACATCAAGGTTTTTTGTTTTTGTTCTGTTTACTTAAATATATTTTTATTAATTTCAGAGAAGGGAGGATAGATAGAAACGATGAGAGAGAATCATTGACTGGCTGCCTCCTACACTGGGGATTGAGCCCACAACCCGGGCATGTGCGTCTGACCTAAATCAAACCTGGAACACCTCTGTCTGCAGGCCAACACTTGATCTACCAAGTCAAATCAGCCAGGGCACCTCAAGGTTCTTTTAATCTGACCATGAAGCAGAGCTTATTACTTTATTCAGTCTGTTCCATTATAAGGCATCTCTTACGTTTAGGCTTTGTTGTTGTTAGTGGTGGTTTGTCCGGTTCAATAAAGACCATGGTTTGTAATCATATCCCCAAAATCCTAAATAATAAAGCTTTATTGTAATTTGGAATGTCTTTGTAGCTTATAGAACACGAAGTTATTTATATTGAAGAATCATAAAAACCTATTGGGGGGTCATCTAAAAGGAGCCCTGAAGTTTTATTTGCAGTTATTTAATCTATTAAATGAACCTAGCTCAACGAGGAAATCCAGGCTGAAGTAAAGAAAAGGTAAGGATCATAAATATTTCCAGACAGTTTATTATCTCCTATGAAAAATTATGTTGTTTTCTAATGATCTTGATGATTTTCATGAATTCACCAATTCATTTTTTTTTTAACCAGAAGGATTTTTCATTCATCTTTTGTATAGCACTATACTGGGGATACAAAATATGACATGTTTAATATCAGGAAGTTCATTGTTTCATTCAAAAATATTAAATATTAGGAACTGAACACACAAAGACAAAAAACTCTTTCTTCTGATTTCTCATTCATTCATCTGTTTGCTATAACGAGCACACATATCTTCTTTTAATGGACTTGCACACCACAGCCATGTATCACAAACTTGGTATAAGGTATAAGTCCATGACCAAGGCACATATGATTGAATACAATAAAGTCAAGGGTAGAGCATTGGAATTGTTAATTTAGGTCCCTCAGCGGTCCCTGTGAGATTCCATGAAAGCTCAGAAGGTACATAATTTAGCTTTGACATGGAATG
The DNA here is from genome assembly GCF_963259705.1 of Myotis daubentonii. Classification (NCBI taxonomy): domain Eukaryota; kingdom Metazoa; phylum Chordata; class Mammalia; order Chiroptera; family Vespertilionidae; genus Myotis; species Myotis daubentonii. The sequence continues at coordinate 44,318,634 of NC_081848.1, forward strand.
GCGGAGGAAGTAGAGCTGAAGAGACTTCCAAAGGAGGTAACCCATCAGTCAATCTTTGAATGATGAATAATGAGGCAAAGACTAATGAGGTGGATGGGAGGTGGGGCAAGATAACTTTGTCAGATGTAAGTTTTCTAGTTCTGAGCTGACAATACCACCAGGCTTTCTTAACACCACAGATGGGAGTAAATCTCAGAGGATTGCATCCTTTTCTTATATCATTTTATGCATTAACAGGAAAACAGTCTCATCTGTGATGCTGGGGACACCCTACAACCACACAACGGAAACCCCTGCCACCTTCTTCCTTGTGGGTATCCCAGGTTTGCAATCTTCACATCTTTGGCTGGCTATCTCGATGAGTGCCATGTATATCATAGCCCTGTTAGGAAACACCCTCATCTTGACCATAATCTGGATGGATTCTAACCTACAAGAGCCCATGTTCTGCTTTCTCTGTGTTCTGGCTGCTGTGGACATTGTTATGGCATCCTCTGTGGTGCCCAAGATGGTGAGCATCTTCTCCTCAGGAGGCAGCTCCATCAGCTTCAATGCTTGTTTTACTCAGATGTATTTTATCCACGTAACCACAGCTATAGAGACAGGGCTGCTGCTGGTCATGGCTTTTGACCGCTATGTAGCCATCTGTAAGCCTCTACACTACAAGAGTATTCTCACGCCTCAAGTGATGCTGGGAATGAGTATGACCATCACCATCAGAGCTGTCATATTCATGACTCCATTAAGTTATATGGTGAGTCATCTACCTTTCTGTGGCTCCAACATGGTTCTCCATTCCTACTGTGAGCACATGGCTGTGGCCAAGTTAGCATGCACAGACACCACGTCCAGTAGCCTTTATAGTCTAATTGGTTCTTCCATTATCGTGGGCTCCGATGTGGCCTTCATTGCTGCTTCTTATACCCTGATTCTCCAGGCAGTCTTCAATCTCTCCTCAAAGAATGCTCAGGTGAAAGCATTAAGCACGTGTGGCTCCCACGCGGTGGTTATGGCTCTGTACTACCTACCTGGGATGGCATCCATCTATGTGGCCTGGCTAGGGCAGGACATAGTCCCTTTGCACACCCAAGTGCTGCTAGCTGACTTATATGTGGTCATCCCACCTGCTTTAAACCCCATTATCTATGGTCTGAGGACCAAACAAATACGGGAGCAAATATGGAGTTTGCTGATGCATTGTCTCTTCGACCACTGCAATCTGAGTTCATGAACACAGTCTATTCAGGTCTTGAGCATTCTAGCCTACTTCAAATATGTCTTAGAGATCTGAGGAGATGGTTTGGTTCATCTGGTGCCATAAGAGTTTTAAGATGAAACTGTAAAGAATATCCTAGTGTAACTTTTCAATTTCTAGCAAGAATGTGAATAAAATGGTTAATTTTTTGACAACATGTTTAATGGTTTCAATCAACTGGTATCTGAATTAGAGACAAATTTGGGCAGAAAAATAGATTTGGGGTTTTTCTTTCCTTAGCTTCTGACCCATATTTCTAACTTAATATCCTACCAGTACCTCTGCAAGAGAAGCCGTTTGTTCTCCCCACACCTGGCTAATTTGACCAGAATTGTTCATTTCCTCATGCGATTATATGGAAGCAGCTATTAATATATGACTCTGTCTTCTGGCCCATTGATAAATACATTCAACTTGGGCCATGTGCTCACCCCTGGTCTAGAGTCCTTCTCCAATAAAAATGGATTCCAGTTTATCTCAGATGTAAATTTGGGATCACTGATGGTGGCCATTTTTCTAACACATGAACTTGGAAAGAGAAATCTGTTCCATAGCAGAAGCAGCAGATCTATAAGATGGGATGAAGAAACTGAGTCTCTGGTTCTCTGGTTTCAATTCATTTTGGATACTTGAATATACCTTTATAATTAAGTTCTGTAAGATCCTGCTATATCATTTTACTATATCCCCATTGTTAAGCTAGTTGGAGCCAGCTTAACATAATCATAAGCTTTTTATTTTTAAGCAACAGAGGCCAAGGCAATGTGAGTTCTGTTTTGGACATTTTCACTTTCTTCCTAGTCCTGCTTGTATAACTTAACTGTAGACACAAAGGAGAGGAATCAAATATAAAAGGTCTTTCTTCTTTTGAACACCTCTCAGGAGGTGTGCTCTGGGATGAAAAGGTTAATAGAAAACAATAGCAATATTAATAATGAAGCTGAAATGTCACTACTCTTCTCCAGCTCACCAGGTACTTGTTTTTATATTTTACCTTTTCAGAAAGTCTTAAAGTGAATAATCAGTATAAACTAAAAAAAAAAGTTTCATATGTAGGAGTACATATATTTAACTCTGATACATTTGAAAATCTTAATAAAAGATAATTTCCTAATAGTGTTGATAACAATTGTATCTGAATATTATATCTCCTTTCTACTGATGGAAGAACCAATGATAATTTATAGAGGGTATTAAAATAAAGGATAGCACATAAGATTAACATGTTGTACATATTTAAAATATATACCCAATAGATCTCTTTTAAAAAAAATATTTGAATTTAGAGACAGAGGGAGGGAGAAAGAAACATTGTTTTGTTGTTCTACTTATCTATGCATTCATGGTTTTTTTCTTGTATCTTGTATGTATCCTAACTGGGGATGGAACCTACAATCTTGGTGTATTGGATGATGCTCTAACCAACTGAACCAGCTGGCTACGACTACACAATAGATTTCTAACTCAATAATTTTAGATACTATTAGAACTGCAGTCTTATAATTATCATTCATGTGATAATTCTTCCAAACAGACATGCTATATACACACCTTTTGCTAACATCGGACTTGTCTGTCTACTAGGATATATTCTGTTTCTGAATACCAGTGGAGCAGAAATCAGCCTCTAAAAATCTGATAATGGCCCTAACCGGTTTGGCTCAGTGGATAGAGCGTCGGCTTGCGGACTGAAAGTTTCCAGGTTCAATTCCAGTCAAGGGCATGTACCTCGGTTGTGGGCACATCCCCAGTAGGGGGTGTGCAGGAGGCAGCTGATCGATGTTTCTCTCTCATCAATGTTTCTAACTCTCTATCCCTCTCCCTTCCTCTCTGTTAAAAAAAAAAAAATCAATAAAATATATTTTAAAAATCTGATAAGGCATTGAGCTCCCAGAGTAGTAAAAAGAAATTCTCCTCCTCTTGCAACCCCGTAATATAAAAACAAATCAAGATGAGGTGGTTAAGCATATTTGATAAGATTTCTATTTTGAAAAGTCACACTATTCTTTCTTCATAAGCAAACCAAAGAATTGACTGTATTTGATAGAAAGCAACAAAGGCACAGTCTAGCTTGCACCCAAACCAGAAATGTCTTCACAGCATTTCCTTTAGAAGCCTACCCAGCAGCTTTGTTTCATTCATGTCAGTATTCCCTGAAACTGGGATCCACTGTTGGCACTCAACTCTTTATTGAACTATATCCTTTCCAAAGTGGACTGGTTCCCTTCCATGGCTATTCCCCCAACAGAAAATCCTGTGCTTTCCCCAATACATTCACTTACAACTCCTACCCTATCACATGAAGCAGTGTGCTCATTTAACTGGTGCCTGTGATTCACAGCAGACTCTCAATGTTTGCTTTTAAGACAGTACAACCAATCCTGCTTGAAAAAAGGTAGACTAAATTTCCTGTGAGTTGTAAACCCGATTTGCCCTCTGTCTCTTCCTTTTGCAGAACTCAAGCACTTCACCCTTTTAGTAGCCTTTCCCTTCAAAGCTCAGGCACTGCACCCCTTGGTTTCTGTCAGTAAAACAAAAATAGGCAAATCTCATGCCTGAACCCTGCCTTGTGGTGAATTATCACATCAAATTGGAGGTGCCAGGGTAGACATTTTCAGGGGATATGCAGGCACTCTACCCTCCACATGGCTATCTGCCTCTTCCCCTTCCAGAACACTTTTATAATTATTCATCAAATTAGTTTTTGAATAAGATTAGAACTAAATATCATCTAGTCTTTCATGCCCCTTTGAGGCAAGGGGAGCTTATTTTTGCTTTGATTCTAGAAATAAGATTGAAAGTTCTCTCACTTGTTTAACAACACACACACACACACACACACACACACACACACACTGCTAGATGGAGGGTACAATGGTGAATCAGACAAATAAGGTCTTGTCTTCATGGGGTTCTTGGAGGATAAGTGCACATAAATATCCTAAAGAAAAGGATTTTCATATGCTTAAAAACTCCAATCTTCTTGCCTGGTCTTAACAATCAGAAAATATGAAATAAACGGCGTGACATCATTTAACCTGTAATTCTTCTCTACAAGCAATCATAGCTCCAAAATCAGCTTATAAATGGAAAAAACAAAAACAAAAACCCAAAGCCCCCAAATAGCACATAACAAATTAAGCCATCCAACTCCTTAGTTCATTCTAGGTTTGAATGAATTGATGAACTTTTCTCTGACCCTTCCAAGGATTGTCCCAATAAAACAGTAAAAGGACAATACTGACTTTTCCCTAGCCTCTTTTGCTAAGTGTCTATGGACATCTAATCGGAAGCACTTCCTACAGATTTATTTCTCAAGTCTATAAACAATTCCCCAGGCACACTACCCTCCACATGGCTACTTGTCTACCTGCCGCTTCCCCTTCTGGACCACCTTGAGTCTCCCCCACAAAAAGACACAGCCCCTCAACTTTAGGTCAGCTCAGCACTTTGCCAAGACCAGGTCGGGTGGCTTACTAGTCCATTCCCCTTCTGCTAATGCTTAAGAAGTGACTTGGAAGCGTGGTGGGCAGAATGAGTTTATTTCTCCATTTTGGACTTTTTTACCTCTTTCATTTATTAACAATTAAAGTAGAAAGACAGTTTTTGCTATTATTTATTACAGGAGTAACTTTGCCTCTGTCCATACACCATCTAGTATCTTCTTTGCTGCTCATTCCTACCCCAACATCACTACCTTCACGTGTAAAGTACATCAGAAGTTGTGTCTTAAGTTATGGTGACGATATGTGATGTATATGTTGTAGCCCCTCGCAATAGGCAAAGCCATGAACTCTTCATGCTAGTCTTGCAGTTCATTTCTAGACACAACCTTCCCACATCACACTCTTAAGGCCTGCAGTGAGTTACTTTTGCCACACACAGCAATCACTCATGTGTCAATAGCACAGATACACAGTCTTAAGTTCCCCCTCACTATATATACTGCTCGCAAACTGGCTTTCTGTGCCTAGTCCTACTCTTTCCCTCACACTGCCTCCCATTTCTCCTTCTGCCACAGATTTGGAGAAGACAAAGGCAGGGAGAATGTTATGTAGTTACCAGAACGATTCAGACTCCCTTTGTGACACAAAAAGATCTAAACTTTAGCTCAACTAGCTTGTGGGCAAGTGAGTCTTTTTCCTGGGCATTTTGTTTTTCATTTTAAATTATCTCGTCACTATCCTGTGGTCACAGTCCCAAGTCTAATCCAAACAAGACAAACGTACAACAGATACACAGTATATTACAGTAGCCCAGAGTTTGCCCTGGTAGGGCCACGTTCTGTCTAAAGGGCTCTGGACTGTGAGGAGAGGCCCTGAGACAGAGGCCCTGCTGTCAGATGCTGGCCGAGAATGTGACAGGAAGGTAACATGGGCAATATTCTCAACTTGCCTTCCTCTGTCCCTGAGAAAGGAACACAAGTATGGGATGGATCTGAGATCCTCACAACAACCCTGTGAGGTAGGAGAGTATACAGCCACTCCACCCATTTTTCCAGAGGCTGAAAAATCTTTCAATCGGGTGGGAAGTTTCAGACCCAAATGTAATGAATGACATGCAGACACGTGACTAGAGAAGCGAGTCTTGCCGATCTTGTTTCATTCGAATGTGAGAAATACGTTATAATCTCTACAATCTTCTTTCAACAGCTCTGTGAGAAATAACTTTCTCTATTAAGGCCATCTCAGTTTTCTCATCCATAAAGTGAAAATAAAAACAGGGCTCACAAGTTTTCTGATCCTGTCACTCAAAGAAGGGCAGGGCCAGGACACAGGTCTCCCTGTGCCTGAGACAGTGGTGTGCCCAGCTCGTGCTGAGGGATGGCCACGGGAGTGGTCTGGATAATCTGCAATGAATGCCTCTAGTTTGCAGGTCAGAGAGCAGGGCTCAAACATTTGCTCATCGGCAGCAAACCTAGGTGAGACCTCCCCCGCCTGCCCTCAGGAGAACAGCCCACTCTGGATGTGAGCAGGATTCTTTGCCAACAGGTTTCCAGAAGGTTGGATCTACTTCGTAACTTAGTTATGGCACCAACAGGGACTGAAAAAGAGGGGCCTGAGCTACAGGAAGGACAAGTCCTCCTTGTGAGGGTCACCGTCAGCCCTGTCACGCTTCCCTCACAGGGACAATGCTCATGTGACGCAGCCTAAGCCTCACCTCCTTCACATGAGTGGTTTAGAGAGATGTGGGCTGAGGAGCAGCAGACCATGCGGCCAGGCAGAGGAATCCCAAATTCTAGGCTCAACTCGGTTTCAGGGAACCCTTGTCAGGGGCGGGGCCCTGTAAGACCCCCGAGGCCCAGGTGAAATTCCGAGGCCTCTGGCTGGATGGTGGGTCTCAGTCCTCTCCGTCCAGGGAGCAGATGGCCAGAGGGGCGGTGTTGTTGGCACCAATACTATAGCAAGGACTAAAGTAGGGCAGGAGGCGCCCAGAAAAGGGGTGGTGGGGGAAAGTGAAAATGTGGGAGCCATTGTCGGTCACGTTGTAGAAGGAGATGTCCTGGGCCTCATAATCCAGGAAGACACCCACCCGCCGGGGAGGGACTGGCAAGGGCAGGAGGGGGTATTCATCCGTGCCTGCCCGGTACTCATTGCCCTTCCTCAGCCTTATCACCCAGAAGCCATAGTTGGGGGATAAATAGACCACCTCCTTCCGGTCGACATCTTCCTTACACACTCCCAGGCCCCATTCAGACCTGTCTCCCACCTCCACCTCCCAGTAGTGCCGGCCTGAGGAGATGCACTGGCTGCCCAGGACGATGTTATAGCGGTAGAATCTCTCAGGATTGTCGGGCAGTTTCTGGTTGGTGTCTCCATAGCGCACGCACTTTCTGTCTTCAGACACGATGAGGCGGGAATAAGCAGTGTCTGGATCAAGGCGCACATCAGCTAGGGAAAAAGATCCTGGTTGGCAATGCTGGAACAGAGCGAGGGGCCATGGGCGAGGTCTCTCTGATAAATACAGCCCCGGGTTTCTCAGTGATGGGTGGAAGTGGGGCTAGTTGAGGCATCCAGAGGACACTGAATGGTTTTATTTTTCTGGGCGGGCCCCTCCCACTGCCCATCACAACCTCTGCCAGCACTCATTACCTGCATACGTCTTCAGGATCTCTCTCAGGCCCGGCACCCGACAATCTGTCTTCAGTTCCAGGGAGACTGGTTCTGGCCGCTGGAAGCTCCAAGACTTGCTCCTAATAAAGGAGGGGTATGCCTTGGGTCAAGGAGCCGTAGCTTGGCCACATGGACCTTCCCGTAGTACAGGGAAGAGGGGTGGGCAGGGAGGTGCCATTCCCCAGCATCAACAAGCAAAGCTGTGATGCTTATTCGACTGAGAGGAAGGTTTGTGGCACAGACAGAACATTCACCTGATACGGGAAGAGGAACAGGTGTGCCACACTCAGAGCTTAGAGACTAATGGACACGTCTGTAGTGTTTTTCCCTCCCTGAGAGATCTATCTGACACCACATATTTTATAACTTTTCTGAGATTCTTATTGGTAACACTTGAAATGAATCTGATTAAATACAAAGAAGAAAAAAGAAAGGTGAATAAAGCTGCTTTGGCCAATGCAAGGAAAGAGGGAGAGGATTCTGGAGCAGCCCCTGGTTCTCTACCGCGTGGGTCCCTGTTCCTTCCCCACTTCTGGACACTACCCCCCCTGGGTCTGCCGGGGGCTCCAAGGATGGGAACGTACCTGTTTAAGACCTCCCGAATGCCCTAGGAGGAGAAAAAAGTGCAGCACATGAGTATCTGCTGTTCCTTGGAGGGACCAGACAGACACTGAGCGCTGGGAGGGGGTTTCTCTAAGGGCAAGGGAGGCGCAGAGCAAGGCTGGAGAGACGGTGTGCAGAGGTGAAAGGGAGAAGCCTGTGGGAGGGGAGGATAGGCTAAACTGGACTGGCTGGCCCTCAGCTCTCTGGCCAGAGGAGGAGGACTGGTATGAGGCCAGAGCTGCCTGAACACCACCCCACCTACCTGCCTATAATGGGTCAGGTCATCCAACCAGCCAGGGGCAGGAGAAGTGCGGGGCTGGGGCTGGGGGATGGCTATGGATGCACTCACTTGCAGCATCCAGCGGACAGGCCTCTGAGACCGCTCTTCCAGCTCTGCGATCAGCCGGCACAGGACCCGGCTCTGCTGGATGAGTGCATCGTGATTCAGCTCCAGTTTCTGTCTCGTCTCCCTCTCCTCCCGCTCCAGGCTGGCGAGAGCTGAGGCTGCCTCCACCTCCAGCTGCTGACCCGGTGGCTTGTGCTTTAGTAATTGCCGATACTTCTCAAACTCCCACACGATACTCTGCTTTCGGGTTTCCACCTGTATCTGCACAGCCAGGATCGGAAAAAAGCAGATATTGTTCATGCAAGGGTCACCAGGGACTATGCGCGCACACACACACCCTGGAATGTTTTGGCACCAACTGTATGCCTGGCATTGTAGAGGCCAAGATGAAGGCTACTATTTTTATCTTGTTCTCAAATGCTTCTGGGGCCCTATTACTACTTATCCTTATCGACTCCAGTAGGGCCCAGGATATTATCTTGGTACTATGTGCTCTAGACTATTTCCTATTTTCAGAACAGTATATGCTATTTTCAAAATAATGACCAGAGCATTACACTTGAGCCTCTAAGGCAGTGTAACAACTACACTGGTAGATGCTTTTGCTTCTTATTGGTATTATCTCAGTTCAATATGTTGTTTTTGACTGGTTCAGTGTTACCTTCTGTTGATCTAAAGTTCTGATAGTTGGGTAGTTACGGCCTCAAATTTATTTCAGAGGTGATTTTCCAGTGTATGTGAGGTGTGTATGAGGACAGATGAGGGCACTAGGCCAGAGGTTATGCCTACTTCACAATCAAGAAACTGGAATGAGAAGTACATGGCCTGCCTAGGGCTGCACAACCTGTGGAGGAAGCTGGTATGAGGGTCCCTGGCTCTGACTTCAATCCCCACATTCTGCTTCAGAGAGATGAGGAAGTCACCATGGGCCAGCTCCAGGACAACACCAGAACCACCCAAACTCCTTCCCCAGGCGGCAACCTGCCTTCCAGGTGGCAGTTCGTTTCCTCTCACCAACTTCCAGCTTCCAGGCCTCTTCTTGCTCTTTCCTCAGGTGTTCCAGAGCCTCGTGGAGTTTCCACTGAAAGAGATAAAAACCTCAGCCGGGTTGATAACGAGGCTTGCTAGGTAATGGGGAACCAAGTGTCCCTCAGGTGATGAGCCAGAAGGAATGCTGGGAGCAAAGGGATGCCAAAGAGGGAATGGAATCCTGCCCACATGACATCCAAGGAAGCTCTCGTTCTGAGAATAATTTCAACTCCTACAGTCTCTAAGTTTCTGTGGAGTGACTGAAAACGTCTGTTTCCAAGCTTGCCAGAAGACCTCCTTGGACTTCCTATCCATGCCTCTTTGTACTTATCTCTCACATTACCCTCTGGTCTCCTAAAACCTTCCTATTCAAAGTGTGGTCCAACAGCATCAGCACCACCTGGAAGCCTGTTAGAAATGCAGAGTCTCGAGCCCCACCCCAGACCTCCTGGGTTAGAATCTGAATTTTGGCAAGAATTTGGGGTGGTTCAAATGCTCATTAAAGGTAAGAAGCACTATCCTAGAACACTCATGCAAGAGACTACTACTGAAAAGCATAAAGTATTCTGATGATGATATTAACCATTTTGTTAAAAAGTTACCAAGTGCCACACATACGCTTAGTACTAAATATACATTCAGTACTCAACTCCTTGAGACTGGTATTATCCCCACTGTACAGAGAAGAAAACTGAGGCTGAGAGAGAGAGAGACATACGCAAAGCTATTCAGCCAGTAACTGGTTGGGCTGGGACTTAACACTGCTGTGTAACTCCATGCCTATGTGATACTGTCTCTCTATTCTATACTCTCAAAACAAAATGAGCAAGTAAATACTTTTAATTTTGTAGAAATTCTTCTCACATAGAAAAACAGCTAATTCTGGGGATTTGTCTTATACTCTTACCTTCTAATCTCAACTTCCAGAAAGGAAATCAAGACCAGTACTGCATCAGTCATTGGCATAATGATTCTGTAAAGATATGTCAACATGGACAACTGAAGAAAGTATAAGAAGCTAGAAGTCGATGAGGGTAGATTAAAAAAAAAGGAATAGCAGGTGTGTCAGAGATGACTCTTCCTGCAGTCCCCCCACTCACCCTCCCCCCAAAAAAGGCTTGAAAGAAGAGAAAGAATAATGGTCCAAGAGCAAGACCTGAGTTGTATCCTTTGACCTTCCTTTAACTAACTTTTAACTAACTTAACGTAAAGTCAAACCTAAATGACTCAGCCATAGTCTCTTCCAGCTCTAAAACCAATGATCATGATCTCAAATTTCTAAGCCTCAGTTTTGTCTATAAGACGAGGGGGTTAAAGTGACTCACACAATGTCAAATGACTATTTGTGGCATTGCTAGGAGTTTGCAGGTTCTGATAGCTATAGCCTTGACTACCCCATACCAGATTCATTCTCAAGGCACCAAGAGCTCCAGCTAAACCAGACTGCATCTCCTTCAAATTCTCAGTAAGGAAGCATCTTTGGGTTAGGCATTAAGCCATTTTGGGGTTGGGGATGGGGCATGGAAGTGGGAGGGAAGGAAGTCAAAGGAGGTCATTGATGCAAGGAGATGTTGCTCACTATCAGGTCCCAAGGCTCTGTTGGCATGAGGACCAAAGGAATCAGTTCTCATTTTATCTCTGGGACCGCTGGTCAAGTTCCTAATTTAGACATAGGGGCAGGGAAGAGACTGAAGAAGCTAGCCTCAGCCTCCCACCTTGTACTCCCAGGCGACATCCTCCATGGGCACGACGCTGTGGGCCTCATGGTCAGAGGACCGGCTGCAGGTCTCACATGTGATCAGACCATCCTCTTTGCAGAACATCTTTAGCTCTTCTCCATGGAGCTCACACACATCACCCTTCAGCCGCATTCCTGGGTGCAGGCCTAGCAGACAGACTTTTTCTACCACGTTGGCCAGCTGCCAATTAGGCCTCAGGTTCCCTGGTTGGACAGGAGTCCGGCAGAGGGGACATGTGTAACCCCAGTTCTGGGATTCCCCTGGGACCTCCCAGAGTCCAGCAAGACAGCTGTGGCAGAAGCTGTGGCCACAGTCAATGCTCACGGGCTCCCTCAGGTAGGCCATGCAGATGGGACAGGCCAGTTCTTCCACGACGGCTTCCACCAGCGCTGCCGGGTCCATGGCTCCTTTCCACACCCTCCTGGGAACATGAACAAAACCAGGCGGAGGTACTGAAGGCTGAGAAGAAGGAAAGAAAAACAGGTAAGAGGCAAATGTAACAGAGGAGCAAAGGGATCCATAAATGGGAAAGTTAATGTGTGGAAGAAAACAAGTTCCTCCTTTCCATCCTTCCTCGGTCCTTTATTGACCCTGCTTATTAAGCACTGGCCTTCCCGACTGAAGTTCTGACCGGGCCACATTACTCACACCACAGAGGGCCATCCGGGGATGCTGGAGCAAGCGAATGAGGGGAACTCTCACTTTTCATTCATCCAGTCATCTCTGACCCTCCTCTGGGGTCATGAGACCCACCTCAATCATGCCCTCCAAATCAGCATTATTCTTCTTGAACTTGGATGAGGTCACAAAAATGGGATGTTTCAGTACCTAAAATAAGGCCAGAAATACCCCTAGTCTCACTCTGGGGAATATTTATATGTACACTTATATACTTCAAGGGGCAAAAAGAGGCTATGCCAGAAACCCATAGCCTACATGCTCAATTGGTTTTCTTGTGTTGCACACTAAAGTGTAACGTACAAGAGAACCAGCAATCCTTGCCCCACACCCTGTAAACCCCTGCTCCCTTCTCCACACCATTCATGGAGATGCTAACACTTGCCTCAGCCTTCAGTGATGTTAGAAGGAGAAATACAACAACACCCCTTGGCAGATAAAAACAAAGGTCATCTAATGTTAATCAAACCCATATGATGAAGTCACTACCCCAGCAAGAAACCTGAGATTTTTGCCAGGGCCCCATATGGGGAAGAAACCTACACAGCCAATGGCGTGCTCTTGGCACGGTTGGCAATATCTACTCATTCACTTTGCAGGTCTGTGGTAGTAGCTAGAGTCTGTACATGGAAGAGCCATGTTGGTCTTAGTCACTGCTGTATACTCAGCACCTAAACAGGACCTGAAATGCAGTTATGACTGAATAAACTTTTCTCCAATCAATAAACCAGCTAGACATAGGAAATAGTTCCTAAACCCAAACTGCTTTTATAATTTGTTAGAAAACCGAGAGCATATATTAATCATAATAGCAAGCACTCCTTGAGCACTTACACTATCCTGAGCATTTTACATGGGCTAGCTTAGTTTATTTCACAACCTTAAGGAGAAACCGTTATTCTACTGTTCTCATTTTATAGATGTTTGGTCCTGGGCCCCACCATTCTATCTTGGGCAAATTACTAACCTCTACACTTGAAGGTATGATAAAAGTTCAAGAGAGAGACATCACTGTGGTTTCGAGTAGGGCAGTAAGTCTTCCTGGAGGTAATGAAGCAGTAAGTAGATTTTGCAGGACTCTCCGTTAAAGGCGAGCAGGCGGTCCAGCCTTCTCAATGGCCTCCCTATCTCCAGCTTCCCCCCTCCCCCCACTAACACTACCAAACTGTGGGATCTAGTACCCTGAAACCTGTTTTATGAAATCACTGACCCACTGAAGAGCCTATCCTGGCTCCCCAGCACCCAGGCCAATAGGAAGCTCTTGTTCTTCATCCTTGGAACAGCACCTGGGTCCAGTCAAGCAGAGAGAAAAACTTCCACACTTTCCTACAGACAGACCCCTGCAGACTTTCCTGGTCATTCCACCCCACTTGGGTTCCTGCTGTTCTCCCAGCGTGAAATGACTTCTCCATGATCCTGTTCTTCACATCATTGGACATGTATGTGGTTATTGTCTTACTTGCCCACTAGAAGTTTCAAGAGGATAGTGACATCACCAATTTTGTTCACGCCTACATCCCCAAGGCTAAGAACAATGCCTCCAACATTTTTTTAATACGTAAGAATTAAATGCAACTGTTGAGGTCCAGCTGATCCTAGGCTGGAAGTGGGAAAAGTGTCAACATCCTCATCTAAGACAAGAGGGGCACCCAGAGCTCCCACAACACAGGTTGAGATCTATGATTGAAAGCTACCAAGATCAACAGAAGAATAAAAAAAAAAAAAAATAGAATGGAAAACTGGAGGGAGTAGGGAAGTGAGGGAAAGAAAGAGCAAAATGATAAATCAAGAAATGCGGGGTAAGTATATTACTTACATTTAGTAGGGCCAAAAAAAGATTTAAGCATGAAAAAGTTAAAAGCGGTGGCCTCTGTAAAAAGGATTTAGAGGTATTGCTCTTAGGATGTGAAGCCTGCTTCGCTGTTTTCTTTATTATACATAAATTACTTCGACAGGACTTTATTAAACATTTAATTGCTTCGAAATTGCCTTTGGCAGGGCGGGGAGTCAGTCGGGGGAAGACCTTGGAAGGGAGGGGGCGGAGCTAGGAAAGGCTTTGCAAGGAGGGACCTGAGTGGGGTGAGGGGTGCGTGGAGCCGGCGATCTTCCGGGTTCGAGCAGAGGGGCGGGGGTGGGAAACCCCAGGCCCAGGGCGCGGGGCGGGGCGCCGGGGCGCCGGGCAGAGTGAGGAGACCTGGCAGGACCCCTGGCTTCAGAAGAGGCACGGCTGTCTCCCCACCTTCCCCCTTAGACCGGACGAGCGCCCCACGGCGACCGCCGGAAGTGGAGCTGCCCACGGCCGCGTGTCCGCAAGGTCAGAAGCGGCTGGACCGCAGCACTTACCGCCCGCGGGCAGACGGTCCCCGCAGCCGCCGGCTCCTCGGCCTCTCGCCGGCTCTTCGGCCTGTCGCCCGCCCTCAGGCCCCGCCCACAGGGCCGAAGCCAATGAGCGGCGGGCAAGGGCCCGGCGCCGGAATTCGTCCAGCCGCATCTTTGTGGAAGCAGCCAATCACAGTCAGGGACAGGACAACCCTAGCCAATCGGAGGAGGGGACGGGCCTCGGCACGCCTCTGGGCATGCCTGTTTTTTCGCTGCTGTCTCGGTTTTTGGGGTCCCTTTCCCAGCTCAGAGCCCTTAGAGCTGGGAAAGGGCCGGGGAGGCTGTCGCCGGTCGCATCGAAGGGGGTGCTCTCGGAGGCGGGCGCCCAGGCTCGGTGTTAGCGGAGGCCCGGTTGGTTCCCGGTCCCAGGAACCATTGACGGGCCACGCTTCAGCCCTAGCTGACCAGCGGCTCTCCCAAGCGAAGCTCGTTCCTTCCGGGTGCCGAGGCCTAATGCTGTTCATGTGCCAGTTTCCTGTGTTAAACTCCCCAACATACGAGATCGGCCATGCTTGGCTCAATGACGCAATCTAGCGCAGGGCTGGGCACATGGCGGGGCTCTGCCGTTTGCAGCAAGACGAGCGACCTCTGCTGCCTCCAGGCGGCGGATCCTGGGTTCTTAATACCCCCTCTCCCCCTCCTGTTTTAGCAGGCACATTTTTCATCGCGATTGCTGCCACACACCTAAAGTTAGAAGCAGATACTGGGAGCTGGTGGAGTGAAGTGAAATGGATCCCTGGGCACAAACTGTCATTAAAAAAAAAGAAATTAAAGTAAAGTTTTAGTAAACAACTGATACCCCTCCCTCACCCAAACAGACACAGACTTATATACAGACATAACAGCTTCTAAAGGGAGTGACTTTACAAAGTGTCCCCTTGGATTATGCCAGCACCCACTCGACACCACACATATTTACTACAATATTATTGACTCTTTTCCCTATGTTGTACTTTACATCCTGTGACTATTTTATAATTACCAATTTGTGCTTCTTAATCCCTTCACCTCTTTCACCCAGTCCCTCAATGGCCACTCCTCTCTGGAAGGGGGAGTTCACTGTTGGGGGACTGGGCCTACTCTCTGTGTCTTCAATTTTGTTTGCTCATTTATTTTATTCTTGAGATTACACACATAAGTGAAATCATATGGTATTTGTTTTTCTCTAATTGCCTTATTCCACTGGGTATAATACCTTTTAGGGCCATTCATGCTATTGCAAATGGTAAGATTTCATTTTTTTTTTTTATGTCTGAGTAATATTCCATTATATATGTACCACAGCTTTTTTATCCACTCATCTGTGATGGGCACTTGGATTGCTTCCACACCTTGGCTATTGTAAATAACACTGCGATAAATATAGGGGTGCATATAGTCTTTCAGATTAGTGTTTCTTCAGATAAATCCCTACAGTGGAATTGTTGGGTCATAAGGCAACCCATTTTTAACTTTTTGAGGAACCTCCATACTGTTTTCCATGGTGGCAGCATCTATCTGCATTTCCACCAATAGTGCACAAGGGTTCCCTTTTTTCTGCATCCTCGCCAATACTTGTTGTTTGTTGATTTATTAAAGATAGCCATTTTGACAGGTGTGAGGTAATGTCTCATTGTGGTTTTAATTTGCATTTTTCTAACAATTAGCCATGTTGAGAATCTTTTCATATGTCTATTGGCCATCTGTATGAAAAGGACTTGGTGCTTGACTGGATGTGTTTGGAGGGGGAGGTGAGAGAGAGAGAGACAGGGAGAAGGAGGAAAAGATGGCTTCTAGATTTCTGGCTTGGGCAACAGAATCATTTCGGTGACAAGGAACAAAAAACCCACACTGGGGGCACAGACTGGGACCAGAGTTTAGTTGGAGGGGCTGAGTTTGAGGTGCCTTAGGGACACCTAAATGGTGATGTCCTATAGACATTGCCATCCCTTGAGCTCAGGATGTTGGTCTGGATTGTTTGGGAGATAAAAAAGTATGGGAGCAGGTGACATTGCTCCCACTCCACTCATGGTTACCATGTAGAGAGGGAAAGACAGAGGATCAACCACGGTCATAGCCTTGAAGAACTCCAAGTGACACAGGTGTGCTTTCTAGTAATGTGAGAAGTAAAGGACAGAGAGCCTCTCAACTAACTCCATCTTGTTGACATTTGTGTTCAATCTCTTCTAGCTCCAAAATACACATTTTAAAACTCTCCTTTGATCTATCAATTCTTCGCATATTGCCTATTTCACTGCTTCTCTTCATGTACAAAATTGTTTAAAAAGTTATCTACATCCACGTTCTCCATTTCGTCCCAACATACTCCTCACTCTACTTCATTTAAGATTCTATTCCTACCAGCTTACCTCAACACTTATCCCAAGGTAACCAGTGACCTTCTCTATTTTCAGTCTATAAACTGCCTGATCTCTCAGCAGCCTCTGCACTGCTGCCCTCTCTTCCTTCCAATGTATTTTCTTCCTCTGGCTGTTGTAGCACTATCTCAACTGGATTTTCTCCTATGCCAGTGGCTCTTCCAGTTGTTTTGAATAATAATAATGAGCACAAACATTCACGGAGAGTTGCTAGTATTTTATTTTTCTCTTCAAACTGAGGCTAGGAGTAGTCATGCCATTAGTAAGTGGTTGGGCTTGGATTTGGACACAAGTCTGAGTCCTACATATAAAAACAACCACGCTACATTACCGTGTGTGTGTGTGTGTGTGTGTGTGTGTGTGTGTGTGTGTGTGTGTGTGTGTGTGTGTAGCGCTGGAGAACAGAAGCCGGCGATTAGTGGTTCAAGGAAGAAAGAGTTGTCTTGAGAGAAAGGGAGAGCTAAGGGGCAGCATAGTACTGTGGAATGAGTTTCTTCCTTAGGACCTTAAGGGGCTGCAACTCCCCAAGACTACCACTAGAGGGCAGTATCAATAAGTGCGAAGCTGCCCGAGCACAGCTCTGGATACCCCTGGACAGTACATTCTGAGCGTGAGTGAGAATATCCTTGTCTGTGTGTTTTCTAGTGTGTGCCCACGCTGCCATTCCAGTAGCTCCGGGTCATTCCTCTTCTTCTGTCCAACCTAGGCACTTGCCTTCCCTCTAGTCTCCTGAGCTGGCCTTAGAATGGTAACATAGCACAGCCCCTTTGGGTAGAACTCAGGGCTCAGCTTTCCGGGGGCACCTGAGCAGAGCGTGGCTCCCAGGGAGCCTGGAGTAATTCACTCTTCATTATCCCTCACACTCCCTAGGGTCCCAGAAAAGCTATATATGGGCGGTGGCTTTGGACAGAGATACTGTAGGTGAGTGCGTTAGGCTCAGCTCAGGTAGGGTAGGTGAGGCTTGCCACAGAGACTATAGGATAGGAGGCATTTCTGAGGAAGCCTGACCTTTGCTGAGACAGTCCGGTTGCTTGGAGAGTCTGCCTGCTCCTACTCCTCCCAGGTCACAGAGGCCTGAATTCCAGACCTTGTTCAGGGACCTACCCAAAGAGGAATTTCTTCAAACCACTCTGAGACCTCTTCCTAACTTCAAACTCCCCAGTTCCTGCCTCCCACCCTTCACTGAAGAAACAAGGCAAGCGAAATTAATTTACTCAGGAAAAATATGTGTGGTGGTGGTGGTGGTGATTGGCAATGGAGAAGGAAACTGATGGCTGGAAGGTTAAGCTGGAGCCACACTGCGAACGGCCTTTAATGCGGACCAGGTGATTTCAACTCTATCTTGAAGGCTTTGGGAGTCACCTGTTACTTGCTGACTAGAAGCCTGACATGGCAAGTTTGCTGTGTAGGTGGTAGTGATGTGAAAGCTGGATTGACACAGACTCGGTTTAAAGCCAGGAAGGTGAGATAGGAAGCACTTTTCATAATCAGAGCAGAGTGGATGATATAATGAGGTTGGGAGAGAGGGAAGGTATGTTAAATAATGGAAAAGGCTGTAATAGATTAATTGGAAAACAAAATCACACCTGGAGGTGAAAGAGTGGAGAAATCAAGCTGGGACTAGAAGGGACTAGATGACTTGGGTGACAGAGTGTTACCATTCAGAAAAGGTCCTCTTTGGGCAAGATGGGTATGAGGATAGGCAATCAAGTAGAAGTATGAAGAGGAAGCAGGTTATATGGGTCTGGATCTCAGGACAGAGGCTTAGAGTAGAATGGTCTGTGTAGAGCAGTGGTTCTCAACCTTGGCTGCACATTAGAATCACCTGGGAATCTTTTTAAAATCCTGATTTCTGGGCCTCATCCTCCAGAAATTCTGTTTCTTTGTTATGGGGTGGGGCCACAACATTAGTAACAAAGAAACAGAATTTCCGGAGGATGAGGCCCTGAAATCAGTATTTTAAAGATTCCCAGATGATTCTAACGTGCAGCCAAGGTTGAGAACCACTGGTATAGAGAAAAGAAATTGAGCCTGGGATGTTGTGGGTTCACGAGGGAGGGTAGTGGAGGGAGAAAGGCGTGCCTGTGGACACCAGATTACACCACCAGCCACATGGACTGATGTTCTTTCCATGTTTCAGGTGCATCTGGTTTACATGTTACACCCCTGACAAGCAGAATCTGGGTCTGACTGTTATGTAGGCCTTGAGAAATCCTGATGAAAGAGTCTATTCTTTTTATTTTTGAGTCTGTTCTTTCTTGGGGCTAGAAAAAACTGTTTTTCTTTACGCTCATCTCCCCGAGAACTCCAGATTAGCTTTTCCCAAACTTCTCAGATTAAAAACAAACCAGTTTGGGAGGAGGGCATAATGTGTTTTTTTAAAAAAACATATTTTATTGATTTTTTACAGAGAGGAAGGGAGAGGGATAGAGAGTTAGAAACATCGATGAGAGAGAAACATGGATCAGCTGCCTCCTGCACACCCCCTACTGGGGATGTACCGGCAACCAAGGTACATGCCCTTGACCGGCATCGAACCTGGGACCCTTCAGTCTGCAGGCCGATGCTCTATCCACTGAGCCAAATCGGTCAGGGCTGTTTTGTTTTTTAACTGGATTTCTGGACCCCTCCCCTGGAAATTCTGGAGTAGGACCTGGGGGTAAGTTCTCAGTAACTGCTTCAGATGAATCTATCAGGGAAGTCTGAGAAATGCTGCTCAGGCCTAAATAAAAAGTTGTCTCTTGAAATCTAGTCCCAGACTCAATCCCTGATTCCTGCCCTAAATCAGATCAGAGTAGGTAACTACAGCCTGAAGCTCAAACTCTAAATTCAAACCAACTCTAACCCCACATGCGCTAGAAGAGCTGGGGTTAGTGTAGATGGGAGGTTCTGTGCAAGCCAGTCTACTCTGTTGGGGAAGTGGCCAACAGCAGTGCCCCTGGTCAGCTCTGGAAATGAAGAGCTGTTGAATATGCTTTCCGAGTGCGTCATCACACACTGGATTAATGGGACCTCCAGGGAGGGATGCACAAGGAGGATTAGAGTTGAGGGAAGATGGAGTTCAGAATTAGTGTACTAGAAATACTCAGTCTTTCTCTTTGTTACTTCAGTACTTCAGTGCCCTGCCCTTACGTCCCTTCTCTCTGCTGAGCCACTAACTGAAAATGTTTCTTTTTCACTTTCATAGTTGTTGGACTTGGATGCAAAAGCCTCAGCTCTTAGGTCCTGTCATGGCTACTCCAAATGGAACTGTGGTCCACCCAGCATACTTCCTGCTGGTGGGCATCCCTGGCCTGGGACCTAACACGCACTTTTGGCTGGCTTTCCCACTGTGCTTTATGTATGCTTTGGCCACCCTGGGCAACCTGGCCATTGTCTTCATCATCCGCGTAGAAAGGCGCCTGCATGAGCCCATGTACCTCTTCCTGGCCATGCTTTCCACCATTGACCTAGTCCTCTCCTCTGTCACCATGCCCAAGATGGCCAGCCTCTTCCTGACAGGCATCCAGGAGATTGAATTCAATGTTTGTCTGGCCCAGATGTTCCTTATCCATGCTCTGTCAGCCATGGAGTCAGCTGTTCTGCTGGCTATGGCTTTTGATCGCTTTGTAGCCATCTGCCACCCACTGCGCCATGCTTCCGTGCTCACAGGGCCTACTGTCGCCAAGACTGGACTAGCTGCCCTGACCAGGGGGTTTGCATTCTTCTTCCCACTGCCCTTCATCCTGAAGCGGTTGTCATACTGCCGAGCACATACTGTCACACACTCCTTCTGTTTGCACCAAGATATTATGAAGCTGTCCTGTACTGACACCACGGTCAATGTAGTGTATGGACTCTTCATCATCCTCTCAGTCATGGGTGTGGATTCCCTCCTCATTGGCTTCTCCTATATCCTCATCCTGAGGGCTGTGCTGGAGCTGTCTTCTCGGGGGGCTGCACTCAAGGCTTTCAACACCTGCATCTCCCATCTCTGTGCTGTGTTGGTCTTCTACGTACCCCTCATTGGGCTCTCAGTGGTGCATAGGCTGGGTGGCCCTACCTCCCTGCTCCATGTGATGATGGCTAATATCTATCTTCTACTACCACCTGTGGTCAACCCCATTGTCTATGGAGCCAAGACCAAGGAGATCCGTTCACGGGTCCTCCACATGTTCTCACAGGGTGGCAGGTGAGCAGGTTAACCTTCCCAGTATCCTATATTCCTACCAAATATGGGAGGACAAGGGTCCTGTTCACGGTCTTGGTGATTGGATCATCCATCCCATTGGGCTGTCATTTAGTTATCTAAATGGATCTTGAATTCTGTTTCTAGGAATGTGTCAATGAGAATTTATGACTCAATCTGAATCAGCCATCCTGGAGAATGGTTACCCTAGTGCAGGGGTGGGCAACCCCTGACACATGTGCCAAACGTGGCATACCAATAACTTTTGTTGGCACGTGAAACCCTCTCTTATAATCTTCCATTTACAATTTTTTTCTTAATATCGACTTTTTTATTTTTCAGATAAATTCAGTGTAGATGCATCTTAGATAAATAAATAATTTTACATAACATGTATACATTAAAAAATAAATGTATTTTTTATCATCATATACTGTGTTTTTGTCGCTTGAATGAATTTTATTATTTCTTCAAGTTTCTTCACATACATACACCTTAAGAGAAATCAAGTAGGCATAACATGTTCTCAGAAAATTAGGATTGGCATGCAGAGGAATTTTGAGTCAGAGATTTTGCTGGTTTTGGCACGCACTCACAAAAAGGTTGCCCACCCCTGCCCTAGTGTCTCTGCTCTGGTGGCCTTGTCTTATATCCCTCCTCCAACTAGAAAACATACAGTTTTTACACAATAAGGCTATAAATGCCACAGCTCAGGATAATTCCAGTTTTGATATATGATTTTATTTATTATTGCTCCCATAAACTCATGTCATTAAAGCTGTGTTGGTCATAAAGCTTCTGTTTTGAACCCAAAGTGGGATGGGGGAAGGTGATAGTAATTGAAGAGAGGGGAGGGAGATGGTAACAAGTTACAAGACAGCTCACATGAAGTACTTACATTTCTGTATGCATGTGGATGTATTTATGTGGAAACTGCCAATGCTCTCCTATGTGGCCCTACTGGAGATTGCTTTTCCATAAGAGTACTGTGTATTCTGAGTGTGGTAATGAGTGTGTAGGTGTATTTATGTGGGTATATGTGATTTTTAGTGTGTGTGTGTGTGTCTGTGTGTTGGGGTGCATGAGTGTGTGTGTGTATACATGAGAAATGGGCCAATTGTGCAGTTGGTGAGTGTGATAGCTGTGACTTGGCATATATATTTCATAAATAACAGATCTGATTGCACCTTTATTGTGTTTTTGTGGTCTCTGTTAGTTGGTATGTGATATGCACCTATTTGAGAATGTTGAACAATATCTTTATGAATACCTGATGAAAATGTTGCCTTTATCTTTTCTTCATATTTGTAATATGGAAAAATGTAATATGTAGAATGTAAAATATTATATATTTGTAACAATGTAGAATATGTGCTATGCATGAGTGTATGCAATGTATGGTTTAGAATGGCTATGTGATGTTTATCTTTGGGCATATGTCTGTTGTGCATAGTACTAGTAGTTGTGATGTGAAATCATTTTGTGTGATACATGTGTCTTTAGTCACACATAGGTGGAAAGTAATGTCTGAAGGATGTGTGTATACACATGTGTGTGTGTGTGTGTATGCACTGTTTGTGAATACTGTATTTTAGGGCATATTTCTAGTGCATATACTTTAGGATACATTTCTTTTTTTGTTGTTGATCTTTTGAACTCTTATTTTTTCTAAGAAAAATGAACCTGTTATTCCTGAAATGCTTGTATCTTCCTCTTCTTTTGCCTATATTCTCTTCTTCTACACTGAGATCCAAAAGGAAATTGAAAAATTCTAATCATGCTGTTGATGCAGGTGATACTTAGAGGTCATGGGTCTCGCCATTTTTCTCTTGGTGAATAGGTACCTCTTTACTGATTCCCACCTTGTGTTCTCACTAATCTCATTTTCTCTCTTCCTATTCCTCATCAAACCCTTTCTCAGAGCTCCTCTCGATGCCACTTGAAATGAAACCTGATAAAACTATAAATGTTGGACCGCTCAAAGATATATGCATTTCTTTAAAAAAAATCTTTATTGTTGAAAGTATTGCTCGTATATATGTCCCCTTCCCCCGACCCACCAACCCCCTCCAGACCACCTCTGCCTCTCGCCCCAGGCCCTCACCACCCACTGTCCACAGGACACATTTCCTTTGTGTGGTAGGTGTGGATTATACGGCACAAGAATGAGTACACTAACTGGGTGTCTGGGCAGTGATTATCGAATGATGTCTCTATGTATTAGGGATGGCAATAGGAAGTTAAGGTCCTGATTATGGAAGTAATTTCCAAATCTGAGAGCAATCTCAAAGGCCCAGTTTCATGGTCTGGGCTCAGCATGGGTATGGCTCAGCCTCTGGAAGTGATAGGAAAGGAGACTGCTTCCTCTTTACATCTTTTCATAGGCCAGACCACACCTTCTTTTTCCTGATCGCAGGATTTTAGGTGCTTCTGTTACCACTTCCCATCTTTCCTCCCACACTTCCTGCTCTTCCTGAGGTATTGATCTCTCTAAATCCCTGGCCTCCTGCCTCAATATCAGGTCCCAGTATCGTCTCCTCTCCCTTCCCTTTCTTGCTGGTCTATCAAACATGTTTAAATGTCATTGGTTCTAGGGAGGCTCTCTCAATCCCTTTGGGGCAGGGGTTGGGGGGCACCGATATGAGACATTGTAAAGACTCTGGCATCTCCTAGAAATAAAAAATGTTTACATTGATGAAAAAATAAAAAATAAAAAAAATTTAAAAAATGTTGACAGTGAAGAAAACAATGTAGGTTCATTTGAAGCAGAGGAAAGAATACTAAAGTAGTACTTATGAGGTTAAAATCCTGAAAATATCATGAAGTGGTATACTATATAACCACCCTGGATCTCATTTCCTCTTCTGTGTAATGAGAAACTATAATAGCAACTATAATAGATGTTGTAAAGCTCAAATACTATGAACATCCTTTATAAATTGCCAAGTATTGTAAATGTGCAATAAACTATTATATTCATGTTTGTCTTATTGCTTTAGGAAACATCCACCTTGTGGCTTTGTGAATGGTGCCTCAGAATTGTGCATCACCAGTTTGGTCTGACTTATTGTCATTAATTAAAACAACTTTTTATTTATTTATTAATAAATTGTTTTCATGGAAGTTGAAATTCATTTCCCTGTGAAATTCAAATTTACCAGTGCAATTCAATGAAAGCATAACCTTGCCAAGAAATTCCTTTAAATGTGGTTTATATATATATCAAGAAAAGAGATATTGTGGGGTTAAAATGAGATACCATCTAGGTTAGGATCACTAGCTTTAATATTTAGGCATGTTACTTAGCTTACTGAACCTCAGTAATTTTGGGAACTATAAGCACTGTAAAACAGAAACATACTGTAGCTCCTGTGGGTGGTTGTGAGATTAAATAGAATAATAGATGTGAAAACACATGGAAAATAGAAAGTGATCAATAAATGTTGGTGCCAATACAGTCATTCCTCACTTTAAGTCATTGGTAGATCTTGTGACTTTAAGTGAAATGCTTGTAATGAAACGGATTTGACTACAGGCTAATTGATAAAAGCAAGACTTAAGTTCCTGCAGCATCTCATCAACATTATAACGTTGTTATAACATCAGTGATGTTCAATAAAATGACATTATTTGAGGACCTGCTGTAGTTTTAAATAATAAAGTGAATAAAATAAGATATGCTTATTTTATTATGGGGGGAAACATTTAAAAGTATAGTCATCTTCACTCTTTATAACCACATTCTGTGCAAAGGCCAGAGCTCGTCCCTGATCTATATTGCAATGTCCCTGGTTTTAGATGAACTCATAGCCTTCTTTCTCAGGAGATATGGGGGCATCTCTTAGTCCCCTGGAATCTATTTATTTATTTATTTTAAATATATTTTATTGACTTTTTACAGAGAGGAAGGGAGAGGCATAGAGAGTTAGAAACATCGATAAGAGAGAAACATCGATCAGCTCCCCACTGGGGATGTGCCCGCAACCAAGGTACATGCCCTTGACTGGAATCGAACACGGGACCCTTCAGTCCGCAGGCAGACGCTCTACCCACTGAGCCAAACCAGTCAGGTGAGAATCTCTATATTTAAATAACTGGTGGTAACCGCAGTAACTGTTGCCTGTTGGAAAACCTGGCTAATTGCTCACCAGATTAAAGGCTTCCTCAGGCTCCCACAGTCTCTGTGCTTCCCTCTATCATAAAATTAGCGCTCTATATTCCAACTGGATGTTTACCGCTCTGTCACAGAGCTTAAATAGTTATGTAACCATTTGCTCATCCTCTGTTATAGAACTTAAATATCCACATGATAGTTGTATGTCTCCCTTGAGGACAAGGACTAGGTTTTTGTATCTGCAGCACCAGGCATATAAGGTGCTCAATGGCTGTGGGGCTGGGGCCTTTCGGAGAGAGGGAAAGGCTGAACGCTTTCTTCACTTTACATAAACAAATTCTCTCTTATTCCCCCATCCACTCTCATCTCTTCTTCTTTTCTCAATAAATTATAATCCTTAGTTTGACTTGTGCTATTTTATAAAGTCCACAAAGTACTTTCTGCAGCTATTGATCAATTATGATCCAAACATAACATTATATTATAGACAGAGTTTGCTTCAATATTCTCACTTCTGAGGCAAGATCATTTCGTATTCTCCACTCATTATGTCATGAATCATAGAGTTTTCTTGTCTGGCTGAAGTCACTATGGTGGACCCTAAGTGAGCACTGGATATGCGACATCTAAGCTTTTCTGGTGGAACTTTCCCCAGCTTGCTCCCATGCATGTGCTGATCAGTATTCAGCTGAATTTTTGAGGAAGACCCTCTAGATATCTCTGGAGTTCTCTCTCTGTGTAGATCTCTCATCTGTAATCCTCTGCATTCAAATTCTAGCTAGCTTGGTCTTCGTGAACTCTCAGCTCCATAGCCTCAAGTTCAGGTGTCTTCTGTCTGGGGTCTCCGCTGCTTTGCCACAGCACGAAAACTCTCTCAAGGCTGTGAACTGAGGAACCACAGGTTCACCTCACGTGTTTCCCATGTTTCAGGGCTCACTGTCCTTCGTTGCCTGATATCCAGTATCTCACAAGCCATTGTTTTATATATATTGTCCACTTTAGGTCTCTTTGGGTGAATGTTACTTTCTGTTACTCCACTTTGGCCAGCAATGGAAGTTCCTGGGGTATTTTTAAAGTCTTCACACAGTGTAAGTCTAAATGGGAGGTGGTTCAAAGGTGATGACAACAAGTGTCCGGCTGCAGGTGTGAAGGTACTCGGAGCTCTTGTATTCCTGAGTTTTGATGTGGTCTGAGTTGAAATGACATTATCTGTTTGTGCACAGCTTAAAGTCAGCACACCCTGTGTTGTGAATTTAAAACTTGAAATTGAAAAATTAGTCAAGAAAAAGCAAGAAGAAATCAACTAGAATTCACTTTGCTTTATTTATAGACATGTTTTTTTTAAAACTTATTTAAATATGTAAGGTATTTACTTTCACATTCAAATTGTTCTCCAACTCCCTAAAATGTTCTCTTGCTATTTTTGTCCTTAAGAGAGAAAGCAGATGTCCTTGGTCTTATATGGCTGGTGTTGGGGTTAGGGGAGAATTAAAGAAATCACAGCCTCCTCAGCCAGACATTCAGAAACCCAAGACTAAAGAAGAAGGCAGAGGCATGGTCCCTGGCGACCACTGGTATGAGTTAGCTAGACACAGGACCCAAAGGCTGGAGACAAAGAAGATGAGCTTTGGGGTGCCAGGAGCCGGTCCACACTTGCTGTTTCAAAGGACCTGGCATATATGGCATACTGTTCTTAATATGTTTGCTCACCTTCTTGGCACTATGTGTTTTAACCAAGGTCTCTGAGAAAGGTTGTTTCCCCAGGTAGGGATTTTCCCCTGAAGTTAGGGAGGGAATAAAACCTCTTAACTAAGTGCCAGGCGGGTAATTAATCACTTTAACTACGAACAATCATGCTTAAGCTACATAATCTTTACTCCCTGGAATGGAGATAAGAAACGCCCTAACCTTTGGAATAGAGATTGATAGGATTGAATCAACTGGTATAAATACAGATGTAACAAGACAGAAAGAGATAGAACTTAGAACACAGAACTTAGAAGACAGAACTCAGAAGGCAGAACCTACACAGAACCTACAGACAGAAGAACTTCGCTGGAGAGAACATGGCAAAAGATCCTGGACTGAACCTGACTACAGAAATATGGCAAGAGAACCTGACTAGAACCTGGTGACCGAACCTGGCTGGAGATCTCAGACAGAACCTGGCTGGAGAACCTAGCGAGGGAACATGGCTACAGAACCTGGCTGGAGATCCTAAGCAGAACCTCTCTGGAGGTCCAGACCAGAACTTGGCTGGAGATCCTGGCTGTAGATCCTGGCTAGGCTGCTGATCAACTGAACACTGTCTCCGTGTCCTTCCTTCTTCGCCGACTCCGTCCACACCTTTGGGGACCCCTGGACCTGCTGGAGTTGGACCCCAGCATTGGGGGAAGGCAGATGGGTCTATTAGGCTTAGTAAGGACCCAACTAGGTGCCACCAATGGAAAGAAGGTGGAGGACAGAGAAAGCTTCAGGAAGGTGATGAGCTGGCACTTAATCATGGGGTCTCTCTTAAAGTGTATATAGCCTTTCCTCTGGCTGAGTTTGATGAACCTCAGAAGAAACATGGAGAAAAGCCCCTCACAAAGACCATGGACACACAAATGAGTTTTTTTTGTAGCCTTCCCTTGCTCATTTCCCCTGTCTAACTTCACATTTGGAACTGGCGCAGGGCCCATCTCTAGGGATCTCAGCTCTTTCTGTCCCTCCTTCCCCATCCCCCAGGCATACCTTCCCCGGACACAGAAGCCAAGAAGGACACAGGACCCATGGTTGTTTAATGAAGGGTACCTGCTGATAGACCCTCTGGGCAGTACTCCTCCCCGCAGCAGGGAGAAGCAGAAGGAGGAGGAGATAAGACAGGGAACAAATAAATAACCCTGATCAGAGAGGTCCAAAGGAGGGGGCAGAGACAGAGAGGCTGCACTGCAGTGTAGCTGCCAGACCTCTGCTGGAAAAGTACTGGAGTAAAGGGCACAGGTTCCTCCAGTGCAGCTGAGGTGAGTGCAGGGAAGCAGGGGTACATCCGGGCATGAGGGCTGCTTATAGCTAGGGGTCTCCCATCAGACCTGCTGAGTGAATGAGAAATCAGACTGAAGAACCAGAAGTTTAGGGGTGGGGCTGGGGATATGAAGGTGTCCCCTGATTCACATGACAGACAGCCTCAGCAATTTCTATGTTTGTGTGGTAAAGGGAAGCACAGATGGTAGTTTTCAAGCAATTTTCCAGTGATCCGTTTATGGGGTGCCCAGCTAGAGCCTGGCAGGAGATGGCCTAAATGAAGATGAAGAGGGACAGAGAACAGATGGGGTTGGAACTGGGCTAGAAATAGATTGGGGTTTGGTGTGTGAACAGGGCCAGTTCCGGGTTGGTAGTGTGGTCCAAGCTCAGTTTGTGATTAGGGGGTCACACTATAGCTCTGTTTGGGGTGTGAGCTCTGAATGGGATCCAGGCTAATTGGATGCTCTGCGTCAGGAGTCAGCGGCTCAGATTGAGATTTAGCAATCTTCCTGGGGCTCTGTGCCTAGAATCAGGGTTTAGTCTTCAGCCCATGTAGAAAATGAATTCGTGTCTATAGTGCAATGTCCCCTGGCTTGTACTCAGTCACTTCCGGCTTCCCAAACAGGTATGTTCTCTTAGTCTCTGGGTCTTTGCATTTGTGAGAGGGCACTTGTGAAAACAAATTGGATCAGGTCCGTTGCTTAATTTCCTCTAAGTCACTCAGAATGAAAACAAAACTCCTTGCCTGCAAGCCACTACATGATCTGGTCCCTTCCTTCACTCTGCCCTCATCTAAAACTCTCCTGTGATCTTGATGCTCCAGCCACAATGATCTTTCTGTTTTGTGAAACCTCAAAGTCATTCTTGACTCAAGACCCTTTCCTCTTGTTGTCTCCTCTGTCTGTAACAATCTGTCCCTAGATCTTCAAATGGCTGGCATATTTCATCACACAGCTCTCCGTTTATGTGCCACCTCCTCAGAGAGCCTTTCACTGACTTCCATCTCAAATATGGGTACCTAGTCCCTACCCTTTGCCTCCTATTGCTCTGTCTTATCTTCAGTGTTCTTATCTTTGTCTGAAGTTTTCTCGCTTATTCATTTGATAATTTTTTGTTATCACTCTCTTAGTGCAAGAGCTCCCTGAGAACAGTGATCTTTTCAGTTTGGGGCAAATAGTAGGCACTCTACATGTTTTTGTTGTCTAACTGAATGTTGCCATCTCCATGTCCCCGAGCCTGCCCAGTTAACTGCTAATAGCCCCCCAAATCTTGGCTCAGATGTCACCTCCTTAAGGAAGCCCCCTGAGCATGACAACTTGGTGAGCTATTGTCTCTTTGCTCCTGAGGCCCTTGTAGTTGCCCTGGTCCTGGCATTTATCATGATGTGCTGTGATGGCCACTTTATTGTCTCAGTTTCTTCCCACTGTTGAAGGGAGGAACTATGACTTATTTACTCTGTATCTTAATATCACCAGTCTGGTCCACAGTAGACAGCCAATCAATAATTGTTGAAGAAATCAGTGTTTCAATCAAAGTCTCAGATCTGGCTTTCCACTGCACCATACTTCCCTGTGTGCAGGCAGCAGCCAGAGTAGCTGTGATGGACACTGACAACTAGGTCAAGCTTTCCAGCTCTTTGGGACTCTGATTGGCTCTGGTCCTCCTTGGGAAGTAGAGGGGCAGGAACCAGAACCCTGGGGCTCTGCATAGGAGTGATTTTGGAGGGCCAGGCTGACTTGTGTGAGTAGAGTGGGGCTGGGAGTCTCACTTTCTATTGAGTTAGAAATTGCACTCTCCTATCTTTCTACTCTTATCTTGGCCATTCTAAAAAGAATGGACAAGACCCTGCAAGGGCTCATCTGCTTTATCAAATACAGAGAATATGATAATTTGGAGTGGATGTGATTCTGGGGCTACCACCCTGATGGAGTACTAGGAAAAGCGCTTCTCCACAAATTGGGTGAAGAACTCCAACCTCCTTGCTGGTCACAGCATTGCCTCTGAGGCTGGACTTCCCTCTCTGGGCTTGGGAGCAGAAGCTAGAGTTTCCCAGGTATTTCTGGACTTCTCTCTAAAAACATTCTCTGACAGATGTTCCCACAGAGGCTGGCAGCGGTACCTGAGACCTCCACCCATTGTTCCAGGCTTTCCAACAGGCTAGGCTACTTACTACACTGGTGCACAAAATTAAAAGCAGCTAAAATCAGGGAAAATGTACAGGCCTTGGAGTTAGACAATCTAGGTTAAATTTCTGCTTCACCAGTCAACCGTTAAACCCTGGCAACATTATTTTTCGCCTTGGGACATCAGTTTTCTCACATATAACATAGGGAAGATGCCTAGACTTGCCATCATGCAACATTGTCCTTGGGTTAGGGATACACGATGCAGTGCCTGGAATTTTGTAGGTGCTCAGTGATTTCTGCTGTTATCATAAAAACAATAAAATCAGTGTTGGGAGTGTTAGGTCAGAAGAGATGGAGCTGAGAGCCCCGGCCTCTCTCCCTGACTGCTTTTCTGTGGGCCTCTGAGAAGGCAGGAGCTGAGAAAGTTCTGGGGAAGAGTGTGAGGAGGGGCTGGTCATGGGGGCTGAGCTGGCGCTGGGGGAAAGAGTCTTGGAGGCCAAGGGGAGGGAATGAAGAGGATTGCAGGCCTCAAAGTGGATTGCCACTCTTTGTAGCTGGGCATTCCTGCTCCCTCATCCTCAAGAAAAGGCCAAGGTGTCCTTCACAGTTCTCCAAGAAACAGTCCTGGGACTTGCTAAGATAGTGCGACTTTTTCAGAGAACTATCTCAAGCACAGGATTATCCCTTAGAAGTGAGAGCAGTGTGTGTGGGCTTTCTAAAAGAAAAGAAAAGAAACAAGAGAAAAGAAAAGAGTTCCTTTGTTTATTTTTCCTTGATTATACCTTATGTTCAGACTAGAGTGATTTAGGTCCAATTTCCTCCAGCTCTCCAAAGTTCCATCTCTGAGTATGTGCCGTGGCTCAAATTACCAAGAGTTGCTCAGGCTGGAAGTCACTGGATCCTTCTGCCTGCCTCCTGGTGGGACTGTGGGAGGTGGGGATGCTTCAGGGGGGGGCAGTGTGAAGGGTGACACTTGGCCCCTCTGGCTGGCTCCCTTGCCCATTCCTTTATTTCTCTCCTGCTGCAGTCTTCTGAGGTGTAGCCTGATATTTTACCTCCAGCAACAGCTGCCTGTGTCCTGCCGCCGAGGCACCTCCCTTCCAGTCCGGCTGAATCTTCCCCTCTGATTTCTCCATATCAATGCCTAGGCTTTGCCATTGTGAGGGACTGATTGCTAGCCAGCATGTGTGTGTGTGTTGTATGAGTGTGTGTTTGAGGTGGAGTGTCAATGAGGGTGACAAATAGGAAGGAAATAAAACGTTTTCAGAAACTTCATACCTCTTTAGAGATCTTCTTTCCCATTTTTATGGAAATGTTCAAAGACAGTGCTTTGCACACTGTGACGCAGTTTTTGCAATGCCTTTTGACATGCCTCATCTCATGATTTTGCAGCAGCACTATGATTTCTTATTATTGCCCTCTGCATTTATTTATTGCAGAGACTTGCATTCCTAGCCCCAGGACTCTGCTCATTACATCATTTTACCCTTAGAAGATGGCAATCCATGGCAATCCACGATACTTCCCCAACACATCTCCTAAGGCAGCACATTTTAATCCTGGTCATTCATTGCACTGCACTACCATGTCTGTTCATGTGAAATTTCTGGGTGATATGGATATCTGGCTCCCTGGAGAGCCACAGCCTTCGTGCTAATGTCTCCAGGTGAGGCATATAGGTCCCCTCCTCTCTTGGGCACAAACTGTGTGTATGTCCACTTTACACGTATTTAGAGCCAAGACTCTGCACTTGCTCTGTTCCCGATGCAGCTTCTCATGCCCTCTGGCTCCCTGGGTAAGAAAGACCTTTTCTGTTTGACCTAAAAGTTCTTGTTCTGAAGTTAAGACCACCCCACTTGAACCTTCCAAACATTCTTTTATTCTTCTCAAAAGTCTCTAAAGTTCAGACAACTAGAAATCCTTCCTACACTCTTGACCTTGTTGTCCTCATTAGATGCCTATTGAGGGATTCTTCTTTTGAAAAAACTCATTTTACTTTTTAAACAAACATTAACTAAACCCTTAATAAATATGGTAGGGTTCCTGCCATTAAAAATTCATAATTCAGGGGAAAATGATAAATATGCAATAATTATAGTTCAGGAGGATAAATTCATAAAATGCAACCCAAACAAAGTCCTTTGGGAGCACATAGCAGGAAATATTTAATTATACCCAAGGGAAAGAGAGTTAGGAAAGTAGCATAGGAGAGACAGTTAACCAGGACGTGAACGGTGAGTAAGATTTTGCTCTGTGGAAAGTCAAGGAGGGAGGTCTGAAAGGACCTTGACAAAGGAATAAGAAGTAAAAAAGACAAAAAGACACAGGGGCACGAGAATCAATGCTACTTTATGAAACACTATGTACTTGAACATGGCTGAATCCTAGGGGCCATAGTGAGAAGTGGGAAGAGAGAAACCTAGGGCCAGATGCTGAAAGACAGATCTTTACCACAAGTTAGTCTTTATTTAGATTGAATTTGGAGCTTTCAAAGGAATTTTTTGTTTTGTTAATCCTTACTGAAGGATACTTTTCCTTTGGTTTTTAGAAAGAGTGGAAGGGAGGGGGAGAGACACACAGAGAAACACCGATGTGAGAGAGACATATCGATTGGTTGCCTCCCGCAAGCACCCTGATTGAGGTATGTGCCCTTGATCAGAATTGAACCTGAAACCCATCAGTCTGAGGGCTGACTCTATCCACTGAGCCAAACTGGCTAGGGTAAAAAACCATAGCTAGTGACCTGATTTCTTTTGGTTAGAAGACTATTGGGATTGTGCCAATGAAAAAGATTACATGAGAGTCATGGCAGTCAGAATTGGAATATCTAGCTTGTGTGACTGTTTCGGCCACCCTAACAGAAAAGAAGAAAAACAGTTAATAACAACAGACAAGATTTTTTGCACATTAACTATGTGCCCGGCATTGTGTTAAATGTTTCATCATCTCATTTGATCCTCACATTGACATTTACTAGGCAGTGACTGTTATCCTCATTTTAAAGAGGTTTAGAAAGGTTAATTTAAACGGAGGCTTAGAGAAGTTAGTTGGTTTGCCCCAGATTGCACACTTAAGGAGGTCTTTGACTGGGATTTGAATTTAGGATTAATTTCATACCTCATATTCTTAAAAGCTATACAACTGTGTGTCTGTAAGAGTTTGTTTTTGGACAGGGAGAATTTGATGTGCTTGAGTGACAGACAGGTAGATCCTTTAGTAAGACTTTAGAATTATGAATCTGGATCATAAAAGATAATTCAGGGCTGGCTAAATAGATTTGGGGAATCAATAACAAATGGAAAGGAATGTGATGTCTGCAGAAGGGGGATATAGAACAAGAACACTGAGGATAAAATTCTCAGAGCATTATCATATAAGAGTATGCTTAATGATCAAGCAGAGGAGACTGAAGAGCCAGAAAGGAGACCAAGAACTAGTGATCAGAGAGAGATGAGGAGCAGAGGGAGGAGGGAGAAGTTCTAAGAAGGAGGGATTTGCTCCCAGTGTCATGCTACAGAGAGGTCAGGACAGAAGACTTCAATGACTTTGCCTCTTTGCCTAAAAATCTAGGTTAAATATGGCTCTTTATACCTTCTCCCTCCAGCAGTTTGAATTAAGCTCTGTTACTCTCTGTTCTAAAACTTGTGCTCCTAGTGTTCCCCTGGGTGATAGCTTAATGGTAGAACAAAGATTATTGACATCCTGAACACAGTGTTAGATGCAAGTCCCTCCTGATGCTGGCCATGAGCTCTTCTTCACACTCAACTCTTCTCTGGTTACCCATGCAGAGAGGCCCTACACCTGTTGTCAAGAGCCAGATCTTGTCAATCTCCCCTTGCTATTTTCTTCCCAAGATAAAACTATCTGAAATATACCCTAACAATAAATGGCACTATTTTCATAGCTAGCTCCCAAATTATAGCTGAATGTGTGTGTGTGTGTGGTGTAAATTTATACAGTTTACATAATCTCATAAAAAGTAGGAGCACGTGAATATTTATGGATGGTAGAAAGGAAAAGAGGAAGTTAGTTAACTCTACTTGTTTTAACTGAGAGAGATGATCTGAGCAAACTCACTTCTGACATTTTTCACCTCAGCACTCTCTACATACATCCCTCACTTTTGTAGCCAAGGGTGGGGTTGGTAATCATGGCTGGGTGAATTATCTGAACCTTGAAGGATGGTTAGGTTGAGTTTATAATAGGCTCAGAGGGTGGATAGACAATGACGTTAGAGTTTGGGTCAGAGAACAGGGCATCAGCATGGAGGGGAGAGGTGTGGTGTTGTGATTCAGGAGGATGTGACAATTGTTTATCTTTGCATTCTAGCCTCCTCAGGTCTGGCATTGACTGCAGCTCAGCTTCTTCACTATGGTGGGCCCTAATGGCAGTGAATCCAGTGCCACATATTTCATTCTAATAGGCCTCCCTGGCTTGGAAGAAGCTCAGTTTTGGTTGGCTTTCCCTTTATGCTCCCTTTACCTTATTGCTGTGCTAGGTAACTTGACAATCATCTACATTGTGTGGACTGAGCACAGCTTACATGAACCCATGTATATTTTTCTTTGCATGCTTTCTGGCCTTGACATCCTGATCTCTACTTCATCCATGCCCAAAATGATGGCCATCTTCTGGTTCAATTCTACTACCATCCAGTTTGATGCTTGTCTGCTACAGATGTTTGCCATCCATTCCTTATCTGGCATGGAGTCCACGGTATTGCTGGCAATGGCCTTTGACCGCTATGTGGCAATCTGCCACCCACTACGCCATGCCACTGTGTTAACATTGCCTCGTGTTACCAAGATTGGAATGGCTGCTGTAGTACGAGGTGCTGCACTTATGGCACCTCTGCCTGTCTTCATCAAACAGCTACCTTTCTGCCGCTCCAATATCCTTTCCCACTCCTACTGCCTACATCAAGATGTCATGAAGCTGGCCTGTGCTGACATCCATGTCAATGTCATCTATGGCCTCATCGTTATCATCTCTGCCATTGGCCTGGACTCAGTTCTCATCTCCTTATCATATCTGCTTATCCTCAAGACTGTGTTGGGCTTGACACGTGAAGCCCAGACGAAGGCATTTGGCACTTGTGTCTCTCATGTGTGTGCTGTTTTCATATTCTATGTACCGTTCATTGGATTATCTATGGTGCACCGCTTTGGCAAGCGGCAGGACTCCCTCCTGCCCATCATCATGGCCAACACCTACCTCCTTGTCCCTCCTGTGCTCAACCCTATTGTCTATGGAGTGAAGACAAAGGAGATCCGGCAGCGCATCCTTCGTCTTTTCCATGTGACAACCCTGACTTCAGATCCCTAGGTGTCAGTGATAAAACTTATTTTTCACTCAAAGTTCTTTAATGCAGATTTTAATATCAATATTTTGGGAGACAGTATTAGGAACAAAACATTTTCCTTAATAAAAACACAACTGATCCTTCAAAGATGAAACTGGTGGGAACATCTGTGGATAAGGGCAGTATACTCCCAACCCCCATTTTTGAATATTATTTTTTCCTCTAGTTATTTTCTATATATAATTATTAAAATCCTGAGGTGGTTGTAGTTGTAGGATTATTATTTCTCATTTAACCATCCAGTCCAATTCTCTAAACTG
Organism: Myotis daubentonii; assembly: GCF_963259705.1. NCBI lineage: Eukaryota > Metazoa > Chordata > Mammalia > Chiroptera > Vespertilionidae > Myotis > Myotis daubentonii. Next base: position 44,354,166 of record NC_081848.1, read on the forward strand.
CTTGTACTAGTCCACAGCATTCTGAGATAAGGGTGCCACATCGAAGGCATTTTTACCAAAGGCTTAAGCATGGCAAAGTGAAATAAACTCAAGAATACAATACAATCAGATAGTTTGGCTTAAAACTATGATTTTTTTCCCCCCAGGAACCATATTGGAGCTCAGAAAAGAAGATGTATCTGGATTTTCTTCTTCAAAATGATCTCCACAAAGGATATATAATTTATTTTCTTTTGGGCATCAGCCCTTATGAGGGAGATTGGAAGTAAAACCATGCAAAAATGACTGTTACCTGCATTAATGAAAGATGACACACTGTTCTGAGAGTTTTCACAGCCCATGGACACTTCCTTTCAATTTGAATAGGAATATAATGAGTACCCCCATTGTACTAACGGGGAAGTTGATGTTCAATGGGGACTAATAAATTACATGAGGTCACACAAAAAAGTTGTCTTTTGATACCTAATCCTATATTGTGAGGAGAAATTGTTAGACCAATGGGATAGTGAATTAAACATTTCCATAGTCTTGCATTTTCGAGGGGAGGTAATTAATTTCTTTTCTTACTCATTCAGTATTGTATTTAGAAATTTCCCATTAATATTGTTGGTGGCTTTAATCTCAATAGTTTCTGGTCCATTTACAACTGAACTTGTGAAGTAGCAGCAGGAGTGTGTTTGGGTAATTCCTAATCAGTGGCTAATTTGGGAAATAGTATGATTAGCAGTGGAAGCATTCACTGGGTATCTGGAGAGGCACTTCATAAAGAGATGCATCAGAAAACACCTTGAAGCGCATGGGAGAAACGGCAGGTCTACCACAGACCAGGAAATCAAGAGCACGACACATCATGAAACGGAGGAAGCCCACGGGGTTAGCCATGAAGCAAGGCTCCCCATAAGGCAGCATGGGTCCACAGAAACAGAGTAGAGCATATAGGTGGACAACTACATCCCCAGGGCTCTGAGCTGCCTTACAGGGGAAGCACACAACATCAATGCTTGGAGAACAAATCTACAGGAGAGACCAATAAAGCCTGCATTCCTGCCAGCTGTACTTAGCATAAATGTGGTCCCAGTGATCCCAGGACCCCCACAAGCTAGGTAGCATAGCACGTCCAGAAGGAAGCTGAATGGGAAAGAGGGGTATGGGCTCCACAGGAGTGCAATAAGCATAAACAGGGCAGAAAGGAGACCACTACCCATAGGGGGAGTGCTCAAAGAGAAGTAGGTAAATGTGAGAAGCAGGTAGTATAGCGGAGAACATGGCACAGGGACAGCCAGACTTTTCATAGCACAAGATTACTTAGTAGAGAGGATATGGAGCGAGCGTATCTGATTTCTTGGACTGGAATCCAGAAGACAAGAGTTGTGAATAGTATGGAATATGATATTCCCAGGTGAGTGGTGGCCAGCAGAACTAGGAGCATAAACTTGAGTCATTGCAGGCTTCATTTGGAGGGAATGAAGGATTAGCCCATTGCCCGGTAGAGTCCAGACAACTGGGACTGAGAGAAAGAGACAGAATGAAAGACAGAGAACGACATATCATGTTTTCTTATTAGGAAATCAACACATGATTACTATAAATATAAATCTTTTTTTCTTTTTTTTTATTATTAGTTAAGGTATTACAAATGTGTCCTCATCCCCCCCAGTAACCCCCAACCTCCCCCCCCCCCCACACAAACTCATGCTCCCATCCCCCTGTTGTCCATGTCCATTGGTTTGGCTTATATACATGTATACAAGGTCTTCAGTTGATCTCTTCCCCTTACCCCCGCCCTCCCCTACTTTCCTTCTGGGGATTGATAGCCTGATCGCTGTTTCTCAGTCTTTGGGTCTGTCCCTTTTCACCAGTCTATGTTGTTCTCTATAATCCACAAATGAGTGAGATCATGTGGTATTTATCTTTCTCTGACTGGCTTATTTCACTTAGCATAATGCTCTCCAGTTCCATCCATGCTGTTGCAAAAGGCAAGAGTTCCTTTTTTTTTTTTTTTTTTTTTACCGCAGCATAGTATTCCATTGTGTATATGTACCACAGTTTTCTAATCCACTCATCTGCTGATGGGCACCTAGGCTGTTTCCAAATCTTAGCTATGGTGAATTGTGCTGCTATGAACATAGGGGTGCATATATCCTTTCTGATTGGCGTTTCTGGTTTCTTGGGATATATTTCTAGTAGTGGGATCACTGGGTCAAATGGGAGTTCCATTTTTAGTCTTCTGAGGTAGCTCCATACTGTTCTCCACAGTGGCTGCACCAGTCTGCATTCCCACCAGCAGTGCAGAAGGGTTCCTTTTTCTCCACATCCTCTCCAACACTTGTTGTTTGTTGATTTGTTGATGATAGCCACTCTGACAGGTGTGAGATGATAACGCATTGTCGTTTTGATTTGCATCTCTCGTATAATTAGTGACTTTGAGCAGGTTTTCATATGTCTTTTGGCCTTCTGTATGTCATCTTTTGAAAAGTGTCTATCTAGGTCCGTTGCCCATTTTTTTATTGGATTTTTTATCTTCCTTTTGTTAAGTTTCATGAGATCCCTGTAAATGTTGGAAATTAAACCCTTATCGGTGGTATCATTGGCAAATATGTTCTCCCATGTAGTGGGTCTTCTTGTTGTTTTGTTGATGATTTCCTTTGCTGTGCAAAAGCTTTTTATTTTGATGTAGTCCCATTTGTTTATTTTCTCTTAGTTTCCATTGCCCTAGGAGCATTATCAGGGAAGAAATTTCTTCGGCATATGTTTGCGATTTCGCTGCCTGTGGATTCCTCTAGTATTTTTATGGTTTCCCGTCTTACGTTTAAGTCTTTTACCCATTTTGAGTTTATTTTTGTGTATGGTGTGAGTTGGTGATCTAGTTTCATCCTTTTGCATGTATCTGTCCAATTTTCCCAACACCATTTATTGAAAAGACTGTCTTGACTCCACTGTATGCTCTTGCCTCCTTTGTCGAATATTAATTGGGCATAGTGGTTTGGGTCGATTTCTGGGGTCTCTATTCTATTCCATTGATCTATATGTCTGTTCTTGTGCCAGTACCAAGCTGTTTTAAGAACAGTGGCTTTGTAATACAGTTTGATATCTGGTATTGAGATCCCACCTACTTTGTTCTTTCTCAGGATTGCTGCAGCTATTTGGGGTCTTTTTTTATTCCAGATGAATTTTTGGAACGTTCGTTCTAGATTTGTGAAAAATGCCATTGGTAATTTAATGGGGATTGCATTGAATCTATAAATTGCTTTGGGTAGTATGGACATTTTGATGATGTTGATTCTACCAATCCATGAACACGGTATATTCTTCCATCTGTTTATGTCTTCCTCTATCTCTTTTTTCAGTGTCCTGTAGTTTTCAGCATATAAGTCTTTTACCTCCTTAGTTAAGTTTATTCCTAGGTATTTTAATTTTTTTGGTGCAATGATAAATGGGATTGCTTCTGTAGTTTCACTTTCTGTAAGTTCACTATTGGTGTAAAGAAATGCCATGGATTTCTTAGCATTAATTTTGTATCCTGCTACATTGCCGAATTCATTTATTAAGTCTAATAATTTTTTGATGGAGTCTTTAGGGTTCTGTATGTACAGTATCATGTCATCTGCAAATAAGGACAGTTTTACTTCTTCGTTTCCAATCTGGATGCCTTTTATTTCTTCTTCGTGTCTGATCGCAACGGCTAGTACTTCCAGTACTATGTTGAACATGAGTGGTGAGAGGGGGCATCCCTGTCTTGTTCCTGTTTTTAGGGGGAATGGTTTTAGTTTTTGCCCATTGATTACGATGTTGGCTGTGGGTATAAATCTTAGACATTGTAAAAATATTAAAAAAGTAACAATATAATTGTAATTATAATAAAAACTCCAATAAACTTGTCACCTTAAAAGAAAATAATTATTAGCATTTTGGTGTTTATTTTTTCAGATTTTTATTAAGTGTTTGCATGCATGCTTCTGTAGGGGCATATGCTAAATGTGTGTGTCTGTTTTATACTTGAAATGCTATTGGAGACATAGATGAATAATAAGCAGATAAATATAGAGATGTCAAATTCATTATTTCAGATTTTAGTAGGGATTTCATGTCTATGTTACTTAATATGCTCTGGATAACATTTCACAGATTTTATCCTAAACCACTTAAACATTTTGTGAGTGTGAATACACACACACACACACACACACACACACACACACACACACATTGGGTCACCTGGAAGGGCCTGGAATTAAGAACTAGAATGAGAGGAAGAGGCTGCTTCTTTTTAGGAAATTTGGCTGGAAGTTAGGGTAGGTTCTGGACAAAGACCTTCATCATATGCCTTTTACACAAGCATCCTTTTACCTTCCCCATTTCTTTTGTTTGTATATTCCTGCCTCTGGCCCTACCATCTCAGCCACTTGGACCTTTTTGAATCCTGAAGAAGTCTGAATGTTAAATCTGTCTATAAGTCACTTGTTCTTTTTTTTTTTGTAGGTTTTATCTGTTTATAAAGCAGTTTATGAACTGTTTTATAAACATGTCTTGTGTTCTCCATTCACCAAACCTATTTCCTCCCCATTGTGGACACAAAGCTAAGCATTTCTCAGCCTCTTTTGAGATGGGTATGATTAAATGCTAGCCATTACTTTCAATGTGAGTGGAAGTGACATGTGCCACTTCTCTGCCAGGCTCAAAAATCTTCCCATGTTCAATCTTCCACATTGACATCAAATGTGACTTGGGAAGCCATGAGTTGCACATGGTAAACCACAAGCAGCCTGGGTTCTTAAAAATTATGTAGAAACAGATCCTTCGTACCTGCCACCCTCCATCAACCCATATTTATACGAGGCAGTTTAATAAATAAAAAATAAAGTACTAATGTGTCAAGACTTTGTACATGCTTTTGTTGTCCTTAAGTAGCCTAGCCTTGTAACAACACGAAATAAATAGTTATTGAATAAACAGATTAAAAACTAAAGGAAATAAAACCTGGAAAGTAAGGAGCTGAGGTAAGATTGCTTTTTATTCTTTTAGAGAGAAAATACTGGATGTATAAATTTATCAAAGAAGCTGATATTTATTTACGTTAATACAATTATCAAAGGTCTTAATCAAGCTGAGATATATATATATATATATATATATATATATATATATATATATATATATATATATATATATTTAAATTTACTCTGGGTCAATACCTTCTCACCTTCTCAGGAAACTTACATTATTGTTCCTTTTCCCTATTAGATATTCAACCTCACTATCTCAGTCATTCTTAGCATTTATTATATTCCAGTCTTTTCCATATTAAAAATGACAATGACAAGTATAATCCTGCCAAAATACTATACTCCTCTTTTATCTCTTCCCTTTCATAAAATTTCTTAGAGAAGTTAACTGTAACTTATCTCCACTTACGCCTCTCTTATCTAGCTCTCCCAATGCCCCTATATAACCACAGCCTTGGTGGAACTGCCAAAAGAACTTTTACTATCATCATCAAGGTTTTTTGAAAAAAATATATTTTATTGATTTTTTACAGAGAGGAAGGGAGAGTGATAGAGAGTTAGAAACATCGATGAGAGAGGAACATCACTCAGCTGCCTCCTGCACACCCTGTACTGGGGATCTGCCCACAACCAAGGTACATGCCCTTGACTGGAATCGAACCTCTGACCCTTCAGTCCACAGGCCGATGCTCAATCCCCTGAGCCAAAACCAGTTAGGGCTCATCATCAAGGTTTTTAGTCCTTATCTCCTCTGACTTCTCAACAACATTCAACTCAGTTGACCACTTCCTTTCTTGATATGGGTATGATTCCCCGTTGGCTTCCATGGCATCACACTCTTGGTTTTCATCTTATCTCTCTTGATACTTCTCCATTTCCTTTGCACATATAGTGTTCTCTGCCTGATGAAACAACATGTTATAAGAGAGCCTACAATCAGACTTTTAATTGTTATGCAATCACATTTGGGTTGATGGCATCTAGGGTAGGTGCTTGTGGCAGACACTGACTACTTTCTATGACTTAAATTTTATCTCTAGACTAGACCATTCAGCTAGTCTAGTGCCCCTTTCCCTATTCAAATTTATTTCTACATTCAAAAGAATTATTGAGTTGCTATTATTTCATGAACACCACTAGACACTGAGTATATGTTGGCACCCTTGCAGTTATGGAATAGTTGAGTGGCAGAATATTTCACATGTGCAGGAGACAAATAATTTCCAGTGGGTAATATGAAAAAGAGAATTAATTAGACAAGATTTTCTGAGAAATTAGGCTGATACTTGACAAATGAAGAAGGTATCTAGAAATGTGATGTAGAGTGGGTGATGAGAATGTTGTAGGCAGAGTAAATGGTGTCTGGTGAGATGCTGAGACCAGATAAAACTGATTGTGTTTTAAGTTGCAATCTGCAGTTCATATTTCTAAGTTATTTTATAGTAAAAAAAATTTAATAAATAATTTGTATGTATTGGATACAAACCAAATTACTTAGTATAGTATGTGCAGTCTTTTAAATCTACCTTTCTGACTTTATCCCCTACCACTCCCTCTTTAAACTCTATGCCGCAGTCATAATGGTTAAGCTATTAGAGATGTGGTAGAGATGTAAAAAAGTGCAGAAATGCTCATCCTTCCACAAACACATGTACTTTTTCAAAATATTGAGACTTTTTTTACATTTCTCATCCCCCCACCCCCGTAGGTTTTTCTCTTTTTTACTCAATGCCTATGTTGCCTAGGGAAAAAACACACCATCCTAGGTTTTTTTCCAAGATGAAATGAAAAGCATCCTCTTCCTTGTAGCGGTTTGTCCAATCTTTCTAGGCAAGATCTGGCAACTACTAATTTGCAGTCTTTAGTAATTTCTTGCAAAGAACTTTATTATGATACTTATAAATCTGTATTCTAGTTGTGTATATACATGTCTTTATCCTGGCACAAAATTGTGAGTTTCTGGAGAAGACCACATTTTATATATTTCTCAGTTTTTAATCTTAGCACTGCTTCCAGTACAAAACAAATGGTGAACATAAAATTGTAATAGGAAGAAGCCTGATTGTCTTCCCACTGTAGTAGCATAAACTAGGAACTTTCAGTGCTCGCCAAGGGTAGCACGTTTCTGTGAGGCTATAGCAAGTGTCTTTTATGGTATCCAACCCTGTTGTATTTTATAGTTTCATCAGCCTTGGCCCTTTCACCCCAGCACTCTGAGCATGGCCTCCCTGATGGGCTTGGATTTCACACTGTAGATGACGGGGTTGAGCACAGGGGGTACCATCAGGTACACATAGGCAACCAGGGCATGTACAATGTGAGGCAGATGCCTTCCAAAACGATGGATCATGGACATGGTGATGCCTGGGATGAAGAAGACAAAGACAGCAAGGATGTGCGAGACACAGGTGTTGAGGGCCCGGATGCGCTCCCGAGGAGAGGCCAGCCCAAGGACTGTGCACAGGATGAGAGAGTAGGACAGGATGATGAGCAGGGAGTCTATGCCCCCAGTGGACACAACCACATAAAGTCCATAGCAGATGTTGATGGTGATATCAGCACAGGCTCTTCTCATTATATCAGGATGAAAACAGAATGAGTGGGATAAGAGGATCTTGTTAGGGCAGAAGTTCAAACGTTTAAGCAGGAATGGCAATGGGAAGAGAGATAGCGTAGCACGGGCCACAACGGCCAGTCCAATTCTGATGATGACATTATTTGTGAGGACAGCTGCATAGCGCAGGGGGTTGGAGATGGCCACAAAGCGGTCAAATGACATGGCCAGGAGCACCGAGGACTCCACCACAGAGAAGGAGTGGAGGAAGAACATCTGCGCCAGGCAGGCATTGAAGGCGATGAGCCGATGGTCAAACCAGAGCACGGCCAGGGTGGTGGGCATTGTGGACAAGGTGAGACCCACATCAGTGAGGGCCAGCATGGACAGGAAGTAGTACATGGGCTGGTGCAGGCTGGGAGTCCTCCTCACAGCCAGGAGGATGAGGCAGTTTCCAGTGAGGGCCGCAGCGTACATGCAGGAGAAGGGAATGGAGATCCAGCCATGAGCGGCCTCCAGCCCTGGGATGCCAATCAGCAGGAAGGAAGCTGGCTGGAAGAAGGAGATGTTGACATAGGATTGGGAAGAGAGCATCGTTGGAAGGCAGAAGAGGTCTCCAGAAAGATGTGACCTCTTCAATCTGGGCAGAGAAAAGACATCAACAGGGCACCTGTCAGGCAAACATTTGTTTATGCTGTATAGGTTTTCAAATGAATTATTTCCCATTTCTCAGTTCTTATTTTGTGTTATGAGTAGTTCTAAGAATATTCATACTTAGCGAGTATGTCCTCAAAACAAATACAGAATGTAGGGGATCGTTTAACTTCTTCATGATTACCAGAAAATAAGTGACTGAAATGGATTTTGAATTTAGTTGTTTCTAAATATAAGTTCTATGCTTTTTTCACCTTACCATGCAGAGTCTTCATTAAATAAAGTGATGTTTATTAATATACTTTAATATATATATATAGTACTCTCTAAATCATTGGTTCTCAACCTTCCTAATACAGTTCTTCATGTTGTGGTGACCCCCAACCATAAAATTATTTTCATTGCTATTTCATAACTGTAATTTTGCTACTGTTATGAATCATAATGTAAATATCTGATATGCAGGATATATTTTCATTGTTACAAATTGAACATAATTAAGGCATAGTGATTAATCACAAAAACAATATGTAATTATATATGTTTTTTCCGATGGTCTTAGGCAACCCCTGTGAAAGGGTCGTTCAACCCCCAAAGGGGTCGCGACTCACAGGTTGAGAACCGCTGCTCTAAATGATCATCAACACCATCATCATCATCGTCGTCATAGTCTTTGTCTTGGTCGTTACTGTTATTTTATTAATGCTGCATTTTGCAGTATTTCTAAGTGCTTTCACATAGTTTTCTCATAACAATGTTGTCTGTCAATTACCTTGCTGATAGAGAAGGGAAATATTTTAGCTAATCTGAAAGGAGAGAAATTATGTAGCCCACCATAGGGTGAGAGCTTTCCCTTGGACCAGTTTATTAGAACTTCAGATCTTTTTGTGTTTGAGGGGATGAGTACAAACCCTGGACATTCTCTTTTAGTCAAGTCCCAGTAATGATAAAGTCCCAGGATGAAAATGAGAATAAGTACTAGGTAAGTTTTGGTAGATGAAGAGACAGTTCATTTTCACCAGGTCACTGAGGACACTTAAATATATGGGTTCAGCCCTCATTGGGTAGCTCAGTTGGTTAGAGCATCATCCCAATATGCCAAGGCTTGGTCACCTGTCAGGGCACATAGAAGAAACAATCCATGAGTGCATAAAAAAGTGAAACAACAAATCAGTGTTTCCCTCTCTCACTTTCTCTCCCTCTCTCAAGTCAATAATAAAAATTTAAAAATATAGATTCTAAATATGCCTTGCCCAGAGAATATCAGGCAGAGTCACTGATGCCAGTGTAACCCAGGCTACACAGTGCTTTTTGAGGAATCAACTCATCATTCCATTTATTTAGCATTCCCCACAACCTTTACAATACCAGCCAAATGCTTTGTTCAGCCCCTTCCCACACCCATCTTGAGGCCTTGACTTGCCCTTGAATGTGCATCCCTGTAAATACTCAGTACTGACATCTGCTCTAGCTGGAGGGCCACAGCTGCAGGGCCAAGGACCAAACGTTAGCATTTCTATAGATACCAACTGAAAACATGAATCAAAGACATAAATGTAGGCACCTATAGTGTTCAGTGGGGTCTGTTCTAATTTTAGTGTTTGTTGCTGAGCAAACAGTAAACATTTATGGAGTTATAAGTCATTACATATCTCTTATGTTCCAGATATTAGATTTCTTATTTTTTTTTGTTTGAAAATTCAAAATTTAAATTCAGGTCTATTTGGCTTAAACACTTTGAAGTCTTACACTGCCTGTATTGGCCATGACAGTACTAGATACTGGAGATCTGTAAAGTGGGAGCTGGCTGGACCAGATGATCTGAATGAGCTTGTTCTCTTCTCATGTTCCATGGTGACATGATTTGGGGCCCTTCAAATAAAACCCCTTCCTATTTTTCAAAAAATCTTCGGTTTGCCCCTCTGCCATAGTGAGCCTTTGAGTTCTTCCTGCAGAGCCAAGCATTGTGATAATTATCTCCTCATTTTTACTATTTATTTTACTAATTCAAATCACATTTCTTCAGAAACCTCATTCAATCTCATTTTTTATTCATTTTGATGATTTCAAAATTTCTGTTCTCTTTTTTTTCAGTTACTATGAATGAAAGAGCAAGGAAACGAAGAACTGAATGAAAACTCGTTACTCTTTAATCTAGTTCCCTTTCATCCCAACCCTTAATACAGCATCTCTTAGATGAATATGTTTATTCACGATTAGTTTGTATATATAGTTTGTATATAATAAAGACCAGTGGCTCCTTCAGATTAAAACAATTTATATTATTTTTTTTAAAAAATATATGTTATTGATTTTTTACAGAGAGGAAGGGAGAGGAAAGGAGAGAGTTAGAAACATCGAACCGCTGCCTCCTGCACACCCCCTACTGGGGAAGTGCCTGCAACCAAGGTACATGCCCTTGACCTGAATCGAACCTGGGACCTTTCAATCCGCAGGCCGATGCTCTATCCACTGAGCCAAACAGATTAGGGCTATTTTTATCCAATTTTACTTGGGTTTCCATAGGACCAATCAGGAAATACTCCCTGTTATTGGCAGTTTAAAGTAGGTGAATTCTGCCCCCTCTGCATAACTTGTAGAAATATGAGGATTGATTTTTACCTGGGATGAATATCACAATTGTTTTTCTTTTATTCTGTATTGATTTGTCTATTATTGAGTAATTCACAAATCCTCAATCCCTTAGGTTAGAACTTGTCTAGTTGGTCTGTAGGTCCAATGAACCGTTGGATATTTGTGGGATCTATTGCTCTTGGCTGTGTTGGGAGGATCCAAATGCTAAATTAAGTTGAATATTAAAAGAACCTTAGAGCTCACAAGAGTAAAATTATAAACTACACTTTAAGACAAGTTGCCCCAAATGAGGGACAACCCTTATACAATCAAGCTTATTTTTCCCTGGTATCCAGATGATGGCTCTTTCCTTTTTATGTTTTGTGACTATTACAGTGTGATGAGGGGTGGCATTGTTAAGGGATTATGTATGGTGAAAGGACAGGGTTTTTTTGTTGTTGTTGTTTTGGTGTCTGTTTTTACTAAAATGCCCATTTTGGTAGCACAGTTGGATTGCCATGTTTTCTGATTCCTGTGAAATCCCAAAGCAATCACTTAAACCTGGAAATCAGATTAGGTTCGGTCTTATATTATTATCTCCAGGACAATAAAAGCTCAAAGATATTTAAAAATTATAGCTTTCCCTCCAGGATAAAATCATTTCTCTTCTACCACTCTAAGATTCTGTTACCTTGTGACTGGGTCTCTGGGAAAGTCAAGTTGCCTAGAAACAAAAGCTTGAATCCACCATGCTCTCTTTACCACAAACCAAATACTTTTCTTTCTTTTTTCCACACAAAAAGGAAATGGTAAATGTGTGATACGACAGAGGTGTAATCTGATGCTATGGTGGTAATTGTTTTTAACATACATATAAGCCAAATGCTTTTCTAAAAGGCTCTTCTTAATTGGAAGAATTGAAGGACAATCTCATAGTGAGAGTTGAGACACCAAGCATTCAGGCCACCGGCAGGATGTTATGTTGGATGGATCTTAAAATACCCTCATACTGTGGCCCAATTAGAGAAACAAAGGGGTAGTAATTTGCTTGGACACAGAGTCTGGGTTTCTGATAATTATCTGACTTGAGCAATCTCTGTGCTTCAGGAGAGTAGCCTTCTTCACTTCCTATCCCTTTTTGGGGCCATAGACCTGACATCCACGGCCCTAAGTACACCTCCTTATTTTCCTTCCAGTTTCTGCCATCTGCTCATCCCCCATCCCATCCTGCACCTGGCAGCAGCTGACAGAGAGGGGATGTCAGACTCACTAACCTGGACCCCACTCTTCTAAATAATATAGATGGGATTGTGCCTGGGCCTCAAGTTACTCACCCTGCTCGTTGTTGCAGCCCTCTCTGCCTGTCCACATTCTGAAGGAGCCCAAGATAACTCTGCAACTAAGATGTTACCTTTATAGCACTGGCTGGATGCCTTAGTGAGTTGCTGCTCCCCAGGGATGTCTGAGCTACAGGTCACAAAGGAGGCTCTGTGCTTATGTTTTTCTGAGCAATGGGAATGTGTGGGCTATGTGTGTTGCCAAGGAGAGTTATAAGGAAATCAGAGATATAATTTAAAAAATCTACATTTTTTAATTACTTGTGACAATGATAATTTTAGCATCCATTCTCTTCTTTTTAGACTCTTACAAGAACTTCCAAAACATTTTCTTTGCACTCTTTTTCTCCTGCACTTTCACCTTTTCAAAATAATAAACAAAGTTAAGGTGGTGCAACATTTTACAATTTGATAGCCTTTCCATAGCTGACTTTTATTATTATTATTTATATATATTTTTTGTTGATTTCAGAGCAGGAGAGAGAGAGAGAGAGAGAGAGAGAGAGAGAGAGAGAGAGAGAGAGAAATCAATGATGAGTGAGGATCATTGATTGGCTGCCTCCTGCACAACCCCAACTGGGGATTCAACCATGACTTTCTGGTTCATAGGTTGCCATGCAACCACTGAGCCATACCGTGCGGACCATGGCTGACTTTTAAACAAAGAACAAAGGACAAATATTTCAATGAGTTCTGAAAGATCCAAGAAATCTCACCCTTCCCATCTTCCTTAGCTCATTTCCTGTTCTTCCTCCAAGACTAACACAAATTCTGAGCCACATAAGCCTACTCACCTTTATGCAAGTAAACCAAATAATAGCATACTTCTTCTTGGTGTTTTTCTTTTAAATTGTTTCCCTTTATTAGGTATGGCTTCCCCTTGCCCATCATTTCTGCATGACTTACTCCTCCTTACCTTTCACCTCCTTCTTACCTGATTCCTTTCTGTTTTCCTCTAAGCAAAGCAGTAAACCCTCTTTGAGGTTCCTCCAGCACTTAGTGTGTACCTATCGGGCCCTATTACATGTGGTTTTAGTTGTGTATTTACAAACCTCTATCCTCAAAAGAAGAAGAGAGATCATGCACATTTCATTTTAATATATCTAATAATGAGCATAGATTCTTACACAAGTAAACACTGAATAAAATAGCGGAAATTAATGAGTGCAGAAAAGAATCAAGACTGTTCTTCACCCGTCAGTCTAAAGGTTTCCATTTGCCTGCCATACTCCTGATTATGTATCTGGGTCAAGGCTCAAAACAAGGACTTTCTGGACGTAAGATATGACTGATTGGCCATGTTTTCCTCAGGCTCCATGGCTAATTCCTGGTTTCATCAGCCTTGACACTTCTCCCTCAGCACTCTGAGCATGGCCTCCCTGATGGGCTTGGATTTGACACTGTAGATGATGGGGTTAAGTACAGGGGGCACGACCAGGTACACATAGGCAACCAGGGCATGTACAATTTGAGGCAGGTGCCTTCCAAAACGATGGATCATGGACATGGTGATGACTGGGATGAAGAAGACAAAGACAGCAAGGATGTGTGAGACACAGGTGTTGAGGGCCCGGATGCGCTCCCGGGGAGAGGCCAGCCCAAGGACTGTGCGCAAGATGAGAGAGTAGGATAGGATGATGAGCAGGGAGTCTATGCCCCCAGTGGACACAACCACATAAAATCCATAGCAGATGTTGATGGTGATATCAGCACAGGCTCTTCTCATTACATCAGGATGAAAACAGAATGAGTGGGATAAGAGGATCTTGTTAGGGCAGAAGTTCAAACGTTTAAGCAGGAATGGCACTGGGAAGAGAGATAGCATAGCACGGGCCACAACGGCCAGTCCAATTCTGATGATGACGTTGTTTGTGAGGACAGCTGCATAGCGCAGGGGGTTGGAGATGGCCACAAAGCGGTCAAATGACATGGCCAGGAGCACCGAGGACTCCACCACAGAGAAGGAGTGGAGGAAGAACATCTGCGCCAGGCAGGCATTGAAGGCGATGAGACGATGGTCAAACCAGAGCACGGCCAGGGTGGTGGGCATTGTGGACAAGGTGAGACCCACATCAGTGAGGGCCAGCATGGACAGGAAGTAGTACATGGGCTGGTGCAGGCTGGGAGTCCTCCTCACAGCCAGGAGGATGAGGCAGTTTCCAGTGAGGGCCACAGTGTACATGCAGGAGAAGGGAATGGAGATCCAGCCATGAGCCGCCTCCAGCCCTGGGATGCCAATCAGCAGGAAGGAAGCTGGCTGGAAGAAGGAGATGTTGACATAGGATTGGGAAGAGAGCATCGTTGGAAGGCAGAAGAGGTCTCCAGAAAGCTGTGACCTCCTCAATCTGGGCAGAGAAACGACACTGACAGTGCACCTGTCAGGAAAACATTTGTTTATACTGTATAGGCTTTTAAATGAATTATTTACTATTTCTCAGTTCTTACTTTGCATTATGAGTAAGATACATTAGCGAATATGTCTTCAAAACAAATACAGAATGTAGGGTATAGTTTAACTTCTTCATGATTACCAGAAAATGAATGACTGAAATGGATTTAGAATTTAGTTGTTTCTAAGTGTAAGTTTTATACTTTACCATGCAGAGTCTTCATTAAATAAAGTGATATTTATTAATATACTTTAATATATATAGTACTTTCTAAATGATCATCAACACCATCATCATCATCATCATCATCATCGTCGTCGTCATAGTCTTTGTCTTGGTCATTACTTTTATTTTATTCATGCTGCATTGTGCAGTATTTCTAAGTGCTTTCACATAGTTTTTCATTGTTGTCTTACAATGAAAGAGAAGGGAAATATTTTAGCTAATGTGAAAGGAGAGAAATTATGTACCCCACGATAGGGTGATAGCTTTCCCTTGGACCAGTTTATTAGAACTTCAGATCTTTTTGTGTTTGAGGGGATGAGTACAAACCCTGGACATTCTCTTTTAATCAAGTCCCAGTAATGATAAAGTCCCAGGATGAAAATGAGAATAAGTACTAGGTAAGTTTTGGTAAAGGAAGAGACAGCTGATTTTCACTAGGTCACTGAGGACACTTAAATATATGGGTTCAGCCCTCGTTGGGTAGCTCAGTTGGTTAGAGCATCATTCTGATACACCAAGGTTTGATTCCCTGTAAGGACTCATAGAAGTAGCAACCAATTAGTGCATAAATATGTGAAACAACAGATCACTGTCCTCCCTACCCCCGCCCTCGTAGTGGCTCTCTCTTTCTCAAATCAATAAATACAAATTTAAAAAATATGCTGTCTAAATATGCCTTGCCCAGAGAATATCAGGCAGAGTCACTGGATGCCAGTGTAACCCAGGCTACACATTACTTTTTTAGGAATCACCCCTCACTCCATTTATATAGCATTCCCCACAACCTTTACAATACCAGCCAAATGCTTTGTTCAGCCCCTTCCCACACTCAGTTGAGGCCTTGATTTGCCCTTGAATGTGCATCCCTGTAAATACTCAGCACTGACATCTGCTCTAGCTGGAGGTCCACAGCTGCAGGGCCAAGGACCCAAAATTAGAATTTCTACAGACACCAACTGAAAACATGAATCAAAGACAAATGCAGGCACCTATAGTGTTCAGTGGGGTCTGTTCTAATTTTAGTGTTTGATGCTGGGCAAATACATTTATTAATTTATCAATCATTGAATATATCTTATATTCCAGATATTAGATTTCTAATTTTTGGTTGTTTGTTTGAAAATTCAGAATCAGAATTAAGGTCTATTTGGCTTAATCACTTTGAAGTCTTACACTGCCTGTATTGGCCATGACAGTACTAGATGCTGGAGATCTGTAAAGTGGGAGCTGGCTGGACCAGATGATCTGAATGAGCTTGTCCTCTTCTCATGTTCCATGGTGACATGATTTGGGGCCCTTCAAATAAAACCCCTTCCTTTTTCTCTAAAAATCTCCTGTTTACCCCTCCGTCATAGTGAGCTTTTGAGTTCTTCCTACAGAGCCAGTCATCGTGCTATTCATCTTCTCATTTTTACTATTTATTTGTACTAATCCAAATCACATTTCTTCAGAAACCTCATTAAATCTCATTTTTTCCATTTTGATGATTTCATAATTTCTGTCCTCTTTTTTTTTCAGTTACTATCAATGAATGAACAAGAAAATGAAGAGCTGAATGAAAACTCCCTACTCTTTAATCTAGCTCCCTTCCATCCCAACCCGTAGTACAGCATCTCTTAGATGCATATGTGTGTTCATAATTTATACTATGTTGTTTGTATATAGTAAAGACCACTGACTCCTTCAGATTAATACAAGTGATATTTATTTTTAACCAATCTTATTTGGGTTTTCATAAGACCAATTATGAAATACTCCCTGTTATTGGTAGTTTAAATCAGAATAGCAGGTGAATTCTGCCCCCTCTATATAACTTACAGAAATATGAGGATTGATTTTTACCTGGGATGAGTATCACAATTGTTTTTCTTTTATTCTGTATTGATTTATCTATTATTGAGTAATTCACAAATCCTCAATCCCTTAGGTTAGAACTTATCTATAGGTCCAATGAACCGTTGGATATTTGTGGGATCTATTGCTCTTGGCTGTGTTGGAAGGATCCAAATGCTAAATTAAGCTGAATATTACAAGAACCTTAGAGCTCACAAGAGTAAAATTATAAACTACAATTTAAGACAAGTTGCCCCAAATGAGGGACAACCCTTATACAATCAAGCTTATTTTTCCCTGGTATCCAGATGATGGCTCTTTCCTTTTTATGTTTTGTGACTATTACAGTGTTATGAGGTGCCTGGCATTGGGAAGGGTTTCTTTGTGATAAAAAGACAGGTTTTTTTTGGTGTGTGGGTTTACTAAAATGCCCATTTTGGTAGCACAGTTGGATTGCCATGTTTTCTGATTCCTGTGAAATCCCAAAGGATTCACTTAAACCTGAAAATCAGATTAGGTTTGGCCTTATATTATTATGTCCAGGACAATAAAAGGTCAAAGATATTTAAAAATTGTAGGTTTCCTCCAGGAATGAAATCATTTCCATTTTCCTACTCTATGATTCTGTTACCTTGTGAGTGGGTGTGTCTGGGAAAGTTAAGATACCTAGAAACAGTCATGCTCTCTTTACTCCAAGCCAATTACTTTTCTTTTTTCACAAATCAGAAATAGTAAATATGTAATATGATGGAGGTACTATCTAATGCTATATTGTGGCAGTTATTTTTAAAATACATATAAGCCAAATGCTTTTCTAAAAGGCTCTTCTTAATTGGAAGAATTAAAGAACAATCTCATAGTGAGAGTTGAGAAACCAAGCATTCAGGCCACCGGCAGGATGTTATGTTGGATGGATCTTAAAATACCCTCATACTGTGGCCCCAATTAGAGAAACAAAGGGGTAGTAATTTGCTTGGACACAGAGTCTGTGTTTCTGATAATTATCTGACTGGAGAAATCTCTGTGCTTCAGGAGAGTAGCCTTCTTCACTTCCTATCCCTTTTCGGGGCCATAGACCTGACATCTATGGCCCTAAATAGACCTCCTTACCTTTCTTCCAGCTTCTGCCATCTGCTCATCCACCACCACATTGGCTCCTGCACCTGGCAGCAGCTGGGAGAAGCTGACAGAGAGGGGATGTCAGACTCACTAACCAGGCCCCCTTCTTCTAAATAATATAGATGGGATTGTGCCTGGGCCTCAAGTTACTCACCCTGCTTGTTGTCGTAGGCCTCTCTGCCTGTCCACATTCTGAAGGAGCCCAAGAAAACTCTGCAACTAAGATGTTACCTTTATAGCACTGGCTGGATGCCTTAGTGAGTTGCTGCTCCCCAGGGATGTCTGAGCTACAGGTCACAAAGGAGGCTCTGTGCTTATGTTTTTCTGAGCAATGGGAATGTGTGGGCTATGTGTGTTGCCAAGGAGAGTTATAAGGAAATACAGATATAATTTAAAAAAATGTACATTTTTTCCATTACTAGTGACACTCATAATTTTAGCTTCCATTGTCTTTTTTTTCTCTACTCTTACAAAACAACTCCCAAAATGTTTTCCTTGCATTCTTTTTCTCTTCCACTTTTACCTTTTTCAATGCAATATACACAGTTAAACTGGTGCAACATTTTACAATGTGATAGCATTTCCATGCCTGGCTTCTATATATATTTTAAATCCTTACACAAGAATATTTTTCTATTGATTTTTAGAGTGTGGATGAGAGAGGGAAAGATAAAAACACATTGATTGGTTGCCTCTTGAATGTGGCCTGACCAGGGCTGGGGCAGGGGAGGAGCCTGCAACTGAGGTAGGTGCCCTTGTTGGAATTGAACCTGTGTCCCTTAGATTCACAGGCTGATGGTCTATCCATTGAGTCAAACCTGCTAGGGCGCCATGCCTGACTTATAAACAAAGAACAAAGGACAAATGTTTCAATCAGGTCTGAAAGACCCAAGAAGTCTCACCACTGCCCATCATCCTTAGCTCATCTTCTGTTCTTCCTCCAAGACTCACACAAATTTTGAGCCATATATGTCTATTCACCTTTATGCAAGCAAACCAAATAGTTCCACACCTCAGTTTCCCCCCCTTTACTAGGTGTGCCTTCCTTTTACCCACCTTTTCTGCCTGACTAACTGCTCCTCACCTTTCAGCCTCCTTCTTACCTGTTTCCTTTCTGATTTAGTCTCAACAAGGCAGTTAACCCTCTTTGAGAGTCCTCCAGCACTTAGTGTGTACCTATTGCTGCCTCATTCCACTTGGTTTTAGTTGTGTATTTACAAGCCTCTGTCCTCCAAAGAAGGGGAGAGATCGTGCACAGTTCATTTTAATATATCTAGTAATGAGCACAGATTCTTACACAAGTAAACACTGAATAAAATAGCTGAAATTAATGCGTGAAGAAAAGAATCAAGACTGTTCTTCACCCATCAGTCTAAGGGTGTCCATTTGCCTGCCATACTCCTGATTATGTATCTAGGTCAAGGCTCTAAACAAGGGTTTTCTGGACGTAAGATATGACTGTTTGGCTATGTTTTCCTCAGACTCTATGGCTAATTCCTGGTTTCATCAGCCTTGCCCCTTCTCCCTCAGCACTCTGAGCATGGCCTCCCTGATGGGCTTGGATTTGACACTGTAGATGATGGGGTTAAGTACAGGGGGCACGACCAGGTACACATAGGCAATAAGAGCATGCACAATTTGAGGCAGGTGCCTTCCAAAGCGGTGGATCATGGATACACCTATGACTGGGATGTAGAAAACCAGAACAGCTAAGATATGAGAAACACAAGTGTTGAGGGCCCGAATGCGTTCTTTGGGAGCAGCCAGACCAATCACTGTATGAAGAATCAGGGTATAAGATAGCACAATAAGCAGGGAGTCTACACCCACCGTGGACAGAACTACATACAGTCCATAAAGGATGTTCACAGTAATGTCATCACAGGCCTTTTTCATGACATCTGCATGGAAACAGAATGAATGGGACAGGAGCATCTTGCCAGGGCAAAAGTTCAGTCGCTTCAGTAAGAAGGGTACTGGGAATAGGGACACAGTGGCTCTAGCCACAATGGCCAGTCCAATTCTGATGATGACGTTGTTTGTGAGGACAGCTGCATAGCGCAGGGGGTTGGAGATGGCCACAAAGCGGTCAAATGACATGGCCAGGAGCACCGAGGACTCCACCACAGAGAAGGAGTGGAGGAAGAACATCTGCGCCAGGCAGGCATTGAAGGCGATGAGCCGATGGTCAAACCAGAGCACGGCCAGGGTGGTGGGCATTGTGGACAAGGTGAGACCCACATCAGTGAGGGCCAGCATGGACAGGAAGTAGTACATGGGCTGGTGCAGGCTGGGAGTCCTCCTCACAGCCAGGAGGATGAGGCAGTTTCCAGTGAGGGCCACAGTGTACATGCAGGAGAAGGGAATGGAGATCCAGCCATGAGCGGCCTCCAGCCCTGGGATGCCAATCATCAGGAAGGAAGCTGGCTGGAAGAAGGAGATGTTGACATAGGATTGGGAAGAGAGCATCGTTGGAAGGCAGAAGAGGTCTCCAGAAAGATGGGACCTCTTCAATCTGGGCACAGAAAAGACATGTACAGGGCACCTGTCATTAGGAAAACATTTAGTTATGCTGTATAGGCTTTTAAATGAATTTTTTCCCATTTCTCACTTCTTACTTTGTATTATGAATAGTTATAAAAATATGCATACATTAGTGAATATGTCCTCAAAACAAATACAAAATGTGGGGGGTAGTTTAACTTCTTCATGATTACCAGAAAATAAGTGACTGAAATGGATTTAGAATTCAGTTGTTTCTAAATGTAATTTCTATGCTATTTTCACCTTACCATGCAGAGTCTTCACTAAATAAAGTGATGTTTATTAATATACTTTAATATATATATATATATATATATATATATATATATAGTACTCTCTCAATAATCATTAACACCATCATCATTATCATCATCATCATCATCATCGTCATCATCGTCATAGTCTTTGTCTTGGTCGTTACTGTTATTTTATTAAGGCTGCATTGTGCAGTATTTCTAAGTGCTTTCACATAGTTTCCTCACTGTTGTCTTACAATAACCTTGCTGATAGAGAAGGGAAATATTTTAGCTAATGTGAAAGGAGAGAAATTATGTAGCCCACCATAGGGTGAGAGCTTTCCCTTGGACCAGTTTATTAGAACTTCAGATCTTTTTGTGTTTGAGGGGTCTGAGTACAAATCCTAGGACATTCTCTTTTAGTCAAGTCCCAGTAATGATGAAGTCCCAGGATGAAAATGAGAATAAGTACTAGGTAAGTTTGGGTAAGTGAGGAGACAGTTGATTTTCCCCCAGGTCACTGAGGACACTTAAATATATGGGTTCAGCCCTAGCTGGGTAGCTTAGTTGGTTAGAGCATCATTCTGATACACCAAGGTTTGATTCCCTGTAAGGACTCATAGAAGCAGCAACCAATTAGTGCATAAATACGTGAAACAGCAAATCACTGTCCCCCCATCCCCTTCTCATAGTGACTCTCTCTTTCTCAAATCAATAAATACAAACTTGCTGGAACCAGTTTGGCTCAGTGGATAGAGCGTTGGCCTGCGGAGTGAAGGGTCCCAGTTTTGATTCCGGTCAAGGGCATGTGCCTAGGTTGCGGACACATCCCCAGTGGGGGATGTGCAGGAGGCAGCTGATCGATGTTTCTCTCTCATCGATGTTTCTAACTCTCTATCTCTCTCCCTTCCTCTCTGTAAAAAATCAATAAAATATATTTAAAAAATAAATACAAACTGAAAAAATATGCTGTCTAAATATGCCTTGCCCAGAGCATATCAGCCAGAGTCACTGGATGCCAGTGTAACCCAGGCTACACAGTGCTTTTTGAGGAATCAACCCCTCATTCCAGTTATGTAGCATTCCCCACAACATTTACAATACCAGCGAAATGCTTTGTTCAGCCCCTTCCCACACCCATCTTGAGGCCTTGACTTGCCCTTGAATGTGCATCCCTGTAAATACTCAGCACTGACATCTGCTCTAGCTGGAGGTCCACAGCTGCAGGGCCAAGAACCAAATGTTAGAATTTCTACAGACACCAACTGAAACACATGAATCAAAGACATAAATGTAGGCACCTATAGTGTTCAGTGGGGTCTGTTCTAATTTTAGTGTTTGATGCTGGGCAAATACATGTATTAATTTATCAATCATTGAATATCTCTCATGTTCCAGATATTAGATTTCTAATTTTTGGTTATTGTTTGAAAATTCAAAATCAGAATTAAGGTCTATTTGGCTTAAATACTCTGAAGTCTTACACTGCCTGTATTGGCCATGACAGTGCTAGATGCTGGAGATCTGTAAAGTGGGAGCTGGTTGGACCAGATGATCTGAATGAGCTTGTTCTCATCTCTTGTTCCATGGTGACATGATTTGGGGCCCTTCAAATAAAACCCCTTCCTTTTTCTCTAAAAATCTCCTGTTTACCCCTCCGTCATAGTGAGCTTTTGAGTTCTTCCTACAGAGCCAGTCATTGCGCTATTCATCTTCTCATTTTTACTATTTATTTTTACTAATCCAAGTCACATTTCTTCAGAAACGTCATTAAATCTCATTTTTTTTCCATTTTGATGATTTCATAATTACTTTTCTTTTTTTTTTCAGTTACTATGAATGAGTGAAAAAGACAATGAAGAGCCGAATGAAAACTCCCTACTCTTTAATCTAGTTCCCTTCCATCCCAACTCATAGTACAGCATCTCTTAGATGCATATGTTTGTTCTTAATTTATATTATGTTGTTTGTATATAGTAAAAACCAGTGGCTCCTTCAGATTAATACAATAGATATTATTTTTATCCAACCTTATTTGCATTTTCATAGGATAAATCCAAGAAATGCTCCCTGATATTCATAGTTTGAATCAGAATAGCAGGTGAATTTTGCCCTCTCTATATAACTTGCAGAAATATGAGGATTAATTTTTACCTGGATAAATATCACAATTCTTTTACTTTTATCCTGTATTGATTTATCTATTTTTGAGTAATTCAGAAATCCTCAATCCCTTAGGTTAGAACTTTTCTAGTTGGTCTGTAGGTCTGATGAACTGTTAGATAGTTGTGTGATCTATTGCTCTTGGTTGTGTTGGAAGGATCCACATGTTAAGTTAAGCTGAATATTACAAGAACCTTAAAGCTCACAAGGTTGAAATTATAGAGCACCATTTAAGACATGTTGCCAAAAATTAGAGACAACTCTTATACAATCAAGCTAATTTTTCCCTTGTATCCAGATGGTGGCTCTTTTTATGTTTTGTGACTATTACAGTGTTATGAGGGGTGGCATTGGGAAGGGATTCTTTGTGATAAAAAGACAGGTTTTTTTTGGTGTGTGTTTCTACTAAAATGCCCATTTTGGTAGCATAAATAATTGCCATGTTTTCTGATTCCTATGAATTCCCAAAGCAGTCACTTAAACTTGGAAATCAGGTTAGGTTTGGCCTTATATTATTATCTCTAGGACACCAAAAGGTCAAAGATATTTAAAAAATGTAGGTCTCCCCAAGGAATGAAATCATTTCTATTGTATTACTCTAAGACTCTGTTACCTTATGACCAGGTGTGTCTGGGAATGTCAAGTTGCCTAGAAACAGTCATGCTCTCTTTACCCCAAGCCAAGTACTTTTCTTTTTTCACAAATCAGAAATGGTAAATATGTAATATGATGGAGGCAGTATCTAATGCTCTATGGTGGTAATTATTTTTAATATACATACAAGCCAAATGCTTTTCTAAGAGGCTCTTTGTAATTGGAAGAATTGAAGGACAATCTCATAGTGAAGGTTGAGACACCAAGCATTCAGGTCACTGGCTGATGCTATATTGGATGGGATCTTAAGATACCCTCATACTGTGGCCTCAATTAGAGAAACAAAAGGGTCGTAATTTACTCGGACACAGAGTCTGTGTTTCTGATAATTATCTGACTGGAGCAATCTCAGTGCTTCAGGAGAGTAGCCTTCTTCACTTCCTATCCCTTTTTGGGGCCATAGACCTGACATGCATGGAGGTCTATGGCCCTAAATAGACCTCCTTACCTTTCTTCCAGCTTCTGCCATCTGCTCATCCACCATCACATTGGCTCCTGCACCGGGCAGCAGCTGGGAGCAGCTGACAGAGAGGGGATGTCAGACTCACTAACCAGGCCCCCTTCTTCTAAATAATATAGATGGGACTGTGCCTGAGCCTCAAGTTACTCACCCTGCTTGTTGTCGTAGGCCTCTCTGCCTGTCCACATTCTGAAGGAGCCCAAGAAAACTCTGCAACTAAGATGTTACCTTTATAGCACTGGCTGGATGCCTTAGTGAGTTGCTGCTCCCCAGGGATGTCTGAGCTACAGGTCACAAAGGAGGCTCTGTGCTTATGTTTTTCTGAGCAATGGGAATGTGTGGGCTATGTGTGTTGCCAAGGAGAGTTATAAGGAAATGCAGAGATATAATTAAAAAAATCTACATTTTTTCCATTACTGGTGACACTCATAATTTTAGCTTCCATTCTTTTCTTTCTAGACTCTTACAACAACTTCCAAAATGTTTTCTTTGCACTCTTTTTCTCCTTCACTTTCATCTTTTCAATCCAATATACACAATTAAACGGGTGCAGCATTTTACAATGTAATAGCATTTTTATGCCTGACTTTTATAAATTTTTAAATCCTTACACAAGAATATTTTTCCATTGATTTTTAGAGAGTGTGGACGAGAAAGGGAAAGATATAGAGAAGCACATTGATTGGTTGCCTCCTGCATGTGGCCTGACCAGGGCCGGGGCACGCGAGGGGCTTGCAACTGAGGTAGGTGCCCTGATTGGAATTGAACCTGCGTGCCTTAGATTCATAGGCTGATCGTCTATCCATTGAGTCAAACCTGCTAGGGCGCCATGCCTGACTTATAAACAAAGAACAAAGGACAAATATTTCAATCAGGTCTGAAAGACCCAAGAAGTCTCACCACTGCCCATCATCCTTAGCTCATCTTCTGTCTTTCCTCCAAGACTCACACAAATTCTGAGCCATATATGTCTATTCACCTTTATGCAAGCAAACCAAATAGTTCCACACCTCAGTTTCCCCCCCATTACTAGGTGTGCCTTCCTTTTACCCACCTTTTCTGCCTGACTAACTGCTCCTCACCTTTCAGCCTCCTTCTTACCTGTTTCCTTTCTGATTTAGTCTCAACAAGGCAGTTAACCCTCTTTGAGATTCCTCCAGCACTTAGTGTGTACCTATTGCTGCCTCATTCCACTTGGTTTTAGTTGTGTATTTACAAGCCTCTGTCCCCCAAAGAAGGGGAGAGATCGTGCACAGTTCATTTTAATATATCTAGTAATGAGCACAGATTCTTACACAAGTAAACACTGAATAAAATAGCTGAAATTAATGCGTGAAGAAAAGAATCAAGACTGTTCTTCACCCATCAGTCTAAGGGTGTCCATTTGCCTGCCATACTCCTGATTATGTATCTAGGTCAAGGCTCTAAACAAGGGTTTTCTGGACATAAGATATGACTGTTTGGCATGTTTTCCTCAGGCTCCATGGCTGATTCTTGGTTTCATCAGCCTTGCCCCTTCTCCCTCAGCACTCTGAGCATGGCCTCCCTGATGGGCTTGGATTTGACACTGTAGATGATGGGGTTAAGTACAGGGGGCACTACCAGGTACACATAGGCAATAAGAGCATGCACAATTTGAGGCAGGTGCCTTCCAAAGCGGTGGATCATGGATACACCTATGACTGGGATGTAGAAAACCAGAACAGCTAAGATATGAGAAACACAAGTGTTGAGGGCCCGAATGCGTTCTTTGGGAGCAGCCAGACCAATCACTGTATGAAGAATCAGGGTATAAGATAGCACAATAAGCAGGGAGTCTACACCCACCGTGGACAGAACTACATACAGTCCATAAAGGATGTTCACAGTAATGTCATCACAGGCCTTTTTCATGACATCTGCATGGAAACAGAATGAATGGGACAGGAGCATCTTGCCAGGGCAAAAGTTCAGTCGCTTCAGTAAGAAGGGTACTGGGAATAGGGACACAGTGGCTCTAGCCACAATGGCCAGTCCAATTCTGATGATGACGTTGTTTGTGAGGACAGCTGCATAGCGCAGGGGGTTGGAGATGGCCACAAAGCGGTCAAATGACATGGCCAGGAGCACCGAGGACTCCACCACAGAGAAGGAGTGGAGGAAGAACATCTGCACCAGGCAGGCATTGAAGGCGATGAGCCGATGGTCAAACCAGAGCACGGCCAGGGTGGTGGGCATTGTGGACAAGGTGAGACCCACATCAGTGAGGGCCAGCATGGACAGGAAGTAGTACATGGGCTGGTGCAGGCTGGGAGTCCTCCTCACAGCCAGGAGGATGAGGCAGTTTCCAGTGAGGGCCACAGTGTACATGCAGGAGAAGGGAATGGAGATCCAGCCATGAGCAGCCTCCAGCCCTGGGATGCCAATCATCAGGAAGGAAGCTGGCTGGAAGAAGGAGATGTTGACATAAGACTGGGAATGAAGCATCTTTGGAGGACAGATTAACTCTAGAAAGATTTGACCTGAAACTGGGCAGAAAAATAAGGAGATATGACAAAATTAATGGAAACACCCCAATTCTAATATTAGGTGACTGGGTTCAGAAACAATACCAAATATAAAATGTATAGATTTAAAAATATACTGCAATCTTATGACTCTTCTCCCCCCCCAACCCCAATATGTGGGATATAAATCATAATGCAACAAATGGACAAATAACAAACAAACAAATTCATAGGTTCAGACAATAGAATGATGGTTACCAGAAGAGGGGTGTGGGCAGGATGAAGAAGGTAAAATGGGTCAAATATAGGATGATGGAAGGACTTGAGATGGTTAGCTCATAATTGAATATACTAACAGTGTATTATAAAGTTGTACATCTGGAATTTATCTTATGTTATTAACCAGTGTTACCCCAATGTATTTAATATAACAGAATACTGCATCTAAAAGCAAGCTAGTTAATAACTACATTTTGACTTATTGACTATAAAAGTATCATTTCATAGTGTGAAACACTGATCTCTTCACACATAAATTAATAAAAGAACATAGGAGAAACCGCCACCAAATACCTTTTAGCAGAGATTTCTTTAGCAACCACCAAAAATAGGTCTGTGAGCAAAAAGAGTTTTAGTCTGAACACTGGGGTGTACAGTTATGCCATATTTAGCCAATAGCATGGACTTGCTCTGAAGGTAGGAATGACTTTTTTTTCCTTTTCTTTTAATTTAGGTGTGTGGGGGTTGCTTCTAGAGCAGAGGATTATGCATATTCTGGTTGAAGACTTTAAAAGGAAATAAATTTGCCCGTAGTATCAGTTCTGCATCCTCCATTCCTTCTCTCTCAGATACTATTTTGAGCAAATATGAAGCTCTGGTGGAACTCACCCCATTCAAAGATGAGCAACAAGCAGAGAAGGCCAACAGAATTTGAGCAGATGTATTTTGTAAAAACTCAAAGGGATAAAAGAAGTTACAGATATGTGAAAGTACTTTTGGAAATAAAGAATTATTCAGGAAAGAGCCTGTCCAAAACTTTCCTAAATAAGGAAATGATTAACCAAATTAAATTTTTTTGATATTAGAGTATAAAAATAATCTGGAATCTAATGAACAAAATAAAATGATGAACAAAATAGAAACAGATGCCTGGATACAAGGAACAGACTGATAGCTGTCCAAGGGAGGGGGAAGGTGAAGGGATTAGCCAAAGACATATATGCATAA
Source organism: Myotis daubentonii (assembly GCF_963259705.1). Classification (NCBI taxonomy): domain Eukaryota; kingdom Metazoa; phylum Chordata; class Mammalia; order Chiroptera; family Vespertilionidae; genus Myotis; species Myotis daubentonii. The sequence goes on from NC_081848.1 coordinate 44,381,628, forward strand.
CACAGACACAGACAATAGTGAGGTGGTGGCCAGAGGGAAGGGGGATGTGAGGGACGTGTGGAGGTGGGAAAGGGGGTGGAAATAGGGACATCTGTAATAGTGTCAACAAAAATAAATAAAATAAAAAAAAACCTGATGATAATGCCAGATGGGAAGAGGACTTGACACCTTGTCTCATCCACTCCTTCTCTTCTCTCCCCAGAAATGTGGTCTGGGATTCCAGTTCATCTCTGACCTGTAACTCTCTGAACCGCAGCTAGGCAGCCTCCTCAGGCCCCCCTTTTTTTTTTCAAGCAAGGGATGAGACCACTGTCTCTTTTATTGTCCAAGACTGAATTTTCTTCTTCTCTGCATTATTTCCAGACCTGCTCACTGATATCTCCATCTGAGGCTAAGGTGCTGGCAGTCACCCATCTAAGAAGTGAAGAGGCAGGTGTATCGGGGCCCCAGTTACTCACCCAGGCTGCTCTGCCACTCCACATGCTGCAGAAGTCCAGGATGTCTTTGTGGCAGAGGACTGTTTTATCTCAGAGCACAGAGACGCCTTAGTAGCAGTGCCCAATCTTCAGGGAAGGTGAGGTTTGGGCCACAGAGGAAACACTCCACTCAGGTTCCTGGGGAATAAAAAAGTTGGGGAGTCTTTGGAATCAGGGGAATTGTGTGAAGGAAGTAAACACTAAGTGTGAAAGAGAGACAGAATCATAGACTCTCTAATACCCCATGAGGTTTAAATGATGATATTCAGAGATTATCAGCTTCAAAGGCCCATCTGCATTTGAAATCTTTCCAGCACAACATTCCCAGTGAGGCTTCAGGACGAGTCCCACAAGAGTTCCCAGTCTTTGCGGTGGATAGGGATATAGAGTGATGTGTTGGGAGCCTAGAAGTGTTGGCCTAACCCGGGCTGAGGGAGTCAGGGAAGGCTTTCTAGAGGAGGTAGAGAGGGAGCAGACTTCTGAAAGGCCCACAGACACTGTTCTAAAAACTCAGCTCTCATTCTGGTACAGACACCAGGACTCTGGGCTTAGAGCTCCAGACTTGGCTGACAAAGATTGTGCCCACACTTCTAGCCTAGGACTGACCTAATGAATCAGGCAGGTACGGGGCGGGGGGGGGGGGGGGGGAACATGGACAGTGAAAAGAACATGAACTGTTACAGAATTTACCAGGCAACCAAAAAATACACAGGAGTACTCCGAGATTCAGGATAAACCCATTTATTTCCAGATGCACTAGTACCATGACTCAGGGGAGCCTGTTTTCAAATCCTGAGCAAGCCAATATGGAGAAAGCTTTCTCTTTATACCCTTTGGTTTCTTTGTCCCCCAAATATGGATAAGACTTCCAGACCTTTTGAGAGCTTTGCAAAAAGCCCTGTGATGGGAGCCGTGAGACCACACCTAAAGGCCTGGCCTAGCACCAGCACTGATAACCTCCTCTGGGGGTTGTGTATGGTTCATGGTTTATGGCCTCTGTAAAATGTGAGTATTTAGGTAAACAGTTCTTGCAAGACCAGATAATTAAGGAAGGGGCAGTGACTTGATTATAGGCTAACAAGATAGTGTATTAGGGATACTGATTAACTAGGTACAGAGTCAGGCTGCTAGGCCACCAAAAAAAAAAAAAAAAAAAGAAAGTCTTATTTTCCTCATCAGAACTACAGAGCCAGTCAGACATGGGTTCTAATTCTTGTTCTATTTCTCACCACATACAAGGCCTGTCTCTGTTCTTTCTTCACCCCAAAATAGCTGTGGCCTCAGATGTTTCATAAATCAATTTGGACTAAGGTCATTGACCTGGAGCTGTTTTCTATGGACCCATTTGACTTCCCTTCGACTTTGATTGCACTTTCCCAGCTGAACGGGGTCTAGCCTGTCTACTTTTTCCCTCTTAAGGGAAATTTTGTATATATATATTCTCCCACTCTGTAGGTTGTCTGTTCATCCTCTTAATTGAATCTCGATATAGCAACAGGTTTTAATCGTAATGAAGCTCAATTTATGAAAATTTTCTTAAATAAATTATGCTTTTGGTGTCAATACTAAGAAAGCTTTGCCTTGGATCCTGAAGATTTTCTCCCATGTTTTTCTAAAAGTTTTAAATTTATACTCACATTAAACATTTTTTTACATTTAGGTCAGTGATCAATTTTGAGTTAATTTGTGCATGTATTGAGGTATAAGTAAGAAATAAAGTTGTAATATACTTAAAGTATAAGTAAGAAGTAAAGTTGTAATATACTTAAAGTGTACAATATGATGATTTCATATACATATACACTGTGAAAAGATTCCCACGACTGAGTCAATTACATATTCTTCACTTCACATATTTATCTTTATTTTCTGAGACTATTTAAGTTCTATTCTCAGCAAATTTCAATTATACAATATTGAATTATTAACTCTCATAATCACATTAAACATTAGATCCTTAGAATTTTTTTTTTATCTTATAACTAATTGTTTTGTTCTGATGAAAGAAAGCTCATTCCAACTTGGCTGGGACCTGGAAGCTCACCTGGAAATTCGGCCCCTCCTCCACATCTAGGAGCTGCCTGTTATGATGGAAAGATTAACAACCTTGTTGCAGAAACCAGAGTCATCAGCCCTTTGGATCCCCCAGCCCTTTGCATACCTGCAGGTCTTTGCAAATTTCCAGCTCACATTGCCTGTAAACTGCCCATTTTGCATACCCATTCTTATCCCTTTTGCTTCCTTCCCCATGTAATCTTCCTCCTTCTAACCAATATAAGCAGCTGATTTATGGTGGCGGGAGGGGGGAAAGAGCAGATTTTGTGGATGACCAGCTGTTCACCCATGCTGCTGGCATTATTGGAATAAGCGCTCATATACGGTTCAACCCTGTCTCTGCTCAATTGTCTCAGGTAGTGCCAGGCAGCCCTGACCCATTGATTGTCCAGTTACACTTAGACCATGTGCGAAGGAGATCCCGCTCCTGCAGGAGAGATGGAAGACTGTTGGACTCACCTGAGGCAGAGACGTATTCCACACTGAAGTGATACCATGCAGTATTTGTCTTTTTCTGTTTGGTTTATTTTACTTAACACAATGTCTTTCAGATTCATTTATCTGGTCGTAAATGGCAGGATTTCCTTTTTTGTTTTTAAGGCTGACTATTGTATAACACGTGTATCACATTTGCTTTATCCATTTGTTTATCGACAGACACTTAGGTGGTTTCCAATATCTGGGCTGTTGTGAATAATGCTGCACTTGATATGGGAGTATAGATATCTCTTTGAGATAATGATTTCAGTTCCTTTGGATATAAACCCAGACAAAGTTGGGATTGCTGAATCATACGGTATTTTTTTTTTTTTTTTGAGGACCTTCCATATTTTCTACAGTGGTTTCTCCAGTGACATTCTCACCAACAGTACACAGGGTTTCCTTTTCTCCATACCCTTGCTAACACTTATTATCTCTTATCTTTTGGATTCTATTTGACACTGTTAACACAAAAAAACGATTGAAACCTGTAAAGAATTTTTGTGAGTTTATTTGAGCCAAACTGTTGACATATGCTGGGAAGCACAACCTCAAGGAATTGAAGTAATGCTCTGGAGAAAGACAGGTTACATTTGTATTTATACATTGCAATCAAAGGAAAGGGACGTGGGTGAATTACATGAAATCCATTGATGATAGACTAGAGAGGCGGGAGAAAGCAAAGTGGGGAAACCCCTGGGATTGGATAAAAAGTAAAACGATGGACACATACTTAGGTGGGTGCAGGAACAATTAATATGATAATGAAGGAATTTGTGGTATCTGTCCTGGAGCCCAACACATTTGGGGTCCAGATGTTACAAGTTACCCAGACATTTCAAGGGTATGTTGTCATAGATGCAAAAAGACAGATAGGCTCAGTTAAGGTAAAGGTTGACCTTGCCAGTGAAGATACTGGCCTAGGATGTAACTGCCCACCATAACTACTTTTATTTAAAGTTTAATTTCAGACCATCCTTTGTGGTTACTGAAAGATCAGACAGAGGCTGAAAACCAGGACTACAGGCTTTATTGGAGGAGAAGGACCTGCTGGGCTGTCTCGCAAGGGAACAGCAGCACATGCAGAGGTGAGCATGCCTTTTGAGGGGCAGAATGGGAAGGAATGGGGGCTTATTGTACTTGGTGCACGCTGTTTGGTGGCTTAATTTATGGTCCATATAGGAACAAGTGTTTAGGTATTTGGCAGGTGTGGATTGGTGGTCCAATGTATAGTCCATATAAGGTACATGGTTAGTCGCTCAGGTATTTCCGGGCTGCAGGTTACGTCATACTCCGCCCACCAGTTGGGGGAAGGGAGGATCTATCAGTTACTTTAGGTCTCTGAGTTTGCAAGACTGCCATGCAGGCCTTCCCTGAGCTTGTCAGGTTAGCATGTGGTCCCTTTCATCCATAACAATCACTACAATACCATCTATTCTTTATTTTTGGATTTCCCCTTTTACAGGGCCTGGAATACTGAAATGATTTTTGAATATTTAACATTGAATGACATCAAAGAAATGACTACTAAGCATGACTTTTGGCATCAGCTAAAGAGTTGGTGGTGATCATTGTGGGAAAGAAACTCAAAAATGTGATGCTGGTAATCTCTGGTCATAAACATATACTGAGAGTAAATCTTGCCTTCAATTATAAAAAAGGCTGGGGAGAGCTCTTTTACTAGAAATAAAAAAAAATTATGTTCTGTCCTTATTTTTTGTTAATCCAGTTTGGGATAAATGATGTACTACTGAGATGGAAGCCTCAATGAAATTACTGGGGGATGTACTGTTCTACTTATGGGGCAACCTCACTCAGACTCTGACTCTCAAGGGGACTTGGCTACCTAAACTAGTGCCCTTCACTGACCAGGCCAACATAAACATGGCTGGGAACGGGACAGTGTTTTTTTGGTCTTCAGTCCCTGGAGACACTTTTTCACTGGGAAAGATATACTCACTCTGATGAGCAATTGCCTGAGTCCCAGAGTTCTCTCATAGCAGCACAGCGGCTGCCTGCCTGGGACCACCTCTATTAGTTAACTCAGCTCTCAAGCACCCAGAGGGTATCCTCCTGGAAGCTCTTCCTGACCAATGGGAACCAGAAGGCAAACACTCTCTCAGAACCCTAGTTCATGTGAACAAGGAATAAACAATGGCCATACCCCACTTTAGTTTGTCATCTTCTAGAATACAGTGACATTTTTCTGGAACAGCTTTAAAAACTATGACCTTTCTGTTGGTCTTCATCCTCTAGTGCATAAGATCAGTCATTTCAATCCTATTTAAATCCCACCTCTTTCATCCACCATACTACTCCCTTCCTTTTCCCCATCCCCCATCCTCAGACCTGGTACTGGTATGTGTAAGACCCAGGGGGCAGAGGGGCAGGGGGCGGGGGGTGGAAGAGAGGAAAGGCCAGTTTTTAAGTTCCACACTCCCAGGTTAATGTGACTCAATGAGTGATTTAAAAACAAACTCTGTGTGGCTTGCTTGTCATATCAGAACACACATTTCTATTCTTCCAGTATCCTGTCAGGCAGGGATTACTGCCTCCTCCATGGAAGTAATAATAATGAATACTTATTGACTACATACTTTGTACTAAATACTATCCCAAGTATTTTACATGGATGATTGTACACAATTCTCATAAAACACTGATGGGTAAGTACCGTTATCATCCCTAATAAACAGATGAGGATAACAAGCCTCACAGAAGGTGAATTGACTTCAAAGTCACAGAACTGTCTGCTCTTTCTGTTGGACTGGGCTTCCTTTTAGAGAGCCTGTGACTACTCCTGGGGTGGGCAATCCCCAATCTTTGGGAGCAGGATTGATTTTTGGAAAGAGCCTTAAGTGGTAGATTCAGGGAGTAGGAGATTGAGTTGGTACCATGTTTGGGAAAACAGCAGGTGTGGCCTCAGGGAAGGGGTCCCTGAAGGGTTTCAGCCTTACAGGCACTTTGGAACTGTTCATGGCTTCTCAATGCTCAGAGATTACATCCATCAGATAAGGTCACTCACCTAGTGGCAGAAAAGAAATAATAGCTCAGAGCTCCCAAATCCCATCCCAGGGCTATGTCTCCCAGTAATGCAAGGGATTAAATATCATCCCTTCTAGGCTGCTATACTACCTGCGGTAAAAAAGAAGGAATTCTTACCATTTGCAACAGCATGGATGGAACCGGAGAGCATTATGCTAAGTGAAATAAGCCAGTCAGAGAAAGATAAAGATCACATGATCTCACTCATTTGTGGAATATAATGAACAACATAAACTGATGAACAAAAACAGATCCAGTGACAGAGAAGCATGAAACAGACCGTCAAACCTCAGAGGGAAGGTGGGGGAGGGTGGGGGTAAGGGGGAGAGATCAACCAAAGGACTTATATGCAAGCATATAGGCCTAACCAATGGACACAGACAATAGAGGGGTGAGGGCATGAGTGGGGGGCTGGGGGGGACCAATGGGGCGATAAGGACCATATGTAGTACCTTAATCAATAAAGAAAAAAACCTTTAAATAATATATTTTCTTTAGTCCAATATATCCAAAATACTAGTACAACCATTTCAACATGTTCTTGACATAACATTGATAAGGAAATAGTTTATTATTTCTTTGGTAAGTATTGCAGTAAAACATATAACATAAAATTTATCATTTAACATTTAAATTTATTTAAATTTTTTTAAGTATACAACCCAGTGGGGTTAAGTATATTCACATTTTTGTACAACCATCACCACTATCCATTTCTACAACTTTTCATCACCCAAACTGAAATTCTGTACCCATTAAATAGTAACTCTTCATCCTCCCCTCCCTTTAGCCCATGGTAACCTCTATTCAGCTTTCTGTCTCTATGAATTTGCCGATTTTTATACCTTACATAAATGGAGTCATACAATATTTGTCCTTTTGTGCCGGGGTCCAACCCCAGCAGGTCCAGGGGTCCCCAAAGGTGTGGACGGAGTCGGTGAAGAAGGAATGGTCTCAATCTCCAGAGAGGTTCTGCTTAGGCTCTCCAGCGAGGTTCTGTAGCCATGTTCCCTCGCTAGGTTCTCCAGCCAGGTTCTGTCCAGGCTCTCCAGTCAGGTTCTCCTGCCAATCTCTGTAGTCAGGTTCAGTCCAGGATCCCTTGCCATGTTCTCCCGCTAGGCTCTGTCTCTAGGCTCCGAGGCCAGTCCCTCTCCAGGATCCTCCGGCATGCTCTCTCCAGCGAAGTTCTTCTGTCTCTAGGCTCCGTGTAGGCTCTGTCTTCTTGATTCTGTTCTAAGTTCTGAGTGTTTCTGTCTGGTTCTGTGTTCTGAGTTCTGTGTGTTTCTGTCTTGTTACAACTGTATTTATACCAGTTGATTCAATCCTATCAATCTCTATTACAAAGGTTAGGGCGTTTCTTATCTCCATTCCAGGGAGAAAAGATTATGTAGTTTAAGCATGATTGTTCATAGTTAAAGGGATTAATTACCCGCCTGGCACTTAGTTGAGGGGTTTTATTCCCTCCCTAACTTCAGGGGAAAATCCCTACCTGGGGATTCAACCTTTCTAGGAGAGGTGACCTTGGTTAAAACACAGCGCCAAGAAGGTGAGCAAACATATAAAGAACAGTATGCCATATATGCCAGGTCCCTTGAAACAGCAAGGATGGACCGGCTCCCGGCACTTTTGTGTTTTGCTTATTTCACTTGACATAATGTTCTCAGAGTTCATCCATCTTGCAGCATGTATCAGAATTTTGTTCCTTTTTTTATGGTTGAACAATATTCCATTATACGTATATACCACATTACGTTTATCTGTTCAGCTGTTGATGAACACTTGGGTTATTTCCACCTTTTGACTATTGTAAATAGTGCTGCTATGAATATTGGCATACAAGCCTTTAGATGACTTTTTAAAAATAAAAATCATAGGGCAGCGGGAAGGGTAGGAAAGACAGAAATAGAATATGAATACGTTGGACTTTGGTGGGACACAGTGAGGAATTTGGGAGCAAGAGATACACATTTTATTAAATTGTCTGTTTGACCATGCTCTTAGGCATATGGGAGTAGGCAGGAGGGTTTAACGGAGATATAGTAATGAATAGGAAGTCAGAAGCAGATGGAGGTTGTGGGGACCTCATTATTTGGAGTGAGGCCAAATACCGGAATCTCTACTTTCACAGAGCATGGACATCTCTTTGTTTCTTTAGGGAAATTACCTCTTTCTTCCATTCTCTCTCTTTCCTCAGTCCTGTTCTGGCTGCATTGATTGGCTGCATGACTTGACTGCTCTGAGCAGGGAATCACAGTTGAATGATCCGAGGGTCCCTCCTCTTAAGCAAGAGTCCACAGGTTGAAATCTATTCCAAGGTTTGTTCAGTGAAGCTACTGAGGGAAAATGTAGGCCCAAAGATTGCAGTAAGATTTCAGCTTTTCATCAGATCTTGAGAAAAGATTCATTAGAATCTTCACAGTTATACAAATGGTACCTATAAGGATTCCTGCACTGGTGGGAAAGAAGATTAGAAAACCTCTTGTATCTTCAAATCGGATTTTTTAGGATTCTATGAATATAAAGTCAATAGCCAGGACACTTAGCAAAATTTAAAATAGAATTTTATTAAATCTTATAGCTAAGTTAAAACTTAGACACTTGAACTGTTTGACAGATACAAAATGCATTAAAAAAAGGGAGATACGATTGAGAAGGTGCAAGAGGTAAATAGACAAAAATATTATTCTCCCTTAATCTGGAAAGAAGCAGGATGTAGAATATGAAGAGTAATCCAGATTTGTTGCCCACAACAAGGGCAGGGTTAACTCTCAAAACACATAGTCCTTCATCTCATTAAGCACACAGCAGAGAGAAAACAGAGAATTTGCACAGGCTGAGGAAATAAATGGCAGATGTTAAACAGGAAGCAATATAACATGGAAATTAAGTAACTATATTTGATCATCAAATGTAATTTCAAATCTTGGCGTAGCACACACAAACTGTATGAGTTATCTTGTTAATGTAAGCCTCATTTCTCTCACTTATAATAGGGGACAAAAATATACTTACCTCATAAAGTTGTTGTGAAGATCAGATAAAACCCATAAAACACTCATTACAGTGCCGGGAACATTGTAAGCACTCAAAATATTTTCATTGACATTATTATTTAGGGCTTAGATAAAATTCTCAGATAATGTATAGTAAGCAAACCGTGAGGTCTGTGATAAGCCCTGGTTTATATAAGTTACCTGTTTTATTTTCCCATTTAAAAAGTTATACATACAGCTAAATTTTAGAAAATAGGAAGAAAAATAAGTCACTAATAATTTGAGCATATTTCCTTCAAGGCATAGTTTATTTTTCAAGTTAGTTTCAAGCATGTGTCTATTGTTTTTCTTAAAATTATAGCATGTTTTGTTTTTTAGTAGAGTCTTTAAAGGCCATATAATATTTCTTTAATATGGATTATTCCACATAATATTCCATTAGGTAAATGGGCCATACTTGAGTTTACTCTTCCTTACTTTTACATATTATGGTAGGAGATTTCTAGTATATGATTACTGTAAATAGTGGGGTAATTAATATCTGTTTTGAAAAACCTGTTTTCTGCCACTTATAGATAGTTTGTTAGGATGTATTTTCAAAAGTGCAATTTCAGCATTAAAGCATACAACTTTTAAAAAGTTCTTTTTCATACTGCCAATTATGTCATCAGCTGTGATGTTTAAGACTGTACAGGGTGTCCCAAAAATGTATACATACTTTGAATGATTATAAAGTCAGTGTTTATTAACATACAGCTCATTTTCAAAATTTAAAAGAATCTGCAGAAATGGATAATTTATTTTTGTCATTGCCTGTTTTCAGACTGATGATCATTCTGGTACTGCTAATAACACGAAGCAATGGAATCACAAACATCAAGAATCATTTCGTTCGGTATTCATCTACTGTTGCTGGTTTCATACCATAAACTTTATATTTTGTCTAGTGATATTTTAGGATAAAGTTTCTTTGTTCAAAGCCTAGTCTGGCTTCACCCATTATTTCAAATCAGTTAAACTTGAAAAGGAGTGAAAATTAAGTGAGTTATCAGCTGTTAAAGTGTGTATACATTTTTTGGGACACTTTATATGTTTTAACATAATCTCCTTTTTTATTGTAAATTCTCATTAATAAAAATTGCTAAGTTGATAGACAAAAATGCTACCTTGGATTACTAGTCAGATAGAGTAATTTGTCTCTTGTTTCAAAGCCAACTGTATTTTTGGCACTCTTCTTTCTTTTTTTTTTTTTAAATACTTATTGGAGCATTGGTGGATTTTCTACTTAAATTTTTTACATAGTAAAGATATAAATAACATTTTGACCTATGGAAGGGAATTACGATATCTCCCCAAATTTCACTCTGAGCTGAGACAGAATTTGGAGATCAAACCGGAGAAAAGCATTGATATGCTTATCGGCTAGCATTAGTAAGTCATTATCAAGCCATTACAGATAAGGGAAAGTGAAGTGGGAAGGGTCACCTGCTTCACACAGTCTGAGGGTCCTTGTCACAGCTGAGCTTGAACATAGCTAGGACTCGAGTTCTGATCTGTTTGGTTTTGGCAGCATAGATAATGGGATTGAGCACAGGAGGCAGGAGTAGGTAGATATCACCCATGAGAACATGCACAATGGGATGAAGGCTGTTTCCAAAGCGATGGACCACTGAGAGGCCAATGAGAGGCACATAGAAGGCCAATACCACACTGATGTGTGACACACAGTTTCCAAAGGCCTTGGCCCGCTCTGACTTGGAAGGCAGTCGTAGAACTGTTCGTATAATCAGAAAATAGGACAAGGAGATGAACAAGACGTCCACGCCCATAATCAGGAGGATGGCAGTAAGACCATAGACCATATTGGGCAATGTGTCTGTTTGTGCCAACTTCATCACATCCTGGTGTACACAATAGGAGTGCGAGAGCACATTGGACTGGCAGAAGGCCAGCCGTTTGATGAGCAGAGGCAGTGGGATAAAGAAGAGGGATCCACGGACCACGGCCACCACACAAATTTGGGCTGTTACTGTGTTGTTGAGCACTGCAGCATGGCGCAATGGGTGGCAGATGGCTATATAACGGTCAAAGGCCATGGCCAGAAGGATGGTGGACTCAATGGCCGAGAGAGCATGAATAAAGAACATCTGGGCAATGCAGGCATCAAAGGCAATCTCCCTGGAATCAAACCAGAAGAGGGCGAGGATCTTGGGCATGGTGGATGTGGACAAGGCCAGGTCAATGGCTGCCAGCATGCAGAGAAAGAGGTACATGGGAGCATGCAGGCTGCGCTCCGTCTTTACGATAAAGACCACGATGCAGTTTCCAAACACGGCCACAGCATACATTGAAAGCAGAGGGAAGCCGATCCAGAAATGGACTTCTTCTAGTCCAGGGAAACCAATAAGCACGAAGGTGGCATGTGTGAAGTTGCAGGAACTCATAGCTGGCACGGAGAAGGGCACTGGAGAGGGTCAGGTCACACTGGCAGCCTGGTAAGAGATGGAACACAATCAGAGAAGCCAGCCCTGGAAACCTGGGGACTAATGCACCTCAGTTCTCCTTCCTTTATTCTTTCCTCCCTCTTCCAAGCCTTTTCGGCTTTTTCATAAGCTATGAAGCCCCCTCCAAAGAGAAAAGTGACAGCTCAAATTCATGTACTGTCATATTCTCAAGGTCTATTTATATTTTTAAAAGGGAACCTGGAAAGAACATGCTTATTCCCAAATGTATCCTTCTCAAGTTCCCTTAGACTCCTCCCAGCCCATATCTTCATTGTCTGGACACTGGGTGGTCCTTTTCTCAGATAGGTGTTAAGAGATACCCTTTTGGGAACCCCTTCCAGATATGGCTGTGTCCTCCTCCTCTCACCTCCCCTTCCCTCCCCTCCCCTCCCCTCCCCTCCCCTCCCCTCCCCTCCCCTCCCCTCCCCTCCCCTCCCCTCCTCTCCCCTCCCCTCCCCTCCCCTCCTCTTCCCTTCCTTCCCCTCCTGTCCTCTTTCTTTCCCCTTCTGTCCTCTTTCCTTCCCCTCCTGTCCCCTTCCCTTCCCTTCCTTTCCCTTCCCTTCCCTTCCCTTCCCTTCCCTTCCCTTCCCTTCCCTTCCCTTCCCTTCCCTTCCCTTCCCTTCCCTTCCCTTCCCTTCCCTTCCCTTCCCTTCTCCATTCTCCCTTCCATTCCCCTCTTCTCCCTTCTCCTCTCCTGTCTCCCTTCTTTCCTTCAATTTTTCATTCATTCCATGAACATTGACTTACATGACATACTATGTACAAGGTTATTTGTTAGATGCTGTTGATACAGAGGTGAAAGACACCTTTTGCCCTTCAGATGCCCTACTTAGAGTGAAAAAGGGACAAGTAACCAAATTATTAGGGTTTGGGAATGTGGTAGCATAAGGTGTGCATTTAATGCATGGGAAGAGGAGAAGCATGATCATATTCCTGAAAAAGATGATCCTTCTGTTCAGTTTTGAAACATGAGTAGAAATCAAACAGAGAAGGGAATAAAGGGTATATTGAGGATAGGGAGGGTTTTGTTTTGTTTTATTTTGCTTTGCAATTTTTCAGGATTCCAAGTACCCAGGTTTAAGGTCAGTGTGGGGAGAAAGAAACACAATAGTATTTTTTAAAAAATTAAAAAGAAAAAGAATATGAAGCAAAAGGCCAAAAGTCAATCTATTAAGAAGAAAAAAAAAAAGGAAAATCGCCGAAACCGGTTTGGCTCAGTGGATAGAGCGTTGGCCTGCGGACTGAAAGGTCCCAGGTTCGATTCCGGTCAAGGGCATGTACCTTGGTTGCGGGCACATCCCCAGTGGGAGATGTGCAGGAGGCGGCTGATCGATGTTTCTCTCTCATCGATGTTTCTAACTCTCTATCTCTCTACCTTCCTCTCTGTAAAAAATCAATAAAATATATTAAAAAAAAAGGAAAATCATCTGGGGGTCATTGAATGAAAAGCAGGAACTCCCTCCAATGACTTCTCTGGAGATAAAAGTGCTGGCAGGGTGTGGGGCCTCCAGCAGATCTTAGCTGTTTGGCATGTTCCCTGCGAAGGCTCTTCTCTCTCCCTCCTTGCTGATGGGATCCTACACATGTGAAAGCTGCCTACAAGGCCACTCTTATTGTCCCAAGAACTTGTTCCGAGTCCAGATATTCCTAGAGCTTTGTCTTACCTGGAACATTGGCCAACATGGCATTCATATTTGGGCAGACATTTCCTTTTTAGAAACCCAGTGCTGTTCTGCCGCAACCTCCTCAACCTTAAACACATGTACTCTGACTTCATTAAATGTTTCCCTGCTAGGTTCCCTAGTGTCCTGGCTTTTAGAGATAATTGTATCTCAAGAGCCAAGGAAATGGCTTCAATAAGAACCTCTGAGTCTTGGGAATAAATTCTGCAGGAGTCTTCATCAATTGTGTTCAGGTTAACTGTTCATCTCGCCAAGATTCTTCTTCACTCCTAACCTCAGTCCTTAACTGCAACTGGGAGATGCTCTTCCATTTGGCCTTAGTGGAGAGAGTTTGGAAACCAGCAGTCTTACATAAATATAATAAGATGAGAACTAAAAGATTTGACTTGTATTATCCCCATTGGAGACAAACTAGTAGTAACAAATCCAGGGATTAAAGATTATAAAATCCACACCTCTGACTGCTATTTGCTTTTCTCCATCCTCAGAACATGTACAAAGGCATAACAGCTACCCTCCTTGACAAGCACAGATCCCAACTTTGGACCCTAGCTGCTGTCAGAGAATAAAAAGTCCTTTTCAGAGGCAGATAATTGCATCCCTCAGTGAGATCAAAGGAAGCTTATATCTTGCATCCATCCAACCATCTATGTATCTGACATAGGTAACCTGGGGAAAGGAGATTCAGAAATCCAAACAAATCAGGCTGGTAAGTATGTGGTAATGCTAAGGTAACTTCCTTGGAGGGAGGCCATATCACTGGACCTCTGTGTGCAAGAGAAATGGGGCCCAGCTGAAAAAAAGGGTAGGAATAGAAGTAGCAAGAGGAGCATAGTAACATATTTCAAGGCCTCCTACCCATCCCACTGCATGTAGCACTTTAGATCAGTGGTTCTCAACCATCTGGCCCTTTAAATACAGTTCCTCATGTTGTGACCCAACCATAACATTATTTTCGTTGCTACTTCATAACTGTAATGTTGCTACTGTTATGAATCGTAATGAGTCTGATGTGCAGGATGGTCTTAGGCGACCCCTGTGAAAGGGTCATTCGACCGCCAAAGGGGTTGCAACCCACAGGTTAAGAACCGCTGCTTTAGATCGACATAAGGGTCTCTGTTGGCCGCAGAGTCAGCTACTGTCCTCTGTCCTGACCCATCACTCCACAGGACATCGTTTCTGCTTTCCTGGTAGCAGTCTAAGACTTTGGGCCGTCATCTTGTTTCCCTAGTTACCTATCCCAGAAGACCTTATGTCTCCCTCCCAGGTTGCCTTGCCTTTTGCCTAAGGTGTCCCCTGGCTAGACCCAATTTCTGATTATCTTTGGGTCCAAATGTGGCAATTGCATTTATACTCACTTGCTAATGCTCTGAGACATTCCTTCTTGGCCCATGGAGGTGTAGGTGGCATGCAAGGGCTTTCCCTGCCCTGCTGTGAGGCAGTGTGTGGGGTCTTCAAGGTCCCTTAGGACGCAGGATTTGGGCTGCCTAACCCCAGATGAGGTTGCACTCACTTGAAAACGGTGCAGAGAAAACAGCTGGAGCTGGCTTGCCCTTTTAGGCACAGGCCTATTTATAATGCTGCCCAGGAGGCCCATGGGAACAGGCTGTGGGAGCATGGACTGGGGCTCCAGGGGCTTGGCAGACGGGGAAAATATCTCCATGTCCTTTTGTGTGCCACTCCCACAGGTTTCCCACTGTTTCTCTCTGGGGGGAGGGGAGGGAATCACAAGGGCCCCTGCCTCTGGCATCACTCCCACACTTACAGATACAGGGCTCTCGCCAATCTGTCTCCACTCTTCCAGGTAACTCAGACTCCTCAGTCACTGCTCTTCCTCATTACCCACTTTCCCAAACACAGCAGCCAATGTGCATTTACTAGTGATGTCCGTGGGCTCTAGGAGTTCATATTCTCTTTAAAAACCAAGGTAGGCCCCCAAATGTGCAGTCCCATCATTCAAAATAAGGGCATTCACTTCTTCAGCTTTTCTTTTCCCATCTTTTCTTTCCGTTGATGAAACAGACCTTGATGTATGGAAATCACTCTTTATTGCACCTGTGTTACAGATAAAGATTAGATGAGATAAAAGCTAGTTAATTCGTGATAATATCAGTTGGATAACCAGTTTTTCTGACTCTTTATTCATTCATATTCAACAGATATTTATCAAGGGCTTACAGTGTAAAAAGAAAAATAGACAGCCCCTCCAGAAACTCCCATCCTCATGGAGCGGTATAGACAATACATGGAGCTGCTGTGAAAAACCGAAAAGCATGTTCAATAGTTTAAGGAGGAAAATAAAGGGAATGTGGGAACAGATAAATATCAGGGGGCAGTTGACATTTTGTAATAATATATTTTATTGATTTTTTACAGAGAGGAAGGGAGAGGGATAGAGAGTTAGAAACATCGATCAGCTGCCTCCTGCACAGCCCCAACTGGGGATGTGCCCTCAACCAAGGTACATGCCCTTGACTGGAATCGAACCTGGGACCTTTCAGTCCACAGGCCGATGCTCTATCCACTGAGCCAAACCAGTTAGGGCAGGCAGTTGACATTTTAAGTGAAGCTGCCAGGGAAGAGCTCACATAATGGAAACATTTGAGAAGAAGCCTGAAGGGAGTGAAGAATGTGTCTATAGAGATATTTGAGAAAGGCCATTTCAGGAAGAAGACAGAGAAACTACAAATAAAGTTCCTGAGAAGGGGGTGTATTTGATAGGTTAGAACAACAAGGAAGTCAGTGTGCCTGTGTAACAGACAAGGGGCAGAATAGTAGGGAGATGAAATCACAGAGGTGAAGGGGAGTTGAGTCACATAGGCCCTTATAGGACATTTAAGGGTTTTCACTTGGGCTCTGAGTTTGGTGGCTACAACAGTGGTCTTGTGTCTTCATTTATTTTTCTCCTTAAACTACTGGCTTTTGGGAAAGTCTCCAATTCATTGTGAGCTTGTTTACCTTAGTCAGAACACAACATTTGCTCTGCAAATCACCCATTCCTGATGTGTCCATATTACCCACACCCTAGGGATGAAAGCTTATAAGTTTTCAAAATTATTAGGCAGTGGGGCTGTTCACACATTAGTGTGTGTGGGTGAGGGTGGGGAGACATCTGTAGAAGTAGTGTGAACATCTTGGCCGTCTGGATCTTGAGACTGAAGTTACCTCTTCTCTTTCCTATTTGTAAGACTCTGAATACCCTCAACCTTCTTCTCTAGTCTACGTCACTCTTTTTCTTTCTCCTCTTCCTCTCTTCATACCCTATCTTATGTGGTGTGTTCAAACAAAGAAACAAACAAACACCCAGTATTTAATTCCACATCATCTGAACTTTTCCACCAGTTTCCAACTGTGAATAAGATATTGTCCCTGGTCATGACAAGTGGGCACGGAAGTGGGCTAGCTGCAGTAGATTCTGAAGAGGGAAGTTGTGCAAGAGAAAGAAGCACAGGTACTGTAGGAGCACCTGGAAAGGGCACCAGCCAGACTTGAGCAGTCAAGAAAAAGTCTCTGAAGGAAAGTCATTTTTAAGTCAGGAGAACAGAGAGAGTGAAGGTGACACAGGTGGAAGTAAGGGCTTGTCGAAGGAATGAAGTGAGATAGAGCAACCAGGGTTACGGAAATGCAAGTTGCTTGTTGTGCCTGGAGTATCACATACTGGGGAAGTAATAAGGCTTGAGAGGAAAATAGAGCTAGGTCATCAGAGATTTTATTATTTTTACTATGTGGTAGGCCCTGTTTCAGGGTCTGGAAGACACCATAAATGAAGCAAAGGCCTTATACTCAGTGATCTTACCTTGTAATGGGGAACAAGAAAAGAAATTACCAGATATGTAGTATGTTGAGGAATGAAAATCTAGAAACTAAAAACAAGATGGGCAGAGAAGAGAGTGAATGCAGACAGGAATTGAGGGAGAGGTTGTTGTTATTTTTATGTCAAGAGCCCTGTAATAAGATGACACTTCAGCAGAAACCTGCATGAAGTGAAACAGTAAATCAGGTGGGTACCTGGGGGAAGAATATTTCAGGTAGAGAGAACAGCAAGTGTGAAGTCTGATGTTGAAGTATGTTTGGTGAGTTTAAGAAAATATTGGAGGCTAGTGTGGATGTAGGAGAGTGTATAAAGGGGGGAGTCGTTGGAGCAGTTGAGATGATGGAAAGGAGTCAGATATAACATATAATGACTGTGAATATTCCCTGGGTAAGAGAGGAGACCACTGGAGCATGTTGAACAGAGGAAGTGACATGATTTCTCTTGTGTATTTGTCTTGTCTAGATTGTAAAGCAGAAGTGGATGAAGAAAGACCCATCAGGAGGCTATTATATTTCAGGTCCAAGGTGACGATGGATTGGATCATGGTAGTAGTAGTAGTAAAGGTGGTGGAAAGCAGTTGGATTCCAGATATCAATACTTGAAATATCTGGAAGAGTCATCAGCATTTTTTGATAAACTGGACGTGGAATGGAAGAGAAAGAAGTGCCATGACTCCAAGAGTTCTATCTCAGTGAATAGGCAGTTGGATATGCATCTGGAGTGTACATATTAACTTGGGATTTGTCAGGATGTAGTTGGTATTTAAAACCACAAAGCCAAATAAGATGACCAAAATTCAAATACAGCAAAGAAAAAACACACAGGTCTGAAAATAAAAACCTGGGGTATTCCAGCATGCGAATATCAGGGAGATAAGGATTACAATCATTGAGACTAAAATACTATTGATGAACATGCTGAGAATTTTGACACCATTCTCATTATTAAATAGTAATATAATCACTTAGTGAGTCCTCTGTAGATATGAAAGACTACTGCTACTTCCTTGTTGGATTAGATGCCAGCTATAGGGCCCACATTTACGGAATGATTCTAATGTGACATTGAAATATGTGCTTTAAAATTTGAGAATTAATGGATATACCCAAGTTGAAAAACTTGGTGGATTAAGCTCTTACATAAAATATATGCCACAAATTAAAACATCTATATATATAAAAAGCCAGCAACTGCAACTTTGTAATGACCATAACAACCGGTCACTATGATGCCCACTACTGCCAGCAAATTGGCCCGATCAGGGGATGAGGCTGGCTGGCCCACCTCCCATGGCCCCTCCCTCTGGCCATTCTGCCCCTGATCGGCTCTCCCATTCTGATCAAGGGGGGGCGGTGGCTGGCCAACCCCCCTGCAGCCCTTCCTCCCAGCTGCCCCACCCCTGATCGCCACCACCCTACCCCAAAAGGGAGTGGGGTCAGCCGGCCCCCCCCTGCAGCCCCTCCCCCTGGCAAGCCCACCTCCTGAAGCCCCTCCCCCCAGCCAGTCCTGCCCCTGATCGCCCTCCTTACCCCAATAGGGGGCAGGGCCGACCGGCCAACCTCCTGCATCCCCTCCCTTTGGCCAGCCCCGCCCCAGATGGGTCCCCACCACCCCAATCAGGGGCAGGGCCAGCTGGCCAACTGCCTGCAGCCCCTCCCCCTGGCTGGCCCCACCCCCAATAGCCCCCCACCATCCCAATAGGCCCATGGCCTCTACCCCCAGCCAGCTCCGCCCCCAATCAGCCCCCCTCTCTGAGCAAAAGCAGGGTCAGCTGGCCAATCACCCATGGCCTCTCCCTCAGGCTGCTGGCTTCCAATCAGCTCCCCCACACCAATTGGGGGGTGGGGCTGGCTGGCCAACCTCCCATGGCCCCTTCCCTGGCCCCATTCAAGGGCAGGGCTGGCCAGACCGCACCCACACTGCTGATTGGGGCCAGGCCAGCCGAACTCCACCTGTGCATGAATTCATGCACTGGGACTCTAGTTTCTAAATAAATACCACAAATTATAATTCATTTGCAGTCTATAGTCACTTTTTAGTTTCTGGTAGAGCAGAAAGTTGATGGAGGTTTGGGACATATTCTAGAATATATTTAGTTGGGAAAGAACATCAGAAATACATTTGTAAAATTTAAAAATTTTGTTTTGGGCTTTTTCTCCATAATTTGGTTGAAAATTTCTAGAGGACAGAGTTGCATAATTATATACATATATAACTATATATATATATCTATGTAAGCAGAT
Source organism: Myotis daubentonii (assembly GCF_963259705.1). Lineage (NCBI taxonomy): Eukaryota > Metazoa > Chordata > Mammalia > Chiroptera > Vespertilionidae > Myotis > Myotis daubentonii. Next base: position 44,400,920 of record NC_081848.1, read on the forward strand.
ATACATATATGTAAATAGATATACATATATATACCAATTATATATATAATCATATCTAATAATAGACAAACATGGTAACTGACCATACCTTCGCTACACCTCCCATCAGCTAATCAGCACCATATGCAAATTAACCGCCAACAAATATGGTGGCTAATTTGCATACTGCAGGCAGGGCGGTTCAGCACCACCCCGCCTGCCCCATTACCATCCGGGCCTGCTATTTGCCATCCCGCCTGCCCTGCCGCCATCCAGGCCTGCTATCTGTGACCTGGGGCAGTGGGTGTCCCGTGTGCGACCCAACCTGGGTCAGCCGGGTGGGGCAGCAGCGATCGGCCTGCCCACCCGGGTGTCCTGTGTGTGACCCGACCTGGGGTGGCAGGGCGGGACAGCGTGGCTCCTCTGTCTCCCCAGCTTCCTTATCACAGCTCCCTTGGGGGCCTAAGCCTTTAGTCGGACATCCCCTGAGGGCTCCCTGGCTGCCAGAAGGATGTATGACTGCAAGCTTAGGCCTGATCCCCCAGGGAGTGGGCCTAAGTCGACAGATGGACATCCCCCAAGGGGAAAAGCCTAAGCCAGCAGTTCTCCACCTGTGGGTTGCAACCTCTGAAAATACATCCTGCATATCAGATATTTACATTACGATTCATAACAGTAGCAAAATTACAGTTATGAAGTAGCAACGAAAATAATTTTATGGTTGGGGGTCACCACAACATGAGGAACTGTATTAAAGGGTCGCGGCATTAGGAAGGTTGAGAACCACTGGAAGCAACCGTTGCAACCAGATGACTGGAATGACCAGTTGACCAGCTGTTCTGATGCACACTGACCACCAGGGGGCAGATGCTCAATGCAGGAGCTGTCCCCTGGTAGTCAGTGCACTCCCATAGCAGAAGAGCTGCTCAGCCAGAAGCCAGGCTCTTGGCTGGTGAACACAGCGGCAGCGGTGGTGGCAGGTGCAGGAGGGCCGGGGTGAGTGGGAGCAGTGCTGCGCCCGGCCCTGGCTTGGGATCCTCCTCAGCCACCTGCTTCTTATCCTTTGTACCCCATAAGCCTGCAGTTACAATCTCCAAAGAACAGTTGAAGCACAAACACTCAGAGTAACCAGGACGAGCCTGATATTGCCACTGGGCTCCTGGAGCTCTGCCTTGGGCATCAAGATCAAATCTCATCCCTTACTGATTGCCCTGAAGCTACAGAAGAAGGCAGCAATATAACAGTGGCCACAAGATGGTGACTAACAATCAGGGTAAAAGTCAAAGAGAGATGGATCTGAAGGGTGGGGGTGTGGGCAACAGAACACCCCCGCTGACTAAGATCCTCAACTATGTATTGTTCACCTCGGAGTGTCTCTTATCCTGCTCGAGCTGTGGAAAGCATCCAGCATGGCCCAAGGTGTCCACGGGGGACCTCCCGGCCGGCAAGACGTAACCCTGGCCACAGAAGGGACATTTGGAAATATTTTTTCAGAAAGCTGCGAGGAGGAGGATAGACTCCCCACTCGACTTCCCTGTGACTCAAGGGGACGTGGAAACTCCCCAGGCATGGAGGCGTGGTCTCCCGATTTCCTTTCAATGTGCATGAATCTGTGCACCCGGCCACTAGTCAACACTAATAAAAGAGAAAAATGGTAATTGGCGTACGAGCTACCCTTTTCATTGGCTAATCAGGGCTATATGCAAATTAACTGCCAACTAAGATTGGCAGTTAACTGCCAACTAAGATTGGCAGTTAACGGCCAACAAGATGGCGGTTAATTTGCATATGTAGGCACAATGCAGGGAGGCGAAAGGGAAAGCAGGAAGAAGCCCCCTGCCACTGACAGTAATCGGAAACCCAGGGGGGATCTAAGAGCTGGGGGGCAGGGCAAAGGCGGCCCTGGGGCCACCTTTGCCCTGCCCCCCAGCCATGATCGGAGAATCAGGTGCCTTTTCCGCCCTGGCCAGTGATAGCAGGAAGTAGGGGTGGAGCCAGCGATGGGAGCTGGGCACGGTCGAAGCTGGCAGTCCCAGGAGCTAGGGGTCCCTTGCCTGGGCCTAAAGCGAAGACCACGATCGTGGGGCCACTGTAGCTGTGGGTCCCCGCTGCCCGGGCCAGACGCCTCAGCCAGAGGCGTCAGGCCTGGGCAAGGAGCCGATCCTGCGATTGGAGGGTGATGGGGGTCAATGCCTGAGGGTTCCCAGTATGTGAGAGGGGGCAGGCTGGGCTGAGGGACACTCCCCCCCACCCCCCGCACACACCCAGTGCACGAATTTCGTGCACCGGGCCCCTAGTCTATATAATAAAAACCTAAGCGACTGTTATGGAATGACCAGAACAATTGATTGCTATGATGCGCACTGACCACCAGGGGGCAGCTACTCAATGCAGGATCTGCCCCTTGGTGGTCAGTGCGCTCCCACAGGGAGATAGAGATAGAAACATCAATGATGAGAGAGAATCATTGATTGGCTGCCTCCTGCATGCCCCATACTGGGGATCAAGCCCACAACCCAGGCATGTGCCCTGACAGAGAATCAAACTGTGACCTCCTAGTTCATAAGTCGATGATCAACCACTGAGCTACGCCAGGCAGGCATCCCTCACATTCTTATGTCTCTGTATCCACATTTGTAAAATAAAGGAGTCAAGCTAGCTGATATTCTACATATAACCCAATCTGTAATTTTTTGCTCAGTTTTACTGAGTGCTAGTTCTATTTTTTTAATAACATGACTCGATGTAGAGTGGCTAGAATTCTATGCATCTATATGCCTTTAGAATGGAGAATTTTTATCACAGCTCTACGTATCTGTTTGGTCTTCACAATGTAAATGATGGGGTTCATCACAGGTGGGATCAGCAGGTAGGTGTTAGCAACCATAGTATGTACATATGGTGGGGCCTGTTTTCCAAATCTGTGAACAAAGGATAGACTGATCAATGGGATATAGAAAATACCAACAGCCCCAATATGGGAGATGCATGTGCTGAAAGCTTTCTTTCTCTCTTCTGGGGATGCAATGCCGAGGACAGTCTTAATGATCAAAACATAAGAAAGGAGGATGAGGATTGAGTCCACCCCAACAGTAGAGATCATGGCTGTCAACCCCACTGCATTGTTGATCTTGGTGTCTGTGCAGGAGAGCTTCATCACATCGGGGTGGAAGCAGTAAGAGTGGTGTAGCACGAGGCTGCGGCAGTACGACAGTCTTTTTAGAAGGGCTACCATTGGTGTCAGCATAAGTGTCCCCCTGATGACAATTGCTACTCCAATTTGAGCTATTCTGGAGTCAGTTAAAATGGTTGCATACTTGAGAGGATGAGAGATGGCTACAAAACGATCAAAGGCCATGGCCAACAGCACTGAGGATTCCATGACAGTGAAGAGTTTAATAAAGAACATCTGTGACAAGCAGGCATTAAAGCTGATCTTCCGGGCATTGAACCAGAATATACCCAACATGGTGACTAGGGTGGATATGGACAAGCCGAGATCAGTAGTGGACAGCATGGAGAGGAAATAATACATGGGTTCGTGGAGGCTGGGCTGAGTGACAACGGCAAAGAGAATCAGGCTGTTTCCTGAGAGGGCAGTTATATAGAGAAGGCAGAAGGGAATGGAGATCCAGATGTGGAAGGCTTCCAGCCCAGGAACACCAGTTAGCAGGAAAATGATGGAAGAGGATGTGGCATTCTGGAAGTTGGACATGCTGAATTATAAGTACAGAATTCCAAGGTGAAATTCTGGAAAAATGAAAAAACTAAATTTAAAAAATTAATCTAAACTACAATTAATTAATTTAAACTACAATTTAAAAATAAAACCTATAATTTTATTGAACCCCAAATAAACCCAAGATGAATATCTCTATATTACATAAATATAAATAGCTCATTTAAATTGACAAAAGAATTGTAAGTTTTCAGCTGCTGTAGTAGATTTAAAATGTCTGTATTTTTTATTTTTTGTATTTATCTTAGCCCACAATTTTTCTTCCCTGGGGCCCTTTACTTGTAGCTATGTTTATACTATGTGACCTTTTCTTTCATTCCTCTAGTCAGAGATGTCTGGACTAAATAAAGACATTTTACCCAAGACTGGCAGATCATATTTCATTCTTTTTGGAATGTTTAAATTGTGATAAAGAGGTAGCAGGTTGGTTTTCCTGTATAGTTGACATAAGAGAAAAATAGATTGGGGCTTTAGAGCAGTAGTATTACATCAGCCATAAGTATAGAAAACAGAGAATCTTAGGACGATGTGGGAAGCCAGAAAATATGAGAGATATTTATAATATACGGAACACATATGAAATGATAATAAATGGCTTAGGCACCAGTGCAGTGTGTCTACAGTATCTAACCTTTGCAGTGACCCTTAGAATGCAGTACCTGGCAACACATTTGTGAGGGATGGAGAGTTAGAGCACAGACCTACCGCCATAGGGACAGAGGCCTTTGCCCTCACTTGATATCTGTGCTGCCATGTTCAGACATATTTGGTTCTTCAATCTTCCTGAAGACTAGTTGTTCTCCAGACAGATTTTCTCCATTTTGTTGAGACATACTTTTTCAAGAGATACCTAGTACAGTGTTACTGTTTTGCTTTGGAGGAAAAGATAAAACTGTATGGAAAACATCTTGTCTCTTTTTTCATTGAGTAAAAAATTCAAATTAGGTATGTGGGTTTGTATGAGTTGGAAGAGGAAGCCTGGGGAGAGCAGAGTTTAGGGTTGTGGCTGGAGAGGGCTTGATCAGTGAGAAGTAGCCAATATTATGGTAACTGTTTCTTAGGGGAACCTAAGAGTTTCCAAGACACACAAGTTTACCCAAATAAAGTGCCACCTCAAGGATTCCCTAAAGAAACATTAGATTGAAAATTGGGAAATTTTGGCCCTGGTTGGTGTGATTATGATAATATGCAATGACTGAGTTGTAATTTTGCTCACTGAGTTCTAGGAAATTTTATGAGATCAGTTGTTTTAAAAAAAATATTTTTATTGATTTTTTTTTTTTTTACAGAGAGGAAGGGAGTAGGATAGAGAGTTAGACACACTGATGAGAGAGAAACATCGATCAGCTGCCTCTTGCATACCCCCCACCGGGGATGTGCCTGCAAGCAAGGTACATGCCCTTGATGGGAATCAAACCTGGGACCCCCCAGTCCGCAGGCCTATGCTCCATCCACTAAGCCAAACCGGTCAAGGCTCATTTTTTTTAAAATTATTAATTGCTATCTGAAATTTCTCATTCATCCTAACTTCTTCATGGCTCCCCTTACATTATTTCATTAATTCAAACAATTTGTTCCTTGCTCATCTGCATTCTTCTTATCAGTTTCTTCCCTTCCTTTTCTGGCTTGGATATCAGAAGAAAAACATAGAGTTTAGGTTGAAATGATCTGTGCCGAGTCTGGCAGAAGGGAGCTCATCCAAATCCTTTTTCCCACCCTTCTACATCTTCCTACACCTGCTCCTCATTCATGCTGGGCTCCAACACAGGGGATTCCTTATTCCGTTTCATAGCCAGTAACTCCACTCAAGCTCTTGATCATCCATAAACACTAGTTCGTTTCAACATCAAACAGAGCACACACTGTATTGTGTCAGCATTAAGCATATGAAGCAAGTAAAATAACAGGTTTGGTGTCTGAGAAAACCAGAGAGTTTGCCAGCACCTCATCTTTTGGTTCATGAGTTGATGCTCAACCACTGAGCACATAAGCTGAGCAGAACCTCATCTTTTTAAAGCTGAAAACCTTATCCTAATATATAAAAAACCCTGGGTCCGTCACATCCACAATGACTGGAGGTTTGACCTAATGCCCAGGCTGCATGCACAGCAGGCTCTGGTGGGTGGGGACTTGTGGCAGCAGAGACAGGGTAGGAGGAGGCAGGGCCGGCACTCACACTCACTCACAATCGCACACATGCACAGACACACACAGCGCCCACCAGCTCACAGTCTTTTCTCCCTTTCTTTTCCTCCCACCCACCTTGCTCTCAGAGCCTCTCTCAGAATGAGGAAAGAAACCAGACTGGGCCTGAAGAGGCCTGGATGGAAGGGAGGGTGGGCAGAGGGTGGAGTGGCCCCCTACTGGCCCCTCCCCTTCACAGCCAGGAAAGAAGAAGCGGGAGACAGGGAGGCAGGGAGGCCTGGAGGACTGCTGAGAAAAACAAAGAGAGACAGAGACTGGGCAAGATCAGGCCAGCAGGGGAGGGCAGTTAGGGGTGATCAGGCAGGCAGGCAGAGACAGTTCGGGGTGATCAGGCAGGCAGGCAGAGATGTTAGGGGCTATCAGGCAGGCAGGCAGAGGGGTTAGGGACAATCAGGCAGGCAGGCAGGTGAAAGGTTAGGAGCCAGCAGTCCCAGATTGCAGTCCCACATGGATCAGGCCTAAACCGGCAGTCGGACATCCCCCAAGGGGTCCCGATTGGAGAGGGTGCAGGCTTGGCAGAGGGAACCCCACCTCCATGCACGAATTTCATGCACCGGGCCACTAGTTTTTAATAAGAGCCCAGTAATTCTTAAGAAAATAAGAAATAAAAAAGTGCCAATTTTGAATACCTACTACATCAGAGGATATGTAATTCTACTGCTACCTGTAGAGTGCACAAGGATAAGATGCTTCTAAGCAATAAGACCAAAATAGTGTGGGGTGACAGGTAGTGTGTGTATGTAAGCATATGTCTGTGTGTGTTCAACAATGATCACTTCCAAGAAATCTTAACAGAGTAGATAAAATATAACTGTGTAAAGTTCTGATGAGCAGAAGTGAGTTCACAAGGATGAAAAACAGGAAAGAGTGTTTTTGACATAAAGACATGAGCAGGGGCTGAGTGAAATAACAAAATACAAGAGAATTACTATGCTGGAACCTCACATGCAAAGCTAAAGGAATCCGTGGGGGCAAGGACATGAAACTCTTGCATTCCAAGGGAAGAATAAGGAACTTAGATTTTAGTTGCAGAGCATCAAGAGCCAGGCATTTCTAAATATTTTAGGAATAAGTAAACAAATCATTCTCATCTCTCCTGATTAACTCCAACAAAATTCCTTTCTGCTTTAGTAACTTATTTTGCAACATTGGCTCTCATTTGGCATTCTACAATACTCAAGTTTTACTCCCCCCACACACTTTTCTATAGATATTTTCAACACACACCCAATTCACCCAAGATATATTGACCATATCTCATCATTGGCCATTGTGCTTAGCTAGTGAGGGCAGTAAGACAAACTTTGTTTCTTTTTTTTTTTTTAATATTTTATTGATTTTTTACAGAGAGGAAGGGAGAGGGATAGAGAGTTAGAAACATCGATGAGAGAGAAACATTGATCAGCCACCTCCTGCACACCCCCAATGGGGATGTGCCCTCAACCAAGGTACATGCCCTTGACCGGAATCGAACCTGGGACCTTCCAGTCCATAGGCCGACGCTCTATCCACTGACCCAAACCGGTCAGGGCCAAACCCTGTTTCTTTCCCCATTCCCTGCCATATATTTTATGACAAAAAATGTTCTTTGAACAATCTGCTTCACCTTCAGTAACAATCTGAAAATATTCTGCAATGACTCACAGAAAGTTCTCCAACTGATGCCATCAATGACTTTCTAAACAGCAAATACAAAAATTTATTTTCAGATTTGTTTCCCTGTCCCTCTTCTCAAATTTCTTCCATGTTGCCCACCTCCTCTTTGAAACTCTGCTTCATTACCTTCAAGATAGTTATTCTGTGTGCTCCCCCGCTACTCCCATTTACCAAACAACATTTTTGAACTCTATCTTTTAATTGTGGTATTCCTTAGAAATCTGTTCTTTTCTTTTTAATGTTTTTATTGATTTCAGAGAGAGAGGAAGGGAAAAGGAGAGAGAGATAGAAACATCAATGAAGAGAGAGAATCATTCATTGGCTACTTCTTGCAGGCTCCCTACTGGGGACTGAGCCTGTAACCCAGGCATGTGCTCTGACTGGGAATCAAACCTCAACCTCCTGGTTCATGGGTTGATGCTCACATGACCTACTGAACCACACTATCTGGGATTTTTTGTGTTTGTTTCTTTTTGAGAAGTCTCTCTTTTTTTCCTGCTGTCCCAGATATTATACTCTCTTTGGGATATCTTAGTTACTCCCATGGTATTAAATAGTATTTATATCCAGATGACTTGCAAATCTGAAGTCTAATCGTGGTCTTTCCTGAGTTCTATATTTCAAAAGTTAATAGAATTTTTAAAGCTGTGGCAAGGTTTCAAACTTGAAGGCAGTAACAAATTTTGGAACTAGAGTGAGGAGATCACATCAACAATTTAGGAAAATGACTGGAATCAATTTGGAGAACAAATCAAGGCTCTCTGCTTAGTGCCAGTGAGTAAAACTTTATCTCGCCTTGAGGGACATCTTTAACCATATTCCCTCAGATAACGCAACCCCAATATGAGCCAAACCCAGGGTATTCCTTCCCCCATTCCAATTTCACTCTCCCTTCTATGCTTTATTTTTTACAAAATGACATCAAATTCTAGCAAATCATCTAATTAGCATTACCTCCCTCCCACACACAAACATATACACACATTCTTCTCCCCTCTCTCATCCCCTACATGCAAATATTAATTAAATTATTATTGATTCTACTTTTGAAATGTCAAAAATGAGGGCATCCGGTGGTCTACATATGAAGACTAAGGGATAGCAATGTGGTTGGTAGTGGGTACTTAAAGCTGTATTTCATTGCATTTTCTCACATTGAAAGATTGTAACTGCTCATATCTATACTAATAAAAGGGTAATATGCTAATTAGACCAGATGTCTTCTGGACAACCTTCCAGACGTCCTTCCTGACAAAGCTGGCTTGGGTCCCAGGTGCCTGCAGCCAGCCAGAGGAAGGGAATCCTGGGTCCTGGGTGCCTGCAGCTGCGGCTAGCCCAGGCGAAGCTGCCCCTGGTCCCAGGTGCCTGTGGCCTGCCTGGGTGAAGCTTGCCCAGTTCCCAGGTGTCTGTGGCCGGCCAGAGGGAGGGAAGCCCAGGTCCTGGGTGCAGGGGCTGAGGCAGAGGTGGTTAGGGGCGATCAGGCAGGCAGAGGTGGTTAGGGGCAATCAGGCAGGCGAGTGGTTAGGAGCCAGTGGTCCTGGATTGTAGGGGGTGCAGACTGGGCTGAGGGACTCCTGCAGGCATGAATTTCATGCACCGGGCCTCTAGTCAAAGAATAAAGGAGGACTAATGGATACTATTAGGAAGAGGTGCTAAAGTTACCCCAAGCTACTCTTTTAAAAAAAAATTATTTTATTGATTTCAGAGAGGAAGGAAGAAGGATAGACAGATAGAAACATCAATGATGAGAGAGTCATTGATTGGTTGCCTCCTGCACACCCTCTACTGGGGATTGAGCCAGCAACCCAGGCATGTGCACTTGGCTGGAATCGAACCTCGCACCCTTCAGTCCTCAGGCCAATGCTCTATCCACTGAGCAAAACCAGCTAGGGCGCCCAGGCTACTCTTTTGCACTGCAATCATCCTCAGATCTGTTCAATCCATCCTCTTCAATCCATGCACAACCTTCATTTTCTTTGTAAGAAATGAGCTATCATCTCTCAACTATTTTTTCTGTCCACTTAGATCACAATGATTCTCTCTTTTTTTGTTGTTGCACTATTGTGACCTGCAACTCATGTTTATGTCTTTAACTGTTAATTTAGACCATATGGCAATTATCACTATTATCCAAGCCATTGTCAATGTGTGTGACTGACGTGGGTTCAGATCCTTTCTCAAACACTAACTAGTTTTGAGACCTTGTACAGCAATACTAATTGAATACATTAATCTTAACAATAGTTACCGGTGATTGGAGCTTGTTACTTGAATGTTATGTTACTGTGCTGAGCACTTTATCACTTTATAATCTTACTTTTTAATTCCTATGAGGCAAGTATTATTAAATTCACTTTAAATTATCTTTTCTGTTAAAGAATCTGAGCATCAGAGAGGTTATGAAACATATTCAGGGTCCCACACAACTAGTGAATGTCAGAGCTGGGATTCTAAAACCAGTTCTTCCGAATTCCAAGGCTCATGCTCTTAAGAAGTATTGTCACCTGCAAGTAATATAAACTTTTTTTGATCCAGTTTCCTCATCTATAAGGTAGAATATACCTAATGCAGTGCCTGGCATAAAGTAGGTGTTCAAATTGGCATTTTTTTCATTTTTATTAAGAAATATTAAGCTTAGAAATAACTTTTTTAAAATCCCCACCTGAGGATATTTTCCACTGATTTTTTGAAAGAATGGAAGGGAGAAAGGAGGGAGGGAGGGAGGGAGGGAGAGAAAGAAATCAAGAGAGAGAGCGAGAGAGAGAGAGATATAAATGTGAGAGAGATACATCAACTGGTTTCTTCCCACACACACCCTGACTGGGGTCAGGGATTGAGCCCACAACAGAGGTATGTGCCCTTGACCAGGAATTGAATTTATGGCACTCTAACCACTGAGCAACTGGCCAGGGCTAGAAATAAGGTTTTAAGCCCCTGACAACCTTTTTGGTTTCTCAAGCACCAAACCAGTAACCACCATAAATATATTAGCACAATGATTAGATCATATAACTAACCAACAACCAGCTAATCAAACTACACCGGGCAGAACAAAATTATTTCCTAATAATACATAATTTTATAATTCTACCATCTACCTCAGTACAGCACCTCACTGTCTAATCTAACTTTAAACAATGTGAGGAAATTCTCCCCTATGGATAAGACATCTCAGCTAATCCAGAATTAAGCTTTGTTATTGAATAAAAAATTTTTACTTACAGAAGCAGTTCTCTCAGGCTGACTTAGAAGGCTGAGGAAGCTTTAGATTCCAGGGGAGATCCGAGCTTATGAAAAGACTCGTTCCAGCTTGGCTGCAGACAGTCACAGAGCTGAGAGACCAATTCCTGGTGGTGGTGTAACTCACTGAGTCTCCAGTGTCTGGAGGATCCCAGAAGACTTTTTTTTTCCTCATATAGCCTTTTGATATCTGTCCCATTATGCAATTACTATTGTGGCTATGTGCTTCATAGGCTGATATAATTTTTTCTGTCCTTGTGCACTTTTATGGACGGGCTTAAAAACAGTTTTCAATATAATTCATATACCACCAAATTCACTCCTTTGTAAGTACAATTCAATAGGTCTGCAAATTTACAGACTTGTGCAATAACCATTATCACAGTCTAATTTTAAAAAAGTTTCATCACTCCAACAAGAAACCCCATACCCATTAACAGCCACTCTGAGGAGGCTTTTTAAAAATGAAATTTTATTCCAGATTGTGAAAAGGCATCACCCTTTGTAAATGTAAATCAGACTTTACTCCATAGCATCAATTGCTATTCACAGCAGTTATGTTTCATTAACCTACCTGTGCTTCTTAGCATCAGTTCTTTCTTTTTTTCATTATAAACATATAATACATATGTTATATTTATTCAAAGATATAATTATAAGGACATTAATTGTTTTACAAAGCAGGATCACATTATGCTTAGTTGTGTGTTATTTTACTATATAAAAAGATACTTTTAGCAATTTGTCTCAAATCCTTTGTCTGCATATTGCAGGTACTTATTCTTTTTTTTAATTTTGTTTTATTGCTTAAGTATTACAAAGAGTATTACATATGTCTTCTTTTTTTTTTCCCTCTTGACCTTCCCTGGCCTCCCCTACTCCCCAGTGTCTTCTGTCCATTGGTTATGCTTATATGCATGCATACAAGTCCTTCGGTTGATCTCTTACCCCCACCACCAATTAGCATCATTTCTTTACACTATTTATTGCCTTGTAAGACTCTCAGCCCTGAATTCTGCTTTTCTGTTTCCTGCTTCAGCATGACCATCCATATCAGCTGCTACATGCATGAATTGTAAAGGTTGTATAACATCTTACAATTGAATATAAATCCTTTATTTCTGGGTCACTGAAAATTTTTGTTACCTGTAGTTTTGACTACTGCTGTGAATAATGCTGCAATCAATGTTCCTCTCTGTAAAACATGGCTTGAGTCTCTGATATTTTGCTTTGGATGAATTGCTAGAAATAGAATATTATGGGCCTGTTGAGGCAATAATATATTGGAAAATCCACTTCCAGAAAGTTCATACAAATATCATAAAACAGTGCTTAGTTCACCATAACACAGAAACACTGTACATTGTAAGGACAGAAAAAAAGGCCTCTTTTTTTCTTCGGTGTGGCCTTCCGCAATTATGAATAATAACTATTATTGGTAGTTAGATGCGAAGATTGCTGGCTCCCCTGTTTCAAGCTGCCCCTCTATTCAAACAGGGGGAGGAGATAAGACTATACTCTCAAGGTTGCATTCTTGCACCCCCCTCCTCCCTGCTGTTTTAACAACTCAGGGATAATTTACAACAAGGAGCCTCTAGATAGTAGACTGTTCCCTCCCCCCTCCCTTTCACACAAGCCTCTTTTGAGCTCTTCATAACTTTTGTTCTAAGCTTGTTTTACAGGCTTGGGAAAAATACTGATAAGACACCTCCTTAGAACATCTGCTGGACTGTCTCTTCGAATGCAAACAAACTGTAACTTTTTAAGACAACCCTACCTTCCTCCCCATTAGCTTAACTTTAACACAGTCCCCCTTCCTTCCTTGTCTCCTAGCAGCAGTCACCACCGGTTCGTTAAAATGTGCAAGCTACTCTTTCTTCTCTGCCCTCCCTGTATTGATTACCAATACACAGGCCCCCTTTTCCCCTTAGAAAGTAAAGTAAATTTCTTCTCTGCATCTCTTCTCTTAGATATCAAGTCTTTCAAGCCCATGTCACTTGCCAAAACTTCCCATGTATTACGTTTTAAAAAACATTTTCTGATTTGATAGAATTAATTTATCCATACAAGTGTTTAGTAAATATTTCCATAGGGTGTCCTTTATTCCAAACATCATGCTAATACCAAGTAATAGGAACTTTTTTAAAAAGAATACAACATAGTTTTTACTGTCTAGGGTCTCCCAGTTTAGTGTAGAAAACAGACAAGTTAACCAATGATTATAAGTGTTGATAACCAATAATAAAGTGATCTTGAGGCATGAACCAAGTGCTTGAGGAATATAGTAGGTAAAAATTTCAGTCCACAAATTAGGTGTACAGAAGTAAAGTTTTTTATAATTCAAGCTATTTTCCATTTTAAAATCCCAGCCCACTAGGTAGAAGAAAACTGATCATAATAATTTGAGGTATTTCCCATCTGTTCAAATTTTGAGCATCTTATATCACAGCATTTGGGTAGATGGATCTGGCCAGCAATGTCATCTGATGTGAGGTGACTGTTTCCCTCTTTAGTCTTTAGTAAATAGTCCCCGTAGACTGATGTAGACTTATGGCCCCTTTAGAACCTCAGATATTCCCACCATTTTTGGACCACTCTTGAGCATATAAGTATTGGAGTCATCCTTGATTTCTGCCTCCTGCACTCTGTATAAAAACCTGAAAATCCTTCCAATATCTTTGAAAAATAACCAGAATTTAATCACGCTTCATCACCTGCAAAAATGCTTTTCCTATCCAAATCACAAGTATCTCCCACTTGGATAATTTTAGCAGTTTCTTACCCATTCTCTCGGTTTCCATTCTTATCTCTCCCCACCACCCAATCTGTTTCACCATGGAAAATGTCTTGGCCTGAAATTTTATTGTTTATAATGCAACAAAAACAGTAACAACAAAACAATATCTTACCATGCATTCTATGTCTAATCTATTATGTCAGTTGTTTATGGTAGGTGAAATAATGACTCATGACGATGTCCACATCCTAATGCCTGGAACCTGTGAATATGTTACCTTTACCTGCAGAAGGAACTTTGCAGCTATGATTCAAATTGAAGATCTTGAGATGGGGATATCATCCTGGATTATCTGGGTGGGTCTAATCTAAGCAAATGAATCCTTAAAAGTAGAGAACTAGGAAGATGACAGCATGAGAAGAACTTGATTCACTGTTGTTGGCTTTGAAGATGACAGAAGGAGATCATGAGCCAAGCAATGTGGGAAGCCTGTAAAAGGAGAAAACATGGTTTTTGTTCTCTCCCAGACCCTTTGGAAAGGAATGTAGTCCTGCTGATGCCTTAATTTTAGCTCAGTAAGACTCATTTCAGACTTTTGACCTACGCAACTGGAAGATAATAAGTTTGGTAGAAGAATCCATTATTACTTTGACTTATGCTGTTCCAAGGATTTAAGGGTTAAGTAATTATTTAAGTCTCTCAGTTAATAAGCGGCATAACGAGTATTCAAATCTTGGGCTATTTGGAGGCTTTTTCAGTTTTTAAAACTCATTCCTTAGAGAATCTTCATGTCCTCCTTCTAACACTAATTCCTGTTCAAGTCATTCTAAACCCTACAGCACACATGCTTGCTAACACATTGTCACTTGTGTAAGCTCATATTTGACATATGACATATGCAGTTTTGTTCTCTTGTGTCTCCTTACAATGAACTCCTTGAGACCTTTGGAAACATTTTCTCTACCAGGCTGGGCAAATTCTAGGGCAGTGACTGATTTCCCATTAGTTTCAGAAATGACTTGGGAATGATTACATTTATTTTTACTTAGGCTGAAAGAATGTGACTTTTTTCTCAGAGCAATAGTTATTACAGGATTATCACGTACATTCCGTGCCAGAGCTTGGTGCAAGCTCTTGGAACTGGTGTGCATACTGGCACACTACTTTAAAAATATGGCTCTTCTCACTGCCCTCCTCTCCCCCAGCCTAGCAGAAGAGTCACTGGTAATTTGATTCAATCTTCTAAAAGTCTGAGATAAGTCCCTCAATGAAATCTCATAGCAACAAGAATATGCAGTTGTCAATATCAATACCATCCACCCCAGGAGACATACCACAGTCTGTGATGTCATTCACCTTCATATTAATGTTTTCTAAAGTTGTAAATCCAAACAGGAAGAGCAGACATAGAAACAAGAAAACTGTGCCATAGGTACTTGCAATAAATATTATCTATTGAGTGTCAACATTTTGCTACAGTCAATAGTGAAATATTCTTGCTTATAAAATCAGCAAATATTTTTTTAAAACATAATACATATTAGAGTTTGGCCAATGATGTGGGCTTGAAAGAATTCACAACTAAAAGGAGAGATGCAGAGAGGAAATTTATTTTACTTTTTAAGGGAAAAAAGGGCCTGTGTTTTGTTAGTCAATACAGGGCAGGGAAGAAAGAGTAGCTTGCACTGTTTAAAGAGCCAGTGGTTGCTGTTGCTAGGAGACAAGGAAGGAAGGAGGATTGGGTTGAAGTTGAGCTAATGGGGAGGGAGTATTGTCTTAAAAAGTTACAGTTTGTTTGCATTCGAAGAGACAGTCCAGCAGATGTTCTAAGGAGGTGTCTTATCAGTATTTTTCCCAAGCCTGTAAAACAAGCTTAGAACAAAAGTTATGAAGAGCTCAAAAGAGGCTTGTGTGAAAGGGAGGAGGGAGAGAACAGTCTACTAACTAGAGGCTCCTTGTTGTGAATTATCCCTGAGTTGTTAAAACAGCAGGGAGGAGGGGGGTGCAAGAATGCAACCTTGAGAGTATAGTCTTATCTCCTCCCCCTGTTTGAATAGAGAGGCAGCTTGAAACAGGGAAGCTAGCAATCTTGCCATCTAACTACCAAGTGCTTCTCATAATTTGTGGAAGGCCACAGCAAAGAAAAAAAGAGGCCTTTTTTTCTGTCCTTACAATGTACAGTGTTACTGTGTTATGGTGGACTAAGCACTGTTTTATGATATTTGTATGAACTTTCTGGAAGTGGATTTTCCAATATATTATTGCCTCAACAGGCCCATAATATTCTATTCCTAGCAATTCATCCAAAGCAAAATATCAGAGACTCAGGCCATGTTTTATAGAGAGGAGCATTGATTGCAGCATTATTCACAGCAGTAGTCAAAACTACAGGTAACAAAAATTCTCAGTGACACAGAAATAAAGGACTTACATTCAATTATAAGATGTTATACAACCTTTAAAATTCAGCCATGTAGCAGCTGATATGGACGCTCATGCTGAAGCAGAAACAGAAAAGCAGAATTCAGGGCTGGGAGTCTTATAAGGCAATAAATAGCGTAAGTTCTGAAAGAAACAGAGAGGATGAGATAGGAGTAAGTGGCTTGAGGCTTATGTATTCAATTTGTAGAAACAAACCTAAAGCAAGCAAGCAAACAATAATAACAACAAATGGTTGCTACAACAATGGTTATTCTGTTTATGCCACCATTTACAAAATATACCTGGGTTCTATAACCTTTAGTGACCCTCCATGGTCTGGTAAAAGTCTCATTTTCATCTTTTCCTGGCTCTAGTAATGCCAAATTACTAGCAGTTCTTCTACCCAGTTGATTTAGCCAACACCAACCATTCAATTTTAGTGGATAAGGAAAAGAAGCTCATTCTTACCTCTCATTCAACTTCTGGCTATTCCGATTATTCCTATTTATCCCTTTCCTCTCTGCTTCTAACATGTCTTGTATATGCTTCCACCAACATTCTCCATTCATTATTATAAGAATATTGTATAAAATCTGTATATCTGTTTTTAAACAAGATCTGAGAGTGCAACAGTGAATACAAATGACATTGCCCCAGATATTACAAAGTCTAGTGGAGGACATAGGTAAGTACATGAGAAATTACAATACAGTGTTTTAGTTACTCTAACTATAGAGATCTTTGCTACTGAAAGAACAATAGTGTTGATATCACCTGACAGCTTGTTAGAAATGCAAAATATTAGATGTACTATATCATACTTTGCACTTTTGCAAGATAGCTAAGGGACTCATGTGACAATCATGTTTGAGAATGTGTGTAGATCACACAAGTGTTGGGACAACCTAGCCTCATGTGTTCAAGGGAGGTTAATCAAATATTTGTGCTAAAAGGAGATCTGAGGAAATAAGAATAATAACTAATTAAATGTACTTCTTGGCATAAAAAGCTGTGCCAAGAATTACATTGCCTTGCAAAGATCTACAATATAGAAAAGGGTGTGAAGTAACTATTTCCAGGGGAGCTAGGAAGGAAGACAGGAGAGTAGAGGGCAGTGCGAAGAGACGATAAAAGGTTAAGAAAATGTTTTAAGCACAGTGAGCAGTTGTGGTATTTCATCCCATAGGCAGACTGAGCACTATATTCAGAAACCACATAGCAAGGCAACTGAAAACAAACAAAAAAACAAAACACAACTTAGTGAAATTAAAACACACACACAATATCCAGCTTAATTAATATATCTTCAATTTTGAAATAAAAAAACTTAGGAAAAAAACTATTTTTAAAAATATATTTTTATTGATTTCAGAGAGGACGGGAGAGGGAAAGAGAGATAGATACATCAATGATGAGAGAGAATCATTAATTGGCTGCATCCTGCACTCCCCTTACTGGGGATTGTGCCCGCAACCTGGGCATGTGTCCTTGACCGCAATCAAACCCAGGACCCTTCAACCCACTGGCCAACACTCTATCCAGAGTCAAATCAGGTAGGGCTGGAAAAAGCTATTTTAATTGTAATATAAATGTAAATTTTATAACAATAAAATATCTTTTGGGTTACATTTGAGGCAGAATTTGAGGAATCAATAAAAACGTAAGTAGTGCCATGGAGAACAGGATGAGACAAGGCTCAGAGGTGAGCCAAGCGTGCCATGTTCAGATGTCCCCCATTTAGTGCTGTCAGTGTTCTGGATTTTGGCCACTTGTGTAGTGGTATCTCATTGTTTTTTTAATTTGCATCTCCCTAATGACATATAATGTGGAGCATGTTTTCATATGCTTGCCATTTCCTATGCCTGTGCAGAAGTTAGTAACAACCCCCAAGATATTCATAATGCACAGAAAAGGTCTTGGACTCTGAAACACATAGTATTGCACTAGTGTCAGTGAATATGAGTTACTCAGCAACTCCTTGCTACACGGGTTGTCTTATGATTGCTGGGTCCTGGCAAATGAATGGAGAGTGAACTCATGGGAGATTCTGTAACAATTTTTATCTCTTACTTTTGCACTATGCAAAGCTTTGATCTATAGCTGCTCTTGAATGAGAACTGAAATCATAGTGCATCTCCAGGAGTCTCCTTTGGGGAAATACGAGCGAAGCTAGACTGAAAAGAAGTTGCCCTTTATAGTCTGTTGTTCTGGGCACAAAGAATTATCAGGGCACAGTGGTATAGAGAACTCTCCTAGGAATTTGTGTTTCTGCTGGGTAAAGGCCTCTCACCAGACAGCTCTGGGCTCTTTATAAAGGCTCTCTTTCTCAAATCCGATCGCTCTCCTTTCCTGAGAAGTCCCTGGGTTCTTCTGCAGAAGAGATATATTTGGAGATGGGGCAGGGCTGATGAGAGACTGTTTCCCAGACTTAGCCCCTTTCTATCTGGCTTTAAAAAGATGCTCTGTTACTGTCTGAGGTGACTCTTCAAAGAGCAGGGGGTAGGACCAAGTGAACTCCCTTTCCAGACCCAAGAATTCTTCTTAGCATGAGGTCAGTATTTTAGTTTATCCGAGTCTTTTCTGAATACATCAGGGACTGTATAATTTTTGGGTAGTTTATAAAACCAACAGTTTAGAGGAAATTGGTAACCTCAGTAGAATATATTCAACACATTTACATATTATATGTATTCATGTATTATAGCATTTAAAAAACAATTTCTATATTGTTCAAAATTGTCATTAAAATATAGACTGCAGTCTTGAAGTTGTGAACATATGTTCATTCCACATTTTTTTTTAAAAAGTTGAAGTTCTTTTAAAATAAAGAGTGGTAAAACATGTGGTTTGAAGTCAGAGAAAAGAAAGTAACTTGAGTCTTCTGAGCCTTGGTTTTCTAATCTGAGCCTCAGTTTTCTCATCTGTAAAAAGTAGCCAACAATACCCAATGCATGTTGCTGTGATAGTGATTGATATGAAGCTTTGTAGTTGGGGCAATCTGTTTATACATTCTTGGTGATATGGCTATAAGGATGTTTAAGTCACAGCCCTGGAAGAATTCTCCTCAGGAGAGAACAAAGAATTAAAATATATCTTTCCAAGAAGAGTTATTTAATATTTGCTCATTAGTTTTAATGAAAAAACATACTCAAGAGTGGTTTCAAAATCATAGAATTAAAAACAAACAAATAAAAAACAAACAGACAAAAAACAAAAGTTTTTCCTGCCCAGAAGCCTAGCTAATAGAGTTTCCTGCATTGGAATAGTCCTACTATGTTGCTTTGATTATATAAGTGGAACTGAAAAGAGATTCCAGGAGGATCATGCAGAGTTGTGGAAAGAAGGATTCTGAGAAAGAGGTATAATAAAGAAAATTGTTGGGTACTTAGGGAGTATTTAATACATTATTAGCATTGTTTTCAAAAAGAAGGCTAGCTATGCCTTAGCTGGTTTGGCTCAATGGATAGAGCATCAGACTGTGGACTAGAGGGTCCGGGTTTGATTCCAGTCAAGGGCACATGGGTTGCGGACTAGTACGTAGGGGCATGCGGGAGGAAGTTGATAAATGTTTCTCTCTCATCATTGATGTTTCTATCTCTCTCTCCCTTCCTCTCTGAAAAAAAAAAAGATAAAATGAAGGCTAGCTTGGACACTTAGCTAATCCACTGGGGTCTCTTAATTTATTTGCTATAATAAAAAGAGCCTTAACTTGAAAACCTGCTTCCTCATCTTTAAAATAAAGAAGATATGTTTTAAAGGTCCTTAATACTTTATCTAGAAAAAAATTGTTTTTTTTTTCACCATGTCTAAGCAAAGTCCTAGCATCAAGGATAAATACCAGATTAATAAGAATACTGTTAGTTTGTCATCTCCTCTTTTAATATATGTCAATTTGTTTACATGACTTTTACACCTAATTTGAGGGAGCCATATATCAGGAATCACAATATGTGCCTGATAGTAAGTGTCTGGGGTCTATAACTATGATTAGATGCAATTCCTTTTTTTATTCAGCCCATACTCTTAGATGCTATTGTGCCAGGTGTTTTTTCTGGCTCTGAGGTCACAGGTCTGGGAGAAACTAATGAGGTCCTTGTGTGTTGCTGGGGGTCATTTTCACCTTAGAGGCTATGCCTCTGCAATCTTTTTTAAAAGTTATTATTTTGATTTTTATTAATTTCAGAGAGGACGGGAGAGGGAGAGAGAGATAGAAACATCAGTGATGAGAGAGAATCATAGATGGGCTGCTTCCTGCATGCCCCTTACTGGGGATCAAGTCTGAAATCTGGGCATATGCCCTTGAGTGGAATCGAACCCTGGACCCATCAGTCTACAGACTGATGCTCTATTCACTGAGCCAAACAGGCTAGGGCATATGCCTCTGCAGCCTTAACAGTAGATACTTTTTTTGTCTTCCTTAAATACTGCTATTTCCCAGGGCTATTCTCCTCAGACCTCCTTTCCCTTAGATTTTATTACTCCCAGGTATTTTTGCCACTCCTGTGACTTCAATCCAGACACCACTTTGACAACTCTCAAGACGTTATCAGGGGGCCATCACTGAGGTTCTTGCATGTATGTTGCAGGTGAAAAAGGGAGGCTTGTCTTACAACTGATGTCCAAGTGCTCACCCCAAACCTGTGAATTATATATATTTTTTGCATTGTCTCAGGCCAAGCTTTCCAGCCATTAAATTTTTAGTGAGTTCTCAAGAGGCTTTCTATATTGAACATTTCTTCAGATACCCAGAGAAATACCTTCTTGGTCACATCTCCTGTAACCAGTTATTTTCACTCAAGTTGAAGCCACTGCCTGCTCATTGAGGGGGTAGGCGGGGGGGGGGGGGGGGTTGGGGGGGGGTGGGTGTTGAAATGAGACTCTCCACGTTAACTTACACTCAGATATTTTCTTTTCCGAATCATGTATGAACCTTCTTGGAATATCATGTCAAATTCTAGTTCTGTCCATTGTACACACTGCCACTTGGTAGATATATACATATTTGTTGAGAGAAAGCATGCATCAGTGATTGAAAGAGGAACATAGACTTTAAAAACTAAGCGTTCTTTCTGTAGATAAAAATAGGGTGGCTGAATAGCTAGTGCTAGTACAAGAATGAATATAAGGAACTTCTTTCATCCTATCAATTTCTTGATCTGGCTGAATAGATGCTCATAAACTCAAGCAGTGATGGCTTCTTGGGGAACTCCCTCCCCCAATATATTTTCAATGCCCTCTGGCAAAAATGGAACAAAAAGAAACCTTTGAGATATCTTCTCCAATTGATATTTGAGAGCTTCCAATGAGTTTCATTGTTCTTGTTGAGCTTACCTTTAGGCCATCTGTCTTCTGGGAGAATTTTCCTTAAATAATACCAGGTTCACAGCTTAAACATTAAACACTTTAATATCATATCTATCACTCATTGTGGTCTATTTGAATAATTTTTTAAAAAAAATATATTTTATTGATTTTTTACAGATAGGAAGGGAGAGGGATAGAGAGTTAGAAACATCGATGAGAGAGAAACATCGATTCAGCTGCCTCCTGCACACTCCCTACTGGGAATGTGCCCACAACCAAGGTACATGCCCTTGACTGGAACCGAACCTGGGACCCTTGAGTCCGCAGGCCGACGCTCTATCCACTGAGCCAAACCGGTTAGGGCTATTTGAATAATTTTAAAAAAATATGTCTTTATTGATTTCAGAGAGGAAGGGAGAGGGAAAGAAAGATAACAATATCAATGATGAGAGAGAATCATTGATTCTGCCTCCTGCACATCCCCATGTTCCCTTGGCTGGAATCAAACCTGGGACCCTTCAGTTGACAGGTTGACACTCTATCCATTGAGCCAAACCAGCTAGGGCTATTTGAATAATTTTAGTTGGTTCTCTCCCAGTATTTACCAGTAGTTTTTTTTTTTAAACCAATAGTTGTTTTGTATTTGTTCAATCAGAATTATTTTTCTGATTGAATTTTCTGATGAATATTGAATATTATCTTTATTATCTTATTTTCATTGGGTTCCGAAGGACTTATACATCTTAATATCCTCTTAAGAGTTTTTGTCTTGGAAACTGATAAGTAAACAAAAGCAGGATGAATTGCCTTTTGTGTTGTTGTATGATTGCCCAGAACTAGCCTATTTGCCCATGAACATAGATGGTAAAACTAGAAAATGTTACCATCATCTATGTAGCCCCCTGTTTCATACATAGATGGAAATATGCTGAAGCCTAGATATAACATGTGGGAATCTTGCTAAAGCCCAGGTGTTGTCATACAGTTTAGTGGTCTGTCTCTTCCCCTAGATTAACTAAATCTAAGAAAAAAATAACTGGGTATGCACTTCACTTCCGCTGAAGAACAGGACAAGGTTCATAGTGAACGTACTTTATGCAATATATAGAAGAGAATGAAAATGATTTTCTTCCCTATTTTTACAGGATATGCGTTTCTTTCCCTAGGGAAAGCTACTTCTTTCACTCATCATGCCATCCTCCAATCAGAGCATCTCCCACCCTGCAGTTTTCCTCCTTACGGGCATCCCTGGTTTTGAAACTTACCATGCCTGGATCTCTATCCCATTCTGTTGTCTCTATGCCGTTGCCATCTCTGGGAATGGAATGATCTTGTTTGTCATCATCACTGAGTCCAGCCTTCATGAACCCATGTACTATTTCCTCTCTATGCTATCCTGCACGGACCTAGGACTGTGCCTTTCCACACTGGTCACCATACTGGGTATTTTCTGGTTTAATGCTCGAGAAATCAGCTTTGACGCCTGCGTTGGCCAAATGTTCTTTATCCACGGTTTCACCTTCATGGAGTCCTCAGTACTCCTGGCGATGGCCTTTGACCGCTTCATCGCCATCTGTAACCCGCTGAGATACGCCACGATCTTAACCAATGCACGGATCATCAAAGTGGGCTTTGCAGTAGTTATTAGGGGAACAACAGCTCTAGTGCCTTTACTTCTGCTCCTTAAGCGTCTGTCCTTCTGCCGTAGTCATGTTCTGCACCATTCCTATTGTTTCCACCCAGATGTGATGAAGCTTTCATGCACGGACACCAAGATCAACAGCGCATTTGGCCTGTCCATTGTTATCTCTACTGCTGGCGTAGACTCTGTCTTGATCCTCCTCTCGTATATTCTGATCATCCACTCTGTGCTCAGCATTGCCTCCCCAGAGGAAAGGAAAAAGGCCTTTGGAACCTGTGTCTCACACATAAGTGCTGTTGCCATTTTCTACATCCCCATGATCAGCTTGTCACTGGTGCATAGATTTGGGCAGCACGCCCCTCCCCTTGTGCACACTCTCATTGCCAATGTCTATCTACTTATCCCTCCTGTAATGAATCCCATAATCTACAGTGTAAAGACCAAGCAAATTCGTAAGGCTGTGCTCAAAATATTTCTTTCTAAGCTAATTTAGGAAATTTTTAGATTACCATATCTTTACAAAGTCCTATCTAACTCATATTTTATCATTTACCAATGAGTTACAATCATACCTTGAAAAAGCATGTTTCTATATGCTTCCAGTCTATTCTGAGGAACTGGTACTTTATTAATGCCTTTACCTTCTTTCATCCAGCCACTCAACCCACCTCTGACAGGTCTCAGCCTGTTCCATGTATCCATGCCTCTGTTTCTACTTTGTTCATCAGTTTATTTTGTTCATTAAATTAGATTCCTCATATTTTGTTCATTGTATTCCACATATTTTTAAATGGAGTTCTATTTCAACACTTGGAATATCCCTTTTAATAGCTTCCACTTTCCCTTCAGTATGTTCCTGTATAAAATTTCAGCTGTAGTTTCATCTATCAATGTTATTTCATCATTTGTTCTATTTTTTATGAATTTTACAAATTTGTAGATCACTAATTATGCTGTTATCCAGTGATACTACTAATTTAATCTTTATTTCAACTCAAATTCTCCCCATTCTTGGGTGAAAGTAGTTTGGGCATGTGTGCTCTCTCCACTTGCCTTATAATCTTGAATTCATCTTTGTTTTTGTTGTAACAGTATTGTTATTGTGATAGAATTCACACACAACACAATTTATCAATTAAATGTACAAAATTGAATGGTTTTTATTATATTCACAGAGTTGTGCAACTGTCACCACAAAAAGTTTTAGAACATATTCATAATCATAAAAGAAAAACTGAGCAAATCCATTCCTACCTGGTTCTATGTCTTATGATTGCTGTGATACTGGCAAACCACTGGTGAGCAAACACAGGGGAAATTCATTAACATCATTTGTCCCTTACTTTTGCCCTATTAAAGCTTTGACTTGCAGCTGTTCAGGGTTGAATTGCTATTGAATAAGAAGTGGAATTGAAATTCATCTCTAGGACTATCCTTTGGGGAAGTAGACTGAGTTAGACTGAAAAAAAATTGCCCTTCATACTTTGTCATTTGGGGCACAAAGGTTAGCAGGACACAGCTATTTAGAGTTCTCTCCTAGGAATTTGTGTTCCTGCTGGGTAAATGTCTCTCACCAGGCAGCTTCTGGATTCTTCATAAAGGTTTTCTTTCTTAAATCTGGTTGCTCTGTCTTCCTGAGAACTCCTCATGAATACTCCTGCAAAAGAGAACATCTTTGGAGATGGTTTAAGAGGACAAGATTGGGCAGGGACTGTTTCCCTGACCTTAGAACAGAAAGACTTTTTATTTTTATTTTTATTTTTTAAGTTTGTGAGATTGAGATAATTTCTCTTCTCTCTCACTTTTAAAAGACTATCTGCTCAAGTATCTTCTGGCAAGGATGTGGTGAAAAGGAAACCCTTATATATTGATGGTGGGAGTAAAAATTGGCCCAACTACTATAGAAAACAATAAGGAGTTTTCTCAAAAAATTAAAAATAAATCTACTATATAATCCAGCCTTTCCACCCAAAGGAAATGAAAATAGGATTTGAAAGAGATATATACACTCTCATGTTTATTGCAGCATTATTCCCAATAACCAAGATATGAAGATGACCCAAATATTCATCAATGGTTGAATGGATAAAAAAATGTGGTACATATACACAATAGAATATTTTTCACCCATGAAAAATGAATTTATTCTCCCATTTATGACAACATGAGTGTATCTTAACACTATGCTAAGTAAGATAAATGAGAGAGAGAAAGGCAAGACTGTATGATTTCACTTATATGTAGAATCTAAAAAAGCTAAACGTTTAAAAAACAGCGTAAAATGGTGATTACTGGGTAGTAGGGCGTGGAAAAGAGTGATGGTGTTTAAGGGAACAAACGTATAATGAGTTGTAAAAAAGTAATAGAGATCTACTACCCAGTGTAATGGATATAGACAATAATATTATGCTATAATTATTAATGTAATAAATATTGGTACATTAGAAATCATATTATAATATATAAATGTAGCAAAGCAACACACACTGCATCTTAAATATACACAGTGTTATACATCAAATTTATTTTAAAAAAATGAGTAAGTAAGTAAGTAAATAAATAAAGACTGCTGCTTCCTGGGATGACTTTTCAAAAAGCACAGGATAGGGTTGAATAACTTCCCCTTCCACACCAAATAATTTTTCTTTGCACGATGTCAGTGTTTAGTGCATTGAAATATTTTCTGAATGCATCAGGGACTGTATGATATTCAGATAGTTTATAAAACCAACAGCTCAGAAATTGGTTAACTCAGTAGTAGATATTCAACTGATTCATTTATTATGTTAACTTAAAAATAATTGCTGCAATGTTTAAAAGTTTTTACAAATATAGAATATAGTCAAGAGCTCATATTCATTCATTCCACAGTTTTTAAAAAATTGAGTTCTTTTAAAATAAGGACTGGTAGAAAACATGGCATTTGGAGTCAGAAAGGAGAAAATTCAGTTCCTAAATCTGCTATTGACTCGGGTGAATGTGAGCACATGATTCCTTTGAGCCTCAGTTTTCTAATCTTAGCCTTAGTTCTTCCACCTTAAAAAAGAACTGAGATCCAATGCATGTTGTTGTGATAGCCACGGTTATGAGACTTAATACTGGGAGCTGTCTATTTATATGTTCCTGGTGATCTGGTTACAGAAAAGAATTCCCAGAGGGAGGAAAGAGGCATTTAAATAAATATATCTTTCCAAAAATAGTTATTTACATTGGCTCAGGAGTTTCGTGCAAGAAGTTCCAGGGTGGTTTAAGAGTCAGAATTTAAGAAAAGGGATCTCTTAGGTGACCTGTGGTCTTTGGGTGATAATGATGTGTCCATATAGGTTAATTAGTTGTAACAAATGTACCATCTAGTTGGGGGATGGTTCTATTGGGGAAAGCTATGTATGTGTGGGGGCAAGGTGTATTTGGGCATTCCTTGTATTTTCTTTTAAATTTTGCTGTGAACTTAAAACTGCTCTAAAAAATAGTCTTAAACAACAATAAAAATTAAGTAGGGGGATATTTACACATTTTCATTATGATTATTTCTGTATCTAAACTTGATACTGCCTATTAGTTTTAATGTACTTTAAAGTTTTTCAATTTTTTAAAAATAATTCTCTACATGAAGATTTTTTGCCAATCAAAAAAGAAAATCTTAAGCAGCATTCTCAGGCAATATGTGAAGATGTACATACACATACAAACACACACACACACACACACACACGCGGCAAAAGAAAGAGAATGGGATACTGTGAACAGGAAAAGAAAAACATAAAAGGAAAGCTACCCTTGCTCCCAAGCTTTGCTAATAGAGATCCCTGCATTAGAATAGTTCTACTATTTCCCAGGAGTTTTCTGATTAAGAGATTTCAGGCAGCCTGGGTCACGGTGCTTATATATACCACCCATCCCTGAAGAAAACACTTCGCCAGCTCCTGAGGCACTTCTTGGCAAACAGGGCAGGAGCTGTTTTGGTCAGTTCAAATTAATGTGGACTTGATAAATGAACCAATGGAGCAAATAATGAGTCTTGGATTTAAACTGTATCAAAAAGTATCTATTATCTTCTCACACTGCATAATACAGTGCAAAGGCACTGGGAATAAATGATAAATAAGCAATTATCTACTTGCCAGTACTTTATGTTAGTGTAAGAGGAATATTTTAAAAAAACTATGATCATACAATGGAACAATTTCTATTCCAGATGAATAAATAAAAAAGAATGTGACTCCAGTGGAAGGAGCATTTCCTTCTGACTTGACATAGAGAAGGTGATGTCACAAAGTGCTTCCAGAAGTAAATAAATTAATGCTGAATCGATAAATGGACCAAAGGAGAAAATAATTAATCTTTAGAATTTAGGCTCATTCAAAGAAGAGTGGGAAATACCTGAATAAAGCAAATGACAGCATTGTGAAAGAACTTGCTACATTTGGTAGCTTGCTGAAGTAGGAAAAAAATCCCAGGTTGACTTTATGGGTTTGGGAAGAGGTTAGGTAGCAGTAATAGTAGGTTTTGGTGAGATTGGAAAGATCCTTGGCTGCTGTAGTGAAGCGATAAAGAATTTTAACCTTTTGCTGAAGGTAGTGAAGAGCTCTGTATAAGGAGTGATGTGAAGATTATTTTCATGCAATATGGAAAATTTGGAAACACTTGCAATTTATGACAGAGAAATTATTTGTGAGAATATTGCTGTAGTTCCTGCAAAAACTAATGAGAGTTTTATATAAAATGGAGGTGATGGAACTGGAGGATAAGGATGGTCAATCAAAGGCTATGTAAGATCTGAATCTATAGAAGGTTGGAGATTGAATGACCTAGAGAGTTGTGTAGGCAGAATTCTAAGAGGGCCCTCAAGCTTCCTGCCCGCTATGTCCTTTCTAGTATAAAACCCACAACTTGACTGTGAGTGAACCTTTAAATGTGATGGGGTATCACGTCTGTGATTATGTTATATTGTATAGCAAGGGGAGTTTACAGATGTAAATAAGGTCCCTGATTATTTGACTTAGTGCAAATCAAAAAGGAGATTATACTGGATTAGACTGACCTAATCATTTGAGCCTTTTAAAGAGTCAAGAAACAGCAGAGAGATTCCTCTACTGGAGTAGAAGATGCAAATATCATGTTGTGACAGAACAACATGGCTGGGAGCTAAGAGCTACCCCCAGCCCACAGCAGCAAGAAAACGGAGACCCCAGTCCTACACCACAAGGAGCTCAATGTGAGATCCTGAGCAGAGATCCTAGTCATGTTGTGTCAGATGTCTGACTTACTGAAATGTGAGATAAGGGAGGTGTCTTATTTTAAGTCATGCATTTGTGCTAGTTTTCATGCAGCAACAGAGAACTAATGCGACAGAGTATGTTTCAGTCTAAAAAGAAGCCAGATTTCAACTATAGGTGTGAACCATCAGGGAAATGAGGATAAACAAATGTTCAATAAACTGTTGGTTAAACAAAGGATATCAGTCCATGCTACAGGGAAGCAGGGTTAATAAGAGAGGATTTTTTTTTTAATTGTGTGTTTGTGTTTGTTTTTTGTTTTACATTGTGTTTAGCTTGAAAATGAAGTTGGCATACTTACAAACTATGCTAATGTTACACATGAAAAGGAATATAAATCAAAGAAAAAACAAAAAATGTTGGAGTTACTTCCTGGAGCAGAAAGAGATCTTATATTCATTCTTTTTTCAGTGTTTAAATAATTTCCACATTCCTTACTATCTTAAAGATAATTCCATATTAGATCCTGGTTACCTTCAAACACAACCTTTCAACACGCTGTATCTCATGCTATAGTGGCATTGTAGAATACCGAAATCCACTTACCTTGACGTGCTTAGAATTTCTTCATGGTGATTTTTATCTATCATCTTCTGCACAAGTTGTCTTCATGTCTTCAAGACCGCCTTTCTTGACCTTTCCCCACACAAGTTTTTCATATATACAACCTCTGTATTTTAAACACAAACACTTTAGTGTGTATATCATACTGCATTTTACTTGTTTGTTTACACATTCATTTTCTTCACTATCTACTAATATCCTTGAGGGCAGGTGCCATGTCTAATTTGCTTCTGTATCCCTATTGTATGGATTATAACATGTACCCAATAATTTAATGTTAAACTAAAATTCCAAAAGTGATTGAGAAGCTGGGTGGTAGTGTTGTCTTTGAAAAGAAGCATAGAGTTATTCTCATTAAAGAAGGAATTAAGAAAGGTTGAGAAAGTCATAGATGTGGAGGAAGAAGGGACCACATAAAGAAAATATTAATCAGGGGACATTGTCTAAGTCAGATGGATAATATATCTATATTTTCTCTCTGCTATCAGATCATAAGGCATGTGGATAAGTATAAGGGACATGCAAATAAAAGTGGAAAATGAAGTGAAAGAAATTATGGTACAATGTTAGCTTTAATTTTTAAAAGTGACAATACCTAATATTTGGTGATTTTTTACATTACAGTGAGATAGTCAAGTTTTTCACACACATTAAGTAATTTAATCCTCACAATAATTCTATGCAGTATATATATTATCATTACTTAGAAATAGAGAATTCCATCGCTTCTCGGCCTTTTGGCTACGATCAAGTGTAGAAATAGAGAATTCCAGACACACACTGTTTAGTAACACATCCTGTGGGTTGTTCAGTTGATATGTATATCAGTCCATGCTTGAATCCATCAGTTTAGAATATGCAATCCTAAAAAATTAATTTGGGATGCCAATTAAAAGTTCATAACATCAAAATATTTATAATACTGACCTTGGAGACTCTCTATACTCAAATAGTCCTGATTATCATTGTCTTGATTTGTTTATACTTGTTATGTGGTATGAAAATTAATTAGGTACAGTTCAAGTTATGAGATTGCAAATAGGGTGTATGTTCATAAAGGATATTATCACAACATCTAACAGATAGTAGGGGCTCAACAAATGTTAGCTCTTCATTATGATTAGATATTATCAACCTGATTGACAGAAAGTACTCAGGTGATAAAGAGAAGATTTCTCTTTGGGTCACTGGAAGTTAACTTACTTTATTGACTAAATTGAATCACTGCATATATTGTTTGCTGTTCATCTAAAATTTTGTACAACTCTATAGACATATTTCAACAAATACTTATTGACTGTTGACCAAGTGAAATCAGGAAGTGAATGGGTATAAACCTCCCTGAACAGACATGTGAATTCAAATAAAGTAGGCCTCTATTAGATTTGTTTGTGTACAAGGTCTGTATCCTCACATAATTGTTTGTTTCCTATTTTATGCTTCTTGATTAGATGTAATCTTAGTTTTCTTTTTTGAAACCAATCTTTTGAGCTTTTAATATAATATAGAGATTATCTTTTATAAATGTTTATGTGGTGAAGTAATTAATTTCAAGTTGACTGCATTTTAGAGAAATATGATTTATCATTGCAGGATACTCAGATTAAGATTCTGCAGTTTGAGTTCAACATGTCAATGTTCTAGAATGCCACATCCTCCTCCATCATTTTCCTGCTAACTGGTGTTCCTGGGCTGGAAGCCTTCCACATCTGGATCTCCATTCCCTTCTGCCTTCTCTATATAACTGCCCTCTCGGGAAACAGCCTGATTCTCTTTGCCGTTGTCACTCAGCCCGGCCTCCACGAACCCATGTATTATTCCCTCTCCCTGCTGTCCACCACTGACCTCGGCCTGTCCATATCCACCCTAGTCACCATGTTGGGTATATTGTGGTTCAGTGCCCGGAAGATCAGCTTGATGCTTGCTTGTCACAGATGTTCTTTATTAAACTCTTCACTGTTATGGAATCTTCAGTGTTGTTGGCCACGGCTTTTGATCGTTTTGTGGCCATTTCTAATCCTCTTAGATATGCCTCTATCTTAACTGATCTTAAAATAGCACAGATTGGAGTAGCAATCATCACCAGAGGGACACTAATACAGACTCCTTTGGTGTTGCTTCTGAAAAGACTATCCTACTGTTGCAACCATGTGCTCCACCACTCCTATTGTTTCCACCCCGATGTGATGAAGCTCTCATGCACAGACACCAGGATTAATAGTGCAGTTGGATTGACTGCCCTGATCACCACTGCTGGAGTAGACTCGGTCTTTATCATCCTTTCTTATGTTTTGATCATTAAAACTGTCCTCAGCATTGCATCCTCAGAAGAAAGGAAGAAAGCCTTCAACACATGCATCTCCCATATTGGGGCCGTTACTGTATTCTATATCCCATTGATCAGTTTGTCCTTTGTTCACAGATTTGGGAAACAGGCCCCACCATATGTACATACTATGATCGCCAATGCCTATCTGCTGATCCCCCCTGTGATGAACCCCATTATCTACAGTGTGAAGACCAAACAGATACGCAGGGCTGTGCTGAAAGTTCTCCATCCCAGTGCAGCAAAGAACTAGCTGGGTTTTTTAATTTCCTATTTCTGGTCATTAAATAGATGAGTAAAATGCCACTTACAGGAGTTAAAATGTTGAGTCTTATGCTTGGATTAAAGCATCCCTAAAGATCTCTCTAACTTTAAGTAAGAAGGCTAAGGGCTAGAAATAAATTTAAGATCAAAATTCTCTATCACTATTTTTTTTTCCAGATAGGCATGTTTCTCTGTGACCTAAAATATGGCACAAATAGAGCTAAGTTAGGTTTGAGGAAGAGAAGTAAAATGACTTGAGATTTCGCTAGAATTCTCTAACCCAACACTCAGAATTTAGAGCATGTCTTCGAGTAGCCTCCTCTTCCCCTTCAATATTCTCCTGTACTTATTTGGGCTACAGTTTCATCTGTCAATGTTATTTTATCTTTGTTCTACATTTCACAGATTCCCAAAATTTATAGATTGGTGGTGATTATATTTTTATTTATATTCTTATGTTACTACTAATTTATCTTTCTCCCAAACATATTTTCTTTTTAAAAAATATATATTTTATTGATTTTTTTACAGAGAGGAAGGGAGAGGGATAGAGAGTTAAAAACATCAATGAGAGAGAAACATCGATCAGCTGCCTCCTGCACACTCCCCACTGGGGATGTGCCCGCAAAAAAGGTACATGCCCTTGACCGGAATCGAACCTGGGACCCTTGAGTCCGCAGGCCGACGCTCTATCCGCTGAGCCAAACCGGTTAGGGCTCCCAAACATATTTTCTTCTTTTTTTTTTTAAAAAAATTGGGCACATGTGCTCACCCCACCTTCCTTATGTAATGTCCAGTCATTTTTTTTTTAATGTGACAGTTTTATTATTATTTAATTCCCAGATAGTATAATTTACCCATTTAATATGTAAAAGTTTAATGTTTTTACTATTTACAGAGTTGTGCAACTACTGCTACAATAAATTTTAGATTATTTAAAAAATATTTTTATTGATTTCAGAGAGAAGGTAGAGGGAGAGAGATAGAAACATCAATGATAAGAGAGATGATTGATAGACTGCCTCCTGCACGGCCCCTATTGAGGATTGAGCCTGCAACCATGGCATGTGTCCTTACTGGGAATCAAACAGATTCATGGTTCCTCTCTTAAATAAATAAAATTTTTTAAAAAAAAACTCAACAAGAAATGTGAAAGTTTATTTTTGTATTCTCAATTCTATTGCATTGGTCTCTATATCTATCCTATGCAGAACCATACTGTCTGGATCACTGTAGCTTTGTAGTAAAATTTGAAATCGTTAAATGTGAATCCTCCAACTTTGCACTCTCCCCGCCCTCTCCCCAAGATGATTTTGGCTATTCTGGGTTGCGGGGAAGCATGGGAGTTGGTTGGAAAGTCTGCATGAAGGATTCTTCGAAAGGTTGAGGGCCTGGACTTTTCCAAAGAAGTCTGAACCCCCGGGTGTTTATTTCTATGTTTAGTCTTTAGACATGCCCTTGTTTAAAGAACACTGCAGATGCGTATGTTTTCTCAAGGATACTCTACCCTAATGATAGTATCTAGAGGTTAATTTAGTTCAAGCTGTTGCTACAATAAAAGCCTTAGGAGGCAGGCAAAGAGGGTTGTCTGGTTTCTTTAGCCAGGCAGTCCTTTAGCCCTCTCATTCACAGGAACATGTGTCAGAGTAATTATTCATCCGTCACTCAGGGTCTGCTGGTCAGTCCCAGCACTAGGTGTCTTAAAATTCAATATGTATTTTAAAACCAGCTGTCAATTTATCCAAGGAAACAAACTTTTGGTTTTCTTGATCATATTTATTGTTTTTTTTCTCAATTCTCTATTTCATTAATTTCCACCAATATAATCATTATTATTTTTTTCTTTTTCTTGATTTTAGTTTTTCCCCTCCCCTCAGAATATTAAAGTGGAGGTTTAGGTAATTAATTTTAGATATTTCTTTATTCAATATAGGCATTTAGCTATAAATTTTCCTATAAGCACTCTTTCATTTCACCTCACATTTTCATTCATCTATCTCAAAAATTTTTCTGATTTCCTTTGTGATTTCTTTTTTGGACTATTGATTATGAGTGTATTGTTTAATTTTCAAATTTCTAATTTTTTGTTATTAATTTATAATTTAATTTCACCATGGCTTACTTCTCTTGGAGCTAAACCCCTGCTTTATGTGCATGGCACTAGACAAGAGAGCATACAGTCTTTTCAACTTTTCAGCTTGCAGCTCTGCCTTATGATAGAAGCTGGGAGGATGGTGATTGGGGTCCCCAGTATTCTCTGACTGTCATGCCTGGAATTGAGTCTCTGCCATATGATTAGGGCTGGAGATTAGCCACTGATTTCTTGACTGCACTCACCTGAATTTAACTCCCACAATTAGAGCTGGGGTATGGGGAATGAGAAATACTATAGTCTGACCTTCCTGGGAGATACTATAGCCTAACACTAAGGAGCTGGTGGGAATGGAGGTGGGGTGAAGACATGGGGAAGGAAGCCCTGTGTCCTTGACTACACCTACTAGGAGTGGAGCTATCAGTGTGCTGAGCTGGGGTGGGGCAGGGCGGGGGGTGGGGGGAGAGTGAGGGTGAAAGCTGGCTGCAATTCAAGTGAACAATGACTGTTCTTACAGTGATTTAACAGATTTTCTTAAATAAATGGTTTTTCATTTGCTATATAACTTTAGGGCAATTTCCAGAGGATTTAAATGTATATACCTGTATCTACATATGATTTTTGCTATTATAGTACTTTCCCTGGGGAGCATGTTCACAGATCTCCTCTTGCTGCCATTTTGAAATTGAGCTCTTCACTTCTTAATTTTGTAGTTCAAACAACACATTGCAATTGTTTCCTGATCATTCCAGGTTGGATTATACATTCTTCTTATATGTTCTTATTACTCCTTCTGCTTATATCGTATACTAGGGGCCCAGTGCATGAAATTCGTGCATGGGGGGTGGGTCCCTCAGCCCGACCTGTACCCTCTCCAATCTGGGAGCCCTCCGAGGAGACTGCTCCAATCTGGGAGTTTCTGTCTGTCTTTGCAATCATATGATTTGCAAGCAAATTGTCTGAGACCCCAACCCAGTTTGGTTTGGTGCTCACAGAATAATAGAGGTCTTTTTTGTCTTTGCTCCATTGGTGGAGATTCCTAGAAGTTGCTGGATATCTTCCTTTTAATTTTTTTTGACACTCTGACTTTACTTATGTCTCTAACATTTGCTTTCCCTCCATCCCCCACCCGCAACAGTAATTTGCTCCAGGCTCACTTTGCTCTACTGTCCAGGACAGTGGTTCTCAACCTTCCTAATGCCGCGACCCTTTAATACAGTTCCTCATGTTGTGGCAACCCACAATTTCATTTTTAAAAATTGAACATAATTAAAGCATAGTGATTAATCACAAAAACAATATACGATTATATATGTGTTTTCTGATGGTTTTAGGAGACCTCTGTGAAAGGGTCATTCAACCCCGAAAGGGGTCGCGACTCACAGGTTGAGAATCTCTGGTCTAGGAGATCCCACAATGTGTCTGCCACCAGAACTATGATTCCCATTATTCCTGGTGCTCCCCGTGCTCTTGGTTTCTGCTTCCAGTCCAGGGGCTACAGAAACCAAAAGGACCAGGAACTTCAGCTGCCCCCAGGCTGGGCTGACAGGACTGGAACTCCAGTGGTGTCCTTGGGACCCAAGCCACTCTGCTAAGACCCCCAAGCCACCCGTTCTCTGCCCGCTCTCCTCCTCTGCTCTCCATCCTGCCCCGCCCCCAGCCACTCAGCGCCTGTGTGTGTGCATGCTGCCTACAGGCCCGCCATCTTTGTTGGGTTAATTTGCATACTCACTCCTGATTGCCTGTGGGCGTATCAGAAAGATGGTCAATTTACATATTTGTCTATTATTAGTATAGATATTGTAATACATCACACAAATACTTCAGATTTTGATTGCTTACTCTCTTATCTACATATTTTATTTCACTAATCATGACAATATCCTATTTGTCTCTGCCACACTACCATATTGTGCAATGTCCGGCGAAAATAGACACTCAATAAATGAAAGAATGAATCAGTGGTAATTAAATTATCCTATATAATAAGAGTGTAGTATGCAACTTGTCCCCTCTACCGGGAGTTCGTCCATGAGTTTAACCAGGGGCAGGGCCAGCCGGGGTAAGGGAGGGAGGCCTTGGCTGGTGGTGGTGGCTGGCGACTGGGAGAAGGGCGGGAGTACCCAGCTGGCAGCTGGCAGCTGGCAGCTGCTAGGGACCCAGTGCACGGATTTCATGTATTGAGCCTCTAGTATGTAAGAATCCTAGATAACAACATCTAATTTATTCTAAGACTAAACAAAACTTAATTTTTTATTATGTATACTTTAAGAAAACAAATCAGGACAGAGAGATACCAGTTCTTGGAAGTATATATTTGGAAGCTTGGTCTAATGGGCAAAGTGTTCATTTTAGCCATTGTCATTCATGCTTTCAAAATGTTACTAACATTTCCATAATATTAGGATATTTCATTGGGCAGAGTAGATTAGTAAATTAGTGAGTATTTATAATTCAAAATTTTCAATGTATGTGTCCTTTATTGAGTTTTCTTGAAAGAGGGCATATCTATACTAAAAATTTTAATGACATTACATTTTTTCAAGTTATATTCCTCATTAAGCTAACTTAAAGCAAGAAGCTAATCTTGTTGATTCTTATGGTCTTAATATCTGTCCTAATAATACCTGGCTTATCATAGATGCCCAATATGTGTTGTATTGGAAGATGAATAAGAATATAATTTGGGAGTATGTGCTTGGTTTTATTAGTTCTACTTTAATGGCCACAAAACTCTGAGCTGGTGATGCCTCATGTGGTAAAGTGTTACACAGTCTTATCATTCTTTGTAAAGAAGTGAGTGAGATATGTAGGAGTTTTGAGTAATGAGCAAGTTTCTCTTGTTGGTTTTAATGTTGTTTTTGAAATAATAGGCAAAGTATCCCTAAGGAATTTTGTTACTGTCTGAAATACTATTGATAAATTTTGCTTTAAATTTTATATTTCCCATTCCTATTGATATAAATGCATAAAAAGGTGAGATAAATGTCAAACTTATGAAGTGATTTGCTATGGAGAAATTAGAAAGATTGGACTTGAGGGAATATATCAAGGAAGACTTTGGTCTTTTCTATAAAATCTCTCAATGATGAAAATATATTTATTATTTCTCATATAACTAAAAGTAAAATTGAAAACCTTTTTTTTCCTGATTGTTTTTATGAAAAAATGGGAGGAAAAGGAACGAGATTGGAGACCAAGAAACCTATAAGAAAACTGATTTAGTTGAAAGATTTTAGTGTCCTAGCTTAGGTGTAAGAATGGAGAGGAGGAGGTATTTTGTTCTTATAATAGAAAGAAAATACAGATTTATAGGATGCAGGAGCAAAGAGTGAGTAAGCATTAGTTTTTATCTTTGGTACCTGAAAATATTTTAAAAGTTACTTAATAGTTCTGAAAAACATTTATTCATGAAAAGAATGAGTTGAATTATTCCTAGTCATATTGGGCTTTATGCAAACAGGGGTAAGTTCCTGAGATTGAGATCTCAGGCCCCAAAATTGGACTTTGCCTATATGGTTTGGGAAGTCAGAGCTATGACCAATTGCTAGATAATATAGACAGAAAAGCTGAAATCAGTTATAAGAAAAATTTCTTATGTTACACATGCCAAACATTGAATTGAATGACTTATCACTGAAATTATTCAGATGGCTGACTATTTGATAGTCTCTTATGTTTCGTTCAATTTAACAGCTATCATTGACTATCTGCTATGTGGAAGATATACTTCAGGTATTGTAGCAGCATCAGAGGAAACACAGACATTTTTTAATTTAGGGAATTTATTGCTTTATGGAAGTAATACCAGAACTACTACTAGTATGTATACACAACATATGGTCAAAAACACAAAAAGGAAAAAGAAATAGATACAGAGAAATCACCATAACAGGCAAATTATGAGAAGGAAAGAACAGATATACTTGAACCAGTCATGAAAATTTAATGGAGAAGATATTTAAAAGATGAGCCTTGGCACGTGTAGTATTTCAAGGTGAAGGAGTGGGTGTCAAGGTTGAGGTCAAGAGTAAAGCCCACTATTAGGAAAGCTGCATGATGAAGCAGTTAGCATACTGGTTTTCTTAGACTGCAGAGTAGGTGAAAAAAGAAAGAGGTAGATCAAACTTTAAAGGAAAGTTGAACTTAAATTGTGGAGGACTTTATCACAAACAAGAGTTAATGCTTTATTTAGTTGTAGGATGAGAAATAAACATGGAAGAGATGCTTATTGGCTTGTTTTTAAATTTTATTTGAGCTGGATATTTGGAAAGTTAATTCAAAATGAATGACAGGCAGTTTTTGGCAGAAACAGCATAGAGATGGGAGGTCAGTTAGTCATTTATGGGAATAGGGCAACTGAGAGGCAGTGAGAATCTAAATTAGTATTTTGGTCTAGAAAATGATTACTTTAACTAGGATTAGCTACACTGTAGATATGTTTAATTTGGATAATTTCTAGTTCCATACAACTCTAAAATTGCATAGGTTTATAACTCTGATTTGTGATAAATTTTCATTGACTTTGAGATGGGTTTTTAAGGGAGCAATGACTGTTAAATATGTGTTCTCTTGGAACAGAGAAGTTTGAGCATAACTTTTTGAATCTGCTTTGTTTTCACACTATAGATGATGGGATTCATCACAGGGGGAATAAGCAAGTACAAATTAGCAATGAGTGTGGGCACAAAGGGTGGAGCATGTTTTCCAAATCTGTGAACAAAAGATAGGCTGATCAAAGGGATGTAGAATATGGCCACAGCAGTGATATGAGAAATGCAGGTGCTGAAGGCCTTTTCCTCTCCTCTGGGGATGCAATGTTGAGAACTGAGCAAATGATCAAGACATAGGAAAGCAGAATAAAGATAGAGTCCACTCCAGCAGTAGAGATAATTGCAAATAGTTCAAGTGCACTATTGATTTTTGTATCTGAACACGAGAGCTTCATCACATCAGGGTGGAAGCAGTAGGAGTGATGGAGCACGTGGCTGTGACAGAATGATAGACGCTTAAGAAGTAAGACTAGTGGTGTCAGAATGACAGTCCCCTGGTAATGACTGCCATGCCAGTTTGTGCAATGCTTGCATGAGTTAGAATGGTAGCATATCTCAGGGGGTTAGAAATGGCCAGAAAACGATCAAAGGCCATAGCCAGGAGCACTGAGGATTCCATTTAGTTCACAGAACTTTAGAGTACAGCTCAATGAAGTTTGACATCTGTATACACTCCTGTAACCCCTTCCAAGATCAACTGATAAAATATTACCACCAACCCAGGAGACTTCATAACACTTCATCCTCATCAATGTCCTCTTCTATAGTAACCATTCTTCTGACTTCTATTAGCATAAATACCTTCCTCTGTACCTCATCTGGAAATATATATATATATATATATATATATATATATATATATATATATATATATATATATATATTTATATATGTCTACACTAATAAAAGACAAAGATGCTAATTGACCATACCTTCACTTCACCCAAGCCACGCCCACCAGCCAATCAGAGCGACTATATGCAGATTAACCCAACCAAGATGGTGGCTGCCCGCCATGGAGCAGGAGTAAGCAGGAGGCTTGCTTGTCCCGGCAATGGAGGAAGCCAAGCTTCCCCCTGCCCTGGCTGGCTGTGGCCTCCGCAAAAGGCAACAAAGTTTCAATTATAGAAGCTAAATAAATCCCAGATACCTGCTTCTAGCCAGCCTCCACTGGGAGCTTGGGTGGCTGGGGGCCATGGCCAGCCTGCAAACAGCCATCAGCCCCTCACTCGTTCTGGCCAGGCACCCCAGGGGGGACCCCCACACTGAAAGGGCTGTGGTCAACCTGCAAACAGCCATCAGCCCCTCACCCAGGCTGGCCAGGCACCCCAGCGGGGACTCCCACCCTGAAGGGGCTGTGGCCAGCCTGCAAACAGCCATCAGCCCCTCACATAGGATGGCCACACCCTCATGGGTTGAGGGTCCCCACTGGGGGCCTTGGCCAGCCTCCAAATAGCCATCAGCCCTTCACCCAGGCTGGCCAGGCACCCCAGCAGGGACCCCCACCCTGAAGGGGCTGTGGCCAGACTTCAAATGTCCCTCAGCCCCTCACCCAGGCTGGCCAGGCACCCCAGCGGGACCCCCACCCTGATCCAGGATACCTTTCAGGGCAAACCAGCTGGCCCCCACCCATGCACCAGGATTCTATCCTATATAATAAAATGGTAATATGCAAATTGACCCTAACAGCAGAGCAACTGGGAATCACTGGTCACTATGACACACACTGACCACCAGGGGGCAGACGCTCAATGAAGGAGCTACCCCCTGGTGGTCAGTGTGCTCCCATAGTGGGAGCTCTGCTCAGCCAGATGCCAGGGTGCCGGCTTCCTGTACAGCGGTGGTGGTGGGATCCTCTCCTGCCTCCTCAGCAGGGCTAAGGATGTCAGACTGCAGCTAGGCCTGCTCCCCGCTGGCAAGTGGACATCACCTGAGGGCTCATGGGCTGCCAGAGGGATGTCTGACTGCCAGCTTAGGCCCAATACCCTGGGGAGCGGGCCTAAGCCAGCAGGTGGTCATCCCCCGAGGTGTCCCAGACTGCGAGAGGGCACAGGCCAGGCTGAGGGACTCCCCCGAGTGCACAAATTTTTGTGCACCGGGCCTCTACTATATATATAATTTGTATCTGCTTCTTTCATTCAATATTATATCTGTGAGATTCATCACTGAAATAAGATATTTAATTAAGTTCAAATTACTTAGCTACATTTATTTGGTGCTTGCCACTTAATATCTTGTATTCATCAATATTTTGTTATATTTTTATACCTCAACTGGATTATAAGTTTGTACTTATTAATATGGTCTCATGAGAAGAAGAGGTTATTTTTAGCTAATTCCTTACTAGAACTTTTTGCTTTTCATAGATATTGAATATGTTCTTGCTAATTGACTTACATTTTATTTGCTTTTCCTGAAATATTCTATTTAACCAGGAGAGTATGACTTGGTCTAAACAAATAATTCACTAATTTTGCCTTGGATTTTAGAACAATTAAGCTCAGATTTGAAGTGGAAATTCATTTTAACGTAGCAGGGAACCATCTATTCTCAGAGACTACATACATAAGAATTCACTCCCAATAGAATTACAAGAATTTAGTACCTCTTTGGAAACAAATGCAACCCCGGGACAGAGTTAAAAGCACAGGGAGAGGCCTACATGAACACGTAGTGAAATGTGAAGGAAGCTCCACAAACCAGCAGTAATAGAATAAGTTATTGAGTAAATGGAGTTGGGTAAATTCCATTTGGAAAAATATGATAAAGCATACACCACAATATATATTTATATTATTTCCTGATGGTTAAATATTTACTCATGTATAGACCACACGTAATTTAAATTAAAATCAGGTAAATTGTGGCTGGGTAGCTCAGTAGCTTGAAGCATTGTCCCTATACCAAAAGGTTTGATTCCAGCCAGGGCACATACCTAGGTTGTGGATTTGATTCCTGGTCGCACACATATGGGAGGCAAGCAATAGGTTTCTCTCTCACATCGATGTTTGTTTTTCTCTCTCCCTTCCTTCCTCTCTAAAATCAGTGAAGACATATCCTTCAGGTGAGAAGTTTTTAAAAATCAGGAAAATATTTATAAAATCCTTGAGTGAGAAAGAATTTTCTAATGATAACATGAAAGATATAAATCATAGAGGCACAGATTGATATATTTGATTCGATAAAATACAAGGAATTATTTTATTGTTTAAAATAACCCTTTAATTCCACAGAATAAAAAGGATAATTATGAACTGGGAGACACAGTTAAAACACATACAACACTCATTTGAATAAAGTCTTACTGTAAAATCGAAAAAAAAGATAATAAAACATGTGTAAAATGCATTAAAATGGAATTCCCCAAAGAAGAACTGCTAGTAATACAGGAAGAATATTTGATTTTACCATCAGCAAAGGAATATTAATTAAAACAACTGTTTTTAATCAATTAAATAACAAAGATTAGTAAGGATTGTTGAACTAAAAGAAAACTGCACTCTTACATGGTGGAGAGTGATTAGGTAAAAGGTTCATTTGCCATTATTTATTCAAACACAAAATACTTCCTTTCCTTTAAATTAAATTAAATTGACAATTTAATTTCTCAGAAATTACTAATAGTGATAGCCACTACTGCTAGTGTGCATATGATATATATATATATCTCATTAATTCCTTCAATAATTTCTTATTTCAATAGTTAGGTAATAAGTGTTAATTTTATGTACATAACCCTCAAAATAACATTTTATTTTCAAGGTAATAGACATTTATAGACAGATTAATATAGTACATATGAGATATTGTGCAAAATTCCTTAAATTTAAAATTGACCTTATTTCTTATTGAACTAAAAAATCCCTAGAGCATATTGCTATATGCTGTATATTGTTTTTTTTATTTTGCATCTCCCTAATGACATATAATGTGGAGCATGTTTTTATATGCTTGCCATTTCCTATGCCTGTGCAGAAGTTAGTAACAACCCCCAAGATATTCATAATGCACAGAAAAGGTCTTGGACTCTGAAACACATAGTATTGCACTTGTGTCAGTGAATATGAGTTACTCAGCAACTCCTTGCTACACAGGTTGTCTTATGATTGCTGTGCCCTGGCAAATGAATGGGGAGTGAACTCATGGGAGATTAATTAACAACATTTATCTCTTACTTTTACACTATGCAAAGCTTTGATTTATAGCTGTTCAGATGGCACTATGCAAAGCTTTGATTTATAGCTGCTCTTGAATGAGAACTGAAATCATAGTGCATCTCCAGGAGTCTCCTTTGGGGAAATACGAGTGAAGCTAGACTGAAAAGAAGTTGCCCTTTATAGTCTGTTGTTCTGGGCACAAAGAATTATCAGGGCACAGTGGTATAGAGAACTCTCCTAGGAATTTGTGTTTCTGCTGGGTAAAGGCCTCTCACCAGACAGCTCTGGGCTCTTTATAAAGGCTCTCTTTCTCAAATCCGATCGCTCTCCTTTCCTGAGAAGTCCCTGGGTTCTTCTGCAGAAGAGATATATTTGGAGATGGGGCAGGGCTGATGAGAGACTGTTTCCCAGACTTAGCCCCTTTCTATCTGGCTTTAAAAAGATGCTCTGTTACTGTCTGAGGTGACTCTTCAAAGAGCAGGGGGTAGGACCAAGTGAACTCCCTTTCCAGACCCAAGAATTCTTCTTAGCATGAGGTCAGTATTTTAGTTTATCCGAGTCTTTTCTGAATACATCAGGTACTGTATTATTTTTGGATAGTTTATAAAACCAACAGTTTAGAGGAAATTGGTAACCTCAGTAGAATATATTCAACACATTTACATATTATATGTATTCATGTATTATAGCATTTAAAATACAATTTCTATATTGTTCAAAATAGAAATTAAAATATAGATAGCAGTTTTGAAGTTGTGAACATATATTCATTCCATTTTTTTTTTTTAAAAGTTGAAGTTCTTTTAAAATAAAGAGTGGCAAAACATGTGGTTTGAAGTCAGAGAGAAGAAAGTAACATGAGTCTTCTGAGCCTTGGTTTTCTAATCTGAGCCTCAGTTTTCTCATCTGTAAAAAGTAGCCAACAATACCCAATGCATGTTGCTGTGATAGTGATTGATATGGAGCTTTGTAGTTGGGGCAATCTGTTTATACATTCTTGGTGATCTGGCTGTAAGGATGTTTAAGTCACAGCCCTGGAAGAATTCTCCTCAGGAGAGAACAAAGCATTAAAATATATCTTTCCAAGAAGAGTTATTTAATATTTGCTCATTAGTTTTAATGAAAAAACATACTCAAGGGTGGTTTCAAAATCATAGAATTAAAAATAAACAAATAAAAAACAAACAAAAAACAGAAGTTTTTCCTGCCCAGAAGCCTAGCTAATAGAGTTTCCTGCATTGGAATAGTCCTTCTATGTTGCTTTGATTATATAAGTGGAACTGAAAAGAGATTCCAGGAGGATCCCGCAGAGTTGTGGAAAGGATTCTGAGAAAGAGATATAATAAAGAAAATTGTTGTGTACTTAGGGAGTATTTAATGCATTATTAGGATTTTTTTCCAAAAGAAGGCTAGATATGCCCTAGCTTTTTTGGCTCAATGGATAGAGCGTCGAACTGTGGACTAGAAGGTCCTGGGTTGGATTCCAGTGAAGGACACATGGGTTGCGGGCCAGCAGGGGTGCGCAGGAGGAAGGTGATCAATGTTTCTCTCTCATCATTGATGTTTCTATCTCTCTCTCCCTTCTTCTCGGAAAAAAATAAAATAAAATTAAGGCTAACTTGGACACTTAGCTAATCCACTGGGGTCTATAAGTTTATTTGCTATAATAAAAAGAGCCTTAACTTGAAAACCTGCTTCCTCATCTTTAAAATAAAGAAGATAGGTTTTAAAGGTCCTTAATACTTTATCTAGAAAAAAACTGTTTTTATCACCATGTCTAAGCAAAGTCCTAGCATCAAGGATAAATACCAGATTAATAAGAATACTGTTAGTTTGTTGTCTCCTCTTTTAATATATGTCAATTTGTTTACATGACTTTTACACCTAATTTGAGAAAGCCACATATCAGGAATCACAATATGTGCCTGATAGTAAGTGTCTGGGGTCTATAACTATGATTAGATGCAATTCCTTTTTTTATTCAGCCCATACTCTTAGATGCTATTGTGCTAGGTGTTTTTTTCTGGCTCTGAAGTCACAGGTCTGGGAGAAACTAATGAAGTCCTTGTGTGTTGCTGGGGGTCATTTTCACCTTAGAGGCTATGCCTCTGCAAACTTTTTTAAAAGTTATTATTTTGATTTTTATTAATTTCAGAGAGGACGGGAGAGGGAGAGAGAGATAGAAACATCAGTGATGAGAGAGAATCATAGATGGGCTGCTTCCTGCATGCCCCTTACTGGGGAT
Organism: Myotis daubentonii; assembly: GCF_963259705.1. NCBI lineage: Eukaryota > Metazoa > Chordata > Mammalia > Chiroptera > Vespertilionidae > Myotis > Myotis daubentonii. The sequence goes on from NC_081848.1 coordinate 44,445,320, forward strand.
CAAGTCTGAAATCTGGGCATATGCCCTTGAGTGGAATCGAACCCTGGACCCATCAGTCCACAGACTGATGCTCTATCCACTGAGCCAAACAGGCTAGGGCATATGCCTCTGCAGCCTTAACAGTAGATACTTATTTTGTCTTTTCCTTAAATACTGCTATTGCCCAGGGATGTTTCCTCAGACCTCCTTTCCCTTAGATTTTATTACTCCCAGGTATTTTTGCCACTCCTGTGACTTCAATCCAGACACCACTTTGACAACTCTCAAGACGTTATCAGGGGGCCATCAGTGAGGTTCTTGCATGTATGTCGCAGGTGAAAAAGGGAGGCTTGTCTTACAACTGATGTCCAAGTGCTCACCCTAAACCTGTGAATTATATATACTTTTTGCATTGTCTCAGGCCAAGCTTTCCAGCCATTAAATTTTTAGTGAGTTCTCAAGAGGCTTTCTATATTGAACATTTCTTCAGATACCCAGAGAAATACCTTCTTGGTCACATCTCCTGTAACCAGTTATTTTCACTCAAGTTGAAGCCACTGCCTGCTCATTGAGGGGGAGGAGGGGTTGAAATGAGACTCTCCAAGTTAACTTACACTCAGATATTTTCTTTTCAGAGTCATGTATGAACCTTCTTGAAGTATCATGTCAAATTCTAGTTCTGTCCATTGTACACAGTACCACTTGGTAGATATATACATATTTGTTGAGAGACAGCATGCATCAGTGATTGGAAGAGGAACACAGGCTTTAAAAACTAAGCATTCTTTCTGTAGATAAAAATAGGGTGGCTGAAAAGCTAGTACAAGAATGAATATAAGGAACTTCTTTCATCCTATCAATTTCTTGATCTGGCTGAATACATGCTCCTATCCTCAAGCAGTGATGGCTTCTTAGGGAACTCCCTGCCCCAATATATTTTCAATGCCCTTTGGCAAAAATGGAACAAAAAGAAACCTTTGAGATATCTTCTCCAATTGATATTTGAGAGCTTCCAATGAGTTTCATTGTTCTTGTTGAGCTTACCTTTAGGCCATCTGTCTTCAGTGAGAATTTTCCTTAAATAATACCAGGTTCACAGCTTAAACATTAAACACTTTAATATCATATCTATCACTCACTGTGGTCTATTTGAATAATTTAAAAAATATATCCTTATTGACTTCAGAGGGGAAGGGAGAGGGAAAGAAAGATAACAATATCAACGATGAGAGAGAATCATTGATTCTGCCTCCTGCACATCCCCATGTGCCCTTGGCTGGAATTGAACTGGGGACCCTTCATTTGGCAGGCTGATGCTCTATCCATTGAGCCAAACCAGCTAGGGCTATTTGAATAATTTTAATTCTTTCTTTCCCAATATTTACCAGTAGTTTTTTTTAAACCAATAGTTGTTTTGTATTTGTTCAATTAGAAGTATTTTTCTGATTGAATTTTCTGATGAATATTGAATATTATCTTTATTATCTTATTTTCATTGGGTTCCGAAGGACTTATACATCTTAATATCCTCTTAAGAGTTTTTGTCTTGGAAACTGATAAGTAAACAAAAGCAGGATGAATTGCCTTTTGTGTTGTTGTATGATTGCCCAGAACTAGCCTATTTGCCCATGAACATAGACGGTAAAACTAGAAAATGTTACCATCATCTATGTAGCCCCCTGTTTCATACATAGATGGAAATATGTTGAAGCCTAGATATAACATGTGGGAATCTTCTAAAGCCCAGGTGTTGTCATACAGTTTAGTGGTCTGTCTCTTTCCCTAGATTAACTCTAAATCTAAGAAAAAAATATCTGGGTATGCATTTCACTTCCGCTGAAGAACAGGACAAGGTTCATAGTGAACGTACTTTATGCAATATATAGAAGAGAATGAAAATGATTTTCTTCCCTATTTTTACAGGATATGCGTTTCTTTCCCTAGGGAAAGCTACTTCCTTCACTCATCATGCCATCCTCCAATCAGAGCATCTCCCACCCTGCAGTTTTCCTCCTTACGGGCATCCCTGGTTTTGAAACTTACCATGCCTGGATCTCTATCCCATTCTGTTGTCTCTATGCCGTTGCCATCTCTGGGAATGGAATGATCTTGTTTGTCATCATCACTGAGTCCAGCCTTCATGAACCCATGTACTATTTCCTCTCTATGCTATCCTGCACGGACCTAGGACTGTGCCTTTCCACACTGGTCACCATACTGGGTATTTTCTGGTTTAATGCTCGAGAAATCAGCTTTGACGCCTGCGTTGGCCAAATGTTCTTTATCCACGGTTTCACCTTCATGGAGTCCTCAGTACTCCTGGCGATGGCCTTTGACCGCTTCATCGCCATCTGTAACCCGCTGAGATACGCCACGATCTTAACCAATGCACGGATCATCAAAGTGGGCTTTGCAGTAGTTATTAGGGGAACAACAGCTCTAGTGCCTTTACTTCTGCTCCTTAAGCGTCTGTCCTTCTGCCGTAGTCATGTTCTGCACCATTCCTATTGTTTCCACCCAGATGTGATGAAGCTTTCATGCACGGACACCAAGATCAACAGCGCATTTGGCCTGTCCATTGTTATCTCTACTGCTGGCGTAGACTCTGTCTTGATCCTCCTCTCGTATATTCTGATCATCCACTCTGTGCTCAGCATTGCCTCCCCAGAGGAAAGGAAAAAGGCCTTTGGAACCTGTGTCTCACACATAAGTGCTGTTGCCATTTTCTACATCCCCATGATCAGCTTGTCACTGGTGCATAGATTTGGGCAGCACGCCCCTCCCCTTGTGCACACTCTCATTGCCAATGTCTATCTACTTATCCCTCCTGTAATGAATCCCATAATCTACAGTGTAAAGACCAAGCAAATTCGTAAGGCTGTGCTCAAAATATTTCTTTCTAAGCTAATTTAGGAAATTTTTAGATTACCATATCTTTACAAAGTCCTATCTAACTCATATTTTATCATTTACCAATGAGTTACAATCATACCTTGAAAAAGCATGTTTCTATATGCTTCCAGTCTATTCTGAGGAACTGGTACTTTATTAATGCCTTTACCTTCTTTCATCCAGCCACTCAACCCACCTCTGACAGGTCTCAGCCTGTTCCATGTATCCATGCCTCTGTTTCTACTTTGTTCATCAGTTTATTTTGTTCATTAAATTAGATTCCTCATATTTTGTTCATTGTATTCCACATATTTTTAAATGGAGTTCTATTTCAACACTTGGAATATCCCTTTTAATAGCTTCCACTTTCCCTTCAGTATGTTCCTGTATAAAATTTCAGCTGTAGTTTCATCTATCAATGTTATTTCATCATTTGTTCTATTTTTTATGAATTTTACAAATTTGTAGATCACTAATTATGCTGTTATCCAGTGATACTACTAATTTAATCTTTATTTCAACTCAAATTCTCCCCATTCTTGGGTGAAAGTAGTTTGGGCATGTGTGCTCTCTCCACTTGCCTTATAATCTTGAATTCATCTTTGTTTTTGTTGTAACAGTATTGTTATTGTGATAGAATTCACACACAACACAATTTATCAATTAAATGTACAAAATTGAATGGTTTTTATTATATTCACAGAGTTGTGCAACTGTCACCACAAAAAGTTTTAGAACATATTCATAATCATAAAAGAAAAACTGAGCAAATCCATTCCTACCTGGTTCTATGTCTTATGATTGCTGTGATACTGGCAAACCACTGGTGAGCAAACACAGGGGAAATTCATTAACATCATTTGTCCCTTACTTTTGCCCTATTAAAGCTTTGACTTGCAGCTGTTCAGGGTTGAATTGCTATTGAATAAGAAGTGGAATTGAAATTCATCTCTAGGACTATCCTTTGGGGAAGTAGACTGAGTTAGACTGAAAAAAAATTGCCCTTCATACTTTGTCATTTGGGGCACAAAGGTTAGCAGGACACAGCTATTTAGAGTTCTCTCCTAGGAATTTGTGTTCCTGCTGGGTAAATGTCTCTCACCAGGCAGCTTCTGGATTCTTCATAAAGGTTTTCTTTCTTAAATCTGGTTGCTCTGTCTTCCTGAGAACTCCTCATGAATACTCCTGCAAAAGAGAACATCTTTGGAGATGGTTTAAGAGGACAAGATTGGGCAGGGACTGTTTCCCTGACCTTAGAACAGAAAGACTTTTTATTTTTATTTTTATTTTTTAAGTTTGTGAGATTGAGATAATTTCTCTTCTCTCTCACTTTTAAAAGACTATCTGCTCAAGTATCTTCTGGCAAGGATGTGGTGAAAAGGAAACCCTTATATATTGATGGTGGGAGTAAAAATTGGCCCAACTACTATAGAAAACAATAAGGAGTTTTCTCAAAAAATTAAAAATAAATCTACTATATAATCCAGCCTTTCCACCCAAAGGAAATGAAAATAGGATTTGAAAGAGATATATACACTCTCATGTTTATTGCAGCATTATTCCCAATAACCAAGATATGAAGATGACCCAAATATTCATCAATGGTTGAATGGATAAAAAAATGTGGTACATATACACAATAGAATATTTTTCACCCATGAAAAATGAATTTATTCTCCCATTTATGACAACATGAGTGTATCTTAACACTATGCTAAGTAAGATAAATGAGAGAGAGAAAGGCAAGACTGTATGATTTCACTTATATGTAGAATCTAAAAAAGCTAAACGTTTAAAAAACAGCGTAAAATGGTGATTACTGGGTAGTAGGGCGTGGAAAAGAGTGATGGTGTTTAAGGGAACAAACGTATAATGAGTTGTAAAAAAGTAATAGAGATCTACTACCCAGTGTAATGGATATAGACAATAATATTATGCTATAATTATTAATGTAATAAATATTGGTACATTAGAAATCATATTATAATATATAAATGTAGCAAAGCAACACACACTGCATCTTAAATATACACAGTGTTATACATCAAATTTATTTTAAAAAAATGAGTAAGTAAGTAAGTAAATAAATAAAGACTGCTGCTTCCTGGGATGACTTTTCAAAAAGCACAGGATAGGGTTGAATAACTTCCCCTTCCACACCAAATAATTTTTCTTTGCACGATGTCAGTGTTTAGTGCATTGAAATATTTTCTGAATGCATCAGGGACTGTATGATATTCAGATAGTTTATAAAACCAACAGCTCAGAAATTGGTTAACTCAGTAGTAGATATTCAACTGATTCATTTATTATGTTAACTTAAAAATAATTGCTGCAATGTTTAAAAGTTTTTACAAATATAGAATATAGTCAAGAGCTCATATTCATTCATTCCACAGTTTTTAAAAAATTGAGTTCTTTTAAAATAAGGACTGGTAGAAAACATGGCATTTGGAGTCAGAAAGGAGAAAATTCAGTTCCTAAATCTGCTATTGACTCGGGTGAATGTGAGCACATGATTCCTTTGAGCCTCAGTTTTCTAATCTTAGCCTTAGTTCTTCCACCTTAAAAAAGAACTGAGATCCAATGCATGTTGTTGTGATAGCCACGGTTATGAGACTTAATACTGGGAGCTGTCTATTTATATGTTCCTGGTGATCTGGTTACAGAAAAGAATTCCCAGAGGGAGGAAAGAGGCATTTAAATAAATATATCTTTCCAAAAATAGTTATTTACATTGGCTCAGGAGTTTCGTGCAAGAAGTTCCAGGGTGGTTTAAGAGTCAGAATTTAAGAAAAGGGATCTCTTAGGTGACCTGTGGTCTTTGGGTGATAATGATGTGTCCATATAGGTTAATTAGTTGTAACAAATGTACCATCTAGTTGGGGGATGGTTCTATTGGGGAAAGCTATGTATGTGTGGGGGCAAGGTGTATTTGGGCATTCCTTGTATTTTCTTTTAAATTTTGCTGTGAACTTAAAACTGCTCTAAAAAATAGTCTTAAACAACAATAAAAATTAAGTAGGGGGATATTTACACATTTTCATTATGATTATTTCTGTATCTAAACTTGATACTGCCTATTAGTTTTAATGTACTTTAAAGTTTTTCAATTTTTTAAAAATAATTCTCTACATGAAGATTTTTTGCCAATCAAAAAAGAAAATCTTAAGCAGCATTCTCAGGCAATATGTGAAGATGTACATACACATACAAACACACACACACACACACACACACGCGGCAAAAGAAAGAGAATGGGATACTGTGAACAGGAAAAGAAAAACATAAAAGGAAAGCTACCCTTGCTCCCAAGCTTTGCTAATAGAGATCCCTGCATTAGAATAGTTCTACTATTTCCCAGGAGTTTTCTGATTAAGAGATTTCAGGCAGCCTGGGTCACGGTGCTTATATATACCACCCATCCCTGAAGAAAACACTTCGCCAGCTCCTGAGGCACTTCTTGGCAAACAGGGCAGGAGCTGTTTTGGTCAGTTCAAATTAATGTGGACTTGATAAATGAACCAATGGAGCAAATAATGAGTCTTGGATTTAAACTGTATCAAAAAGTATCTATTATCTTCTCACACTGCATAATACAGTGCAAAGGCACTGGGAATAAATGATAAATAAGCAATTATCTACTTGCCAGTACTTTATGTTAGTGTAAGAGGAATATTTTAAAAAAACTATGATCATACAATGGAACAATTTCTATTCCAGATGAATAAATAAAAAAGAATGTGACTCCAGTGGAAGGAGCATTTCCTTCTGACTTGACATAGAGAAGGTGATGTCACAAAGTGCTTCCAGAAGTAAATAAATTAATGCTGAATCGATAAATGGACCAAAGGAGAAAATAATTAATCTTTAGAATTTAGGCTCATTCAAAGAAGAGTGGGAAATACCTGAATAAAGCAAATGACAGCATTGTGAAAGAACTTGCTACATTTGGTAGCTTGCTGAAGTAGGAAAAAAATCCCAGGTTGACTTTATGGGTTTGGGAAGAGGTTAGGTAGCAGTAATAGTAGGTTTTGGTGAGATTGGAAAGATCCTTGGCTGCTGTAGTGAAGCGATAAAGAATTTTAACCTTTTGCTGAAGGTAGTGAAGAGCTCTGTATAAGGAGTGATGTGAAGATTATTTTCATGCAATATGGAAAATTTGGAAACACTTGCAATTTATGACAGAGAAATTATTTGTGAGAATATTGCTGTAGTTCCTGCAAAAACTAATGAGAGTTTTATATAAAATGGAGGTGATGGAACTGGAGGATAAGGATGGTCAATCAAAGGCTATGTAAGATCTGAATCTATAGAAGGTTGGAGATTGAATGACCTAGAGAGTTGTGTAGGCAGAATTCTAAGAGGGCCCTCAAGCTTCCTGCCCGCTATGTCCTTTCTAGTATAAAACCCACAACTTGACTGTGAGTGAACCTTTAAATGTGATGGGGTATCACGTCTGTGATTATGTTATATTGTATAGCAAGGGGAGTTTACAGATGTAAATAAGGTCCCTGATTATTTGACTTAGTGCAAATCAAAAAGGAGATTATACTGGATTAGACTGACCTAATCATTTGAGCCTTTTAAAGAGTCAAGAAACAGCAGAGAGATTCCTCTACTGGAGTAGAAGATGCAAATATCATGTTGTGACAGAACAACATGGCTGGGAGCTAAGAGCTACCCCCAGCCCACAGCAGCAAGAAAACGGAGACCCCAGTCCTACACCACAAGGAGCTCAATGTGAGATCCTGAGCAGAGATCCTAGTCATGTTGTGTCAGATGTCTGACTTACTGAAATGTGAGATAAGGGAGGTGTCTTATTTTAAGTCATGCATTTGTGCTAGTTTTCATGCAGCAACAGAGAACTAATGCGACAGAGTATGTTTCAGTCTAAAAAGAAGCCAGATTTCAACTATAGGTGTGAACCATCAGGGAAATGAGGATAAACAAATGTTCAATAAACTGTTGGTTAAACAAAGGATATCAGTCCATGCTACAGGGAAGCAGGGTTAATAAGAGAGGATTTTTTTTTTAATTGTGTGTTTGTGTTTGTTTTTTGTTTTACATTGTGTTTAGCTTGAAAATGAAGTTGGCATACTTACAAACTATGCTAATGTTACACATGAAAAGGAATATAAATCAAAGAAAAAACAAAAAATGTTGGAGTTACTTCCTGGAGCAGAAAGAGATCTTATATTCATTCTTTTTTCAGTGTTTAAATAATTTCCACATTCCTTACTATCTTAAAGATAATTCCATATTAGATCCTGGTTACCTTCAAACACAACCTTTCAACACGCTGTATCTCATGCTATAGTGGCATTGTAGAATACCGAAATCCACTTACCTTGACGTGCTTAGAATTTCTTCATGGTGATTTTTATCTATCATCTTCTGCACAAGTTGTCTTCATGTCTTCAAGACCGCCTTTCTTGACCTTTCCCCACACAAGTTTTTCATATATACAACCTCTGTATTTTAAACACAAACACTTTAGTGTGTATATCATACTGCATTTTACTTGTTTGTTTACACATTCATTTTCTTCACTATCTACTAATATCCTTGAGGGCAGGTGCCATGTCTAATTTGCTTCTGTATCCCTATTGTATGGATTATAACATGTACCCAATAATTTAATGTTAAACTAAAATTCCAAAAGTGATTGAGAAGCTGGGTGGTAGTGTTGTCTTTGAAAAGAAGCATAGAGTTATTCTCATTAAAGAAGGAATTAAGAAAGGTTGAGAAAGTCATAGATGTGGAGGAAGAAGGGACCACATAAAGAAAATATTAATCAGGGGACATTGTCTAAGTCAGATGGATAATATATCTATATTTTCTCTCTGCTATCAGATCATAAGGCATGTGGATAAGTATAAGGGACATGCAAATAAAAGTGGAAAATGAAGTGAAAGAAATTATGGTACAATGTTAGCTTTAATTTTTAAAAGTGACAATACCTAATATTTGGTGATTTTTTACATTACAGTGAGATAGTCAAGTTTTTCACACACATTAAGTAATTTAATCCTCACAATAATTCTATGCAGTATATATATTATCATTACTTAGAAATAGAGAATTCCATCGCTTCTCGGCCTTTTGGCTACGATCAAGTGTAGAAATAGAGAATTCCAGACACACACTGTTTAGTAACACATCCTGTGGGTTGTTCAGTTGATATGTATATCAGTCCATGCTTGAATCCATCAGTTTAGAATATGCAATCCTAAAAAATTAATTTGGGATGCCAATTAAAAGTTCATAACATCAAAATATTTATAATACTGACCTTGGAGACTCTCTATACTCAAATAGTCCTGATTATCATTGTCTTGATTTGTTTATACTTGTTATGTGGTATGAAAATTAATTAGGTACAGTTCAAGTTATGAGATTGCAAATAGGGTGTATGTTCATAAAGGATATTATCACAACATCTAACAGATAGTAGGGGCTCAACAAATGTTAGCTCTTCATTATGATTAGATATTATCAACCTGATTGACAGAAAGTACTCAGGTGATAAAGAGAAGATTTCTCTTTGGGTCACTGGAAGTTAACTTACTTTATTGACTAAATTGAATCACTGCATATATTGTTTGCTGTTCATCTAAAATTTTGTACAACTCTATAGACATATTTCAACAAATACTTATTGACTGTTGACCAAGTGAAATCAGGAAGTGAATGGGTATAAACCTCCCTGAACAGACATGTGAATTCAAATAAAGTAGGCCTCTATTAGATTTGTTTGTGTACAAGGTCTGTATCCTCACATAATTGTTTGTTTCCTATTTTATGCTTCTTGATTAGATGTAATCTTAGTTTTCTTTTTTGAAACCAATCTTTTGAGCTTTTAATATAATATAGAGATTATCTTTTATAAATGTTTATGTGGTGAAGTAATTAATTTCAAGTTGACTGCATTTTAGAGAAATATGATTTATCATTGCAGGATACTCAGATTAAGATTCTGCAGTTTGAGTTCAACATGTCAATGTTCTAGAATGCCACATCCTCCTCCATCATTTTCCTGCTAACTGGTGTTCCTGGGCTGGAAGCCTTCCACATCTGGATCTCCATTCCCTTCTGCCTTCTCTATATAACTGCCCTCTCGGGAAACAGCCTGATTCTCTTTGCCGTTGTCACTCAGCCCGGCCTCCACGAACCCATGTATTATTCCCTCTCCCTGCTGTCCACCACTGACCTCGGCCTGTCCATATCCACCCTAGTCACCATGTTGGGTATATTGTGGTTCAGTGCCCGGAAGATCAGCTTGATGCTTGCTTGTCACAGATGTTCTTTATTAAACTCTTCACTGTTATGGAATCTTCAGTGTTGTTGGCCACGGCTTTTGATCGTTTTGTGGCCATTTCTAATCCTCTTAGATATGCCTCTATCTTAACTGATCTTAAAATAGCACAGATTGGAGTAGCAATCATCACCAGAGGGACACTAATACAGACTCCTTTGGTGTTGCTTCTGAAAAGACTATCCTACTGTTGCAACCATGTGCTCCACCACTCCTATTGTTTCCACCCCGATGTGATGAAGCTCTCATGCACAGACACCAGGATTAATAGTGCAGTTGGATTGACTGCCCTGATCACCACTGCTGGAGTAGACTCGGTCTTTATCATCCTTTCTTATGTTTTGATCATTAAAACTGTCCTCAGCATTGCATCCTCAGAAGAAAGGAAGAAAGCCTTCAACACATGCATCTCCCATATTGGGGCCGTTACTGTATTCTATATCCCATTGATCAGTTTGTCCTTTGTTCACAGATTTGGGAAACAGGCCCCACCATATGTACATACTATGATCGCCAATGCCTATCTGCTGATCCCCCCTGTGATGAACCCCATTATCTACAGTGTGAAGACCAAACAGATACGCAGGGCTGTGCTGAAAGTTCTCCATCCCAGTGCAGCAAAGAACTAGCTGGGTTTTTTAATTTCCTATTTCTGGTCATTAAATAGATGAGTAAAATGCCACTTACAGGAGTTAAAATGTTGAGTCTTATGCTTGGATTAAAGCATCCCTAAAGATCTCTCTAACTTTAAGTAAGAAGGCTAAGGGCTAGAAATAAATTTAAGATCAAAATTCTCTATCACTATTTTTTTTTCCAGATAGGCATGTTTCTCTGTGACCTAAAATATGGCACAAATAGAGCTAAGTTAGGTTTGAGGAAGAGAAGTAAAATGACTTGAGATTTCGCTAGAATTCTCTAACCCAACACTCAGAATTTAGAGCATGTCTTCGAGTAGCCTCCTCTTCCCCTTCAATATTCTCCTGTACTTATTTGGGCTACAGTTTCATCTGTCAATGTTATTTTATCTTTGTTCTACATTTCACAGATTCCCAAAATTTATAGATTGGTGGTGATTATATTTTTATTTATATTCTTATGTTACTACTAATTTATCTTTCTCCCAAACATATTTTCTTTTTAAAAAATATATATTTTATTGATTTTTTTACAGAGAGGAAGGGAGAGGGATAGAGAGTTAAAAACATCAATGAGAGAGAAACATCGATCAGCTGCCTCCTGCACACTCCCCACTGGGGATGTGCCCGCAAAAAAGGTACATGCCCTTGACCGGAATCGAACCTGGGACCCTTGAGTCCGCAGGCCGACGCTCTATCCGCTGAGCCAAACCGGTTAGGGCTCCCAAACATATTTTCTTCTTTTTTTTTTTAAAAAAATTGGGCACATGTGCTCACCCCACCTTCCTTATGTAATGTCCAGTCATTTTTTTTTTAATGTGACAGTTTTATTATTATTTAATTCCCAGATAGTATAATTTACCCATTTAATATGTAAAAGTTTAATGTTTTTACTATTTACAGAGTTGTGCAACTACTGCTACAATAAATTTTAGATTATTTAAAAAATATTTTTATTGATTTCAGAGAGAAGGTAGAGGGAGAGAGATAGAAACATCAATGATAAGAGAGATGATTGATAGACTGCCTCCTGCACGGCCCCTATTGAGGATTGAGCCTGCAACCATGGCATGTGTCCTTACTGGGAATCAAACAGATTCATGGTTCCTCTCTTAAATAAATAAAATTTTTTAAAAAAAAACTCAACAAGAAATGTGAAAGTTTATTTTTGTATTCTCAATTCTATTGCATTGGTCTCTATATCTATCCTATGCAGAACCATACTGTCTGGATCACTGTAGCTTTGTAGTAAAATTTGAAATCGTTAAATGTGAATCCTCCAACTTTGCACTCTCCCCGCCCTCTCCCCAAGATGATTTTGGCTATTCTGGGTTGCGGGGAAGCATGGGAGTTGGTTGGAAAGTCTGCATGAAGGATTCTTCGAAAGGTTGAGGGCCTGGACTTTTCCAAAGAAGTCTGAACCCCCGGGTGTTTATTTCTATGTTTAGTCTTTAGACATGCCCTTGTTTAAAGAACACTGCAGATGCGTATGTTTTCTCAAGGATACTCTACCCTAATGATAGTATCTAGAGGTTAATTTAGTTCAAGCTGTTGCTACAATAAAAGCCTTAGGAGGCAGGCAAAGAGGGTTGTCTGGTTTCTTTAGCCAGGCAGTCCTTTAGCCCTCTCATTCACAGGAACATGTGTCAGAGTAATTATTCATCCGTCACTCAGGGTCTGCTGGTCAGTCCCAGCACTAGGTGTCTTAAAATTCAATATGTATTTTAAAACCAGCTGTCAATTTATCCAAGGAAACAAACTTTTGGTTTTCTTGATCATATTTATTGTTTTTTTTCTCAATTCTCTATTTCATTAATTTCCACCAATATAATCATTATTATTTTTTTCTTTTTCTTGATTTTAGTTTTTCCCCTCCCCTCAGAATATTAAAGTGGAGGTTTAGGTAATTAATTTTAGATATTTCTTTATTCAATATAGGCATTTAGCTATAAATTTTCCTATAAGCACTCTTTCATTTCACCTCACATTTTCATTCATCTATCTCAAAAATTTTTCTGATTTCCTTTGTGATTTCTTTTTTGGACTATTGATTATGAGTGTATTGTTTAATTTTCAAATTTCTAATTTTTTGTTATTAATTTATAATTTAATTTCACCATGGCTTACTTCTCTTGGAGCTAAACCCCTGCTTTATGTGCATGGCACTAGACAAGAGAGCATACAGTCTTTTCAACTTTTCAGCTTGCAGCTCTGCCTTATGATAGAAGCTGGGAGGATGGTGATTGGGGTCCCCAGTATTCTCTGACTGTCATGCCTGGAATTGAGTCTCTGCCATATGATTAGGGCTGGAGATTAGCCACTGATTTCTTGACTGCACTCACCTGAATTTAACTCCCACAATTAGAGCTGGGGTATGGGGAATGAGAAATACTATAGTCTGACCTTCCTGGGAGATACTATAGCCTAACACTAAGGAGCTGGTGGGAATGGAGGTGGGGTGAAGACATGGGGAAGGAAGCCCTGTGTCCTTGACTACACCTACTAGGAGTGGAGCTATCAGTGTGCTGAGCTGGGGTGGGGCAGGGCGGGGGGTGGGGGGAGAGTGAGGGTGAAAGCTGGCTGCAATTCAAGTGAACAATGACTGTTCTTACAGTGATTTAACAGATTTTCTTAAATAAATGGTTTTTCATTTGCTATATAACTTTAGGGCAATTTCCAGAGGATTTAAATGTATATACCTGTATCTACATATGATTTTTGCTATTATAGTACTTTCCCTGGGGAGCATGTTCACAGATCTCCTCTTGCTGCCATTTTGAAATTGAGCTCTTCACTTCTTAATTTTGTAGTTCAAACAACACATTGCAATTGTTTCCTGATCATTCCAGGTTGGATTATACATTCTTCTTATATGTTCTTATTACTCCTTCTGCTTATATCGTATACTAGGGGCCCAGTGCATGAAATTCGTGCATGGGGGGTGGGTCCCTCAGCCCGACCTGTACCCTCTCCAATCTGGGAGCCCTCCGAGGAGACTGCTCCAATCTGGGAGTTTCTGTCTGTCTTTGCAATCATATGATTTGCAAGCAAATTGTCTGAGACCCCAACCCAGTTTGGTTTGGTGCTCACAGAATAATAGAGGTCTTTTTTGTCTTTGCTCCATTGGTGGAGATTCCTAGAAGTTGCTGGATATCTTCCTTTTAATTTTTTTTGACACTCTGACTTTACTTATGTCTCTAACATTTGCTTTCCCTCCATCCCCCACCCGCAACAGTAATTTGCTCCAGGCTCACTTTGCTCTACTGTCCAGGACAGTGGTTCTCAACCTTCCTAATGCCGCGACCCTTTAATACAGTTCCTCATGTTGTGGCAACCCACAATTTCATTTTTAAAAATTGAACATAATTAAAGCATAGTGATTAATCACAAAAACAATATACGATTATATATGTGTTTTCTGATGGTTTTAGGAGACCTCTGTGAAAGGGTCATTCAACCCCGAAAGGGGTCGCGACTCACAGGTTGAGAATCTCTGGTCTAGGAGATCCCACAATGTGTCTGCCACCAGAACTATGATTCCCATTATTCCTGGTGCTCCCCGTGCTCTTGGTTTCTGCTTCCAGTCCAGGGGCTACAGAAACCAAAAGGACCAGGAACTTCAGCTGCCCCCAGGCTGGGCTGACAGGACTGGAACTCCAGTGGTGTCCTTGGGACCCAAGCCACTCTGCTAAGACCCCCAAGCCACCCGTTCTCTGCCCGCTCTCCTCCTCTGCTCTCCATCCTGCCCCGCCCCCAGCCACTCAGCGCCTGTGTGTGTGCATGCTGCCTACAGGCCCGCCATCTTTGTTGGGTTAATTTGCATACTCACTCCTGATTGCCTGTGGGCGTATCAGAAAGATGGTCAATTTACATATTTGTCTATTATTAGTATAGATATTGTAATACATCACACAAATACTTCAGATTTTGATTGCTTACTCTCTTATCTACATATTTTATTTCACTAATCATGACAATATCCTATTTGTCTCTGCCACACTACCATATTGTGCAATGTCCGGCGAAAATAGACACTCAATAAATGAAAGAATGAATCAGTGGTAATTAAATTATCCTATATAATAAGAGTGTAGTATGCAACTTGTCCCCTCTACCGGGAGTTCGTCCATGAGTTTAACCAGGGGCAGGGCCAGCCGGGGTAAGGGAGGGAGGCCTTGGCTGGTGGTGGTGGCTGGCGACTGGGAGAAGGGCGGGAGTACCCAGCTGGCAGCTGGCAGCTGGCAGCTGCTAGGGACCCAGTGCACGGATTTCATGTATTGAGCCTCTAGTATGTAAGAATCCTAGATAACAACATCTAATTTATTCTAAGACTAAACAAAACTTAATTTTTTATTATGTATACTTTAAGAAAACAAATCAGGACAGAGAGATACCAGTTCTTGGAAGTATATATTTGGAAGCTTGGTCTAATGGGCAAAGTGTTCATTTTAGCCATTGTCATTCATGCTTTCAAAATGTTACTAACATTTCCATAATATTAGGATATTTCATTGGGCAGAGTAGATTAGTAAATTAGTGAGTATTTATAATTCAAAATTTTCAATGTATGTGTCCTTTATTGAGTTTTCTTGAAAGAGGGCATATCTATACTAAAAATTTTAATGACATTACATTTTTTCAAGTTATATTCCTCATTAAGCTAACTTAAAGCAAGAAGCTAATCTTGTTGATTCTTATGGTCTTAATATCTGTCCTAATAATACCTGGCTTATCATAGATGCCCAATATGTGTTGTATTGGAAGATGAATAAGAATATAATTTGGGAGTATGTGCTTGGTTTTATTAGTTCTACTTTAATGGCCACAAAACTCTGAGCTGGTGATGCCTCATGTGGTAAAGTGTTACACAGTCTTATCATTCTTTGTAAAGAAGTGAGTGAGATATGTAGGAGTTTTGAGTAATGAGCAAGTTTCTCTTGTTGGTTTTAATGTTGTTTTTGAAATAATAGGCAAAGTATCCCTAAGGAATTTTGTTACTGTCTGAAATACTATTGATAAATTTTGCTTTAAATTTTATATTTCCCATTCCTATTGATATAAATGCATAAAAAGGTGAGATAAATGTCAAACTTATGAAGTGATTTGCTATGGAGAAATTAGAAAGATTGGACTTGAGGGAATATATCAAGGAAGACTTTGGTCTTTTCTATAAAATCTCTCAATGATGAAAATATATTTATTATTTCTCATATAACTAAAAGTAAAATTGAAAACCTTTTTTTTCCTGATTGTTTTTATGAAAAAATGGGAGGAAAAGGAACGAGATTGGAGACCAAGAAACCTATAAGAAAACTGATTTAGTTGAAAGATTTTAGTGTCCTAGCTTAGGTGTAAGAATGGAGAGGAGGAGGTATTTTGTTCTTATAATAGAAAGAAAATACAGATTTATAGGATGCAGGAGCAAAGAGTGAGTAAGCATTAGTTTTTATCTTTGGTACCTGAAAATATTTTAAAAGTTACTTAATAGTTCTGAAAAACATTTATTCATGAAAAGAATGAGTTGAATTATTCCTAGTCATATTGGGCTTTATGCAAACAGGGGTAAGTTCCTGAGATTGAGATCTCAGGCCCCAAAATTGGACTTTGCCTATATGGTTTGGGAAGTCAGAGCTATGACCAATTGCTAGATAATATAGACAGAAAAGCTGAAATCAGTTATAAGAAAAATTTCTTATGTTACACATGCCAAACATTGAATTGAATGACTTATCACTGAAATTATTCAGATGGCTGACTATTTGATAGTCTCTTATGTTTCGTTCAATTTAACAGCTATCATTGACTATCTGCTATGTGGAAGATATACTTCAGGTATTGTAGCAGCATCAGAGGAAACACAGACATTTTTTAATTTAGGGAATTTATTGCTTTATGGAAGTAATACCAGAACTACTACTAGTATGTATACACAACATATGGTCAAAAACACAAAAAGGAAAAAGAAATAGATACAGAGAAATCACCATAACAGGCAAATTATGAGAAGGAAAGAACAGATATACTTGAACCAGTCATGAAAATTTAATGGAGAAGATATTTAAAAGATGAGCCTTGGCACGTGTAGTATTTCAAGGTGAAGGAGTGGGTGTCAAGGTTGAGGTCAAGAGTAAAGCCCACTATTAGGAAAGCTGCATGATGAAGCAGTTAGCATACTGGTTTTCTTAGACTGCAGAGTAGGTGAAAAAAGAAAGAGGTAGATCAAACTTTAAAGGAAAGTTGAACTTAAATTGTGGAGGACTTTATCACAAACAAGAGTTAATGCTTTATTTAGTTGTAGGATGAGAAATAAACATGGAAGAGATGCTTATTGGCTTGTTTTTAAATTTTATTTGAGCTGGATATTTGGAAAGTTAATTCAAAATGAATGACAGGCAGTTTTTGGCAGAAACAGCATAGAGATGGGAGGTCAGTTAGTCATTTATGGGAATAGGGCAACTGAGAGGCAGTGAGAATCTAAATTAGTATTTTGGTCTAGAAAATGATTACTTTAACTAGGATTAGCTACACTGTAGATATGTTTAATTTGGATAATTTCTAGTTCCATACAACTCTAAAATTGCATAGGTTTATAACTCTGATTTGTGATAAATTTTCATTGACTTTGAGATGGGTTTTTAAGGGAGCAATGACTGTTAAATATGTGTTCTCTTGGAACAGAGAAGTTTGAGCATAACTTTTTGAATCTGCTTTGTTTTCACACTATAGATGATGGGATTCATCACAGGGGGAATAAGCAAGTACAAATTAGCAATGAGTGTGGGCACAAAGGGTGGAGCATGTTTTCCAAATCTGTGAACAAAAGATAGGCTGATCAAAGGGATGTAGAATATGGCCACAGCAGTGATATGAGAAATGCAGGTGCTGAAGGCCTTTTCCTCTCCTCTGGGGATGCAATGTTGAGAACTGAGCAAATGATCAAGACATAGGAAAGCAGAATAAAGATAGAGTCCACTCCAGCAGTAGAGATAATTGCAAATAGTTCAAGTGCACTATTGATTTTTGTATCTGAACACGAGAGCTTCATCACATCAGGGTGGAAGCAGTAGGAGTGATGGAGCACGTGGCTGTGACAGAATGATAGACGCTTAAGAAGTAAGACTAGTGGTGTCAGAATGACAGTCCCCTGGTAATGACTGCCATGCCAGTTTGTGCAATGCTTGCATGAGTTAGAATGGTAGCATATCTCAGGGGGTTAGAAATGGCCAGAAAACGATCAAAGGCCATAGCCAGGAGCACTGAGGATTCCATTTAGTTCACAGAACTTTAGAGTACAGCTCAATGAAGTTTGACATCTGTATACACTCCTGTAACCCCTTCCAAGATCAACTGATAAAATATTACCACCAACCCAGGAGACTTCATAACACTTCATCCTCATCAATGTCCTCTTCTATAGTAACCATTCTTCTGACTTCTATTAGCATAAATACCTTCCTCTGTACCTCATCTGGAAATATATATATATATATATATATATATATATATATATATATATATATATATATATATATATTTATATATGTCTACACTAATAAAAGACAAAGATGCTAATTGACCATACCTTCACTTCACCCAAGCCACGCCCACCAGCCAATCAGAGCGACTATATGCAGATTAACCCAACCAAGATGGTGGCTGCCCGCCATGGAGCAGGAGTAAGCAGGAGGCTTGCTTGTCCCGGCAATGGAGGAAGCCAAGCTTCCCCCTGCCCTGGCTGGCTGTGGCCTCCGCAAAAGGCAACAAAGTTTCAATTATAGAAGCTAAATAAATCCCAGATACCTGCTTCTAGCCAGCCTCCACTGGGAGCTTGGGTGGCTGGGGGCCATGGCCAGCCTGCAAACAGCCATCAGCCCCTCACTCGTTCTGGCCAGGCACCCCAGGGGGGACCCCCACACTGAAAGGGCTGTGGTCAACCTGCAAACAGCCATCAGCCCCTCACCCAGGCTGGCCAGGCACCCCAGCGGGGACTCCCACCCTGAAGGGGCTGTGGCCAGCCTGCAAACAGCCATCAGCCCCTCACATAGGATGGCCACACCCTCATGGGTTGAGGGTCCCCACTGGGGGCCTTGGCCAGCCTCCAAATAGCCATCAGCCCTTCACCCAGGCTGGCCAGGCACCCCAGCAGGGACCCCCACCCTGAAGGGGCTGTGGCCAGACTTCAAATGTCCCTCAGCCCCTCACCCAGGCTGGCCAGGCACCCCAGCGGGACCCCCACCCTGATCCAGGATACCTTTCAGGGCAAACCAGCTGGCCCCCACCCATGCACCAGGATTCTATCCTATATAATAAAATGGTAATATGCAAATTGACCCTAACAGCAGAGCAACTGGGAATCACTGGTCACTATGACACACACTGACCACCAGGGGGCAGACGCTCAATGAAGGAGCTACCCCCTGGTGGTCAGTGTGCTCCCATAGTGGGAGCTCTGCTCAGCCAGATGCCAGGGTGCCGGCTTCCTGTACAGCGGTGGTGGTGGGATCCTCTCCTGCCTCCTCAGCAGGGCTAAGGATGTCAGACTGCAGCTAGGCCTGCTCCCCGCTGGCAAGTGGACATCACCTGAGGGCTCATGGGCTGCCAGAGGGATGTCTGACTGCCAGCTTAGGCCCAATACCCTGGGGAGCGGGCCTAAGCCAGCAGGTGGTCATCCCCCGAGGTGTCCCAGACTGCGAGAGGGCACAGGCCAGGCTGAGGGACTCCCCCGAGTGCACAAATTTTTGTGCACCGGGCCTCTACTATATATATAATTTGTATCTGCTTCTTTCATTCAATATTATATCTGTGAGATTCATCACTGAAATAAGATATTTAATTAAGTTCAAATTACTTAGCTACATTTATTTGGTGCTTGCCACTTAATATCTTGTATTCATCAATATTTTGTTATATTTTTATACCTCAACTGGATTATAAGTTTGTACTTATTAATATGGTCTCATGAGAAGAAGAGGTTATTTTTAGCTAATTCCTTACTAGAACTTTTTGCTTTTCATAGATATTGAATATGTTCTTGCTAATTGACTTACATTTTATTTGCTTTTCCTGAAATATTCTATTTAACCAGGAGAGTATGACTTGGTCTAAACAAATAATTCACTAATTTTGCCTTGGATTTTAGAACAATTAAGCTCAGATTTGAAGTGGAAATTCATTTTAACGTAGCAGGGAACCATCTATTCTCAGAGACTACATACATAAGAATTCACTCCCAATAGAATTACAAGAATTTAGTACCTCTTTGGAAACAAATGCAACCCCGGGACAGAGTTAAAAGCACAGGGAGAGGCCTACATGAACACGTAGTGAAATGTGAAGGAAGCTCCACAAACCAGCAGTAATAGAATAAGTTATTGAGTAAATGGAGTTGGGTAAATTCCATTTGGAAAAATATGATAAAGCATACACCACAATATATATTTATATTATTTCCTGATGGTTAAATATTTACTCATGTATAGACCACACGTAATTTAAATTAAAATCAGGTAAATTGTGGCTGGGTAGCTCAGTAGCTTGAAGCATTGTCCCTATACCAAAAGGTTTGATTCCAGCCAGGGCACATACCTAGGTTGTGGATTTGATTCCTGGTCGCACACATATGGGAGGCAAGCAATAGGTTTCTCTCTCACATCGATGTTTGTTTTTCTCTCTCCCTTCCTTCCTCTCTAAAATCAGTGAAGACATATCCTTCAGGTGAGAAGTTTTTAAAAATCAGGAAAATATTTATAAAATCCTTGAGTGAGAAAGAATTTTCTAATGATAACATGAAAGATATAAATCATAGAGGCACAGATTGATATATTTGATTCGATAAAATACAAGGAATTATTTTATTGTTTAAAATAACCCTTTAATTCCACAGAATAAAAAGGATAATTATGAACTGGGAGACACAGTTAAAACACATACAACACTCATTTGAATAAAGTCTTACTGTAAAATCGAAAAAAAAGATAATAAAACATGTGTAAAATGCATTAAAATGGAATTCCCCAAAGAAGAACTGCTAGTAATACAGGAAGAATATTTGATTTTACCATCAGCAAAGGAATATTAATTAAAACAACTGTTTTTAATCAATTAAATAACAAAGATTAGTAAGGATTGTTGAACTAAAAGAAAACTGCACTCTTACATGGTGGAGAGTGATTAGGTAAAAGGTTCATTTGCCATTATTTATTCAAACACAAAATACTTCCTTTCCTTTAAATTAAATTAAATTGACAATTTAATTTCTCAGAAATTACTAATAGTGATAGCCACTACTGCTAGTGTGCATATGATATATATATATATCTCATTAATTCCTTCAATAATTTCTTATTTCAATAGTTAGGTAATAAGTGTTAATTTTATGTACATAACCCTCAAAATAACATTTTATTTTCAAGGTAATAGACATTTATAGACAGATTAATATAGTACATATGAGATATTGTGCAAAATTCCTTAAATTTAAAATTGACCTTATTTCTTATTGAACTAAAAAATCCCTAGAGCATATTGCTATATGCTGTATATTGTTTTTTTTATTTTGCATCTCCCTAATGACATATAATGTGGAGCATGTTTTTATATGCTTGCCATTTCCTATGCCTGTGCAGAAGTTAGTAACAACCCCCAAGATATTCATAATGCACAGAAAAGGTCTTGGACTCTGAAACACATAGTATTGCACTTGTGTCAGTGAATATGAGTTACTCAGCAACTCCTTGCTACACAGGTTGTCTTATGATTGCTGTGCCCTGGCAAATGAATGGGGAGTGAACTCATGGGAGATTAATTAACAACATTTATCTCTTACTTTTACACTATGCAAAGCTTTGATTTATAGCTGTTCAGATGGCACTATGCAAAGCTTTGATTTATAGCTGCTCTTGAATGAGAACTGAAATCATAGTGCATCTCCAGGAGTCTCCTTTGGGGAAATACGAGTGAAGCTAGACTGAAAAGAAGTTGCCCTTTATAGTCTGTTGTTCTGGGCACAAAGAATTATCAGGGCACAGTGGTATAGAGAACTCTCCTAGGAATTTGTGTTTCTGCTGGGTAAAGGCCTCTCACCAGACAGCTCTGGGCTCTTTATAAAGGCTCTCTTTCTCAAATCCGATCGCTCTCCTTTCCTGAGAAGTCCCTGGGTTCTTCTGCAGAAGAGATATATTTGGAGATGGGGCAGGGCTGATGAGAGACTGTTTCCCAGACTTAGCCCCTTTCTATCTGGCTTTAAAAAGATGCTCTGTTACTGTCTGAGGTGACTCTTCAAAGAGCAGGGGGTAGGACCAAGTGAACTCCCTTTCCAGACCCAAGAATTCTTCTTAGCATGAGGTCAGTATTTTAGTTTATCCGAGTCTTTTCTGAATACATCAGGTACTGTATTATTTTTGGATAGTTTATAAAACCAACAGTTTAGAGGAAATTGGTAACCTCAGTAGAATATATTCAACACATTTACATATTATATGTATTCATGTATTATAGCATTTAAAATACAATTTCTATATTGTTCAAAATAGAAATTAAAATATAGATAGCAGTTTTGAAGTTGTGAACATATATTCATTCCATTTTTTTTTTTTTAAAGTTGAAGTTCTTTTAAAATAAAGAGTGGCAAAACATGTGGTTTGAAGTCAGAGAGAAGAAAGTAACATGAGTCTTCTGAGCCTTGGTTTTCTAATCTGAGCCTCAGTTTTCTCATCTGTAAAAAGTAGCCAACAATACCCAATGCATGTTGCTGTGATAGTGATTGATATGGAGCTTTGTAGTTGGGGCAATCTGTTTATACATTCTTGGTGATCTGGCTGTAAGGATGTTTAAGTCACAGCCCTGGAAGAATTCTCCTCAGGAGAGAACAAAGCATTAAAATATATCTTTCCAAGAAGAGTTATTTAATATTTGCTCATTAGTTTTAATGAAAAAACATACTCAAGGGTGGTTTCAAAATCATAGAATTAAAAATAAACAAATAAAAAACAAACAAAAAACAGAAGTTTTTCCTGCCCAGAAGCCTAGCTAATAGAGTTTCCTGCATTGGAATAGTCCTTCTATGTTGCTTTGATTATATAAGTGGAACTGAAAAGAGATTCCAGGAGGATCCCGCAGAGTTGTGGAAAGGATTCTGAGAAAGAGATATAATAAAGAAAATTGTTGTGTACTTAGGGAGTATTTAATGCATTATTAGGATTTTTTTCCAAAAGAAGGCTAGATATGCCCTAGCTTTTTTGGCTCAATGGATAGAGCGTCGAACTGTGGACTAGAAGGTCCTGGGTTGGATTCCAGTGAAGGACACATGGGTTGCGGGCCAGCAGGGGTGCGCAGGAGGAAGGTGATCAATGTTTCTCTCTCATCATTGATGTTTCTATCTCTCTCTCCCTTCTTCTCGGAAAAAAATAAAATAAAATTAAGGCTAACTTGGACACTTAGCTAATCCACTGGGGTCTATAAGTTTATTTGCTATAATAAAAAGAGCCTTAACTTGAAAACCTGCTTCCTCATCTTTAAAATAAAGAAGATAGGTTTTAAAGGTCCTTAATACTTTATCTAGAAAAAAACTGTTTTTATCACCATGTCTAAGCAAAGTCCTAGCATCAAGGATAAATACCAGATTAATAAGAATACTGTTAGTTTGTTGTCTCCTCTTTTAATATATGTCAATTTGTTTACATGACTTTTACACCTAATTTGAGAAAGCCACATATCAGGAATCACAATATGTGCCTGATAGTAAGTGTCTGGGGTCTATAACTATGATTAGATGCAATTCCTTTTTTTATTCAGCCCATACTCTTAGATGCTATTGTGCTAGGTGTTTTTTTCTGGCTCTGAAGTCACAGGTCTGGGAGAAACTAATGAAGTCCTTGTGTGTTGCTGGGGGTCATTTTCACCTTAGAGGCTATGCCTCTGCAAACTTTTTTAAAAGTTATTATTTTGATTTTTATTAATTTCAGAGAGGACGGGAGAGGGAGAGAGAGATAGAAACATCAGTGATGAGAGAGAATCATAGATGGGCTGCTTCCTGCATGCCCCTTACTGGGGATCAAGTCTGAAATCTGGGCATATGCCCTTGAGTGGAATCGAACCCTGGACCCATCAGTCCACAGACTGATGCTCTATCCACTGAGCCAAACAGGCTAGGGCATATGCCTCTGCAGCCTTAACAGTAGATACTTATTTTGTCTTTTCCTTAAATACTGCTATTGCCCAGGGATGTTTCCTCAGACCTCCTTTCCCTTAGATTTTATTACTCCCAGGTATTTTTGCCACTCCTGTGACTTCAATCCAGACACCACTTTGACAACTCTCAAGACGTTATCAGGGGGCCATCAGTGAGGTTCTTGCATGTATGTCGCAGGTGAAAAAGGGAGGCTTGTCTTACAACTGATGTCCAAGTGCTCACCCTAAACCTGTGAATTATATATACTTTTTGCATTGTCTCAGGCCAAGCTTTCCAGCCATTAAATTTTTAGTGAGTTCTCAAGAGGCTTTCTATATTGAACATTTCTTCAGATACCCAGAGAAATACCTTCTTGGTCACATCTCCTGTAACCAGTTATTTTCACTCAAGTTGAAGCCACTGCCTGCTCATTGAGGGGGAGGAGGGGTTGAAATGAGACTCTCCAAGTTAACTTACACTCAGATATTTTCTTTTCAGAGTCATGTATGAACCTTCTTGAAGTATCATGTCAAATTCTAGTTCTGTCCATTGTACACAGTACCACTTGGTAGATATATACATATTTGTTGAGAGACAGCATGCATCAGTGATTGGAAGAGGAACACAGGCTTTAAAAACTAAGCATTCTTTCTGTAGATAAAAATAGGGTGGCTGAAAAGCTAGTACAAGAATGAATATAAGGAACTTCTTTCATCCTATCAATTTCTTGATCTGGCTGAATACATGCTCCTATCCTCAAGCAGTGATGGCTTCTTAGGGAACTCCCTGCCCCAATATATTTTCAATGCCCTTTGGCAAAAATGGAACAAAAAGAAACCTTTGAGATATCTTCTCCAATTGATATTTGAGAGCTTCCAATGAGTTTCATTGTTCTTGTTGAGCTTACCTTTAGGCCATCTGTCTTCAGTGAGAATTTTCCTTAAATAATACCAGGTTCACAGCTTAAACATTAAACACTTTAATATCATATCTATCACTCACTGTGGTCTATTTGAATAATTTAAAAAATATATCCTTATTGACTTCAGAGGGGAAGGGAGAGGGAAAGAAAGATAACAATATCAACGATGAGAGAGAATCATTGATTCTGCCTCCTGCACATCCCCATGTGCCCTTGGCTGGAATTGAACTGGGGACCCTTCATTTGGCAGGCTGATGCTCTATCCATTGAGCCAAACCAGCTAGGGCTATTTGAATAATTTTAATTCTTTCTTTCCCAATATTTACCAGTAGTTTTTTTTAAACCAATAGTTGTTTTGTATTTGTTCAATTAGAAGTATTTTTCTGATTGAATTTTCTGATGAATATTGAATATTATCTTTATTATCTTATTTTCATTGGGTTCCGAAGGACTTATACATCTTAATATCCTCTTAAGAGTTTTTGTCTTGGAAACTGATAAGTAAACAAAAGCAGGATGAATTGCCTTTTGTGTTGTTGTATGATTGCCCAGAACTAGCCTATTTGCCCATGAACATAGACGGTAAAACTAGAAAATGTTACCATCATCTATGTAGCCCCCTGTTTCATACATAGATGGAAATATGTTGAAGCCTAGATATAACATGTGGGAATCTTCTAAAGCCCAGGTGTTGTCATACAGTTTAGTGGTCTGTCTCTTTCCCTAGATTAACTCTAAATCTAAGAAAAAAATATCTGGGTATGCATTTCACTTCCGCTGAAGAACAGGACAAGGTTCATAGTGAACGTACTTTATGCAATATATAGAAGAGAATGAAAATGATTTTCTTCCCTATTTTTACAGGATATGCGTTTCTTTCCCTAGGGAAAGCTACTTCCTTCACTCATCATGCCATCCTCCAATCAGAGCATCTCCCACCCTGCAGTTTTCCTCCTTACGGGCATCCCTGGTTTTGAAACTTACCATGCCTGGATCTCTATCCCATTCTGTTGTCTCTATGCCGTTGCCATCTCTGGGAATGGAATGATCTTGTTTGTCATCATCACTGAGTCCAGCCTTCATGAACCCATGTACTATTTCCTCTCTATGCTATCCTGCACGGACCTAGGACTGTGCCTTTCCACACTGGTCACCATACTGGGTATTTTCTGGTTTAATGCTCGAGAAATCAGCTTTGACGCCTGCGTTGGCCAAATGTTCTTTATCCACGGTTTCACCTTCATGGAGTCCTCAGTACTCCTGGCGATGGCCTTTGACCGCTTCATCGCCATCTGTAACCCGCTGAGATACGCCACGATCTTAACCAATGCACGGATCATCAAAGTGGGCTTTGCAGTAGTTATTAGGGGAACAACAGCTCTAGTGCCTTTACTTCTGCTCCTTAAACGTCTGTCCTTCTGCCGTAGTCATGTTCTGCACCATTCCTATTGTTTCTACCCAGATGTGATGAAGCTTTCATGCACGGACACCAAGATCAACAGCGCATTTGGCCTGTCCATTGTTATCTCTAATGCTGGCGTGGACTCTGTCTTGATCCTCCTCTCGTATGTTCTGATCATCCACTCTGTGCTCAGCATTGCCTCCCCAGAGGAAAGGAAAAAGGCCTTTGGAACCTGTGTCTCACACATAAGTGCTGTTGCCATTTTCTACATCCCCATGATCAGCTTGTCACTGGTGCATAGATTTGGGAAGCACACCCCTCCCCTTGTGCACACTCTCATTGCCAATGTCTATCTACTTATCCCTCCTGTAATGAATCCCATAATCTACAGTGTAAAGACCAAGCAAATTCGTAAGGCTGTGCTCAAAACATTTCTTTCTAAGCTAATTTAGGTAATTTTTAGATTACCATATCTTTACAAAGTCCTCTCTAACTTATATTTTATCATCTACCAATATGAGTTACAACCATACCTTGAAAAAGCATGTTTCTATATGCTTCCAGTCTATTGTGAGGAACTGGTAATTTACTAATGACTTTACCTTCTTTCATCCAGCCACTCAACCCACCTCTGACAGCTCTCAGTCTGTTCCATGTATCCATGCCTCTGTTTCTACTTTGTTCATTAGTTTATTTTGTTCATTAAATTAGATTCCTCATATTTTGTTCATTGTATTCCACATATTTTCAAATGGAGTTCTATTTCAACACTTGGAATATCCCTTTCAATACCTTCCACTTTCCCTTCAGTATGTTCCTGTATAAAATTTCAGCTGTAGTTTCATCTATCAATGTTATTTCATCATTTGTTCTATTTTTAATGAATTTTCCAAAATTTATAGATGACTAATTATGCTGTTATCCAGTGATACTACTAATTTAATCTTTATTTCAACTCAAATTCTCCCCATTCTTGGGTGAAAGTAGTTTGGGCATGTGTGCTCTCTCCACTTGCCTTATAATCTTGAATTCATCTTTGTTTTTGTTGTAACAGTATTGTTATTGTGATAGAATTCACACACAACACAATTCATCAATAAAATGTGCAAAATTGAATGGTTTTTTTATTATATTCACAGAGTTGTGCAACTGTCACCACAAAAAGTTTTAGAACATATTCATAATCATAAAAGAAAAGCTGAGCAAATCCGTTCCTACCTGGTTCTATGTCTTATGATTGCGGTGATACTGGCAAACCACTGGTGAGCAAACACATGGGAAATTCATTAACACCATTTGTCCCTTACTTTTGCCCTATTAAAGCTTTGACTTGCAGCTGTTCAGGATCGAATTGCTATTGAATAAGAATTGGAATTGAAAGTAATCTCTAGGACTATCCTTTGGGGAAGTAGACTGAGTTAGACTGAAAAAAAATTGCCCTTCATACTCTGTCATTTGGGGCACAAAGGTTAGCAGGACACAGCTATTTAGAGTTCTCTCCTAGGAATTTGTGTTCCTGCTGGGTAAATGTCTCTCACCAGGCAGCTTCTGGATTCTTCATAAAGGTTTTCTTTCTTAAATCTGGTTGCTCTGTCTTCCTGAGAACTCCTCATGAATACTCCTGCAAAAGAGAACATCTTTGGAGATGGTTTAAGAGGACAAGATTGGGCAGGGCTTGTTTCCCTGACCTTAGAACAGAAAGACTTTTTATTTTTATTTTTTAAGGTTGTGAGATTGAGATAATCTTTCTCTCTTCTCTCTCAATTTAAAAGACTATCTGCTCAAGTATCTTCTGGCAAGGATGTGGTGAAAAGGAAACCCTTATATATTGATGGTGGGATTATAAATTGGTCCAACTACTATAGAAAACAATGAGTTTCCTCAAAAATTTAAAAATAAACCTACTATATAATCCAGTAATTCCACTTATACCCTATAATCCAGCCTTTCCACCCAAAGGAAATGAAAACAGGATTTCAAAGAGATATATACACTCTCATGTTTATTGCAGCATTATTCACAATAACCAAGATATGAAGATGACCCAAATATTCATCAATGGTTGAATGGATAAGAAAAACGTGGTACATATACACAATAGAATATTGTTCACACATGAAAAAGGAATATATTCTCCCATTTGTGACCACATGAGTGGATCTTAACACTATGCTAAGTAAGATAAATGAGAGAGAGAAAGGCAAGACTGTATGATTTCACTTATATGTAGAATCTAAAAAAGCTAAACGTTTAAAAAACAGCATAAAATGGTGATTACTGGGGAGTAGGAGGTGGAAAAGAGTGATGGTGTTTAAGGGAACAAACGTATAATGAGTTGTAAAAAAGTAATAGAGATCTACTACCCAGTATAATGGATATAGACAATAATATTATGCTATAATTATTAATGTAATAAATATTGGTACATTAGAAATCATATTATAATATATAAATGTAGCAAAGCAACACACACTACATCTTAAATATACACAGTATTATACATCAAATTTATTTTTAAAAAATGAGTAAGTAAGTAAGTAAATAAATAAAGACTGCTGCTTCCTGGGATGGCTTTTCAAAAAGCACAGGATAGGGTTGAATAACTTCCCCTTCCACACCGAATAATTTTTCTTTGCATGATGTCAGTGTTTAGTGCATTGAAATATTTTCTGAATGCATCAGGGACTGTATGATATTCAGATAGTTTATAAAACCAACAGCTCAGAAATTGGTTAACTCAGTAGTAGATATTCAACTGATTCATTTATTATGTTAACTTAAAAATACTTGCTGCAATGTTTAAAAGTTTTTACAAATATAGAATACAGTCATGAGCTCATATTCATTCATTCCACAGTTTTTAAAAAATTGAGTTCTTTTAAAGTAAGGACTGGTAGAAAACATGGCATTTGGAGTCAGAAAGGGGAAAATTCAGTTCCTAAATCTGCTATTGACTCGTTGGGTGAATGTGAGAACATGATTCCTCTGAGCCTCAGTTTTCTAATTTTAGCCTTAATTCTTCCACCTTAAAAAAGAACTGCGATCCAATGCATGTTGTGATAGCAATAGATATGAGACTTAATACTGGGAGCTGTCTATTCATATGTTCCTGGTTGGTCTGGTTATAGAAAAGAATTCCCAGAGGGAGGATAGAGGCATTTAAATAAATATATATTTCCAAAAATAGTTATTTACATTGGCTCAGTAGTTTCAGTGCAAGAAACTCAGGGGTGGTTTAAGAGTCAGAATTTAAGAAAAGGGAGCTCTCAGGTGACCTGTGGACTTTGAGTGATAATGATGTATCCAAATAGGTTAATTAGTTGTAACAAATGTACCATATGGTGGGCGGGATGGTTCTATTGGGGAAAGCTATGTATGTGTGGGGGCAAGGTGTATTTGGGCATTCCTTGTATTTTCTTTTTAATTTTGCTGTGAACTTAAAACTGCTCTAAAAAGTAAAGTCTTAAACAACAATAAAAATTAAGTAGGGGGATATTTACACATTTTCATTATGATTATTTCTATATCTAAACTTGATACTGCCTATTAATTTTAATGTACTTTTAAAGTTTTTCAATTTTTTAAAAATAATCCTCTACATGAAGATTTTTGCCAATCAAAAAAGAAAATCTTAAGCAGCATTCTCAGGCAATATGTGAAGATGTACACAAATACATACAAACACACACACACACACACACACACACACGGCAAAAGAAAGAGAATGGGATACTGTGAACAGGAAAAGAAAAACATAAAAGGAAAGCTACCCTTGCTCCCAAGCTTTGCCGATAGAGATTCCTGCATTAGAATAGTTCTACTATTTCCTAGGGGTTTTCTGATTAAGAGATTTCAGGCAGTCTGGGTTACGGTGCTTATATATACCACCTATCCCTGAAGAAAACACTTCCCCCGCTCCTGAGGCCCTTTCTGGAAAACAGGGCAGGAAAGATCACATCTTCATACTTTGTAAGTAAAACTACTGCATTCAGGGAAAACATCAGACTTTACACATACTGGTTTCCTTTAAGAATGGGAAAGATGCATTAACTGCGATGAGCTCTCATGAGTGCCTAGAGAAAACTGTAGGAAGCTTTTCCCTGAAATCTGTATTTGGGGACACTATAGTCTAACTGATTGGGTTTCTTTGATCTGTGTGCCATATGTCTTGATGTTTAGAAAGTCCTCCGCCTGCCCTTGCATTTGTGAGTTTTCTGGTTGGTTGTGCCACATTTCAAAATCATCACCTAAGAGCAGCTGGCTTTACTGCCCCCGTCTACCACCCACATCATTCTCATCCACACTTACTACTATTAAATGCCTCCCATGTACTAGTTAGCAGGCTAAATGCTTTATAAATGCTATCTCATTTAATACTTAAACATTAATGCTTTTGGTAAACTTCCAGTTTCACAGAACTAGATTCTAATGTGCTTATTTGGAAAACCAAGCTAATTGGTGGCAGAGCCACCATTTAAACCTAGGTTAGCCTACCCTATAAACATATTAATGGCTTTCTAGTTCAGGGGAGAGAGACAACTCAAAGTATTCCTGCACAGAACCTGCAGCATGCTCCTAGAGTGGGACTGAAATATTATCTTCATAGAAGGAGAGAATAATGATAAAAAAGGAGGCACATCAAAATTTACCTTAAAATGCTAAGGCATATTTGGCAGTCAAAAAAATCAACACAGCCAGGCTGTTGAGGCTTGGTGGTTGAATGTTGACCTATGAACCAGGAGGTCATGGTTTGATGCTTGGTCAGGGTACATGCCCAGGTTGCCAGCTTGATCTCCAGTAGGGGGTGTGCAGAAAGCAGCCAATTGGTGATGATTCTCTCATTGATGCTTCTATCTCTCTCTCCTTCCTTCTTCTTTGAAATAAATTAAAAAATATATTTAAAAAAAACAAAGAAAAACCAAACCAACACACACAGTATTCATTCTGTGAGAATGAGAGTTCAGTGAGATTCTTCCAATAGTCACATGTGTAACTTTAGGCTTCATGACATGAATTAGATGATCAAATCAGAAATGTGTTGAGATCCTGATATATTTCTAGAGTTTTTGGTCAATTCAAATTAATGTTGACTTGATAAATGTACCAATGGAGCAAATAACAAGTCTTGGATTTAAATTGTATCAAAAACTATCTATCATCTTCTCACACTGCACAATACATTGCAACGGTACTGGGAATAAATCATAAATAAGCAATTATCTACCTGCTAGTTCCTTATGTTAGTGGAAGAGGCATATTTTTAAAAAACTATGATCATACAATGGAACAACTTCTATGCCAGATGAATAAACAAAAAAGAATGTGACTCCAGTGGAAGGAGCATTTCCTTCTGACTTGACATAGAGAAGGAGATGCCACAAAATGCTTCCAGATGTAAACAAATTAATGTTGAATCGATAAAAGGACCAAAGGAGAAAATAATGAGTCTTTAGAATTTAGAACTTAGGCTCATTCAAAGAGTGGGAAATACGTGAATAAAGCAGAGGACAGCATTGTGAAAGAACTTGCTACATTTGGTAGTTTGATGAAGTAGGAAAATACCATGTTGTCTATATTTATTTGGGAAGAGGTTAGGTAGCAGTAATAGTAGGTTTTGGTGAGATTGGGAAGATCCTTGACTGCTGTTGTAAAGAGATAAAGAATTTTAATTTTTTGCTGAAGGCAGTGAAGAGCTCTGTATAAGGAGGGATGTGAAGATGTGCTTTTGAGATGCTCATGTCAATATGGAAAATTTGTAAACACTTGCAACTCAGGACAGGGACATTACTTAAGAGAATATTGCTGCAGTTCCTGCAAAAACTAATGAGAGTTTTATATAAAATGGAGGTGATGGAATTGGATGATAGGGATGGTCAATCAAAGGCTAGGTAAGATCTGAATCTACAGAGGGACATAGATAGTTGTGTAGGCACAATTCTAAAAGGGCCCTCAGGTTCTTGCCCCCTAAGTCCTTGTCCAGTATAAAATCCACAACTTGAGTGTGAGTGAACCTATGAATGTGATGGGGTATCACGTCTGTGATTATGTTATATTGTATAGCAAGGGGAGTTTACAGATGTAAATAAGGTCCCTAATTATTTGACTTTGAGTTAATCAAAAGGAAATTATGCTGGATTAGACTGACCTAATCATTTGAGCCTTTTAAAGAGTCAAGAAACAGCAGAGAGATTCCTCTACTGGAGTAGAAGATGCAAATATCATGTTGTGACAGAACAACATGGCTGGGAGCTAAGAGCTACCCCCAGCCCACAACAGCAAGAAAACGGAGACCTCAGTCCTACACCACAAGGAGCTCAATGTGAGATCCTGAGCAGAGATCCTATTCATGTTGTGTCAGATGTCTGACTTACTGAAATGTGAGATAAGGGAGGTGTCTTATTTTAAGTCATGCATTTGTGCTAGTTTTCATGCAGCAACAGAGAACTAATGCGACAGAGTATGTTTCAGTCTAAAAAGAAGCCAGATTTCAACTATAGGTGTGAACCATCAGGGAAATGAGGATAAACAAATGTTCAATAAATTGTTGGTTAAACAAAGGATATTCATGCTACAGGGAAGCAGGGTTAATAAGAGAGGATTGTTTTGTTTTTTTATTGTGTGTTTGTGTTTGTTTTTTGTTTTACATTGTGTTTAGCTTGAAAATGAAGTTGGCATATTTACAAACTATGCTAATGTTACAAATGAAAAGAAATATAAATCAAAGAAAAAACAAAAAATGTTGGAGTTACTTCCTGGAGCCGAAAGAGATCTTATATTCATTCTTTTTTCAGTGTTTAAATAATTTCCACATTCTTTACTATCTTAAAGATAATTCCATATTGGATCCCTGTTACCTTCAAACACTACCTTTTAACACACTGTATCTCACGCTATAGTGGCATTGTAGAATACCGAAATCCACTTACCGTGGACATGCTTAGAATTTCTTCATGGAGATTTTTACCTATCATCTCCTGCACAAGTTGTCTTCATGTCCTTAAGATAGCCTTTATTGATCTTCTCCACACAAGTTTTTCATATATACAACCTCTGTATTTTAAACACAAAGCCTTTGTGTGTATATCATACTGCATTTTACTTGTCTGTTTACGCATTCATTTTCTTCACTATCTACTAATATCCTTGAGGGCAGGTGCCATGTCTAATTTGCTTCTGTATCCCTATTGTATGGATTATAACATGTACCCAATAATTTAATGTTAAACTAAAATTCCAAAAGTGATTGAGAAGCCGGGTGGTAGTGTTGTCTTTGAAAAGAAGCATAGAGTTATTCTCATTAAAGAAGGAATTAAGAAAGGTTGAGAAAGTCATAGATGTGGAGGAAGAAGGGACCACATAAAGAAAATATTAATCAGGGGACATTGTCTAAGTCAGATGGATAATATATCTATATTTTCTCTCTGCTATCAGATCATAAGGCATGTGGATAAGTATAAGGGACATGCAAATAAAAGTGGAAAATGAAGTGAAAGAAATTATGGTGTAATGTTAACTTTAATTTTTAAAAGTGACAATACCAAATATTTGGTGATTTTTTACATTACAGTGAGATAGCCAAGTTTTTCACACACATTAAGTAATTTAATCCTCACAATAATTCTATGCAGTATATATATTATCATTACTTCAGAGATAGAGAATTCCACACACACACTGTTTAGTAACACATCCTGTGGGTTGTTCAGTTGATATGTATATCAGTCCATGCTTGAACCCATCAGTTTAGGATATGTAATCCTAAAAAATTAATTTGGGGTGTCAATTAAAAGTTCATAACATCAAAATATTTATAATACTGACCTTGGAGACTCTCTATACTCAAATAGTCCTGATTGTCATTGTCTTGATTGTTTATACTGGTTATGTGGATGAAAATTAATTAGGTACAGTTCAAGTTATGAGATTGTAAATATAATGTATGTTCATACAGGATATTATCACAACATCTAATAGATAGTAGGGGCTCAACAAATGTTAGCTCTTCATTATGATTAGATATAATCAACCTGATTGACAGAAAGTACTCAGGTGATAAAGAGAAGATTTCTCTTTGGTCACTGGAAGTTAACTTACTTTATTGACTAAATTGAATCACTGCATATATTGTTTGCTGTTCATCTAAAATTTTGTACAACTCTATAGACATATTTCAACAAATACTTATTGACTGTTGACCAAGTGAAATCAGGAAGTGAATGGGTATAAACCTCCTTGAACAGACATGTGAATTCAAATAAAGTAGGCCTCTATTAGATTTGTTTGTGTACAAGGTCTGTATCCTCACATAATTGTTCGTTTCCTATTTTATGCTCCTTGATTAGATGTAATCTTTGTTTTCTTTTTTAAAACCAATCTTTATGAGCTTTTTATATAATATAGAGATTATCTTTTATAAATGTGTATGTGGTGAAATAATTAATTTAAAGTTGACTGCATTTTAGAGAAATATGATTTATCATTGCAGGATACTCAGATTAAGATTCTGCAGTTTGAGTTCAACATGTCAATGTTCCAGAATGTCACATCCCCCTCCATCATTTTCCTGCTAACTGGTGCTCCTGGGCTGGAAGCCGTCCACATCTGGATCTCCATTCCCTTCTGCCTTCTCTATATAACTGCCCTCTCGGGAAACAGCCTGATTCTCTTTGCCGTTGTCACTCAGCCCGGCCTCCACAAACCCATGTATTATTCCCTCTCCCTGCTGTCCACCACTGACCTCGGCCTGTCCATATCCACCCTAGTCACCATGTTGGGTATATTCTGGCTCAATGCCCGGAAGATCAGCTTTAATGCCTGCTTGTCACAGATGTTCTTTATTAAACTCTTCACTGTCATGGAATCCTCAGTGCTGTTGGCCATGGCTTTTGATCATTTTGTGGCCATTTCTAATCCTCTTAGATATGCCTCTATCTTAACTGATCTTAAAATAGCACAGAGTGGAGTAGCAATTATCACCAGAGGGACACTAATACAGACTCCTTTGGTGTTGCTTCTGAAAAGACTATCCTATTGTCACAACCATGTGCTTCACCACTCCTATTGTTTCCACCCCGATGTGATGAAGCTCTCATGCACAGACACCAGGATTAATAGTGCAGTTGGATTGACTGCCCTGATCACCACTGCTGGAGTAGACTTGGTCTTTATCATCCTTTCTTATGCTTTGATCATTAAAACTGTCCTCAGCATTGCATCCTCAGAAGAAAGGAAGAAAGCCTTCAACACATGCATCTCCCATATTGGGGCCGTTGCTCTATTCTATATCCCATTGATCAGTTTGTCCTTTGTTCACAGATTTGGGAAACAGGCCCCACCATATGTACATACTATGATCGCCAATGCCTATCTGCTGATCCCCCCCGTGATGAACCCCATTATCTACAGTGTGAAGACCAAACAGATACGCAGGACTGTGCTGAAAGTTCTCCATCCCAGTGCAGCAAAGAACTAGCTGGGTTTTTTAATTTCCTATTTCTGGTCATTAAATGATGAGTAAAATGCCACTTATAGGAGTTAAAATGTTGAGTCTTATACTTGGATTGAAGCATCCCTAAAGATCTCTCTAACTTTAAGTAAGAAGGCTGGGGGCTACAGAAATAAATTTAAGGTCAAAATTCTCTATCACTATTTTTTTTTTCAGATAGGCATGTTTCTCTGTGACCTAAAATATGGCACAAATAGAGCTAAGTTAGGTTTGAGGAAGAGAAGTAAAATGACTTGAGATTTCGCTAGAATTCTCTAACCCAACACTCAGAATTTAGAGCATGTCTTCGAGTAGCCTCCTCTTCCCCTTCAATATTCTCCTGTACTTATTTTGGGCTACAGTTTCATCTATCAATGTTTTTTTTTTAATCTTTGTTCTACATTTCACAGATTCCCCAAATTTATAGATTGCTGATTATATTTTTATTTATATTCTGGTGTTACTACTAATTTATCTTTCTCCCAAACATATTTTCTTCTTTTTTTAAAGGTACGAGTAATTTGGGCATATGTGCTCGCCCCACCTTCCTTATGTAATGTCCAGTCATTTTTGTTTATTTTTAATGTGACAGTTTTATTATAATTTAATTCACAGATAGTATAATTTACCCATTTAATATGTAAAAGTTTAATGTTTTCACTATTTACAGAGTTGTGCAACTATTGCTATTGTAAATTTTAGATTATTTAAAAAATATTTTTATTTATTTCAGAGAGGAGGGATAGGGAGAGAAATAGAAACATCAATGATAAGAGAGATGATTAATAGGCTGCCTCTTGCATGGCCCCTACTGAGGATTGAGCTTGCAGCCATGGCATGTGTCCTGACTGGGAATCAAACAGATTCATGGTTCCTCTCTGAAATAAATTTAAAAAATATTTTTTTTAAAAAACTCAACAAGAAATGTGAAAGTTTATTTTTGCATTCTCAATTCTATTGCATTGGTGTCTATATCTATCCTATGCAGAACCACACTGTCTGGATGACTATAGCTTTGTAGTCAAATTTGAAATTGTTAAATGTGAATCCTCCAACTTTGCTTTCCCCCCTTCCCCCAAGATGATTTTGGCTATTCTGGGTTGTGGGGAAGCATGGGATTTGGTTTTAAAGTCTGCACGTAGGATTCTCCGAAAGGTCGGGGACCTTGACTTTTCCAAACAAGTCTGAAACCCCGGATGTTTTACTGGAATCTCTATGTTTAGTCTTTAGACATGCCCTTGTCTAAAGAACACTACAGATGCATATGTTTTCTCAAGAATACTTTACCCTGCTGAGAGTATCTAGAGCAGGGGCCCTCAAACTACGGCCCGCGGGCCACATGCAAATACAAATATTGTATTTGTTCCCTTTTTTTTTTTTTTTTTTTTTTTTTTACTTCAAAATAAGATATGTGCAGTGTGCATAGGAATTTGTTCATGGTTTTTTTTTTTTTTTAAACTATAGTCTGGCCCTCTAACGGTCTTAGGGACAGTGAACTGGCACCCTGTTTAAAAAGTTTGAGGACCCCTGATCTAGAGGTTAATTTTAGTTCAAGCTTTTGCTACAGTAAATTCCTAAGGAGGCAGGTGAATAGGGCTGTCTGGTTTCTTTAGCCAGGCAGTCCCTTAGCCCTCTCTTTCACAGAAGCATGTGTCAGAGTAATTATTCATCCATTGCTCAGGGTCTGCTGGTCAGTCCCAGCACTAGGTGTCTTAAAATTCAATATGTATTTTAAAACCAGCTGTCAATTTATGCAAAGAAACAAACTTTTGGTTTTCTTGATCATATTTATTGTTTTTTTTCCAATTCTCTATTTCATTAATTTCCACCAATACAATCATTATTATTTTTTTCTTTTTCTTGATTTTAGTTTTTCCCCCTCCCCTCAGAATATTAAAGTGGAGGTTTAGGTAATTGATTTTAGATATTTCTTTATTCAATATAAGCATTTAAGGCTATAAATTTTCCTATAAGCACTCTTTCATTTGACCTCACATTTTCATTCATCTATCTCAAAAATTTCTGATTTCCTTTGTGATTTCTTTTTTGGACAATTGATTATGAATGTGTTGTTTAATTTTCAAATTTCCAAATTTTTGTTATTAATTTATAATTTAATTTCACCATGGCTTACTTTTCTTGGAGCTAAACCCCTGCTTTATATGCATGGCACTAGAAAAGAGAGCATACAGTCCTTTCAACTTTTCAGCTTGCAGCTCTGCCTTATGATAGAAGCTGGGAGGATGGTGATTGGGGTCCCCAGTATTCTCTGACTGTCATGCCTGGAATTGAGTCTCTGCCATATGAGTAGGGCTGGTTGGATGAAGCCACTGATTTCTTGACTGCACTCACCTGAATTTAACTTCCACAATTAGAGCTGGGTATGGGGAATGAGAAATACTATAGTCTGACCTTCCTGGGAGATACTATAGCCTAACACTAAGGAGCTGGTGGGAATGGAGGTGGGGTAAGATAGTGGGGAAGGAAGCCCTGTGTCCTTGACTATACCTACTAGGAGTGGAGCTATCAATGTGTTGAGCTGGGGTGGGGCGGGGCAGGGGTGGGGGAGAGTGAGGGTGAAAGCTGGCTGCAATTCAAGTGAACAATGACTGTTCTTACAGTGATTTAACAGATTTTCTTAAATAAATGGTTTTTCATTTGCTATATGACTTTAGGGCAATTTCCAGAGGCTTTAAATGTATATACCTGTATCTACATATGATTTTTGCTATTATAGTACTTTCCCTGGGGAGCATGTTCACAGATCTCCTCTTGCTGCCATTTTGAAATTGATCTCTTCACTTCTTGATTTTGTACTTCAAACAACACATTGCAATTGTTTCCTGATCATTCCAGGTTGGATTATACATTCTTCTTATATGTTCTTATTACTCCTTCTGCTTATATTGTATACTAGGGGCCCAGTGCATGAAATTCGTGCATGGGGGGTGGGTCCCTCAGGCTGACCTGCACCCTCTCCAATCTGGGAGCCCTCCAGGGAGACTGCTCCAATCTGGGAGTTTCTGTCTGTCTTTGCAATCATATGATTTGCAAGCGAATTGTCTGAGACCCCAACCCAGTAGTTTGGTTTGGTGCTCACAGAATAATAGAGGTCTTTTTTTTTTCTTTGCTCCATTGGTAGAGATTCCTAGAAGTTGCTGGATATTTTCCTTTTAATTTTTTTTCGACACTCTGACTTTACTTATGTCTCTAACCTTTGCTTTCCCTCCATCCCCCACCCACAACAGTAACTTGCTCTAGGCTCACTTTGCTCTAGTGTCTAGGACAGTAGTTCTCAATCTTCCTAATGCTGTGCCCCTTTAATACAGTTCCTCATGTTGTGGCAACCCACAATTTCATTTTTACAAATTGAACATAGTTAAAGTATAGTGATTAATCACAAAAACAATATGTAATTATATATGTGTTTTCCGATGGTTTTAGGAGACCTCTTTGATAGGGTCGTTCGACCGTTTAATGGGTTGCAACCAACAGATTGAGAACCTCTGGTCTAGGAGATACCGAAACATGTCTGCCACCAGAACTACGATACCCAGCATTCTTGGTGCTCCCTGTGCTCTTGGTTTCCGCTTCCAATTCAGGGGCTGCAGAAACCAAAAGGACCAGGAACTTCAGCTGTCTCCAGGCTGGGGTGACAGGACTGGACACTCCAGTGGTGTCCTTGGGACCCCAGCCAGTCTGCCAAGCCCCCCAAGCCGCCTGCTCTCCGCCTGCTCTCCTGCTCTGCTCTCTGTCCTGCCCCACCCCCAGCCACTTTGCGCGTGCGTGCGTGCTACCCACAGGCCCTCCATCTTTGTTGGCTTAATTTGCATACTCACTCCTGTTTGGCTCTGGGTGTATCAGAGGGATGGTCAATTTACATGTTTGTCTATTTTTAGTATAGATATTGTAATACATCACACAAATACTTCAGATTTTGATTGCTTACTTTCTTTTTTTTTTTATTATTATTAGTTAAGGTATTACAAATGTGTCCTCAATGCTTACTTTCTTATCTACATATTTTATTTCACTAATCATGACAATATCTTATTTGTCTCTGCCACACTACCATATTGTGCAATTTTCAGCAAAAGTAGACACTCAATAAATGAATGAATGAATCAATGGTAATTAAATTATCCTATATAATAAGAGCATAGTATGCAACTTGTCCCCTCTACTGGGAGTTCATCCAAGAGTTTAACCAGGGGCAGGGACAACTGGGGGAAGGGAGGGAGGCCCTGGCTGGTGGTGGTGGCAGACGACTGGGTGAAGGGAGGGAGTACTCAGCTGGCAGCCGGCAGCTGCTAGGGACCCTACCAGTGCATGGATTTCATGTATTGGGCCTCTAGTATGTAAGAATCCTAGATCACAACATCTAATTTAGTCTAAGATTAAACAAAACTTAATTCTTTATTATGTATACTTTAAGAAAACAAATCAGGTCAGAGAGATAGCAGTTCTTTGAAGTATATATTTGGAAGCTTGGTCTAATGGGCAAAGTGTTCATTTTAGCCATTGTCATTCATGCTTTCAAAATGTTACTAACATTTCCATAATATTAGGATATTTCATTGGGCATTCCTAAAGAGTAGATTAATAGATTAGTAAGTTTTTATAATTTAAATTTTTCAATGTATGTGTCCTTTATTGGGTTTTCTTGAAAGAGGGCATATCCTATCTAATAAAAGAGAAAAATGGTAATTGGCGTACGACGATACCCTTTTCATTGGCTAATCAGGGCTATATGCAAATTAACTGCCAACTAAGATTGGCAGTTAACTGCCAACAAGATGGCGGTTAATTTGCATATGTAGGCACAATGCAGGGAGGCGAAAGGGAAAGCAGGAAGAAGCCCCCTGCCACTGACAGTGATCGGAAACCCAGGGGGGAGCTAAGAGCTGGGGGGTGATCGGAGAATCAGGCGCCTTTGCCGCCCTGGCCAGTGATAGCAGGAAGTAGGGGTGGAGCCAGCGATGGGAGCTGGGCACGGTCGAAGCTGGCAGTCCCAGGAGCTAGGGGTCCCTTGCCTGGGCCTAAAGCGAAGCCCATGATCGCGGGGCCGCTGCAGCTGCGGGTCCCCGCTGCCTGAGCCGGACGCCTAGGCCAGAGGTGTTAGGCCTGGGCAGGGGCAGAGCC
The DNA here is from genome assembly GCF_963259705.1 of Myotis daubentonii. Taxonomy (NCBI): domain Eukaryota; kingdom Metazoa; phylum Chordata; class Mammalia; order Chiroptera; family Vespertilionidae; genus Myotis; species Myotis daubentonii. The sequence goes on from NC_081848.1 coordinate 44,486,262, forward strand.
TGCAACTGCAGGGAGCTGGGGGTCCCCTGCCCAGGCCTGACGCCTCTGCCAGAGGCCTCAGGCCTGGTCAAGGGGCCGATCCGGTGATTGGTGATCGGAGGGTGATGAGGGTCAACTCCTCTGGCTGAGGCATCAGGCCTGGGTGGGGGGCGGAGCCGGGGATTGGGGGGATATGATGGTCCCCTTGCCCAGGCCTGAAGCCTGGGTCAGAGGCGTCAGGCTTGGGCGGGGGGTGGAGCAAGCGATCAGAGGGAGATGGGGGTCCCCTGCCCAGGCATGATTCCTGGGCCAGAGGCCTCAGGCCTGGGCGGGGGCCAGAGTCAGTGATCAGGGGGAGATGGGGGTCCCCTGTCCAAGCCTGACACCTCTGGCTGAGGCGTCAGGCCTGGGCAAGGGGCCGATCAGGCGATCGGAGGGTGTTGGGCGTCGACGCCTCTGGCCGAGGCATCAGGCCTGGGCTGGGGGCAGAACCAGTGATGGGGGGAAATGAGGGTCCCCTGCCCAGGCCTGATGCCTCTATCAGAGGCGTCAGGCCTGGGCAAGGGGCCGATCCTGCGATTGGAGGGTGATGGGGGTCAACGCCTGAGGGCTCCCAGTATGTGAGAGGGGGCAGGCTTGGCTGAGGGACACTCCCCCCGCCCACACACACCCAGTGCACGAATTTCGTGCACCGGGCCCCTAGTCTATAATAAAAATTTTTAATGACATTACATTTTTTCAAGTTATATTCCTCATTAAGCTAACTTAAAGCAAGAAGCTAATCTTATTCATTCCTATGATCTTAATATCTGTCCTAATAATACCTGGCTTATCATAGATGCTCAATATGTGTTGTATTGGAAGATGAATAAGAATATAATTTGGGAGTATGTGCTTGGTTTTATTAGTTCTACTTTAATGGCCACAAAACTTTGAGCTGGTGATGCCTCATGTGGTAAAGTGTTACACAGTCTTATCATTCTTTGTAAAGAAGTGAGTGAGATATGTAGGAGTTTTGAGTAATGAGAGCAAGTTTCTCTTGTTGGTTTTAATGTAGTTTTTGAAATAAAGGCAAAGTATCCCTGAGGAATTTTGTTGCTGTCTGAAATACAATTGATAAATTTTGCTTTAAATTTTATATTTCCCATTCCTATTGATATAAATGCATAAAAAGGTGAGATAAATGTCAAACTTATGAAGTGATTTGCTATGGAGAAATTAGAAAGATTGGACTTGAGGGAATATATCAAGGAGGACTTTGGTCTTTTCTATAAAATCTCTCATTAATGAAATTATATTTATTATTTCTCATATAACTAAAATTAAATTTGAAAACCTTTTTTTCCCTGATTGTTTTTATGAAAAAATAGGAGGAAAAGGGACGAGATTGGAGAGCAAGAAACCTATAAGAAAATTGATTTAGTTAAAAGATTTTAGTGTCCTAGACTAGGTCTAAGAATGAAGAAGAAGAGATATATTGTTGTTATAATAGAAAGAAAATACAGATTTATATGATGCAGGAGCAAAGACTGAGTAAGCATTAGTATTTATCTTTGACACCTGAAAAATTTTTAAAAATTACTTAATAGTTCTGAAAAACATTTATTCATGAAAAAAAAGAGTTGAATTATTCTTAGTCAAATTAGGCTTTATGCAAACAGGGGTAAGTTCCTGAGATTGAGACCTCAGGCCCCAAAATTGGCCTTTGCCTATATGGTTTGGGAAGTCAGAGCTATGATCAATTGCTAGATAATATAGACAGAAAAGCTGAAATCAGTTATAAGAAAAATTTCTTATGTTACACATGCCAAACATTGAATTGAATGACTTATCACTGAAATTATTCAGATGGCTGACTATTTGATAGTCTCTTATGTTCCGTTCAATTTAACAGCTATCATTGACTATCTGCTATGTGGAAGATATACTTCAGGTATTGTAGCAGCATCAGAGAAAACACAGACATTTTTTAATTTAGGGAATTTATTGCTTTATGGAAGTAATACCAGAACTACTACTAGTATGTATATACAAAATATGGTCAAAAACACATAAAGGAAAAAGAAATAGATACAGAGAAATCACCATAACAGGCAAATTATGAGAAGGAAAGATCAGATATAATTGAAGCAGTCATGAAAATTTAATGAGAAGATATTTAAAAGATGAGCCTTTGCACGTGTAGTATTTCAAGGTGAAGGAGTGGGTGTCAAGGTTGAGGTCAAGAGTAAAGCCCACTATTAGGAAAGCTGCATGATGAAGCAGTTAGCAGACTCGTTTTCTTAGACTGCAGAGTAGGTGAAAAAAGAAATAGGTAGATCAAATTTTAAAGGAAAGTTGAACTTAAATTGTGGAGGACTTTATCACAAACAAGAGTTAATGCTTTATTTAGTTGTAGGATGAGAAATAAACATGGAAGAGATGCTTATTGGCTTGTTTTTAAATTTTATTTGAGCTGGATATTTGGAAAGTTAATTCAAAATGAATGACAGGCAGTTTTTGGCAGAAACAGCATAGAGATGGGAGGTCAGTTAGTCATTTATGGGAATAGGGCAACTGAGAGGCAGTGAGAATCTAAATTAGTATTTTGGTCTAGAAAATGATTACTTTAACTAGGATTAGCTACATTGTAGATATGTTTAATTTGGATAATTTCTAGTTCCATACAACTCTAAAATTGCATAGGTTTATAACTCTGATTTGTGATAAATTTTCATTGACTTTGAGATGGGTTTTTAAGGGAGCAATGACTGTTAAATATGAGTTCTCTTGGAACAGAGAAGTTTGAGCATAACTTTTTGAATCTGCTTTGTTTTCACACTATAGATGATGGGATTCATCACAGGGGGAATAAGCAAGTACAAATTAGCAATGAGTGTGGGCACAAAGGGTGGAGCATGTTTTCCAAATCTGTGAACAAAAGATAGGCTGATCAAAGGGATGTAGAATATGGCCACAGCAGTGATATGAGAAATGCAGGTGCTGAAGGCCTTTTCCTCTCCTCTGGGGATGCAATGTTGAGAACTGAGCGAATGATCAAGACTTAGGAAAGCAGACTAAAGATAGAGTCCACTCCAGCAGTAGAGATAATTGCAAATAGTTCAAGTGCACTATTGATTTTTGTATCTGAACACGAGAGCTTCATCACATCAGGGTGGAAGCAGTAGGAGTGATGGAGCACGTGGCTGTGGCAGAATGATAGATGCTTAAGAAGTAAGACTAGTGGTGTCAGAATGACAGTCCCCTGGTAATGACTGCCATGCCAGTTTGTGCAATGCTTGCATGAGTTAGAATGGTAGCATATCTCAGGGGGTTAGAAATGGCCACAAAACGATCAAAGGCCATAGCCAGGAGCACTGAGGATTCCATGAAAGTGAAGAGGTGAATGAAGAACATCTGTGATAAGCAAGCATTCAAGCTGATTTCCCGTGCATTGACCCAGAATATTCCCAGTACTGTTACCAGTGTAGAGATGCACAAGCCAATGTCAGTGGTGGACAACATGGAGAGGAAATAGTACATAGGCTCATGGAGGCTGGGCTCAGTGAGGACTATAAATAGGATCAAGGTATTCCCAGAGAGGGCAGTTAAATAGAGGCAGCAGAAGGGGATGGAGATCCAGGCATGGGCCCATTCAAGTCCAGGGACTCCAGTCAAGAGGAAGGTAGGGAGAGTAGAGTTATGGTAGAATGACATTACGGTCTGAAGAGGCAGAATTCTCTTGTAAGATCTTGACTTTCTAAATTTAGAATTTCAAAATTATTTTTAGTTGATATACATTTAGTTCACAGAACTTTAGAGTCCAGCTCAATGAAATTTGACATTTGTATACACTCCTGTAACACCTTCCAAGATCAACTGATAAAACATTACCACCAACCCAGGAGACTTCATAACACTTCATCCTCATCAATGTCATCAATGTCCTCTTCTATAGTAACCATTCTCATGACTTCTATTAGCATAAATACTTTTCTCCATTCTTCATCTTGATATCTATCTATCTATCTATCTATCTATCTATCTATCTATCTATCTATCTATCATCTATCTATCTACCTGTCTGTCTGTCTGTCTGTCTATCTATCTATATAATTTGTATCTGCTTCTTTCATTCAATATTATATCTGTGAGATTCATCACTGAAATAAGATATTTAATTAAGTTCAAATTACTTAGCTACATTTATTTGGTGCTTGCCACTTAATATCTTGTACTCATCAATAATTTGTTATATTTTTATACCTCAACTGGATTATAAGTTTGTACTTATTAATATGGTCTCATGAGAAGAAGGGGTTATTTTTAGCTAGTTGCTTAGTAGAGTTTTTTGCTTTTCATAGATATTGAATATGTTCTTGCTAATTGACTTACATTTTATTTGCTTTTCCTGAAATATTCTATTTAACCAGGAGAGTATGACTTGGTCTAAACAAATAATTCACTAATTTTGCCTTGGAATTTTAGAACAATTAAGCTCAGATTTGAAGTGGAAATTCATTTTAACGTAGCAGGGAACCATCTATTCTCAGAGACTACATACATAAGAATTCACTCCCAATAGAATTACAAGAATTTAGTACCTCTTTGGAAACAAATGCAACCCCGGGACAGAGTTAAAAGCACAGGGAGAGGCCTCCATGAACACGTAGTGAAATGTGAAGGAAGCTCCACAAACCAGCAGTAATAGAATAAGTTATTGAGTAAATGGAGTTGGGTAAATTCCATTTGGAAAAATATGAGAAAGCATACACCACAATATATATTTATATTATTTCCTGATGGTTAAATGTTTACTCATGTATAAACCACACGTAATTTAAATTAAAATCAGGTAAGTTGTGGCTGGGTAGCTCAGTAGCTTGAAGCATTGTCCCTATACCAAAAGGTTTGATTCCAGCCAGGGCACCTACCTAGGTTGTGGATTTGATTCCTGGTCGCACACATATGGGAGGCAAGCAATAGGTTTCTCTTTCACATCGATGTTTGTTTTTCTCTCTCCCTTCCTTCCTCTTTAAAATCAGTGAAGACATATCCTTCAGGTGAGAAGTTTTTAAAAATCAGGAAAATATTTATATAATCCTTGAGTGAGAAAGAATTTTCTAATGATAACATGAAAAATATAAATCATAGATTTACAGATTGATATATTTGATTTGATAAAATACAAGGAATTATTTTATTGTTTAAAATAACCCTTTAGTTACACAGAATAAAAAGGATAATTATGAACTGGGAGACACAATTAAAGCACATACAACACTCAGTTGAATAAAATGCTTAATGTAAAACAGAAAAAAAAGATAATAAAAAATGAGTAAAATATATTAAAATGGAATTTCCCAAAGAAGAACTGCTAGTAATACAGGAAGAATATTTGATTTTACCATCAGCAAAGGAATATTAATTAAAACAATTGTTTTTAATCAATAAAATAACAAAGATTAGTAAGGATTGTTGAACTAAAAGAAAACTGCACTCTTACATGGTGGAGAGTGGTTAGGTAAAAGGTTCATTTGCCATTATTTATTTAAACACAAAATACTTCCTTTCCTTTAAATTAACAATTTAATTTCTCAGAAATTACTAATAGTGATAACAGCCACTACTGCTAGTGTGCATAATATATATATATATCAATAATTCCTTCAATAACTTCTTATTTCAATAATTAGGTAATAAGTGTTAATTTTATGTACTTAACCCTCAAAATAACATTTTATTTTCAAGGTAATAGATATTTATAAACAGATTAATATAGTACATATGAGATATTGTGCTTAATTACTTAAATTTGAAATTGACCTTATTTCTTATTGTACTAAAAAAAACCTAGAGCATATTGCTATATCCTATGGTTATTAGAGATAAATAACTTATTAGTTCCTTTGACAAGAAGCACAGTTTTTGCTATGATTAACTAAATAGATGAAAACAAAACATTTATATGGGATTTGGAATTTCTTTTCTTTAATTTTATTTTTAATTACAGTTTACATTCAATATTTTTGTATTAGTTTCAGTTGTACAACATAGTGGTTAGAGCATCAGATACTTTACAAAGTGTCCTCCCAATATTTCCAGTACCCACCTGATACCATACATAGTTATTATAATATTATTGACTATATTCCCTATGCTGTACTTTACATTTCCAGGACTATTTTGTGACTGACAAATTGTAGTATTTTTGGGATTTGGAATTTCTTAATAGGTACCAGGCTCATGGAAGTGAACCAAACAGTGGAGAGTAAGTATAATCAGAAGCATGGAGGGTTTAGAGATCAGAGACCAGTGATAAGAGGGGAGGGTCTTACCTTTCAAGATGTAGATAATTAGAAGGGATAAAAATATAGATGCTGAAAGAACAATGCCAGACAACAAGGTGAATTATTGTCATTAACTTCACTTCCAAAATTTTTTTTCTCTTGTTTACCTAAGCTAAATTACCCATGGTGCAGCTTCAAGTCACCAGACACATCTTATTCTAGACACAAACAAGTACCATTTCTGATCTGAGAGCAGCTACTTGCCTTGGCCTTTAGACTTCTCTTACCCTTATTAGAGTGAGTTAAGGGAAGGTCATCAATTTACCACTATGAATGGAAAATTTTTATAAGGGACCAGGATGATGTTGCTGTTTACATAATTGAAATGAAAATACCCGTGGGGGATTTATGCACCATTCTGTTGTGCTTCACCTGTCTGCCCCCCTGGGTGAGTTAGTTGGCACCAGGAAATGTGGATGCTCAGAGAAGTGGGGGGGAAAACAAGCAAAGAAAAAAACCATAATGACACTCTGACTCTGTGTTTACATGTTTTAATTAAAAATAAAACTGAACCATTATTTTAAACATTGGATACACAACATTTAAAAGAAGTCCCAGAATCCAGTTCTGAATTTTATTCTACTATGTGTTTCTTATAAATAATCTATTAAATAGTGTGTGTGTGTGTGTGTGTGTGTGTGTGTGTGTGTGTGTGTGTGTGTAACTATGTGGAATGGCAGATGCTTTGAAAGTATATCCAGTTAGTAGCATAATTTCAGGTATACAGTACATATATATTAAATGTTTGTTAACATGAGCAAATGGATTTAACAATCAGGAACAAGCAGTAAAATAGAAATGAAAAATCAGGGGGCTGCATGGGGGTTCCCTTTTTAATAAAAGAAGGAAAATCAGACAGAATGGGGGGGTCAAGTGGAAGCAACTTCCAGGTAGGTTCTCAAGGAGTACATTAATTAACATCTGTATAGTGATTAATGTTTACCAAGTAATTTCATGTACATTATCTTATTTTGTCTTGCTGTTCAGGTGAAAGCAAACATGTTTTATTTACCTGCCATTTATTCATGAACACAGTGCTTAACACATAGTCAGTGGTTGAGTTAATTTATTCCTTACTCTTGAATATCTATTTCATGCTTTAGAAAAGAGAATTATATAAACAAGCAAAACAGAAGTCATTTATTCAACTCTATTTGGTTGATGGTTAGGTTAGCTAGTTAATAAAGTTGGTTTCATATACAAGTCATAAAAATAATTTTAACCTACACAGAACATTTTCTTTCAACCTAAAACTTATATATGTGATTTATTAATAATCATTTGATGTAGAGTTAGGGCCTTTTAATGTAGTTCTGCAAATTGGAATTCCATATTATCCTCCTTTCATAAACCATATTTGATATTCTGTATAAATTTCCATTACAATAATTATGATTGGAAAAAAAACAACAAGTAGCCTATAGTGCACTTACTGGGGGCACTGAGGACACAGACAATGAGCTATGAGTATTAAACTAGCTACTAAAACATCAGTCAGTATGTTTTACAGGGGGAATAAATATTGCTGGTGAGTTTGGAAAACTTATTTTGTAGAACTTGCATAGAAATCTTATGTTAACTATTTTATTGCAGTATGACTGACCTTTCACAATCTGGGACCCCTCAGGACATGTCAGAGAGCCAGTGTCAGCCAAATCCTGAAGGCTAGGCCTAGGGATCCCCCTGGTGCATGAGTTCATGCACTGGGCCTCTAGTATTATTATGTTGTGGTAAGAACACAACATAATACCTACCCTCTTATCAAATTTAAGTATATACTCTAGTATTGTTAACTGTAGGCCAACAGATACATGTAAAGGTGCTCACTATCAGATAAATGGAGATCAAAATCACAATATCACCTCATGCTTGTTAAACTGCCTATTATCAAAAAGAAAAGGTAACAAATGTTGCTGAGCATGCGGAGATTGGGGAATTCTGGTATACTGTTGGTGAGAATTTAAATTGGTACAGCCATTACAATAAACAGTATGAAGGTTTCTTGAAAATTAAAAATAGAATTACCATACCATGTGATCCAGTATTTCACCTCTGGGTATTTATCCAAAGAAATTGAAATCAGGATCTCTAAGAGATAACTGCATCCCCAGGTGTACTGCAAAGAAATCTTTATACTTATAATTTTGGTATACATTTTACATAAGTGGAACAAGAGCGGGGAGAAGAGACTCAACAAAGATGGCAGCATGTAGTTTAAGCATTTCCATCGTTGAGAGGTGCATAGTAGAGTTCTAAGAATCCTCCATTATACACCCAGAGAACCAGAAAACTGCTCTGACAACTGTGTGGCTCAAAGAAAAGACACTACAGCTAAGGGCATAAATTTCTTTATCTGAAAAATAGAATGATGAACCAGATAATTTCTTAAAATGTTAAGGAAAATGCTGGGCTGGCATAGGTCAGAGGTTGAGCATTGACCTATCAACCAGGAGGTCACGGTTTGATTACCGGTTGGTCAGGGCATATGCCTGGGTTTCCGGCTGGCTCAGTCCCCAGTGTGGGGTGTGCAGGAGGCAGGTGATCAAGGATTCTCTTTCATTGATCTGTCTCTCTCTCTCTTTCTCTCTCTCTCTCCTTTCTCTTCTTTGAAATCAATAAAAAAATATTTTAAAATGTTAAGGAAAATACACAAGATTAGGATTTAGTGTTTTCTTGGCTGATGGAATTTGTTTATAATTTGGACAGCATGAGAAGCTATTAAAGGTTATTTTAAGCAATGTTGTGATTCCATTATAAGATTAACCTGACAATTGCATAGAAGATAAATTGCAAGGAGGAGAGCCTGGAGTAGGGCCCCTGGTAGGATGTGCCCATAGCAAAGAGAGATTCTAAAGGCACAGAATTGTGGAGTTGGAAATGAGAAAGTTCAGTAAGTGCAGCATCAAAGAAGTGATACTTAATTTATATGGTAATAGTTCTGATGTTAAAGATAGAAAGGCCAAAGGTGACATCAATAAATTAGGCTTGGTTGACTGAAAAGAAGGTGGCATCACAAAGGGAGATAAAAAATTTTTAATTTTGATCACCATCCTAGACATTTAAGCAGAAAGACATGTTGCTGGGGGTCAGAGGAGCACTTGGTCGTTGTTTCAGATAAGTATATCTTTTAATCACCTACATCTTTCATTGTCAGAAATAATTTCACTCATCAACAGACGGATTCGATTGTTTATAAATGAAACAAAATAAATTTGGTTTTGGACTTGCTGACTTTGAGGTACTGATGGGGCATGTGGGTTATTTTGATAGGAAGACACAGTTAGAAATACTTCGTGAGAGTACATGTCCTTTGAGAGCATGTTTTATTTATTTTTACACAGAGTAGGTGTTGGCAAATATTCACTGAATGAATAAATAATGAAAAATAAATGCATAATTTTGTAAAATTAGTTTTCAACAATGGATTTCTTTTCTGACTAACACAAAATAGGGCAATGAGTATAGAAACATAGATTTAAGTTACCACAGACATTATGCAATTATTTTTGTATATTTTGTTTAATTCTCATAAATTGCCTCAGATTGAGATTTATTAGTTTTTTAAACTTTTAATGATATATAGCACTATTCGTCCTTAGTAGCAAAGTAACATTATTAAATTAAATTTATAAAACAGTAATTGTCAGAATAAGTAATTATTTAATATAATAAACAGGAAAGTTTTATGAAGAATCTAAATTATACATGAGGGACAGTTTATCATTTCTATGCCTAACAGAGTAAGATTTTTAAATCTTGATTATTTTTTAATCTTTGCTTCAAAATTATCTGAATCTATCTCTGCTGGCCTGCAGGAAAGATAGGACATGTTAACAAAGTCTTTACACTTTGCAATTTCATATGACTGTTCTGTTACTCATCTAATCACTGATTTTGTAATTCTCAGTACTTCTGCCTTGAGCTGTTGTGCTAAAAGGGAAACTTAAAGTTGAAAATATTCTTCTGTTTAGCCATTTATTTAATCCCCAGGATCATGACTACTGACTTGAAGACATTTGTCACTAATCACATGTTCTTAATGCACTCTGTTGGTGAATAAAGAGTGGTACTAGAATGGTGTTGGATGGTTCTATGGCAAAAATATTTCCCCTTTCTTTTCTTTAAAAACATTTTTTAATTTTTCAATTACGGTCAACATTCACTATTATATTAGTTTCAGGTATACAGGGTAGCAGTTAGACATAAGCCACAAGCTAAAAGGGGCGGCCCAATGCACCACCCTGCACACGTGAACCTGATTGATCAATACTGGAGGCTTAGACACCAGATCCAAGCAGGGCCAATCAGATGCTCTCTCATGAGAATTTTTAACACGATATTTCAAGATAGTTTCTGAGTTACAGAAAAGCTGCAACAGGAATACTCATGTATCCTTCACCCTGCTACTTCATTTCCTAAGCATCAGAAACTTCAAGGGAGATGCATGAAGACTTGGGAAATGACGTACTCTTAAACTTCTCCTGAGCAGCCTAGCTGCTCTGGCTTCTCTATCTCAAGACTCAGTTGTTTTGCTTCTCTGTGTATTGCCCTAAATATTTTTCTTTTAATTTGAGATGCGGTGGTTATTAAAACGAGCCCTTCACACCGCAGACTACGGAGAAAAACAGTCTTAGCGACTGAGCTCTTAAATCCATGATCACATTCCAAGGAGGCCATATTTCCCATGAGTTTCTCCAGACAATGACTGAGTGTGGCAGGGAAACTAAGGCAGGCCCATTCCTGGAGAGCACAGGACTTGTCTGACAGGTGACTTTGACTTGAGGATACCCAATGGCTTTTACTAACCTGTTAAGAATTACGCTACAGAATAAGATACTTTCTACCAAAACTATTTTTTTTTTTTTGCTGTCTTTACTTAACACAAAGTTTACATCAAGGTATGATAGTTCTTCCAGTCTCCTTCTTTTTGTTCATTTGTCTTCTTTTTGTATTAAATGTTACCTAGCGCCTGTTGGCTATTTGTCTATTTTGCCCCAATGATGTCTGCTCTATTAATCACCTTCACAACTGTTTGCACTTTAAGCTCTCCTGTCTGCCTTTTGGACCTTGTAGGTCTTATGATAAGGGCAGCCCCTTTGATTTTTGGTGATTAACCACTGCTATCTGGTTTCTGTTATGTCAAGGCCTCATCATATACATCCATATTAATGAGCTGGTTCTGGGATTGCATCTCTTACTGTCATTCCTGGTCAATAGAAAAGAGCCACTTCTCAACTTCTTAGTGATGCTGGTATCACTTTCACAGCTCATTCCTAATGGCTTTGATGAATGGTGTGTCCTCTGGGCCTCTCATGGAACACACCTTAAGTGGGTTCTTGCCTTATATAATTTACCCATCCCAGCATTCTCATTTTCCTCAGACATTTTATTCAATGGGTAAAGAATGGTTCATAAAAGGAGTGGAACTACAAATACAAAGTAGACTAAAAGCAAAAGGGGAAAGCATGGGTATCTTAGAGTGGAAAACAACATGAGTCAACTTGAAGTTAAGCTCTGGTATGAAAGAAATAGTGAGAATACAAGCCTGGTTGGAAACGAGGGTAATGAAGGAAATAAAAAAATAATTGACTTCAAGGCTGTGAGATTTCAGTAGGTCCATCCTTTTGAGGAAAACATTTAAATTCATTTTTTCCACAAACTGATCAGATGGCAGGGTACTAGATGGATCAATTGAAGAGAGAGAACAGGCAGAGAATACAACAGATATATAAATCAAAGAATCAAGACTTACATAGTATATGGAAAAATATAGGGAAAAGAATGTTATGCCTTCACATTCACACAGCTGTTTTTTTCTTTCTTGTCACTTTTTTTTATTTCTACCTGTGACCTATGGAATGAGCTACTCTGATCCTCAAGACTCTACTATGATTATCTTTTTAATGGTGTCTCCTTGAGCTACTGAAATTTATTAGAATATGAATTAAATAATTTTTACCTCAAGCCTACTCTACATACTAAGCTAAGCACTAGTTTATTCTCATTGAGAATTGTACCAAGTAACATGTCTATATAGTATCCTGGACATTTTGTAAACCATCAGTACAATTCACATGAAATGAAGTTATCCAAGATTTGGCTTGCACTTTATGAGTCCCCAAATATATCAAGCAGATTTCTCCTTTGCCATCATGTTCTCTTGCTCATTTCTAGCTAGTGTTCTCCATAGATATCTAGAGTTTTTTCTTGTGTGTGTGTGTGTGTGTGTGTGTGTGTGTGTGTGATTCATCTAGGAACACGCTTTGCAATTATAGCTCTTTAAGCATCTGAAAGTAAAAGTCCCGCAACTTTAATATTCTGTGTTTTATCTTTCTGAAGCTCCAAACAGCTAACATGCATGTAGAATTATCAGAACCAAAGTCCCTCACATAAAAATTCAGGAAGCACAGCTACATTTCTAAAACAAATCTAAAATACCACATGATCTCACTCATTTGTGGATTATAGAGAACAACATAGGCTGATGAAAAGGGACAGACCCAAAGACTGAGAAACAGCGATCAGGCTATCAATCCCCAGAAGGAAAGTAGGGGAGGGCGGGGGTAAGGGGAAGAGATCAACCGAAGGACTTGTATACATGTATATAAGCCAAACCAATGGACATGGACAACAGGGGGATGGGAGCATGAGTGTGCGGAGCTGGGGGCGGGAGTTTGGGGGTTAATGGGGGGGATGAGGACACATTTGTAATACCTTAACTAATAATAATAATAAATAAATAAATAAATAAATTGCATGCTAGGAATAAATAAATAAATAAATAAATAAATAAATAAAACAAATCTAATCACTTCCTTTATAAAATAGTATTGTTCAAGCAAAATATGTTTTTTAAGCAAGTAATACAAATATTGTCATCTGATTCATTTGGAAAAATCTGATGGATAAAGAAAACAAAAGAAAAAAATAACAAGATTTGGTTTTCATATTTTTCAATGCTAGATTCAGTTAAGACTGTAAAATTTAAAACTCAGGAGAGTATTTTTCCATGAAAAGTAAAATGGTGACATAATACTTATATTCTTCCACAGAATTGCCAGAATGCTATTCTCCATTTACCTTTGGAATCACTTAAACTCAGATGGCAATGCAAACCAGGGGTATAATTTTGTATTATAAACTATCACAACATTTAATGCATTATTTTAGAACTTGTCTATGTCACTATTTCACACATTAGACTTTAAGATCTTTGAGTGCAGAGGAATACATTTTTTACTTTTATTTTCTATTGCTTTTCACAAGGCCAAACATAAGGTAGATCCCCAGACACTGGTGTGCTGGTAAACTGTATCTCTGAAAACAAACAAAGAAACAAATTCCCTCTACATTTGCAGAGTTTACTGATTCCCATGGTATATGTAAGATGCTGATTTCAGCTGCCTGTAAAGCATCACTGAACACAGAGTGGAGATGAGATACATACTACGGGTTCTCACAAGCTGGTGAGCACCAGCACACTGCTGTCCCAGTGTTTGTGGGATATATGAAGCATCCCTCTTATTGATTAACTTCCCAACTACAACAAAATTGATGTGACTCCCATCAGGTTTCTACCTCTATTTTTCTCTGAGTTGTTCTACCAATTTATTCAGTTGAGTTTTAAGCTGCCTGCCTCTTAAAATCGATATAGTTACAGTGAGTCTCTTTCCAGGAGCCAAATGGCTTAGGTCTAGCTATGAATAACTGTTTGTATGCTGAAAGCAATGAATTCTTTACTTTGGCTGGTTAAGAGAGCCATGTAGGTCTTCATGGCATTTGTGAAATCTCTAATTTTCATAGAAAATAGTATGAGTGTGTTTATATATGATTTTTCTGTGGAGAAGGGCTAATGGGTTTCATTAGATTCTAATTTGTGCAGAAAATGGTTAAGAGCCTATGCCCCTAACTTCCTTACATTTTCCTACTACACTATCTTTTCAGTTCTCCAAAGTTCCCATTTCCTGTGATGAATTACCAAATGTCCCTAATCCTTGAAGCTTTAACTATTGACTATCAAGTACTAGATACTGATTCTATGGCTTACTTTTTGAGCATATCTGTGCCTACTTTTTGTACTATTGTAATTAATGAAGAAAAGCTAAAGTATACACTAAGGAAGCCATTATGACTTTTTAAACCATGATATATAGAAATGAAGATCTAGTGTTTACTTTTGATCTCATAACATGTTTCCTAGATGCTTTTGGCAGAGTATGCAAGACACGAGTGAGGGGCATGGTGTCTAAGACACAGAAAGCCTGGATTCAAATTAAACACTGCTCTGTGGATGTCTGGCCTTTGATCAATAAATAAATGTTTCCAGCCATGTCTTTTTCAAATGAATGACTATAAACTTATTTTTGCCCACCCCTGTATATCTCAAAATCAGCTAACAGGGCACCGAATATAACAAAATAAATGTTAATTACTATAGGATGTTATTTTTATTATTTTATCATTAAATTTTCCTGTTTCCATTATTGGACTATAAAATTTCTGAGGTATAGCATATGTATATTTGATAACTGAAAATACAAAAATGCTTATTAAATGTTGAATAAATGAATGAAATGAGAAAAGATATCTAACAGGCAGTTACCTACCAAGGTTGCTTTCTACAGTGAAGGTAAATTTTTATCAGGTTTTTCTCAAAATTATTCATCTCTGTTTATTTTGTAAGAAGAAGACTAAGTATAGCCTTGCGAATCTGTTTTGTTTTCACACTATAGATGACAGGGTTGAGCACAGGGGGCAAAAGCAGATATATATTGGCCATCATCGAATGGACCACTTTGGGGGCTGATCGGCCATAGCGATGCACCAAGGACAAGCTAATCATGGGAATGTAGAAAATAGCAACCGCCCCAATGTGAGAGACACAAGTACTAAAGACCTTGTGCCGTTCTTTGGGGGAGGCCATACTGAGCACAGAGCGAATGATCAAGATGTAAGACAAGACAATACATGGTGTATCCACTCCTGTGGTCAGAAGGAGATCAAATAATCCGCAGATGCTGTTGGCCCGAGTATCTGAACATGCTAATTTAATCACATCTGGATGGTAACAGTAAGAATGGGAAAGGACATTTGCTCTACAGAAAGAGAGGGGCTTAAGGAGCAAGAGTAGTGGCACTATTAATATTACAGTGCGCAAAATCATTAAGAGACCCATCTGAATAATTCTGGAATGAGTGAGAATAGTAGTGTACCTTAGAGGATCACAGATTGCCACAAAGCGGTCAAAGGCCATGGCCACCAGTACTCCAGATTCTATGAAAGTAAATCCATGAAGAAAAAACATCTGGATAATGCAGCTATCTAGACTGATTTCTCTTGCATTAAACCAGAGGATAGCTAATGTTGTTGACATTGTAGAAATAGTCAAGCCCAAGTCCGCAGCTGACAGCATGGAGAGGAGATAGTACATGGGCTCATGGAGACTGTGCTGGGTGAAGATGACAAGCAGGATCATGCTGTTCCCAGAGAGGGCGATGGCATAAAGACAGCAGAAGGGAATGGAGATCCAGGCATGGGCAGACTCTAGGCCAGGAATGCCAGTCAACAAGAAAGTTGGAAATGTAGAAGTCAAGTTACTTAAGATCTCCATGTTTTATAGATTTATAGCATTTGTCCTCACAATGCTCATATCCTATAGAAATAAGAAATTATATAGTTATGTAAAATATTTAGATACATTTTCTTTTGATTAAGAAAATTTTCTCAAGACATTGGTAAGTATTCTATTATTGAGAATACTCTAAATCAAACTCTATTATATATATATATATATACATATATATATATATATATACATATATATATACACACATATGTGTGTGTTTACTCTTAAATCCAAGATAAATATGTTAATATAGTTTTATACACATTGAAATTTAATTATTTTCTATATTGACAGAATTTATAGTTTCATTAAATCATAATATTAAATGATTAGTGACTTAGTTAAAAAAAATCAGTGCATTCATTTTTAATAACTTTTGTATGAAATAACTAATAGAAGTCCACTTAAAAATATCTATGGGTTGGAAGTGCTCATGTGGATATAAATCTCCAGATTTTTGCTGGTAATATACATTTGGAAGTTATCATTGTATAAGTGCCATTTTAATCAAAACAGTGTAGGTCAACAATCTCAGAAATTAGATTTATAAGAGATAGCTGGTGAAGATGAAACTCTGTAAAAGTTATTGGAAAGGTCTATATACTCTAAATCAAGATGAAACTAGGCAGCTCTACAGGAACATTAAAATCAAGAGGACATGGTGTCATGACTGGGTTTGCATACACATCTGTATTAAATTGCTTTATTGTTCAAGTCTTCTAAGGATTAAAATCTTCAAATGCATCTGAGAATACATTAGTGATCCTAGAAAACATAGTTGAAGCCCAGCACTGAAATCTGAGAACCTGCCTTAGCTGGTTTGGCTCAGTGGATAGAGCATAGGCCTGCTGACTAAAGGGTTCTTGATTCCAGTCAAGAGCACATGCCTGGGTTGTGGGCTCGATCCCCAGTTGGGCGCGTGCAGGAGGCAGCCAATCAAAGATTCTCTGTCATCATTGATATTTCTATCTCTCTCTTCTTCTCCTTTCCTCTCTGAAATTGAATATATATATATATATATTAAAACCTGCTACAGTGACCTGAAGAATGAGTAGAAAAACAAGTAGTGGAGGCACAGCGTCTAGTATTTTTGAAACTTATCAGTGAAGGCAGGGAGAAAAATAAGCAATGACCAAGGAAGACTATAAGGGGAATGTAAGATTTTTGTAAGAATGGAAAGACCTAGGCAAATGTATATTTATAAACTAATGTCAAAGATACATACATACATAGTGAGAGACTGAAAATATGGAATGCTAGGGATTAATTGATGTAGGAAATTACTTAAGACAGAAGTGGGTGATTGAATATACAACATGATGATAATTAGCTCTGAAAAAGATGAGGATCCTCGTTTCTGCTGATACTGGTAAGTGCTAAATGAGTAGGATAGTGGAGGGTTAGAGGAGAGAAA
Organism: Myotis daubentonii; assembly: GCF_963259705.1. Taxonomy (NCBI): domain Eukaryota; kingdom Metazoa; phylum Chordata; class Mammalia; order Chiroptera; family Vespertilionidae; genus Myotis; species Myotis daubentonii. The sequence continues at coordinate 44,503,609 of NC_081848.1, forward strand.
TATCACCCATTGCAATTTTTCCCCCCACAATTTTTTTTTTATTGTGGTCAAATACACCGAACAAAATTTACCATCAACCATTTTTAGGTGTGTAGTTCAGTGATATTAAACACAGTCTTTTTTTAAAATATATTTTATTGATTTCTTACAGAGAGGAAGGGAGAGGGATAGAGAATTAGAAACATCCATGAGAGAGAAACATCGATCAGCTGCCTCCTGCACACCCCCTATTGGGGATGTGCCCACAACTAAGGTACATGCCTTTGACCGGAATCGAACCCGGGACCCCTCAGTCCACAGGCCGACACTCCATCCACTGAGCCAAACCGGTCAGGGCATAAACACAGTCCTAATGTTGTGCAAACATTGCCACCATTCATCTCCATACATCTTTTCATCTTATAAAACTAAAACTCTATACCAATTAAACAATAACTTTTCCCCATTCCAAGCCCTTGGCAACCACAATTAACACCTTTCTTGTCTCCTTACCAGCTTCATATGAAAAGAGGAGCCTTTTCTGTCTTCACTAGCAGAGCAAGAACAAGTTATAGTTCTGGAGCCATGAACTTTATAGTAAATTGGTATTAAGCTCTGGGGCCTTTGGCAAATTTAAATTTCCCTGGAGCCATAAAAAGAGAAAAACTTTTCATTTATAATGCAGGACAATGCTGTGTAATCTCAGAAGGGGTTTAGCTACTGGCTCAAGTGACAAGTGGCCCTTAGAGACCTTTAATGCAAAACAAATAAACCAAATTATCCATATAAATGAATGTTTGGATCTTGCTCTGTCACTGGGGAATAGAGAAGTGCATGTCATTGTCTCTAGATTATCACTATTCTGGGAAGATAAGAAAGCAAACCAATATTAACTAGAATAACTATGGTGACAATGACGATGGAAGAAATATGTACCCCAGTCTGCATTACTACACTGACCCATAGGAAGGATGACATCTACTCCTGAATCCATCTCTTTTCAGTGACTCACTAGCTTTTCTCCAAGAAATGAGTTAGTCCCTAATCAGTTAAATGGGACCCATTTTTCTCATGGCTGAGGTCATTGTAGGTGAATAATGAGTTCTCTCATGCCTGTGTTCTTGCTCTCATACTTAATGTTTTTCCTGTGGTAATATATTTAACATCCTGGACTCATGGGGGATTTTGGCCAACCTTGGCCAAAAAGTTGGGTGTGTAACTTGGGTAGTTGAGTAAGAGATGGAGATTACTTTATAGACCTAGCAATTCTAGATTCACATGAAAAGACAAGATGCATACCCAAATATTATGTTTTCCTTTATAGGGAAGTCTCACATTGGCAAAGAGTCTTGCATTTGTCCAGATATCAATTAAACAGTAAAGTGTTCTCTATTTGGCTATTTTTTCTTGATTTATATTTGGCTTTTTTTCTCCATATGCTTCCTTACATGAGAATGCTTAATAGCAGAGTGGAGTGTTCAATTCAAGCTTTATAACTCCATCAGAAACCCCTATCAAGTGTCTGGACTGATAGTTCAACAACAAAAATGAACGATGAAAAAATCATTGTGTAAAATGGCATATTTTAGGGTATTGCAGATAGCAGCAAATCAGTTGAAAGCCATGGCCAAAAGCAAAGAGGATTCCATAAGGGTAAATTTATTCAGAAAAAACAATTGTATAATGCTGGCATCCAGGCTGATGGTCCTGGCATTAAACCAGTGGACATCTAGTGTTGTGAGAAGAAAAGAAATAGTGATGCACATGCCAGTGGTAGAGAGTATAAATAGGAAATAGCAAATGGGCTTGTGGAAGCTGGAGTCAATGATCATAACATAGAGTTTGTGCTGTTCTCCAAAAGGGGAACCATATAAGGCAGCAAAGAGGGATAGGAGACCAGATGTGAAAAGCTTCTAGTCCTGGAACTCCAGCCAAAAAAAGTGAGGGGATTGGAGTTACCAATGGGTAGCACAGTGGCCTGCATGAAACAGCACTCCCCTTCAGTAAGTTCCTATAATAAAACATTTCATTGAGTCAAAAGTACTCTCTGTCAGGTATTTTGATAATTGTTTTATTTAAATATGTTTTTTGTCATTGTGAATTCTTACCAAGGATACTTTTACATTGATTTTTAGAGAGAGTGGAAGGAAGGGGGGGGAGAGAGAGATAAACATCAATGTGAGAGAGACACATTGAGTGGTTGCCTACTGCATGTGCCCGACCAGGGCCGGGATCAAGCCTGCAACCGAGATATGTGCCCTTGGCAGGAATCAAACCCAGGACCCTTCTCTCTGCTGGCTGATGCTCTAGCCACTGAGCCAAAACAACTAGGTTTAAATAGGTTTTATTGATCTTTTTGTTTGTATTACTTCTCACAAGGCCTACACAGGTAGACTCCCAGTCACTGGTGTTCCGTTAAACCAAATCTCTGAAGAAAAAAAGTACCTTTGCACTGTTTGCCTATTTTTATGGTATCAATGCGGATTTTGAGCTGCCAATATACATAATTGAACACACAGTTAAAAGATATACACATAATGGTCTTTTGAAAGATGGCATATTACTTCTCCCAGTGTTTGTGGGGAACTTGAAATATCTTTTATGTTTTTAATCACTTTTCCAACAATAAAATTCAGATTTCCATTCCAGTTTTTATAGCACTTCACAAACCAAATTTTAGTCTTCATTTAGTTGCTGTGAATCCATTTTTTAGGGATCAAATAATTTAGTTCTAGCTATATAGAGCTGTTTGTAGCTGAACACCATGAATTATTTACCTTGATTCTTTGGTTGGTTAAGAGAATAGCATCATCACATTTGTGAAGCCTCTGAAATTTTATGAAAAATAATGTATGTATTTATATGTGATGTTTCTTTGGAGAAGGCTTCAGATTCCAAAGCGGCCATTGACCCAAATGTCCTTACATTCTACTTCATGATTTTTTCTAGTTCTCCAAAATTTCCATTTTCTCCAATGAATTAGCAAATGCACCAAACCAGTACTGGATACTGAATATGGCTTACACATACTATTGCCATGACACATACTACTCCTATCTTTTGTACTATTAATTATGAATGAGGAAAACCAGCTAAAATATACACTAGGAAGGATCAGGTTCTTACAAATGATCTTAAAATAGTTTTCCTAGATGCTCTTGGCAGAGTATGCAATATACTAGTGAAGAGAATGGTGTCCAAGATACAAAAGGCCTGGGTTAAAATCTCAGTCCTTCTCTGTTAGATGTCTGGCCTTCGGTGAACTAAATGTCTCTAGGCCTCAGCATCTTCATCTCTAAAATACAGGGATTGGCAAAAGTAGGCTTATAGTTGTGAGCATGTGAAACACAGAGTTTATTCTTGTATTGTTATTTATTTATTATTGTACTATCTATTTGTATTATTTATCTTATTATTATTTTTGTTATTATTTCATATCTTTACTTAGGATTTATCTTTTAGGAAATGATAGCTGCTAATTTAACCTACTTTTGCCCACCCCTGTATAATTAATAATTTTATATATCTCATTGAATTACAGTAGGATAAAATAGAATATATCTTAAAAAGCTATTAGTGGAGCCTGGCCGGCGTGGCTCAGTGGTTGAGCATTGACCTATGAACCAGGAAGTCACAGTTCGATTCTGGGTCAGGGCACATGCCTAGGTTACGGGATCATGCAGGAGGTAGCTGATCAATGATTCTCTGTAATCATTGATGTTTCTCTCTCTCTCTCTCTCTCTCTCTCTCTCTCTCCTTTTCTCTCCGAAATAAATAAAAGTAGTATATTTTTAAAAAGCTGTTAGTAGACCACACAGTATAAAGTAAATACTCAGTAAATGTTAATTACTATGTATATTATTTTTATTATTATTTTCCTGCTTCCCTTATTTGATGAACCATAAATACTTGAGGTATATCATATTTTATCTAATGAATTAGCAAATATAAAAATGTTTACTAAATACTTGCTGAATAAATGAATTAAATGAGAAAAAATATCTAACAAAGAGTCACCTAACAGTGAAAGTAAGTTTTATCAGGTTTTTCTCAAAATTGATCATCTGTTTATTTTGTAAGAAGTAGACTAAGTAAAGCCTTGCGAATCTGTTTTGTTTTCACACTATAGATGACAGGGTTGAGCACAGGGGGCAAAAGCAGATATATATTGGCCATCATCGAATGGACCACTTTGGGGGCTGATCGGCCATAGCGATGCACCAAGGACAAGCTAATCATGGGAATGTAGAAAATAGCAACTGCCCCAATGTGAGAGACACAAGTACTAAAGACCTTGTGCTGTTCTTTGGGGGAGGCCATACTGAGCACAGAGCGAATGATCAAGATGTAAGACAGGACAATGCATGGTGTATCCACTCCTGTGGTCAGAAGGAGACAGATTAATCCATAGATGTTGTTGGCCCGAGTATCTGAACATGCTAATTTAATCACATCTGGATGGTAACAGTAAGAATGGGAAAGGACATTTGCTCTACAGAAAGAGAGGGGCTTAAGGAGCAAGAGTAGTGGCACTATTAATATTACAGTGCGCAAAATCATTAAGAGACCCATCTGAATAATTCTGGAATGAGTGAGAATAGTAGTGTACCTTAGAGGATCACAGATTGCCACAAAGCTGTCAAAGGCCATGGCCACCAGCACCCCAGATTCTATGACAGTAAATCCATGAAGAAAAAACATCTGGATAATGCAACTATCTAGACTGATTTCTCTTGCATCAAACCAGAGGATAGCTAGTGTTGTTGACATTGTAGAAATAGTCAAGCCCAAGTCCGCAGCTGACAGCATGGAGAGGAGATAGTACATGGGCTCATGGAGACTGTGCTGGGTGAAGATGACAAGCAGGATCATGCTGTTCCCAGAGAGGGCAATGGCATAAAGACAGCAGAAGGGAATGGAGATCCAGACATGGGCAGACTCTAGGCCAGGAATGCCAGTCAACAAGAAAGTTGGAAATGTAGAAGTCAAGTTACTTAAGATCTCTATGTTTTGTAAATTTGTAGCATTTGTCCTCACAATGCTCATATCCTATAGAAATAAGAAAGTACATCGTTACACAAAAATATCTAGATTAATTTTCTTTGTGTTAGGAGAGGTATCTAAGTTCATAAATAAGTGCTCTACCATTGTGAAAACTCTGAATTGAACTCTGACATTTATCTGCATTCATATTTAGCAAAATATATAAACATTTTAGGTCTTAAATTCAAAGAAAATATGTCGGTATAATTTTATTCATTTTATTGATTATTATTTTATATATCGACATAGTTTTAAGCTCCATTAGGTCATTAGATTCTGTGAATAGAGACTTAGCTAAGAAAAATAATTACATTCAATTTTAGGTATATAATTTATGAAATGATTAAGAGAAATCCACTTAAAGGTATCCTTAAATCTGAAGAGTCCATGAGATGTGAATCTCCAGGCAAAAAGTTCCAGATTTGAACTAGAGACAAAAACTCGGATTTTTGCTCCTTATAGATTTAGAAGTTGTGAATCATTTTAATCCAACATTGTGGGTGAACAATCTCAGAGAGTGGACTTATAAGTGAAAACTAGTGACAATGAAACTCTGCAGATTTACTGTAAAGGTTTATATCCTAAAGTGAGATGAGTTTAGACAATTTATAGGAACCATAAAAACCAAGAGAGCATGGTGTCATGACTCTGTGTTATATAAACAATAGTGTAGAATCTCTTATGCAGTCAAGTCTACTAAGGGTCAAAATTTTTAAATGAGATCCCATGTAATGGTTATATTAGTGAACCTAAAAAAGTAATTGAATTTCCCCAATGGAAGCTGAGAACCTGCTACGGTAGCATGAGGAATAAATGGGAGAATAAGCAGTGGAGGCACAGTGTATATTATTTCTGGAAACTTGTTAGTGGAATCAAGGGGAAAGGCCATGACTAAGGTAGATGGAGAATTCTTGCAAAATTGTAAAGATTGAGCATCGTCCCATGCACCAAGAGGTCATCGGTTCATTCCCCATCAGGGCAGGAGACAGCCAATCAATGTTTCATTGATGTTTCTATCTCTCTCTCCCACTCCCTTCTTCTCTCTCTAGAAATCAATTAAAATATATTTTTAAAAAAGATATAGTAAATAACGAGAGCTTGAAAAAATACAATGGTATAGAAAATTCTTTAAGAAAGTACCAGGTGATTGATTTAGAACATGATGGTAATTAGCCCTCAAAAAATCGACATGATGCAATATACAGATCATGTGTCATAGAAATGTACACTTGAAATCTATATAATCTTATTAACCAATGTCACCCCAATAAAATTTAATTTTAAAAAGGTGATGATCATCATTTCCACTGACATTAAAGAGTAAGTGGCAAAAAAGTAGATTAGTGGAGGGTTATATGAGGGCATTACGTGCCAGTGCTTTAAAATAAATTTTTTTATGATAGTCAAATACACTGGACATAAAATTTACCATCATAACCACTTTAGGTATACAATTAAATGATATTTCATACATTCATAGTGTTGTGTGACATTACTATGAACTACCTCAATTCTTCTCATCTTGTAAAACTGAAATTCTATAGCCATTTAAACAATTCCCGCCCCCCCCCCCCATTTCCAGATTCCCTCTAGTCTCTGAAAACCACAATTCTACGGTCTCTTCTTATGTTTTAATTATTCTAAATATCTCATATAAATAGAATAACGCAGTATTTGTTATTTTGTGATAGCTTATTTTACCTAGCATAATGTTCTCAAGGTTCATACATGCTGTAGCCTGTGTCAGCATTTCCTTCCTTTTTAACTAGTGCTTACTTTTTGCCCCACATGAGTTTTGAGTGATATTTACTGCTGTTCTAGGAGTATGAAGTGATGGATGCCAGTTTGAAGATAAGTTAGAGGTTTTCAGTAGACATTGCAGAAAAGAGGAAAGGCAGTTGAATCAATCCACACAGAAATGTTATAAATGTTATAAAGTCTCATTCAATTAACATTTTAAAAATCTTTAAATGAATACATTTACATTGTTAAAATCAATTCTGGGAAGACAAAATCAAATAATAGCAATATTAATTATTATGATATTAATATGTTTTTAATTAAACATTTAAAAATAATAGGTAAAGTTTACTTCCTGAGAGCAAATACCCTGCAACAAGTATACATGTTACTATTCCCTTTTTGCTTGTTTCTACAAATGCTTTTTCATTTCAAGTTCCTAGGGTTTTCGGTCAATCTGAGAAAAATCATTACAATAGTTAACTATAATTTCATAGGGTTCAGAAATCTGTGTGTTATATGGATCCCTGAGGACAGGGGTGACTGTAAGTTATCTGACTTTTCTACAAGCTCACATGAATATTTGTGAGTAGGCACCCATCAAAGTGCAATGTTAGCACAATAAAACACCTTTCTCTACCTTCTTACCAGCTTCATGTGGAAAGAGGAGCCCTTTTTGTCTTCACTAGCAGGGAGAGAACAAGTTACAGTTCCGGATCCAAGGCCTTTATAGCAAAGTGGGATTGAGCTGTGGGACCATTGGCAAGATGCAAATCTCCCTGGGGTCACAGACAGAGAAAAACTGAAAAATTTCTCTCTCTCCATCTGTTAATACAGGACAATGTGTTCCATGGGATCCTTAAATGCAAATAAACCAAATCATCCATGTAAATGGATGTTGCTCTGTCACTGGGGAATAGAGAAGGGCAGGTTGTTGTGTCTGTATTATCCATATGCTGTGAAGATAAGAAAGCAAACCAGTGTTTCCTGGGACAATCATGGTGACAATAAAGAGTGAAGAAATTTGCAAACTACTCTCTAGGCCCCTGTTTCTTTATTACTGCATTGTCCCATAGGGAGGATGATACATCTGCTCGTGAATTCATCTTTGCCTAGCCACTCACTAGCTTTTCCCCCTCAAATGGGTCAGCTCCTGATGTATGAATTGGACCCTATTTTGCTATTGGCTGGCATCACTGTGTAAGAGTAATATGTTCTCATGTGTGCTTACTCTGGTAAATGCTGTTTTCCTGTGGTAATAAGTGGAAGGGTCCAGATTCTTGGGATAATTTGTCCAGTCTTGTCAATGTGAGCAGTTAAGTATGGATGCTGATTACTTCATAGGCCTAGCAATTCTAGATTCATAGGAGAAGGAAAGACCAACACCCAAACATTATGTTTCTCTTTAGTAGAGAAGTCCCACATTGACAGAGTGAGTCTTGGGTTTGCCTAGATGTCAATAAGACAAGTAATATGGTTCTCATTTAGCTATTTTTTTAAAATTTCTATTTTGCTATTATTCCTATGCTTTCTTGTTTGAGAACGCTTAACAGTAGAAAGTGTGAGTGGTTAAATTCAAACACCATGTCTACCTGCAACCCCTATCAAGTGTCTGAAATGATACTTCTGTTATTTACATAGCAGACTTACCTTATTTGACTAAAAATATCCTTCAAATTTCCATGGGAATAATAAAAGTAGACCTTAGAACTGAGGTCTCATTTGTAGAAATGAGGCAAAAATAAACCTGCAAGTACCATCTTGTGGTCAGTAGTGGAATTGTTGGGATAATAATATCAGGCACATGTGATTCAATCATTCATTCATGTTAACTAGTGTTTATTTCCAGTAAGCTAGGTTTGGGAATAGAATAGTGAGCAAGTATACTGTGCTTTTAAGGAATTTATATTCAAGTCAGAAGAACAGATGATAAATAAATAATTTAAATAATTACATATCATACTAAGATAGGGAGGAAATAAAGTATTTATGTTAAAAGAAAATTATAGGGAGCAGGATCTAGTCAAAATACAAGGTTAAGAGACATCTTGCTGAAAAGGTGGTTTTAGTTGAGACCTAAAGGATGATTAGAGGGAGATAGAATGTCCTAGAAAGGAGCAATGGGACAACCTGAGATGATTAAGAGCAAAGCCCTAAGACAGATAAGTGGTTGATGTGCTTGGAAATAAAGAAGACTAGAAGGGCTGAAGCAAAGGAGAAAGGTAACAATATACTAATTGAGGTATGTTGAATAAAATACAATACACTACTCATCTCCAATAGGAAATGAACTACTCATACATGTAACAGTAAGGATCTGTAAAACTTTACGCAGAGAATAAAGTGCCACACTCCACTCAAAAACGTATCATTTATTTTTATATACATATATAAAGTTCTAGTGAGAAAAAAATTAATCCACAGTGAAGAAATCATATCAGTGTCTACCTGTTTGGGTAGGAAGAAGTGATTGGCTACAAAGAGGTATAAGAAATCTTTATGAAGTAGTGAAAATGTTCTATATCTTAATTGGGCTGGTAGTTACATAGGCATTAAATGTTTCTGAACTCATCAAACTATGTATTAAAATGTTTTCATTTTATTATCTCAAGTTATTCAATTTTAGAAAGAAAAAAGGGGGAGACTCACAATCATTAATTGATTTGCTGATAAGGGAGTAAAGATCCCTTACAACTCTAAATTTTGGAATTATGAAAATGATCCTGCAGAATACTCATTAATTTTTTTGCGGGGGAGGGGAGCACTTTAGGCTCCAATAGCTTTTTCTTTTGGGAGAAGCAAACATATTACCGATTCCTTTATCTGATGTTGGTTTTAGTAATATAAAAGCCTGAAATTTAGAATCTTCTTTACTATTGACTTTGACAGGAGAGTGGTAAATGAAGATAAAAACACAAATGTAAGGATTGTAACCAATATGTAACCTTTTTTGAGGTGATGGTATTATAGGTATATGAAATTGTCAAAACATATCAAAATGTATGTACGTATTAAATATATGCAACTTTTTGCATGTCAAGTATACTTCAATAAAGTTGGAAAAAAATAAGAAAAAATAAAAGAACATAGTTTTCTAAAATAGCTTAAAGTTTTAATTTTAAAAGAAATTGAATATTTATAAATATCATTATAATTTCTAGTGACTTTTTCACTATTTTTAACCACATGAGAGAATCTCCTTCCTCAGTCTTCATTCTGATAACCATTGTCATCAGGAAATCAGCAAATTTTGTAAAGAGACCAACTCAGAATACCTAATCCTAATTGTTAGCAGTCTCAAGAACTTATGATTTTGGAAAATTTGCATCTAGATTTTCAAGTTTTACTGAAACGTAATCTATTCCAGAGTCCTTCATCCTTGCAGATTGCCCACTCCACTCCCCTAGACTTTGGCACTTAATTAATCTCTTTTGTACACTTATGTTGTTTCAATTACTTTTTCATACTAAAATTAAAGTTCCTCAATTGAGGATAATTTGTAAAAAATACATAAACGAGCCAAAATAATTAAAATACCACAAATCTTATTACTCTGAGTAGCTGTTATTAGCATTTGGATGTATTTCCAGAATCTTTTTCTTTGCACATGTATTCCTTTTTTTAGTATTGGTATCAGCCTTATGGACATTTGTTCATTTTCCCCCCTTTAATATTATACTCTGACCATTTTTCACACACTTAGACACTCTTTGCAAATATAATAGTTAAATGACACATGATATCCAATTGCTCATTGCATTACCTGGTTCCTTATAGATTAATATTGGAATGTTTTCTGGTTTTGTTTTTATAAATAATAAATATATACATATCTTTGTACTGTTTTCTAACATTCTATTTCTATAAAGAGATTCCAATATAGGGAAAATATATGTACTTTTAACTGTTTTGATGGAAACTTTATACTCTTTTTTAAACAAGGTATACCAACTTAGTGTTCTACAAACAATGTAAAAATAATTTTTGCTTTAGTGGTCTGTGGAAGATGATATACTTTTCAAAATCTTCACTCATTTTGGAGATTTTTCTGTTTTCTTGTGATGATGAACATAGGTCAACTCAGAACTTCTCAGGGAAGTCTTATTCTGGGGATGCTGAAAATTGTCTCCTTTTGCTTCTGGAAGGTTGCCGACCTCTGGGCCAGTGGTTCAGAGAAATGACTTAGTGATGAGATATGATGGCCTGGCAAACTTTCTGCATTTATGTTCCCAGAGCAGTGGGGTGATTAGGGTGGTTGTGATGCTGTGCACTTGGGCTCAGGGGTCTTTTCCACAACATCCTTGAGTAACCCTGTCCCTGATTTGTTTGGTTCTAACTCCATAGATGATGGGATTGAGCATGGGAGGCACCAGTAGATAGAGATTAGCCAACATGACATGTACCACTCGGGGCACACGGTGTCCAAAGCGATGGGTGAGGAAAGTAAAGAGGGCTGGGATATAAAAAGCCAAGATGACACAGACATGGGAAGCACATGTACCAAAAGCCTTGAGTCGGGCTTCACCAGCGGGCAACCCCAGCACAGTCCTCAAGATCATCACATAGGATATGCTGATGACTATCATATCAAAGCCAACCACCGAGAAGGCCACGAAGAGTCCATATGCACGATTTACTCTGGTATCAGCACACACCAACTTCAACACAGCCATGTGCTCACAGTATGACTGAGGAATGATCTGGCTGGGGCAGAAGGGCATTCTGGAAACCATAAAGCAGAAGGGGCTCACCCACAACAGCCCTCTCATCATCACGACTGCCCCCAGTTTACCCACTGCAGAGGGGGTCAGGATACTAGAGTGACGAAGTGGGAAGCAGATAGCCACATAACGGTCCAAGGCCATTGCCATGAGCACCCCAGACTCCACAGAAGAAAAGGCATGGATGAAGAACACCTGGATGAGGCAGGCATGGTATTCAATCTCATGAGCATGAAACCAGAGGATAGCCAGCATTTTAGGTTGGGTGGAGGAGGAGAGGACCAGATCAGTGACAGCCAGCATAGCCAGAAAGAGGTACATAGGCTCATGCAGGGTGTGGTCAGTTCGAATTATGTGAAGAATAGTGATGTTGCCAACTACAGCCACCACATACATGGCACAAAATAGAAAGGCAACCCAAAAGTGGGAATTCTCGAGTCCTGGGATGCCAAGCAGGATGAAGGACATGGGATGAGAAGAGCTGTTTCCTGAAGCCGACATCACAGGATGGTTAAGTTCTCCATTGGAAAGGTAATCTACTCTCTGCAGGTGATAATCAAATAGCTCAAGTAAATTATTATTTATAATCTTTTGGAAGGAGCAATTGAATAATAGGGCAATAGCATTTAAGGATAAGCTAGAATAATTTCAACTACTTTAATAAATAAAAATTTATAACATAAAGTGATGCTACTCTTGATTCTTTATCCATATTTATGCCATTCAAAATGGGTCAGAACATACTAGCTGTAAGTGTAACTTTTTTATAAGAACATTTTTTTGAAAGTAGAATCTACTAAGGGAAGACTATATTGACAAATAATGCCACAGTAATTCTCACCCTTTTATTCTTTGACCTAACAACTGATTTGGTTAACCTTTCCCCTAGGCCAGTAGTTGGCAAACTCATTAGTCAACAGAGCCAAATATCAACAGTACAACGATTGAAATTTCTTTTGAGAGACAAATTTTTTAAACAAACTATATAGGTAGGTACATTGTTATTAACTTATTTAGGGTACTCCTAAGGCTTAGGAAGAGCCACACTCAAGGGACCAAAGAGCTGCATGTGGCTCGTGAGCCGCATTTTGCCGACCACTGCCCTAGGCCCTTTTTATCCCTTTGTTTAAGCTGCTTGCACAACTTCCAGGGTGGAAAGCCAGCTGAGAAATGCAATAAATTAGTGCCTTGTACATGACTCCACATCCATGCTTTTTTGGTCATAAACTGTCTTTGCTAGATAATGATTGATTAGAATACTCACCCTGGTGGAATAAAGTAGAGATTGTTGCCCTCTTATGACAAAGGCATATATGAAAGTTAGTCACAAAATTATATACTGAATTATAGACAGATCTGCATTTGAACCCAGAATCTCTGCCACATCACTGGAGTGGCTCTAGAATATGCCCCAAGTTGGTCTTCTGTGTATGGGCTGCTTTTTCTAAGAAAGCATCTTTATTAGTTTCTGCCTATGAGCTTCAAAGGAGAACTCAACTGTTCTACATAATTTTGGGGGGAGTAGTGACTCTTCTCAGCCAGGATTCAGCTACTCACAGTATGCAGTCTCTTTCACAAGCCAGCACTTACTCCAGACTCTCCATCGGCCTTCCCACAGACCAGAGCTCTCCCATAGAGATGCTTCTCAGCTTTCTCATTCCATTGACTCTGATTTTCTGCTCTAAGATGGTCTTTCTTGGGTGAACAACAAAGCAGTAGAGCTGACCTAAGACCCGAGTCTGATGTGGAAAAGAGGGCCCTTGACAGGCAGTTCTCTTTCCTCTCTGTGCTTTCTGCTGCTATCCCATGGAATCAGCAATTCCCTTATCATTTTTTTCTCTTGGACTTATGAACTCCACATGCAGAGTTAAGGCTGTAAGTCATGGAGAGTGGACAGGGAGTTAACAATCTTCGATCATTTTTGTGCAGTGCCTGCGGTTTTCAATAGTGTTTCTGTGGAGAAGACAGGTTATCTGGGTTAAGGGATGGAAATGTACATTCCCTAAAGGAAGATTGTCATACTCCCCCTTTTTGCCCAGCATTCTTTCCCCCCTTCCCTGATTTTAAATATTTCCTCCCTCCCTCCCTCTATGGGCTAGAATGCTTGTGAGCACAGTGCATATTAGATGATGAAATTGTCATCTTTTTCAAGCATTCTAGCTAGGGTGATCACACAATGAGCTTCAGACTCAATTTATCTTTCCCCCAAAATATAATCTAACTTGTGGGAACTTGGCATGGCTTTTGTTTCAGGAAATATGGTTATTAGAATTGTATTCTCACATTGATGGAGCTCCTCTTTCATCTGTGAGTATGGGTTTAACCCAGCTTCGGTCCCCACTGACTCTGTGGGGCCTCAATTACTGCACTCATTATGTAGAAATAGTTATGTCCGTTAGTACAATGGTGTTGCTCAAGCCTAAATGGATGAAAGATACAATGGGCTGAGATCTTGCTAAGAAATAGCTTCAGGGATATTTAGATTCTGTTTTCTCATGTTGGGTATCTAAAACTACAGCATAGAACAGCAATGCTGGAGCAGGGTGAGGTTCAGGTCCAGCCTCCTTTTTGCAGGGATTGCAAAAGGAGGTGGTCTTCCTATATTCTTCTGGAGTTTCCCTGAAAGACAGGTTGAGGAGTGAATCTTCTCAGAAGGAAGCTCAGCAGTCATGGATCTCTCGATTGGGAGCCCCAGTGAATCAGGCTATTCTTCACAGAACACATCTTGCCTTCCAGTATCTTGGAGCCCCTGTGAATCCTACTTCTCTCTGGGAGGGGCAGAGATAACTGGGGCAAGGGAAACAACTGACCTTGAGCTCTGTTTTATCTCTGACCAAGCTTCGCATGACTATGAGCAGCTCTAAATGGCTCCTGGGATTCAGTCATTAGCAGAGACCTCAGATGAGGGCCTATTTAAAGGTCTATTGAAGTCTGGCCTATCCCTTCCCCCAAGCATTAGTTTTCCTCCTCCTGAGCCCCACTGCCTCATGCATTGGCTTCCTCTGAGACTAGAGACTAAAGCTGGAAGCATTAACCCCTAACTTTCCCCTCTCCTCTGTGTGCACAAGTACAAAAGCAGGGGATTTAATGCATGTGGCAGAGGGTGCGTTGTTGCGATTACACGAATGTGAGTTTATCTGTATGAAGGTAATTGTTGTTAGTCAGAGTATGTACACTTATAAGTGAAGGAATATTTTGTTCAATGTGAAAGTGTATTGATATGTCATGTGGCCTTGTGTTTATGGAAGAATAGATCAATACATTATTGAAAAAAATGATAGAGATCAGAAATAACTCCAAACATAATTAACTGATTTTCAGCAGAGATATGAATGCAATTCAGTGATGAAAAAATGTCTTTATGGTACTAGAAGAACTGGATATCTGCATGAAAAAACAAAATGAACCTAAACTTCTATTACTTTAATATAAAAATATCTTGATTTGAAATGTAATATAAGCCTACTTTTAAAAGTTAAAACTGTAAGGATTCAAAAAGAAGAAAAATATCATAATATTGTCATAAGCTTGAGGAAAGCAAACATTTCTTGGGCAGGACATAAAAGATATTAGCCATAAAAGAAAAAAAATAACATTAAAGTTCATTTTAAAGAGTCTACTTCAAACGATTCCATTATAAATATGAAAAGGCAAGCCACAGATAGAGAAAATAGTTACAATGCTGTACCTGAAAAAATAAAGCCTTACAATTAATAGAAAGATGAACAACTCACTAAATTTTTAAGCAAATGATTTAAATAGGTACTACTTCACAAGGGAGGTAAAGGAATGGATTTACATATATATATATATATATATATATATATATATATATATATATATATATATATGTGTGTGTGTGTGTGTGTGTGTGTGTGTGTATATGTATATATATGTGTGTATATATATATATGTATATGAAGAGGTGCTCACCATTATTATTATAGGGAAATGAAAAGAATCAAACCACAATGAGAACCAATGCAAACTCATTAGAACAACTAAAATTAAATACAATGATAACACTAAGTTTTGGCAAAAATGTGGGGCAATAGGAGCACCCATGCACTGAGTAGAGCCACATCAGGAACATTTCTGGCAATTTCTTTAAACTTATTAAAGTCAAACATCTCTTTGTCCAAGGAATTTCACTTGTAGTTGCATACCCCAAATAAATGGTTTATATATATACATAAAAAATGTTAAAGAATGTTTACAATAGCTGTATTCATAGCAGGTAAAATGTGGAAACAACTGAAATATCTGTCAATCAATTAAACAATTTTTGCTACATTTAGTCAATAGAATACTACTAAGCAAATAAGGAAAAGGAAGAAAGAACTGGAGGGGGGGGCAGGCGGGGAATATATCCTTTATAATAAAAGCCTAATATGCAAATCAACTGAATAGCAGAACGACCGGTGGAACGCCCAGTCACTATGATGTTCACTGACCGCCAGGGGGCATATGCTCAATGCAGGAGCTGCCCCTAGCCTGCAGGCCCCAGGCCAGCCTAAGCAGGTGCCAGCAGGGGGGCCCCAATCACCCTGCCGGTTGCCCCACAGATTGGCCCTATTGCCGGCCAGGCCTAGGGACCCTACCCATGCATGAGTTTCGTGCATTGGGCCTCTAGTATAGAAATAATACTGTGGAATTCAAAGCACCAAGGATAAAGAGTAGAGCCTAATGCTTTAAAATAGGGAGATGACCTACAAAGGAAGGCCAAGAAGTTTAGTTTTTGTCTGACAAGCCTCGTAGTGAATAGGTGAGATTTCTTTAATAGTTTCTACATGCCAGACTGTATTCTAAAGGTTTTTAAATTACATAATGACTTATTCTCTACAACAACTTCATGAACTTGGTCTCAACATCCTCACTTTACAGGTAGAGAAAGTAAGGCACAGAGAGATTAAGTTTTCACAGTGTAGATATATAGACCCAGTACTTTATCACTAGTCTTATTCACTATGTTAAACTAAACCTTAAAATGTTCAGAGAAAGCCCTGGCCAGTGGCTCAGTTGGTGGGAGCGTGGTCCTGTCCACCAAAGATTGTGGGTTCAATCCCCAGTCAGGTGTGTACAAGAGGCAACCAATCCATCATTATCTCTCACATCGATGTTTCTCTCTCTTTCCCTTCCTCTCTCTAAAATCAATAAACAAGTGTGGCTCAGTGGTTGAGCATCAATTTATGAGTCATGAGGTCACGATTTGGTTTCAGGTCAGGGCACATGCTTGGTTGTGGGCTCTCCAATGGGGGGTGTGCAGGAGGCAGTGAACCAATGATTCTCTATCCCTTGATGTTTCTATCTCTCTCTTCCTCTCCCTTCCTTTCTGAAATCAATAAAAACATTTAAAAAAATCAATAAATACCTTTCTCTTTTTCTCTCTTCCTCTCTCTAAGATCAATAAACATATCCTCAGGTGGAATTAAAAAACATGTTCAGAGAAAATTATTTAAAAATCTAACAATTCTATATAAATCCAATCTATCAATAAAGTATAGGGTCTAAGAAAACATATTTTTTGAGACAAGCAGGAACACAGAAAATTTATCATTTTCTGCATCCATTTTTTTGTCCCTGAATAAAACTGGATTATGTGCTTCAGCAAAATGGAACAGATATCCAGTAAAGTTCAACT
This sequence comes from Myotis daubentonii, assembly GCF_963259705.1. Lineage (NCBI taxonomy): Eukaryota > Metazoa > Chordata > Mammalia > Chiroptera > Vespertilionidae > Myotis > Myotis daubentonii. The sequence goes on from NC_081848.1 coordinate 44,520,733, forward strand.
ATTGCTAACCAAGTATGAATGGAAACTACTCAAGAGTGCCATGTAAAGTAATTCAGAACTCAGAACTCAGAAATTCAGAACTCAGGCTCCATCCCAGACATAATGAATTAGAATTTTCATTTTAATAAGGTCTTGAGGTTATTTGTAGAGTCACCAAATTTTGCAAACGTTTAACTACCATCCTGAGTAAATATCATGAGTGGGATGATGAAGAAAGCCTCTCTTTATCCTGCTAACAGGCAACATGAAAGATAATTTGAAATTCAGAGAAAACAGAAAGTGGTCTTAGAAATCCATTATTAATTATAAATGAAATGAAAAAGTGATATAATTGAATCATGTACAAGGAAAGAACCTATTTTATTGTGATGAATAGATGCTTCCTTAAATAGAGATATGAGCTTAGTGATTTAGGATGATATATGTACATTCCTTTTTTAGTTGCAGGAGAAAATGTCAAAGTCAGTCAAGCCAAGGAAGTGGAGTAAATTGTGATTCTGTGTTATTCAAGTTTGGCATTTATTATATACTAGAGACCTGATGCATGAAATTAGTGCAAGAGTAGGCCCTCCTTCCCCCAGCTGCTGCACTGGCTTCCCTCTGGCACCCTGGATCTGAGCTTCCCTCTGGCCGCCTACAGACACCCTCACAGCCTTAGCTTTGCCTGGAAGGTTGTCCGGAAGGTGTCTGGTCTAATTAGCATTTACGCTTTTATTATTATAGATTTTATTATTGTTTCACTCAGATTTTAAATTTGCCTAATTTCTATAGCCCTATTTTCTAGAAAATAAACTTTTTGAGTTCTTTCGTTGGCAGCAGCTCCATCTTTTTACAGGGTCCTCACAGTCTGAGTAAATAGCAGTAAGTCATGAGTGGGATGATGAAGAAAGCCTGTCTTTATCCTGCTAGCAGGCAAAATGGAAGATAATTTGGATTTCAGAGAAAACAGAAAGTGGTCTTAGAAAACCATGATCCATTATAAATGAAAAGTTGAAATAATTGAATCATGTACAAGGAAAAAAATCAATTTTATTTTGATGAATAGATGCTTCCTTTAATAGAGATATATGCTTAGTGATTTAGGGTGATATATGTATTGTGTAATGTTTGTTTAAGCCTATTTCAATAAAAATTTATTTGCTTTACAGTTCAAACAACTGAAATACAAATATACAATATTTAAATTTAGCTCTAAGGCTGTATATGAATTTATATATCTTTTCCAGGAAAATATTATGCTCTTGGTGACTAAATTTGGGAATGGAAAAAGAAGAGGAGGAAAGCGTAAGGACATTTCTTGCCTGCACCCTACATAGTAGTAAATAAAAACCTAAAGTTAATGGATAAAAAAAGAGAATGTTTATATTCGTTAAAAATATCCTATATAATAAAAGCCTAATATGCAAATTGACTGAACGGCTGAATGACTGGCTGAACAACCCGTCGCTATGACATGCACTGACCACCAGGGGGCAGACGCTCAATGCAGAAGCTGTCCCCAGCCCGCAGGTCCCAGGCCAGCCAAGGAGGGTGCTAGCAGCCCCCCCCCCCCCCCATCACCCTGTCAGTTGCCCTACAGATTGGCCCTGATTGCCAGCCAGGCCTAGGGACCCTACCCATGCACAAATTTTATGCACCGGGCCTCTAGTAAAGATAATAAAACAATTAAAAGTGAGATGGTAAACATACTATGTAGACCTGCTTTAAACTGGTGTGGTAAACCTCCAGGGAAATTCTAGTTCTCACACTAGGATCATGCTGCTCATCTGGTTATAATATCTCCAAACCCCAAGGGTCTCTAGGTAGCAGGACTGGGTGAATTCTGGGCTCCCTACAGAAAACCAGGTCCAGGAGCCACCCACATATGTACTTGGCTGGCAGATCGTGGAAAGGAGCTCTTCCTTTGTCGGGAGCCAGGTATGATGCTAGGGCCAGAAACAGCAGACCAAGAAGAGGGAATGGTGAGAGCTAACCTGGAGGGCAAGGCATGGGGAGAGGGAGACAGGTACTTAGTAGCAGAGGACTGTACCTCAGAGGTAGAAGAGGAGAGATATTAGGAAGAGGGATTCACAGTGACAGGCTGAAGCAGAAGGTTATGAGAATTAGTGAAAGATCACTAAGAAGCTTGCCAACAAACATTTCTTTCCAGGAGAAAATGTCAAAGTCAGTCAAGTCAAAGAAGTAAATTTTTATGACCTGTGTTACCCAAATTTGACATTTCTTATATATTTTATTGTTGTCTCAGCTTTTAAATTTGGCTGATTTCTATATCCCTATTTTCTAGAATTATAAACTTTTTCAGTTCTTTCACTTGGCATCTGCTCCACCTTCGGCAGGATCCTCACAGTCTGAACTCTCTGATAGCTTTCTTATTAGAACCCATTTATATTTAGAAAGAAGGACTTCAAATGCATCCTTGCATTTGACCATTACAGAAACAGCTGAAATAGGCAGATCAAAGATATTTTTTAAAGTTCAAGGTTTACAGGTGAGGAGTCTTAGATGGGAATGGGCTAACAAGGCCCTACCCTGTCCGTGTTGGGAGTGAGGACTGTGACTTTCATCTGCTGGACCAGAATAATACATCCTGGTGGCCACCATGTCCTTCATGGTGAGAGCTAAACCTCTGGACACAGAAATCTATTTGATATTTTTGTTTCCTGTTCCCAACTCCCTTCCTTCTACCAAACCACATACTGTCCTCAAACAAAAACAGACACAATGTATTTAAAGCAAATGTAACAGCATTGTTTGATCTTGGTCTTCTAATGCATGCACATAGCATGCTGCACTTCTGATTTTGTTACAGATATCTTTTGCAATCAGTAAGTATTTAAGTTTGATGTGGTATTCTGTATCAATCGTTTACTTAATGGCTTTAATTTCATCGTATTTCTAAAGGGATTCCCTAAAAGAGTCATAAAAAAATTTTCTCTTATTCTAATATAGTTATAGGGGTTTTGTTTTGCCTTGAAATTTTTAATCTAAATGCAGGAATATGGAAAATAGGATCTTTATAGTTTTATAAATTGTTAGCCAGTTGATTAACCATCATTTTTATCACATATTAGTTCTTTTTTCTAGTGTCATCATCATCATATTCTTTATCCTTATTTATACCTTTTTTTGAAACTATTCTGAGATTATTGGTGGCTTTTCCTGTCATTGTAATTTTTTCTCTGCTGAATTTAATTTCTTGGACTGGTTTGGTGATTGAGATTTTCCTACAAAATTATCAATTTTGTATCTCTTGCAAATAAAGTATTATACTTATACATCTACTTCATTATATTTACCTTTAAAAAATTTATCATACAGTTAACCATGCTTTTTCTACCTTTCTTGACCATTCTGGAAAAAAAGTGCACATATTTTCTTTTTAAGTAATTAACTTTGGTTTTTATTGTTAACTCATTTATTTGTGCTTTTTATTTTTGTCATTTGCCTCTTTTAACATTTGTTTAAATATTTCCTAGCATCTTCTATTGAAAGCTTACAAAAATAATATTTTGCATCCTTATTTTCCAATAAATGTCTATCCTTCATGCTAACCATTGCACTCCAATATGTTGCCTCTCAAGTTATGATATGTGGTTTTGTCATTTTTATTTAGTTTAAAAGATTGTTTTTCTCGTTTATATTTTCTGGCATAGAGAAGATTTTTAATAAATGGATGTTGTTGTTACTTTGAAGCCCTTGTTATTTTATATTTATAATAAATTAATACTATTTGTAGGTTAATTTAATAGCCCAGGTCATACGGTATAATACCTGAAGGAGATTGTTTTGTGTTTAAATAAGAATAGGTAGAATAAGAAAGAGAGATATTAGAAAAGACTTGGTAACTAATTGGAGTGGTGACCAGTAGAAACATATGAGTACAAAACTCCCAGAGCCTTGACTTAGATAATTGGTTAATTTTTGTGAAAATTATAAACTTTGCATAGAATATATAGGAGTAAGAACAATTATAGGGGAAAGTGACCAATTTGATTTTGAATAGAGTGAATTTGATTTATCCATGAGAAATCCCTATGACAATGTCCAGAAGAAAGTTCTATCTTCAGAAACCTGGAAACCAGAGATAGCTTTCAGATAATTTTTTTATTTTGTTATTAAATAAGTAAAAGATGAAACTGTGAAAATGGAAAATATAATTATTTTAATGTCTTTGAGAATGGACAAATGGCAGATCCTTAAAGGATTTCATATTTAAGATTCTTGGGGGCAAAATTAAACCAGAAAAAGAAATTTATGGATGTAGCTATACTTATTGTTTTTAGGAAGGTTCTTTGGACTACTCTATTATCACACATAGAAACATGTGTGTCTTGGGGATCTCTTAGGCATTTTTCTGGACATACGCGGGGAAAAATCTAATAATATCTACATTATAAATGTGACTTGATTTTTTGGTGCTTTAATATAAGATTAATAATTTATTTTAAAAAAATACTGGAAACCAGATTTTTCATCATATTGTTTAGGTAATCTACTGGAGACTTTTATAGTCAGGGATGATTTAATTGTGATGTTTGATTTCCCCAAAAAGAATTACAGACTTAAGAAAATTTTAAGTAGCATAATATGGGAATTCTCTTTTCCCAACAAGTGAGTCTCAGAGTACCACTATGATGTTCTAAGAGATAAGCTATATATTCATTATGTCATGTTCAATTATTCAAATATCCCTGTCTTCTCAGTCCCTCATTATGTTGGTCAACAATACCAGTGCTCAGCCTCTGACCTTCCTCCTGACGGGTATCCCAGGCTTGGGAGCAGTCCAGGCCTGGATCTCCATCCCTTTTTGTCTCCTGTATGTCATCGCCCTGTCTGGGAATAGCATGATCCTCTTTGTGGTCCTCCGTGAGCAGAGCCTCCATGAGACCATGTATTATTTTCTCTCTATGCTGTCAGCCACAGACCTGAGCTTGTCCCTCTGCACACTTTCCACTACCCTTGGTGTCTTCTGGTTTGAAGCTCGAGAGATCAACTTAAATGCTTGCATTGCTCAGATGTTCTTTCTCCATACATTTACTTTCATGGAGTCTGGGGTTTTGCTGGCCATGGCCTTTGATCGTTTCGTAGCCATCTGTGACCCACTGAGATACACCATCATCCTCACCAATGCCAGGATTGCCCAGATCGGGGTGAGCATGTTGATAAGGAACGTTGCTGTCATGTTGCCCGTTGTGCTTTTTGTCAGGAGGTTGTCCTTTTGCAGTTCTGTGGTCCTTTCACATTCTTACTGCTACCATGTTGATCTCATTCAGCTCTCATGCACAGACAACAGAATCAACAGCATCCTTGGGCTGTTTGCGCTCTTCTCCACGACAGGATTTGACTGCCCTTGCATCTTGCTTTCCTATGTCCTGATCATCCGGTCCATCCTCAACATTACTTCCTCAGAGGGGCGGGGAAAAGCCTTCAACACCTGCATATCCCACATCAGTGCTGTTGCCATCTTCTACATTCCTCTCATCAGCTTGTCACTTGTTCATCGCTATGGGCATTCAGCACCTCCATTTGTCCACACCGTCATGGCTAATATCTTTCTGCTCGTCCCCCCAGTGCTCAACCCTATCATCTACAGTGTGAAGACTAAGCAGATTAGAAAGGCTATTGTTAAAGTCTTAATTCAGAAGCAGCTGCAGATCTAATCACTAGTCGTCTCCGAGTAAAAATAAAGCAATTTCTGAATGAGTGCTTTGATAGAATGGGGTAATTGTTCCCAAAATGCCTAGATATGCTTCCAATAGTTCAAATTATGCAACTTATTGATTATATGATATTTGCTTAGTTTTCTTCCAGTAAGTTCATATTAATAAAACCTAAATTATGGTTTTATTTTAAATATTTAGTGAGACACTGTATATAAACAAATATTTATATTTGCAAATTGTATGGTACCTCAATAAAATATTAATTCAGATTCTGCATATAATTCTAAAAGTCTACATTTAATGTTGGAAATTTTATTAATATGCCATTGTGCTTTTCTGATGATATACAAAAAGCACTTCAATTAATTGGATTCCCCTGCCTTAAAACTCTTGATTCTTTGCATGCTTCCAAAATATTTAAACTATAGAGTAAACCCTAAAATGAATATCAGTAAACCTATGTCTTTATAGTCAAGTAATGTTTGACAAAGGGGGCAAGAACATAAAATGGAGTAAAGAAAGTCTCTTCAATAAATGCTGTTGGGAAAATTGGACAGATACATGCAAAAAATTTAAACTAGACCACCAACTTACATAATACATAAGAATAAACTCAAAATGAATTAAAGACTTAAATGTAAGTTGTGAAACCATAAAATTCCTAGAGGAAAACATAGGCAGCAAAATTTCAGGCATTTCTCCTAGCAATAATTTTGCAGATTTATCTCTTTGGGCAAAGGAAAAAAAGAGAAAATAAACAAATGGGACTACATCACACGAAAAAGCTTTTTCACAGCAAAAGAAATAATCAACAAAGTGAAAAGGGAACCCACTGAATGGGAGAACATATTTGCCAATGACACATTTGATAATGGGTTAATTTTCAAAATATATAAAGAACTGCCGGGGTCCAACCCCAGCAGGTCCAGGGGTCCCCAAAGGTGTGGACGGAGTCGGCGAAGAAGGAATGACACGGAGACAGCGTTCAGTTGATCAGCAGCCTAGCCAGGATCTCTAGCCCGGATCTCCAGCCAAGTTCTGGTCTGGATCTCCAGAGAGGTTCTGCTGTTTATTGTCTTGTTACATCCGTATTTATCCCAGTTGATTTTAATCCTGTCAATTTCTATTACAAAGATTAGGGCATTTCTTATCTCCATTCCAGGGAGTAAAGATTATGTAGCTTAAGCATGATTGTTTGTAGTGATTAACTACCCGCCTGGCACTTAGTTAAGGAGTTTCATCCCCTCCCTGACTTCAGGGAAAAATTCCTACCTGGGGAAACAACCTTTCTAGGAGAGGCATCCCCTCCCTGACTTCAGGGAAAAATCCCTACCTGGGGAAACAACCTTTCTCGGAGAGGTGACCTTGGTTAAAACACACAGCGCTAAGGGGAGCAAACATATTAAGAACAGTATGCTATATACGCCAGGTCCCTTGAAACATATGCTGTGCAGATGTTTCTTTCCTGCAGCGACTGTGTCAAGCAGCAAGGATGGACCGGCTTCCGGCAAAGAACTTCTACTACTCAACACCCAATTTAAAACAAATGGGCAAAGGATCTGAATGGACACTTCTGCAAAGAGGACATAAAAATGGCCAATAGATATATGAAGAAATCACATCGCTAATCATCAGCGAGATGCAAACTGAAATCACAATGAGATAGCTTTTTCACTCAAAATGGTTATCATCAATAAATCAACAATAAGTGCCGGTGAGGATGTGGAGAAAAGGGAATCCTTATACATTGTTGGTGGGAAGGCAGATTGCTGCAGGCACTAGGAAAAGCAGTATGGAGTTTCCTCAAAATATAAAACATGGAACTGCCTTTTGACCCAGTGATCCACTTCTGGATATTTTGTAGGTAAAATTATTTTGCCCTTTATTATGTGCAAGGTCATATTCCATGTAAATGCAAAAATGAAGCACTCAGAATCAGTTATTGTTGCTGTTAGCTAAACATTAAAAGTTAAGATAAACTTTGTCTAGAATTCCAGTAATCATCCTGCCTTTATAATCTCATACTTTAACCAAAAAACGAGCATGATGGTATGTTTGGTTGCCTATTATCAGTGAAAGATTATATCCTATGTCTATATTTTTTTAGAATATGAAAAATCAAAAAAACGTTTATAGGCTTCTTCTCTCCAATGTTCTACCTGACCTAACTTATTTATGGTAGCTCTCATCTCAAGCACATCCTGTCTTGTATTAACCTGAAGACAGAGACATTATTGTTGGCTTATCAACATTGATTTACTTACTAATATCTGTTCTTACTTTGTTCTAGGTCCAAGATGTTTTTGCTAGATCTTATTTTCCATTCTCTGTCTAAAATCATATGTTCTCCTAAAACATACCATCAGAATTACAGCTTTTATTTATTTCCAACATTTAAAATTGAGGGCTAAAATTGATATTCTCTTCTGAACTTGATGGTCTAAGATACCAGCAGTGCTTGTGACCCTGGTATTTCCTTTCTGTTCTGTGAAATTAAATGCCTTTGGTGGCCAACAAATGTGAAGAGACTAGATATAAAACATTGAGGAAAGGTGGAGTCAGTCTATGATAGATCTGAGAGCTTGTGACCTAAATCCATTCACATTAGTAATAAAACTAGACATTCTGATGACCAAACAGAACATATCTGTGGGCAGAATTCCACATAAAGTCTGTGATGGTCTTAGATTGTATCTACTATGGCATCCACTTAGTCTTGTGGCCTTACCAATGTCAGAGACTAGTTCTCCCCAAGCCTGCACCTGAGGTGGAAACAGGATCACAAGAGTTAAATCTGTGAGTGAGAGTCAGAGCCTGCTCTCTGCATTTCCATGGATGAGCCTCTCATTGACAGGCAGTGATGAAGCAAGGGCAGTCATTGTTCCCAAGGGAACTAGGCATCTGTTAATTCTCAGGAAGATGTGCCTATGCTAGAGATGAGTATGAGACTATAAATAAGGATATGGATTCTGAAAAGGGGCTGAAGCAGATAAGCTGCAGAATGTGAATAATCTGAAAGCTCTCCACCTTGCTCTGGGATAAGACAACCAGGAACTGGGTTGGTGTCCTAGACACTCAAACTGAAGTTCCTTAAGAGGATTTTATGTTTCTCAATGAAAATCCTGCAATTTATAGAGGTTAACCCTATGCCTTTCAGAGTGCTAGAGATAAAAATGCTTCATGGGGTGTACAGCCTACAGGACCAAGGTACATTTGAGACAGGGTTAACAGTTGCAAAAGATTAGGGTTTAGCCCTGGCCAGTTTTTCTCAGTGGTTAGAGTGTCAGCCCATGGACTGAAGGGTCATAGGTTTGATCCCAATCAAAGGCACATACCTTGGTTGGGCACATGCAGGAGGCAACCAATTGATGTGTCTCTTTCACATCCATGTTTCTCTTTCTGTCTCTCCTCCTCCCTTTCACTCTCTCTAAAAAAAAAATCAATAGAAAAATATCCTCAGGTAAGGATTAACAACAACAAAAGATTAGGGTCCATATGTGGAGTGGGGTACATCTTTGTCTTTGCATGATGAACATAGTTGGAAAAAACAATGTTGTCAACAGTAAGTCATATCTTTAGTTAGCTGAGTTAGGTGGAATCTTGTCAATAAAGGCTTCAGACATGGAATCTTAGAAATGACCCATTTTGAGGGGACTCATTGAACAAGAATGGACATTGTGCTATCACTTTTCTCCCTGTCTTAGTCCCACTTTCCTGATAAGGTCACACTGTGAACTGCACGAATAATTAGTGTGTACATTAATGTTTGAAATTTACTTTCCCAGGGCAACATGGAAGGGGAACCTAGAGAGTGTGTATTTTGCTAAAGCCAATTTTGGGGGAAATTGTAGGAGGAAATTATAGGTGGGCATTGTATTTGGCAGTATTTTTAGTAAAGATAGGGGCTGTGTCCTCGGGGTACAGTGGATGGAGACCCACAGGACCTCCAACATCATGCATACGTCTCTCTCACTGATGACATTGGGACTTCCACAAGGAAAGGGCTGAGCTTTATTCAACTTTGCACTGCTGGTGGGAATGCAGACTGGTGCAGCCACTATGGAAGACAGTATGGAGTTTCCTTAAAAAACTGCAAATGGAACTCCCATTTGACCCTGTGATCCCACTTCTAGGAATATATCCCAAGAAACCAGAAACACCAATCAGAAAGGATATATGCACCCCTATGTTCATAGCAGCACAATTCACCATAGCTAAGATCTGGAAACAGCCTAAGTGCCCATCAGTAGATGAATGGATTAGAAAACTGTGGTACATCTACACGATGGAATACTATGCTGCTCTAAAAAGGAAGGAACTCTTACCATTTGCAACGTCATGGATGGAACTGGAGAGCATTATGCTAAGTGAAATAAGCCAGTCAATAAAGGAAAAATACCACATGATCTCACTCATTCGTGGACAATAGAGACCATTATAAACTTTTGAACAATAATAGATACAGAGGCAGAGCTGCCTCAAACAGATTGTCGAGCTGCAGCGGGAAGGCCGGGGAGGGTTGGGGGGCAGGAGGTAGGGGGGTAAGAGATCAACTAAAGGACTTGTATGCATGCATATAAGCATAACCAATGGACATAAGACACTGGGTGATAGGGGAGGCTAGGGGACTGTCTAGGGCGGGGGGATAAAATGGATACATATGTAATACCCTTTGTAATACTTTAAGCAATAAAAAAAAAAAAAATGCAAAAAAAAAAAAAAATAAAAAAAAAAAAAATAAAAAAGTCTCTTTGCAATAAAGTACCTTCCATTGTGTTTAGTAGATGTATATCAATTTGAGCTGAAAGAATAGACTTTTGCCGGGAGCCGGTCCATGCTTGCTGTTTCAAGGGACCTGGCATATATGGCATACGGTTCTTAATATGTTTGCTCACCTTCTTGGTGCTGTGTTTTAACCAAAGTCACCTCTCCAAGAAAGGTTGAATTCCCAGGTAGGGATTTTCCCCTGAAGTTAGGGAGAGAATAAAACCCCTCAACTAAGTGCCAGGCGGGTAATTAATCCCTTTAACTACGAACAATCATGCTTAAACTACATAATCTTTTCTCCCTGGAATGGAGATAAGAAACGCCCTAACCTTTGTAATAGAGATTGATAGGATTGAATCAACTGGTATAAATACAGTTGTAACAAGACAGAAACACACAGAACTTCAGAGACAGAACTTAGAACAGAATCAAGAAGACAGAATCTACACGGAGCCTAGAGACAGAAGAACTTTGCTGGAGAGAGCATGCCAGAGGATCCTGGAGAGGGACTGGCCTCGGAGCCTAGAGACAGAGCCTAGCGGGAGAACATGGCAAGGGATCCTGGACTGAACCTGACTACAGAGATTGGCAGGAGAACCTGACTGGAACCTGGACACTGAACCTGACTGGAGTACCTGGACAGAACCTCTCTGGAGAGCCTAAGCAGAACCTCTCTGGAGATCCAGACCAGAACTTGGCTGGAGATCCTGGCTAGAGATCCTGGCTAGGCTGCTGATCAACTGAACGCTGTCTCCGTGTCATTCCTTCTTCGCCGACTCCGTCCACACCTTTGGGGACCCCTGGACCCGCTGGGGCTGGACCCCGGCATATGGCGCCCGAACAGGGACCCCTAGGTAAGCACCCCGCCCTCGGGACGGATAGGACTCCACCATAGGAAAAGGGTGGATAGTCTTCGCCGACTCCGTCCACACCTTTGGGAACCCTGGAAAAGGATTCCCATAGGTAAGCCCCCCCCCCCCATTGAGAACCCCCACACTCGGGACAGATAGGACTCCACCAGGGTGCTACAGACCCCCCTATAGAGGATAAGTAGGGTAAGAAGGTGGATAGTGCAGAACTTAGATTGAGAAGATGTGCCATACTGAGTCCAAAGAAAGAAGACTGTATTGATCCTTAGATTGAGAAGATGTGCCATACTGAGTCCAAAGAAAGAAGACTCTGTATTGATCTTTAGATTAAGAAGATGTGCCATACTGAGTCTAAAGAAAAAAGACTCTGTATTGATCTTTTAACATATATGCTTGCTAGCAGAGGAATTAAGGTTACTCCCAGTCAGATGGAACATTTTATACAAGAAATACGTCCATGCTTTTCTGAGGAAGGAAAGGTGCTGGAAAGGTAAATGTAGAGGCATGGGAGAAGGTAGGCCCAAGGAGCCTTATCCTTAACCCCACTGCAGCCTTTCCACCCCGGGAAAGTGCAGGATTGGCAAGCTCTCCCTGGGGTGATAGATCAGGACTCAGGTAATAGCAGAAAGCGCCAATCCTACTCTTAAAATGGATACAAGAGAGCATTTCAGGTTTTTCTTTTTAATGCCTGCTTTTAAAAAATAAAAAAGGGGGAATTTTCCGGGAGCTGGTCCATGCTTGCTGTTTCAAGGGACCTGGCATATATGGCATACGGTTCTTAATATGTTTGCTCACCTTCTTGGTGCTGTGTTTTAACCAAAGTCACCTCTCCAAGAAAGGTTGAATTCCCAGGTAGGGATTTTCCCCTGAAGTTAGGGAGGGAATAAAACCCCTCAACTAAGTGCCAGGCGGGTAATTAATCCCTTTAACTACGAACAATCATGCTTAAACTACATAATCTTTTCTCCCTGAAATGGAGATAAGAAACACCCTAACCTTTGTAATAGAGATTGATAGGATTGAATCAACTGGTATAAATACAGTTGTAACAAGACAGAAACACACAGAACTTAGAACAGAATCAAGAAGACAGAACCTACACGGAGCCTAGAGACAGAGCCTAGCGGGAGAACATGGCAAGGGATCCTGGACTGAACCTGACTACAGAGATTGGCAGGAGAGCCTGACTGGAACCTGGACACTGAACCTGACTGGAGAGCCTGGACAGAACCTGGCAGGAGAACCTAGCGAGGGAACATGGCTACAGAACCTCGCTGGAAATCCGAAGCAGAACCTCTCTGGAGATCCAGACTAGAACCTGGCTACTGAACCTGGCTATGATGATCACCCGAAGGCTGCCTCCGTGTCATTCCTTCTTCGCCGACTCCGTCCACGCCTTTGGGGACCCCTGGACCTGCTGGGGTTGGACCCCGGCAGTCTTTTAAAAGGGGGCATCACATCTGGTAAAATGGCTGGCATAACAGTTACTAAATATTAGAGAACACACAGTAATTCTGGAAGTTTCTGTGAAAAGAGAAAATTAGATCATAGTACCATAGAACATTCAGAATGAAAGCTCCTCAGGTTTTGCTGGGTGGTGGGGGGAGGGTAGGGAGCGGGGGGGATGCAAGTGTGAGTCAGAGAAGTCATCATCTAGGCTCTACTCCCCACTCTCCATACCTGTTACCAAGAAGTTAACATTGACAGGGGCCTTAAGGGGCCTTTGTGAGACAGGTTTCTTCCCTCTAAAGTGGGGTAGCCCACAATACTAGTAATAACTGTCAAGTCACAACACAGAAGCTGCACCTCAGTGGCCAAGTGCACATCCAAACAACTTTGCTACTTGCAGCCCCCTGGTCTCATCTGCCACTCTGGCATTTAAATGAAACCAGACTAAAGTGTTCCATGGGCCTCCTAATGAGAAAGGGCCAGTAAAGACATTTTAGGAGCCAATAGGGCTATGCCATCCTTATTTTGGAGGTCAGAGTCCAGGATTACTGCTAAGCAGTAAGATATAAGGTAGCCCCAGACTAGAGGATTTAGAAGCCAACCCGTAGAAGAAAGAATAAAAAGACCCCAGCAGGCATTATATGCCCTTTAAACTATCTGCTATGATAAATTAGTGTTTCTTGCCAGGGAGGAGGCAAGATGAGTAGACAAACGAGGGACTTAGCCAGGAAAGAAGGCCTCTGGTCTCAGCTCTACCATTTCCTGCCAAATAACACAGGAAGTAGTGGACTGAGAATTCAAACCCTGGCCTGAGGGTCTCCCAACTCTTTATTCACATTGTTCTACTCTCAGTAAATACATGGGAAGCTGGAGGTGGGTGTGTAAGGAAGAAGGAAAGGGTAGACTTTGGAAAATCAAGGCTTCTTGGAGACCTTATAGCTGATTAAAAACATTGCATCAAGATCAGGCTGTTTCCCTGTTCAACAATTTTAAAAGATTTGTTTTAGATTCAGGAAAATCTGAAAATAAATATTGCATCTCTAATTTTATAGACTTGGGGTATTCTTAAATTCTCAGCCTTAGTATTCTCATTGTGAAAGACAGACTAATTTATTTAATTCATTTAATAAGAGAATATATAATATGCCTTGCTGAGAAACTTGATATAATATGAGTAGATAACTATTTCTGCATTCCTGGAATGTATACTAACTTATTATTATGTATTCTTTTTTGGCGACTAAGTTAATTCAATTTGCTACTTTTTATTTAATATGTTTTTTTTTTATAAACATAAGAGAACAGTGATATTTCAATGTCAGAAAATTTTTCAAAACATTAAAGCAGACAATTATAATTAGTGGACGCTGAAAAGCATTGGGTAGGATTCATTAAGTACACTTATTAAAAAATTAAAATGAAATATAAATGAACTATTTAAATGTTATAAAATTTACACAAAGATATAGAAGTCAACCATCATTCTAACAGGTAAAATATTAATGCCACTTTTATTAAAATGAGAAATAAGATTTGAATGTTCACTTTCACTCTTAATCTTTCATAATTGGTTGAGACCCAGTGAATTCATTAAATTATATTGAAATAATGTGCATAATATTACAGAAAAGTCACCAATCACCTATTTTTACTTATATATGCTATATATAAATAAAATCCCCAAAAGTAAAAAAACAAAACTACTCTAATGCATATGATAATTGGTAAAGTAACTATCAATTCAAGATAAAAATGTATTTATTTAGCAAGATGTATGTGGAAACAGAAATGGGGAAATATTTTATTTATAATAGCAACAAAATTATACACTTAAAAACTACATGGAAATAAATTTAATTAAAACTAATAATTTTATTAAAAATGTAAAAAGCTGTTACGAGGTGAAACAACAATCATATATTATTGGATGTAAAAACTTATTAACAAATGTTGATTCTCTTAGATTTAATCTATAAAAACAATGTGGTTTCTCTTAGTATTCCAAAGCTCTTACTTGTTTTGTGAGAGAAGGCTCACTATACCACATATTAACAAAATCATACTATGTGGCTACTGTAATAGCTCAGTGATAAGTGATCATATATATGACACATTAAAAGATCTGTAAAGCAATGTACACAAACAGACAGACACACATATTGTAAGAAATGGCATTCACACATAGTATTTTATTTCAGTGAGAAAAAGAGAATGTATTTAATAGATAGTTTTGCCACTAGTACACATTGACTTTGATTAATATAAGTTTAGACTTCTGACACAGAAAAATCTAAAATTAAAACTATTTCAACAACTTCAGAAGAAAAGCATAAAAGAGTGTATGTAAAACAAAGGACTCAAAGATACATTTTTAGAAGCAAACTATAAAACAACAAAATTATAAAAAAAGAAATAAAAGTGGGTTTGATTATATAAAACTACCTATATTTTTTTTGCAATTTAATTGCCTAAACAAGGCCAAAGACAAACATTATATTGGTAAAGGCATAAAACTAGGATCTCTTGCAAATTTATATTTCACATATAAACAACAAAATAGAAACATGGATAAAGCTACTGATAAAGGGGACAAAATAATAGACATGTGAAAGACACTCATTTTTACTATTGGGAAAATTCAACATAAAGGTAAATGTGATAATTTTCACTAATAAAATTGATGAAAATTTAAGAATAGTGGTAACAGTGAATTTTGCTGGGTATGTAGGGAAAAGGCACACTTCCAGGTAGGGAAGAAATATAAATTAATCTAGCCTTTGGGGAAATGGATCTACTAATACTCATTGAGATAAAAAAAAATGTACAACCCTTTGAAACCAGCAGTGATGACCTGAATATCAGTCTTACAGAAATAAAAGCATAAGTGCACATGGACAGCTGCATAAGAATGTTTATTACAGCATTGTTTAGAGTGCCATAATACTGAAGACAACTCCAGTACCCACTATGAGGAAATAGTTGAGTTAAATGCAGTCCATCCATGCCATGGGATATTATGTAGCCCTTGAATGAATCCATACTTGTTTACTTTGAGGGATTTCTACCATAAGAAAAGCAAGATAAAGAAAGACATGTAGAATGTTATTCAACTTTCGTGCTACAAAGCAAGCCCCTTATATATGTACTAGAGGCCTGGTGCATGGATTCATACACTGGTGGGGTCGCTTGGCCTGGCCTGTGGAAATTGGGCTGAAAGTGGCTCTCAGATATCCCCTGAGGGGTCCCAAATTGCAAGAGAGCGGTTCCTGGTGATGCAATCCAGAATCGGTCTCCCTCCTCTCTGGTTCTGGGTGCGTCACCCGAGAACTGCTGCTGCCAAGTGACCACAGCTCAGCAGCTCCTTTTTTGAGCATCTGCCCCTTAGTGGTAAGTGTGAGTCATTGCTACTGGCTTATTGGCCAGTTGCTTAGGCTTTTATATATAGAGATATTAATAATTGTAATAACAAAGAAAAAATCATTAGGAATTAACCATATTTATAGAAAAAAAACTGTAGTTATAGTGTTAGTTCCTTTTTGTTGCAAACAACCACAAATCTTAGTTGCTTACAACTACAGAATTTATTGTAATGCTTGCTGATCATCAGGTTGACAGACGTCCTTTTGATGTAGGCTGTTTTGACTTGACGGCTCTGCTTCAGATCTCTAGTCAGCTAGGAATGGCTCCAGGGTATAGGTTTGCCCCATGTATCTTGTTTTGGGGACCAAGTAGAAGGGCACTACTACCTGAGCTTAACATTACTCATAGCAAAGGAAGAAACCCCATTGTGAAAATCCCACTTGGGCCTCTGCTCTTATCATATCCACTAACATCCTACTGACAAAAACAAGTCATAGAGACAGTGTTGACCAGAGAAAGTCATGTGTCCAAGCTCAAAATAAAAGTGAAAGTAAGTATAATCTGCACACTCTGATCCCCAACGTGGGTGTGGATATATAATACTACCACTAAGACCAACGACTTCATCTACCATGTGTAAGATTCCATTTATATAAACTTTACATTTATTAGTGTTCACTAAAATGCAATTATGGTTACATTTGGATGGCAATTTAAAGTAATTTTTACTTTTTCAAATTTCTTCTGAATCATTTGAAATTTTAATCAGAAATACCAACATTTTGAACTCAGTGAAGGCTCTTCTTTTTCCTGGCCTGATCAGAGTTATGTAGCATATCCCTTGACATGAATAGCCTAATTGAGATACTTACTTGTGTCCTCTTTCATCCAATTCCCATGGATACGTCAGAATCTCTACTTTTAATGAAGGCCCAACACTATCCAGTTGAGTAGAATGTTTCTGTCTTCTTTTTTTCTTTTCCATGTAACTGCTTAACTCCTTCAATTTCCTCAGTTATTAGGATATAGATGTAGTGTAGAAATTAACAAAAACAAATGAACAACCAACATATTTGGACAGTTGTGACAAGACCTAGATTCTGGCCCTTTTAATGCCATTCATTTGTAGTATAAGGTAGTTAGACCACTGCCATTCTCTGGGGTTCATAAGGTTTCATTAATATACAAAGGCACACATTTGGAACAGGCATATCTATCCATGTGCATGTGCTTGTATGTACCTGAATGGCCATTTCATGCATAATGAACTGAGTTCTCAGTCATGGAAACCTCTGTATCTTGTAGTCCTGAGTCCCTATATGTGGAGGGACATTTTTCTCACTGAGCACAACCTACTTTTCTGGGCTGCAACCTCTTGAGGATTTTCTCTCTAATCTCCTTCATCTTGACACTATAGAGAATAGGGTTGATCAATGGAGGAAGCAGGAAGTGAACATAGGAGAGAAGAGTATGGGCAGGCTGAGGGATTGGCATTCTAAGACGGTCAATGAGTGCCAGGAGGATCATGGGCACATAGAAGAGAAGCACAGCAGAGAGGTGGGCGGCACAGGTTTGACCAGCCTTCCAGCGATCCTCACTTGATCCCAAGCCCTGCAATACCTTGCCAATTAGGCCATAGGAGCAGAAAATAAGCAATGGGTCTAATCCCATGGCTGACAGGACCACAAAGAAGCTGTAGACTGCACCCGAAGCTCCTGGACAGGCCAATCGGGCTATATCTGGGTGCAAGCAATACGAATGAGTCAGAACCTGTGGGTGGCAGTAGGGCATGAGGGCCAGGAGAAATGGCAAAGGCAGATGGAGACCCACGCATCGGAAAACAATGGTGAGGCCAATCTTCTTAACAACATCATTGGTGAGAAGTGTTGGGTAGTGGAGAGGGCGGCAGATGGCCAGTGCCCGATCAAAGGCCATGGCGAGTAGGACAGAGGACTCCATGACAGAAAAGACGTGGACAAAGAACATCTGCAGGAGGCAGGCTGAGGCAGGGACAGCATGAGCATCAGCAAGGGCAAGACCCAACAGGGTGGGCATCAGGGCTGTGGCCAAGCCAACATCAGATACACTAAGCAGGAAGAGGAAGAAGTACATTGGACGGTGTAACGTGGGCTCCATGGCAATGATCCAGAGGGTAGTACTGTTGCCCAGAACAGAGAGAAGGTAGATGGTGATGAGGGGTGCTGTCCACCAGGAGGGTACAGCTGAGAGGGCTGGCATGCCCACCAGCAGGAAGGTGGGGGTCATTGAAGTGCTGCTGTTGGGGGCTGCCTGGGTGGGGAATGTTGACATCGTTCAGGATCCCACTTTGAACTCGGGAACCTGAAAACTGATTAGAAAGATTTACTTAATCTTATGACATGTTTGCATGATCTTTCTAAAGGAGCCTTTCTCTGCTTCCTGCCTTGATAGCAAACACCTGGCAGAGGGTATACACTCCTATGAACACTATTTCTACTCATCCCAATCCCAGACCATCTGACTTCTGTGCTGCCTAAACACACTCACATTTCAGTTCACTTGAACAGGTCTCACAAGTTCACCAATTAACCCTTTATTACTAAATCAAGTCATTTTCCTAAACTGATTTATTTTTCAATGAGCTTTAATTTTTGTGAATCCGCTTTCTCCTTTTCTCTTAAATTCTACCTCTCAGAATTTAACTTCTTAATTCACCCTGATGTGTCCCATCCGATTTTTACATTACATTGATATTTTTGAGAGATCTTTATTTGGCTCTTCTTTTTACTTAGTGGTCTATCTACTCTCATGACTTCAAATCAATTCCATAAAAGGATGTATCATGAATATATATCCCAGATTATTCTATATTCATTTCACCCTAGAAATCTCTATATGGATATTCTATGTATTTTAAATTAAAATAGTCCAAAACAGATCTTAACAAATGCATTTTAAAACCTCTTCCAGCTTCCTCAGTTAGGAAGCAGTAGTGGGAAAATTACAAAAATGATGGAAGGGAAAAAAAGAAGAAATAGGTCTTGGTTTCCTGAGTCAGGAGATGGCATTACTACTCACCAATTTCCCAAAATAAACGTCTCATGATAAAAACTCTTTACAAAAAAAAGAGGAATTTCCTCAACCTGATAAAGGCTATCTATGAATAAAGTTAACATCGTACTTGAATGCAAGATTTAGAATGATAAAAAGTTATCTGCTTTTTGTCACTTTAAAAAATGTTTTTATTTGTTTTTAGATAGAGTGGAAGGGAGAGGGATAGAGACGTAGAAACATTGATGAGAGATAGGAATCAAAGGTGAATCGGCCTTACTTGTAATACTTATTTTTTTTTTATTGGAAAGCTGTATTCTATAGCAAATGAGTAACTATCAATTATTCAGTAAGTGCCATTGTCTCATCTCAAATTTTTCTTCTGTGTCCAATTATTTTTTACATTAACTGTGCTTTGGCTTTTGCTGAGGCTTTTGTTTGCATGATCCTGAACGGCTCCCCTGCTGCCAGTCTGCCTTCCAATCCTTCCTCCTTACAGATCCCATAGTGTTATTTCTAATTTGCAATCTGATAATGTGGCTGTGGTATCTTCCCGTAAAGCCATCTGATTTTCCGCTGCTTTAAAATGAAGGCCACACCTTTATTTGTCATAGAAACCCCTACACCATCTGGCCCCAGACAATCTTTACTGCTTAACCTATTTCTATTCTATTTCTGCTTGAGTCTTAGCTTTCCAGACCTACTGTGATTCCTGAGATGGGTCACTGCTTTAAACGCTTTCAAAAAAAAACAAAACATTTTATAAGTGGAATTTCCTTTTCCCTCTCTGTATCATCATACCTCATTTTTTGTAGGTGAAGTTCCAACTCTGCTGAACACCTCTCCTTCAACAGGCCTTGTGATGGATTGTTTACCCTCTCCTCTCACCCTATGGCACATTCCCTAATGCAGTCCCTGTCATTCCTAATTATTCATATTTCTTTCTTTGCCTTGCTCTTCAATAGACTGCTAACTTCCTCAGGCAGATGCATATCAAACTAATAAGAATTCAAACAAAGAATGTAATTCAAGCTCATATATGCATTAAAAAGTAAAGAAATATGCAAATGCTCATTCCCTAAGTTAGAAACACCTCTGAGTATGTACTGACATGTATGCACGTCCTCACATGAATAAGCACATGAAAATAAAAGCACCCATACGTGTATATATGTTGTTATATGTGTCCACTTATTTCCACAAATCGTGAGCGGAAAATGCTCTTAAACAATCCTTTGCCACCTCACACAATGATAGCCAGGAAAATTTAAAGATTCAATAATTGTTTCAAAAGACAGGTATGCAGCCAAATGAGTAACCCTTATCTCTTCACATACACGTACATGTTCATCATATGTTCACAAACATCCCTTCAATGGTCAACACATATACATACATCTATATACACATCAGAAATGCAGGGGATCTTATACATCTTACAGTCACATCTCACATCACTCAATTAAGCCATTCGTATTGCCCTTCAAATATCTGATAAGTTCCTACAAAGAAAATAAGCTTCCTTTTTCTCAAACTGAAATCTTAATTTCTATAGATTTAATTCTATGACAAAACCAAAAGTAGAGATATTCTCACTAAAGGATATTTATAAATTCTGAATAATGTTTTCCAGGAGAGGAGAAAAGTTTTATTTATTACCCGATTAGTTTCCTGACATCTGAAAGACAAGTGGCTAAGGTTACTAAAGTGATAGAAAATAGGATATCTGATTACAGAGGAGATCTGTCATGGAGAGAGATCTTGCAGCCCCATGGAAATGACAGAGTGTTATGAATAAATTTGCTCACTTTACATTTGCGTCCAGACCTGCTGTTAGGCCCCTCACCACAATCTTCCCTGCTACTTACCAGACCAGCATTGGAGAGTGTGTGTCAGACAAGGTCTTTGGTTGGAGATAAATGCTGAGGAATTAGAATGGCTTCAAGAAGTGGCCAATGTGAGAGGACTTACAGCATAAGGCAGAGTAGGAAGAAATGGCTAAAAAGTGGACGCATCTCTGAGACATGATTGCCCCTCCACATCTTGAGAGATCCCCATTTGTCTCCACATTAATCCTGTCTGTACTAAGAGAGATATCTTCGGTGCTGAGTACCAGGAAATCTGCTGGAGCCAGGTGGTGTGACCCATGGATAAATACCTAACGAAGTACGAGATCCAATCAGGTACTTTATAGAAAATGGATATGGTCAGAGACCTGTGTATGCAGGAAGCATTTTAAAAACACCCAGCATAGCATGCGGGTGGGAAAGTAAAACATTCTAGGGAAGAGAAATGATTAGGGAAGTCACAGGGCCCAATTTTAGAAACTAACTTCCCCCATTCTTAGTCTCAGATCCTCATGGATAGTTGAAATATAAGGCAATGATCAGTTTTGCTGCTCAGTATGTTCAAATTCTTTCTCAGGCTGTGTCGTTACTAGGGATTTAGCCTTGCTCTGAATAAACTGGGGGCAAGGACCCCAGGAGATTATCTTTGGAGTCAGGTAAGTAGAAAGCCAGCCCATGCATAGGGTATAGAAGATTCCACCACTGAATTTTTCAAGGTTCCCTAAGGTCCACCATTTTGGCCTCCAGTAAACGTAGAAATGCACTATATAATTTTAACACGTTCTTCAGTGATATGGTTGTCAGCAAAGTCTATTCCGAGTGACTTCCTAAAGTATAATTTTTTTAAAATTAAAATTATTGGAGTGACATTGGTTAATAGAATTATATAGATTTTAAGTGAGCATCATCTGTATGCTGCATTGTGCTCATCACCCAAAGTCAAGTCTCCTTCTGTCACTATATATTTGACCCTCTTTGTTAAATTTCAAATAGTGCATGCTTGATCATAATCCTTTCCATTCTATCTGCTGTTATCTCTCTGCCTTCTCTCCATTTTCCATTTCAGGAAACAACTTATCTTTATCAGACCTCAGATTCTACCAGATCCCATAGACCTTCTAATATTTTACTCCTTTCAAATTAATCACTCCATCTCCTACCTATATTCATTTCTCTAGCATAGACTTGCACACTTATACCTCTTCCCATGCCATCCTACTACTCTGAGCTATTAGAAGACAAACAAACACTATCTCTTATATTTTTTCATTCCTATAATAAGAACATCTTTCCATTATATATGAAATAAGTTTGTTGAATTTTATGAGCTGTTTTAAAGAGTCTGCCTTTTTAAAACTTTCATTTTGGAATGTAAAGTTATTTTTAATTAAAGTGTAGTTGACGTGTAATATTATATCAGTTCCAATGTACAGCATAGTGATTTGACATTTATATGCCTTATGATGTGATCATCACCAGAAGTCTAGTAACCATCTGTCGCTGTACAGTTATTGCGATATTATTGACTGTATTCCCTATGCTGTACTTTACATCCCTGAGACTTATTTATAAGCTTGTACCTCTTCATCCCCTTACCTTTTACCTTTCAACTATCAGTTTGTTTTTTGTATCTATGATCTGTTTATTTTGTTTGTTCACTTGTTTAGTTTTTTAGGGAGAAAAATAGTCCAAATACAAAAATGTTTCTCACTGCCCAGGTTCTGAGCCCCCGAGCTCTTTGCCTTCTACAAAGGGCCCTATGATTTTCCGTTCTCTCCAATTGCTCCTTCCCAATTCCCAAGCCACAATGTACTTTCCCACTCTTTTTTGAATGAAGTAACTTTCTAAGAACAATCGAATTATTTTCCCAATCTCTTTTCTGTTCTTCCAAGCTCAGAAACAGTAACTTCTCCACTGATTTCTCCCCTGCTTTTTTCTCTCTTTCTTGTTTCATCTCCCCACACACTAACCTCTCCCCATTGACTGTGTCAGTCTCACCTGGAGTCTGATCGTCCTTTCCACCTGCTACTCCCTTTGTGCAGTTCACTCACCACACTCGGTTCTCCCTGCGACCCTCACACTGGTGTTCTAGAGGACTTCCTTAGGTGTATTCTGTATGCTACCTTTGTTGTATCCTATCTGGGGGAGAGGGAAGGGGGGTGGGAGACAGGGAAGGTGAGCACAGGTGTCTAGCCTCTTGTTGCCAGAGCCCCAGGGGGAGCCTCAGTGAGAATGCTGTGGTTAGTTAAGGGCCTGCTGTTCTGCCCAGAGGAAACACCATGATAACCTTTGGACTGCAGCAAGAATGAATGAATCCTTCCATCCCCAGCATTCAGCCTTGCTCTCATAGTCCCTGAAGCAAGTCCTCCTCTACCCCACACTAATCCTGAGCTCAAAGGCCCCATATGTCCTGAGGCCCTCACTTGCCTGGGCCTGTCTGCCCTTTGGCAATTACCACAGTTTATCTACAGCCTTTTTTTTTTTTTTTTTTTAGAGAACATATCATGAGCCCCAGACAGTGCCCCAAGTTCAGTCCACAGGGACACCTTCTGGTTTTGTTGCTTGTCTTTGTTTTGACTAATTGTCATTAGCACAGTGGAGTGCCACATGGTACTAATAGCAAGGGTCACAGATTCCATCTCTGCAGAGATCACTTAGTCACTTTGCTTGACTCAATTCAAAGACTACCTGGGATATAGAATGACCTCTTCTCCTGCTAGGGTTTGACCCCCATCCCTGGCACACATACACTGCTGAATAAAATCAGACCTGTCTGAAATTCAACAGCTGTCCTGACAGGAACCTCTTACTCCTATGGCCCAGTTATTTTGACTCACTCTTTTTTCTTTATGGTCCCTGTACTTTTCACTTTCTTATTTCCCTAACATTTCTTGTTCTTTATAGATGCCCTGTTTTCTGGTGGATCAAGTATCATTAGACACCGCCACTCCCCACACCAGCTTGTGGCTTTTCCTTCACACCCTGGACTTAATCAACCTGGGCATTCATTGTGCTCCATGCCATCCACTGCTCCTCCCCTCCCTGAGACCTTCCAAGGGTACTTTTGTTTCTGTAATCCCTGCAGCAGACCTTGGTAACCAGATCCCAGCCCATGGGTTTGTCCTGGCTCATCCTTGTCACTTCTGATTGCCTTCAGAAGACGGTTCATTAATATCTGTGTTCTGGGGACAGGTAAACTTCTTTTGACTCAGGTTATTGCATCTCTCACTTCCTGCCAGACAACTCCAACAGGTGTGATCTATTGGACCTTGGAGCTGCCCTCAAACTCTCCTGCTCAAGTTTAACACCATGGAGAATGGAGCTGAGGACATTGACTAAGTCTGTCTTAGCTCCCCAGAACACTCACAACCCCATACCCAGGCCTCTGTTAGGTCTCCTGTTTAGTTCAATGTACCACTCCCTATCTTTTCATCAACCTAGGATCCAGAGATGTCTTTATTCTGGTCTGTAAACTATAGAAAGGGCCATTTCTATCTGTACTCTGTGATGATCAGGATAGCCATTATTAATGTGATACATGAATCTGGCCTAACAAGTTGGAGGGAGGGACAGAATTAAACCATCCCTGGCTTTTTCCTTTTCTCAGATCAACATGTGTGTCATTTAATATTATTTATGATGCTCTAGCTTTCAGATTTAGATTAGCTAGTTAAAATTTTTCACTTTGCATGTTCTAGCTGTAAGGCTGTGGACAAGCTACATATCTCTAAGCTTCAACTTCCTCATCAGTAAAGAGAGTTTGCATGTAATGTTCGTGAAGTGTTCAGGACACTGCCTAACTCCTATTATTTACTGTATGTGCCCATCAATTTTGGTTCTCTAATCCCCCTCTTTGTTTAAAATGGCTTTCTCCCAGCAGATAATTTCTGAGCACCTGCTATATACCAGGTATTAGTCTAGGCTACAGTAGTCAACAAAGGAGGTGTATCTTACTTTCTTTTATGGATCTTACCATCCAACAGGGAGTGATAGACAATGAATGAGTAAACAATGTGACAATTCAAATGGCTCTATATAAGGTTTAGGAGATAAGCAGAAAAAGTTTATGGGGTAATTAGTGGAGAGTGACTGAATACTATAGAAAAATTGACATTTCTGAAGGTGATATTTAAGCTAAGATCTAAATACGGAAAATCAACTAGCCATGTGGTAATATGGTTGAAATGTGATCCAGGCAAGTTCTCAGCTGTGAGGCAACAGAAGCCGGCTCATGGCTGGCCAGCGCAGCGGCAGTGGCAGGAGCCTCTCCCACCTTGGTGGCAATGCTAAGGATGTCTGATGGCTTAAGCCTGCTCCCCGCAGACAGTGTCCTAAGCCATCAGTTGGCCATCCCCCAAGGGCTCCTGGACTGCCAGAGGGATGTCTGATTGGCAGCTTAGACCTGATACCCTGGGGAGTGGGTCTAAGCTGTCAGTTGGACATCTTCCGAGGGGTCCCAGACTGAGAGGGCACAGGCTGGGCTGAGGAACTCCCACCTCCAAGTGCACGAATTTTCGTGCATCAGGCCTCTAGTATACATATAAAAACCTCTATGGAATGCTTATAGCAGCTTATTAACTACAGTTCCTTCAACAGGCAAATGAATAAATAGAATATCACCTATACCCATTAATGGATATCCATAAAATAGAACACTTTATTAATAACATAAATAAATTCTAAACTGCATTATGTTAAGTGGAAGAATTCAAGGTTAAAAGATTATATGCTGTATAATGAACCAAAATTCTAAGGTCAGACAACAGATTGGTAAAGGCTTGTGGTGGGTAGAGGGGTTGACTACAAAGGGATAGCAGGAAGGAATGTTTTGGGGTTGATAGAACTGTCCTGTATTTGGACTAGGCTGGTGGATATATATATATACATATATATATATATATATATATATATATATATATATATATATATCTACACTAATAAAAGAGAAAAATGGTAATTGGCGTACGACGATACCCTTTTCATTGGCTAATCAGGGCTATATGCAAATTAACTGCCAACTAAGATTGGCAGTTAACTGCCAACAAGATGGCGGTTAATTTGCATATGTAGGCACAATGCAGGGAGGCGAAAGGGAAAGCAGGAAGAAGCCCCCTGCCACTGACAGTGATTGGAAACCCAGCGGGGAGTTAAGAGCTGGGAATGATCGGAGAATCAAGCGCCTTTTCCACCCTGGCCAGTGATAGCAGGAAGTAGGGGTGGAGCCAGCGATGGGAGCTGGCCACTGTCGAAGCTGGCAGTCCCAGGAGCTAGGGGTCCCTTGCCTGGGCCTAAAGCGAAGCCCACGATCGCGGGGCCGCTGCAGCTGCGGGTCCACGCTGCCCGGGCCAGACGCCTCAATCAGAGGCGTCCTGCAGGGGCAGGGGCGGAGCCCGTGCGATCGCGGCGCCCCCCGCTGCCACTGCAGGTCCCCGCTGCCCAGGCCAGATGCCTAGGCCAGAGGCGTTAGGCCTGGGCAGGGGCGGGGCCTGCAACCGAGGGGAGCTGGGGGTCCCCTGCCCAGGCCTGACACCTCTGCCAGAGGCCTCAGGCCTGGTCAAGGGGCCGATCCGGTGATTGGTGATCGGAGGGTGATGAGGGTCAACTCCTCTGGCCGAGGCATCAGGCCTGGGCGGGGGGCTGAGCCAGGGATTGGGGGGATATGATGGTCCTCTTGCCCAGGCCTGAAGCCTGGGTCAGAGGCGTCAGGCTTGGGCGGGGGGTGGAGCAAGCGATCAGAGAGAGATGGGGGTCCCTTGCCCAGGCATGATTCCTGGGCCAGAGGCCTCAGGCCTGGGCAGGGGCCAGAGCCAGTGATCGGGGGGAGATGGGGGTCCCCTGTCCAAGCCTGACACCACTGGCGGAGGCGTCAGGCCTGGGCAAGGGGCCGATCCTGCGATTGGAGGGTGATGGGGGTCAACCCCTGAGGGCTCCCAGTATGATGTGAGAGGGGGCAGGCTGGGCTGAGGGACACTCCCCCCCCACACACACACCCAGTGCATGAATTTCGTGCACCGGGCCCCTAGTATATATATATATATATATATATATATATATATATATATATATATATATATATATATATTCTGCATTTGTCATTTGTCAGTTGTCATAGAATTGTCCTATAAAAGTGAATTTCAGTACATATAAATTTAAAAAGTATTTTTAAAATATAAATTCTCATAAGACTACTTGGCATTTTAATTTACCTTTCAAGGCACATCCATCTTTTCTTAAATCCTTTGTGTTTTTCCCATTTTTTTCATTATGTATTCCTAGCTTGTTTCCTGCTTATTTCCTTTTTCTTTCTTCTGTCCTTAATTATTGGCATTTGGATTGAAGCATCTGTGACAAATTCTAGTAATACAGTTTTTCAAATGCCTCAGAAATGTATTAAGAATGAATACATAAAAAATAATATGTTTTGAGAAAAATATTCACTCTCATTAATGCTAAAAATTATCTTGGTGTTATGAAACTGCCTAAGGATAGACAAGTTATATTATATAGTCTCACACATTATTTGCAACTGTGTTATCAACTTCTCATGATTATGTTTTTTAATGAGGCTTTTATACAAAATCAAATTATGTGGCAATGAAATCATTTAAGTAGATGTAATAAGGCATCTGTCTAATTCAGATTTGTTTAGTGCCAAATGTTATTAGAGTAATATTTTCTAAAGAAAGTGATAAGAAATAAGAGAAATCTCATTACTCATTCATAGTTAAAAGAAAGAAGAAAAAGGAAGAAACAAGAATAAGCAAAGCAATTTATTTTTATGTAAATAAAAAGTTAGGATGTTATTAAAAAGCCCACATAGAATAAATAAAGAATCTAGATTTGTGTAGCACTGTTAGAAAAAATATTTAATAGAAATATTTAAGGAGTAAAATCTTAGGATTTGTTATTTATTTATTTATCTATTTAGTTAATTAGTTAGTTAATTCTCACCAAGGATATTTTTTCCATTAATTTTTAGAGAGAGTGGAAGGGTGGGAGAGAAAGGGAGAGAGAGAGAGAGAGAGAGAGAGAGAGAGAGAGAGAGAGAGAGAGAGAAGGAGAGAGAGAAACATTGATGTGAGAAAGACACATCAGTTGGGTGCCTTCCACCCATGCCCCAACCAGGCTGGGAATTGAACCTGCAACCCAGGTATATGCCCTTGACTGGGAATTGAACCTGAGGCCCTTTAGTGTGCTGACAGTCTAACCACTTAGCACACAGGCCAGGCCAGGGCAACATTATTTATTTAATGGCATATTTTCCTATTTTACATGACTAGATAGATTGATTTATCGATGAGATATAAAAATTATTAAAATACTAATTAAGGTATATAAAAGAAAGCATACACATTCTTTTTAAAATTATGAATTTATTGATTCTGATAAATATGTGTGATACAGAGGTGAAGATGATGGCTACCAAGCAGATACATATAACTGTCTAAAACTCAACACAAGAATCAAGATAAAAAATGTTGATTTGGAATGAATCTTCTTATATTTGTAGAAGAATAATATGTAATTTCAATTGCCAAAGGAGAAAGTGAAATGAGAAAAGCAAGTTGTTAAATAGAAGAGGGAGTCAAAGACATGGGGTATGGGGTTGGGTTACTATTGAACCTGGGAGGAGGCAATTTACTTAATTCTAGGAAGGTAAAAATGGGTGTGGATGTATTTAAAGAAGGAGCTGAAGGAGTTGTATATTAAGAAAGATTAGATCAAATTATTACAATTTTTTGAGTGAGTAGGGAAAATATTTTTTTATAGAACATGATGGGGGAAGATGGAATGGGAATGGGGATCAGAAATGTGAATATTTGAAATAGGAATGGGATTAGTATAAAATTAAGAAAAAATAAAATAATTAACTAAAGATAGATTCTCTAAATTTACAGAATCATGCAATCTGACCTATTGCAAAATCAATCTTCTCTATTCATTTTCAACTTTGAAGATGTTAAAATAAAAAAAGAGAGATGGTATCATTTGTTTAGTTTTATGTTTGTGCTAGCAGTATATGACAGAAAGTAAAAATAAATCAGAGTTCGTGTGAGATACAAATGATCAACCTGTTTAAGTAAAAACCAAGAACAAAAACAAAACACAGTGTTGGCTGAGAAATTAGAATAAAGTTATAGTGGTTCGGTTACTCCAAAACCCCATTTGTCAATATAGAAGAAAAACATGAATAAGAGCATAACTTAAGCATCATGACACATTTATAACAAGCAATGAAATATAGAGGTTAAATATTGAAAGTAGAGCAATTCCACTTTAATTACGTCAAACAGAATTAAAGGAATGATTATATGATGTAGAGATAAATTTTACATTAAAAAACTCAGTACTTTGATAGCCTATGGTATTGAAAGAATAATCTACATTAACATTAAATTACTCTAGGACTGTCATGTAGAGAGCTTAGTATATGAGCCTCAGTCCATATGAGCATTTTTCCTTACCTCATCATGTAACCTTCATGATCCAGGAAATCCAGAACATACCTGAAGCAGTGAGGATCTCCCGTTTTATTACTTCTATGCTAAGAATAATTTCTAGAGGCAAAGTCTTAGAATTATGTAAAGAATCTGGGCCCACAGGTTGGTGTGGCTTAGTGGATGAGCATCGAACCATGAACCAAGAGGTCACGGTTCGATTCCCTGTCAGGGCACATGCCTGGGTTACAGGCTCAATCTCCAGTAGGGGGCATGCAGGAGGCAGCCCATCAATGATTCCCTCTCATCATTGATGTTTCTATCTTGCTCTCCCTCTCCCTTCCTCTTTCTGAAATCAGAAAAAAATTTTTTTTAAAGAATCTGGGCTCAGCATCAGTGAGTAATATTCAGCTTATGCATTCCACAAGAGTATTAAAGTAATGAGGATTTATGAAGATTATGGTGATGAAAGTATAAAGCAAATATGATAAATTACAGAACTGATAAAACTAAGAATTAATATCAGATATTATTATTGTTATTATTAGTGATGCTGTTGATATTTTTATTGTTCAGAGACCAGGTATGTACAGTAGTGTTATTTGAAAGTGATCATTGGATATTTTGGAATATTAATGGTCTCTTACTGAATTGGGGCATTAACCAATGACTCTCTGAAAGGCCTCTTGCTTTTCTTTTGCACAGAGCATGATAGGACATGATAGGACTTATTAGGTTAATAATAAAAATTGAAAAAATGCAGTGAGACAGCAGGAAAAATTTATTCATTAGGGAGTCATCTTAACTTTAGAATTCATGGGAAAATGGAACAGGAAATCATGGAGTCACTTTTTTTCCTTGGGATAATTTTGTTTATTAGTTTTGCTGTGTTTTGAGACAAATAAAGGCAATTATTGTTTATATTAGGGAATGGAAAGAGTGAAGTGGCTAAGATGGCCCTGAGAGATTGATTGAGCACTAATCGGCCTCTGGAACTCCCCACCCAACACCCTCGCTTTTTCTATAGCCTCCTCAATACTATCTCATTTCCTAGATATGAGAATATAGGAGGTAATTTGACAGCCCTGGAGAGACTCCTGCTCAACCTTGGAGCCACAGGGAATAACCTTGCTCATAGATCTGTGAAACTCTCCATGGAATGGTTTGGGGAGGGGTTTTGCAGCAGCTCAGAAAATAAAATTCCTCATGTGGAAGGTGGCAATGGTTTTGCCAAGAGAACTTCTGATTTTTAAAGAATCCTCTCCCAGCTGAAGATACTCTTAGCAACCAAGTAAGTTTTAGGGCAAAATCGAAGGATAAAGTTGGTCTATCAAAATAATATTGTCAGATATCATCACTGGAATTTATAATTGTTCCTCAACCATTTCTCCCCCTTCCCCATCTCTTATTTCTCCTTTGTTCTCCACCCTAAGCACTCCATGTTCTTGTATTCTTGCTCATTCATGCGTGCTTTAAGGGAAAGATTGAAGACAACTTCTTTAACCTCATGCTGAATAGGTCACTTTTTTAGAAGAGATATCTGTTTTTCTCTAGTGAATGCATTGCTTTAGAAATTAGGGAACTGCCATTCACTTGAACTAACTAATGTAGGAAGAAGGTAAGTGTTACCTATAGAATACTGCATATTGGTTAGACATTGGACTTTTAAAATTCCTTTCATGTAGAATGATTGCAGTTTGAGAATTTCCTGTTGAGAAGCTAAACTACCCCTACTATCAGGTGAGGAGTGGTTATTACAATTAATCTCCAGATCAGGCGGGTTTTTCTTCCTGTTTCCTCAGGTCCTCCCTGTCTATCATATATTCTAATGAAAGCACTAATCAGAAAATTTTATTTTAAGACCAGTTCCTTATTCTATTGACCACAAATACCCTAGAATGCCTAGAAACCTGGAAGTTTCCATAGTACTGATAGCAAATGGAACTCTGTTTGCTGCTATTCACACCATAAAATTGGGAAATTTTATTGTTCATCTGCTCTTTCAATCTAGGATCTATAATGATTTCATGTATCTTGTGGTGGCCAATAGATACAGATAGAAAACACTTACACAGTGTATTTTTTCATAAATGTGGCAGTATGGACGGCAAAGGGTCAGGTCTAGATGAAACTTTTAAAGGAAGAACTTGGGATCTAAGAACCTAATCTTCAGGGGTCAAACTTGAACTCAAAGGCACAGTGATTGTTCAGAATGGCATGTTACACTCTGTTTGGGAGTCAGTATAGAGGCCCTAGGGGGGATCTGGAAGACATGTTCATGTTGTCAGAATCAGAGCAAAATCTAAAGAACCGTATTAGGGAGTAAGAAATTTGTGAGGAATGGAGTTTTGACTTGGTCTTCTCTTACTGAACCCCTCAAGCCTTGTTACACTTAGTTGCAATTTTTCTCAACAAGGCTCTGTTTCACATATACCCCTCCCCAACTTCTCATCTGTTTTGATACTAAGGAGGTGTTTGACTCCAGGAAAGTTATTTTCTTTACCTAGGCATCAATTTCTTTATTAGTAAACTGTGAAATGGATCAACTTTTACTTCCGCTATTTGTTGGATTTCAGTTTTCTCTTATTATTCTCTCCCACCCCTTCCCTCTCCTCATTCTATTTTCTCCTTCCCTCTTTCATTTGTTTACCTCTTAAACTTTTCTCTCAATTTAGTTATTTCCTATAATTATTTGAAAAACTTAATTTTTTTTTTCTCACAAACCATCAAAATACACAAAACAAAGACAACAATTTAGTGGAAGGACAGAAAATTATGCTGATAATCTAATAGTCCATATATTTATACTATTGTCTTTCATAACAGCAATGGAAAAAGACGCATATTTTATAGGAAAGGGGGAAACATGCTAAAATTAAAAAATGGCTGAGGCTGAGGAGATCTGAATCAGAAATCTTTTAAAGAAAATCTGATTTCAAAAATAGTTTTAATATTTTTTTTGATGTATCATGAGCAGGGGCATCCAGAAGTATATACATCTCTGGGGTTAAGAAAACTCAATATTTGTAGAGCAGAAGGTAGATTATTAAAGAGTTACAA
Source organism: Myotis daubentonii (assembly GCF_963259705.1). Taxonomy (NCBI): domain Eukaryota; kingdom Metazoa; phylum Chordata; class Mammalia; order Chiroptera; family Vespertilionidae; genus Myotis; species Myotis daubentonii. The sequence continues at coordinate 44,553,216 of NC_081848.1, forward strand.
GAGTCACAAAGTTAAATATTATTCTTTTTTATTTTATTTTATATTTTATTGCTTAAAGTATTACAAAGGGTATTACATATGTATGCATGCATATAAGCATAACCAATGGACATAAGACACTGGGGGATAGGGGAGGCTAGGGGACTGTCTAGGGCGGGGGATAAAATGGACACATATGTAAATATTATTCTTGTTGATAGAAGAGAACCTATTGATTTTTACTTCTACTAACTGCAAATAATTCTGACCAAAAAATCCAACAGAAAAACAAAACAAAAGATAAAAAGAGAAACAAAATCAAACCCATTATTATACTAAGAACTTATGAAGGAAACTTTTTATTCCAAGTAATCATAATTAAAAGTACATATTTTGTTTTCCAAGGTTTTTACATTTCTAATTCTCACATGGTCCCTGTAGGGTATTAGTATTGTCCACGTATTACATGTGTAAAGTTATTCTGAGGATCAGGGGGTACAGGGATCTGATTTTTCAATGTGTGGGTCTACATGTCTCTTAGTCACTTTGATTCCAATCAATTGTTGAGGCAACTGATGAGTGTCTGAAAGTTGAGAGCTTCTCAAAGTGAGTCTACTCTATCTCTGACTGGCATTCATGTTTAAAGTTGAATGACCCCATCAGGCAGCCTTTAGGAATAAATATAATTACTGATTCTGACAACACGAGCATTCTTCCAGATCCCTACTAAGGCCTCTATACTGATATCAGTTAGAGTGTAACATGCTATTCTGAATGATTGGTCACTGTGCCTTAGCAATAGGATTGTCAAATAATCCTGGTTAAAAAAAATAAAAAGGCTTCAGGTAAGCTCTGGGAGTCTCACTTTTCTTAGAAAACTGAAGCTACTTTATTATTTAAAAAATATTTTTATTGATTTCAGAAAAGGAAGGGAGAAGGAGAGAGAGCCAGAAACATTAATGATGAGAGAGAATCATTGTTTGGATGCCTTCTGCATGCCCCACACTGAGGATCATGCCCTCATGTGCCCTGAATGGGAATCGAACTGTGACCTCTTTGTTCATAGGTCAACGCTCAACCACTGAGTCATGCTGGCTGGGCTAAAGTTACTTTAAAAAGAGAATTGCTTTCCTAAGTATAATTTGCTCCCTCTTCTCCTAAAATTTCACTAGATTAAAGATGACAAAAACATTTTATTTGCTATAATTAGAAATGGCTGTATGAGGTTCCTGGGATGAGAATGATTCTGAGACCACATTCAGACTCAGGGTAAATGAAAGAGGGTTATGCTAAAATAGAAGCATGGACATGTGCACTAAGCATTTCTAACCGTGTCCTACATACAAGATTCATTTCCTTCATGAGCGTTCTGGGCATTTCCTTCATGAGTGTGATGAGTGGGAATGGAATCCTTTAGAGGAGCAAGTAATTCATATTTTATATTGATTTTGTCTTAGTTATTGTGTACTCAGTTTTCTCAACAGGATATACTTTGGAGTAGTAATTTTAGGGATTTAGTTCTCTCTTAAACTCTCCCTGCCCCATGTAAAAATAAAATGGTTCTACTTGCAGGGAAGTCAGATTCTAATATCTTGCTAATCCCCATGGCTGTATTTTCAGGAATCCGTCCATCAAGATCAAGCTCCCTTTTCACGCCTATGTCACATTGGCTTCATGGCAAATAATAACTTCTCCCACTTTCAACACCTTTATTTTGTCTTAACTGGAATTCCAGGGCTTGAACAAAAGTACTACTGGATGGCTTTCCCACTGGGTGCTCTATATGTCATTGCCCTCTTTGGCAATGGTGTCATCATCTCCACCATCAAGTCTGAATTGTCCCTGCATATCCCCATGTACTATTTTCTGTGTATGCTGGCATTGGCAGACATGGGACTTGCCCTTTGTACTTTGCCCTCTATGCTGGGCATATTCTGGTTTAACTACAAGTTTATCGCCTTTGATGCCTGCCTTGTTCAGATGTACTTTATCCACACCTTCTCAGCCATTGAGTCTGGTGTGCTGGTGGCCATGGCCTTTGATCGGGTCGTGGCAATCTGGAACCCCCTGAGGTACAGCACCATCCTAACCAATGGCGTGGTCCGCAAAACAGGGGCAGTCATCTTGACGAGGGCAGTCTGTGTGGTCTTCCCTGTGCCTTTTCTTATTAAGCGACTCCCCTTCTACCGCTCCAACATCCTGTCCCACTCCTTCTGCCTCCACCAAGATGTTATGCGCCTTGCCTGTGCCAGCACCCGTGTCAACAGTCTCTATGGCCTCATTGCTGTCATCTTCACCAAGGGCTCTGACTCCCTCTCTATCCTCCTCTCCTATGTGTTCATACTCCAAACAGTAATGACCATTGCCTCAGGGGAAGGCCGGTTGAAAGCACTCAACACCTGTGTTTCACACATCTGTGCTGTACTCATCTTCTACGTGCCACTTATCGGGGTGTCTGTCATTCATCGTTTTGGAAAGCACCTTTCACCACTAACTCATGCCCTCATGGCTAATGCCTACCTTCTTGTACCCCCTGTGCTGAACCCCATAGTCTATACTGTGAAGACCAAGGAAATACGAAGGAAGATCACCCAAATATTTGGTAAAACCAAGATTACTTCAGAGAGTTAAGGTCTGCTGATTTGAGAGAGAAAGAATCTATTCTTTGAAAATTCAATTATGACTATGACAAATAAAGGTTTACATTTTTTTACACTTCAGTGTGATTTGAATTGGGCCAAAGGAGATTTCCCTGATCTAAGAGCATACTTTCTTATTCTTGTGCCAATCTGTCTTTTGCTCAGTATAGCAAGAGTAGAATCTATAGGACCTGTCCAATGTTCTGCTCTTTAGTCCTGCATTTATGAGTTGACATATAACAGCTGAAGACAAAGAATATTATTAATTTCATTTTGTAATAACACTTTGAACAGAAAGAGGCCATTAGTTTTATGCTTTTAACATTAAAGCTCATTAAATTGATTTAATTTAACATTCTAAATCAAGAGTTACAAATGGCTTTCATTAGCTCAAGGGGAAAGAAACAAACTATACTCATTAAATAATAAGAGAACACCTGGTGATGATACATTATTAAATAAGATATGAATCAGAAAAATGATCAAATTTTAAAATTAAGAATATAAATAAATACAATTGAGCAGGGGCCCTGTTGCATAATTTGGGATCAGAAGATTAAGGGTAAGTTTAGCGCTTCCATGTGTGAAACTGGGTATTAGTTCTCTTACTTTCTCTTTACTGCAATTTTTAATTTTGAAAATGAAAATATCCCTTGGTTTCCAGTGTTGTTACAAAATTAAATTCAATCATATAAATACCATTATTTGTAAAGTTTGCAGTGTTGTGCACCTACAAGAAGTGTTCAAAAATATCAAATGTAAGAGTCTAAGCCTCTAAGAGAACATATCTTTATAGATTGGCCACTAGGTAAAAGACTGTCAGAGTCTTTACATGTTATCTCATTTGTTACCTATAGCATCCTTATAAGGGAGAGTGTTATGTGCTCTTTTCAGATGAAGATATCAAAGCACAAAGTAATATATTTGTTGGCCTAGGCTCATGTAGGCAGATTTCTTGGAGAATGATGGGCACCATGCATATTGTGGGTGATAGATAAAGTGGGATAGGCAGAGTACAGGAGACACTCATAATAGAGATTTAAAAATCATTATGGATAGTGATTGAAGGCAGAGTACCTATATAAAGTAGAAGGAGCATAGGCACATGTGTACACTGAGCTATTTGTATCTCTTTACATGATCCAAGTGACTTTTTCTAAAAATATTTACTGTTTTGCTGTTAAAACTTAAGACAAAAGATTCTTTGTGACTTGAGTGGTGAATGTAATTATCTATTACTCAAATCAGTAGCTATTTTAGACATTTAGACATTTTCTAAGGCAGGCTCTAGCCTAGTAAAGATTAATTCGGTAAGACTATGCATACAAGAAATGAGAATTTCCATTTAAATACTGCAAAGAACTTATATACTTAAATGCATAGCCCATGGACACATGCAATAGGGTAGTGAAGACCTGGAGAGGTGAGTAGGGGCTGAGAGGAGGCGTTTAAAGTGGGGTTGGGTGGGAGATATCTGTAATAGTATCAATAATAAAAATATATTAAAAAATAAATACTGCTTTTGGGTTCAAGAAGCCCTACTGACTTAATCTTAGGTTCATAAAAATTATCTTTATTAAAAAAACATAAGCACATTGCAGACATACAACAAAATCATAAAGTATAAAACATCATTTACATATTCTGGATGTTGTGGGGAGAATTGAGCTTTACCACTACTGCAGGCACAATCACAGTCCTGAGTCTGGAGCAGGGAACAGGACCCAGGTCTACTCTTGTTAAGAGGTTAGGTCTCAATCTGTCCTTTCAACATGGGGAAAGGTCCTTAAAGCAGTGTAAAGTGACCAACATCCTCAGGAGACGAAGAAGTCTCTTTGAGGACTTTCAGGTCTTGGGTGTTTTCACCCATATGTGATACTTGAAATTTCAGCTATGCCAAAATTTTCTAAATCACATTCTACCTTTTAGAGACAGGTAGAAATACCCTTCATAGCCATTATCTTTGGTGTCTTAAGTACATAAAGGCTGACCTCTGAAACAAGTGTACTGGTAAAGGAGTAGGTAGGTTTCTCTATGTCCCTTTCTGTCCCTTTTCTTCTTTAAAGATGAAGATGATTGATAGCCACAGCAGCAGCTGTACTAGCAGTAGAAATATCTGCAATACCATCTACTAAATAACTACAATAACTGGTGTTTTACACATGGTCTTATTACTCCCAAAATTAACTCTAGGGGTGAATACAGGGTGGGACAAAAGTAGGTTTACAGCTGTGAGTATGTGAAACAGAATTTATTCTTGTATTATTTTTTATTAATCATTGTATGATTTTTCATATGAACAACTGTAGACCTACTTTTGCCCCAGCCTGTATATTGAGGGCAAGGGCTTAGATGTCATACACCTTTGAGTTTAAGTTCTGGCTGTGCCACTTATTATCTGTGTAATCTAGGCAATATATCTAATTTATTTAATACTAATTGTTCTAATCTACAAAACCTGGATTGGACTATAATTTATTTTATAAAGTTATGAAGATTAAAGGAATTAATGCATGTATGGCTTAGCCCAGGGCCTGGAAGTAATAAGCATTGAATAAATATCAGTTGGTATTATTATTATTATTATTATTATTATTATTATTACTATTATTATAAATTGAAAAATACACACTGAGGCACAGAATATATATGTAGCTTGGTTATGTTCACATAGTAAGTAAGTGGGCACAATCACAATTTTAAAAAATTGTTTTTATTAATTTTTAGAGACAGAGGAAGGCAGTGGGAGAGAGAAACATCAATGGGGGAGTGAAACATCATATGCCCTGACTGGAAATTGAGCCAGCAATCTTTTGGTGCAGGGGACAAAGCCCAACCAACTGAGTCACACCCACCAAAGCATACACAGCCACAATTTGATCTCTATGTCATTTATTTCTGCTCTAATCTTTATTATCTCCTTCCTTCTGCTCACTCTGGGGTTTTCTTGTTGCTCTCTTTCTAAATCTTTGAGTTGTAGAGTTAGATGATTTACTACCATTTTTTCTTGTTTTTTGAGATAGGCCTGTAGCGCTATAAACTTCCCTCTCAGGAATGCTTTCATTGTGTCCCATAGGTTTTGGATTGTTGTGTTTTCATTGTCATTAGTTTCCAGGATGTTTTTAATTTCTTCTTAGATCTCATTGGTAACCCAGTCAATATTTAATAGCATGCTATTCAGCTTCCAGGTGTTTGAGTATTTTGGGTTGTTTTTATTGTAGTTTATTTCTAGTATTATGCCATCGTGGTCTGCGAAGATGCTTTTTATGATTTCAATCTTCTTGAATTTGGGGATACTTTGTTTGTGACCCAATATGTGGTCTATTTTTGAAGATGTCCCATGAGCACCTGAGAAGAACGTATATTCCCTGGCTTTGGGGTGAAGTGTTCTGAAGATGTCTATTAAGTCCATCTGATCTAGTGAGTCATTTAGGATTGCTGTATCTTTGCTGATTGTTTGTCTATAGGACTTATCCAGTGCTGTCAATGGTGTATTAAAGTCCCCTACTATGATTGTATTGTTGTCGATCTCTCCTTTGATATCTTCCAGGAGTTTTTTTTATGAATTTGGGTGCTCCTGCATTGGGTGCATATATGTTTACCAGGGTTATATCTTCTTGTTGTATTGATCCCTTTAGTATTATGAAGTGGCCTTCCTTATCTCTTGTTAAGGCCTTCACTTTGAGGTCTATTTTGTCCGATATAAGTATTGCTACCCCAGCTTTCTTTTCCTTTCCATTTGCCTGAAAGATATTTTTCCATCCTTTCACTTTCAGTCTGTGTGAGTCCCTTCTAATGAGGTGGGTTTCTTGTAGACAGCAGATGTATGGGTCATGTTTTTTTATCCATTCAGCCACTCAATGTCTTTTGGTTGGAGCATTTAGTCCATTTACGTTTAAAGTTATTATTGAAAGGTACTTGTTTGTAGCTATTCCTTTTTTTGTGTGTGTGGCTGTTTTCTTTCTGAGCTTTTTATTTCTTCTTTTTATACCAGTCCCTTTAGCATTCCTTGCATTGCTGGCTTGGTGGTGATAAACTCCCTTAGCCTTTTTTTGTCTGTGAAGCTTCTTATTTCCCCTTCAAGTTTGAATGATAGCCTTGCTGGATAGAGTATTCTTGGATTCAGTCCTTTGCTTTGCATCACTTTGTAAATTTCCGTCCATTCTTTTCTGGCCTGATGTGTTTCTGTTGAGAAATCATTTGATAATCTAATGGGAGCTCCCTTGTATGTGACTTTCCGTCTCTCTCTTGCGGCCTGTAAGATTTTCTCTTTGTTCTGAACATTTGCCATGGTGATTATGATGTGTCTTGGTGTGGGTCTTTTCGGGTTCACCTTGTTTGGGACTCTCTGGGCTTGTGTGACTTTTTTCTTCCCCACCTCAGGGAAGTTTTCTGATATTATTTCTTCGAATAGGTTTTCTAATCCTTGTTCATCTTTCTGTTGTTCTGGTACCCCTATTATTCGTATGTTGTTTCATTTCATGTTTTCCCAAAGCTCCCTTAGGCTCTCCTCCTGTCTTTTAATTTTTTTCTCCAATTGCAGTACATTTTGGGTGTGTTTTGCTTCCTTGTCTTCTAATTCACTAATTCGGTCCTCCGCTTCTCCTAGCCTACTGTTGATACTTTCAATGGTGTTTTTTATTGCAGCTATATCACTCTTCATTTCTTCTTGGGTCTTACTTAAGTTGTTGATTTTTTCATCTGTTTCTTCTTGCTTCTTGCAGAGGTTGTCGATTTTTCCCTCCATCCGGTTTATGCACTCTAGGACCCTTATTCTGAATTCTTTTTCTGTCATGTTGCATGCCTCTGTATTACTTAGCTGCTTTTCTGGAGAGTCCTCCTTCTCTTTCTCTTGGGGGTTTCTTTGTCTACCCATGTTTGATCTCACTGACATATCTAGACGTTGAGTCGTTCAGTGGCTGCTCCCTGGGTGACAGTGACTCCTTGGTCTGTGGTTGCTCTTCGGGCGGTTGTGGTAGCAGCTGCTCTTGAGTTGGCAGCAGCTCCTCTGGTGGGTGCTGTTCACAGCTGTGGTGGCTCTTCTGGCTGGTGAGGGGCGGTTTCACGTACAGCTGCTGTTCCTTAGCAGAGGGTGTGGTGCTCAGTAGGCTGCTATTGCTCGGTTCTGCTGCGTTGATTTAAGGGCACAAAATACAACACAACAAGGCACCATGTACCAGGCACTAAACACAAACATATTCACAATATTAATAACCCCAAATAAAGGTGACCACCCGAATAAAGAGAATTAGGGGATAAGGAAGAAGGAAGAGATAAAGATAAAAGAGAAAAAAGAAAAGAAAAGTAGGGACCAAAAAAGGGAGTGCAAAAATGAAATTGGGAAAAAGAAGGGGGGAAAATAAAAGCGAGAAAAGAAAAGAAAAAAAAGAGCGAAAAAAGAGAATGAAGTGGAAGAGGGGAAGAGACTTTTTATATGAGGCGAATACTCCTATAGAACCGCCACTAATCCCAGCAAATTCCAGCAACAGCTCCCTGTAGATGGATGCAAACTAGAAACAACCAATAATATAATGATGAAAATAGAATGGAGAACACTAATCCCAAAATAAAATAAAGAGAAAATAAAATGGCACTTTAAAAGATGGTAAAATGGTAGCAGTAATAATGCTGGTTAAAAATAAGAAGGTAGTGATTAAAAGGGTAAAATCAGGAAAAAGAAGATGGAAAAAGAAGAAAAAAAAAGAAGAAGAAAAAAAAGGAGAAAAAAAAAAGAAAAAAAATTGGTTTCTTAGTTAAAAGGTGAAAAAAGAAAAAAAAAATTGCAGTAGTGAAGGTCCTTCGGTTCTTCTATTCGTCAGTCTGGCTTGCCTTTAGTCCTGCCAGGTATTCAGGAGAGTGTTGAGTTTCCCTGTGATACACTGTTCCTCTGTGTTGTAAACGACAGTCCTTATTTCAAAGCAGGCCTTATTTGTTTCTCAGACTGCCTTATTTTGTGTTTAGCAAAGAGTCAGTTTGTGGCTCAGCCTCTGGGTGGCAGTGTTCTGGGGTTGGCCTCTGAGGCTATAGGGCATTGAAAATCCTTCTATAGGCCAGACCCTTTCAACTCCCAGGGACTGATCAGATTATTTTAATCCTTGATCTTGTTCAGGGTGGAATCTGGGTGTGGCTGTGCTCCTTGCCTGGGGGCTGGGGGGAGGAGTCTCACTCTCCAGCGAGAATGGCTGCCCCAGTCCTGGGCTAAGGGGTGTCTCAGCACTCAACACTCAATTCGCTGCCACCTCCCCTGGCCCCCCTTCTCTCCTCAGTCTCTCCCCAGATTCCACTCCTCCGCACCCTCTCCCTCTCTTCAGCACAGGTGAGTGTTTGTATCCGAAATGTCCCATGAACAGGATTCAGTGAGAACAAACAAACAAATGCCGGCTGCAGAAACGGGGAAGGCTTAGGTTCTGTAAGCTCCTCTCTTACTGGCACTGCATGGTCAGGTCAGCTCTTCAGGCTGCCCCCTTTAGGCTCAGTCCTCCATGGTCACAGAAACCAGTTCTCAAATCCCCTGGCAGCGCCAGGAATCCCGCAGATCTCCTTTCCCCCTTCAGGGGCTGTGCCTGTCCCAGGGGATGCGGCTGTCTGCCATGCGGTCTCCCTCCAACCCTCTGGGCTCAGAGGTCTGGCAAACTTTCCTGCCCAAATCCCTGTGTTTTTTTTTTTACCTTTCCAGGGGAGTTCTGCCCTTCCCGGCTGCAAACCGTCTCACCAGCTGAGCAATTTCGCCAATTCGGGGTGGGTGTTACTAGTTTCAGCTGCTCACTCCATTTGCTCCGGGACACAACCTGGGATGCGTCTGCCTATATCGCCGCCATCTTCTTTCTCCCACAATTTGAAAACACATCATTACTCCAGCTTTGAGATTAATAAGCAAGGGACTTTAAATATTTGTAATTCATTCAAATAAATCAAGTTGAAGGAGGATTGAGGGGGAAATTTTTATTATTATTATTATTAGTTAAGGTATTACAAATGTGTCCTCATCCCCCCCTTCCCCTTTAACCGAGGGGGAAATATTTAATTTGTTAGTTAGAAGGAGGTTTGAGCCATGGAAAACACAGCTTTCATATAGCAATGGAAACAAAAGTCAGATTACAGGATCTAGAGAAGGTATTGCAAAGTGATGATGTGGAGTATATGTTCAGATTGCCTATAAATAATTTATATTTTTCTTACTTTGCTACCCTATGGTTCCATGAGAGAATGAGCGGATGATGACATTAAAGGGCACTTTCAGCTAATTGTCTCTGTTATCACATTTGTGAATATTGGAAATATGGTTGGCCTTTATGCTTAGCCCAGTGATAGTTTTCAAATTTTTGGTTATGCATCTATACAAGGAAGTAAAAAGGACACTCCCTAATATATTTATATTCTACTAGAGGCCCAGTGCATGAAATTCATGCATGGGGCAGGTTTCCCTCAGCCCGGCCTGCACCCTCTCCAATCTGGGACCCCTCAAAGGATGTCTGACTGCCGGTTTAGGCCTGATCCCACTGGCAGTCAGACATCCCTCTCACAATCCAGGACCACTGGCTCCTAACCACTCGCCTGCCTGCCTGCCTGATTGCCCCTAACTGCTTCTGCTTGCCAGCCTGATCGCCCCCTAACCACTCCCCTGCTGGCCTGATTGACACTTAACTACTCCCCTGCCAGCCTGGTCACCCCCAACTATCCTCCCCTGCTGGCCTGATGGCCCCCAACTGCTCTCCCCTGCTGTGACCCACCTCTTCTGCCGGGACTCGCCTCCTCCATGCCATGTGGAGACATGGAACCCCCAGGCCTCACTGCATAGAGTGGCTGCTGGGCCCCGCCTCTGCTTTGAGCACAGCCATCATGTGGCAGCCATCTTGTGGTGCCATCTTGTGGTGGCCATCATGTGACAACGTCATGCGCGAGGACCAGACTTTTATTAGTTTAGATTTTATTCATTGAAAAGTGTATACAGATACTCCTATACTACTATCTTAATGCATATGGTAACACATTAAGAAAAAAATTTTGAAGGATGGGATAAAATTAAATACAAATAAAATTTCCATTATTTTCTTTTTGTAGGCAAATTGATGATAATGTATTCTGTTTGAGATTCATGTTTTCCATTTAGATAGCATCAATATTAAGGCCTTGACTGATATTTGCATTCTGCACACACCAACAATTTTCAGTAATTTCCATGGAAAATGTAAACTCTACATTAGTCTTGCAAATTTATTCTTAATCTGCCTCTCTGTCTAGTTTCATTTTAGCAAGATGAACCTCTTCCTTAAAGATTCAGCAATATTGATTACCAGCTTATCTTTCATTAATCTGAACCTCAAAATACAGGTTCCTTCCATCTCTCTAGAATTTGTTTGCAAGCCTAGGAAACCTTGGTACATGAGTCAAGTTTCGATAGACAGGCTTTACAATCAACAGATCTAAATTTGAACCTAGTTCTGTTTCTAATCTAGTTAGAAACTGTGTGTCTTAGAATAAGTTGCTTAACTGCTCTAAATCTCATTTCCCCCATGTGTCGAATGTTGATAACATTTATTCTCAAAGATTGTTGGGAGATAATATATAAAGGCACCTAGCCTTATTAGTTATTATTAACAAATTAAATGTGATATTGTCATGTAATACTTACATGACTTATAATTGTATACATATTTCCTTGAAAGAAAATGCCAGGGTTGAGCAGAAAATTGGTGGGTCTAGAATAATGACTGAAATTCCGTTAGTGTTAAGTGTATATTTATTGAATGAGTAAATAACCCCCCTACCAACTTGACTGTGTAATGATTAATAAAATACTCAAAGCAGGCATTAGCATCAATACAAAGGTACATTGCGTCTGACATACTCATCCCCACACTGTGCGCACTGCTTTCTTAAAGTTTGTCCCAGTGCTGAAAATTTTCATTTGTCCTCATATGAAACCCAGCAGTAATTTTACTCGGTGAAGTTCTGCTGGATTCTCTAGTACACAGCAAAACAGATCTTACTAACGCTGAGCACATCCTGTCAGGTCAGAACACCTATCATTCTATTAAACATATGGCAGGAAACTAGAACTATTATAAATCTGTAAAGAAGTAGTATCCTTTAGAAGAAGAGGTATAAATTAAGTAATCACAAGTGTGTCTGTTTCAATTTTATTATAGGCACTTTTTATCCAATCAACATTAAAACATAAAAACAAATCTACTTAATTCTGTAATAGTTTTCTTTGCTTTATTTTAAGAAAAAAATATTATCTCAGAAATCTAGCCTTCAGCAGTGCTATAGGGCTTCTATAGTTCTTTTAATGTAATTATTATTTAATTGATAATTAAAGAATCATTACTTAACATTATATGAATAAACATAAGCATTATATGAATAAACAGGTGATAATTTATATCATCATTGATGCTCATCTTCAGGTTCAAAGAAGAAATATTATGATGTTGATTAAATTAGATTTTGCATGTGATTTAGCAAAATACAGTATATACATTCCAAAATGGAGCGTATACAGACCAAGAATGATGTGTGTTGTATCTTGACCTGCAAGCCTTGCCCACCCTTTCATTTCACCAGCTGTGTATAATTTGACTGCATTGTAACTGCTGAAAATGCTACGTATTCTGCATCTTCCATTTGATTCCATTACTCTAGGTCCTGTTCCTTCTTCTCTGGAACATGTGGATGATTCGACTTCGTATCTGCTTGGTCTTCACACTATAGACAATAGGGTTTAGTACAGGGGGCAGTAACAGATAGATATTGGCCATGAGCATGTGCACTACTGGGGATAAATGATTCCCAAACCTGTGGGTCATGGTGACACCAATGAAGGGAATATAGAAGAGGAGCACAGCACAGATGTGAGAGAAGCAGGTGTTGAGGGCTTTGAGCCTTTCAGTTTTGGAAGCAATGCCCAGCACAGTCTTCAGGATGAACATGTAAGAAAATAGAATGATGAGGGCATCCATCCCCAATGTGAAGATGACTACGATGAGTCCGTATAGGCTGTTGATGCGGGTGCTGGCACAGGCTAGCCGCATTATATCTTGGTGGAGACAGTATGAATGAGATAAGATATTAGAACGGCAAAAGGGTAGTCGCTTTATAAGAAAGGGCACAGGGAAGACAACGCAGACTGCCCGGGTGAGGACAGCTATTCCAATCTTGCCAATGATGCTGTAAGTAAGGATGGAAGCATAGTGTAATGGGTTGCGGATGGCCACAAATCTATCGAAGGCCATGGATACTAATACTCCTGATTCTACCAATCCAAATGAATGGATAAAGAACATCTGTGTGATGCATGCATCAAAGGGAATCTCATGGGAATTAAACCAGAAGATGCTGAGCATGGAAGGCAAGGTGGACATGGAGAGACTAACATCAGTCAGAGCCAAGATGGAGAGGAAGTAGTACATAGGCTCATGGAGACTCTGATCTACCTTGATGACAGCTAGGATGGTACCATTTCCCAGGAAAGTTAGTGTGTAGAGAAATCCCAGGGGAAAGGCCATCCATGGATTTTTATCTGGTATCCCTGGGATACCCGTCAAAATAAAACTATGGTGATTGATAAGTGATGCATTAGAGTTCATCCTGGTGTTCTCACCACCGGGTGAAGCTGGACTCTTCCACTTTGCTCACAGTTCCTAAATTGGAAACAGTTTCATAAAAGAGGGACAGGTAAGTGGCTTTATGAATATACAAGTGGAACAGCAGAGGGGAGAATTAAGCTAAAAACAGCATCTAAAATGTTTTTGTATCACTGTCTTCTTGCCTCATAGATAATCGCATGGGATGACTTCCCTTCCCTTGAATTTAATTTGTTCATTCAAAAAATGGAAATAAAACTAATCCTCTAATATTTAGACAGTAAAACATCTGGATATCTCCTCTTTTAACAGCTCTTAAGGTTTGACAAAAAAGAAGTAGCAACACCCAAGGACCTAATACCATAGAGAATTTTGCTAAATAATTCAAAAAGCCCCCACTATGCTTACATTACCACACACACATAGTTACACAGATTCCATTGCCTTCACATATCCATGTCCACATGAATCTATGTGCCTGTTTGAATATGCATGTGTATACATATGTATATTCACATACAAGCACATATGTGTGCATATATTCTTCCACATGACTAGGTATTTATTTCACTGTATTTATAATGGCCTCCATTTGTAAATAGACACATTAGTGGATAAATTAGTGGATAAACCTGTTCAAAGTAATATTTAATATTCACAACTCTTAACAACTCTTAATTTTTTATTACCTCATTTTAAAGTAGCAAGGAACAGAAAATAAAGGTTTTGACCCACAAACAACCATAAATGAGATATGGGAGTAATCACTCATAGGATTCAATTTTTTTTATTTAAAACATACTTTTATTGATTTCAGAGAAGAAGGGAGAGAGAGAGAGAAAAAAAAATCAATGATGAGAGAGAATCATCTATGGGCTGCCTCCTGCATGCTCTTTACTGGCTATATACCCTTAACTGGAATCAAACCCAGGACCCTTCAGTCCTCAGGCCGAAGCTCTATCTACTAAGCCAAACTGGGTAGGGCAGGATTTTTATTTTGAGAGTCTCCTAACTCACCAGAAACAGGGCCATTCTTGAAGCCCCTTCTGTCATCAAACAGCATTCAAACTTGTCTTCAAAACATATGAAATAATTATCTTCATTTTATATAGCCAATAAATAGGATAGCCCACTTCTCCCAGGCTAACTGATCATCCCCTTTCCAATAATTCTTCATTCTGTAGTCAGAATACACTTTTAAAAAATTACAATATGATTTTCTCAACACAAACAAAAGCTCCTTCTAGGACTTCTATTATACTTACTGGTAGAATAGAGTCACAAATCCTTATCTTAGCCATCAAGAGTCACCCTTATCTGCCTCTCGAGCACCAACTCACACCCTTTCTCTCCGTTTTGGTCTCTTCAATCCAGCCAAATTTGTGGTGTTTAAGTTCCTGGATCTCATTAAGATACTTCCTGCCACAGGATACCCACATATGTGCTTCCCTGTTCCGTAGGCCTTTCTCCACCTTCTGCACAGTTCCTCTGCCTAACCAAAGCCTAGCTGTCCTTTTCAAGTAAGCCTTTTCCAAATGCCCACTGCCCTTTAAGACTCCTTAGTATACTGTTTTTCACATTCTGGGATTTCTTTCCTTTTAAGTGAATACAGTCAATTAAACATTGCATCAGTATTTGTTTAATGTCTATCTCTCCTACTAGAAGTTAAACTCCCTAAAAGAAAGGAATATTTATCAGTTCATCACCTAATAGATCATATGCTAAACATATAGTAACTTTTCCATATGTGTTAAATAAAGGAATGAAGCAATGAATAAATTAATATGGATGACTGAATGGCATTCTTCTTTCCAGAAGTCTTAAAAACCCTCACACTCCCCCTTCATCTTCTCCATGTGGGTTGACAATTATTAATCAAGAGAAAAATCTGCTTTTCTAGGAGGGTCCAGACAAAAAGCTTAAATAAGGAGTCCACTTCCAAAGGTTGTGATGTGTGTTGCAAACAGAATCCAGGCCTCTTTCCCAATAAATCACAATGCTAAGATCTAAACAAGGCACGCTGTAGTGGTCATCTACCCTGTGGCTGGAATTTGAAGAGGGGCTTTTGAGTACTCTGCATGGTAAGTGAGAGCTCTTCTCTGCTGACTCCTCATCTCAAGCAATTCTGATGGCTTTCACTAGGGAAGAGTCAACTGGCTCATCCTTACTGATAACTTTTCTTGGAAAGACTTAAAAAATCTTTGATATTCTTTGACTAAGCCCTAGGATCTGCTGAACCACTGTTGTTCTATGGAGATTGTTGACTTTTGTTTTGCTTTTCACTTTTTTTAATGATTGTTTTTAAAAAAATCCTTATTGATTTCAGAGAAGAAGGGAGAGGGACAGAGAGATAGAAACATCAATGATGAGAGAGAATCATTGATTGGTTGCCTCCGTATGTCCCCAACTGAGGATCAAGTCCACAACCAAGGTATGTGCCCTTGACTGGAATCAAACCTGGGACCCTTTAGTCCGCAGGCTGACACTCTATCCACTGAGCCAAACCAGCTAGGGCATTCTTTTCACTTTTACAGCCTTTGACTCTGTTTATCCAAATGTGTTTTACCCCCTCTTCTCTTCCCCCCTCCATTCATTTTTCTATTCTCTACCTTCCTTTTCCATTTTCCCTAAGTTTTCAACCCCCCTCTTTTCTCTAGTTCCCAATTTAATTCTCATTTACTCTTCCATCCAATTTTGATTTCATTCTTCTCTATTCACTAGATCTTCCCCCACAGTATATGTCTTTTTTTTCTTAAGTGCAACTTCTATATTTTACTTTTTTTCTCTTTTCTTTGCTTTCTGCTACCCATGATACTCTATAGACTTCTCATTTGTCCTTATCATTTCTCTCATTAGAATTCCTATGAGGATTTAATAAAATTATGTTCATAAATAATCCTACACAGAGCCTGCTAGGTGGAGGGCATAAAAAAATGATTTTAAGATTAATATATTACCTGTATCAACCTCTGGGCTCCAGTTCAGGATGAACTTGGCTTCTCTCCTGCTTTGAGACTAGCAAAGAGAGTACTTATAAGATTGCTCAAACCTCTGGTGGCGACTGGAGCCATCATGATTCTATAACAATTTCACAACTGCTCTGGAGAAATCCCTTGAGGTGTGTTATGTATTGCCACGTGGGCTACTCCACCCGGATTTTCCTGAGAACTCCAAGCCCTTTCTCCATTTGTTAAATTATTTTTGACTCTGTAAACACATCTCAAAAAATTTTGTTTTCCATTTTGATTTTATTTGCATCTTATCAGCCAAGTTTGGAAATGAATGAAGGATCTATTTCTCTCATTCTTGCGTACACACACATGCATGTGTTTATGTCTTCCTTGTGTTAAATCACTACATAAGTTCTAGTATTCCAGCCCAGCATCCGTCCAGGTCTTCTGACTCCAACGTCAGTCTCCGTCTCAGTGGTGACATAATGTGATTTACTCTGAAACAGGGCTGGGGACTACTGTTGTCGGATGGAGAGATGGATTGCCTGAACTCTCCATCAGGAACACAAGACAAAATTTTAAAAATTTGTTGGACTTGTTTGTAATGATTATTTTTCATCAATGAGGTAGTTCCTAAAATCACAGAAATAGCTGGTTATTCCATCAGTGCCTTTATGTGGTTAGTCCTTAAATTGTTTACAGACCCTTTCCACCAGCTCTTCATGCCCTTTTGGTCTCACTTATTTTCTTTCATAAGCATAGTCACATTATAAAAGGCACCATAGAGAATTATGGCAGGAGTTTAACTATCTATTTTTAATTTCTAAACCCATTTATTTCCCAGTGAGTATTACAACCTATAGGAGACCACCTATACCATACACATTATGAGCAGTTGCTTTATAAGTATTTCTGTATATTTTTAAATAATACAATATTACTATGTTTAGACAATACCATATGTTGTAAAGAATGTGGAGTGTCGCCGTGACCGGTTTGTCTCAGTGGATAGAGCGTCAGCCTGCGGACTGAAGGGTCCCAGGTTTGATTCCAGTCAAGGGCATGTACCTTGATTGCGGGCACATCCCCAGTAGGGAGTGTGCAGGAAGCAGCTGAATCGATGTTTCTCTCTCATCGATGTTTCTAACTCTCTATCCCTCTCCTTTTCCCTTCCTTTCGGTAAAAAAAATCAATAAAATATATTTTATAAAAAGGAATGTGGAGTGTAGAATGTTTCAGCCAGAATAGTAAACAATTTGACATTTTCCTCAAAATTAGACAAATAACTATCATACTACCCAATAATTCTTCTCCCATATATCTGTCCAAAAATGCCCACACAAAGACTACATGCTAATGTTTGTGTTGGCATTATTCATAATAGTCAAATACTGTAAATAATCCAATGTAGGTCAACTAGTGAATGGATAAATAAGTGTTTTATTTATATAATGACATACTCAGCAAGAAAAAGAAATAGACTATAGATACATAAATATTATGTTAAATGAGAGAAACCAGACACAAAGGTAATTTATTGTACAATTCCATTTATGTGAAATTTCTAATAAATACAAACTATAAAAAGAGCATAATCATGGTTTCCTGGAGCTGGAGACAGGCCTATGGCTGACCTCAAACTACCATCTGGGAATATTTTTATGTGACGGAATTTTTGTGGGGATTTTTTTTTGGTTTGTTTTTTGTAGGTGAGGTAGTTTTATTTAATATCATTATTATTTTATTTTTAAAATATATATATTTTATTGATTTCAGAGAGGAATGGAGAAGGAGAGAGAAAGAAAAAAAATAGTGCTTTAAGTGGGGCTTATTGGTCTTTTTTTCTTGATCTCAGAGGACCTAATTTTTCCTAATGTATACCAGTAATGGCAACCTCCCAAATGCAGAACCAACCTCAGTCCTACATGAATGCTACCTCACTAGCTTTATGAAAAAAAAAAATACAGCTTAAAGCACTTTTATTACAATAATAAAACTCGAAACTCATATGTAGTACAGGGGAGGTGGGTGAGGGGTAAGCAGCAATAATTTATCTCACCAAATCACTACACAGGACAGCACAGGAGTGAGAGGAGGGAAGGAAAAGCCAGGAAACTTTGAGCTCAGCAGGGGGAGGTGAGCATCAAAAACCAGGAGATGCTGAAGCTGTGATGAGTGGCATCATTTTCTTAAGACAACACTCAAGGATTTGTCATGATGGCTGGCTTTCATTTGGGTTTTAAGTGTCTACAAATAGCACCTTCAATTTAAACTTTTCAATTAAAATTCTTAAAATTTAGGGAGTGGATCCTGGGTAGCTATGGCATTATAAAAGATGTGTCTGTGTGTGTGTGTCGGGGGGGGGGGGGCAGGTCACAAAGAAGGCTTCAGAGGTCCCTGCTGGCTTGGGGACAGATACCTGTAGTGTCTAACATTGCAATGAAAACTATTTGCTTTTAAAAGGCAGAGGGTTTAAGGGGAGAGTGGGATGGGGCAGTGGAGGTGAGGACTCTCCCTGCCCCACTTCAGTTTTGGGTAGGGCTCTTAATTCATCCCAAAGACATCTTTCAACTTGGAGATTATTATTATTTTAATTTTAATTTTATTGAATTGAAGAATGAACCATAGAGGTTATTAGGTAACTTGTCTAAGTTTGAAGAACCACTATTTAAACCCAGATAGTCTCTCACTGTATAGATCTCATCTGACTGAACCAGCTATTAGTTCAGTGAATACTAGAGGGCATTCTGCTCCATCAGGAGTATCAGATAAATGGATATCAGAATTTCTTTCCAGATGTACCTTAGGACAGAGAAGTTTAATTGCAATGGAGTATGAAGAACATACTGTAGAAAAACAAAAACAAAACAGGGTCTGAGTAAATGAGACTGAATGGAAGACTTGGAGTATTTATGAAAAAGGTGCTAAAGCAAGTCTTCTCTGGCTCCTCTGGCTATTTTTTTCTACTTATACAATAACAAATTACCACATATATTTATTATTTTACAATTTTGTAGGTCAGAATTCCAACATGCTCTTACTGGGCTAAAATCAAGATGTCAGCAAGTCTGCATCTTCTTATGAAGATTGTGGGGAAAATCCTGTTCCCTTGCCTTTTCCAACTTCTAGAGCCTACCCACATTTCTTGGCTTCCAGTCCCCTTCCCTTAACTTCACAACTAACAAATCATGTGAGTCTTTCTTAGGCTGCTATCTCTCTGGTTGTCTGAAGCTGGGAAAATTGCCACAATCAGCACTGCTAGGGTTCAGGATCTGAAGAAGGGGCCGACGCACAAATAAAAACACTAGACTAGAAATATGAATTATTAAGGGGTGGGGGCCAGGTGGTAACCTCTCTTTAGGAAAGGCACACTGAAACCTGGTCTTACTCGTGTTTATTCAATTTTAGATACACACCTTACCCTCAGTAAAGCACAGCAAACAGGTCGCAGACAGACAGTCTCAAAGGTCAGTAAAGATCATTAAAGATTTACTTTGAGGCTATCAGGTCAGGAAATTGCTTCAAGCCATCGCTATCTCAACATGGAACAATTGGTTCATAGCTTAACCCTGCTAAAGCTCAAGGTTCATCAGCCTTCTGAATTCCTTGATGCACTCTCATGATAGTATTGACAATGGATAGCTTCCTGTAGAAAATGTCTTCACTTTTAAAGACTCATATGATTAGATTTGACTTACCTGGATAATCCAGAATAAATTCCCCATCTCAAGATCTTGAACTTTAATCACATCTACAAAATCCCTTTTGCCAGTGCAAGCTAACATATTCATGCTTCAAAGATTAGAATATGAGCATCCTTACAGACCATTATTCTGCTTATCAGGGTGTGTCCTTCTAAAGTTCTTTGGGAGCCAAAGTAACTTCTCCCTCCACTATCTGCTGCATGCTCAGGTCTTTTTAGTACCCATATACTCCTAGGAATGCAGAAGGTCAGAGTTTTAAAGTTCTTAAAGAATATTTTTCTCCTCTGTCTGTCCTACATAATTGAGTCCCAGAGAGGATCATGTCTAAATTCCAACAATTTAAGATCACAATCAAGACACACACATATGTTACACACCTGCATATCTGCGTTTATGAGCATCCATATGTCATGTCTGTGCTTGCTAATATTTCCTGTATAATTATTGGCATCTGTATTCATTACCCATATAAATGTACAATGTCAAATATTTCCTTAGCAAAGAGGCAAGACAGCTAACTCCTGGATGTTTCCAGATGGATTATATCCATATTGAATGAGGTGTTAATTGAAGGTTGTTGTTTTTTCTCCTAGGTATTTTAATATATGATGTTCAGTAATAGAAATGTTAGAAACATTGCTTCAGTGATAGAAATATTGCTTCATGGGGCAGGGCCATTTGTTTTTATATCAGACTGTGGACACAAGCATGTTCAAATAATATTTAAGTTATCCTCTCTTATGACTACCATCTTATACTACTGCCACTGATTCTAACTTCTACTGCACTATGTTGTCACTCAACCAAACTACTGATAACCACCAGTGCTTCACCTTGATTGGGATTCCAGCAATGCCAGAGATGGACTTCTGGAGGGCCTTGCTCCTCTGTCTTCTTTATAGTTCCACAGTCCTGGGTAATGTCACCATCTTTGCTGTCATCAAAGTTGAACACAGTCTTCATGAGCCTATGTATTATTCTCTGGCTATGTTAGCCGCCACGGATCTCTGCCTTTCACTTGATGCCTACATCACTCAGATGTTCTTTATCCACAGCTTTGAGGAAGTAGAGTTAGGTGTTCTGGTGGCCCCATGGCCTTTGATCATTTTGTGGCTATTCACTTCCCTTTGCACTGTGCTACTATTCTCACTTATGCAGTCACCAGCAACACTGGGGCAGCAGTCCTGCTACGGAGTGTCGTGGCAGTGCTCCCTGTGCCTTTCCTCATCAAAAGGCTACCTTTCTGCCATCCCAGTGTCCTATATCATGCATACTGCCTTCATCAGAATGCCAGGAGGGCTTGCCTGTGACACCCATGTCAATAGCTTCTATGGTCTGCTGGCTGTGATCTTCATCGTTGTCAATAAATGACATAGAGTGGAAATAAATGACATAGAGACTGAAAAATGATAGAAAAGAGCAATGAAACCAAGAGCTGGTTCTTTGAAAAGAAAAACAAAATTGATAAACCTTTAACTACTAGACTCATCAAGAAAAAAAGAGAGAAGACCAAAATAAATAATATCTGAAGTGAAAAAAGTAACAAGTGACAAGTGAAAAAAGAAATACAAAGGATTGTAAGAAAATAATATGAACAACTATATGCCAAGAAATTGGACAACCTAGGTGAAATGGATAAAATTCTAGAAGCATACAGTCTTTCATAACTATCAAACACTAGTTTAATTCTGCTTAGAAGGGGAGGTGGGCTACAGACATGACTCAGTCAATAGGATGGCTTCTTAGGAGCGGTACCTGTATAAGAGGAGGGACTTGGCAATGGCCAGGGGAACAATGACACCTGAAAGGAAAAGTTCATATTAGAGAAAAATAACTTGAGGGGTAGCTCTTCTTGCACACTCCTGATCCCTCTCTGACATTCAGGGAGCCTCCTTGGCTTAGAATCTGTAGCTTAAGGCAGGGTGAAGAGGAATGGTTATAGTTACCTGATGCAGGCAGGCAGTTTTTGAAGTACTCATTACTGTCAGCCTCCAGGGCCAGGAGGGCTCTGATGTATGAGGTTTGTTTGGGCCCCCGAGCAGGGTTTGAACCTGTGTCAGGAAGATATGTCTGAGCTGTTGTAGAGGAACATGCTCATAAGGGTTCGGTAACTCTTTGCTCCAACTCACGCATGAATGAAAATAGCTCTCTGTTGCCTGGTGACTCTACCGAGCTGCCTATAAAGCTCACACCCTTGGGAGCCAGTTTAGTTCCTGTTCTGTGATGGGAATGAAGAGAAGTTGGTGGTGTTTCCTACTGATGTGAGCAGGTAAAACGAATGCATAAATGGAAAGCTTTGGGAGGAGAGGGGCTAAAGAATGAGGAATGCTAGAAGGAGGGAAGGATGATACGTGATTAGAAGATGGAAGATGGGATAAAGAAAAGGGATGTAATGGAGCCTGGATGAAGTTGAGATAGGGTTATGGAAGACATAAGGGAAATAAAGGAAGAAAGAGGAAAAGAAATAGGACCCAGAACTCTGTCTGAGGTCAATATTATTCAGCAACCAGTCAAACTATTAATTGAAGGTTTCTATTATTCCATATCCTACTTTAGTAGCTTGCATTGAGAGGGAAAAAAAAGATATGCCCAAACTTTCAAGGGACTCACACTTCAGGCAGATAAAGGAGATGACACTTGCATATAAAAATTGCAGGTACCAGATTTTGGAAACAATAAACAGAAGATGGGGACTTATAAATGAAGAGGGTGGGTTTATATCATTATTCATGCCAGAAAGTAGGGATGCTGACCTTTGAATCACTTAGTTATTGAGTTGGGTGGATTCCATCCTCATTTAATCTAGTCTTGTGTATATTAATTGGAAGATATTACCATCTGCCTTGCCACTCAGAGGGAGAACTGAAGATAGAAAGCTCTAGCCCATTCTTCTGGTTAGTGGGCAATGCAGAGAGAATCTTGATGAGCTGAGGCACAAATTTTGTCCTACAACTGGCCCCAGAGGGTCTGAGCTCACTCAGTTTGGAGGAAAGGCTCTCTGTTCCTTCTCCTGTCCACATATCTGCATTCCATACAAAACAAGTTCTCTACCAGCAAAACGAGCCATTGTCTCCTCTCCTCTTAACCCTCACATCATCCAGGGTCATCTTCTTGTCCTTTATGAGCTATAATTTAAAGAACAGAAGATAATGATTATCTACTTTATCTCTTAATTACTCTCCTATTCCAAAACTTCTTTCTACATACACCAGTACATAGAGACCCATAATACAAACATATGCAAACATTCAAATATTCTCTTAAACACACACGGACTGACTCCACAAATATTCTTTTAAAAATAAGCTATGTGGACACTTTTCTTCCTTTTAATTATTTTTTCATTCCTTCTTTAAATAGTATAGATATATAATAAAATATAAGCAAGTCTTGTATTTTAAAATAAGGAAATCATACTGTCCAACTGTTTAACTTCTCCCATAAGCCTGGTTTCTCTAATGTTCTATGATTTAATAAAAAATAAGGAACTTTGGGATTAGTAAATCTGGTCTGAATTTTGAATCTGTATCTAGCTCTTTTACCTTTGAAATACTATTTTACCTTGTGGTATCCTTTCTTTAAAATACGAGAAATATATCTGTATAATTCCCCCCCTTAGATTATATAAAATTATATATAAGGTGGCTATCAAATGTTGACATATACAAATGATCTTAATTCTTTTCTTTTTCTTTTAATCTACCTCCCCTTTTTTCCCAGCCAATGAGAGGAAAATTGCTCTCCTATGTTCCCTAGTGTCTGGGGAAATGTTTTCCCTGAGGCTCATCCTTCCTGCAAAACTTCTAGGCTCAATCTATAGTTTTCTCATCTAGTCTTTATCCATCTCTGTTCAATTATCATTTATCCATCCATCAATACTTCTACTATAAATTATATTATTTGAGTTTTTATCATGTACCAATAACTGTGCTTGTCTCTGGAGAAAATATAAAAATTAGACATAAGTTTTATGTTCCCAGAAAGCTAGCATTTTAGAGGAAGAAAGAAATGTGATCAGGTAATAAGATTGTAGTGGTATAAACAGCATACATAAAGTACCTTTAGAGAAGAGTGAATAGATTGAGTGATTTTGCATTGCAGAGAGATTCCTGAATTGTAATCACAGAGGAGATGGATTCACTATATATATAATTTTCTTTTTCAGATTGAGAGGAAAAAGAATGAAACAGAAATCTTAGTAGCCTTCTGCTTTCTTGTCTGACTAGTCTTCCCTCATTTTCCCATGTATTAAATGCCTTCCATGAATATTTTGCCTTGACTTCTCACACTATACATTCCATTAGGTTAGGAGACTTTAGAATACAGAAACTATTCTTTACTCATTTCTGTCTCCCTGGCCATCCTCACAGTAACTGGCATCAAAATAGTCATTATGAGTCTGAGTGGTTGATTTAATTCAGCATTCTAATCCACATCTCATCTGGTACTGTTTTCCTGATTCTTATTGTTATATCTCAGCCACGTATAATATAATAATACTAAATATTATACCTGAAAGAGCAATTAGTCTATTTTCCCCCTTTGGAGTAACAGTGATTATTTCTATAACCATCTTCTTGACTGAAGGAAGGGGAGAAAATTACTAACAATCCTTCATATTTGTTCTTATATAACAACTGGCAGGGTCTGTTGCTAGTGAATTCCTTATATCTATTCAGATGCAAATTCCTTGTATCTACTCAGGCAAAAAAGCAGAAAACCTAGATAACTGAAATATAAGAATACAATGGCTGGCCAAATCCATAGAACAAGTGGGCTAGGATATCACTCCTTGTTAGCTCTCTGTTGAGGACTAAATGTCTTAAGTCAAAATTTAAAAATCTGTCAGGCTGACACCAACACTCAGTGAACAAGCCTTGAATAGAATTGCCACGGTCATCTTAAATATGGATTACAGATCACGCCTCCTTTTTGACACCATCTCTATTTTCTTTACAGCTATCATTCTGTGGACTTTTTCCACCCAGTGAACTATTAGATATTTTCATTTGTAATGTCACCTCATCTTTGTAATGCCTACCTGTCCCTAAATGATTCCCTTTTAGGTATTAGTTCCCACTTCTATTGCAGTCATGATTTTTACAAAGTCATTCATCACATGTTGCTGTGTCCCCATGCCTTTTATATGGTGTTTTACTTACTACGCCTAGGTTAGGACACCTCAAGTCATGTATTCCAGAATACTGTTTGAAATTTTTCACAGGATTCATAGGGCAGTCAACTCACTATGGGTTGGCTCAAAGTCACATGGTCGATATCCATGGGAAGGAGTAGAAACAAATACCCCAAGGTATATAATGGAATAAAGGAGACAAGACCCATTATTTCAGTGGTTCTAGAAAAGAGAAACAGAATTAGAATCAGCACAAGATGAATCTAAGACTCATATGCATGTGGAGTGGGGAAGAGGGAATTACAGGAAAAGGAATAAAGAATTCCTGATACAAAAGGATATTTTAAATAGAGTCTACTACGAGAAGTTGGCTGATGATTCAGGTATAAGGATACCTCTGGCTACAACATCCCAGAATAACTTCCAACAAGAACATCACGGAGTTTGCTATTATAAGTACCTTGTGGCTCTTATGTACTTCTCCATTATTTCTGGAGCAACTTATATAGTTTGGAGACTTAACACAAAAACCAAATGGTTGCCATTGTTCTGTAAGTGTGTGTGCATATGTATGATATATGTCTATAAACATTTTCTATTTCAGATCAGGGCTTGTCTGGGCAGTAGGGTGCAGATGAGCTTAGAGAGCTTGATGGCTATAATTGGGAAAGAGTAGAGGAAAAAAAAGAGGCCAGATTCTGACAAGAAAAATTAAAGATACCAGGGAATGATGTTATGAGTACAGTAATTAAATTGGGGGTTTGAATACAGAGAAATAATTTTATGATTTGGAGTTTATAAAAAAAGTCATGGCTTGGAAAAAGGCTCAGTATGACACACTCTCATTTTTGCTCCCTTTTCAGAGTGCATCCTCAACCCACCATGGTAACTGTCAATAACACCACATCATCCTCTTCAAACTTCCTCCTCACTGCGTTCCCTGGGCTGGAAGTGGCTCACACCTGGATCTCTATCCCAGTCTGCTGCCTGTACACCATTGCCCTCTTGGGCAACAGCATGATCCTGTTTGTCATCATTGCTGAGCCGAGTCTCCACAAGCCCATGTACTATTTCCTCTCCATGCTGTCAGTTGTTGATCTAGGTCTGACCATTTCAACCCTCCCCACTGTGCTTGGGGTTCTCTGGTTTCATTCCTGGGAGATCAGCTTTAAAGCTTGCCGCATCCAAATGCTCTTTGTACATGGCTTCTCTCTCTTGGAGTCCTCGGTGCTGGCAGCCATGGCCTTTGACCGCTTCATGGCCATCTGCTATCCGCTGAAGTATGCCACTGTCCTCACACACATGATGATCTTGGTGATTGGACTGGTCATCTGCCTACGGCAAGTAATTTTCCTCTTTTCCATGGCTCTAGCCTTGAAGAGTGTTTCTTTCCACGGAGGCCAGGAGCTTTCCCACCCATTTTGCTACCACCCAGATGTGATCAAATACTCATATTCCAACCCCTGGATCAGCAGCTTTTTGGGCATGTTTCTTCAGCTCTACCTGTGTGGCACTGATTTATTGTTCATTCTTTTCTCTTATGCCCTAATTCTCCGTACTGTCCTGAACATTGTAGCCCCCAAGAAGCAACAAAAAGCTCTCAGCACTTGTGTCTGTCACCTCTGTGCTGTCACTGTTTTTTATGCGCCAATGATCAGCCTGTCCTTTACACACCGCCTTCTCAACTCCACCCCTAAGGTGGTCTGTAGCATTTTGGCGAATGTGTACTTGCTCTTACCACCTGTCCTGAACCCTGTAATTTATAGCTTGAAGACCAAGGCCATCCTCCAGGCTGTGCTCCGGCTGCTCCAATCTAAAGGTTCACGGGGTCCCAATGTGAGGAGTCTTACAGGTGGGTAGAATTGAAGGGGAGAAATTGCTGGTCCATAAATCATATTTAAGGAAAGGGATTTGGGTCCTCAGGCGTTTTGGTTACTGAGGCAGTTTCAATTAAATTCTTGGAACAGAAAGAAGAGAATAATTTTCCCCTAAGCTTATCAAAAAGTGTTTTAAAACCACTGCAATTCAAAACCAAATTATTTATGTATAAGTTACTCACATATTTAAAACCATTACATGGACTCCTGAGCACATTAAAAGAACAATTAGATCATTTTATTTCAGCTGAACAATTTACTTATGCTTAAAAATGGTAATTCTTAAACAGAAAACAAATAAGTGACAATTTTATTTTTTTGCATTCAGTTGAACAAAATCATTTATTTCTGTAGTCAAATTTCCTAGGGGCAATACAGATTTTTATCTTGAGCTGGTAAATGAAAAAGTTACAGGTGTGTGCAAAGGCATGTACATAGAAATTTGTGATGTAAAACTGTCGGACATTGTTGCACACTTTTCAGTTCCTAGAGTCACCTCTAGAGAGCTCTGTTTCTTTACAAATGCATTCCCTGAACTTCTATCTTTCCTTCAATCTCGTTTCTCCTTAGTAAAAGTGAAATTTTCAGTTTCAATTGCTCTTTATTAGACCTCTAATGAATTCAATATATGAGATCACACACTGCCTTATTATTTTCCTCATTGCCTAGATATTCTAAGACATTCTGATTCTGATTCCACAGTCCCTTTGCCCCAGGATTATACCTTTTATCTCTTCGCCCTGTTTCTTGGGTTGAGCTGTTAGGCTTCTCAAACTTTTACTGTTCTTGTCACTGTAGAATTTCATAGTGACCAATATTTTTTAATGGGAAATCTTCAAATGACCTTTATTTGTTTTGTGAATAAGTGACTTCTGGATAGGGATGATAGGATGTTGGGAGAACTTTTCTTGCACACACCAAGTTATGAAACTTTGATAATTATTCTGATAATTGTTTCCTCATGATAATTCATGTCTGAGTCCAAGGAACCAAGCAGATATTCTGATTTAAGACACTTGTCTCCGCCCCTACAACTTCTTACTCCTGGCCTACATGGACTACCAGTCCCAAACTCTGGTTTGTTTGGTTCAAGCTTTCTGTTCAATTCAAGTACTGAAAACTTTTTGACTCTGTCCAAACCACAAACCTGTTTTCTCTAATCATTAAATACAATATTAAATATTATTTCTAATTAAAATACTTTGTGTGATTTCCCTTTTACCCAGCATATTCAGATACTTTTGATATATCCCTAGTGTTGTGTCCCATACACAAAAGTGTGTGGCAGAAGCCAGTATTTTAAGTGGAGACTAAGCAGTGCGGGATCATACAGAAAATAGTGCAATTGGGAGTAAAATTCAGTTTTTCAGAATTCAAGGCCAGCATTGCCACCAGAATGTCTCTTGGCATCATGCACTTCATGGGAAGTCTTTGTATTCCATTATACCACAATTTTGTATTTCAAATTTCAGTTCTTCATTCTCATATTACTGCCGAATAAATGTTTATTTGGTTCTATCCCCCTCAACAGGATAAAGCATGACTACTATGCCAAAGTTCAAGAGTCACAAGATGCATCTGATTTCTAGATATCTTGTTCCAGAGCACAGATTAAAGAAAAAAAAAACATTATCTTAGTCACACTGTCCCTTAGTAAGCCCAGAATAAAACAAACTAGAGAAAAGAGACTTCAGAGAATTTGTAAATTTAGATGAGAATTTTGGATATGTGATTTAGCTAAGAATTAGAGGCAGGGGATGGAGAGAACTGTCATAGAATAGAGCATATTAGAAGAGCTAGATTAGGTGACATGGTATTCTCTGAGGATTTTAGGGGATGCTATAAAAATGCCAAATATTTCTCAATATTCATGATTATAAGCCCAGGCCTTGCTGTGCTTAGAGAGGGAAAAGGACTTGTATAGAAGCAAAGAATGACCAGTGGAGAAGAACTAGGAAATAGGAGAGAAGAAAACATCACACAACAATGGAGACTGATCCTGAAATCAATCTGTGTGAGTAGAAATCCCACACCACACCTGATTAACCAGCCAAACTTGACCTCATCAGTTTAGGAATATCAATGGCTCCTTAATTGCTCCTTTGAAAGACCTTTGTAAAAGTTTTGTTTGTTTGTTTGTTTTAAGATCCACAGCTATTTACAATTTATAAATTAAAACATCTGGAAAAACACTTAAATTTTTTTTCTTAAATTTGTTGCTAAAACTTATTGGCAGCAAAAGCTAACATACTAGTGAACTGATGTGAATATAATTATGGTCATTATTTATTCAGTATTGAGTGAATATTCACACCTTTCACTTCAGAAAAATAGCTGTGTTTGAATATAGAGTAATGCCTCAAGGGTTGTAGTGTCTTTTTAAAGTATGAAAAATTTTAAGATAAAAATTGTAGAAATGTGCAATCATTCTTCCAGTTTTGTGATAATCAATGTATAAAGTAATCTGCAGTATGTATGTTAATCCTGCATTGTTATAAATAATACTTTTCATATCAGTCTCAAAATGCAACTCACTTGCTCAAAACAAAAACATTTTCTATAGCCGAAACCGGTTTGGCTCAGTGGATAGAGCGTCGGCCTGCGGACTGAAAGGTCCCAGGTTCGATTCCGGTCAAGGGCATGTACCTGGGTTGCGGGCACATCCCCAGTAGGGGGTGTGCAGGAGGCAGCTGATCGATGTTTTTCTCTCATCGATGTTTCTAGCTCTCTATCTCTCTCCTTTCCTCTCTGTAAAAAAATCAATAAAATATATTTAAAAAAAATTTCTATAGTAATTGTTAATAGAACATTAATTTGTCCTTTATTGTCATTTCAAGGAATGTATTTAATATGTTTAGAGGTTGTTCTAATTGCTAATGTCACGTATATACATATATAATTATCCACATATATTCAGGTTGGGGAAAAAGTAGGTTTACATTTGTTTGTATGGAAAATAATACAATAATTACTAATAATACAAGAATAAACTGCGCTTTGTGTACTCACAACTGTAAACCTACTTTTGCATCATCCTGTATTGTATTTCATTAAATTTTTGTGAATATATTGAGAAACTGAGAAAAGTCTTAAAAACTTTCAAATATTACTCATAATCCTATTGAGAGATTACATAAAATGTGATATAATCTTTTTATTAAGCCAATACATATGCACATACATATACATTTATAAATTAGGATAATAGTG
Organism: Myotis daubentonii; assembly: GCF_963259705.1. Lineage (NCBI taxonomy): Eukaryota > Metazoa > Chordata > Mammalia > Chiroptera > Vespertilionidae > Myotis > Myotis daubentonii. The sequence continues at coordinate 44,583,296 of NC_081848.1, forward strand.
AATACTCAAATGTATATCTTATTTATTTAAAAATTCTTTTTGTATTTAATTATTAATTCATTTTAGTTTATTTTTGTGTGGATTAAAGATCAGACACAAACATGGTTTTTAAAATAGGTTGTAATTTTTTCTACCAGTATTATTTGAGTAATCAATTTATTTTCAACATTGTTTGAGATTCCTTTAATATATGCTATTTCATATTATACATAGTACATCGTGGTGTGTTTGATCTATTTCTTTGTTTTTCCTATTTCTTTGTTGAGCAAACTACTCACAATTTTATACTGTTTAATAAATGTCACTATCATATAACATTTATTATAGTTTTTATCTTTTTAAATTGTATATTTTCCAGTTTACTCTTGTAAATCTAGTTTTAGAATTATTTTAGTAAGTTCTCAATAAAATGTTACTGGAAGCTTGATTGAAAAATGCATTAAACCTATACTATAATTGAGGAAAACAAATAAACGTTAGCCTCTTCACTCTTCTGATCCAGAAATAACATCTATTGACATCTTCAGATGTGGACTGTTTCTGGCTTGTAAAGATTTGAACTTCTGAGTTGAGGACAAATACTAGAAGGAAGATTAGCATTCCTCTTTATTTCTTTCATGACAACCTGTTTGCTCTTTTTGTTTGTTTGTTTTTTGCGCGTAAATAGGACATGAACTATTTTTCAGGGCAGCTCTTTTGACTTAAAGTCTATTAATTACTTCCTACTAATTTTGGCAATAGTTTCCTATCATTCCAAATGTTCTGCATGCTTATGATGTATCATCATATTCTGAATTGTCAAAAGCTTTTTGTTATTTTTACTATGTTTTCCCCCAAACAAGTTGGAAAATGGGTCATTGATATACACTGTACAAGTACTGGATGGAGACATGCCGACACACTTGATGTGTACAGTTCTTTTGAAAAAACAGAGTGCGAGTAAGAGAGACAGACATGTGAACTACCAATGAGAGCACTATTTGAAACAACCTGGGGGATGGGGCAAAAGATTGTCCCTTCCTTTCCGGATTAGGCTACGGGTTCTAGGCAGGGTCAGTTATTGAACAATAAAAACTCAGTTGAACTCACCTGGAGACACAAAATGTATAAGGATATTTATTAATCAGAGAACTTCTTCAAAATAATTTTTAAATGGAAATAATATTATTTGTGAGTTCCCCTTAGACAGTAAAACATTGAAATTTATTACCAATAAATCCTAATTCACAATACAAATTTTTAAGGGTTGATTGACTTATTCTAAAGTTTATGTTTTATACCTTTGTCTGCTCTGAAGTACTTACAAATAACATATGAATAAGAAACAGATAAACTTTATAGAAAATCATTTGAGATAGCCATTCATCTTCAGTTTGCTATTATCTTTTTATAATATAACCATATATGCATGAATACAGTTTCATATTATCATATTTTCCACTATTTTAAAAGGATTTCTAGCTTGTTTAGTGTAATTGAAAATATCATAATTCAAAATAACAAGTACCTGAACAAGCATGAGCGCCATTATTTTAGAACATATATTTTAGAGTGGTTAATCAATAACATCAATGCTTTAACATTTTCTGTACTGTTAGCTTTCCTACTTATCTCCAGTAGTGAAGTAGTCCATCTCTGCCCCTTTTAGTAACTATACCTTTTTTGGAACTCTGTTGTATACAGAACTCTGTTGTAAAGAGGGAGTTTATTTGTCATAATTCAAATGGGAACCACCGGTGATATGCCAACATTTGATTATTAAGGAAAGAGCAAAGAAAGATAATCTTAAACCAACTCATACTTGATAACAAACTTCTTTTACATAAATGGGAGATCAAGAATTTGCATTGAATTGACTACAGGCCCTCAACAAATACAACATATTTGAAGACTGCCTGAAAGAAAATCAGTAACTGGTTTGGGGTAACAACCTTTAACTTCTAGCTCCTTTCATATTCATTCTCTATAAAGGTGTACAATCTTTACTTCCAAGTATGTTTATCTTTATGCTGTAAACATTGTTTCTGAGATTCCATATCAGTCTGCTAATTCATGATTTTAATGATATTACAGATATACCTGTCAATGCCCAGATCAATCCCAAGTTCACAGATCTCAGTGTCCAGTCCGTGTATTGTGCTGATTGCAAGAATGATTAAGAAACATAAGAATAAATCATCCATAATACTTCTTTAGAAAGGTATTATTTTAGTCCCTGACCCTGCTGACCCTGCCTCATTTCCCCCCATACCTTTATTTTATACCAAATTTCCCTAGAATCTTCTCACGAATTTGCCGCGTTTTTACACAGTATACAATGGGGTTCATCAGAGGTGGCACTAGCAAGAAGATATCAGCAGCGAGGATCGTGGCACTTTGGGACTTGTGTTTGCCAAAGCGGTGCATAAAGGCCAAAGCAGTGATGGGCACGTAGAAGATGAGCACAGCACAGATGTGGGAGACGCAGGTGTTGAGGGCTTTGAGCCGTTCCTTATGGGATCCAATTCCCATCACGGTCTTCAGGATGAAGACGTATGACACAGCAATGAACACACTGTCTAACATCATACAGAGGGCAACAAAAAAACCATAGAAAAAGTCAATTGTGTTGTCAGAGCAGGCCAGGTTCATGACATCCTGATGGAGACAATAGGAGTGAGAGAGCAGGTGTTTCTTACCATATGTCAAGCTTTTGAGAGCGAAAGGAAAGGGGAGCACTAAGAGCAGGCTTTTTAGGAAAAACACCAGGCACAGCTTGGCAACTCTGGCATTGGTGAGGATAGAGCTGTATCTAAGAGGGTTGCGTACGGCCAGAAAGCGGTCAAAAGACATAACCAGGAGCACTGAGGACTCCATATCCATGAATCCATGGATGAGGAATTCTTGAGCAAAGCAGGCGTTTGGGGAAATTCCGGTAGCATTGAAAGCAAAAGTCCTCAGCATAGTGGGGAGGGATGAGAGGGACAGGCCCAGGTCAGAGATAGCCAACATGGAGAGGAAATAGTACATGGGTGCATGGAGCGAGGGTTCTGTCCTGATCACAAAGAGGATGCCACAGTTGCCGAGAATGGCCAGCAGGTACATGAGGCAGATGGGAATAGAGATCCATACATGAGCATGCTCCAGTCCTGGGATTCCAATCAGAAAGAAGGTGGGGATCTCAGTGTTAGAGGAATTGATAATGTGCATGATAAATCAGTTGGAATATATTTCCAGAGCTGAAAGGACACTTTCAACATGAATCTATTATGCTCATCTCACCTCCTTTCAGCACTTTTGTCTGAGACATAAACAAAAAAAAATACAATTTTGAGACATTTCTCATATTAAAGAATAAGAATGAGATATTTCTTCTAAACAGACAATTGATAATAGAGACAGATAATGTTAATTGACAAAGACAACCAGAAATATAAGTAGTGTCTTGATCAATCACACTTCTCCACAAGGTCCTCAGAAAAACAATACCCACATGAAAATAAATTCTCCCTTTACTATTAGGCTTTCGCCCTCCCTATCCCCAATCCAATGAAAAAGTTGTACAAGGTAATTCTTTTTGCTTGGTTCAGAGTGAGACTAGAATTAAAAAAAAAAAAAAAAAAGCCCTAGCTGGTTTGGCTCAGTGGATAGAGCTTTGGCCTGCAGACTGAAGGGTTCCAGGTTTGAGTCCTATCAAGGGCACATGTCTGGGCTGTGGGCTTGATCTCCAGTGGGGGGCATACAAGAGGCAGCCAATCAATGATTCTCTCTCATCATTGATGTTTCTATCTCTCTCTCCCTCTTCCTTCCTTTCTGAAATCAATTAAAAAAATACAAACAAAACATACTGTAAAAGCAATAAAAAAAAAAAAGCAAACTGCAGGAATTAGATTTTAAGAGAGCCAATAATAAATGGTTTTTTCAATTTCTAGAGGTTTTTGCTCCAAACAATTTTCAGGCCAAGCCTGGAGCTTCCAAAGGTGATTTTACTCACAATTTCTCCACAGGAAGCAGCACCAAGAAAGGACAGAAAGTAGGCCATGTGAGCTTCACTGTTAACCCTCTCCTTAAGTACAATGAAAAATCCCATGTTTTTGTAAGCAGACAGAATGTTCTTAAAAATGACTATGAATAGCAGTAGTGCTATCCATCCTTGAGCATGGGAGGAGAGAAGGGGTTCTTGAACTCTGTCTATAGTCTAACACAGACTATCATAATGTGGTTTAGTCAACTGGACTGTTGGTGATGAGGGAGATTGGTATTCTCTAAATCATTTTTCTTTTAAAAAATATATTTTATTGATTTTTTACAGAGAGGAAGAGAGAGGGATAGAGAGTTAGAAACATTGATGAGAGAGAAACATCCATCAGCTGTCTCTTGCACACCTCCTACTGGGGATGTGCTTGCAACCAAGGTACATGCCCTTGGCCAGAATCGAACCTGGGACCTTTCAGTCCACAGGCTGATGCTCTATGCACTGAGCCAAACCGGTTAGGGCAATCAGTTTTCTTTTAACACCATAAAATAAATAGATGTTCTATAACTATAGAACTTTTTTCACGGACAACTGAGTTAACTACGTACCTTTGAGAGGTTTCTCTTTGCGGAATTAAGTTCATCATGAACAATATGGTTCTAAGATACATAAAGCATACCAGTTTCTACCGCTTTTGGCATGAGAAAGTGGGGGTTTAATTGAGAGGCTCAGCTTTGTCAGATGACTGTTGACAACAGTATTAGGAATTAGAAACCCAGCTTTTCAGCTAGTTCATCCTCTAGAATGAGACATTAATGAGTAGTTATTAAGGACCAATGTTCTTCTAGGAGCCTGAACTGCCTTCCCAAAAGGAGAAAGCAGTGGTTAAGTCATGATCTGGGTATTGGCCACTCTCTCACCTCTATACTCCCCAGCATGCAAGTATGAAGAGGTCTTTTAAAAGTGTTACAAGTTCTTTAGCAACTCTAATCAGGCCAGCTCAGGAGTTGCTTGCTCCTTGAAGTCTTCATCCTGATCACTCCAAGCAGAATTTATGTACTTCTACAATAACTTTTATCTCTTTTACTCAGTGCATCTGAAATTGTCCTTTGGCTTGTTATTTACTTGTCTGTCTTCCACAGTAGCCAGTAAGTTAATTAAGATCCATTGTGTCTTAATGTTAATGATCTTGATTAGGGGGTGAGGGGACATCCCACACAACATCAAGAAATTGTCAGAACACCACCAGGTGTTGTCAATTGCATGGTGGTGTTCTGGTAATTGCTTGGTGCTGTGTGGAAAGTCCCCTCCCCACTAATACATGTTGGAATTGGGTCTCAGAATAGAAATCAATTCAGTTTAATAAAATTCAATTAATAGTGATTGAATGTGTTGTATTTGTCAGGAAATGTGCTCAGTGTTGCTAATATCAATAGCTAAGATTTGGAAACTGTCTAAGTGCCCATCGGTAGATGAGTGGACAAAAAATATTATGTTACATTTACACAGTGGAATACTACGCAGCAATAAAAAAAGAAGAGCTCTTACCATTTGCAACAGCATGGATGGACCAGGAAAGTATTATGCTGAGTGAAATAAGCCAGTCAGAGAAAGATAAGTATCACATGATCTCACATATGTGGACTCTAATGAACCAAATAAACTGAGACATAGAAACATGAACAGACTGTTGAACCTCAGAAGGAAGGCAGGGGAGGGTAGGGGGGAAGAAATCTACCAATGAACTTGTATGCATATATGCATAACCAGTAGACACAGACAATAGGGTGGTGAGGGCCTGGCAGGGGAGGAGGAATGGGAACAAGGATAATGGGGGCGGGGGGGAAGGAGGACCTATGTAATACTTTCAACAATGAAGATTTGTTTAAAAAGAGAATATCACCAGGGTGACATAAAATTATTCACCTCAATTCTGATACTATCTAATTTGAAATAGCATCATATTATACAGGTTAAGGGCTCAGTCCTACAACATAAGCCCCTTCCCTAACTTCAGCTGCCAATCAAAAGTCCAGGTTATCAATTGTGTTTCTGATCAATTGGCTACAGATTCTAGGGTTCCACCACCCCCTCCTTGGACTTCATATGCAAATCACAAATCTGGGTTGTTATCTGTACTTATGGCCAACTGGCTAGCCTATTAAATGAGAAGTTCCCAAGACCCCCAACATGGGTTTGATTTATTTGCTAGAATGGCTCACAGAACAACGGAAGCCCATTGACACACTAGAGTATTAGTGTGTTATGAAAGGATAGATGCCGTAGATCAGTTCCAGCATGTCATAATTTTAAGAGTTTCATCAAAAGGTTGATGAGACTTGGGGACTCAACAGGGTTAAGTCACACATGTAGTCACCAGCTGGGAATGGCTAAAGGCATTTCCCCAAACCTGAATAGGAAACTGATTGTGGCTGCCAGACAGTTAAAGGGCATCTTAATCTACATGTTATTGCCTCCTACTGGCCAAACACCTGAACAGCCGTAGGCTAATTTCCCCAAACTGACAATGCTTCTGTACCCTTTGAAACCTTACCCTTTGAAGTGTATTATCTCCACCTTGCCTTAGGACAAATTGTGTTAATAAAAGCAAGGGTCCTAGACAAGGAGGGAGTCTTCAGTTCCTTTAGCTGAAGGTCCTCTGACCCCCAATGCCTTTCAAAATTATATCTCGTCTCCGGACTCTTTATTAGTCTCTGGATTTCTATGTCCTCTGCGCACAGCCTCTTTTCCAGATTCCTGAACCCTTCTTGATGCTGGGACATGAACCCCGGCAGATATAACTTAGGAACAGCCAGATGTAAGAGATGAATAGGGCACGGTCTGAGGAAAGCACCCAGAGGTTCCATGCATCCCTGAGCATGCCATTCTCCTCTGCATCTCCATGTGTTCATCTTCATGTGTTTAGCAACCTGAAAGTTCTCCAAGCCCTGTCTTTTTAGGAATAATTGATGATTCATTAGCCATTGACAATTGATTCAATCAACTGCCCTTTCCTCTCCCTGGAGGTCAGAGGTCAGGAGTGGGACTGAAAGTTCCAACCCTCTAATCATATGGCTGATTCTCCTGGCAACCAGCCTCCAGTCTCAGATGAGGTCCAAAAGTCACCTCATTAACATGATAAAAGACAACTTTATTGCTCCCATCACTTAGGAAATTCCAAAAGAGTTCTGTGCTAGGAACAGGGATGAAAATCAAATGCATATTTCTTGTTATAAATCACAATATCACAATGACAAATTTCTTTAACACACAAAGTATTTTATGCCCCTTAAATATCCCTCTGCTAAGGTTAATCTTTCAGCATGGATTTAACCCTCTGCCTCTGGGAGGATTGGAAGTGCTGTTTGTTTCTTGTCTCTCTCTTCCCGATTGCCTGGGCCTTTTTCTCAACTTCATTCTCCATGCCATTGTCATAGTTATTTTTAATGCCTCTTGCACTGTTGATAAATCATGCTCCTTGTGCCATTATTGTGTGATCAAAGATAGCTTTATTGTTCTACAGGCCTGGGCTGAAACTAGGACTTGATAAATGTTTAATCATATATCATCCATTGTTCTCACTTCACAACCCCACTTGCTCAATCACTGAGTCAGCCAAGAATTGCAAGTTCAGTTGCCTTCACCAATCAAAAAACAAACAATGTAAGTTTATGGCCTTGTTTCCCCTAGCAACCCATATCTTTGATCATCACCTCCTTGCAACTTTTGCCTTTATGAACCCTGCCCAAATCCCTCCATTCTGGAATATATTCTCATTTAATACTGAAGGCTGCATTTCTGGGTTTATAAATTATTTCCTGAATAAACTTCCTTTAAAATTTTAAATTTTTGTTTATAAGCATACATATAGTAAACTCTCAATAATACTTATTAGATAAAATAAATAAGTGAATATCTTTATTAAAACACTATCAGTGTATTTATGGATGTAACAAAACATTTTCTATATTTTATTTTTAATATATTTTTATTGATTTCAGGGAGGAAGGGAGAGGGAGAGAGAGATAGAAACATCAATGAGAGAGAATCATTGAACCACTGCCTCCTGCATGCCCCCTACTGGGGATTGAGCCCACAACCTGGGCATGTGCCCGGACAGGGAACCAATCTGTTATCTCATGATTCATAAGCTGATGCTAGAGCCACACCAGCCGGACTATTTTTTGTATTTCGTAAATACAATTTAGAATATTATAAGGTTAGCATTAGCTTAAAATTTTTCTTTATAAAATATTAAAATAATTCAATACAAGTACAATAAATAAATACATAAAATTAAAAATACATTTATCAGGATAACTCAGTAGCCTTCACATATGACATGTAATTAGTAAATATATAAGTAAATAAATCACTTCAAAGATAGATAGATAGATAGATAGGATACTTCATCTTATTCCCAGATTCTTAGTTTTGGAGAAGAGAGGAAAAAAATTAGAGTGGATTGAGATAGGAAATAGGGAAATGAGGGAAACAAGGGAAACAAGGGGTGAATATTAACCTTTATTGCATTGTGCTGAATGTTTTATATTTGTTATTTTATTTAATCACTACATGGTACTATTATTCCTGTTTTCCAAATTTGAAAATGAAGCACAGAGAGATTAACTAATTTATTGGGGGAAAAAACCCCACATATTATTATGAACAGACATGTTTTGAGCTGATGTCATTGATTTTAGGCTTTTTAATTATGCCATGCTTTCTATCTTGTGTTATTTAATATGTTTAAAAATGGAATAAATCACAAGGAGATTGCATTATAATGGGGGACATATAAATAACTAGTGATTTAATAAGTAATATAAATATGGAGGTTGCCTGAAGCCTTGAACTGTATTACATACCAGTTCCAGTGCTTTACCTTTAGAGCTATTTTAATTAACACCAGTCACTTCAATTTCATTTCTGAAAAAACATCATCAAAAGGGAGAAAAATGGCCCATAGAAATTGTTGGTAGCAAAATCCAGCAAGTAGCATGAGCTGTGAAACAGTAAAAGCAAAGGGGCATAATGAATACCTGTTCAGCCAGATCCAGAGGTGAGGAAGATAAGAGATGGCTCTTAACAAGGTGGGGGTGAGGGAGGGGTAGATATTTTTTTAAAAGTAGGGAAAAAGAGAACGTTGGCAGTGATTACTGTGTGCAGACATTGTGTTAGACAATTTTAGCAGTCAGATAGTTCCATTTTCAAAATGTTTGCTCTACTTTTTTTTTTTTTGATTTAAGGGATTTTTAAAAAAAATATTTTATTGATTTTTTTACAGAGAGGAAGGGAGAGAGATAGAGAGTCAGAAACATCGATGAGAGAGGAACATCGATCAGCTGCCTCCTGCACATCCCCCACTGGGGATGTGCCCACAACCCAGGTACATGCCCTTGAAGGGAATTGAACCTGGGACCTTCCAGTCTGCAGGCCGACCCTCTATCCACTGAGCCAAACCGGTTTTGGCTGCTCTACTTTTTATGTGAACTTGAAAACAGACACTTATCTGGGAGGCCTTATAGCCTTACTGATGCACAGGAAGTAGTAAAATAGAATTGTTTTGAGGATAAGAGATATAGTTGGTAAACCCTTGATCAATCAGAAATATAATAAACATCTTACTAGCAATAGTTATGGTTAAAAAGGACCCAATGAATTTCTCAAGAATGGTGTCTTATGTAGAAAAATTACTCAGATATTTCTTAAGTAAATTGATTGTCTTGAAAAAAGCCCCAAATTTTTATTACTGATAAGAATTAAAATTCAGGGATACTTTCTCAGGTGAATGATATCTTAAATTCTATACATCATTTTATTTAATTCTCAGAGCAACCCTATGAGGCAAGCACTATTATTATCTCAGCTCTGTAAGTTAGAAAAGAAAGCAACAACTGGTAATAGATAGAACTGGATTCAAACCTAGTTGTGTCTTACTCTCCCGCCGAATGCCACTCTACCGTATACAGCTCCTGTATTACTTCCTTTCCAATTGTATGTGACTCCTTTGGCATAACTAAGTCGCTCCCTTGTTTCTAGTCCAAAGGTCTAATAATTTGAGATCATAATGTCATATTATTTGTCCTCACTTCCCAGACTACAGCCCTCTCCTCTGATTTTAGTCTAGTGGATCAGATGGTTATCCATGGTCTGACTTCTGACCCTGGGATGTCTGACTTCCAATCCTTTGGTTAGGCAGATAAAATGCAGCCTTTCACCGGACTAGTTTTCCTATTTCTCTATCTCACTTAGAGTTCTGACTCTATCTAGCATTTTGTCTAACTGTGCATGAATAAATGGATACTTTTTAAGATGAACCATAGATGGGTGAAGTGAATAGTGACAATGGGTGGCCAAAAGGAGACTTAGTGCATTTTAAATGTTCGCAGTTTCTTCCCCAAATTTAAGTTAAACTCTCCTCTTCTCAGGCAAACATAGCTCAAAGAAAAAGTTCCCTCCGTTCTTTCATGCGATAAAAAAAAAGTAAGTCCCTCCTATATAAAAACTATGGAGCTTTCAAGCAGTCAGCCTTATTCAGAATCCTAAGTCCCAGCTCTTAGAGTCCTCATGTTTCACACACACTTCAGGAGACAGGCACATTATAAGACAGTATTATGTTAGGGTCCTGCTGAACTTACCATTTCACCACAGAGGGAAACAGAAATGACTGTAGGCTAGAGGCTGCTCAGCTTCTGTGCCCAAGACCTTTATTTATAGGTCCCAGACTCCTGGAGCTGTCTTCTGAGCTTTGCACTCATGGGACACCAATTCCTCCAGCTCTGCGGCCCTCTCTAAAGAAGATATTTCCCTAAGGAATATCCAAGAAATTCCCAGCAGAGGGCCTGGTTTAGGATCATGGTTTTAACTCAGATTGTAAAGTCCTGAACAGATCAAGGAGAACCTGCCCTGCCCCAGAGATTAGGGAAAGCAGCTGAGCCTACCGAGAAATAATTTCATTCCAAATAAATTGACATTTTACATTAGGTTCACCATCTTTGTTTCTTTTTATTCCCTTATAATCAATGACAATTTTCCCCTTTATTATTAAAATATAACTTATAGTATAATGCAGAAATCTGAAGTGACCAGCTCAAATGATTTTTACTTACATATGTAACCAAGTAGCATTCAACGGAGGGAAGTGTTAAAATCTCCAAATCTGATTATGAATTTGTCTTTTTTTAAATATATTTTTTATTGATTAAGGTATTACATATGTGTCCTTATCCCCACGTTACCCTCTCCCCCCCCCGCCCCCCCCCCCCCCGCTCATGCCCTCACCCCCCTCGTTGTCCGTGTCCATTGGTTAGGCCTATATGCTTGCATATAAGTCCTTTGGTTGATCTTTCCCCCTTACCCCCACCCTCCCCTACCTTCCCTCCAAGGCCCGACAGTCCAATCCATGCCTCTCCGTCTCTGGATCAGTCCTTGTTCATCAGTTTATGTTGTTCATTATATTCCACAAATGAGTGAGATCATGTGGTATTTATCCGCTCTCCAGTTCCATCCATGCTGTGACAAATGGTAAGAGTTCCTTTTTCTTCTTCCTCTTCTTAAAGAATACCTTTCAGCATTTCATATAATGCTCGTTTGGTGGTGATGAACTCCTTTAGCGTTTTCTTATCTGTGAAGCTCTTTATCTGACCTTCTATTCTGAATGATAGCTTTGCTGGATAAAGTACTTGGTTGTAGGTTCTTGTCATTCATCACTTTGAATATTTCTTGCCACTCTCTTCTGGCTTGCATGGTTTCTGTTGAGAAATCAGCTGACAGTCGTATGGGCACTCCCTTGTAGGTAACTGAGCTTCTTTCTCTTGCTGCTTTTAAGATTCTCTCTTTGTCTTTTGCTCTTGGCATTTTAATTATGATGTGTCTTGGTGTGGTCCTCTTTGGGTTCCTTTTGTTTGGGGTTCTCTGCGCTTCCTGGACTTGTAAGTCTATTTCTTTGACCAGGTAGGGGAAGTTTTCTGTCATTATTTCTTCAAATAGGTTTTCAATATCTTGCCCTCTCTCTTCTTCTGGTACCCCTATAATTCTGATGTTAGTACGCTTGAAGTTGTCCCAGAGGATCATTACACTATCTTCATATTTTTGGATTCTTTTTTCTTTTTCGGTTGGGTCTTTTTTGTTTCTTCGTATTTCAAATCTTTGACTTGATTCTTGGGATCCTCTTGTCTGCTGTTGGATCTCTGTATATTATTCTTTATTTCAGTCAGTGTATGCTTAATTTCTAGTTGGTCCTTTTTCATATCCTCGAGAGTCTCACTAGATTTATTGAGGGTCTCACTAAATTTATCGGCGGTTTCCATAAAATTCTTGAAAAACCTTATAAATGTGGCCTTGAACTCTATATCCAGTTGTTTGCTTTCCTCCATTTCTGTCATTTGTGACCTGTTTCGTTGTCTCCGCATTTTTTATGCTTCCCTGTGTTGGTAGAGTGGTTTTGTGTGCTAGGTGTCCTGTAGGGCCCAGTGGCTCAGCCTCCCTAGTTACCTGAGGTGGACACGCTTGGTGTACCCCCTTGTGGGCTTTGTGCACAGTCTTATTGTAGTTATTCCTTGATTGTTGTAGGATCACTGGGAGGAATTGACCTCCAGGCCAATTGGCAGTGAGAATCAGCTGTGTCTGCAGTGGGAGAACTTCTGTGCTGAAGACACCCTTCTGGGGCAAGACTTGCTTCAGTGGGGTTTTGGTGCTCACTGAGTCTGCGCCCTGAGTGTGTCCCTTATGGATCTGAGGAGTTGTAATCTGGATGGTCCCCCTCTGACCACTGGGTACACTGGCTCTTGGATCTAAGGAGGTGCTAATTTAGCCTCTGCCTGAGGTTACACAGCAGGAGCTACGAAGAGAACTGCAGACTCCCCTTCCTTTTTTGGAGTTTGAAGGTACCCTGATGAGGCCCAGCTGTGAAGCAATGCAAGCCACTGTGGGGCCTTGGGCCTTCTCTTGGAAGTTCTGGGTCTGTCTGGCCCAGCTTCAGTTAGGTAATTTTCAGGTTGCAAAGGGCAGGGGCATTCATATGCAAAAGCCTCTGCCACAGCCTGGGTGGGGCGGGGTCTCAGGGAATCAAAGGGCGGAGCAAGCAGCTATGGCGGATTCTCAGACCTGACCTAAGGGGCCACGCGTCTCAGTGTCCCAGTAATTGCTGCAAGCACCTCTGAGGGAAAGCTGACCTCAAGTTCCGAGTTCTGCCCGCTGCCAGATAGTCCAGTTTCTCCCCGTATGAGTCCTGGGTCCCCAGAGACTTCCTGGAACCTGAGTTTAGAGCAGTCAGGAGCTTGTGACTCCCTCCCAATTCAAAAAGACAGCCATGTCCTCAGGTGCCAGCCCCTTTCTGCGCACGCTAGCCTCCGTACCTCTGCACTTTACTTCCGCAGCTCCTCTGGCTCTCAGTGTGCTTTTCTTTCCTTCTAGTTGTAGAATTTCCACTCAGCCAGCTTTCCTGCAGTTCTGGATGATGTCCATTTTGTCTTTATGTTGTTTTTTTGAAGTTGTTGTGTGAGGCAGCAATTTTCCGGTGTTTATCTATGCCGCCATCTTAGTTTCTCCCTTGTCTTTTTCTTTTTAGTTCTGTTACTTTTTCTTTGTGTTTTTTGAAACTTTCCTATTACACATAAAGCATTAAGGTTGCTATGAGTTCTTTTGTCTTTGCAAAATCTCTCCTTTATCTTTGGTAACATGGCTTGCTTTAAATTTGATATGCTCTGATAATAATATGGCTACATTCACCATATATGTTGGTATGTATGGCATATCTTCTGCACACATGACATATCTTTTTACTTTTAACCTGTGTCATTATAGTTCATGTGCAACTTTTATAATCAGCATGCTTTTTAATTCAGTGTGACAAATGCTGTATTATAATTGAGGTCTTTAACCAAGTATATTTAATATAATTATTAATACATTTATTTTATGTCCATCATTGTTTTGTTTCTTCATTGTCCCATCTGTTTTATCTTCTTTGTTATAGCTTTGCTCATTTCTTTTGAATCTCAAGCACTTTGCAATGCTGTGTATAAGCAGAGCCTACCCATCGAGACTCTAACTTAAAGGGAAGCAGATATTGGCAGTTGGAAGTCTGGCTGTCTTATAATAAACTGTTAAGTCACAAGAAGACAAGATGGCCAGCCCTAGGGATTGGGCCAGCCGTCTGCCACCTGGGAGCAGGCCTAAGCCCGCAGGTCGTTATCTCCTGAGGGGTCCCAGACTGCTAGAGGTCACAGGCCGGGCTGAGGGACCCCCTCTTCCCCCCGAGTGCACAAATTTTTGTGCACTGGGCCTCTAGTATGAATATAAATAAAATCTTATCTATGCTTTGCAGTATTTGGCAGTCAGTATATATGGCGGTGGGTGGGGGGGTTGTGTTGGGTAGAGATACATAAAAACAATACATTATAAAACAGTGTAGAAACTACCATAATAAATATGCATGACAAAAATATTCCCTGGAAGAACCAAGTCAATATTCATCTGCCAAAAGTGAAAATAAAATAAAGTAAAAATTAAGTGTTTGTGAAAATGAGAACTTTTCTTATGATTCCTGAGAAAGAAGGGTTAGAATAAAATTTGTTAAATAGGCATTCTGCCAGCTTATATACAAAATGATTTTCATGGTACTTGAAAATCTGCTACCATCCAAAATACACCTTCTCTGGGCTTGGCATTTGATTTGCTAACATGATAAGAGATAAAAAGTCATGACAAACTCCATTTGTAGATGCAGTTCCGTTTACAAGCTAAAAAAACAACAACCCAGATCTGTGTAGACAGTACCCCTAAAATATCAAATATCAGTCAAGGTCTTTCCTTTTATGTATTACATTTTTCTTGATTATTCTCTGAAGAATTATAATATACAATTTCAATTCACAATAAAATCAGGGTTTAATTTAATATGTAGGTGTACTGAAAAATTTTACATTATAAAGAGAAATGGAGTTATTTGAATTTCTTTCACTTAGAATTTCTTTTCCTAATTTTCTCAGAGATAAAATACAATTTGCTCAAGAGAGCTAAGATTAACAAGCCCATGATATTATTGTATGGCTTCAACACTTTCCCTTGAGATAATAAAATGATAACCTGAAGTGTGGCTCATAGGTACTTGAGCTAGGAACTATCCATTTCATGAAGGAGTACAAACATGAAGACAATAAGGATACATAACTCCCAAAGGTGTATCTGTGCTCCTTTTCTCCCACTTCTTTTGGAAAAATATTGTATAATTAATATTAATATTTTTATGTTTGTGCTTTATTGAGCCTAGCTTGGTGTTTATACTCATATATAAAATATAGATAATAAATACTTACCTCATAATTGTAAAACTTAGTCTATACATGTACTTTCTAGCATTTAATACTTATTTACCATAGTGTAGGTGTTTTCAAGGATCTCTGATTATTTCCTTAGACTATTATTTTTAAACTTTCTTCCAAGAAGTTAGGGATTTTGTCATGAAACCAAAAGAGAACTACTGAAGATCATGTGGAAAAAGAGAGGGAAAGATTCTAAGTGCCTGTCACTGACTTAATCAAAGTAGGTCTGTTTTGAAACGATTTTCATATTTGGGTAAAATATTGGAAAACTACCACCTTAAGATAAATTGTTGTAAGTGAAATTCCCATGTTGGAGAACATAAACATGTTTATGGACTTTTAAGAAATGTTGAAAATTGCATTTTATTAATAGAATGGAAAAATATGTCTCTAAATACAGTACATAAATGAGCTACTTATCCCTACCACACTGAGTTTTATCTAAAAGTGTGACTGTTTTTGTTTATGTAATTTCAGATCTGGATAAAGCGCTCATATTTCCACTCATGTCTATTTTCAATAACTCTGAAGTCCAGCTTTTTCTTTTGATTGGAATCCCAGGGCTGGAACATGCCCACATCTGGATCTCCATCCCCATTTGCCTCATGTACCTGGTTGCCATCATGGGCAACAGCACCATTCTCTTTATCATAAAGACAGAGCCCTCACTTCATGAGCCCATGTATTATTTTCTTGCCATGTTGGCCATCTCTGACCTGGGCCTGTCATTTTCCCCCCTTCCTACCATGCTGAGAATTTTCTTATTTAATGCCATGGAAATTTCACACAATGCCTGCTTCGCTCAAGAATTCTTCATCCATGGATTTACTGTCATGGAATCTTCAGTGCTTCTGGTCATGTCTTTGGATCGTTTTCTTGCCATTCACAATCCCCTGAGATATGTTTCTCTCCTCACTAACAACAGAGTTGCTAAAATGGGACTGATTTTAGCCATCAGGAGCCTTCTCTTAGTTCTTCCATTCCCCTTCACTCTAAGGAGACTAAAATATTGTCAGAAGAATCTCCGTTCTCACTCTTACTGTCTGCATCAGGATACCATGAAGCTGGCTTGCTCTGACAACAAGATCAATGTGATCTATGGCTTCTTTGTTGCTCTCTGTACTATGCTGGACTTGGCATTAGTTGTTCTGTCTTACATAATGATCTTAAAGACTGTACTCAGCATTGCATCTCTGGCAGAGAGACTCAAGGCCCTCAATACCTGTGTCTCCCACATCTGTGCTGTGCTCATTTTCTATGTACCCATCATCACCCTGGCTGCCATGCACCTCTTTGCCCAACACAAAAGCCCCCTCATTGTAATCCTTATTGCAGATATATTCTTGTTGCTGCCACCCATAATGAACCCCATAGTTTATTGTGTAAAGACTCGACAAATCGGGGAGAAGGTCTTGGGGAAGTTGTTGACCACATGTAGGAGATAAGAACTTGAATATTGGGGTAATAAATTACCAAACAGTAAGTATTTATGGGCACTTACTATGCTTTCAGTGCCACAGTGGTCATTATCTCATGGAAAACCGAGGGGAAGTGTGAAAAGCTGTGCTGTACAGAATTTATAATAAAGAATACAATATTAAATAGGAAAGATGAAATAATCAGGTGACATATGATATGATTCACAGAGGTTTAATGAATATTTTAAGAGCAGTTGAAACAAGACATTATGTAATGGAGCAGGTGGGTTTGAGCAGCCCTTAAAGAAGGAGTATAATTTGTAAAGATTGATATTATTTTTCAAGTAGCATCTATTAAATTTATAGGTATACAATGCACAGTCACTTCATACTATGAAGGAGAAGTAGACTAGCAGGGAACATAGCAGCTATGAAGGATGTTGGTCTGACTAGAACAGAGAGTATAATTTGGCAAATAATGAGAAAAAAATTTTGTATAGTATGAATAAAGAAGATTTTGGAGTACCTAGAAAATCCTGAAATGTCTAAATGTATGAGGTCCTGAACAGACACTTTCATCTCTACAACAAACACTAACAAGATAAATCAAACTTTAAGAATAGCATATCTGCAAGCACGAGTAACATGGACTGATTTGAGAGAGATGAAGAAGAGAGGTCAACAGAAGACTATTGTAATAATTCCACTAAAGTGGTGATTCTGAGAATGGGCTGAGAGAGGAAGAAGGAAATTATTTAGGGTTTCTGTTGTTGTTTTGCTGTTATAAGACAAACATAATTTATACGTAACTCACAAATTCAACTAAGCAATTATGTACAGACATATGTGACTGATTTTTCTGAATATAGAGTTTTAAATAGGAGGCTGGCATGGTGCTTATTTGTCATGACTACAAAAACAGCCTTGTCCTCATTTGCAAGACAATAACCCTTGGGTGTAGGCATGAAAGTAAATACCTATTTTAAACAAGATTTGATCATCAAACTGTGAAGATCATGCATTAGTAAAATTCTCTTTCCCCCATTTATTCCCACTGCAGCTGTTTTAACTCAAATTTAAAACTTCCCCAGGATTAGCCTATCATCCTGAACATTAAGATTAACTCTTAGAAATATCTTTTTAAAGGCAAATATTGCCACACTTGAAACCTTTCAATAGCTATTCAAAAAGTTATGAGATAATGGCAAGGCTCTCTATATGCACAAAGCCTTTCCATCATTCAATACCTGCTTTTCTCACTACCTTATCTGTTAATACTCAGCCTTGTACTTCAACACTATAAAACAAGTACATCACCATGTTACACCCAAAGCTTTTCTTATGGTGTGTTTTATGTCAGAATGCTACTATATTAGTTTTCTATTGTTGCATAATAAATTATTATAAACAATGGTTTAAAACTACTCACATTACAATTTTGTAAGTTAGACGTCTGACGTCTTAGTGGGCTAAAATCAGGCTGTTGACAAGCCTGCATTCTTTTCTGGAGGCACTGGACGAGAATCAAGTGCCTTTTCCAGCTCCTAAGGTTACCTATATTTCTTGACTCTTGGTGCACATCCTTCATGTTCAAAGCCAGTGAAATTACATCTCTCTGTACCTTCCTTCTATAGTCAGGTGTCCCTCTGACCACAGCCAGGAAAGGCTATCTGCTCTTAAGAATTTTTGTAACTATGTTGAATCACCTGAGTAACCCAGGATAATCTACGTATCTCAAAAATCTATACATTTAATTACATGTGCAAAGAATCCTTTTATCAGATAAGGTGATATATTCACAAATTTTAAGGATTAAGACATTAAAATCTTTGTAGGGTGGGAGGGTGGGGAGGATTTACTATGCTTAAAACAAAAGCATTTCCTCAACTTTTCTTTCTCCCAATTAGCTTAGCAGGATGTAGCTTAAATATACATCGTCTGTTATTTTGCTAACATCTTCTTGCTCCAAGTATACCAAATTTATATCTAAATTGTGTTTTCTTTCACAATGTACTGATTTCTACAACATACTTTCTTTTTTTAAAAAAAACACATTTTTATTGATTTCAGAGAGGAAGGGAGAGGGAGAGAGAGACAGAAACATCAATGATGAGAGAGAATTATGGAACGGTTGCCTCCTGCATGCCCCACGTCGGGGATTGAGCCCACAACCCTGGCATGTGCTCTGACTGGGAATCCAACCATGACCTCCTAGTTCATAGGTTGACACTCAACCACTGAGCCATGCTGGTTGGGCACTATAACATAATTTCAACAATGGTTAACCTTTAATTGTTTGAATATTGTTTGCCTTTGTTAAATTATAAATCTCATGACTTATAAATGTCTGTATGACTTATTTATTTTTACATTGCTTAACACATACTTGGGCAAAGAAGGGCCTGAAAAATATGTTTGTCAGTTTGTGAATTCATGAGTAACCATCATTGAATAAAAGTACTGTTCATTTTCTAAGCTCAAAATCTGTTAGCATCTCTGTGAACAGTGGATTGAAATATACTATGTCAATCACCTCAGGTTAGAGCCCATGATCACAGCCCTAGGCAGCTCCTTTCCTACTGCTACAATCACACCAAGCCCAAAGCAAAAGCTGCAGTGTTTGCCAAATGTTGCTGTCTGCTTTGTTAAAGGCCAGAAGACTTACCTCCCCTATTACTTCTCTCAACCCAAACTATTCTTACATCAGTGTTCACTACCTCACCTTATTTTCCATATTCAAACTGACACGACTGCTATAGAAGTTTCTCTCTCAACCACTCATCATTTTTTCTGTTCTCTCTCTCTCTCTCTCTCTCTCTCTCTCTCTCTCTCTCTCTCTCAACCATTTACCATTGTTCCTGTTCTTTCTATCTCTTCTGCAAGAATAATCATCTTAAATCATAATCTTATGCAAGAACTTTTTATGGCCTCCTAATTTGGCTTCTTGCATCCATCTTACCCTCCACTCATTCTAGCATGGTACTGGTTATGACGATTTGTTTTCTGGATGACTATAATGGCTTCCTATTTACACTTCCTTATCAATTCTTCCTTAATTAATTTTCTATATTATAGACAGAGTGAATCTCTTAAAATGTAAATGTGTTTGTTTTTTACTTTCTTAGCTAACTAGTTCATTGATTTCTCATTCCCCTAAAAGTATAGTTTCTACTCTTTTTAAGACATAAACTACCCATGACACTCATGTAAGTATTCCATTTTATTCTATTTTCTTTTTTTAAGTAACCTAAGATCTTCTGCATGACATACCCATCATTGCAGAAACAGACAGGATGAGTTAAATGTCAAACGTGCTAGATAGTCTTGAAGAGGCCAATCTCATGTGAGAACTGGCTCTATATAAACCTCATAGAGAAACATTTTGCCTTTGGCTCTTTGCCATGCCCTTTCTTGATCCTGCACTAAAACTGTGCAGGAACATGACATCCTCATGTTCCCGTTAGCTGTTCAAAGCTTTTCTTGATAGCATCTTATTCAGGCCTGCTTTCCTCAGAGATGCCTCAAGTCAAAATTACAAATATTGTATTGACATATATTACTCAAAAGATATATATATATATATTTTCAAACCTGGGCAATGTGGAGGTATGCTTGTAATTCAGAGATAAGAGGGCATAATAAATTGTCTCTTTTTGGTTCATTGACTCCTGATCGTTCTGATAGTCAGTTATCCCTTCACCCCCACCCATGTTCTCTACTCTTTTCTGACATGTGAGAAAACAACTACAACAAAAAACAACTTCAGATATTTCCCTGAATGCATTTCTTCTCTCACACCTTTGCTTCAGCTTTGCACATGCTGTTCCTTCAGACTGGACTGTAACTTCCTACTTTGACTTCCCAAGTCTTATATGTCCCTTAAGGCTCCCAAGACAAGGAAACCTTTCTTGACACTCTCTTCCCCCTGCTGGAGGAAGATATCTCTTTTTGCTTCTATATCAATTTCTTTTTACTATGAGTAATATAATCCTATGTATATATTTGTTTAGTAAATAAGTAAAAGCCTCCTTCATTTTATGCACATTAGATATTACAAAGATAGAGAAGTAAGGATACGTTTAAGGAAATAATGCCTCTTAGACCCAGCTAGTCACAAAAGACATGGGTTACACGGTCTCGGATCTGTTTGGTCTTCACACTGTAGATGATGGGGTTCATCAGAGGAGGGAACAGAAGATACACAAAGCCCATGATCACTTGGACCAGATGAGGTGCCTGCTTCCCAAAGCGGTGGATGATGGACAAGCCAATCATGGGAGTGTAGAAGAGGAGCACAGCACAGATGTGGGAAACACAGGTGTTAAGGGCTTTGAGTCTCTCAGCCTTGGATGCAATGGACAGCACGGTATGCAGAATCAGGGCATAGGAGAAGAGAATGAGCAGTGAGTCTATACCCACTGTGGACACAATGACAAACATGCCATAGACGCTGTTGTCTTTGATGTCGGCACAGGCCAATTTCATCACCTCTTGGTGGAGACAATAGGAATGTGAGAGGACAAGGGAGCCACAATAAGGGAATCTTTTGAGCATAAAAGGCAATGGGAAAATGAGTGCTACACTGCGGCCCAGGGAAGCCAGGCCAATTCTGCCAATGACTGTGTTGGTGAGAATGGAAGCATAGTGCAAGGGGCGACAGATGGCCACAAAGCGGTCAAAGGCCATAGACAGTAGCACAGAGGACTCCAGGAAGGACAAACAGTGAATGAAAAAGAGTTGAGCAAAACAAGCATCCTGACTGATATCACGTACCCCAATCAAAAAGATGCCAAGCACTGTAGGGAGTGTGCAAAGAGACAGACCCAGGTCAGTCAGAGCCAGCATGGACAGGAAGAGGTACATTGGCTCATGGAGTGAGGGCTCTGTTTTAATGATAAAAACAATTGTGCAGTTGCCCAGGATGGAAGCCAGGTATATGAAGCATAATGGGATGGAGATCCAGATGTGCATGTGCTCTAGCCCAGGAATGCCACTCAGCAGGAAGGTGGAGGAAATGCGGCTGCCATTTGCCAGGGATCCCAATGTCATTGTGTGCGGAGGGAAGTGGTCTTGGATTCCTTCTCAATTTCTGAAATGAATTGAGAAAGAGCTAGTGACTGTGCCTGGAAACAAATTTAAAAAGAAAAAAAATATTAGAATTGTACAGCTCTTCCAAAGAACCATTTCCTTCTGGACCATGTTTCCTTCTCAACATTTTTATAGAAAAATTATTTTCTTTGAAGTTTTTTCTCCCTGCTCCTTCTGGCTAAGAGGTTTGAACATCTTTATTATTCCCATTAGTTATACTTAACTTTGCCTACTCCTTATGAGAAGGCCTTTAATTAATTTTTTTCTCACATGTATGTTTTCTGCCAAGACTTTCACTAACATTCCACATTTTCCTTAACTTCTCTTCCTTCCCCTTATCTTATCTTACTTCCTTTGCTATTTATTTTTTTCCTACCTTCCTCTCTCCCTCTCTCTTTCTTTTTTTTCTTTCTTTCTTTCTCAGCCACATATAATTGTTAACCTTAGAGACAAATTCTTCACTCACCCTTTTCTCTGGTCTTCCTGCCATAGAAGCCTAGCTTAATCCAGATAGAGCATAAATGCTACTCAGCTCACAGAATTCCAGAGAGGACTGGAGAGTATGTGAATGGCTGTATGTATAGTTATTCTTGATGGCTGGAGGAAGAAATCAAAGCTCTGATCCTCACATCAATCAGTAAGTGGCATTTCCTAGAAGTCTAGGAATCACCTGATGTGAATGTAAGTGGGAGGAGAGGCTGAAACACCATCAACCATGGGCACACCGCCAATCAAAAAGCAGAGTCCACAGAACAAAAGGCAATGATGCTGGTAGGGCTCATTTTTTTACACATGAAGAAAAAGGTCCCCGAAGGAGACAGCCACTAGACAGAGGCCGTATACTGATTTAAGTCTCCTGACTTCCAGAGGAGTGATCATTTCACTCCCAATTAATAATCCCACTATAATATGAGTTCAAAGTGAGCAGGGGGTTTGCTTTGTTTACTTCTTTAAAGACAGTGCTTAGAATGTGCCCTGGTCTGCATATATGCTTAGCAATTTTTTAAAATGCATGAATAAGAGCCAAATTTTATTTAATTAGCTGTTGCCAATTTGGCCCATGTTTTATCTATTTAAAATAATTCTGTGAATAAAGTTCTATTAATATTATAAATTATAGATGAGGAAACAGAGGCCTAGAAAAAAATAATATTTACAAGATCAAAGACATAGTAAATGGCCAAAATGAAATTTGAACCGAGATCTAATTTTTCTTTAGATTCCAGTCTCAAACACAATTACACTTTCTTCTCACACTGATGACATTTCACTGTCATCCAAGCAGAAATTAGAAAAATCAAGGGCTTAGTAGGGACAGTTAAACTACATAGTGGTTAACAATCTAACTCCTAAATCCTGAGGCAGAAGAAATTTTTTGACATGCAAATGAAGTAGAGTGGTGAGAAAGAACTATAATATCTGATGAACATTCACTATTTATCAGACACTGTACTAGGAACATTGCAAAAGAAATAGCATGAGACCTTAGTAAAACCTTTCAAGTTAATATTATTACCTCAATTTGCAAAATGAGGAGAGAGAGCCTTAGAAAATTTGATGATGTGCCCAAAATCATTCAGCCAATCAGTGGCAGAGCTGGAATCCAAACTTTAATCTCTAGAGCTCCAAGGCACATTCTGAAAATTTGGAAACATTTAGATTAACAAATCCAAACAGTGAAGAGATTTGAGAAAGCTGTTGTCTTCTTCCTGAGCTAGTTCTAAAATGAGACCTGGGATTCCATGAAGTCAGCAATCTCTGACTATAGCGGTCTCCACCTTGGGCAGGTACCCACTATAGCCTTTCTTGTGCCTAAAAGTCTTTTCTCTCCTTTCTCCAGAGCTCTGGCTGAGCCTTCTTGGACCTCTTCTTGGTTCCATAACTCAGCATCAAGTACTTGCCTACTATCTTGACTCTTCACACACCATGTCTGCATCCAGATTCCAGGCCTTGGAAGAAAGAAGGCTAAAACTAGAGACTCTGGTTCTAGGGATATGAAGAGACTGGAGGGTGAATGCTTAAATCCCTCATTTTTATGCAACTAGCTGAGGTCCCCATTGAGAACCTTTTAAGGATCTTTAATCAATTCCCTACTCTGTCTGTCTCCCTCAACTTCATTATCGCAGACCTTGGGGATAGAGGAAAGGGAGGAGAAGAGAATAATCATGTGAAATGTCTAGAAGGGGGGCCCAAAGGATGCTATGTACTTGTAGCTACAGCTGAAGGATCTGGTAAAAGTTTTAGTAGCTGAAAGATCTGGTAAAAGTTTTAAACAACCTCCTCCAGAGTTTGTTGAAGCAGAGTGGGTGCTATTGATAGTTTTTTCTGTTTGATGTATCATAACTGTATAGTTTATGCACATTGGATGTGACAGTGTGCATGCTGGGTATATATAACCATATGCAACATTTAAAAGAGCTTTTTAATTAATGCTTTTCCTATCACCAAAGAGAAAGCAAGAAGTCAGTCAAAATTCTTGGAAATCTTAACCCCTGTGTTTCTAATTGGAGAAATTAATCTATTCTCATAACTTGTGGGCAACATAACCCCCTGGGAAGGTAGTAAATACAAAATGAAGTTTTACATGTTAAAACAGAGGTATGAAGAGTTAATGACCTATTTTTGGACCCTGAAACCTGATGGAAAGACATCATGGAGGGAGGATTTAAGGACCATTTCAGTGTTTTCATTTCCCAGGTTATTAGTATCCAGTTTATTGGATCCCTTTTGGGACTATACAGGTATAACTAGTAAGCGATGCTCTAGAATTCCCAATCAAACTGTAAGAGATTATTCCAATTCATTGGCTTAACTGGCTCCTTTGGACTGGGATGGACATCCTCTTCTGGCCACATTCCATTAATCTCTGGTTGAGCATGTACATATACACATTTGAGTGTTATGAAGCAGTATAATTCAAGTCATAGTACCCAGATAAGCAGGATCAGAACCACCTGGGATGCTTGTTAGCATGCAGGTCTCTGGGCCTCATCCTCACAAAATCAGAAACTGACATTTGTGACAACCACAAAAGTTTAGGAATTTCATGTATCCTTTTATTATTTATTTATTTATTTTTAAGTTATGGTGCATTTATTTATTTTTTAATTTAAATTCTTTATTGTTTAAAGTATCACATGAGTCTCCTTTTCCCCCCCATTGACCTCTCCCCGGCCACCCCCACCCCCCAGCACAAGCCCTCACCACCCTACTGTCTGTGTCCATTGGTTATGCTCACATGCATGCATACAAGTCCTTTGGTTGACCTCTTACTCCCTCACCCTCCACCTTCCCTCATATCCTTTTATAAATGACTAGAGGCCCCATGCACAAAAATTTATGCACTTGGTGGGGAGAGGAGGTCCCTCAGCCTGGCCTGTGCCCTCTCACAGTCTGGGACCCCTCGGGAGATAACGACCTGCTGGCTTAGGCCTGCTCCTGGGTGGCAGAGGGCAGGCCCAATCCCTAGGTGCAGCCCCTGGTTGGGCTCAGAGCAGGGCTGATTGGGGAGTTCGGGCGTCGCCCCCTGTCATGCACAGAGCAGGGCAGATCGGGAGGTTGCGATGCCACCCTCAGTCACACTCAGGGTAGGGCCGATTTGGGGGTTGGGGCACCGCCCCCTGTCACACTCAAGGCAGGGTCGATGGGGAGGTTGCGGCGCCACCCCCTGTCACGCACAGAGCAGGGCCAATCAGGAGGTTGGGGCGCTGCCCCCTGTCACTCACAGAGCAGGGCCCATCAGGGGGATTGGGGCTCCGTACCCTTTCACGCACAGACCAGGGTCAATCAGGGGGTTGGGGAGCTCCCCCCTATCACACACAGAGCAGGGCCCATCAGGCGGTTTGGGCGCTGCCCCCTGTCACCGGTGCCAGGAGGCCTCTCGGCTCCGCTGAACCCGGTGCTGGGAGGCATATTACCCTTTTACTATATAGGATAGAGGCCTGGTGCATGGTGGGGGCCAGCTGGTTGGCCCTAAAGGGTGTCCTGGATCAGGGTGGGGGTCCTGCTTGGGTGCCTGGCCAGCCTGGGTGAGGGGATGATGGCTGTTTGCAGCTGGTCACACACCCTTCAGGGTGGGAGTCCTCACTGGGGTGCCTGGCCAGTCTGGGTGAGGGGCTGAGGGCTGTTTTCAGGCTGGCGGGTGACTGAAGCTCCCAACAGCTCCTTTTTTTCTTTTTTCTTTTTTTTATACTGGGCCAGCTTTAGCTCTGAGGCTTGGCTCCAGCTCTGCGACCTCGGCTGCTGAAAGCAGGTATTTTGTTTGTTTGGGTTCTATAATCGAAACACTGTTTCAACTCCAGCTCTGAGATCCCGGCTGGCTGAAAGCAGGTTTCTGGAGTTTGTTTAAATTCTATATTTGTAACAATGTTTCAAACTGCAAGCTCAGAGGCCGGCAGCAGTAGGCGGGGAACGTTGGCTTCCTCCGTCACTGAAGCAAGCAAGCCTCATGTTTGCTTCAAGCTGCCTGGCTTCTGGCCGCCATCTTGGCTGGCAGTTAATTTGCATATCACCCTGATTAGCCAATGGGAAGGGTAGCAGAGGTACGGCTAATTACCATGTTTCTCTTTTATTAGATAGGATTTGTTTTCAACTCTGATTTCAGAATTTCCTTTTTCCTCTATAATTAAAAAGTATCTTCAGTTTTAGCCTGGAATTCATTCCAAAGTACAGTTACTTCTTATATTAGATTTTTTAAATATTAGACTGATAGCACTACAGTTACAAAATACCACAGAATGGGTGGCTTTAACAACAGAAATTTATTTTCTCAAATTTCTGTAGGCTGAAAGTCCAAGATCAAGATGTTGGCAGGTTTCTTCTGAGGCTTTTCTCCTTTGCTTGCAGGGGCCACCTTCTCATTGTGTCCTTACCTGGTCTTTCCTCTATGCATCAGTATCATTGGTGTCTCTCTCTTCAAAAAAAAAAAAAAATATATATATATATATACACACACACACACACACATATATATATATATGCATAGATATATTTTTTTCATTGATTTCAGAGGGGGGGAGAGAGAGAGAGAGAAGCGTTAATGATTAGAGAATCATTGACTGGCTGCCTCCTGCACACCTACCAATGGGGATTGAGCCCACAACCTGGTCATGTGTCCTGACTGGGAATGGAACTGTGATCTTTGGTTCATAGGTCAACACTCAACCACTGAGCAATGCTGGTTGGGATCTTCTTATAAGGACACCAGACATAATGGATTTGGGCCCACCCTAATGGCCTCATTTTCACTTAATCACCTTTTTAAAGACCTTACCTCCAAATACATTTAGAAGTATTAAGGGTTGGAACTTCAACCCATTTTCATGGAAGGATCTAATTCAGCTCATAACATCTGTATACTGGTATATTCTATCAGTTTTTATATATTTAGAAAATGTTTTATAAATAATACTCCTACTACTCACAAGTAATATTTATTTACAGCTTATGAGCCCAAGCACTGACAAGAGATAGGTAGTATTAGATATGCTTTGGCAGAAAATTTTTTTAAATCTCAGCTGTTATGAAAAGAAAGAAATATAGAGACAAAGAGAGAGAGAGAGGTAAAGATAGGAAGAGAGAGAGAGAGAGAGAGAGAGAGAGAGAGAGAGAGAGAGAGAGAGAATTGATTAGAAGGGACATAGAATTTGACCCTATTTATGGAAGACAATTCTATCTGCTTTAAATCTTAGCTATGAAACTTCAGTAAGGGAAAAACAGGATATGATGTGGGAAAGATAAAGCCCATGTCTTCTAGCCAAGAAAACAGTGGAGAAAAGAAACAAGGTTGGAAGAGAAAAGATGTAAGGGAATATCTCATACACAAAGACGGTTCCTTGAGAGGAGACAGAACTAGGAGGGAATGAAAATGAGCCACAGTCTAATCCAATGAAAATACTATTGGATTAGGCTGAAAAAATTGAAGCTAAAATTACTGTGTGTGTTTTTATTTCAGCATTGTGTTTTTGTTGTTGTTGTTATTGCAAATTTTCCATAATCATTAATTGGTAGAATTTTATAAGGAAGACAGACGATTTAGAAAAAAATAGTTAACATCTCCTCCCCCCCCCGCCCTCCCGCCCCCCCCCCCCATACACATCCTAGTTGTAGTGTGAGTAAAATTGTTCCCATCTACATTTACCTGGTGCCTGCAGTATATAGTTCTCAAGACTGTTCCATGCTATTTTACATCTCTTTGCCTCTTTATTTCTATTACTGCAATAAAGAAGTCTCAGTTGTACATGTGGGGAAACTAGAATTTGGAAAGTCTAAACAGCAGAGAGTCTAAATATTTGTTGAGATTTGATATGTGTTAGGCAGCATTAGAAATTTGCATGAATTATCTCCTTTAATCTTAAAAATATCACTGCATGAAAGGTATTGCAATTATTGCCATATTTATTTTGCATTTGAGGAAACCAAAGGAACAGAGAGGAAGGTAATTTTTATAAGGTTGCACATGCATTACGTTGTATTGTTAATTAGCTTTTTTCTTGATAATTGGAGTTCGTTATTTTGCCACGACATAGCTAAAACCAAAAATACTTATGAGCTATATGCCACAAACTTTGTCCCTTTACCCTAACCTAACCCTACTGAAAACTCCTAAGGGATTTTATGAACTCAAACTTCTTAGCGATGCGTTGGCGGATTTGCTTAGTCTTGATGCTGTAGACAATGGGGTTCATGAGAGGTGGTACCAGCAGATACACATAAGACATGAGCAGGTGAACCATGTGGGGCAGATGTTCACCAAAGCGGTGCACAAGAGACAAGCCAATCATGGGGATGTAGAAGAGTAGCACTGCACACATATGGGAGACACAGGTGTTGAGAGCCCGAAGTCGCTCCAGGCGGGAGGCAATGCTTAGTACAGTACGGAGGATAAGGGTATAGGAGAGGAAGATAAGCAGCGAGTCTATACCCACGGTGCAGGCCACAACAAAGAGCCCATAGATGTGATTGACAATGATGCTAGAGCAGGCCAGTTTCATGATCTCTAGGTGCAGACAATAGGCATGGGCCAGCACATGGGAGCGGCAGTACTGGAAGCGCTTCAGGAGGAATGGCAGGGGGAGGATGAGTAAGGCACTTCTAAGCACCGAGATCAGCCCCATCTTGACAATTCGAGCAGGTGTCAAGACTGTGGAGTAACGCAAGGGGTTGCAGATGGCCACATAGCGGTCAATGGACATGGACAACAGAACTGAAGACTCCACTAAAGACAAGGTATGGATGAAGAACAGCTGAGTGAAGCAGGCAGGAATACCAATCTCTCTGGCATCAAACCAGAAGATGCCCAGCACAGTGGGCAGTGTAGAAAGGCAAAGGCCCAAGTCTGTGAGAGCCAGCATGGCCAAGAAATAGTACATGGGTTCATGAAGAGTGACATCGGTGCGGATGACATGGAGGATGGTAAGGTTTCCTGTAATGACTGTCAAATAGATGAGGCAGAAGGGAATAGAGATCCAGCCATGGAGATCTTCCAGGCCTTGGAAGCCTGTCAGGAAGAAAGTGGCTTTTTGGAGGCTGCCATTATAAAGGATTATCATGGCTTTGCAATCTTGGGTTCATCGATCTGCAATACAGAATGAGATTCCTGGAGAGTGACAGGGCCCGGAGAGTCAGGGTCTGCAAATGAAATGGGAAATAATTGGGGGACCTGATCTATTAGCCTTTTCTGGGGGGCCTAGGAAGGGGACTTTCTGGAGGGCTTTTTAAAAATATATTTAGTTGGCATAGTGCTCTCCAGTGGAATAGAATGAACAACATAAACTGATAAACCTAAACAGATCCAGAGACAGCGAAGCATTGATCAGACCATCAAACCTCAGAGGGAAGGCAGGGGAGGGTGGGGGGAAGGGAGAGATCAACCAAAGGACTGGTATGCATGCATATAAGCATAACCAATGGACACAGACACTAATGAGGTGAGGGCATGAGTGGGGGAGGTGGGGGGGCAATGGGGGGATAAGGACACATATGTAACACCTTAATCAATAAAAAATATATATATTTACTTTTCAGAGCAATTTTCAACTCACAGAAAATTGAGAAATAGTACAGTGAGTTCCCACATACCCTGAACCCAGTCTCTTTAATTATTAACATCTACTTTAGTATGGTATATTTGTTAAAATTATTGAACCAATATTGTTATTAACTAAAGTCCCTCTTTATTCAGATTCTATAGCTCATGGGCACCACGTGGCTTACCTTAAGGTGGTATGTTCACCAGTGTTGGACTCTTAGTGGTTCAGTGAAGTAATCTCAGATGAAACTTTTTTCATGTCTTCCTCCCTGAAAAAAGAATCTCCAATTCAATCAGTAGAGCATTCAGAATCTGTCTCACATATGTGGGGAACTGGTACTACACACAGTTTTTCATAATTGATCAGGTGCATATCATGTGCCTTCAAGATGTATTTATATTTTAGCTGGAGATTGTGTTTTATTCCACAATGCCTGGCCTGCAGGGAGTGCAAAGAAAGTACTGAGTAAATGTTTGCTGAACTCCCTGAACTTGTGACTTGTGACCAGAGCGATGCCTTTCTTGAATGTACATGAAAGCCTCTGGTGGCTCAGGAGGGAGGTGGTGATGAGCAAATCTGAAGTCTGGGGCTAAGAAATGCCTGGGAAGAAACGGGGTTTCTGGAAAAAAATTCTAGAAAAAGGTACTTTGGGGCTTAGTTCTGGTAGGTATCAGCAGAGATACGTGTCTTCAACATGAGAGTGGTTAAGCTGGGGCTAAATGTAGACATGGGCATGGTATGCACCGGATCTGAAACAGAAATATCCAAGAGAAACCTAAAATACACAGGAAAAGCCTCTAATCTTTAGCTTATAATGAGGAAATGAAATCTTCAGGGTCTCAGAGTGAGCTTTGCCTTTGGGACTTGGATCAATAAGACACACAAGTATTGGTCTGTCCCTGTTACTCACCGGGACATTCCTTTCCTCCTGCTTTGGAACTTTTATTCAACTGCATTTATTGCAAGCCATACCATAATGCGTCTATGAAAACAAATATGATGTGACTAGTATATTTTCATTACATGCATAAAAAGCTTAGAATAGCTAATATTTATTTAATCTGTTGTGTTTCTGATTCTTTACTAAGTGCCTAATGTACATTATGGCTTTCTACTCTCATAGCCTTCATATGAGATAAGTTCTATTCTAAGAAGCATATTACAAGTGAGAAAATGGTGGCACAAAGAGGGAAGAGACCTTGGTATGGTTATAGAGAAAGTAAGTGTTGAGGATGGAATTCAAACCCTGACAGTATACTTCAAAGCCTGTATTATTATCCTACAATGTAGGGCCTACATCATATTTATTCCTCCTTACAAAAGTCAGGCAATTAAAAAGTAATTTAAAAAACCCACACTATAATTTTTATACCTTGGCACACTTATGGATAACCATTTCCATTATGTGCATAACACTAGATGGACAAAAATGGGGTAACAATAGCCCAGCCACTGAAGCTAAGTGGTTGAGCATTGACTCATAAACCAGGAGGTCATGGGTTCAATTTCCAGTCAGGGCACATGTCTGGGGTGGGAGCTCAATGCCCAGTGTGGGGCCTCTAGGAGGCAGCCAATCAATGATTCTCTCTCAGCATTGATGTTTCTATCTCTCTCCCTCTCCCACTCTAAAATAAATTAAAAAAATAAATATACATTTTATATAAGGATTCTCTTTTTTTCTCTCATTAAGGTAGAGGGACATTGAAGGGCTAAGGATAAAAAAAAATAAAAGAAGAAAAATCCATAACCACCTTTTGCCATTCATACTTCAAATCAAAACAATTAATAATAGTAATACAATAAGTAATATAAGAATAAAGCCCCTCTGGTTTTATGATTCCAAAGAAGAAATGGAATGGATATAAAGAGG
This sequence comes from Myotis daubentonii, assembly GCF_963259705.1. Lineage (NCBI taxonomy): Eukaryota > Metazoa > Chordata > Mammalia > Chiroptera > Vespertilionidae > Myotis > Myotis daubentonii. Next base: position 44,614,984 of record NC_081848.1, read on the forward strand.
GGCATCTAGGAAAGTGGTGAAATGAAGGAGACAAGTGGAGACTTAGAAAGAAGATGGTCGGTGAAGGAAAAAGAATGTCTTAGGATTTGGAGAGCATGCTGTGGGTGGCAGAGGCAACAATGCAATCTCACTCTAATATTGAGAGAAAAATTGTAAAAAAGAAAAGTAGGGAAATTTTTCCATCAATTAAGGGGAGATGCAAAATTTCCCATCAATTAGAGGGAGATGTGTGGCTTTTCTGCCGTCAGACTTACATACAGTAAGGCTGGTTTCTATGCATCTCACACTGAGTCATTTCAGGGAATTTGTGAAATAGAAGAAACATGTAGTGGTCATTTATTTCACTCTTATATCTCCAGACAGAAAAGGATCATTGTGCCTGCTTAGTGAGGAGCTACATCCATAACATCCCGTCCCAGTTATCATCCTCCTTCCAAATACATTCCCTGTATGTTATATTTTGGGTATGAGAAAGAGGCAAGTGTGCCAGGTAGGGGGATGCAGGAAAACATCGAAGGAAGTCGAGCAGCACTGGAGAGGTGGAATTGCTGTATTACTAGAGTCCTGCAACCCTTGCACAGGTTTGGAACCTAATACAGTATGCTGAATAAATGCATGAATGGATGAATGAAATGAAATGCAGTAAGGATCTTCTCAAAGGCACTCACCTACAGATTAATGAATCAGAGAAAGTGTCAGCTGATTTCTCCACTAGAAGTTATCATATTCTCTTGATCCTCCCTTCAGCTCCAATTTATTGAGGTAAAGGGATGTCACCCTAGGGTCTCTGGTGGAAACAGAGGGGAGACAGGCTGAGCAGTGACTTTGATAACACCCTACTCTCTCTGACACTTATTCATCATATAATTGCAGACAGAGCTAATTATGGTGATCAGCATCTGTGTTGATGACTGTCTGCAAAATTAATTACTCCCAAGGACAAGCATGACCTTATAGGAATATAAGACTTGATTGTTAAAAACACTGCCAAATTCATTTTAATATTTGATTATCTTAATACATTTAAGGCAAGGAAGGTAGAGATTGCAATTTCAATTTTAAAGATAAAGGAACTAATGCTCCAAATGATGAAAAAAGAGATGAGAAGCAGCAAGGATTAAATCAAATGATTAAGATGACTGAACACACACACACACACACACACACACACACACACACACACACACACCTCAATTTATTGGAGTGACAATGGTGAATAAAATTATACAGGTTTCAGGTGTACAATTCTATAATACATACATCATCTGTATACTGTATTGTGTGTCCAGCACTTCAGGTCAAGTCTCCTTACAAGATCACACACAGGGATAAAGTAGGGCTTAACCCACAGGTCTCCTATCCCCAGTTCATCTGCCATTCAAAACTCTCTTGATTAATTTGCTGTGGGGGAATAAGCAACTAGCTAACTGAGAGCTCAGTGTATAGTCCAGGTTAGAAGTGCCCCAGCTATCTTGCTGTTCCTGACTGTTCTCTGTGATTCTTACAATACATACCTGAGCACCAACAGCTGCAGAGATAGGGGCTTGGAGTGCATATTCTTCTCAGTTGGAACTCAGCTACAACAATATTCTCTGCTGAAAACACAGGGTCTTTTTGAAGAGTCTAGCAGCTTCCCTCCAGGGGCCTTGGTGGAGGCTGAGAATCCCCTGCGGCGTTCTCAAGACCCTTAGCTGAGGATAGAAGTCCTGGGAGGCTGAGAAATTCCCATGCAGTATGTGGAGGAATAAAGATGTTGGGATGTTTATATTTATGGATTTCAATTTCTGAAACTGGATAAGAAAGACCTCACTAGGCCTGAAAAGCAATATTATGAGAGAGCATTTTTTTTTTAAAATTCAGATAAAAATAAAGCTGATTCCAATCTTGTCTCTGGTACTTTCTACCAATGTGACTATGCACTCTAGGACATGTCAGTTAATCTCTTAGAAAGATAATTTCCCTGTATCTTAAAAAGAGAGCCTCTCCCCTCCTTTTTTACACAGTCCCTGGTACTATTAGGCATTTTCATATGGTTTAGAGTGTAATTTGGTTTGCATTTAGGAAGAATGATGGCCCTGAGTCTTAACTATAGGTTTATTAATTCCCATTGACCATTACTTGTGTTTTCTCCCTAGCACACATATGGTCTGGGTCATAATTCAGAAGGTTGTACTCCAAAATGCTCATTTAAGACCTTCAAAAGGTTTGTCAACCCATTTTAATTACCAGTATCTATATTGAGAGTTCTTCCAGAATCAATTTAAACAATTTTGAAATATCTGAACAGAATAACTGATACTTAATGGATTCTCAGTAAACACCATTTTAACATAATCAGGAAAGTGACCATGATTATAGTTTGCCAAGAATGAGCCTAATTTACACTTACTGTATTGGTTTCCCAAATAGTTTGGAATCTGTCCTATCTTTTTCATTTTACCACAAGTGTTATATGTAACTATATTAAAATCTGCCAGGATGGGTAGCTAGATCTTTTCTTTGTGCTTCAAGTTTCTGCTGCAGTTTCATCTAATGACTTATGAGATATGTGTGCAGTGAACACAGACCCTATTTTAACACATATCTAAATCTGATAGATGACTGGTATTGTCTCATTTCTCTCCTTGACCATATCCAATGCAATATCAGTAAAGCTGCAAAGACAGCAGGTGCGGTCATTGCTGTTAAAATAAAATTCACTGGTATACAAGCAGGTAGATAAAGTTAACTGTTCCCAGGTTCAATTGGTGGTGGGAGACATATTTGGCAATGCTACCCTTCCAGGTACTCTTTTTTTATTTTTTAAACCAACCACTTGTGATGCTTCTCGTGCCAAAGATTATGAAATGAATGAAATCACTGGGCTGCCAGTAGCCTGGGATCAATAGGAAATAACTTGATTACATGAACAACAACAACAACAACAACAAAATGCTCAGGGAATAAAGACTAATGAATGTTTAGTGTTAATCATTTATTATAAACATATCATTCATTTCATTGTTTGGTAATTTTATATTTTAATTAGCCAATTAATAAAAAATGAAAGCTCATACTTTAAATATTTTTTAAAATATATTTTATTTATTTTTTACAGAGAGGAAGGGGGAGAGATAGAGAGTTAGAACCATTAATGAGAGAGAAACATCAATCAGCTGCCTCCTGCACACCTCCTACTGGGGATGTGCCCACAACCAAGGTACATGCCCTTGTCCGGAATCAAACCTGGGACCTTTCAGTCTGCAGGCCAATGGTCTATCCATTGAGCCAAACCAGTTAGGACATGAAAGCTCATACTTTAAATTCTCTATTCTGTTTCTTAGGAAATTTGATAGTGAACTTATAACTTAAGCAAAATTTTTGTCAATATGTGCCACTGCTATGTTGGCAAAATTAATAAAATTGATCACATGATGATCAGAAGAAAAAAATTAGCATCCACTTAAAAAATGTGTGAATTCTCTTAAGAACATGGTATCTGAAGGAAACAATTTAGCATACATAGCCACTAAAGATAGATTTTATGTTTTATATTCACGATTTTTCATGTAGATTAAATAACTTCATTCAAATGGATTGTGTTTTCCTTTTATTGAAATTTTTACAGTCATTGTGAAAAGGGAAGAGATAATTGTTAAGGTGTTGGCTCCATTAGCAGAAGATAAATTATGTTCATTTTAAGCCATTGCTCAGATGCTTCAGAAAGAAAATCAGTTTTTTTCAATCTGATGATTTTTATTTATTTTTTAGCTTTATTGAGATTTCATTGAGACATAAAATTGTGTGAGTTTAAGGTATACAGTGCGTTGATTCAATACACTTATATATTGCAAAATGATTACCACCATAGAGTTACCTACTACCTCCATTGTCACATAATTACTACTACTTTTAGGTAGTGAGAACATTTAAGATCTACTCTCCTAAGAACATTCAAGTCTATGATACATTCTTGTTAACTATAATCACAACACTGTGTATTAGATCTCCAGAAATGATTCCTCTTCTAACTGGAAGTTTGTACAGTTTGACCAACATCTCCTTATATCTCTGTGGTAACCACCATTCTACTCTTTGTTTCTACAAGTTCAGGCTTTTTTATTTTTATTTTTTAGATTCCACATGGAAGTCATGTCTTTCTGGGTCTGACTTATTTCACTTAACATAACACCCTCAGTGTCCATCCACATTGTCACAAGTGGCAGGATTTCTCTCATTTTCATGGCTGAATAATATTCTATTGTATATGGATATACCACATTCCTTATTCATTTATCTATTGATAGGTACTTAGGTTTTTTCCATATTTTGGCTATTGTGAATAATGCTGCAATGAATACTGGAGCACAGATGTGTCTTTGATATCCTTTTATATATCTCTTTTAGATATATACCCAGAAATGAAATCACTGGGTCATATTATAGCTCTATTTTTAATTTTTTGAGGAACTTCCATACTGTTTTCCATAGTGGCTTCATCAATTTATATTCCCACAAACAGTGCACAAGGATTCCCTTTTTTCCCACATCTTTGCCAGCACCTGCTCTCTCTTAATTTTTTATGACAGTCATTCTAACAGGTATAAGATTATATCTCATTGTTTTTATTTCCCTAACCAGGCCTGGTGCACAAAATTCATGCATGGGTAGGGTCCCTAGGCATGGCCGGTGATCAGGGCTGATCAGGGCCTTTCGGCTGTTGGCCAGGGCCTTCCTTTCCTAGCTGCCTCCTTCCTTTGATCCACACCTCCCCCTGGTGGTCAGCACATATCATAGTGAGTGATCGAACTCCCGAGGGAACAATTTGCATATTACCCTTTTTATACAGTGGGGCCTTGACTTACGAGTTTTTCCAGATACGAGCAATCTCTCGGACGATTTTTTGCTTTGAGTTGTGAGCTAAAATTCGGGTTATGAGCCAGCTTCAGATACCCCACCGCTAGTTGGCGCAGCGAAAGTCACATTGAATGCCACAGCATCAGCCCAGCATCACGTGTCTCACTCGTTCACTTTTGATTTGACATACGAGTAATCTGAGTTACGAGCTCCGTCACGGAACGAATTAAACTCGTAAGTCAAGGTCCCACTGTATGTAGATGATTGGTGATGTTGAACATCTTTTCATGACCTTTTGGCCATTTGTTTTTTGTTTTGTATTATCTTTTTAAAATATTGTTGAAAGTATTGCATATGACTTCCATTTCCCCTCATTGACTCCTTCTAGCTCGCCCTGGCCCCCTACCTCAGGCCTTTACCACTCAATTGTCTGTGTCCACGGGTTATGCATATATGCAGACAAGTTCTTTGGTTGGTCTCTTCCCACCCACCCACTCACCCACTCCTGCCTTCCCTCTGAGATTTTGCATATCTTCTTGGAAAATTATTATGCAGCTCCTCTGCCCATTTTTAAAAGCAGGTCATTTGGCTTTTGTTATAGAGTTGTACGTATTTTAGATATTAACATTGTATCAGATATATAGTTTGGAAATATTTTCTCTCATTAGGTAGGCTGCCTTCTCATTATGCTACTTGTTTCTTTTGTTGAGCAGAAGCTTTTTGGCTTGATCATTTCTTAATTTTTGCTTTTGTTGTCATTGATTCTGCAAGTGATGCTTTCCTATTGGCTCATGGGAGGACTTCCTGATGAAATTCACAACACAGTCCACAATGTCCCTTAATGCCCTCTGAGAATTTAATCTTCCCCTCTACTGATCCCTTCCCTCTCTCCAGTCATGGAGATTCTGATTCAGTCTTTGAAATCCTTTTATATATCTCTTTTAGATATATACCCAGAAATGAAATCACTGGGTCACTCTGGTTGCTGTAAGATAAATTAGTCTCTTTGGCAGCATGCTGCGCAGTTGTGAAAGTGTAGCACTCATCACCTGATCTTCCTTTCACTTGCAGGAGAAATCAAGGGCTAAGAAGTTCTTGTTATGCCCTAGCCTGTTTGGCTCAGTGGACAGAGTGTCGGCCTGTAGACTGAAGGGTCCCAGGTTTGATTCTGTTCAAGGGACAGTACCTTGGTTGCAGGTGCAGGAGGCAACCAATCCATGTGTTCTTTCTCTCACATCGATGTTTCTCTCTCTCCCTTCCACTCTCTCTAAAAGTCAATGGGAAAATGTTCTCAGGTGAGGATTAAACAACAAAAAAGAAGTCCTTGCTTAGCCCTGGACTTTGCTGCCGTGGGGAAGGGTGATGCAGACACAGTCAAGCTGTTCCTCTAACTTCCATTCATCTAAACTCATTTTATTTTTTTGCTCTAGTGGAGTGTTGGAGCATCTCCTCTGGAAATATAAACTTCTCTTGTCTGTGGGTGACTGCCCCAGCCAGTGTTTTCCAGAAAGTAGCTGACCAAGGCCAAGAGAGGCTGGAGCTGGAGCATAGGCTTTTGTGGAGACCACAGCCGGCACTGAGGTCTATCTGCCTCTTACCCAAAGCACAGGTGGGCGTGACCTCTCCCGAGTCCCTCGGCATGTGGTGCTGGATCCCACAACTACCATAGAGGCATGTTTGTTCATGGATGAATGCTTCATTTTGGGGGAGAAGGACAAATGAGAAACAGTTTCTGTCACCATGATGCTGATGTCACTCCAAAAATCAATTAGTTATATAAGATAATTATTTATTCCAATGTATGACTCAAATTAAAGCTTTTAAACATTTATTTTGTCCAGATTTCATTCTGTAAAATATCTGGCCTTGTTGTGAATGCTATTTTGAGTTCAGCTAAGAAGTTCAACAATAGAAATACATCTTTTAAATGTAGAGATGATATAAATGCATATTTTATCACAGTACAATAATGTGGTAAAAACAATGTTCTTATGAAATCAATAAACTTTTTCTACTTGGAATTGGTTATAGTTTAAACATAATTAATGATTATAGTCAGGCAATTCTTCTAGTCTCTTTTCTTTGCATATATATTTAGAGTAACTGGACTAGGAAAGTTTGAGACAAAGCTGATATTTAATTTAAAAATGTAAAAACTTTAGCATTATGCTACAAACTTTCTCTTCTGCTCATTACCTTCAATCAGGTTTTAAAGAAATGTGAGCTTCTGCAGGAATGCTTGGTAAACCAGACTAATTTGGTGACTGAAGTGAACACATATTTTGCAGATCCCACTTGAAGAATAATTTCTTGGGGTGACCCAATAATCAGTGAGCAAACAGTGGTATAAGTATTCGGCCCTTTCTGATCAGCAGGGGACTCCTCCGTAAAGCATTGTTTGCTCTTGAGTCCCCATTTGGCCTGGCAGAGACTTCATTATCTGTTAACATGGTCCAATGTTTCCCCTTATGCAGTGGTTTTTGCCTCTTTTACAAATTTAAATTCTTCACATACTAACTCTGTCTTACCATCTGCTTCCCAGAAAAACCAATCTCTACATTTTAAATGTGTTTTGTTCAAAGTAGGTTAGATAACTTTAATCAAACTATCTAAACATTGGAATACCAAATATTTAGTTTTGATGTTTTTAGCAAATGTAAATTATTTGCTAACCCAAAGCTTGAAAACAGAGCTTATATATGGCCTATAGATTGCTTTATTTTTAGAGGAAATTTTATATTTGAAAATATATTTTGTTTAAAACTGTTTTACTAACCAATCAATAAGCTAAAACATTTTGCCAATTAATATATATTTTATGTATATGTTACATAAATGCATGTATAATTATGAAATATGTATACATTGAATTATGAAATATGTACAATTATGAATATGTTACTATAATTACATTCATTTTTGTAGCCCTATTAATTCTCAAAAGTGTCTAATTGTTACCTTTAAATGTTTTAATTAAATAAAAGTTAATGTGTTTTAAGAAATTAGAAAAAGTAACAAAATATTTTTAGACAAAATTAAAGATGGTTAGTAGAGTTGAAACTGATTGTTATTTAAAAAATGTGTAGTAGAAAGATAAATGCATACATGTTTGCCAAAGAGAGAGATTACTGCACATTTGAGTTGTTTGAGAAATGCAAATGTTGTTCAGTAACATAAATTCCATCAACATATCTGCCGTTCTGTGATTGTATGAGCATGGACAGAATATGAGACAAGGTTTGAAAAGGGTTCCTACCATTGCCAAGAGTCTGGGTGAACTACTGAAATTTTGTTCATGGGTCACGAAACATCCTACAATAAGCAGAACATTCCAATCTGGTATTTTCCTGACTCAAATGCAAGTTGTGCATCTTTTCAGAAACACTATTAGCTGTTAATATTAGTTGCCTGAAGGGTTAGTATGATTTGGCCATTTTGGGGAGTAAATAGAGAAATAAAAAAGAAGAGCCAAGAAACAAAAGAATAGAAAAATATGTAACATGCATTCATGTTAAGTGTATATGTGATATATCAACACTAATAAAAGAGAAAAATGGTAATTGGCGTACGAGCTACGCTTTTCATTGGCTAATCAGGGCTATATGCAAATTAACTGCCAACTGAGATGGCAGTTAACTGCCAACAAGATGGCGGTTAATTTGCATATGTAGGCACAATGCAGGGAGGCCAAAGGGAAAGCAGGAAGAAGCCCCCTGCCACTGACAGTGATCGGAAACCCAGTGGGGAGCCTTTGCCCTGCCCCCCAGGCATGATCGGAGAATCAGGTGCCTTTTCCGCCCTGGCCAGTGATAGCAGGAAGTAGGGGTGGAGCCAGTGATGGGAGCTGGGCACGGTCGAAGCTGGCAGTCCCAGGAGCTAGGGGTCCCTTGCCTGGGCCTAAAGCGAAGCCCACGATCGTGGGGCCGCTGCAGCTGCGAGTCCCCGCTGCCCGGGCCGAACACCTAGGCCAGAGGCATCAGGCCTGGGCAAGGGGCCGATCCTGCTATTGGAGGGTGATGGGGGTCAACGCCTGAGGGCTCCCAGTATGTGAGAGGGGGCAGGCTGGGCTGAGGGACACTCCCCCCCCACACACACCCAGTGCACGGGGATCCCGGCACCGGCATCAGTGTGACAGGGGGCAGTGCCCAAACCCCCTGAACCCCCTGATCGCCCTGTGGCTCTGTGTGTGACAGGGGGCGGGGCCACAACCTCCCTATCCGCCCTGCTCTGTTCGGGACAGGGGAAGGCGCCCCAACCCCCTGATCAGCCCTGCTCTGTGCCTGATAGGGTGGAGCTCCCCAACCCCCTGATCGCTCTGCGGCTCTGTGTGTGACAGGGTGCAGTGCCCCAACCCCCTGATCGGCCCTGTTCTGTGTGTGACAGGGTGTGGTGCCCCGCCCCCCCCCCCCGCCCCCCCCAACGGGTCCTGCTCTGTGTGTGACGGGGTAGAGCCATAACCTCCCCTTCGGCCCTGCCCTGAGTGTGAGAGTGGTGGCGCCCCAACCCCTCTGATGGGCTCTGCTCTGTGAGTGACAGGGGCCAGCGCCCCAACCCCCTGATTGGCCCTGCTCTGTGTGTGACAGGGGGTTGCGCCGCAACCTCCCCATCGACCCTGCCTTGAGTGTGACAGGGGGCAGTGCCCCAACCCCCCAATCGGCCCTACCCTGAGCATGACTGAGGGTGGCATCGCAACCTCCTGATCCTCCCTGCTCTGTGCATGACATGGGGTGGTGCCCCAACTCCCCAAATGGCCCTGCTCTGAGCCCGACCAGGGGCTGCACCTAGGGATTGGGCCTGCCCTCTGCCACCCGGCAGCAGGTCTAAGCCAGCAGGTCGTTATCTCCCGAGGGGTCCCAGACTGGGAGAGGGCACAGGCCAGGCTGAGGGACCCCCCCCCTCCCCGAGTGCACAAATTTTTGTGCACCGGGCCTCTAGTATGTATATATAGCACTATCCATAAATACATTAAAATAATAAATTCATGAGAACTGGGAAAGTTGAGGAAGCAAAGTTATGTATCTCTTAAAATGTTTTTCTTTTACAACAAACATGCTTATAGACCGAGAAAGGATAGCTAAATAGTAGGAAGATTGAAAAAAATGGAAACATACAGAAGGTGCAGCAAGATCTCTGAAAAGGCAGGGAGGTATGGAATTTACCTTTTAGGGGTTATGATTAAATTTTGATAGGGAGGAGTGGAAGAATGGAATACATTGGTAGAATAGATATAAAAGACAACGTCAGATGGTAAAAAAAAAAAAAAAAAGGAGTAATTCATGTTTCACTGCCTTTAAAGGAAGCATGCAGGTAAGGACTAGAGTAGAGATAATAAAGAACCTGACAAATGCTTGGTGTGATCTTTGTGAGAAATAGATGTGGGAGCTGAACAGGAGAGTAAAATAACAACACTCCAAGTGATATCCGATGATCAGCTGAGATAGTAGATGTTGTGGCACCAATGTGAACAACCCCATGCTTGTCTCCATCAGTGCTCAACAGGGTAAAAGGGTATTGAGTATCAACAGCCATTCACTCTATGAGCTCTGTCTGATTATAAAACCCAAGGACATTCTACTACACTATGCTTTATGCCAGCCACACATTCAACGTTTACTTAATTATCACTTACTAACGTATTTCCTTTCTCATTCCTTTAATCATTTTCTTTTTGGACAAAGTTTTTCCACAACCTTTTCTCGGATTTGATGGGTCTTCACACAGTACACAATGGGATTCATCAGGGGCGGCACTAGTAGGAAAACATCAGCCATGAGGATGTGGATCAGAGGTGACAAATCCCGGGCAAAACGGTGGAGCATGGCTGCACTCAGCATGGGTGCATAGAAGATAAGCACAGCACAGATATGAGAAATGCAAGTGTTGAGGGCTTTGAACTGCTCTCTGGAGGTTGCAATGCTCAGGACTGTCTTTAGGATCATTATGTAGGAAAAAGTAATAAACAACAGATCCAGAATGGTAGAAAGAGCAGCAAAGAGTCCATAGACAACATTGACTTTGTTGTCAGAGCATGCCAGCTTCATGACATCCTGGTGGAGACAGTAGGAGTGTGAAAGCAGGTTTTGATGACAGTATATCAGCCGTTGCAACAGAAAGGGCAGTGGAAAGATCAGAAGAACATTTTTCGAAGTCAGTAAGGCCCCTGTTTTGATGACTCGGGAGCTGGTTAAGATTGTACCATATCTCAGAGGGTTGTGGATGGCCACATACCAGTCGAATGCCATTACAGATAGCACAGAAGCTTCAGTGACTGTGAATAAATGGATAAAGAACTCCTGGGCAAAGCAGGCAGCTGCATGAATTTCATGGACACTGAACAGGAATAGTCCCAAAGTGGTGGGTAAGGAAGAGAGGGACAACCCTAGGTCAGAGATGGAGAGCATGGAAAGGAAATAGTACATGGGTTCGTGGAGGCTTGGCTCTGTCTAGATGAAAAAGAGAATGGTAACGTTTCCCAGGAGAGAAAGAAGGTACATGGATGAGAAGGGAATGGCTATCCAGATGTGACTCTTCTCCAATCCAGGGATTCCAGTAAGGAGGAATTTAAGAACTTTAATGTTTGTGCCATTAAGCGGAGACATGACACACGAAAAGATAACTAACCAGATGCTTACTCAGGGCAGTTGAAGATTTCTTCAATGAAGTTTGACAAAAGATGTCCGTTTCTGGTACAATGTAGGTCATAGATACTAAGGCAATAATCAGAGACTTCTTATAAGGTAGTATATGTTTCTACTGTCAGTTTCGACTGTCAAAAAAGTCAAACACAGTAACAAATGAGAAGAATCTGACTTGCTTCCTCATCCAGTAATTTGTTTTAATTTTGTAAAAGTGTCTGCCAATTTGGACTTTGCACATTTAAGAATCCCAGGCAATCCTTTGACCACATGCAGCTACCCATGGCTAGATCTTATAAAACCAGGTCTCCAATTTGATGATTTTCTTATTTCAATTTTATAAAAACAAAATCTTAAATGGAACAGTAATGTTTACTGTGAATTGTGGTGGGGGAGGTAGAATTCATAAATTGTTCCATACCTATGTTCAAACCTGTATATCTCTAATAGGATAACATATGAAGTAATGACAGAACTGAAAGTTCATAATGATACAGTCTTAGAGTTAAAGGGGCCCTTAAAAACATGTTGTTTTACTCTCTTGCTTGTACAAAACTATTCTAAATCAATAGGTTAACTTTAGTTAACATATTATACCTTATTCCCAGTATTATCATATCAACTACTACCTAAAGCTTTCTACTTCACGACTGAACACTCAGATGGTTTTTCTTTCTTGAATTGATTAATGTTTCTAGAAGTTTCCATCTTTTCTCTGAAGGTGCAGAATCGAATCTTATTTACACAAAATAGCTTCTTTTTTCTTTTTTTACATAGATTCCTTATTTTTACTTGATTGATTTCTGTCTTCTCTCTTTACTAGACATTCAGGGTAGGGAATCATGCTTACACTGTTCACTACTAGGCATTGACTGTGCCTAGTATAGTAACTGGAACATAGTTGTAGCTTAATAATTCTTTATTTCATTAAGTATAATATCTCAAAGTTGAAGACAGTAATACTTTCTTCCATTAGTTATCTCCTTTTCAGAATAAACTTCCTATATTCTGTCAAACAACTGTGTGAATTTTGGTTGTTTGTTTTTCTTTAGATTCTTCATTTGGTACTCCTCAAACAATGACAAACTATTGATGCCTCTTAACATATAACTACAGTTCCTCAAAAGAGTGTTTATCTCTTCCAAATTCATCCCATTACAGGTTCTTTCCACCATTTTCTTCATGATCTAAAAATTAATGACTCACTATTCAATCATCCAAACAATCTCCATCATTTCAATTACCTGTCAGGTTGACTCTTTGACTTTTTCCAAGAATATTGGGAGTATGGAAGAACCTTGATTTTTAAAAAAGTATAATTACTCTTAGTGTTTCTCTATCACATTGTCTGCTGTTTTGCTGGATTTTGCTCTTTACCCAACCTCTAAATGGGTGAGTACCCAGAGTACTGTCCAAGGACCTGACTTCTTTGGAAACCTATAGCTTATTTAGGATAAGTGTTCAGAATTTAAGCGAAAGGCCTAGGCTACAGATAAGGACATGATATCCATCAGCTTATTAAATTACCAGTCTTCTGAAACTCCTTATCTGAGCCATAGAATTTGCTTTCCTAATTATGCTAGATATAGCTAAAATTATTTTACGTCAATAGACTGTGGTCATTTGTGTTCTGGCCTTTGCCTCATCATTGTTTTTAAAACTGCATTGTTCTTTAGAAGTAGGCACTATTGAGATTTAAATGTATAAGATAAGCATCCATAAATTTAATTATTTTATTATCTAGTGATTATTAATTTAACTTTATTATAAATATGACACCCTCTGAATGATGTATATAGATTTTCTCATTTATATTCTTATGCTTTAACCATTTTATAGATAAGAAAACAAGTCTTAGAGAGGTATAGTAACTTGTCCAAGGTCATGTATCTACTTGTCAGGAGACATGAAGAAGAATCATGTAATACTTGAAATATACACCATTCTCACACATATCATCCAGACTGAGCATTTCTAAAACTTGCCTGGACACATATTCCCACCAACACGTGCATTTGTCTCTCCTTGGTAGTTTTGTAAAATTCTAAAACTCCATAGAGACCTGTTGATTTGCTTTTGTTTCAACATCTAGCCCATTTCTTCAGGATCAAAGAGCAATGCAAATTTTGTCAAATAAAACAAGAGTAGAATTATATCTTACCTTGTTTGTATTTTTTTTTTTTTTTTTTTTACAGTATGATTCTCCACCTTAAAGTCAATGGTAGGAAAAAGATTAGAAGCATAGAAGAATCTCTTAGACTCCCTTTTCCTGCTCAGTAAGCACTGTTTTATAAAGTCCAAAGAGCCCTTGGGTTTGACTCAAGGGACATTTATCTAGCAGTGAGCTCATAATGCAGGTTCAGACTGAGGAAATTGAGTTTGATAAGATCTTGGGGGGCCATATTAAAATTCAACAGAAACACTTAGTGCTCTGATCTGATTGATAGAATTTTCTATACTAAGAAAACATCGTGGAAACAGATGCAATCCCTGATGTGAAAGCTAAAATGTAGTCAAGAGAGATAATTTTAGGGTATAAAAGAGAAGGTTTAACTCAGAGTTAAGTTAAACCTTTTCTTTGTGGAATTCATTGAGCCAATCTCTCAGAATCTCAATCTTTTCAACTGAAAAAAATTTTTTTACGAGAGAGAACCAAGATGGCGGCATAGGTTAACGCCGGAGTTTGCTGCTTTGAACAACTACTTCAAAAGTGAAACCAAAAAACGGAAGGGACATCACCCAAAACCACAGGAACGCTGGCTGAGTGGAAGTCCTACAACTAGGAGGAAAGAGAAACGCTTACGGACACTCAGAGGAGGCGCAGTGCTGAAGTCAAATTCTGAGGTGCGGAGTGCACGGAGCGGGCTGGCGGCGGAGGGCGCGGTTGGCGTTTTCAATCGGGAGGGAGTCCCAGACTCTGAGCTCCAGATCCGGGAGAGTCTTTAGGGACCCAGACTCAAACGGGAGAAGCGGGACTGTCTGGCTTCGGTCAGAGCGAGTGCAGCTTTCTCTCTGAGCTTTGCAGCGGGTGCTGGGACTCAGAGAGGCAGAGCCCCTGGGGACAGGACTGAGAGCCGCCATAACTGCTCTCTCCGGCCCACGCTGTTGATCCTGTTCCACCCCCCCTGCCCAAGCCCTGCACAGAGGCATTTGCCGGATAGCCTCAGGCAAAGGCTAGATTAGCACCTCCCTAGAGGACAGAAGTTCTCTCACTGCTGACACAGCTGATTCTCATAGCCACTTGGCCTGGAGGTCAAACCCTCCCTGGAATTAGCTACAACAATCAAGATTTAACTATAAGACTGTGAACAAAGACCACTAGGGGGTGCACCAAGGAAGCATAACAAAATGCGGAGACAAAGAAACAGGACAAAATTGTCAATGGAAGATATAGAGTTCAGAACCACATTTTTAAGGTCTCTCAAGAACTGTTTAGAAGCCGCCGATAAACTTAATGAGATCTACAAGAAAACTAATGAGACCCTCGATCTTATATTGGGGAACCAACCAGAAATTAAGCATACACGGACTGAAATAACGAATATTATACAGACTCCCGACAGCAGACCAGAGGAGCGCAAGAATCAAGTCAATGATTTGAAATGCAAGGAAGCAAAAAACATCCAACCAGAAAAGCAAAATGAAAAAAGAATCCAAAAATGCGAGGATAGTGTAAGGAGCCTCTGGGACAGCTTCAAGCGTACCAACATCAGAATTATAGGGGTGCCAGAAGATGAGAGAGACCAAGATATTGAAAACCTATTTGAAGAAATAATGACAGAAAACTTCCCCCACCTGGTGAAAGAAATGGACTTACAGGTCCAAGAAGCACGGAGAACCCCAAACAAAAGGAATCCAAAGAGGACCACACCAAGACACATCATAATTAAAATGCCAAGAGCAAAAGACAATGAGAGAATCCTAAAAGCAGCAAGAGAAAGAAGCTCAGTTACCTACAAGGGAGTACCCATACGACTGTCAGCTGATTTCTCAACAGAAACCATGCAAGCCAGAAGAGAGTGGCAAGAAATATTCAAAGTGATGAATACCAAGAACCTACAACCAAGATTACTTTATCCAGCAAAGCTATCATTCAGAATTGAAGGTCAGATAAAGAGCTTCACAGATAAGGGAAAGCTAAAGGAGTTCATCACCACCAAACCAGGATTATATGAAATGCTGAAAGGTTTCCTTTAAGAAGAGGAAGAGGAAGAAAAAGGTAAAGATACAAATTATGAACAACAAATATGCATCTATCAACAAGTGAATCTAAAAATCAAGTGAATAAATAATCTGATGAACAGAATGAACTGTTGATTATAATAGAATCAGGGACATAGAAAGGGAATGGACTGACTATTCTTGGGGGGGAAAGGGGTGTGGGAGATGCGGGAAGAGACTGGACAAAAATCGTGCACCTATGGATGAGGACAGTGGGTGGGGAGTGAGGGCGGAGGGTGGGGCGGGAACTGGGAGGAGGGGAGTTATGGGGGGGAAAAAAAGAGGAACAAATGTAATAATCTGAACAATAAAGATTTAATTAAAAAAAATTTTTTTTTAAAAGTCTTATAAAAATGGGTTATTGTGAGAATCAAAAGAGAAAATATGCCTAAAAATTCCCAGAAGTGAAAGAATTTTAGAGACAGGAGAGAGAGTCAGTTAGGACAAGGGAGGTCCAGGGGAGAGGAATGCACAAGTGATGGGCAGAGATAGCTCCAAGCCACCAGACTGTTTACAAGAATGTTACAAGATAAGGGGAAGAAGAAGAGGGAAGCACTGGATGGGCTTTGAAACCTTGAAACTGACACTATGCAGGGAAAAGGGGGGAAATGACCAATTAGGAAAGAATGGGGGACATACAATAAGGAAGGTTCCAATTAGAAAGTGGAATGAACAGACAAAGAAACTATGAGCATTTATAAACTTGTAGACAAAAGAGATTCTCAGGACCAGGTTTTTTCCCATTCTGAAAGAGAGCTGGGCTCTCCCATTTTGGGGGACCCCTCCTGAGTGGGTTACCCACTTGGAAACCCCTCCCTGCATGGGAGTTTGTATATGCTTACAATAAATTTCCACACTTTTGCCTAAAATATTTTAGTCCGTTGATTTATTCTTCAAACTTCGTGAGACAAGAACCTTCAAGGAGAGTCCCAGCTTGCCATTCGGGGTATCAGAATAACCTACAAAACTTATGTGTCATAGGACAAATTTGTAGCTTTTTCTTGGGTCCACGTATTGACCTAAGTCCTCTTCACATACCACACCAATTCTAGTCTCCTCCGGTCAATCAAGAGACAATAGCTGAGACAAATGCTTAAAGAGCAATAATCAGCCAGGAACTAGAAAGTACCTCACAATCAATAAAATTTTTTACAGGGATAAGCACTGTTTTTAAATCTCTTATATAGGCAAAATATGCTTCTGATAACAATTTCCCACTCCCCAAACATAGCCTAATTTTTACCTTCAATTGTTAACAATTATTTATTGGAGATCTACTCTGCATTAGAAACATTCTAGATTAGGCACAAGGGCATAAAAATATAGATATGTTCTCTCCCTTCATTGATAGCATACTTTATTTAGGAAGTTGAAACAAATAGAATAAACACAAGCAACTGTATCCATAATTAAAGATTATAATAGAAAGTATAAGACAGAATAAATGGTAATCAATTTAAGAGATTTTTTTTAAAAAGAGAGGGTCATAATTTGTATTGAGGGATTAGATAATCTATAATGAAATTAAGTTGAAATTTAAAAGAAGTGACAGATATGAAATATAAAATTGAAATCAAGAGTATTCTAAAACAATGGGTCAGATATGAAAACTCACCAAAAATAGAAAAGTTGTAAATGTAACAAATTTTCAGAAGGCCAATGTACCTGAAATTTGATAATGTGATATTGTTGGTGAGGTAGAGGGGGTCAAGGCCATGAATAGTCTTATAGTATGTACTTTATTGCTTTAATTTTATTCCCAAAGAAATAAAAGCTCATATTTTTAAAAGACATTACACCATTCAATTTGTCTTTTAAAAATATCACTCTTAACTTGCGTAGATAGTTAGAAAGCAGCAGGAGTAGTCATTTAGAAACCAAAGATGCTAATGCAATGTTTCCCTAAAAAATTCTTGTAACACATTAGGATGATTAAAGCAGAGGAGACAAAATGAAGATGTAACTTGTGTCTCGATTCAAGAGAACTTAGTATAGATAAATTGAATATAGGGATAAGGAATCTATTTCTGTTAGAGGGATAGACACTACCACTTGTCTGTCTGAATTTGAATTTGTTCCTTTAAAAAGAGATGACATAAGCTATCTATTTTATTTTTTGTTAACTAGCTTGGAAACCCCAGGAAATGTATTTCCTGTTATGGTTTTATGCTTATGTTCAGTATCTGGCCTAAAGAAAACAAAGCTTATGATATTAACAAGAAAAGCATATTGATGATTATTTGTGTCAAATACTAGGTTTTCTCAAACTCACCTTTAATCTCTTACCTAAGATATTCACCCAATTAGGTTTATACTATACATGACTGCTATATCTGCTTCTGACATAATTTTGCTGCAACTCTTATTCTAATCTGCCTAGTTTTTATACAGTACACAATCGGGTTCATCAGTGGAGGCACAAGAAAGAGAACATTTGCCATGAGAACACTGAAGAGAGGAGAGGCATGCCGGACAAAGCGATGGACAATGGCAAGGTTGATTATAGGCATATAGAAGATGATCACTGCACAGATATGTGAAGTACAAGTATTGAGAGCCTTGAGCTGTTCTTTCTGGGATGCAATTCCCAGCACAGTCTTAAGAATCAGAATGTAAGATACAACAATCAGCATAAAGTCTACCATACCACAAAGTGCTGCAAAAAAGCCATAGATGACATTAATTTGGTTGTCAGAGCAGGCCAACTTCATTACATCTTGGTGGAGACAGTAGGAATGGGATAATTGGCTTTTGTTACAATATTTCAACTTTCCCAAAGTGATGGGGAAGGGAAGAACCAGGAGGAAGCTCTTAAAGAGGAGCACTCCTCCTATTTGGGCAACTCTGACAGTAGTAAGGATGGAGCTGTATCTCAGAGGGTTGTGGATGGCCTGGAATCGGTCAAATGACATGATCAGGAGCACTGAGGACTCACATGCTGTGAATCCATGGATGAAGAATTCCTGGGCAAAGCAGGTATTGGCAGAAATTGTAGGAGCATTGAACAATAAGGTCCTCAACATGGTGGGCAGAGAAGATAAGGATAAACCCAAGTCAGACAGGGCCAACATGGACAGGAAATAGTACATGGGCTCATGCAAGGAGGGTTCTGTCTTGATGACAAAAAGGATGGTGCAGTTTCCTAGAATAGCAACAAAATACATGCAACAGATGGGGATAGAGATCCAGATGTGTGCATATTCCAGCCCTGGAATTCCAACCAAGAAGAATGTGGTGATTTCAACATGTGATGTGTTGATATTGTCATGATGCATTGAGAGGGCTCTGCAATGAAAGATTTTTGAGTTAGTAAAATATGAATATCTGAAAATTTGTTAGAAAAAAAGCCATTGTTGAAGGTTCCGGCTTATTTCCAGCTCCCTTTTGACAGAACAAAGCATTTATACGACTTACTATATAGTGTGAAGTTTATGCTATTTTAGACTAAAATCTACCTAAATCATAGATTAAAAAAATTACTTTCGGCATATGTTTTCTATAGAGAAACTAGAAATGTATTTTTTAAAATTTGTCTTTATTGTTGAAATTATTACAGATGTCCCCCCCTTTTTCCCCATGGACCCCCTCCACCCATCCACCCCCACCTTTTCCACACTATTTTCTGTGTCCATGGCTTATGCATATATGCATACAAAGTTCTATGGTTAATCTCTCCCCACCCACCCACTCACCCCTGCCTTCCCTCTGAGATTAATCAGTCTGTTCCATGTTTCTGTGTGTCTGTATCTCTTTTGTACATCTGTTTATTTTGTTCATTAGATTCCATATATGAGTGAGATCATGAAATACTTGTCTTTCTCTGACTGCCTCATTTTGTTTAATACTCTCCAGGTCCCTCCATGTTGTCTCAAAGGGTAAGTGATCCTTCCTTTTTACTGTTGCATAGTGTTCCCTGGTGTAAATGTACCACAGCTTTTTAATTTACTCATCTGTTGCTGGGCACTTGGCTGTTTCCAGATCTCAGCTATTGTACATTGCACTGCTATGAACATAGGGGTGCATATATTCTTTCTGATTGATTTTTCAGGTTTCTTAGAATATATTTCTAGAAGTAGGATCACTAGGTCAAATGGCAGTTTCACTTGAAAGAAAAAAAGAAAAACAAAATAACAAAATACATTTCTAGTTTCTCTATAGAAAACACATGCTAAAAGTAGACTCTAGTCTAAAATAGCATCCTGATTTAATTTTCCCTGTGAAATATTGTTAAACCCTAGTCAATGAATCTAGAATCCTTTACAACTTGCTTTCACATCTTAGATAAGATGTTAGGTAGAATATATGATTACTAGAATAACACTACATGAAAGCAAAGGAATCTGACAACTCAATTTCTTCCTACCTCCTGTAACTCCCACAAAAGTAAGATCGTCTCAAAATCAAACCACCCTTTGTTTTATTCCCTATCTTCTAAAAATTATTGATTATTTAAATACTCTTTTAAAAATGTCCACTATCTTCAAAACATGTAGCTATTTGTAAGGGCAGTCAGTGCAGCAATGTCTGATAGAATATGTTTCATTTCTCCTGGCCAGAAATTTGTGATCAATTGCATCATGCTGATAGGAGAATAATAACCTGAAGTGGTCAATATCACAAATTAGAAAAATTTTAATTCTGCTAAAGGCCAATTTCTGGAAAGGTGAATAGTCCATTTACATAATCTCTGAAGGAAACAATTTTCCTAAAGATATGACTTTTGGAGGCATGATGTTGTATATGGTTGACTGTCAAAAGAGAGAAATACAGGGAAAGTCAGATAGATAAGAATATCTGAGTACTTACCAGAGAGTGTATATTTTGAGAGCACTTTTGATACTGGCTAAAAGATTTCAGCATAAAATTTCAGAAGTCATCCAATTCACCTGATACCAAAGGCTCCACCTTATATAAGAGGGCATGTCTCTTTCTTCTTCCTTAATCATCTGCTCAAGGAGCACTGAGGTCTCTAGGGATTGCACCCAGTTTGTATCTGCTCTGAGAATAAGAATAAACATGTGCAGATGCAGTGAATCCACAGAGATTGTTAATACTTTGGCATAAGTACACCCAGAATTAGGGACTGTTTTGGTTAGAGAGGTTCTTATTTACCAAGTATGGGAGAAATACAGTAAATGCTATGCAAAATCTCTGACACTTCTGTTGGGTATTTGGCTCAGATATTACTCCTCTGCCCTGAACATAGTTAACGCACAGATACTAAGAGTAGAACCTGTGCATTAAAGGAAGTGATGTAGGAGAGACACCTATGACATGTTTTTTGGTCAAGGCTTTACTCCTGAAGCCTAGATTGATTCTTCTAAACACTCCTGGGCATCTCTAACTAATACAGAATAATATTGAAAATTTTACAAAAGAAATAGCATCAATATTATAATACTCTTTCAGACACTAGAAAACTTTCCAACTGGTATTACCAGTGATATCTAAACCAGACAATCTATAATAATAAAAGCATAATATGCTAATTAGACCTGACAGCTGAACAACCTTCCGATGTCATTCCGGACATCCTTCTGGATGAAGCCGAGGCAGTGGGGGCCAAGGCAGAGGCAGTTAGGGGTAATCAGACAGGCAGATGTGGTTAGGGGCAATCAGGCAGGCAGGCAGGCAGAGTGGTTAGGGGAAATCAGGCAGGCAGGCGAGTGGTTAGGGGCCATCAGGCAGGCAGGCAGGCAAGCAGTTAGGAGCCAGCGGTCCTGAATTGTGAGTTGGACATCCCCCAAGGGGACCTGGATTGTGAGAGGGTGAAGGCTGGGCTGAAGGACCCCTCTCCCCTGTGCACAAATTTCATGCCCTGGGCCTCTAAGATATTATAAAAAAGTAATTAATGGGTAATCCTATATAATAAAAGGCTAATATGCAAATAGACCAAACATTGGAACAATCGGAACAACCGAACAACCTGTCACTATGATGTGCACTGACCACCAGGGGGTGTGCGCGGAACATGGCGGGCATCAGCTTTGGTGGGATGGTGGAGCAGGTGAGTGGGGGCACCAGACCAAGGCAGGGTGCCAGTCGCTGTCAATGGGGCGAGCCTCTGGTGGTCACTTAAAATTCTTTGCTCTTGCGTGATGCAGTCTAGCCCGGTGCTAGCACCTGCAGCTAGCACCAGAGCCGCCACTTGCACTTGCTGCTGGTGCCTGGCACCAGTACTGATCACTCAGTGCCATCAGGGGGTGTGAGCTGCAGCTGCTGCCCTGATCGCCCCTGAGGGCTTCTCCACTTCCCCCTGCTCCTGAGGTGTGATGGGGGCAGCAGCCGCTGCTCAAACCTAGTGATGGTGCTAGCCCTGCTCGTACCCACTGCTGATGCTGTCTCTAATCACTCCATGCCATCTGTGGGTGTGAGCAGGGCTGGCGCTGTTAGTGTGTAGGAGCGACAGCAGCAGGAATGGGGTTGCTGGCAGACAGAAGACTGGGGGCCGCAGTGGGAGGGGCTGGGCGGGGGGTGTGGAGGATGGGCTGAGACCCACTCCTGTGCCTACTGCAGCCATGGGGCCCACAGTTCCTTTCAAGGTGCATGAATTCGTGCACTGGTCCCCTAGTATATCTTGTAAACATAGATACAAACATTTAAAAATCAGCAAATGCTGTATAGTGGTATATAAAAAGGATACTATATCTTGACAAAGTAAAGTTTATCCCAAGAATACAGTTTCAAAAATCATGACTATACTTCAAACTGACAGAAAAATAGGGATAAAACCATATAATAATCATAGTAAATAAAATTCAAACACTTTCTCATGACAAAATCTTTGAGCAAATTGAAATAGAAAGGTACTACCTTAATTTGAAAAAGACATATGTAAGAAATACAACACCTAACATTATTTTAATAAAAAAAATTAAACATTTTCCTATTGCCCTAACTGGTTTGCTCAGTGGATAGAGCGTCAGCCTGTGGACTGAAGGGTCCCAGGTTCTATTCTGGTCAAGGGCATGTACCTTGGTTGCAGGCACATCCCAAGGAGGGGGTGTGCAAGAGGCAGCTGATCAATGTTTCTTTCTCATCGATGTTTCTAACTCTCTATCCCTCTCCTTTCCTCTCTGTAAAAAATCAATAAAATATATTAAAACAACAACAACAAAAACAAAAAAACATTTTCCTATTGATGTCAGGAAAAGTCAAGATTGTCTCTATTAGTATTCTGCTCAAAACAGTATGAGATGTCCAAGGTACAATACAAACAAAAAAAAAGAAAATGGAAATATAAAAATTGGAAAGGATAAAATAAAAATGTTTCTATTGGTGATAAAATTTTATATATAAAATTAATAAACATTAAACATAAGTGAAATTTAAAAAGCTGGCCAAATATAAAAACAATGTACAAAATTGAAGTTCTGCATAATTAAGATGGCAATCTTCCCAAATTAATTATATTGGCTCAGCACAATTCTAGTCAAATTCTAGTAGATTTTATTGTGGAAATTTACAAGTTGATTATCAAATTTATATTGTCATTTTGCCATTTTTGGGTAGCTCCAGTAGACAGCTACTGGTTTTGTTTAGTTTCATTTTCACTTATTTATTTATTTTTTGGTTGAATCTTGTCCAAAGCCACGTCTTCAATCTCTCTGGAAAAGGAATTATCTATTATAATAAAAGGCTAATATGCAAATTGACCGAACAGCCAGTTTTGTCAATCAAATAAAATTCATATCCATGGGTATAGTGATCAGTTCTGCTTTAGGATATTAAGAAAGCTATATTCAATTCTTTCCCTATATCTTTAAGTAGAGCTGAAGTTGTAAAAAGTGTCCTCTCCGCCTATTTATCCAACTTGTGACCATTCACCACACCATGTGAGTTGGCTTCATTCAGAATACTAATAACAGCAGAGAAGAGAGTGAGAGTAATGCTAATGACCTATTTCCATCATTTAAGTATGCTAGAAATACTCAATCTAATTGACTTTATTAAGCAATTCATGAATCAGGCAGCCATTATGACAATATCTTAGCTAAAAATGTTTGTTTTTTAAGAAAATATATTAGCTTTGTTGTCACTTGAAATGGAATATGTATCTTACTAAATCAGGCTTTTTGGTTTTCAGAGTGAGTTTGAATTAACTTCAGTCAAGGAACTTTTTAGTGAGGAGCTGATTATACTCTCTATATACATGAGATTAATCTTTTTTAAGTGATTTCCAAGCACTATTTTCACTTGCTTTTATTTTTTCCTGTCCCAAGTAATTAATTTGTAGAATAAGTGAGCTCTATATTAATGAATTTTCCCAGACATAGTTTAATTGCTTCTTTGATTTCTTATCAGATATTTTATTCATATCTTCAAAATTGATTAAAACCATACAGTTTTAATAAACATACAATTAACAACTAGGATGTTACAGATACTTTGATGGATACTGACAAAGACAGAAGTTAATATCTGTTTCTTAAATCATTTGCACATTGAAGATATAGACAATAAAGATAATACTATTTTTTAAGATTATAACAGCAGCAAATAAAAAGTAATGTACAGACTTGGATAAAAAATAACTATCCCAATATACATTTAAAGGAAGGTATTCATGCCCCAGCCAGTTTAGCTCAGAAGATAAAGTGTTGGCCTGCAGACTGAAGGGTGCTGGGTTTGATTCTGGTCCAGGGCGCATGCCCAGGTTGCAGACTCGATGCCTAGTAGGGGGTGTGTAGGAGGCAGCTGATCAATGATTCTCTCTTATCATTGATGTTTCTATCTCTCTCTCCCTCTCCCTTCCCCTCTCTCTAAAAATCAATAAAAACATATTTAAAAGAAAAGGGATTCATGTAACCTATTGCAAGTATTTGAAAATGTAAATAAGAAAGTATTTTCTAATCTATTATTTTTAATTTTAATTATTTTATGTGTGTGAGCCTTATATCTCCAAATATATTTCACAGCACTTTAGGATAGGGGGATTTTTAATAGTTTATATAAATTGTTGATGACTAACACCCATACACATACACACAATAAGTATTTAGGGGCTTTTGAGTGTGTGTGGTTGAACGTGTGTTTTATCTTTCAGTATTCTTCAGAACTGCTGATTATGTCTGAGTTAATTAGAGCAATGTTTCTTTTTCTCCTATACAAACATATTATTTTACTTTTAAAGTTTTTTGTTTAAAAATACTTTAAAAATAATACTTAAAATTATCTTTAATTCAAATTAAGACTTGATTGCTATAGCTAAGGTTGCCATATAGCTAATTGTGTAGAGAGAAAAATCAGTAAAGAGGTGGGCAACTTATGTAAAAAACAAAATTCAGCTGAGTAAATTTGAAAAAGTAATTGACTTTATTAAGCAATTAATGAATTTGAATCCAGCAGCCTTTCATCTAGCTACTAGAAGGGCACTGGCTATTGTACAAATGGGAGGTTTTTATAGGAAGAAGGATTTGGCAAGGGACACATTAACAAAGAAAATAAAAGATTATGTTTAGGCCGAAACTGGTTTGGCTCAGTGGATAGAGCGTTGGCCTGCGGACTGAAAGGTCCCAGGTTCGATTCCAGTCAAGGGCGTGTACCTTGGTTGCGGGCACATCCCTGGTGGGAGATGTGCAGGAGGCAGCTGATCGATGTTTCTCTCATCGATATTTCTAACTCTCTATCTCTCTTCCTTCCTCTCTGTAAAAAATCAATAAAATATATTTAAAAAAAAAAAAGATTATGTTTAGACCAGGACATTTGCTTTTGTGGAGAAGGAAAGAACAAGGGTTGGTATCATGAAGACTGCCTCTTTTTTCTATGGAGCATGGGGGTGGAAGGGATGAAGAGGGCCCATGTGACAGATTACCTTACTGATGCTCAACCAGAAAATTCCAGAGTGGTTGATTAACTTATATTTCTAGGAAAGTTGAAACTGCAATTAAATTGGGCATTAAGTCTACAATGGGTATCATGGGCTTTTAGCATGAGTGATGCCATTTTGACTCTGTGGTTTTCTTTTTTACATTTAGTTATAAAGTTTAACCCTAAGCCTCACTCCAAAAATCACATACTCTAGATTGTTCTTGCTGCTGCATTAAACCAATAGCTTTGCATTTTATGGGCCTTACTAAGTATATGCAGTGTATCATTTTTTATTACCATTTTCAGATTCCCACATTGTTCAGAAATTTCTTACTGATCTGGATTATCATATAGCCAAAATTTCCCATCAACCTTGTTTGTCACATAATTTCACCAGGATCCGATTTCTAATCTGCTGACTCTTTACAGAGTACACAATGGGATTCATTAGTGGGGGAACCAGAAGGAAGATATCAGCTATGATGACCGTAATAACTGGCGAAACCCTTTTGGCAAAGCGAGGAAGGGCAGCCAAGGTGACAATGGGCACATAGAAGATGAGCACCGCACAAATGTGGGAGATGCAAGTGTTGAGGACCTTGAGGCGGCCTTTGTGTGAAGCAATGCCCAATACTATTTTCAAGATCAGCATATAAGACACAGAAATGCACACCAACACTAACATAGCTGTTTGAGCCACAAAGAGCCCATAGATTACATTGACCCTGTTGTCAGAACAGGCCAGCTTCATGACATCCTGGTGAAGGCAGTAGGAGTGAGATAGAAGGTTTTTCTTACAGAATCTCAGCCTCTTTAGAATAAAGGGGAAAGGGAGGACAAGTGAAATACTTATTGAGGCAAATATAAGGCTGATTTTAATGACTCTGACACTGGTCAAAATGGAGGTGTATTTCAGAGGGTTGTAGATAGCTATGAAGCGGTCCACAGACATGATAAGAAGAACTGATGACTCCATAGCTGAGAATACATGAATGAAGAACTCTTGGGCAAAGCAGGCATCAGGGGAAATTCCAGTGGCATTGAACAGGAAGATTCTCAGCATGGTTGGAAGCGAGGAAATGGACAGTCCGAGGTCAGAGAAGGCCAGCATGGAGAGGAAATAGTACATAGGCTCATGCAGAGAGGTCTCTGTTTTTATGAGAAAGAGGATGGTACAGTTCCCCAGGATGGCAATGAGGTACATGAGGCAAATGGGGATGGCGAACCAAATGTGAGCATGTTCCATCCCTGGGATCCCAATGAGGAAGAAGGTAGAGATTTCCACTTCAGAGGTATTAAAGACTGACATTACAGGGCTGTGAAAGAATCAGGATACCGGTCTCAGAAGAGCCTTCCTGCAATGGCATAAGTAGATTAGCTAAAGTGTGTATGCTTTAATCATATGGTTGATACAAATCTTGAGATTGCAGCTATTTTCTTACAATAATTCTTTGAACTAAAACACTGCTGTATTATATGTAAATAAGAGCAATATCAGGAACAATATAAGTAGGATATTAAGAGAAACATGAAATTATATTACTCTGTACAATTAATCACCAACACAATATTTCAAATGCTTTTCTTAGACTTAACATACAGAAAGAAAATAATAAATTTCACAGCTTCTATTTTTTTGGATAATGGTGCCATTAAATTTGACAACTATATAGATAAATATAGGATCAAATAAGGGCATCACTTAAAACAATTGCATTTGTAGTTATCGAATAACATTAATTTTTAAGAAACATGATTCTTTCAAAAATGGGGGCTAGAACAGTTGAATAACCACATTCAAGAAAATAGATCCCTATCTCACTCTTTGCACAAAAATTATCTTACGATATATTATAGACATAAGTTAAAGAGCTAAAACAACAAAGGGAAATATCGGTTGTAAATTTTTGTTACCAGGAAGGAGTTAGATATGGCAGCAAAAGCACAAACAGAAAAAAAACATATAAATTGGACTTCATAAAAATTAAACACTTTTGTGATTCAAATGACATCATCACAAAAGTGATGACAGCCAACAGAATGAAACTCTTTGTAAAGCATATATCTGGACTTGTATGAAGAGTGCAAGAAGGACTACTACAACTCTAAAATAAGATGAAAAGATCCTTAACATCATTAGTCATTAGGAAATTGCAAGTCAAAATTAAAATGTCATACAGCTTCATACATGTAGAATAGCTAAAATTAAAAAGAACAACAATTACAATTGTTGGTAAGGATGTGGAGAAATTGGAACTCTCCTACATCATTGGTGGGGTTTTAAAATATTTACCAACTTTGGAACCCATTTTGGTAGGTTTTCAAAATTTTAAACATAGAGTTACAATATGACCCAGGAATTCCATTTCTAGGTATGTATCCAACAGTAATGAAAGCATATATTTACAAAAATACTTGTACACAGGTCCAATATTCAATCAAGTGATGAATGGATAAACAGTTGTATATTCCTACAATGGACTATAATTTGCCAATAAAAAATAGTGCTGACATATGCTACAATTCAGTTGAACCTTGAAAACATTAGGCTAAGTGAAAGAAACCAGTCACAATAGATAATTATTGCATTATCCCATATGTATGAAATTTCCAAAATAGGCAAATCTATAGAGACAGAGAGTATATTAATGGTTTTCAGGGACTGAGGAAAAGGATAAATGAGGAGGGACTTCTAGTTGATATAAAATATCTTCTTGCATTGAAAAAATATTATAAGATAGTGCCAACAATTGTGTAACACCATGAATATAGTAAAAAACATTGTATTGTACACTTAAAAATATGAACTGTATGGTATGGCAATAATATCTCAATAAAGCTGATATATAATAAAATGAAACTGCATTCAAAAATACTTACCTTTTTATTTATCACTAGACTCTTTATAAGGTTATGATAAACATATCCACAGCAAAATAAAGTTTGAAGTAGATGGACAAAAATCATAGTATAAAATAGTAAAGACTATATAGAAATTTCTGAATACAATTAGAGGAGTATAAAAAGCTACAGGCAATTGGTTGAATAGTTTTACATTTAAGTTTGCAAGTTACTCACTATTGGTATCAAAGGAGGCCCTATGTGAACACAGTTGTTACAAAATGCCTTTGTGCCAAGTGCAAGATTTGTCTTCCTCTAATGTTAGTCTGTTCATTGTCTTCTCTTAACAGATCTTAGAAAGATCTCCACTGTCAAACACTTTGATCCAAATGCAATACCTGCCTTCTCCTCTGTTAAGGACTATTCACAGTTCCAGCATCTAGAACATTTTTACTCCCTCATTTACATCCCCTGTTTCTAAACGATGGCTCCATTATTTCCTAAACACACACACACACACACACACACACACACACACACACACACACACACACACACACCAGAAAGCTTCCTGCTTTCTTATTCTGACTCCAAAAGATAATCTAAAATGAAGTGTTCAGTGATCAATGCAAAGCAGTGATTTGTTTGAAGGACATATATTTTTTAAAATAAAAAGTATGAATTATTTTCCTTTCATAAAAAAGAACCTAGGACAGATTTGACATTTTCAATACTACAAAACTTGTGCAACATCGGTTGTTTCTGCTTTTTTTGCAATACTGTGGGTTTTCTGTTTGTTTTAGTAACTGTTGTTTGTTTCTACCCTGTCTACATAGTAAACACAAATTAATCTCAAATACTTGGTCAAGATTTAACTCAAAATCTAAGTAATGAGTGTAAGAGTAACTCCATGTATGGTGTGTTCTCCTTGATATTTTTGCTTCTTTTCACTCTCTCTCTACTGGCATAGTATTTCATTAGTTAGAAAGGTTGCTTTCTTATTTATCAAGAGAGGAAAAATATAAAGCAAAAATATAAACCTAATAAAAAGCATGCCAACTTAGGACAGACTATGGAGAAAGAAACTCCTAGTGGACACTATTGTCTTCTCACTGCAAACTCAGTGGTGTTGAATATCTGAACCCCGAAACAATTTACATTAACAAGTAAGGCAATACATTCAACATTCAGAAAGTATGTCACTCAAGAGACAAGGTACCTGGCTTTGAATTTCTCTCTGTGCTCAGTCAGTGATTCTGGCTTAGCACTTGGTTGATTGGCATTATTTGGCAGGACTCTAGGCTTCTACCATGTAGTAACAGAATCGTTGGACTTTTTAGAGGGTCAGGGTGATGATATTCATTTTTATCACTTGGCAACCACAGTCAGAAAGATACTATGTAGATTTTTTGCTTGAGCTGCTTCAAAGGTAAATGGTAGCTCTGAATATCAGGAAACTTACCAGTAAGTTGTTGGAACCATATGTCAGAGTGAAGAGAAAGTGCAGGTGGCATGTAGTCACCAGAACTTCAATGCTGTGTGGGCACAACATTTATTCTGACCTTAGAGATTGAGTCCTGCCCCCTGATGCTCTCCTATTGGTCCAGAAAACTTAAGAAATTTCCAGCTCAGCAGACTCTATGTAGAGAAAAACAAAACTCCCTGTGGTGAACCCTCAAAGGCACTGGAGACAAGGAGAGTCATCCAACCCTCTGTAAATGGAAAGAATTAATCCTTTGAGGAAAACACCAATTTTGTCTGACCAGCAGACCCTGCACGACAGATGAATAATTGACACATGATTGCTGTGAAAGAGAGGGCTGATGGACTGCCTGGCTAAAGGAACCAGACAGCCTCGATCACCTGCCTTTTCAGGCTTTTGTTGTAACAGCAGTTTGAGATAAAGTTTATCTTTTAGATACAATCAGTAGGGTAAGTAATCTTGGGAGGACACATGTGTCTGAAGTGTCCTTTAAACAAGGACACCTAAAGATTAAGCATAAAGATTCTGGTAAACACCCGAGGGTCCCCATGTACACAGACTTGTTTGGAAAGTTCAAGGGACAATTAGGGGTGGCCACCTCCCGTCAACTTCCCTAAACTGGAATTTTGATAAACTGGGTGGGTTGCCTTCAGCCAACTCCCCTAGGTTGGAATTTCCTCCTTACAAACTTTCCAACCAAGTCTCCTGTGCTCCCCCACATGCTACCTCTGGCAGAATTATGCTCATGTCATCTATCATACCATACCAGAGCACCATGTGAATTTTAGAGCAGTTTCACAGTGTATGATAACTACGTCTTTATGCATATGCCTCCTCCACTAGATTTGACTCCCTTAAATTTACGGATGTTTTCTTTTACAAGTTGAGAAAGTCTTGAAAATTTAATTTTTATCTAGGATATGCAAGAACAGTGGTTTTCAAGCTGAGGTGCTCATCAGACTTCAGTATGGAGTTTTATAAAAATGCAGTTTTCTAGTCCTACTCCAGATTCACTGAATCTCTTTAACTGATATGTGGGGTTTTTTTGTTTGTTTGTTTGTTTTTTAGTATTATCTTGGTATTTTCTTGATATATTATGCATATATTTCTCATTATTATTATGTTACATATCAATATTGTTTCCACTATAAAATTATGCTTCGATATTTTTTATAAATCCGATGTAACATTCACTCTCCTTGAATGTAGGTTATATCATTATCCTCATAGACATTTGTTTAAAACTTTCTTTTTGTAATAGTTTCATTATCTTGTTTTGCATGCCATGGAAACAACCAAGTTTATTTGTCAGTTTTGTGTTATCAACTCTCATCAGAGGTTTTACACGGAATGGTATAAGTAACAAATTAACTATAGCCATATTAAAGATAACTAACTTTCTTAAGTTAGCTTCATTATCTTAAAACAGTTTTTTTCAAATAGTTTTTTTTTTCTTTGTAATATATTTTTATTGATTTCAGAGAGAAAGAGTGAGGGAGATGTAAACATTGATGCTGAGAGAGAATCATTGATTGGCTGCCTCCTACATGCTCCACACTGGGGGTCAAGCCCCCACCCCAGGCATGTGCCCTGACTGGGAATCGAACTGTGACCTCCTGGTTTGCTCAACCATTGAGTCACACTGGTAGGGCTTAAAACATTAGTTTCTGTTTGACTCGATGCATTCATGAAGCCTCTGCAATCTGTAATAGGCCAGAGCTTTCTCTTCAACAGAGATGAGCCCTGTCAGAGCCCAGGGAAAAGGACTGCACCAACTCTTCAAAGTTCAAAGAAGAGACTCTTGGGTAACTTTTCAGACTACAACAGGCATACTTTGGAGATATCTCAGGTTTGGCTCCATACCACTGGAATTAATCAACTATTGCAATAAGTTCAGTCACAATTTTTTTGTTGTTTCCTAGTGTTTATAAAAGTTATGTTTACACTATAGTATAGTCTAGTAAATGTGCAATGGCATTATGTCTATTTATATATCTTAATTAAAAAAATACTTTATTGCTAAAAAAATAAATGCTAACCATCATCTGAGCTTTCAGTGAGCTGTGATTCTTTTGCTGGTACAGGATCTTGCCTCGATGTTGATGAAAACTCAATATCTGTGAAATGCAAGAAAGCAATGCACAATAATAGGAGTTATGCCTGTATTACAGTGGGCTGAGTCATGATATCCAGGACCATTTTTAGTCAAGAGACAGGTAGTTCCATGGGCCTGCGAACCCAAGATCCAGTGTAATAAGAATTACATGAGGCCCGTGCTGGTTTGGCTCAGTGGATAGAGCATTGGCCTGTGGGCTGATGGGTCCCAAGTTCTATTCTGGTGAAGGGCACATGCCCAGGTTGCGTTGCAGGATCAATCCCCAGTAGGGGGCTTGCAAGAGGCAGCTGATTAATGATTCTCTCTCATCATTGTTGTTTCTATCTCTCTCCCTCTCTCTTCCTCTCTGAAATCAATAAAAATATATATAAAAAAGAATTACATGAGGTTTAATAAATTGATGAATAACATTTCATTATGTTTGTAATAGTTTCGATGTTGTTTTATGCTCTATTTTCTGACTATATATTGATGTTTTCCTTTCTTCAACCATTAATTTAGTAGACTCTGCTTTTGTAAACTGAAATGAAACATTTTGAAGTCAGACCTGATTCTCATTGACTCCTTAGAGTCCAGAAAGTCTTCTTGAGTGTCCTTTCTCTTTATGACAATGTGTTATTTGCACAGGTACATTAAGAACCTGTCCTTTCACCCAGCTAGCTGGAATGTCATTTTGTACATCAAAAAGGTTGTATGTTCAATTCCCAATCAGGGCACATGCCTGGGTTTCAGGTTCTATCCCCAGTTGGGGCATATACAGGGAGTGACCAATTGATACTTCTCTCTCACATTGATATTTCTCTCTTACATTGATGATTCTCTCTCCCCTTTCTCTTTTTCTCTTCCTTCCTCTCTCTAAAAATCAATAAACACATCCTTGGATGAGGATTACAAAAGAACCTGTCCTTTTTAAAATCAGGATATAATTTGAAAAATTAGTTATGCAATCAGGGCCTTTCCTGGAATGTCATACTTGTGAATGTTGCTCATTAAATCACATACACTGGAATGATCCTGGGACTCTTCAGTCTGCAGGCTGCTGCTCTATTCACTGAACCAAACCTGCTAGGGCCCTCACACATTTTTTTTTAAGCAGCTTCCTGAGAGGTTTGGCTCCTGTAGTTTTTGTTGTCTGTTGTTCTGACAGCTGAATATGAGGGTTCGGGCTGAGAGGTCCCCTCACATACCGGAAAATATATGAATTCTTTCTCATCATCACACAATTCTCCGTGTGAAACAGCAAAGGATTCTTGGACTATGGGCTTCAGGGTGGGCTTTGGGCCCTTCTATAGGAGGGATCTGCAGAAAGCAGAGCTGCTCCAGCAGCATGCTGGAGATCGCCTTCTCCAGGAGGTGCGTACTCAGAAGTGGGCTGACACTCTTTTACTTTCTCTCTCCTCTCATGGGCCATCGTTTTTTTTGGTGGGAGTCTTGATGTTCTCCTAACACTTCTTCAGCTGTCTGATATCTTGGCTGACAGTTGTATTCTTGGACAAGCCCCTGCCAGATATGTTGCTTGAGGGCAATAGTTCAGGCATCACTTTTCTTACGTGC
Source organism: Myotis daubentonii (assembly GCF_963259705.1). Taxonomy (NCBI): domain Eukaryota; kingdom Metazoa; phylum Chordata; class Mammalia; order Chiroptera; family Vespertilionidae; genus Myotis; species Myotis daubentonii. Next base: position 44,648,480 of record NC_081848.1, read on the forward strand.
CAGCACATACTTGTAATTTTCTACTAAAGCAAGCAGGATGCTCTTTTCCAATTCTGAGACATGTTTGTCAGGTTTTATAATTTTGTTATTTCGCATTTTCCACCCTACTTCTCCTGGCCCTTGGCTATCCTGCAAGTGCGCCCCCTGGTATTTCTCTTTTGTAATGCTGTTGTATGACAAGCTTTGATTACTAAGTCATCCATTTCACAGAGGCATCCACTTAAGACGGGCTAGGCTATCTCAAACACATTGTGAGCCACACAGTTAAAGAGCCAGGCCGTCACCCACACCCCTCTTCTTCCACCAGATTACTTAGATAACTGACCAATAACTGACCATTTGGGCTTTTTGTTTTTTTCTGTTCCCACAGTTTAAATTTCTACTCTTATGTTTTAAATTCACCAATTAAGAGAGACACCACAAAACCTCAGCCCAACCTGATCTCAATAAAAGCAGAACCTGAGGCCCATGACACATTTCTACAATTTCCAACATCATCATCATATGTTTTGGCACAGTTGTTGTTAAGAGATGTTTATATTAATTACATCTCTGGGGATCCAGCAGACTGTGACACTAATCATGAAGATTCAATCTACCCCAGGAGAAACCAGGAGTATTTATAGAGATAGTAATTATAGCCTCTGTATTCAAGATAAATTTGACTTTATGCTGATATATAAGATAGAGATGGAACTCTTCTTGGGTGAGAAATAAACCAGAGAGAGCAAGAACTAAAAGCACAAAAATACAAAGAAAAATTGGAAGAAAGATGGAGGCAATAAAAGGACTGGAAACAGAGAATTACATAGTGATAAGACAGAAATTTAGATAAAACAAAATAGAAAGAAATGGTAGCCAGGAGCCAGGAGAAAAATACGAATATAAATTATGAGTGTTTAGAAAGTAAATTAATGGAGGGTTGGAGGAAAGAGAGAGAGAGAGAGAGAGAGACTTTACCTACAATGGAGGAAAACTTAGGCAGAGACAGACAAAATAAAACTGGATTATTTGGGAAACAGACTACTGGTAACATGATTAACATCATATCGATGAAACTGGCTTATATATAAATTTCAGGTAAGTGTTAATTTTTAAAGTGCAAATAAATAGTAGTTATAGATTTTGGCATAGTTTGTGTTAATATACAAGGGCTAAAGAGAGTAAAATAATTAGAAGAACAATGTATTATTTATGCAAGGGAGAAAATGGATGTCATCCTCTAGAGGTGAACAATTTTGAGATGTATTAAATATCATAATATTTTACTCCAATCTACAATTTTAAGATAAGCTGATCAGTGGAAGATTGTTAATGCAAATCTATTAAAATTCTTGTCAGAGATGACCAGATTTGCGTAGTAGACACTTTTATTCCAGAATTTGCTGCTACTGGAAAATGTTCCTTATATGAAAATCATAAAAGGTACCTCCTTTCTTTGCAAAGTTAGAGAGGTTAGAGGAAACATGTATTGTATTCTGATTGCACTGCTTATGCTCACAAGGGATAACTCTGACAGATAAAAATGAATAACAGGAACTATTCCTCCTGTTTGCCAGGGTCACCATGGTGGTCTGGAATACCAATGATACTATGGAGCCCATATTTATTCTGAAGGGTTTTCCTGGACTGGAGTATGCTCATTCTTGGCTCTCAATTCTATTCTGCTTTGTATTCTTGGCAATACTGGTTGGTAATGTTACCATTCTCTCTGTCATTTGGATCGAGTCCTCGCTCCATCAGCCCATGTATTATTTCCTTTCCATCCTGGCACTAAATGACCTAGGTATGTCCCTGTCTATTCTTCCCACCATCCTTTCTGTATTATGGTTGAATACTCGGGAGATCCAGGCAAGTGCTTGCTTTGCTCAGCTCTTCTTCATCCACACATTCACATTCCTGGAATCTTCAGTGCTATTGGCCATGGCCTTCGACCGTTTCGTTGCTATCTGCCGTCCACTGCACTACACCACCATCCTCACCAACAGCGTAATAGGCAAGATTGGTTTGGCCTGCTTGTTAAGAAGCGTGGGAGTTGTACTCCCCACACCCTTGCTACTGAGACAATATCACTATTGCCATGTCAATGTCCTCTCCCATCCATTTTGTTTGCACCAGGATGTTCTGAAATTATCCTGTTCAGATGCCAGGATCAACAGTGTTTATGGACTGTGCATAGTTATTGCCACACTGGGCGTGGATTCAGTCTTTATACTCCTCTCTTATGTCCTGATTCTGAATGCTGTGCTGAGCATTGCGTCTCCTGAAGAGCGGCTAAAAGCACTCAACACATGTGTATCCCACATCTGTGTGGTGCTCATCTTCTTTGTGCCAGTTATTGGGGTGTCAATGGCCCATCGTTTTGGGAAACATCTGTCTCCCATAGTCCACATCCTCATGGCTAACATCTACCTGCTCCTTCCCCCGGTGCTTAATCCCATTGTCTACAGTGTCAGGACAAAACAGATTCGTCTAGGAATTCTCCGCAAGTTTGGGCTAGAGAGGAGGCTTTAAGTAATCCTATCCTCTAGTTTTCCCACTGAAAAATTGTGGGGCAGCTATTGTAGTAGGTGAGAAATAAAATATTTGGGGTGAAGTCATCTGTTTAAATTCTTAATTCACTTCCAATTCTCAGTTAATTAACAATCCTTATGAGATTCAAGTTTTTCAGTCAAATTGTGATAAGCATGGCCTTTTCTATCCCCAAATTAATTATGAGACTTCTATTAGATAATGTATGTAAAAGAGATTGTTTTGGAAAACTGTAAAATTTGTCAATATTATTAAATTATTATTTGTAATGATAATAGAAATAATTTTCCTTATAAAATGTAACTATGTTTATATGGTTTCCAATGCTTATGCTCTAAAACCCAGAAATCCATCTTTCTCTCTCCTCCTCTCTCTCTTTTTCTAACACATTTGCCCATATTTTGTTTCTCCTGCTAAAATGTTATAACTGATTATGAAACTATTTCTGACTTCTTGGAGCAAGTTTGAAACTTGAGTTTGTGGCAGAACTGAAATGCTACTGTGGCTGTTGGCTACGAGCTGTCTTCACCTCCTCACTGGGCAGTGATGGCTTTTCTCCCACTGCCACTGGAGATCTATCTACTCTTTTAACCGAACAGCAAATGCTGAGGCAGAAACATGGGGAGTTGTTCAAGCAAGCCTGACAGTGCAGGTCTACACATCTGGGCACATGTGTAGATTCCCTGTTCAGTAGGGCAGCATGTTTTAATCTGTGAGTGGGTTGGGAGTTGTGCACAATAACCACCCTCATCTTTTAACAATATTTCCTACTCTTATTCTACATGCTGTGTGGCTCTTTCATATTGTATCTTCCTCAGTATCTTTGTTGTAGATAACCCATTACTCTTTTCTTTTTCATTAAGATGACTTACATATGTGCATTGATTGGTGATATTTTCCTATTTCATACATATTCACTTTCTTCTCAGCTACATTATAAACTTTTTGAGTATGGGGTCATGACTGCTACACTAACATATCCCTATGGGACTGATCTCCCCCAGCTATCACGAGTACTCCTAAAATAGTTGTAAGTGTAAATCTTATTGCCTATTTACTCATCCAATGACACTATACTAAGAAACATGAAATATCAACTGTGACAATTATTGCTTTAAATACTATGGATACATACAAAATGGAATGCATGGGTCTTAATGTTAAAAAAATTAATGTTTAATAGTGGAGATACATATGTATAAAGATTAGTAAAATTAACAGATGCTAGCATTGAAATAAATAAATTGTACAATATTACTACTGGAGAGTGCTCAATTTCAATTGAAGATTTAGGAGTCCGGAATTGAAGTAGTTGACATTTTAGTTGTGCCTTGTGAGTCAAATTTTTTAGTGCCAGCTGGGCTAAGTGTGAAAAATTGGTGTACTTCAGCTGATCTACATTGGCTTATAAAAGACAATTGTGCATATCTTATTCCAACTGCATGTTCTGTAATGTCAGACTGGCAGTTTGGTTTTGGTCATGATGGAAGTATTTACACAACAGAAATTGGAAAACACTAAATTTGAGGGCTTTAAAAATTTTCCTTAAGAGTTGGTTGTTAAGTATTTACCAGCACACGACTGGTCAAGGTGTTCAAGGAAAAGGAGGTAGCATGAAAAGAGCAGAGTTGAGAAAGAACATGTCTGAGTAACATTTTCTCCAAAATCCAGGAGCAACTTAAGACTTGCCCAAACTGTCTCACATTATCTCAAACTTAGAAAGGACTCTGAAGTGGACTTGGACATGCATTACTCAGATCATACTTCAATCAAGAACTTGTGAAAAGGGGGGGGACCCAAATCCTTCTGATCAAGCACCTCCCTCCCTAAAAAACTTGTGGAAAATCTGACGGGAATAAGAAGTACTAATTGGTAGTTGTAGAATAGTAATGGAGACGTAAAGTTCAACATAGAGAATATAGTCAATAATATTGTAATGACTATATATGGTGCCAGATGGGTATTGAAAATATCGAGGGGAGCACTTTATAAAGTATATGATGTCTATCCACCATGCTGTACACATGAAACTAATACAAAATTACAGTGAATGTAAACTAATTTAAAAATAAAATTTAAAGTTCTTAAAAAAATAACTTGCAGCCTAAGCTGCTGTGATGTTATTATCTGATTACGGAATATGTGATGCTTGCCTCATAAAAATCATTATGAAGTGACCCTTTTATAATATTGCCTAGAAATATATGTGTAGGGTTTCTGTTATTCTTAGTTAAATATTTTAAATGGTTCATTAAAGATGCTTTCTGGGCCTGGGTTTTTCTCTCTACAAACCTTAAAATAAGGTTTTCAAGAAAGACATAAATTCCTGCAGAACACCAAGTTCAGATGAAAATTTCTGAGCCAGTCTCTTAAATATTGGTTCTGTTTGTGTCTATGAGTTTTTGTTCATTCATTTTTCCTGTTTGTTCATTTGTTGCTTTCAGTTTAATATCCCACATATGAGTGAAATCATATGGTTCTTCATTTATTCTGTCTGACTTATTTCACTTAGCACAATATTCTCAAAGATTCATCCATGTTGTTGCAAATAGAAGTATTTCATCTTTTCTTATGGCTCAGTAGTATTCCATTATATATATGTACCATATCTTTATCTAATAGTCTTTCAAAGGACACTTCTGTTATTTCCATCTTAGACATTGAGAATAATGCTGCATCATAAAATTATATACTTGAGACCCATATAATCTTATTAACCAATGTCATGCCAATAAATTTAATTTAAAAATAAAGTAATATGCATTTGCCTCTGCATAAAAAAAGCCATCTGATGCTCATGAAATCAGATCCAGAGAAATTAGCCTTATGATGAAATTATTTAATGGCTATTAATTTCATACACCCATTGCAAATACTTGACAAAGTTTTTGAAATCAGTTTCAGCTCAGGGCATAAAATACAGTATCACAGAATTGGTAGACTGGCAGAATAGTAGGAATAATTAATTTAATAAAAATCTGTATCAAAGCACCAGGGAATCAATTTTTGATGATTTGTTATTAATTACATAATACGTTCTAAATGCTATACATATATTAACTCATTGAACATTTAAAAAACATAGGAGACAGATAAAATTATTATGAACTAATTGTATACATAAGGAAACAGACAAAAAGGCTGAGTAACAATGTTCCCAAGGCTACACAGTCAATAAGTGCCAGACAGGGATTCAAAGGTAAGGACCTTTGGATCTACAGACCATGCTCTTTACTGTCATGGTTAAAGAGGTCATGTTCTTTGCCTTCATATTACCCTGAGACTTAAACACAGAATTTTGAGTTTTAGTTTAATTTTGTCCCATTCCCTTCACCACACTCCATCACCTGCTACACCTACAGTCTCCTCCCCACAGCTTAAAAAAAGGTTGTTTTTTTTATTAACCTTGGCATTATTAACAATTGGACTGGATAATTCTTTGTTGTGGGATCTGTCTGCTCATTGTAAGTTGTTTAGGAACATCCCCAATATCTAAAAACTAGATGCCCTCAACATTTCCCTAGTGTGACAACTAAAAATGCCCCCAGATGCGGTAAAATATCCCGTTACGAAAATTTTTCTTATTGCTGAGAATTACTGTCTTAAATCAAGGATTCTTTCAACTCCCATTTCCTAAATGGAGTTCTGCTGAACACAAATTTTAGAAGTTAGTAAATGCTTTCTGGATAAAATATGTCTGGAAAAGTCTGAAACCAGTAGCATGCAATATAGATGTTTATACACAATGGTATTGCAATGCACCGTTTGTCCCAAAAATAATTGACCAAGGCTTTTCTATATATTTGGCCATTAATTCTATTTCAATAGTGGCCTATTGTACATTTTAGGAAAATCTGATACAGGGCGTATAAAGAATTATTATTTTTGAGCAGCTAGTAACTGCTATTTCTGGTTATTCAGAGCACAGCCTTTTTTTTGTACATTATTCTGATTCACTGAGCCTCCATCAGATGAGCTCAGGGACACTTCTCTGTTGCTACCATAGCTGGACTCCCAGCTAGAGAATTTGACATGATCATCTCCTTCCCCCAAGCAAAAGAAAAAGCTCCACTGGCAGTGGCATAATTTTTCCTCCCTGCAGGTTGCATTAAGAAAAAAAAATAGTCCTGAGAGAATGGATTGACCCAGAGGGGCTGCTGAGTTTAGGGTAGTTAAAGCACAGAATATAGTGCTGATGAAGCACATTGCTGGATGGAGTCAAGGATGCTGAACCCAAAAATATTTTATCCTGGCTCTGGAGTTGCTGAAGGAAAATTGGATGCTTCACTCAGGAAATCTATGCTTCCTTGAAGAATAGATCCACCTTAGGATCCACTGTGGCTCTCTCTGTCTATAAGAAGTCCCTAGTCCTGTCTGACCAACCTATAGCAGGATGAATGGCTATCTACATCTGAGGGCTCAGGTGTGCCTGAAGGAGGGCTTCTGAGTTGAGAAGAATGGGTAAAAAATTAGTACCTATTTGAAGAATTTGACCAAGTGAAATTACTAATTTGGGGTAAGTCAGAGATACAGATTGGCATGCTCCTAAAGAAGCCAGACTATCATCATCCAAGTCTGTTCAAAAGGGCTTTGGGAAAGAATGCCATTAAAATCCACTTCCAGGTATAGATACTATAACTGGTTGGTTCATGCATTGAAATCTCCAGTCTCTCAAAACATTTCTATCGCATATTATAATGTTCAAAATGTTAATGATGATAGTCATGATGATTCAAGTACCTCCTCTATTTCTATCTCATGCATATCATACATATTTGGCAATACTGTGAGCCAAAAAAGGAATTTAGGCAAAGTAATTCCCAAGAGAAGTCCTGAGGGGGATATCTTTACAAGTGATACCTTGGGCACTGCAGGTCACATCTGCCTTTGGATCACAGTTGTATATGGCTGATATGTTTAAGATTGTGACTACTTCAGTATATCCATTAAGATGTTGCTTTACTTAAGTCTAAAGTATCTCCTAGGTCTCAGACCCTTTGCTAAATGCTTTAGATACATTTTCTTGAATATCTTAAATATTACATAAGGTAATGCATTTCCCAGTTTTTTGTGTTCAAAGAAGTTTGGTAATCTGTTCAAAATGATAGAAATAATGAATGACAGTTATCATCAGGTTTTCTCTGACTCTAGAGAAGTAGCCACTGAGTACAAGGTGCTTGTATCTATATCCAACAGACCCATTTAGGGGAGATAATTTATGACTAACCTAAGTCAGAGACTTTTCTACAAAGTAGTAGGTGAGAGTGATCTTAGAGGGAAGGCCTGGCATACCTGGGTAGGATGTAGTCTCTGAAGACATTGAAAGATTTGAGAGAGGGTATCAAGGAAGAAGAAAATAATTGTGTGCAACTATCAAAGAGCTAACAATTATTGTTTAGTGATGTTGAATGAGCTGAGGAAAAGTTTGTGATATAAAAGCTAAGATAGTGAGGGAGGTGTATAAAGACCAATATTGCCTAATATGCTATAATTAGTAAAGTATATAAATCACAAGATGAGAATACGTAAAGCAATTCCTCTTTTCATTGTATCTGCTCCTAAAAAGGCAGGAAGTGGTGTCAGAGTGAAAAGGATCCTGTGACTCCTGTAGGAGGGCAGGGAATTAGTTTAAGTCTGTCAGAGGAAACCATAAAATGTAAGTATATCAGTGGAGCACGATAGATTGGGAAACAGATGAATTTTGAAAAAAAAATTGACATCAAATTTACCAAGTGGACATTTTTATTGTTATTTGGTGCCCAGAGTAATTGGAATTGAGTGGCCATCATGTTGCTTAGTAATTGAAGTCTCTAGGAGTCCTCCTATAATGCCTCATCTTCTTCAGTCCTTAATCAACCCTGCCTCTTATGTATCCTAGAGCACAGTCCATCTGTTTGGTGTCCGAGTCCTGAGCACTAAAGCTGTTACTCTATTCTTCTAACATGCCATGTTTCTTTTTGGTTGTTGCCTTGATTTTTTTTTCTAAGGATTGTTTTCTCTCTCTTCCTTCCAATTTTTCTGAGTAGGAGTAATTTATTTTTTGGCAACCCTTTACAGATCAAAAAATATCACTATCTCTTTGACACACATGCTTCAAGTTAATCCTAACCAAACTGAATTAATCGTACACCCTAATTTCACCAAGTTTTTAATTTTTTTCTTTGTTTCATTTAATGACACCAAAATCTAACAAATAACTGAACTTGTCCTGGGTTTCTTTCTTTTTCTCACTTTTAGCATATGATCATTGACCAATATTTTATTTTTTCTCCTTATAAATTTTTATATCTATTTGACCTTTATCATCCCTACTGTTACACTTCACCTTTATCCACTTTTAAAAATCACTACACTTGCCTTCTAAAGGACTTCCCTGCCTTCTCTTTTGTCAGCATTTAGACCATTTATGTATGTTGTTGTCCTTTATAGCAGCAACATGAGTATAAACAGTAGACAACAAACTTTTGTTTAATACAACTGTTTCAGTTGTGTTGAAAAAATATAAAGAAATAACATTTGTTCTAATTTAGCACTGATATAAATTTGGTCAAATGGTTTTCTTAAAAAAAAAAAAGACATTTTGTACCTTCTAAGTTTAAATACAAACTCTATATTTGTGCACAATTTCCTTCAGAAATTCTGGTTCATTTTAATTAATTTTTAGCTCTCATAATCCTCTGAAAAGCCATCAGCCCTATAACTTTGCTCAATTATATTTACTTATAATACTAACACCTTTCTGCATTTACATGGGTGCCAATCAGTTCTTTGTTCCCATCAAACTCATATTTGTTATTCAAGAACCTAATTCAAGAATTATTTTTAATAAATCTTCCCTGACCTTCCTGGTTAGGATAGTTTCCTGGTATTAAACTAACACTTGGCTTGATAATATTAGCTCTTTCTATCCACCAGGGTGTAAGTATTTGAAGGCATGTTTTATATATTTCTCTATATTTTCAAACTGCACAATTTCCTTTTATAAAATATGTTCTCAATGAATGTGCAATGAACAAATAATTAATCCATTGGTAAAATAATAAATGCAGATAGTAATTTACATATAATGAGCAGAAGAGTAATTGAAACAGTAAACAGAGCAGCATGCATTGAGCTTCTTTTTGTAATATTGAGTTTTACTCCAATTGTTCTATGTTTTTGTCTCTCCACCTAGACTGAAGGTGCCTCCATCTGCACAATGTCTGTCTTCAATAGCTCTACGCTGTACCCTCGTTTCCTTCTAACAGGCTTCTCAGGCCTTGAAAGCAACTATGGCTTGATATCTCTTCCCATCTTCTTTGTTTACGTCACCTCAGTTGCAGGGAACATTACTATCCTATTTATTATCAGAACTGAGCCTTCCCTCCACCAACCAATGTACTTCTTTCTGTCAATGTTGGCGCTTACTGACCTGGGCCTATCCACTACAACCTTGCCTACCATGTTCAGTGTCTTCTGGTTCCATGCCCGGGAGATTTCCTTCAATGCTTGTCTGGTCCAGATGTATTTCATTCATGTTTTCTCAATTATTGAGTCAGCTGTGCTGTTAGCCATGGCGTTTGACCGCGTTGTAGCCATCCGAGTGCCCCTGTGCTACTCAGCCATTCTAACCAATGGTGTAATCATTGGAATTGGGTCGGCAATTGCTGGAAGGGCATTGGCTCTGGTCTTTCCAGCTTCCTTCCTCCTAAAGAAGCTTCAATATCGTCATGTCAATATTCTCTCTTACCCCTTCTGCCTGCACCAGGACCTCATAAAGACAACTGTATCCAGCCGTCGAGTCAGCAGCATCTATGGCCTCATGGTGGTCATCTTCTCCATGGGACTGGATTCAGTGCTCCTCATCTTCTCCTATATTCTCATCCTTGGCACAGTGTTGAGTATAGCCTCCAAAACAGAGAGGGTGAAAGCCCTCAATACCTGCATCTCCCACATCTGTGCTGTACTCACCTTCTATACACCAATGATTGGGCTATCTATGATCCGTCGCTATGGGCAGAATGCTTCCCCAATTGTCCATGTGCTCATGGCCAATGTCTACTTGCTGGTTCCACCCCTCATGAACCCAATTGTCTACAGTGTCAAAACGAAGCAGATTCGTGACAGAATCCTCAAGAAATTCAAACAACAGAAAGTTTAGGGAAAAGAGACTCTAAGGCACAACTTTCTTCCCCCTCCTTTCTATATTTATGAGAGTACTTCATATTAATATAGAATTTTGAATTTAAATATTACTGAAAATGCTTTGCCTTTAAGAAACTAGATACAAACTTCAATAATAGTAAATCCTATCATTTCAGTGTGGAGAATAAAGGCATGTTTTGTTTTATTTTGTTTTATATTCATGTTGACATACTAAAGAATATGGTCACCAAACCCAGGTTAGGCCATTCTTAGAAGAACTCTGACTTTCCTTTCAATAATCAGCAATAAATATTTGTGAAACTGAAGCATCAAATCAGCAATTTAGTGAAGTTATTCATTATACTTTATAAAGTTCCTGAATTTCTAAACAAAATTTAGATTTCAAGATGACTCTGGTTCTAATATAGACTCTGTGGTCAAGAGCAACAATATTTCCCCACAAAACTGACATTAATATGAATGTATTTTTAATGCATTTTTGATCTTCTGTTTAGCACAGAAAAATGTTTCCAGAGGAAAAACTTCTATCAAGAGAAAATGACAAATGAATGAAGTTCATACTTTGAGAAGCATGAAAGGAAGGCAACTTGGCCCAAATAATTAAACTGATTTGGGTGGCTCTCAAATGATCCAGAGACTGTGATGTTTCTGTGTTGAGGAATTTATAGAGGCCTTTGGGTAGATACTTCTGAGACCCAGATTTCATCCATTTTGATTTGTTTTCAAACTGTCAGTTATTGAGAGAGAGATGTCTAAGTCTCCAAATATCATAATAAATTTGTCTATTCCTCCTGGTTATGCTATCAGCATTACCCCAGGTATTTTGATGTTCTGTTGTTAGGTGTGTAGATATTATGTAGAAATTTTGTTGTCTTCTTGGAAATCACCTCATCAAAATTTAATGTTCTTCTTTATCCTAGATAGCTTTTTTCTCATTTTAAAATATGTCTTTTCTGATATTAATCTAGCTTGTCTAGCTTTCTTTTGATTAATGTTATCATGGTATATCTTTTTCCTTTTCTTTACCTAAAAATATGTATTTTTAGGGTCATAGTTTGCTAAGTACTGTTTTATTTAAAATTTTTTTTAAAGCTTTCTGGGATATAATTTATATTGCATACATACATCACCTATTTAAAATACATCAATGTTTTAAAATACATTAATAGATTTGTGTAACTGTCAATCAATTTTTATAATCTCAAAAAACATCTCATACTCTTTAGCTATTACCTCCATCCCATATCCTTCACCTGATCCTAAGGAACCACTAATATACTTTCTGGCTCAATAGATTTCCTCATTTTGCACTTTTGTATGTTAATCCTCACCCAAGGATATTATTTTTCCTATTTATCTTTTTCTTTTAAGAGAGAGTGGAAAGGTGGGGGAGAGACAGACAGAGAAACCTTGATGTGAGAGAGACACATTGATTGGTTACCTCCCACCTGCGCCTTGACTGGAACAGGGGATTGAGCCTGCAAATGAGGTACATGTCTTTGACCAGATCAGACCTGAGACCCTTCAATTTGAGGGTTGAATTTCTAACCACTGGGAAAAACTGGCAAGGGCTTCACTTTCACATGCATACAATGACAAAATATATGGTATTTTGTGGCTGATTTATTTCTCTTAGCATACTGATATAGCAAGTATCAGTACTTCAGTCCTTTTTATACTGAGTAATATTCCATTTAATAGTGCTATCTGGTGTTAAAAATGGCTCCTGTCTATTGATCTGTGTAATTTTATAGCATATATTTCACAGCAAGTAGGTCCTACAGCTCAAAGCACACCAGTAGCAAATTGAAATTCTTACACATATAATTGCTTTAAATACATCCTAAATACAATTATAATCATATAGAGACTGCCTTATTTGCATACCTCACAAAACTGCGCCAAATTTCTGCTAGCTACAGATAAGACAAACCCTAGAGTTATGAAAGACTCCAAGCCACTTCTGCCCTTCAGAACTCTCTGACCCAGAGACTACCTTTCATGCTACTGAAAGATATTATTAGGCAATATATGCCCCTCTCCCTTGCCCTAAGAATCCCCTTGCCCATTTCTTTTGGGGTAATGGCCCTGACCACTACCCCTGGAAAGTCTCCTATGTTGAACTTTCCCTACCATACAGTCTGTTCAAGTGCTGTCCCAGAAAGCTCATTGTATACTACTGCTATCTTATGGTGAAACCTTTTCCTTGATCATTCCCCAAATCCATTCAATTATTATAGAACTAGAGGCCTGGTGCACAAATTCATGCACAGGTGGGGTCTGGCCAGCCCTACCCCTGATCAGGGTGGGTGGCCAGGCTGGGTGTGGGGAGGTTGACCAGCCAGCCCAGCCCCAGTTGGGGTGAAGGGAGCCGATTGGGGCCCTGATCAAGCCAGTTGGCCGCCACATAGCAACTGGTCATTCCAGTCATTTCAGTCGTTCTGTCGTTCTGGTCGCTTGGCTTTTATATATATAGATGGGTGGATTCCCAAGATTTCCACTAACCAGATGGCTAAACAAATGTTAAATTAATTTAAGCCATTGAGGAAGAGTCTTCTGACACCCACATTCTGATTCCATCACATTCCTGCAATGTCAATCTCTAATACCTCTGAAGTGGAAATCTCTACCTTCTTCCTTATTGGGCTCCCAAGGATGGAGCATGCTCATATTTGTGTCTCCATCTCCATTTTCCCCATATATCTCACTGCCATGCTGGGGAACTGCACCATCCTCTTTCTCATAAAAACAGGGACCTCTCTGTATGAGCCTATGTACTGTTTCATCTCCATGCTGGCCTTTTCTGACCACAGACTGTCCATCTCTTTGCTTCCAACCATGTGGGTAATCTTCTTGTTCAATGCCGCTGAAATTTATCCTGATGTCTGCTTTGCCCCAGAGTTTTTCTCTCATGGATTCTCAGCTATGGATTCATCAGTTGTTCTTATTATGTCCATCCATTGCTTTATGGCTATTTTCAACCTGCTGAGATACACCTCCATCCTGATCAATGAAAGTCATTAATTGGCCTTGTATTTTCTATAAAAGTATCTCATTGTTCTTCACTAATCCCTTTATTCTAAAGAGGCTGAAATTCTGTATGAAAATCCTTTTATCTCACCCCTACTGCCTCCACCAGGATGTCATGAAACTGACCTGTTCTGACAGGGTCAATATAATCTATGATTGTCTGTGGATCAAACAGCTATGTTAGGGTTGGTGTGCATTTCTGTATTATATGCTGACACTGAAAATTGTTCTGGGCACCACCTCATACAAGGACCATTTTAAGTTCCTCAACATTTACAACATTTGTGTTGTGATCAACTTCTATCTGCCTACTGTCACCTTAGCTATTTTTGAAAATTCATCTTTATTGTTGAAAGTTTTACAGATGTCCCCCCTCCCAATTACCCCCTCCTTCCCACTCCTACCCCCTACCCAGACATTTTGCTGTCTTGCCAAAAATGTTTCATCAGTTATTAAGGTTATCTTAGCTGAAATTTTCCTTCTGGTTCCACTACTAATGAATTTCAATGTATACCCTGCAAAGAGTTATCAGATTAGAAATCTAATTCTTGCAAAATTATATAGCAAGGTTGATAGAAAATTTTAGCTGCAATGAATGCTCAGTTCACTTTACTATTTTTGAACAAACATGGGGATCTAAGAATTATGATGACTAGAGATTGACATAAATATGTACTGTATATACTCAGCAGCCTCATCAATTTTTAAATTATTGATTTACTTTAACAGCAACAACATAGTAGATGGGTTGGGGTCATAATATGCTGATGATTGTGAATCTCACCTCTTTTTTCTCCTTTACTTCTCCACACAATTAGCTATATGTCTATATCAGCAACAGCCATGTATTAAATGTAAAATTAATAGGTGAGCAAATATTTTATTCACTTATATTTTAAATTGTCTGAAATATATTTAATAAACTGCCTTCTTTGGTATGTATATTGGGCAGAGATGCTACGTATCCAAGTTTGTATAACACCCTCTTTTTTTTCAGTTATAGGCCTAAATAACAGTATTATTTTTTAATTGTTTATATTCTACATCAATGTGTACGTGATCAAAGTAGAGAATTTTAACTTCTTTCTTTGTCAGTGTCCAACAAAGTGCCTGGAACGTATGAGTTGTTTATTGTACATTTGCTAAAAGCATAGCAATCCTAGCAAATTTTGAAGACATGAATATAATGCATGATAACAAAGCCAAAAAATCTGTTAGAATATGTCTAAAAACCCCTATTATTGTAGAGTTTATTTGTTCTACAATTACTTGGGACAGGCATTAAAATAAAAACAAGCACAAATAGTATTCAGAAATCATAAAGTAGGTGGAGTAATTTCATATATACTAATATACTATAGATAGGATCTAGTCAGGTTCTCACTAAAAGTTACCTGACTGAACTTAATTTTTTAATTTTTATTTATTAATGGAAGCATCTGCATCCCAACCCATAGGACAATAGTCTGCATAATAAGAACACAGTCAACCAGAATATAGGCCCTTAAATCAATAAAAAATATATTACAGTAAATACCTGACTGAATTTAGACCCGTTTCGAATAAGCACTATTGTCTTTAATCCACACTAAATTCTGAACATTAGAAAGCCTGTATTAATAACGATAGACACTCCATTGTAGTGACAGTAAACCAAGTCATGTTATATTAAACAAACACAACATTCTTATGTAGAACATTACAATGGTTCACAGATATGAAGTAAAAGTTGCAGGAACCTAAAACTATTATCAAGTTCTAGAAGATGTTAGCACCACAACTCGCTCTCTTTGCTTCTGTCAGTATTCAGAATAGAGCAACCAAAACAGTGTGGTGAATGGTTGTCAATTGGAGGAATAGGTAATGGGGACACTTCTTATACCTCAACTGTCAGAGAAGAGAGTGGACTTTCACTATAAGCTCCACTTAGAGATCTAGGGAAAGGATTGAAAAATATAGAACTGGTCAGTATACACATGGATATTTAGCAAAATATAGCAAAACTGAGTCATCATGGTGCTACTACTACAATCACTGTGACAGTATAAAACAAAAGGAGGCCTTTCTCTTCCTAGAAGGGTTGGAGAAATGGTACTTGGGAAGAAGAAACAAATCAAAACAAATTTAATAAAGTAAAAGGAAAAAAACTAGTAGTTGTTTACTAGAACTGCCAATGATAGCAGCCTCACATTCCTGAAGTGACATCAGTGATAAATAACATTAAAAAGCGTAACCCATGGACACAGACAATGGGGTGGTGAAGGCCTGGGATGGGGGGTGGGAGTGGGCTAAAGGGGTCAGTGGGGGAAAAGGGGACATATGTAATACTTTCAGCAATAAAGATTTTTAAAAATTTAAAAGTAATTAGTAAAGGATACACCACAAATCAATTTGCATAGTGGCCTGTAGGAATTTTATTGGGAGTTATCAGAAAACACATGCATCATGCCATTACACCAATAATTAGAAACCAACGTACTTAGCAGGGAATGCAAATTATCAAGAAATGTTAAATCATTTTCAGAATGCTATCTTTATTAAAGCAGACATGTACCTCAATTTATATCATCTTAACTGAGAGCATCTCCACAGGAAGTGGTGGAAAGCCCTCTTCTTAGTCTTGGCAGGGCATTAGAATTTCTTGGGGAGATTTCAAATGCCTGGATAATAAGGCAACTAGACAAGCCAATTAAATAATAATATAAAATTATTTTAACTCATTATTCTATTGATAAATATGAAAGTTGTTTCTAAATTTTGACTGTTACAAATAAAGTTTCTATAGATATTCTTAGAAATGATTCGCTTGTGGCAATTCTGGTAGTTAGACCATAGTATTTCATTGTGATACTAATTTTCATTTTCCCAAATGCAAATTGAACAGTGCCACTTTGAGTACATCGCCCATTTTTAAATATTACTCTACTTACTGATTTGTAGGAATCCTTTATATTTCCTTTGTCAGATATGTGTAATGAGAATATTTATTCCTTGGGAATGGTTTGTATTTCATTCTCTTAAAAGTGTGTTTCAAAAATGAGAAGTTCTTCATTTCAATTAATTATAAGTGATTAATTATTATTACCTTGCAGTTAATCTTTTTATGTCCGTGGTTATCCAAAGTCATGAAAATGTTATTATAATTTTTCTTCTACATGTTCTTCCCTTTTTTGTAATCCTTAGGCGTTAATGATCCAATTGAAATTAATTTATGATGAAGCTCAATATTAATTAATTAATATATGGAAATTGCTCCATTTACTAAAAAGACCTTTTTTTCCCCTATTGAATTTTGTCATTGTCATTTTTTCTATTCTTCTGTGTTGATTTGCAACCTTGGGAATTTCCTGGGTAAAATGGGAAACTGGCCTCCGTTTTCAAAGGGCAAGGAGCAACAGAAGAAAGAGGCAGACCACACCAGAATGGTGTGTGGCAGGTTTAAAAAACAAAGATTAAAAAATAAATTTAAAATAAAAAATCAAGGTAACAAACATGAGATTTGTCTTGGGTGTGTACAAGATCAGCATATCTCCGCACCTGCTTGCAGGAATCTTAAAAGTTTATATACAAACCTTAACTAGATTCAGTCATGTATGCAGTCCTGATGGTCTCAACAATACATTGCTCTCTTCAGGTTACCTCCTTGAAAATGATTCCCACTGTGGGAATGGTGGGCAGAACATAAATTCTAAGGACAGGGGAGGGGGTGTGGAGCTTCTGATTGCCTGGGTCCAGCTTGTGGGTCAACTGGAGGTCATGCCCTTTCAGTTACCTTCTCCAACATTTTGTCTATATCAGACCACTGAATAAATGTTGCTTTAGTTAATTATAAGATATAATGGTGTAGTTCAAAGGTTTCTAATCTTGCCTAATGTAGGTCTTTTGCATTTTGACGTAAAGTATACCATCAACTTGTCAATTTCCACATAGAAACCTACTAGGATTTGAGTAAAATTGTTCTGAGTCAATATGCTCCTTTGGGAAGAATTGTTATCTTAACAATACAGAGGTTTCTATTCAATGAGCATGATCCATCTCTCTACTTATTTGGGTCTTTTGTAAATTTTTTTAAGTTTTCAGTGTAGATATTTTGAAAGTAGTTTATTCTGTTTATTTTTACAATAGAAACATAAATGATTGGCTATCTCCTGCAGCCCCCCCCCCCCCCCCCCCCCCCAGGGATCGAGCCAGCAACCCAACAGGGAATTGAATCGAGCCGTGACATCCAAGTTCATAGGCTTATGCCCAAGCACTGAGCAACACTGGCCGGGTTATTGGGCTATTTTTACATTTTCATTGTTCCTGATCAAACATCTTGATTGTTTGATGTAAATGGTATTCTAAATTATACCACTTGTTTTTTCAAGTATGTAGGAATTGTTTTTTATCTTTTATCTGGCTTGCTTTTCTAAATTCACTTGTTCTTTATAATGATAGATTTCTACATAAATAATCATTTGTAAGTAAACATCTTTACCCTTTCAAATTTTTATACTTTTCTTTATTTTTCTATATTATACTTACTTGGACATCTAGCACAACTTTTAACAGAAGTGTTAATGGGAACATCCTGACCATTACTTGTCAGTGAAGAAACTTGTACAATATTTTTTCATTCTTGTCAATGCTAGCTATAGCATTTTTATGCATATCAATGCAAGGTAGGACCCTCCATTTCTAGTTACTCAGAGGTTTTGTGATGAAAATATATTATATTTTATCTATTGAGGTGTCCAAATAGTAACTCCTCTATGTTAGTGTGAAGTATATTTATGATTTTTGAAAACATATATTTTTAAAAAATATTTTTATTGATTTCAGAGAGGAAGAGGGAGAGAGAGATAGAAACATCAACATTGAGAGAGAATCATTGATCAGCTGCCTCCTGCATAACCCATATTGGGGATTGTGCCAGAAACCCGAGCATATGCCTTGACTGGAAATCGAACCATGACCTCCTGGTTCATAGGTCGATGCTCAGTGTACTGAGCCATGCTGGCCGGGTACCTCCTAAGTTTCTAAACATCAACTCTTGCTATTTTTAAATTCATTCTTTATGCAAAGCAAGAGTTATGCCTTTAAAATGAAAATTAGATGATGTGATGCCTCTTGTAAATATGAGCTCTTCCTTTTTTGAGAATAGAATTAAAGCAATGAAGTAATAGTATAAGACCGCACAGTGACTGGATATTCTCTACATCTCTAGTATCATTAAGTCCCAGCCCCTTTGGCCTTCTGTATATTTGTGAAATTTGCAGAGCTCTTTTTTCCCTGTGATTTTTCACATCTGACCCCTTTTTTCATAACCCCTTTTCATAGTAGTTTTATCCATTGTTTTGTTACCTTTTGACTTAAATCCTCACTTCAAATTATGACCCTGTTTTAAAAAGTTCTTTTATAGCTAGTTTATCTTTTATTCTTTTCTATTTTTATTAGTATTTTCAATCACCCATATATTTGTTTATTTTTTTCCTTTTACTTTCTGACTAAGATGTACAAAGAATGGCAAATTACATCTATTTTATTTATCTCTGTGTATCTAGCATGTTTTGGGATGTGGAGTATATCTCCAGTAAATAATTGTTACTGGATGAATGTATGCGTAAGGTCATGTTTGGGGAAAAGGAAATCATTTGTTGTAAAGTTCAGAAATATGCCATACAGATATGATATAATTTTCTTGTTGTCATTACCAAGGTAGGCATATCACATATGCTCAAATATTTTAAAGTAGGAAAATATAATATAGGATTAAGCAGGTATTTATTGCCTTGGTTTTGGTGGGTGACAAACAGTTCAACTTACCTTCTTAATATGACATCAAAAATTTGAAGGTTATAGATCAAAGATTTAATTTTTTCTTATGTCCATTTGACACATGTCTTTTCCACATACCACATTTCCACAAACCACAGCAATTCTTGTCTCCTATAATTACATCCTCAGTTAAATAAAAAAGCAAAGTCCATAGTGTCAAATGCTTAATGGTTAATAGTTAGCCCATTGATTCTTTATGTAAGGTAAGAGTTACAAATTAATGAAAACATTTTACAGACATAAACATTGCTTTTGAACCTCTGATATATGCAATGTGTGCTCCTAGTCATTTTTAAGCATATTTTTCATTTTATTCTTATAATAAACTAGCTTTATATTAAAAATTCCTATCTGTTTTTTTCAGTTAAAGATACTGAGGCTCTGAGAAATTAATTTCATGAACTTCACACAGATAAGAAATCAAAAGCTAGTTCAAACCTTATACTTTCTACCCCAGGGCAGTATTGTGTTGCCTACATTTCAGCTTTTGTATTCAGAATTGCATTTTTTCCACAATGTTATCATAGTAGGAGATCCTGGTTCCATTCAGGACAAGAAGTCTATCAGTGTCTTGAGTGCATAACCCATGCAAAAGTTTCATAGTGTACCTGTGAGCACAGACAGTGAGTTACCTGCTTCAAAAACACAATGGCGAGGCAGACATAGAATAGGCATTCCCATTACAAAAAAAGAGAGACAAAATAACAAGCAAAGGGTACACGTGCCAAATAAATCTAGAACCTAGCACGGCAAATTCCGTTAGATCTTAAGGTTTGAGATTAATCCTCTTTTGCTCAATGTTTCATTCTCTAGGCCCACCAGGGTGTTGTCCCTGCGTTTTAGGCCCGTGTCTCTTCAATAGGTATTGACAGCCTGTTCCACTGAAATCAAGGAAGTGACCCCACCTTTTGAAACCAAAGAGGAAGGAGCTTTGTGTCCCAAAGGCCCTTGGTCACCTTGGAAGCACTGCTGATCTCTGAACCACCTTTGGGATAATTCCTCCCTTTGCTTGAAGGTTAACACATGTTCTCAGCTTAGTAGCTCTATTGGCCAGTCCTGTAGCCTCCCCAGAGTCCTTCGTTCTGTCCCGTTTCTGTCCCAATTGATATGAACTGACAACTTTTTTGCTGTATACAATTCTCACAAAACTTGTTGGTTTCAATGCAATTAACAGTGGTCCAAGTCATCGGCCAAGGGAGTTCTCTACAGATCTCTGGATAACCCAGTCTTTATTCCTGGTTTCTGCGAAAATGGACAATGGATCCACGAGTCACACCCATAATCTATTCAGCAACTGGTTGTCCAGCCACAATCTTGATGCTGTTTACAGAAGACACATTAAAAAAAATGCAATATGGATATAATGAGAATTTACCAAATCTTCAAGTTCTATTTTCATTTTGTTTAGCAGTTTCTTCTCAATTGATCTCTCTCACATTTTACTACAGGCAGCAAGAAGAAACCAGGCTGTGCCTTGAACACTTAGAAATCCCCTCAGCTAAATATCTAAGTTCATCACTTACAAATTCCACTTTCCACAAAAATACAATTCAGCCAAGTTCTTTGCTACTTTATAACAAGAATCACCATTCTCCCAGTCTCCAAAGGCATTTCCTTTGTTTCCATTTGAGACCTCACCGGAGCACCTTTAATGTTTATATTCTACCAACATTCCATTCCTCTCTATCTAAAACTAATAGAATATAAACACAATTTTATCTAGAAACAGCAACCCACAGACTCTGGCTCTAGAATACATAGAAATGTATCTATATGTATGCCACATATAAACGATAATATCTGTATGGTTTTGACCTACATTTGTAATTTTCTCTGTGTCAATTCTTATCCATGTCACTTTTCCTTGGGCTTCTGTTTTTCTAAATTTAAACCTCAGAAGATTAAATCCCAGGACACCATTATAGTAGAACACTGAGTTAACTCTGTTTTTCAGCTGTCATAAACAGCTGCAGGCTTAATATAAAACTACTTCCCTTGGACTGTACAAAGAAGGGGAGATAGAGCATTGCTGCTCGATATTTTACTCGTGTCTCTATTTGTATTGAAGATTGAAGCATCAAAGGTGAATTTCCTTTTGATTTGTGAATGTTTTACTCAGAGGGAATAGAGATGATCAAAGGTGGCTGAGAATAACTGGGCTTGATATGCATCATGCAGTCCATTTTCTGAATCTAATGGGGGAGGAGGAACCTTGCTACATCTAAAATCTATGTACAAAATTATTACATAGTTGGTAGATAAAGTATAATTTCTACATCTGCTTTGAGTTATAGAGAATGAAATGAACTTTGGAAACATGATGAAAGTATGAGGTGAAAAATGGCATAATGTGGAGAGTTTATTTATGGAGATGAACCCAAGGTAGGCAACAGGGTGCCTAGAAGGCTTATTCTTGGCCAACATCCTGCCACTGAGCAACAGCTGTTACCTGGATGTTTCAGTTCTTAAAAATTACAAATACATCTCTTACCTCTCTCTCTTTCTCTCTCATCTGATCTCAAAATGAATATATTTTATATGTCCATATTGATATATATCCCATAAATATTAAGCTATAATTAAAAGGATGACAATAATAGTCTGTTCTACTTTATCCTGATGTTCATCCACTCTGCCTCAAGTTGGAGACCCAGATAAAGTGCCTTTATTTCATTATTTGAGTTTATGAGTTCCCTGTTCTTTCGCCATTGTTTTGAAGCCATTGCAAAGTGCCCTTCTCTAGTTCCTTTAAATAATTACAGAAAGTAATTCTCTCTCAAGTTAGATTTTATTATTCCAGGTCGTATTGCTAAAAAATGCTGTCTCTAGGTTCATAACCACCTGAAGCCTTCTAGGTTATCTCTACCCACATTTCCACTGCCTTAACCAGGCAGAAGGCATGAACACAGTAATAACTAGCTCTATATGGCAGTAAAATTCACAGGTTTCCTCAGAGGAACTGATGTGGAGTAAAGAGTGAATGAAGAATCTTTCAAGCAGAACTAGAATCCATCACAATCATAACTCCCTAAAATTACCTGCTATGAGATAGTATGGTCTTGGGAAAATAGAGACATCAGTGAAAATATGCAGAGATGTATTGTTCATCTTTCTTTCTGGGCTCTTGAGGTGCATGATCAGCCTGTGTTTGCTCCTGGGCAGGCAATCCCAGAGTGTTTGCACTTTTGTTTGTGATAATGTGCATCTGATTTTCTGTTTGTATTTCAGACAGGATATGAGGCTTGATCCTGGATTTTCTCTATGCCAACAGATGATGAACGAATCATTAGAGAACTTCTGCATTCTCTAATTATGGAGGTATCTTTCACATCTGTGCCTATAAATTTAATTTCTCGTATGATTGTTTTCTTATTATGTCTGCATTGCCATGTGTGTATCCTTTATTTTTCATGTGTCTCTCTTCAGACAGGGGCTTCACAGAAGGTGTGGGGCACGATAAATTATTACATACTTAATGTCAAGTTCTATGTCTTATAACTCTGCCATGGGCTTGCTGATAAGCCTTATATGTGGGGGGGAAAAAGGATTAAGTCTGTATAAGTGTTTTGAAAATGACCCATTCAAGTGAGCGTGGCTTGATTTAAAATTTTAAAAAATGCATGACTAGGCCCTTACAAATAGCAAATCTTTTCATTTTCACTATATATACTAAGAAACTAAGCTAACCATTTTCATAAGTATCTCTCCTTCCAACTGCTTTTTTCCCCCTCCTAGGAGCGAGAGCTTATCCTCCTGTCATTTGGAAGGATGTTTTATCACAACAGGAGCCTTTTTCACCCAGCCACATTTTTCCTCATTGGAATCCCAGGTCTGGAAGAGGTCCATGCCTGGATCTCCTTGCCTTTCTGCTCTGTTTACCTGGTGGCTTTAGTGGGCAATGCCACAATTCTGCTGGTCATCAAGACCAAGCAGACCCTCCGGGAGCCCATGTTCTACTTTCTGGCCATCCTTTCAACAGTTGATTTGGCCCTTTCTACAACCTCTGTGCCCCGAATGCTGGGTATCTTCTGGTTTGATGCACACGAGATGAACTTTGGAGCATGTGTGGCCCAGATGTTTTTGATCCATGCCTTCACTGGCATGGAGGCTGAGGTCCTGATGGTCATGGCTTTTGACCGTTATGTGGCAATCTGTGCTCCACTCCACTATACCACCATCTTAACCTTCCGGGTGCTGGTGGGCATGGGTTTATACATTGTAATTCATCCAGTCCTACTCACACTTCCCATGATCTATCTCATCTACCGCCTGCCCTTTTGTCAGGCTCGAATAATAGCTCATTCCTAC
Organism: Myotis daubentonii; assembly: GCF_963259705.1. Taxonomy (NCBI): domain Eukaryota; kingdom Metazoa; phylum Chordata; class Mammalia; order Chiroptera; family Vespertilionidae; genus Myotis; species Myotis daubentonii. Next base: position 44,672,312 of record NC_081848.1, read on the forward strand.
TGTGAGCACATGGGCATTGCAAAGTTGTCTTGTGGGAACATCCGTATCAATGCTATCTATGGGCTCTTTGTAGTCTCTCTCTTTCTTATGAACCTGGTTCTAATCGGCGTTTCCTACATGTACATTCTCCGTACTGTCTTTCACCTCCCATCGCAGGATGCGCGGCTAAAAGCCCTAAGCACATGTGGATCCCATGTTGCAGTCCTCTGTGTTTTCTACATTCCCTCAGTCTTTTCTTTCCTCACGCACCGATTTGGACACAACATACCCCGGTATATCCACATTCTTGTTGCCAACCTCTACTTGGTTATTCCACCCTCACTCAACCCCATCATTTATGGTGTGAGGACCAAACAGATACGAGAGCAAGTGCTCCATGTTTTTATTAAAAAATAGGGACTTCTACCTCCTTTGTTTAGCAAGCATTTTGATCCAGCAAGCAAAATTGGTGTGTTCTCCTCAGAAAGACATTTCTTTGCCTAAAGTTAGTTCTGCTAAATTACATTCCAGGGAATTTGATCTGGCTCCTTATTAAGTCTATCGTGTGAAAAATCATCATATTTAAATTTCGAGGACCAATTCCCATTCTGGAAGCAAGAACTCTTTGTATTATTTCACTTGGAGTGAGTGAAGATTCCAAGCAATAACCATTTCATCATTACATTTGTTAACATTGCTTTCCCTCCTCAAGTTGTTGTATATTTTCCCTTAGTTTAAAAAAAGACAAGGAAACATATAACAAATACATTTCTTCTCACAACACAGACATAAAAGTATTATTATAATTTTTTTATCTTAAATGTTATTTTTAATCAAACACGTGAGACATCTGAGTTGAAAGACCTATGACTATTACCCCAGTCTGGATCCACTATTTTTCTTATCCTCAGAGACTAGAGTGATTACCACAGGCTTTTTTTTTTGTCGGTCTTAGAGTCTGAATTTATCATTTCAAATGCAAACATTTTGGTGGGAAAGTGGATTGGAATTGTAAAATTTAATTAATGTAAAGGGTAATTCACTGTGTATCATTCCATAGCTAATTGTTTCATTAAATATTAAGTTTAGAGATCCATCTATCCTGATACGTTTGGGATATAGTTATTTTCTTTTAAAATGTAACAAAATCTTTCATTTGCATTTTATTTGTCTTATCTTTTGATATGTATAAGAATTTGGTATTTTTAATTTAGGATTAATGTTGTGACATCTTTATGAATAGTATTTGTGCATATTTGAAAAATTTCTGAAGATTCTACAATTAGAGGTAGAATTGTTAGGTACTAAGTTACTGATTAAATAAGTCATGTTCTTGCTTTTTTGTGTGTTTCATGCTTATTGTAATTTCCAAATTTTCTGCCCAGTTTTTTAAAAGTCTCATTGCATGTGTTTTTGCGTACACTTAACATATTAACATTTTCCTATAAAGTCTTTCTATTTAATATTTGTATTCATATAATAGATTAAATTTTTAAAGGAAATTACACTGATTATTGTACTTAATGCACACCCTTCTATCTCTTTTATATGTAAGGTTTCTGCATAGTTTTATTATATGTCAACACCTCAACATCTATTTTATTATTGTTTTGTGTGTGCGTGTGTTTGAGCACATATGTGTTAATTTTTACATTTAATTCTAATATAACTGCAATTTATTTTTTTACATAAAGTGTAAGAAAATTAAATACTTTTGTTTCTATTTTTAATATATTTTATAATATAATTGGCTTAAAAATTAAGCACTTCAGAACTGTTTTTTATTCTTTCTTAACATCAAATTTGATTATGTACAAGAGTCAGTTTTTTACTAATATAGTCAGCTTACCTGTTTATTCTTCTACCAGTATCATGATGTTTTGATCAAATATATTTTAATAACTTTTAGAGCTGATTATCCTGTAATTTTCTCATTCTCCTTTTGTTCTTTATAATTTATTATGAAAAAAATGTTGTCTTTTTGCTATTAAAATTTTTTATTGAATAAGTTATTACATATGTGTCCTTATCCGCACATTACCCCCCCATTCACCCCACTCATGCCCTCACCCCCCTGTTGTCTGTGTCCATTGGTTAGGCCTATATGCTTGCATGTAAGTCTTTTGGTTGATCTCTCCCCCTTACCCCCATCCTCCCCTACCTTCCCTCTGAGGTTTGACTGTCTGATCGATGCTTCTCTGTCTCTGGATCTGTTTTTGTTCATCAGTTTATGTTGTTCATTATATTCCATAAATGAGTGATAAAATATTCACTGAGAATTAATTTTGCCCCTCACTTGGATAAGCATGAATGATAAAATGTCCCTTGGTGAAATGTCCCAGCACTCTGTTTCTTAGATTATCTTTCCTCTACATGTCCAGTGTAGAGGTGGGCACATGTAAAGTATACATAAGCTGTGGGAGCAAATGTCAAACAGCAGCCATTGTTTTCTGTAGTTTAGGAGCTTTGTTTATGGCAGCGATAGATCAACACAGTAAAACTAGAAGTCTTCTGATTTTTCTCTGAAGTAACTACAGTTATTTGCCAAAATAAATGTTCACTGATGAAAGAAAAATACCCAGACTTCTGAGATTTGTTAGATAAAACTTCTGAGATGAAGCAAACTAGATATTCAAAAAGCACAATTCCATATTGCTCTCCAGTTAGAATAAGTCTTATGAAAGCCAGATGAAAATTGGTGTTTGGGGTAAAGTATGCCTCACAAAAGTTCTGATGGTTTTGCACAAGAAATTGTATGAGCATTTTCCCAGTTCCTAAGAGTAAATGACTCTAATATCTACATTAAATTCATCCATTTTCCCTCTACACAAGAAAAAAAATTACTTTTGTGGTAGGTGTTTGCTAGACTCCATACTTCCCCTGGAGCAGATAAACAGAGCCTCTGAAACTAAACTTGAGTGCAGTAATGAAATGAATAGCACGAATATACTTAAAAATGACTACTTTCTTATTTTTAATTGAACTAAAACAAAGTTCCACAAACCTATTATAAAGGGCAAGGTAGAAATAATTTTAAGCTTTGCAAGCCATATGATTTTTGTTGGCATTATTAAATTCTGTTCTAATGTAAAAAACACAATTATATTAAATAAAACAAATGATTGTGTCTGTGTTCCAGTAAAACCTTTGCAAAATGGTCATTGAATCTCTAGTTATAATTTCCAAATAATGGAAACAAACCAGATATACTTCAAGGAGTGAGTGGCTAAAAAAAGTGGTAATATATTCATTCTGAGGAATACCATAAGTCATCAGTCAAAATGAACTATTGATAGACAACAACTTGAATAAATGTCCAGATAACTTACACTGAGTGAAAAAGCAGTTCCCCAAAGATTTCATATTATACTAGAGGCCTGGTGCACAGATTTGTGCACCAGTGGGGTCCCTCGGCCTGGCCTGCAGGAATTGGGCCAAAACCAGCTCTCTGACATCCCCTGAGGGGTCCCAGATTGCAAGAGGGCGGTTCTCAGGTGATGCACCCCAGAATCGGGCTCCCTCCTCTCTGGGTGTGTCACCTGAGAACTACAGGTGCCAAGTCACCACAGCTCTGTCAATACGCGTCATAGCTACTGGTTGGAGTGTCTGCCCCCTGGTCCTCATTGGGCGTCATAGCTACTGGTCAGATGGTCACTTAGTCTTTTATATATATATATATATATATATATATATATATATATATATATATATATATTTCCATTTACATAAAGTGATTAAATGATAAAATTATTGAAATGAATAATAGATTAGTGGTTACCAGGATATAGTCAAGGGAGTCATGTGGGAATGATAAGAAAGCCTATAAAAAGATAATTTTGGAGATCCTTATGCTCATGGAAACAAAGAGATGGTCATTGCTATAAATAAGAAATGTTTGGATCTGCAGTTGTTTTACTACTTCTTAAGTTCTTCTGTGTCTATTTGGGTTTAGGTTTGTATGAAGTTGTCGATAAGTGTTTGTTGAATGATTTTTGTGAGGATGCCTACTGATTTTAGAGGTGACTTCTTGAATTTGAATTCATGTGAAAATTATTAAACCAAACCTACTTAAGTACTTGACATAAATCATTATATGTGTATTGTTTTTATTTTTGTGTTTATATCAGTGCAGCTATGTTTAGTTTCCCACATCTATCTTTCTCAGCCTTAATAATTTGTAAGGTTCCTTGACATCCTCAATTTGGGAAAGTATCACATTTTATATATGCTCATTAACAAGTACTAAAACATAAATTATATTAGTTCATAACTACAAATAAGGTTATATTATTTTTAAGCATTGACTATGTTATTAATCATCATAAAAGATCTGTTCCTTGGGTTCAAATTGTTTGTGTCAGGAATTTTTCTTTTCTTTTAATAATAGATCAACACAGATCAGAAACAATACCACTCTGCTTTTACTCTTACAATTTGCTAAAATACCAACTAATATTAAAATGTATTTATATTCTTTTTTCCCCTGTCCAGGTATTATTCAAATTTTCTCCTATTCCAGCCAAATTCAGAATCCCCCATGAAAATATAACCAAGTTCCATCCATCAACATATTTTTTTAAGCATCCTAGAGAATGCTCATGCCTATATTTCCTTGCCCTTCTGTTGTGTTTACATTGTGACTCTAATTTGCAGTACAGCAATTTTTAAAGCTATATGAACAGAGAACACCTTGAATTCAATATTCTTTCTGGACATTCTATCAGTCTTTTCTGGTCCTCTTCACATTCTTGACACCACTTATGTTGACTACCCTCTGGTTTAATGCTCATTAGATTGGCTTTAAAGCCTGTGTAGCCCAGATGTTTCTCATACACATTTTACAGGAATGGAATCTCTTTTCCCCCTATCAATGGCCTTTGACTGCTATGACAGCCTGGGTGCTTTCAGGAATTGGACTGGGTGTTGCATTGAGTGCAGTCATGCTCACATTGCCCATGGCCTCCCTAATCCACCATTTGCCCTTTTGTGATGCCTGCATGATTGCCCACAAAACTGTGGGCACATGAGCATTGCCAAGTTGGCTTGTGCCAATATTTGAGTCAATGCCATCTAGAATTTTTTCAGTGCTCCCTTCCTTGTCCTCATCCTGATTCTGGTTGGAATCTTTTATGGCTACAAAGGCAGTTCTATATTCTGCCTCAAATCCCAAAATGCCCAGACAAGGCACTGAGCACTTGTGGCTCCCATACTGCAGTCATGTTTGTGATTTACACGTCCGCTCTTTCCCCCTTCATTTGTTACAAATGTGTTGTACTCAATAAAGTTGTTAATAATAGGGGAAACAGTGCAGGATGAATGGGAACTTTGTACTCTCTTCCAATTATTCTGTAGATCTAAAATTCAAGAAAAAAAGTTTATCTAAAAAGGAAAAAAAAAAAAAGGAAAAATCACAGGATTTAGAAATTTCAGATTCTTTTGATGATGAACATGGAATTTGGTCAACACAGTCTTAGATCAATTAAAATAGCTGTATAACATATTAGAAATTAAAATCATATTTGAAGGAATCACAGAGTTCTCAAGACTGTCAAGGTATTACAAGAACAAGGTAAAAGAGGAAACAGAACCTGAAAGGATAGCTTGACATTTGTGGTAACGTTTTCTCTAAAAGCACCAACTGGCTCTTGCATTAAATAGCTAAGAAGGCCCTAACCGGTTTGGCTCAGTGGATAGAGCGTCGGCCTGCGGTCTTAAGGGTCCCAGGTTCAATTCCGGCCAAGGGCATGTACCTTGGTTGCGGGCACATACTCAGTAGGGAGTGTGCAGGAGCAGCTGATTGATGTTTCTCTCTCATCAATGTTTCTAACTCTCTATCCCTCTCCTTCCTCTGTAAAAAATCAGTAAAATATAGTTTAAAAAAATAAATAAATAGCTAAGAAGATGAGTCACATTTGTTTTTCCACTTGGGCAATATTTTACTGCAGTTTGGAATTTAGGGTACATTAACATGGACCTAGTTAATGCCATGCAGTGATTTCTATTTCTTTATGAGCTTTTTATGTGCAATAAAGTAAAAAAAAGAATAAGATACTAATAAAATCTAAAGATAGTAGTAGTTATATTTTATGAAAAAACAAGAAATGAGCCCATAGCACACTAGAATCTGAATCCATGTTTTAATATTTATGTTAAACCATGAGTGCACTACTTTTTATTTATGTTATTTCCATGTTTAAAATATTTTCATAATGAGAATTATCCTATCTAATAAAAGAGAAAAATGGTAATTAGCGTACGACCGCTACCCTTCCCATTGGCTAATCAGGGTGATATGCAAATTAACTGCCAGCCAAGATGGCGGCCGGCAGCCAGGCAATTGGAAGCTAACATGAGGCTTGCTTGCTTCAGTGACGGAGGACTCCAACGTTCCCCGCCTGCCTTGCCGGCCTCTGAGCTTGCAGTTTGAAACATTGTTACAAAAATAGAAGCTAAACAAAACCCTAGAAACCTGCTTTCAGCCAGCCAGGTTCTCAGAGCTGGAGCTGAAACAGTGTTTCGATTATAGAACCCAAACAAACCAGATACCTGCTTTCAGGAGCAGAGGCCTAAGAGCTGGAGCCAAGCCTCAGAGCTAAAGCTGGCCCAGAATAAAAAAAAAAAAAGAAAAAAGGAGTGGTTGGGAGCTTTAGTCACCAGCCAGCCTGAAAACAGCCCTCAGCCCCTCATCCAGACTGGCCAGGCACCCCTGTGGGGACCCCTCACCCTGATCCAGGACACCCTCAGGACAAACCAGCCGGCCCCCACCCGTGCACCAGGCCTCTGCCCTATATAGTAAAAGGGTAATATGCCTCCCAGCACCGGGATCAGCGGAGCCATGAGGCCTTCCGGCACCGGGATCAGCGTGACAGGGGGCAGCACCCAAACCCCCTGATCACCCTGCGGCTCTGTGTGTGACAGGGAGCGGGGCCACAACCTCCCTATCTGCCCTGCTCTGTTCATGACAGGGGAAGGCACCCCAACCCCCTGATCAGCCCTGTTCTGTGCCTGACAGGGGTGAGCTCCCCAACCCCCTGATCACTCTGCGGCTCTGTGTGTGACAGGGAGCGGGGCCACAACCTCCCTATCTGCCCTGCTCTGTTCATGACAGGGGAAGGCACCCCAACCCCCTGATCAGCCCTGTTCTGTGCCTGACAGGGGTGAGCTCCCCAACCCCCTGATCCCCCTGCGGCTCTGTGTGTGACAGGGTGCAGCGCCCCAACCCCCTGATCGGCCCTGCTCTGTGTGTGACAAGGTGCGGCCCCCCAACCCCCCCGCCACAGGCCCTGCTCTGTGTGTGACGGGGTAGAGCCATAACCTCCCCATCGGCTCTGCCCTGAGTGTGACAGGGTGAGGCGCCCCAACACCCTAATCCGCCCTGCTCTGTGTGTGACAGGGGGCGGTGCCCCAACTTCCCTATCGGCCCTACTCTGTGAGTGACAGGGGGGAGCTCCTCAACCTCCTGATCGGCCCTGCTCTGTGAGTGACAGGGGGGAGTTCCTCAACCCCCTGATGGGCCCTGCTCTGTTCATGACAGGGGAGAGCTCCGCAACCCTCTGATTGGCCCTGCTCTGTGTGTGACAGGGGGTGGCGCCACAACCTCCCCATCGACCCTGCCTTGAGTGTGATAGGGGGCGGTGCCCCAACCCTCCAATCGGCCCTACCCTGAGCGTGACTGAGGGTGGCATCGCAACCTCCCAATCCGCCCTGCTCTGTGCATGACAGGGGAAGGCGCCCCAACTCCCCAATCGGCCCTGCTCTGAGCCCGACCAGCGTCTTCACCTAGGGATTGGGCCTGCCCTCTGCCACTCTGGAGCAGGCCTAAGCCAGCAGGTCGTTATCTCCCGAGGGGTCCCAGACTGCGAGAGGGCACAGGCCGGGCTTAGGGACCCCTTCTCTCCCCCGAGTGCACAAATTTTTGTGCACTGGGCCTCTAGTTAAATATAAACATAAATAAGTCTGAAGTTATTTATAAATTAGATACTAAAAATTATGAAAGCTCTGCTATGCTAAATGGAGAAGGCAACAGAGAATTACTTGGTGGAATTTTAAACTGCATTTGGTAGGTCAAGTATGTTTTTGATTCTGTGAAAAAACAATAGGGAATTATTTTGACATAAAATAAATGGGAATTATCCACAAAGTTAGTGGTATTTCCTGATTATTATTAACATTTATTAAATACTTACTTTGTGAATTACATACTACCAGAAAAACTACATGTTATCCCTCATTTAAGCTTTACATAAACCACTTGCGGTATATACTATTTCTGCATAAGAATATTAGATTTTAATGAGATTAAGTGTCTTGCTCAACATAACTCAGGTAGTAAGTGGATGAGCCATCCTGGGGATACAGGCAATTACTAGCTACTGCTTTAGGGCTCCATCACATTAGTATATTTGCTTTGAGGTGGTTAAGAGTTCTGATTTGTGTAATGACCTATCTCCTAGGCAAGGAGTGTAATCGGTTTGCATAGGCTCAGGTCATGTCACTGATTCTGAGTAGTTAGTCTCATTATCCCTAGAGGAGGGCAGACACCCTGGGGGTAACCTCTGGGCTCTCCTGTCCTTCACAAATATGGCTCTAGGGAATTCACGAGTCTTTCCCTTGGGGAGCATCATGTAAACCATAAAAAGTCCATTCTCTATTTGGGTTCACAGGCTCAGAATCACCTGTTACACAGCTTGGTAAGTCTACTACCTATTTTTCCAGCCCATGGATAGGATGACAGAGAGCAGGGAAGAAAGGAAAAAAATATGAGTGTCATAAAGCTGTAGAGCAGAACTGAGATTGGGTTCATAACATGAAGGAAGTTCTCTACTTACATATAATTGCCAAAATATGACTGGTAACTCTTGTTTGAATTTTTATCTTTTCAATCAGATGTCTCAACTTGGGATGATTTATTTATTGTTTCCTATCAGGGTGAGGTGCAAAAATAAAATAAAATAAAATAAAATAAAATAAAATAAAATAAAATAAAATAAACTGTATATATGTCCTCTCACATCCCAAGTGTAGGGAAAATACAAGTTAGAGACATTAAAAAACAATAATAGAAATAATTTAGTGCATTTCTAAGCACTGCTTTTTGCAGTGCAGGTAAGAAAAAATCAACCCATACTAAAAAAGAGTGCTGTGCTGTATAAACAGATTACAGTTAACCCTAGAAAAAAGGACAAACGTGCTCTGTCTCCAGGAGTCACATGATTTTGCTAACGGATTCCCATGTGTAGTGTTGTCTACCACCGATCTTTCAGGGTCCAGGTTTTTCAGCATCTGCCGCCTTGGAGGAGCATGTTTTGGTGTATTGATAAGAAACAGCCTTTGGTTGTCATGTCTGTGATTTTTTGTTGCCCAACAGTAATAATACTTTTAGCCCTGTAACCTCTTACCACTCCATATTCTTGGCAGGAAGCACACCTTTTAAAGCATGGGGCACACGTAATGATGAGTTAAAATGAAGGTTCCATAAAATCACTTCTAACAGTACATAACATCTTATTTGTGGTCTCTTTCTTCCATCCCCGCCTCTTCTTTTCTATTTCCCAATTAAAACATTTCACAGTATAGCCAAGGCTTTCATACTTAAGCATCTAAACCAAACCTTCCTTTTGGCATGGAGCATCTTGCTGGGTATACCTGATTTTTAAGTTCAGGCCAATATTTACATATTCCAACAAATCCTTTCACATCTATTTTGCCTTAAGCATAATAGAATTATAAATCATTAAATACTAGATCAGAGGATATTTGCTCTACCTGACTTTCCACTATAATGGGGGAGTGCTATAAAGAATCCCTTAAGATTTGGGGTACTTTACTGGTTTCAAGTGGGTTGGTCATTATGAGATCTAGAATGTTCTTTATAGTCTAATGCACTTTTTGCTCTATTTCATCTTCTCCTTAATACTTTGGTTAATTGATTAGTATTTTTGAACCACTGGTCACTAACATGCATAAATGAAAGAATTAATATACTATTAACATTCTTTGTGCCATCTGATTTTGCATGTAACCCACTTTGGAGATTAGTACATTAAAACCTCTGAAGATCATCATTCAAAGGTAATGAATTTAAACATACCCCCCTCTGATGTGATTTCTCACAGTCTCTGGAGCTCCTTCAGCAATTTAAAAATACAATGACAAAGGAGAAACGATAACTTGTGCCTGTGTGTTATTGTGTTGTGTTTTTGGTTAGGATTTTTAATTCATCAGCAGGCATCAGTTGTCATTAGTACATATGGGGAAAACTCAGAGAGGTTAATAAGCACAAAGGAATATGCTCCTGGTTAATAATCTGTTATGTGGGAAAAGAGCAGAGACAAGGTGATAGAGGGTAACGAATGGGTGTGTGCCATGTGAGTGTGTGCATATAAAAGCCTATTTATTCATTCACACCTTATGCTTTAATTATGAGTGCATGTATACCCACATATACTTGTGTATATATGTATATGTGTGTGTGTGTGTGTGTGTGTGTGTGTATGTAAACCAGGAGATACATAACTAAATGCATATAGTAAAAGATGACCTTGCATAGAATAAATAAATAAATGCATTATGAAACTATTTTAGAATAATAAAATTAAGATTTCTATAATCAAATTCTAGTTTTAAAAGTTTTACTATGAAGATTTCAATTATCTGACAACAAAGTTATTGATGAGGTTATTGATAATGGGATAAACAGGTAAGATATTTGCTTTTTCCCCCAGTACTATAAAGCAACATGGTAACAGATTGGTACCTTCCAATATGAGTCAGCACACATCTGCAATGGACACCTTCATAAGAAATCACAAGAGAGATGTCTCTTTCGAATGATACCCAGCTCCACCCCACCTCCTTCGTGCTGCTGGGAATCCCAGGATTAGAATACATCCACATCTGGATTGGCTTTCCCTTTTGTGCTGTGTATCTGATTGCACTCATAGGAAACTTCACCATCTTGTTTGTCATCCAGACTGAGCGCAGCCTCCACCAGCCCATGTTCTACTTTCTGGCTATGCTGGCTACCATTGACCTGGGTCTCTCCACAGCCACCATCCCTAAGATGCTGGGCATATTCTGGTTCAGCCTCAGGGAGATCATTTTTCATGCCTGCCTCACTCAGATGTTTTTCATTCACATCTTTACTGGCATGGAGTCAGTAGTCCTTCTTGCTATGGCTTATGACCGCTATGTAGCTATCTGTAACCCTCTCCATTATAGCACAATTCTTACTAACAAGACAGTATCCATTATTGGTTTTGGGGTAGTTGGGAGATCTTTCCTCACTGTTTTCCCTTTTGTATTCCTCATCTTGCGATTGCCCTTCTGCGGACACCATGTCATCCCACACACATACTGCGAGCACATGGGTCTTGCTCGCCTGGCCTGTGCAAACATCAGGGTCAACATCATATATGGTTTGGGGACCATTGCTATCTTGGGACTTGACATCATAGCCATTGCTCTCTCTTACATATGCATTCTCCGTTCTGTTTTCCGTCTCCCCTCACACGAGGCGAGACTCAAGTCTCTCAGTACCTGTGGTTCCCATGTCTGTGTAATTTTGGCCTTTTACACCCCAGCTCTTTTCTCTTTCATGACACATCGCTTTGGCCAAAATGTTCCCCGATACATTCATATTCTTCTGGCCAATCTTTATGTAGTTATTCCACCAATGTTCAACCCGATCATTTATGGAGTTAGGACCAAGCAGATCCGTGAAAGAGTGTTCAGAATATTCATCCATCAATAAATAGTGGAGGAATCCCTCCAAGTTTTGTCCAGAGGCTTAAATATTAATATGTGCATCTAAGGAAAGAGGGGAGGCTTTGAAAATGGCAAATGACCACTTAATAGGAAGGAGGTTGATGTCTTTTTTGTGTGCATTTCACCCATTCAGGGAGTAGAAGCTTTTAATTTTAAATACTATTAAGGTAGATGGACAACGATTCTATATGATTATTTTGAAGAATAACATAAGACATGTTCATGATTCTCAGAAATCTAAGTGGTCAAGTTACAGAAGACATTTTGCCACTTCCTCTATGGGTAACAGGTATTCCTTCTCTCTCTCTCTCTCTCTCTCTCTCTCTCTCTCTCTCTCTCTCTCTCTCTCTCCTCCTTTACCTCTTTTGCTCTTCCTCCTATTTCTCTTTCTTTTGTTATCATCTTTCTTTTTTTCTCTCTCTTTCTCTCTCCTTCCAATATTTCTCTGTCAGCCTGTTTTAGTGTATCTTACTATAGCTTTCTCCTCCTGCCCTGTCCTTCCCCTCCTACCTTTGTTTAGTATTCTGTTCCATTTACTCTCAAAACATAAACAGCTTTTTTTCTTATTGGTTTCATTGAGTAGTCGATTGATTCAGTAAATGGATTACTTTAGATAATGAGGAGACCGAATTAAGTCCCCAAATTAATGAGCATGCCACAGGACCAGAATGTGATGAGCATGGGGGAACAGCATTTAAAAATATATTCATCAAAAGCTACATTAGAAGGAATTAGAAACAAGAAAGTGTAGGTAAAGGCAGGAGGCCTGGGAACTAAGCAGAAGGAAAATGTATTCTTACAGGTATTAGAAATTTAGTGTTTAAAACTAAATACATAAGCATCTCATTAAAATAGTTTTTATATGGTTTATAGAAGCAGTATTCATTTGGATACAATTTGGTCATATCAAATCTCTCTCTCCTCTTCTTGAAAATAATTTTTAATTGCCTGGTCTTGTTTATACACGTTGGTTGTAAAAGTAATTTGCTTTACAAAAATCAACTGTGTGTTTGTTAAGAAAACATAGAATTTCTGCAATGCAATATGCTGAGAGTGAAACGTATAGATCTACAAAATACTACCAAACTGCTCAATAGGAAGAGCCTATTTCTATTTGGGGAGTGAATACACGCTCAGATAGCAGGCATAAATTAACTATTGTTATGGACTCCCAGGACTACTTTTCTATTAGGTACACAAAGGCATTTCCAGAACAGAAAACAACATGAGGATGATCGGAGAAATTTGATAAAACCTTATTTTTGCAGATTCATATATAAGGTGGAGCAGTAGAGTTAATACAGAGATTGAAAGGACCAAACAAGTAGGGTAAGATTTACATCAGGTCATGTACCACCTGTTTTCTATGTTAAAGAATTTGATATTTGACTTTACTTACTAGATTTATTACATGAGAGGTTCTCTCATGTATAAGCGAGGGGCAAATTATATTGTTATGAGGAAAAGAGAGAATCTGGATACATAACATGGACTTAAGTTGTAAGAGAATATTATTATTTTGTTGTTTCACAGATAACTGCTATGTTTGGACCTTATTGAACATTAGTGCTTTCACATTATTCTTACATTTAATTGTAAATTTTAAAATTAAAACTATAAGTAGATCCTCTAATATACTCAAAGTACAGTGATACACTTTGAACATTATTGGTTAATGGATTTCATTCTAAGATATACACGTATGGATTATAAGACTAAGAAAGAGGTGCCCACAAATTTAGGTACGGGAATCCAACCATAGTATATTTGAAATCAGTACTAGTATGACCTTAAATTTAAAGTAAAAATACACAAACAAATTATTCAAAATCATAAAATAGGTAATACTTCTAAAGCTCTTATTGTGTATCAGGCATAGTTTTATATACTTTATATATATAGTTTGATTTCATTCTAGCAGCAATCCTCCGGTATAGGTGCCATTTCTATGCTGTAACAGGTGAACAAAATGAGAAGTGCAGACTTAGTTTGCCCAATGTCATGCAGCAGTGAGACATGGAGCCTGGATTCCAAACCAGCCAGTGTGATTCCAGTTCAATTTTTACAACTATACTACAATGTAATGATATGTATAATTTAAATGAAATACTTTTTTTTCACAATGGAACTTTTCATGATTCAGTATTAAGTGAAAATGTGTAAGTTATAAAATTGTATACAATATGCAGAATTTCAAAAAATGTAATTTTTACATATAAATTTATCAGAATTTAAGCAATTTATGCCTAGGCAGTGAGATTTCTTTTTTGGAAGTTTTGTTAATTACCAAAATGTTTAATTTTGGACATATGTGATTTTATCATCATAAGATACCATTAAACCATGGAAGAAATAAAAGATAATTAAATGAAAGTAACATTTGGTATCTACTATTTAATCATTTCTTCTATTTCACATTTTTGGTTTACTTTTTAACCTAACTTAAAAATGAAAGCTTTTGCCAATGTTCCTAAATACACATAACACTCCTGTATTTCACATCTTAATTATTGACCATCACTATCCCATTTCCAACACCTTAAGGAAATAAAACATGGATTTATCCTTGACACATCTCTTTCTCTCACAATCCACATACAAATTTTGAGTCAACTGCCTTTACTCTGCCTTCAAATTATATGCAAAATCTGAGCATTTGTTGAGATAAAGCCAAGCTTTGAGTATTTCTTGAGATAAATCCAAGTTATTAATTTAATTACTAAAATTCAAAATAAAAGATCTGTAAAAGAAATAAGATATATATTTGAGATTGTGTGGCAGGAAAATACATCTTAAAAAGAACACAGAAGATAACTTGGATTTTATCAATATTAAAATATTTTATTGTTTAAGGAAACAAAAGATGAAAGGGCAAACCACAGACAGGGAAAAAATATTTATAATACATAGTTCTAACAAAGGTTATGTAACCAAACACATAAAGATCCTATCTAATAATAGACTAACATGGTAATTAACCATACCTCCGCTACGCTTCCCATTGGCTAATCAGGGTGATATGCAAATTAACTGTCAACCAAGATGGCGGTTGGCAGCCACGCAGATGAAGCGAACAGGAGGCTTGCTTGCTCCAGTGATGGAGGAAGCCAAGGTTCCCCGCCTGCCGCAGCCCAGCTCTGAGCTGCACTCTAAGCAACAATGTTGCAATTATAGAAGCTAAACAAACCCAGAAACCTGCTTTCAGCCAGCTGGCCTCAGAGCTGGAGCCGCAACAAAGTTTCAATTACAAAAGGTAAATAAATCCCAGAATAAAAAAAGAAAAAAAGGAGAGACTGGGAGTTTCAGTTGCAGGCTTGGCTCACCTGGAAAAAGCCCTCAGCCTCTCATCCAGGCTAGCCAGGCACCCCAGTGGGGACCCCCACCCTGAAGGGAGTGCGGGCATCTTGAAAACAGCCCTCAGCCCCTCATCCAGGCTGGCCAGGCACGCCAGTGGGGACCCCCACCCTGAAGGGGGTATGGGCAGCCTGAAAACAGCCCTCAGCCCCTCATCCAGGCTGGCCAGGCACCCCAGTGGAGACCCCCACCCTGAAGCGAGTGCGGGCAGCCTGAAAACAGCCCTCAGCCCCTCACCCAGGCTGGCCAGGCACCCCAGTGGGGACCCCCACCCTGATCCGGGACACCATTCAGGGCAAATCAGCCGGTCCCCACCCGTGCACCAGGCCTCTATCCTATATAGTAAAAGGGTAATATGCAAACTGACCCTAATAGCAGAAAGACTGGGAATGACTGGTCACTATGACACACACTGACCACCAGGGGGCAGATGCTCAATGCAGGAACTGCCCCCTGGTGGTCAGGGCACTCCCACATGGAGGAGCTCTGCTCAGCCACAAGCCAGGCTGATGGCTGCCAATACAGTGGTGGTGGTGGTGGTGGGAGCCTCTCCTGCCTCCTCAGCAGTGCTAAGGATGTCTGACTGCAGCTTAAATCTGCTCCCTGCTGGCAAGTGGACATCCCCCAAGGGCTGCTGGGCTTCCAGAGGGATGTCTGATTGTCATCTTAGGCCCAATCCCCTGGGAAGCAGGCCACAGCCAGCAGATGGTCATCCCCCGAGGGGTCCCAGACTGCAAGAAGGCACAGGCCGGGCTGAGGGACCCCCCGCCCCCCCGTGCACAAATTTTTGTGCACCGGGCCTCTAGTATTCTATAAGTCCATTATTATGAGATAAAAATATAAAAGAGTGGGCAAAGAACTTGGACATGTACTCATAAAAAAGATAAGTAATATCAAATTAATACAAGAAAAATGCCTGGAAATTTTAATCATAAAGAAAAATACAAGTTTTCGCTTTAATAAAATAGCCTTTCATGACTCAGTAGATGCAGACAAATGATTGACAACATGAAGTGGTGACAATACAAAATGACAATACAAATAGGGAACAATTATAAATCTCATAAATTGATGGTGGAGGGTGAAAAGTATTATAATGTTAAATGTACATTCTGCTACACCCCTCCTATGACCTAAAAATTTCACTTTGTAAAGCATACAAAAAGGAGAAAATAATACAACCTGCTAAATAAAATTATAAGGGACAGAGAATGCAGCAATGGATATTGAGAAGTGTTCTGAAAAGAAGATGGAAATAAGATACTTTCAGAGGAGAGCCAACATAAATACATATTTTGACATAGTTATTGTAAGAAAGTATTTTTCTAACTTAAATTTCATAAAATTTCACAATGAAAATCAGTTAGTAGTGTCATTATGTTTCCATTCCTTATTTCTGTAATAATATTTTCTTCACACAATCATAGATCTGCTTAGTTCTGACTCCATATATGACAGGGTTGAGCATTGGTGGAACTATGACATAAAGATTGGCCAGGAGTATGTGGATATAGCGAGGGACATTTTGGCCAAAGCGATGTGTCATGAAGGAAAAGAGGGCTGGTGTGTATAAGGCAAGAATCACACAAACATGAGAACCGCATGTGCTAAGAGACTTGAGTCGGGCTTCATTGGAAGGAAGACGGAAAACAGCACGGAGTATCTGAACATAAGAAAGGGCAATGGATATAATGTCAAACACTAGATTACAAATTGCACATAAACCATAAATAATATTGATCTTGATGCTGGCACAAGATAGGCGAGCAAGACCCATGTGCTCACAGTAGGTATGAGGAATGACACGATTCCCACAGAAGGGCAATCGCAAAATGAGAAATACAAATGGAATCACAACAATAAGTGACCGCACTACCACTCCAAGACC
This sequence comes from Myotis daubentonii, assembly GCF_963259705.1. Classification (NCBI taxonomy): domain Eukaryota; kingdom Metazoa; phylum Chordata; class Mammalia; order Chiroptera; family Vespertilionidae; genus Myotis; species Myotis daubentonii. The sequence goes on from NC_081848.1 coordinate 44,689,299, forward strand.
AATCACAGACACAATTTTGTTGGTGAGGATGGTGCTATATTGGAGTGGATTGCAGATGGCCACATAACGGTCATAAGCCATTACCAAGAGGACTGATGATTCCATCAGTGTAAAATTGTGAATGAAAAACATCTGGGTGAGGCAGGCATCAAAGATGATCTCCCTAAGATTGAACCAGAAGATTCCAAGCATCTTTGGGATAGTAGCTGTGGAGAGACCCAAGTCAATGGTGGCCAGCATGGCCAGGAAGTAGAACATCGGCTGGTGGAGGCTGCTTTCAGCCTGGATCACAAACAGAATAATGAGGTTCCCTATGAGTGCAATCATGTACACAGCACAGAAGGGTAAGCCAATCCAAATGTGGAGCATTTCCAGTCCTGGGACCCCCAGCAACAAGAAGGAGGAGGGGTGAAACTGAGTGTCATTGGGAAGAGACATCCTGATAGGTAATGCATAAGTCTTCAGAAATTTATGTTCATCCAATATACGAGTCACCAGGGAGTGTTCCGTAGCTTTGAAGACCTAAATATAATTTAAGAACACTTAAGCCAACTTCTCTCATTATCGCTATTATCACCAATGGAGTTATTATCACCAATAGAGTTATCACCAATAGAATCTCCCCTTCAAGTTTGACTAATGTAGGATTCTGCCAGCTTATAAATATAGTGATGACAATTAGTTCCAGTTAATTAAATGACAACACACAGGGATAATAACTATCAACAAAAGAAGGAAGTCATCAACATTTATTACAAAATATAAAATGTACTTTAAAGGGTTAAAATTGGTCCATCTGATAGTATTGAGCCATGTTTTTATTGATTTTTTTTTTCAGAGAGAGAGGTTTTTTGATTACCTTGTGAGTCCCTATTAAGCTTTTGTTAACTTGATTTGTGTTAGAGCACACAAAGATTGATGGAACACATCCTCTCAGCATTCTGTATCATCATTTAGGGGGACAGTATAATTTTGTGTTCAAGAACAAGGGCTCTAGAGTCAGAACACTTCTATTGTTGCTAAATACTTCTAAAAGTGACATTAGAAAAGTTATTTGGCCCAGCCGCTGTGGCTAACTGGTTGAGCGTTCACAAGGAGTTCATGGTTCGATTTGCAGTCAGGGCACATGCCTGGGTTTTGAGCTCAATTCCCAGGAGTTATGCAGGAAGCAGCTGATTGATGATTCTCTTTCATCACTGATGTTTCTATCTCTCTCTTTCTCTCCCTTCCTCTCTATAAAATCAATTAAAAAATAAAGAAATAAAAGTTATTTGCATTTGTGCATATATATAAGTAAAAGGATGGGAATTGTTCTGTATGTATCTAAATTTAGAGAATACTAACACCATTAATTTCATTATGGATAATTATTTTTAAATCTCTTCTGTTTTTAAAGTCCATAAAGGAAACTGTACAAATCTAAGCTTTTCTCTGTCTAATTAATCCTCTCTCTCAATGCACTGCCTTTCAAAATATGAGAAAAGATGAGAGTTACCTTGCACATAACTCAGGGAAAATTAACATTTGTCATCAAATAAAAGCTCTCGCAATCTTACAGTATTCTACCCTTAGGTTTATGTATATATACATTGAGCTAAAGCATTTTTTTATGATTTCCCTTTTTTTGGTCTTAATATAAACAAACCTCTCTTTATATATTTTATGTATATTTGTGATTCCATAACCATTCTCATAATTCACATAAACTATAACCTTCACTTCTACTTGTTCTATCTTATTACACAATTTAAACACATTTTATCAATAGAAAATATGTGGACAAATTATGTAGTGAAAACATTCACACTGAAATAAATATAAAGGTCCAATCACATAAGATAAGTCTTGTCCTTATTTGCAATCAGAAATTAAAAATTAAAAATGATTATAATTCATACATTATATTTTTAAACAACAGAATATGAAGATTTATGATAACGAGTTAGTCTGTGTTAAAGAGCGACTATTGTGCACAACTGATTGGAGAAATTAACCTAACATTTAGTGAAGATTGTTTAGTAATCATTATTATTAAAGGCAAAAATTTGGGCAGAGCAATTTAACTACTTGCCATAATAGGGACTAATATTCACATATACACATGGATGTACTAGTATATATAGTGACTCTTATTGAAAAAGTGCCTGTAATAAAGTAGAAGTTGAAACATTGAAAGTGTCCATTAATAAAGCAATATTAAACTTAAAAATCTGTGGCATTTTTTTATGTAGTACTCAGAAGCACTTAGAATAAAGTATATTTATATAAACTGACAGAAAAACATCTAAATGAAAAAACAAAGTAGAAATTTGATTTTTTTCATTAACATTAAAACACAATAAAAGCAAACATATGCATGTGTATTTATGAATGTGGTCATATAAATATACACATTTATATATAATTATGAATATTATTATATAATTATGTATACTATTATATAATACTTTATATATATGTATATATAACCAAATACACACACATATAAGTATATATATATACTTATATATACAGAAACGATCTAAAAAGGATCATATTTAAGTTAGGAGATGTCTAAAATGTGGGATGGATGGAAAGGTATACAGACAGCATAATTTAGTTGTATCACTATGATTTGATTTTTTTAACAGTGCCAATGTATTCTATATATTCATATATTACCTGTGTATTTTGAAGTAAGTAGATTAATAATGCAGAGTTACAATTGTATTCATCAGACAAAAAGGAAATTACAAATAAGATTTGGCCTTCCATGTCATCTAAAATATTAAGAATTTTTCTAAACTCTTGAAATACAGTTTCCCTTATTTCTCCACATAGAGAACTGTTCACCTATTTAATTCATGGAAGTGATGACATGTGTTTGTTCTTCATGATATATCTCCACACACCAAACCTCTCAGTAACTTGGTTAGAATCAAAGACTACTCACATGTCAGCTCCTTGAGTTTATTTTTCTAGAAACTTTTATCCATCAATCATGCCCATCTTTAGTGTCCCTATGGTCTGTGCTCTTACCTGTCTCCTATCTCATCACTTTTGTTTTATATTTCTGCATATTTTTCCTTTATTATATTACAAATTCTTACTTGGCAGAGGACATGCATTTTCACACATTTGCTGTTCCTATGAATGAATAAAGAAAAAGAGAAAGGGAGAAAATAAGAGATTTCTATTCATTTTCTGGTAAATAATTTCAGTATAAATTTAAGACAGTGAAATCACAGTGAATCTATTTTAGTCCATACTATTTCTAAACACTGTACAATAACAGTTTCCTTGATTATAATATTAAATCTTTCAAACACACCCAGGATCACTCTCCAACAAAACTGAATTCTGTCTGCATTTTGTCCCTTGTCTAAATACAGGATAGAGAAAAAGAGAGAATGGAGTGAAACTCATGTTTGCTTTTGGGGAGGAATAAAGTAAAGTATAATATCTTCTACATAAATTCTATACTGTATTCCTATCCATCTCTTAATAAAAGTAAAATAAGTCTGAGTGAGTTGGTTTATACTATGTATTGTATTATTTTTATTGAAGACATTACCATTTAAACCTTAAGGGAATTTCTGGATAATCACAACACAGATTAAAAACAAGCTAAGAAGATTCATTTAAGTTTCCTTAAAATACTCTACTATATATTCAAGGAGTTGGAATGTGAACCCAAGTATAATTATATTTGGGATCTTCACATTATCCCTTAAGAGATGAGTACTCCATAGGATTTTGTAAATGTAAAACAACAATGCATGTAAGGCTGCTTTGAGGAGCATGAAACATTGCTCAAGTATCGTAGATTTGCTCAGAATTGTGATTGATGCATCTATACTCCCAGCCTTGCTTCATCAGCCTTCCTCTGATGTACTGAACTAAGCAGAGAAACCCATGCCTGGATTTATTCTCAAAGAAAGTTGGAGTCTAACTAATCCCAACCCATAGCAGAGTAAAACAGAGGTAGTTACTCAGGCGTCACAAACCCAAATGGGTTCAGTTTTCCTAAGAAAATTTACACTAGCCTGTTTCTCACTAGAGTGCTGAAACCACGACACAGGTGAGAGTGACTGCACATTGTCATACCTCACCAGGGGTTCTGTGCGGATCAGGATGAGCACCTACCTGGTTTGAGGAAGACATTAGTTCTCACAAGACTTGCAACTTTTCTGAATGGCTCAGTTATAGACTTGTCTCCTAATTTCTGAGACTCCCATGGGTATGGAGTGGAGATGGCCTCCCTATGGTGTCAAGGAAATAAACCATTGGGAGTTGGAGATGTGAATTCAGAATTCAGGTTCTAAGTCTTTAGAGTTCACTTTTTTAAAAAAAACTTTTTATTTTTTAGTTGCAATTGATATACAATGTTATATTAGTTTCAGGTGTAAAATCCAGTTATTAGATATTTTATGACTTACTAATTGCATTTTAGAACTTAATAACTTATCATCCCATTTAATCTAGTACCCAGCTGACATCATACACAGTTACTAGGATATTATTGACTATACTCCCTATGCTGTACTATACATCCCCGTGACTGTTCCGTAACTACCAATTTGAATTTGTTATTCCCTTCACCTTTTTCACACATCCCCCTCCATCTGGCAAACAATCAAAATGTTTCCTGTATCCGTGAGTTTATTTCTGTTTTGTTCGTATTGTTCTTTTAAAGATTAAATTTTTGATAGGCATTTATTGCCATTTATTATTCATATTTTATATATTTTTCCTTTTCTTAAAGAAGATCCTTTAACATTTTATGTAATACTGGTCTAGTGGTAATGAACTACTTCAGCTTTTCTTGTCTGGGAAGCTCTATCTGTCCTTTGATTCTAAATGAAAGCTTTGCTAGGTAATCTTGGTTGTAGATTCTTGCTTTTTATCACATTGAATATTTTGAGCCAAGCCTTTCTGGTCTGCAAAGTTTCTGTTGAGAAATCAGCTGGGAGACCCCTTGTAGGTAACTAACTGCTTTTCTCTGCCTGCTTTTAGGATTCTGTCTTTGTCTTTAACCTTTGGCATTTTAATTATGATGTGTCTTGGTGTGGGCCTCTTTGGGTTCATCACATTCTGTGCTTCCTGAACTTGTATGTCTATTTCCTTCACCAGGTTAAGGAAATTTTTCATTATTATTATTTCACATAGGTTTTCAATTCCTTGCTCTCCCTCTCTTCTCCTCCTGGCACCTTAATGATGCCCATGTTGGTATGCTTAAAGTTATTCTAGAGACTCCTTAGACAATCCTAATTTTTTAAAATTCCTTTTTCTTTTTTCTGTTCTGATGGGGTGTTTTCTGCTTCCTTATCTTCTAAATCTCCAATTTGATCCTCTGCTTCATCTACTCTCCTGCTGATTTCCTGTAATGTATTCATTTCAGTTAGTATATCCTTCATTTCTGATTGGTTCTTTTTTATGCTGTTGAAGTTCTCTCTAAGTTCAACTACTCTTCTCCAAGTTCATTGAGCATCCTTATAACCAGTATTTTGAACTCTACATCTGGTAGATTGCTTTTCTCCATTTTGTTCAGTTCTTTTTATGGAGTTTTGTTCTGTCCTTTTGTTTGGCGCATGTTTCTTTGTTTCCTTATTTTCTCAGTCTCCCTCTATGTTTCCATGTATTAGGTAGAGCTGCTACATCTCCTGGGCTTGGTAAAGTTGCCTTATATAATAGGTGTCCTGTAGGGTCCAGTGGCACAGGCTTCCTGATTACCCAAGCTGGACACTCCGGGTGCACCCTCTGTATGAATTCTGTGCACACACCTGTTGTAGTTGAGCCTTGATTGCTGTTGGCATGTCAATGTGAGGGATTTAACCCCAGGACGATTGACTGCAAGGACTAGCTTCTATAACCATGGAGGATCAGCTGTGCAGGGGCCCACTTCATGGAGCAGGACTTACTGCAGCTGACCTCTGGTGCTCATTGAGTTTCCTTCTTGAGTGTATTGATTGTGGAGGTGGTTGGTTGGTGCTTCAGTGTGGTCTGAAGCTGTCCACTAGATGCACTGGCTTTGGAACCTCCTAGAACTGTGGTCGGCAAACTGCAGCTCGCGAGCCACATGCGGCTCTTTGGCCCCTTGAGTGTGGCTCTTCCTAAGCCTTAAGAGTACCCTAATTAAGTTAATAACAATGTACCTACCTATATAGTTTAAGTTTAAAAAATTTGGCTCTCAAAAGAAATTTCAATCATTGTACTATTGATATTTGGCTCTGTTGACTAATGAGTTTGCCGACCACTGTCCTAGAAGATGCAGGCCAAGGTCAGCCACCATCTGTATTTACCTGGGGCACTAGCCATCAGCTATAAAATGATCTGTAGATGGCTGCTACTTGTGCAGGGCTTGGAGGTGCCCAGGAGAGGCCAAGCTTAGTGAGAGGTACAGTGTGACTTAGTGAGAGGTACAGAGCATACTGAAGCCTGATGATACTTGTTTGAGAAATTTTAAGCAAGTGTGAAGCATGAGCCAAGACAGGCCATTCATATAGAAAAGCCACTGGAAGCAGCATGGGTGGGCCCACAAGTTAGGTGGGCTGGGGTCTCAGGGAATTATCAGGGTAGAGCTTCTGCCTGCTCTGTGGGGGAAAGGCTCAGAAAAGGAACAATGGCCTCTGCCAGCCATTCTGTCTGGGAGAAAGCTGCCCCTAAAGATTTCATCCTGATACTTCAGTTCCTCCCCTTAGTTCCCTGGTTCCTTCCGCTCTGTTGTTCTAGCACTAGAGCTCAGAGCAGCCGTGGGCAAACTACGGCTCGCAGGCTGGATCTGGCCCGTTTGAAATGAATAAAACTAAAAAAATAAAAAAGACCATAACCTTTTATGTAATGATGTTTACTTTGAATTTAAATTAGTTCACACAAATACTCCGTCCATGCTTTTGTTCCGGCCCTCCGGTCCAGTTTAAGAACCCATTGTGGCCCTCGAGTCAAAAAGTTTGCCCACCCCTGGCTCAGAGTGATGAGTCCAAGAAAGTCTGTGTATGGGCCCTTTAAGATAAATGGCTGGGACTCCAGCAGTCCTCTGTCTCACTCACCTACAATCGCTACTGGTTTTTACAGCCAGAAATTATGGGGACCTCTCTTTCTGGCACTGGGACTCAGGGGATCCTGGGGGGGGGAGGGGAGGCTGGGACTCCTCTCTCCTCAAGGGGGACTTCTGCAACTGAGATACCCTCCCTATGATTTATTTATTTATTTATTCTCACCCTAGGATATGTTTCCACTGATTTTAGAGTGAGTGGAGAGAGAGAGAGAGAGAAAGTGAGAGAGAGGAAGAGAGAGAGAGAGAGAGAGAGAGAGAGAGAGAGAGAGAGAGAGAGAGAGATTGGTGTGATAGAGAAACATTGATCAGTTGCCTCCTGTATGCACCTTAACAGGTAATCGAACCTGCAGACTAGTAAGTGCCCTGATCAGGAACTGAGCTCACAACTTTTTGCTATATAGGACTTTGCTCCAATCAACTGAGCCACCTGGCCAGGGCCCTCCTGTTTTTTATCTGCCACATGTGAGTTTGGGACCAGCCTGTTCCACACCTCTACTTCTCCTACCAGTCTCCAAATGGCTTGTTATTTATATCTTTAGTTGTAGGACATCTGTTCAATTAGATTTCAGTCAGTTCTGAATGATGGTTGTTCTGTAGTTAGTTGCAATATTTTAAAAAAATATTTTTTACTGATTTTTTACAGAGAGGAAGGGAGAGGGATAGAGTTAGAGACATTGATGAGAGAGAAACATTGATCAGCTGCCTCCTGCACACCTCCTACTGGGAATGTGCCTGCAACCAAGGTACATGCACTTGACCGGAATCGAACCTGGGACCTTTCAGTCCTCAGGCCGATGCTCTACCACTGAGCCAAACAGGTTAGGGCATTAGTTGTAATTTTGATGTAGTTGTAAGAAGATTCAAGTACTGCATTTATATATGCTGCCATCTTGACCAGAAGCCCTAGCGTTAACAACTTCATACCAGGAGAATTCAAGAAGGGTTGGGGGAGAGAAGGTGAGTCTTTCTTTATATTTCTCCGAAATCATATGTATGTACCAAGGAAGGAAATCTAGTGTATAATCCCTTCATTTTAAATAATGCCTTTTTATTTCTATTACTAGAGACCCAGTGCACAAAAATTTATGCACCTGGGGGGAGGTCCCTCAGCCCAGTCTGTGCCCTCTCACAGTCTGGGACCCCTCGAGGGATGACCACCTGCTGGCTTAGGCCTGCTCCCCAGGGGATTGGAGAGTGGGCCTAAGATGGCAATCAGACATCCCATGGCAGCCCGGCAGCCCTTAGGGGATGTGCACTTGCCATCAGGGAGCAGACCTAAGCTGCAGTTGGATATCCTTAGCGCTGCTGAGGAGGCAGAAGAGGCTCCCACCACCACCGCTGTACTGGCAGCCATCAGTCTGACTTGTGGCTGAGCAGAGCTCCTCCATGTGGGGGCTCACTGACCACCAGAGGGTGGCTCCTGCATTGAGTGTCTAACCCCTGGTGGTCAGTGTGTGTCATAGTGACCAGTCATTCCCAGTCTTTCTGCTGTTAGGGTCAGTTTGCATATTACCCTTTTACTATATAGCTTAAAGACCTGGTGCACGCGTGGGGGCCGGCTGGTTTGTCCTGAATGGTGTCCCATATCAGGGTGGGAGTTCCTCTTGGCCAGCTTGGGTGAGGGATTGATGGATGTTTTCAGGCTGCCCGCACCCCCTTTGGGTGGGGGTCCCCACTGGGGTGCCTGGCCAGCCTGGATGAGGGGCTGATGGCTGTTTTCAGGCTGCCCGCACCCCCCTCAGGGTGGGGGTCCCCACTGGGGTGCCTGGCCAGCCTGGATGAGGGGCTGAGGGCTGTTTTCAGGCAGGCCAAGCCTGCAACTGAAGCTCCCAGTCTCTCCTTTTTCTCTTTTCTTTTTTTATTCTGGGATTTATTTACCTTTTGTAATTGAAACTTTGTTGCGGCTCCAGCTCCGAGGTGGGCTGGCTGAAAGCAGGTATCTGGGGTTTGTTTAGCTTCTATAATTGCAATATTGTTGCTTAGAGTGCAGCTCAGAGCCTAGCCGTGGCAGGCGGGGAACCTTGGCCTCCTCCATCACTGGAGCAAGCAAATCTCATGTTCGCTTCAGCTGAGTGGCTGCCGGACGCCATCTTGGTTGGCAGTTAATTTGCATATCACCCTGATTAGCCAATGGGAAGTGTAGCGGAGGTATGGTTAATTACCATGTTTGTCTATTATTAGATAGGATAGAAAGACAGAAAGAAAAAACTAACATTAACCATAATGTAACCTTGATATTTCATTTAACAGTATTCCATGATTTTCATATTTATATGATTTTGAATATTTCAATCATGTTTGACTTTAAATTTTTATATTGTGTTGTGATATACATGTTAATTCTCTTCATAGTTCATCAGAATAAATTTAAGTAAAATATTTAATTATATCATGTTGTGATGTACATCTTAATTCTTTTCATAGTTCATCAGAATAAATTTCAAGTAAAATATTTAATTATATGAAATAAAATTGAATTTTGATGAACATGTAATTGCACCTAAACATCAATGTGGAAAATTTGATATCTTTAAGCATGCAATCCTCTCAGCAATCTAGATTTAGTGTGCTTTCACATGTACTCCAAGCTCCTTTAAGATATCTGAACAATTTTTTAAAAAATTTATTGGGATGGCATTGGTTTATAAAATCACATAAGTTAGAAGTTTACAGTTCTGTACTATATCATCTGTATATTGAATTATGTATGAACCACATAAATTCAAATCTCTTTCTGTCACCATATATTTGATCCCCTGTACTTACACTCCACTATCTACCCATCCCACCCTCCTTCTCCTCTACTAACCACCATAGTATTGCCTGTCAAGCTTCTGTTTGTCTTATTTGAACATTTTTAAGTCTTTTTTAATGTCAATGCTACCAAATTTTAAAATGCAGAACTTGAAATTATATCATTTTATTTTTACACTTAATTGCATTTTTTATGTATATCTTAAGTATGAGACTTCTATAAATCACAATGCAAATTTGCCTACTCCCTAAAATTTCTGTGTAAACCTAAATAAATACCTGTGTCACTTTAACAGTTATTTGAAGACATGCAAAGAGGTGGGAAAAATTTTGAGTTGCCTGACAAGCACATCCCCAGCTGGATTTGAACAAGGTGAGAGTCTAGCTTTTGATTTTTAGCTGCAAACAAGTGTCATTTTTGTATTCTATTCAGTGCCATGTTTTTTTAATGCTTTTTTTTTTTTTTGACAACTCCACTGTTTAAAATGGCCCCAAGGACAGCACTGAAGTATAATGGACTAAATATTTTATTTATTTATTTATTTATTTATTTATTTATTTATTTATTTATTTATTTATGAAATGCACTGGAATAAAATAATACTTTGCTAGTGTCCTTAAGTGCAAGAAGGTTGTAATGTACTTTATGGAGAAAATACCTGTGTTATATAGGCTTCTTTCAAGTATGAGTTATAACACTGTTGGTTGTGAGTTCAAAGTTAATGAATGAAAAATATGGTACACCCAGACAAAGGGAGAGGGAATTTGTCTATCTGTATATGAAGCCATGCTGGAATGTACTAAAGAAAATTCTGTTGTGTGTGGTAAAGGAATGAAAAAGAGGCTAAATTTGTGGGTTCATGAGATAACAACTTATTTAAAAAAAGGTGAAGTGGACGGTACTGTTGCAAGGTCAAAGATATCACCATTATCCAGAGTCAGAAAAGCGTCACATTCTTATTGACTGTGCTGGCTAGCTAGCACATTTCAAAAGGCATCAAGGCATGAAGAGCAGTCAACCTACTGCTGAGGCAGGTTCTGCTTATCAGGAGGCCAGAGAAAAAATTTTTAAATGTCTGCTAAGTGTACAGGAGAAGGATTCTGTGAAAGAGCAGGTTTTCAACACTGATGAGACTGGCTTGTTGTGTAAGATGTTGTGAATGAAAGTATATAATGCAAGTGGATGCCTAAGCTCCTGGCTTTTAACCATTTAAAGATCATGCAATTAATAATTTGTAAGAAATATGTATTAAATGAGGTGTCTTTAAGGAGAAACACACTTAAAACAAGATTGCATATTTATTGATTGACAAAATGTGACAAGAGGCTACAGGAAGCTAGTTCTGCATTTCCCTTAGGAACAATAGTTGTATTTTTTAAATTTAGTGTTCAGAATGACTTTATAGAACACTAATGGGAATAATGAGAATCGACTATGTGTTCCTGCAAAAACATATATATGTGTGAACACACACATCCGCACAAACATACTGTCCGGGGGTGGGCTTGCTCTCTTTCCCCCATGGGAGAACTCATGGGCTGAGGGAATCTCTCCTGAGCAGAGCAGTGCTAGGTGGGAGGAGGGGTGATGTTGGTAAAGTAAAACTTTACTTCATATTCTTTCAATCTGTCTTTTCTCCTTCTATGCTCCACCGGGGTCATATAACCTCACCTCTGGATGCTGGAACTCTCACAAAGGTCTTTTCATAGATTTATGGTTGTTATCTTGGTGTTTCTATGGGGGGGAGGGGGGGGAGGGAGGGAAGGGGGGATACTACCTCCTATTCTGTCATCATATTACCCTAAATTTCACTTTCTGCCTTCATTTCCGTAGAAGCCAGAGCTCCTTATTTCTCTCTCTTATTGAGTTAGAGCCAGATTAGACACTAGATCCTCAGAGACCTGTGTCCTTTACAAAATGCCTCTAGGGGATTTTTCCATTGGAAGCTCCTCCCAGGCAAAGAGTAGTGCCCTCATAAAAATCGAGCAGGTTGAGACAAGATAGAGACAGGATTCCTGGTGCTCAGCCCGGTGAGTCTTCCCCATGTCGCAGCTCTCAGAGCATCCTTACTTCACAGTGATGGATGAAGGAAGAAAGAAACTTAGGAGAGGAAGAGAAGAGACACAGGATATGCTTTGGGGAAAGAAGACTAAGGCTGAAACTTAGGAAACGAATAGGATCACATTTTAAAAGGGCCATATAACACTAGATTTCAGCCTGAATCCTTTTGTTGTGCATTTTAGAAAAATCAATTTCTTGATATCTAAAAAATGACAGATAGCATAGTATTTTTTGGAATAGGTTCAAAAATATTTTAAATGAATTACTTGTTTAAAACTATGAACACATTTATCTTATCCGTATTTTATAGGTAAAAATACTCTTTGTTTGCTTTCTTTTCATTACAGAGTGAATAAGTTTTAAAGTTAGTTTCAACGCAATTAGTCTGATGGTGGAGCTCATGCTTTTAAGCATTGCAAAGTTCTGTGCTATAATAAACCCACAGAATGATGAGGATTTAAACTAGTTCTATCAGAATACAACAGATGTACTGATTTTAAAGATATTGAAGAAGTAGAATCAGTTGTGTTTTTAAATGCTTGGGAGGGGAGGAAGATGCTATTCAGATTTTTTCATCTAGCCAGTTCATGGAATAATAATGATGCAGGACAAACAAGTACAAAAGTTCATTTTTCTGTATGTCTTCAAATTATTGCTACACTGTCTTTTTACTTAACCAGCTAATAAGGCTCTATTGCTGAACACAATTATCTGAATTGAGAGATATAATTTCCTCATTATTTTGTTTTTGACTACAGAATATAATACCATCCTTCCCTCTAAGAACAACTAAAAAAACCTCACAAACCCCAGAAAGGCAGCTTATTCTCTTGTTTAATGATGAGCTCTGTCCCTACTAGCCAAAGTAATTCTATTTCTTGAGAATCTAGTGCACATAGGAATGATGAAAAAAAGGAAAACATTGTTTTCTTACTTTTCTGAGACTATTTGCCTACATTTCTGATCTGAGATGTTATTTATGAATACAAGAGCTTTATTTAATACAAGAACTTGCCATTGGAACTTACACTGATAAATCACAGAAAATTTTGCTTTCATAATTGGATCCTACTTTCATTCCTTATGTTGTCCATGTCACACCTTTTTTGCTGTCCTATGACCAGGCCAGAACATTATATTAGAAAGACTTTATTCCTTTAGACATTTCACAGAGTGTCTCACTCAAATGACATCTAATGCTCTTATATCCCTTTCCAATATTTAACATTTACTCCTAGGAGTTTCTTGTTTCCTCACCCATATTGTACTTTCCTTTTATTACATATTTATCATGAACAGAAAGGGCACTCTTCTTGGCTTTGTTTCCCATGTATCAGTGTCTTCATAATATCACAATTGTCTTAATGAAACTGTGATCATAATTAGTATTGTTCTTTGGAATCCTCCAGTGATGCCAAATCATGAAAAGGCACTTTTTACTATAAAACAGCTATACATAATGAATGGTCAAATGCTCTGAAAATACATACTCTAAGGTACATGAAATTACATGAAAACAGTGTAAGTATCATTGAAAATGATTGATTCAGTTTGTTCAGAATATACTTTCTATCTAGTTTCTTCTTCAAAATATTTGCCATGTATCTTAAACACTTAAAGTACAATTGCTTCAGATTTATAGTGAGGATACTGATATCTCTTTTTTAGATATATGTGAGCTTAAAAGACACTGTGTTTGAGTAACTGTGTGTGAAAGAGGGGGCTCTGTATATATGACAGGAGTGTGAGGCATGGATTATATTTTTCTTATGTCCATTATCCTTCCATTTCAACTCAATTATATTCTCTCCACTTTCTACTTACTTTTTATACACCTTTATTAATTATAAGCATTTTAAGCATTTGGCAAGTCATTTAAGCTATTTCAGGTTCAGATCAATATGTAAAAATTCAAGTTAAGAGTGTTTATAAAGATTAGGGATGATATTTGCAAAGGTTCTGACAGCATTGAAAGTGGTAGGCAGTACCTCAATAAATGGTAGTTGATAATGTTGTGTTCACTACATTTACTTCATATTTGTAATAATAAGAAATAAATATTAACAAATGGGTTGATTTTAATCTTTTAGATTTATTTTTAGTATTTGAGAACACATCTTAATGAATCTGGGTGTTCATCAGCACTTAATGCCCATCTTGTAATTTAACTTGAGTGTTACTATTCAACCAACCAAATGGAATTAATAGAAATAACCATTTATAGAGGCTGATAGAGCCCTTTGAATGTTAAAATTGAAAGTAAATTATGTTGGTGATGATAAGAAAAGGTAATTAATGAAGCAGGTATTAACGCAAAATCTTAGCATATTACCAATGAGGAAACCATTGCAAAGGAGACCATTCTTCTAACAGAGGAGGAAACGGTGCCAAGAAGGATGAATATATTATGTAGAATTTTTATTACAATCTACATGTAACTTCTTTTAAAGCCTTCTTATTGATAATTCACATCTTCACTTTGCTTTTTACATAGTACATTTCTAATTGTGTGAATTAACTAAAAAAGAGAATATTCACAACTGTCATTTTTCTTTAGGTCTAAAACATTGCAGAGTTTTACCTGGTAACCTACATACAGGTTGGCAGAAGCACATTTGGAAGGAACATGGACTTATGCATTACCTATCAGGATGTCCCTTCTCAATGACACTCAGTATCATCCCGCCTCCTTCTTGTTGTTGGGAGTCCCAGGACTGGAAATGCTCCACATTTGGATTGGCTTTCCCTTTTGTGCTGTGTACATGATTGCGCTCATAGGGAACCTCACCATTCTGTTTGTGATCCAGGCTGAGAGCAGCCTCCACCAGCCGATGTTCTACTTCCTGGCCATGTTGGCCACCACTGACTTGGGTCTCTCCACAGCTACTATCCCTAAGATGCTTGGGATCTTCTGGTTCAATCTCAGGGAGATCATCTTTGATGCCTGCCTCACCCAGATGTTTTTCATTCACAACTTCACCGGTATGGAATCTGCAGTCCTCTTGGCAATGGCTTATGACCGTTATGTGGCCATCTGCAACCCACTCAGGTATAGCACCATCCTCACCAATAAGGTCGTTTCAATGATTGGTCTTGGTGTGGTAGTGCGGTCATTTATTTCTGTGATTCCATTTGTATTTCTCATTTTGCGATTGCCCTTCTGTGGAAATCATGTCATTCCTCATACCTACTGTGAGCACATGGGTCTTGCTCGTCTGTCTTGTGCCAGCATCAAGATCAATATCATCTATGGCTTGGGTGCTATTTCAATCCTAGTGTTTGACATTGTAGCCATTGCCCTTTCTTACATTCAGATACTCCGTGCTGTTTTCCGCCTTCCTTCCCGTGAAGCCCGGCTCAAGTCTCTCAGCACATGTGGTTCTCATGTTTGTGTAATTCTTGCCTTCTATACGCCAGCTCTCTTTTCCTTCATGACACATCGCTTTGGCCGAAATGTCCCTCGCTATATCCACATACTTCTAGCGAATCTGTACGTTATAGTGCCACCAATGCTCAACCCTGTGATATATGGAGTCAGAACCAAGCAGATATATAACCATGTGAAAAAAATACTATTTAAAAATAAGTAATTGAAAAGAAATAGTGCCTAATATATATGAGATGAAATGCCTTCTTATATTAAATTCAGTAAATTTAAATGTGCTTGACATAAATGTTTCTCTATTTTGGCTCCTTTCTGTAAGCATTTTAATGAGTTCAGACAGTCAAAAGTCTAAGCTTTATTGTCCAATTAATATGGCAAAATATGGCTCATCAGTCTTTATATGTAATTTTTTTAATCAATGGTATCAGTAGATATTAAGTAGGATTTAAAGAATGTGTCATATTTCTGTGCAATAGCTATTCTATATCATTCTTATGGATTAAAATACGTATATATACATATTGATTTCAGAGAGGAAGGGAGAGGGAGAGAAAGGTAGAAACATCGATGATGAGAGAGAATCATTGATCAACTGCCTCCTGCACGCCCCCTGTTGGGGATTAAACCTGCAACCTGGGCATGTGCCCTGACTGCTAAATGAACCCCTGACCTCTTGGTTCATAGGTTGAGGTTCAACCACTGCGCCACACTAGCCAGGTACAGTATTCTAGTTTTATTCCAGCTGTGAATGATAAAATTTAAATGTATTAATCTGTAAATGTTTTCTTTTAAAATTTTAAAGGCTACCTTATATGGCTTTTTTTTTTTTAAACAGTCTTTTATATGTCTCTAAACATTAACTTTTCTTTATATTTTAATGGCCTAAAAGGTAAGTTGAAATCAGTGGCAAAAGCACTGAAATTATCTTTAAGTCCATTTTCTCCTCAGGTATATTTATAATATAATGCCCCAAAATACAGAAATATGTAAATTTCCATAGAAGTAAATTTATAGTTCTAAATACCTAAATGTCTCTATGTTAATTAATGAATTACATCACTAATTAATTACTTTTTCACTAAAATCAGGTTTTGATGGCTTTACCAGTGAATTCTACCAAATATTAAAAGAAAAGAAAATTACAGCAATTACCTAAATCACTTCCAAAAAAAAAATCACTTCATTTTATGAAGCTGGAAATACCCCAACACCAAATCCAGCTAAAGATATTATCCAAAAAATAAACAATTTTTAAAAAGCTGAATATGTCTCAAAAATATTTCTCATGAACAGATGCAAAGATACTTGATAATATATTAGAAAATTGAAGCTAATAATTTATAAAAATAACTATATAGCATGAGCAAGTGGTGTTTATTCCTGACATGCAAAGCTGGTTCAACATTCAAAAAACAACCAACAAAAACAACGTAGAACATCAGCTTGAGGGAGAAAAAATTCTATTCGTTGTATGAATGATTAAAAAAATATTTTTTAAATGTGTTTTCATTGATTTCAAGAGAGGGGTTGAGAGAGTGATAGAGAGATAGAAACAGTGATGAGAGAGAAACAGTCATCAGCTATCTCCTACATGCCCACCACTGGGGATCAAGCCTGAAACCTGGCATATGCCCTGACTGGGAATCAAACCAGTGATCTCTTGGTTCATGGGTGTATGCTCAACCACTGACCTATCCTGGCTGGCAAGAAATATCTTTAAAGAAAACATGGCACATATTTATAACAACATTTGTAAACAAGGAATAGAGAACTTTCTCACGTTGATTTAAAAATAATCAAAATCTACAACTAAATATCTAATCTAATAAAAGAGACACATGCGAATTGACCACACCTCTGCTATGCCCCAAGCCATGCCCACCAGCCAATCAGAGTGACTATATACAAATTAACCCAACCAATATGGCAGCTGGCAGCCACGGAGCTGGAGCAAGCAGGAGGCTTGGTTGCCTTCGGTGATGGAGGAAGCCAAGCTTTCCGCCTGGCCTGGCCGGCTGCGGCCTCCACTCAAGGCAACAAAGTTTCAATTATAGAAGATAAATAAATCCCAGATACCTGCTTCTAACCAGCCTCCACTGGGAGCTTGGGTGGCTTGAGGTCGTGGCCAGCCTGCAAACAGCCATCAGCCCCTCACCCGGGCTGGCCAGGCACCTCCGCAGGACCCTCTACCATTCAGTTGCCGGCCAGCCTGAAAACGGCCCTCAGTTCCTCACCCAGGCTGGCCAGGCACCCCAGCAGGGACACCCATCCCTGAAGGGGGCTGTGACCAGCCTGCAAACATCCATGAACCCCTCACCAAGGCTGGCCAGCCACCCCAGCGGGGACACCCATCCCTGAAGGGGGTGTGGCCAGCCTGAAAATAGCCCTCAGCCCCTCAACTAGCTGGCCAGGCACTCCAGCGGGGACCCCCATCCTGAAGGGGTGGGGCCAGTCTGAAAACGGCCCTCAGCCCCTCACCCAGGCTGGCTAGGCATCCCAGCAGGACCCCCACCATGATCCAGGACATCCTTCAGGGCAAACCAGCCAGCTCCCACCCATGCACAGGGCCTCTATCCTATATAATAACAGGGTAATATGCAAATTGACCCTAACAGCAGAACGACTGGTCACTAGATACACACTGACCACCAGGTGGCAGACCTTCAGTGTAGGAGCTACCCCCTGGTGGTCAGTGTGCTCCCACAGGGGGAGCTCTGCTCAGCCATAAGCCAGGCTGATGGCTGCCAGCACAGCAGTGGTGGTGGGAGCCTCTCCCACCTCCTCAGCAGTGCTAAGGATGTCCTACTGCAGCTTAGGCCTACTCCCTGCTGGCAAGTAGACATCCCCCAAGGGCTCCCAGGCTGCCAGAGGGATGTCTGACTGCCAGCTTAGGCCCAATTCCCCAGGGAGCGGGCCTAAGCCATCAGGTGGTCAACCCCGGAGGGGTCCCAGACTGCGAGAGGGCACAGGCTGGGCTGAGGGACCGCCCCCCCTGAGTGCACAAATTTTTGTGCACTGGGCCTCTACTCTATAGGGTGTCCCAAAATTCACACAAGATGTGTAATAGAATTGAATGGCAAATCTTGCTTGAATTTTGGGACACCCTATATAAAAGCCTAAGCAACCATTTGACCATTCAACCAGTAGCTATGATGTGCATTGACCATCAGGGGGCAGGCGCTCAACTCACAGGCATGAAAACATGAAACAGACTAATGAATCTCAAAGGGAAGGGGGTGGGGGAGGGCAGGAAGAGATTAACCAAAGAAGTTATATGCATACTAGAGGCCCAGTGCATGGATTGGGTTGAAACCACGTCTCTAACATTCCCTGAGAGGTCCTGGATTGCGAGAGGGAGCAGGCCAGGCCAAGGGGCCCCACTGGTGCACGAATCTGTGCACTGAGCTGCTAGTATGCATAATAAAAAATAACCCAATTAAAATTTTAGCAAAATATTTGTCTATACACCTCATAAATATACATATAGAAAATAGATAAAAAGATACTCAACATATATTTCCATAAGGAATTGCAAATTTTAAAAGTACAGTAAGATTTCACTACCTACCACTAAAAATGATGAAAATTAAAAAGAAGTAAAGCAATACCAAGAATAGGTGAGTATGCAAAGCAATGGAACCTTTCATCAGTTTTGGTGGGAATGTAAAATGGCACAGCAACTTTGGAATAAAGTTTGGAAGTCTCCTACAAAGCTAAAGATAGTCCTGCCATAAAATCCAGCAATCACACTCCAAGGAATTTACCCAACTAGTTTGAAAACTACATTCACACAAAAACTTGCACATATACATTAATAGTATTTTTTTCATAATTGCTAAGAATTAGATACAATGAAGATGCCCTTCAACAGATAAATGATAAAAGACTATTCAAATTGTGCTATACCCATTGTATATAACACAATGGTAACTATTCTGCATCAATAATAAATGAAATATCAAGCTATATAAAGATGTAAATAAATTTCAAATGCACATAGCTGAGTGATTTCACTTAGAAAAAGCTAATCTAAAGAAGATCCATATTATATTATTCTAGCCATATTATATTCTGAAAAGAGCAAAATTAAAGAGACAGTAAACATATTCATGTTTACCAGAGGAAAAGGAGTGAGGGTTGTTAAATACGGGGGGAACATGGGAATTTTTAAGTTGGTGAAATATTCTGTATGATACTATACATTTGACAAAACCCATAGAATTATACAACTTAATGTAATTTTAAAAACACCATTTACTAATAGGAAGATCCCAAAATGAAATGCAGATTTTGACAAGTACAGTGCATTATAAATATAGGGAAAAAGAACAACCTTATTAAAGTGGATGGGGGAAAATGTGTTAACCTAAGTAACTTTGGGAATGAGTGGAATCTGAGAGACGAAAGGCAAAAAATAACCATGTATAAGCATTGTACTCCAGTGAATAAGTTTTTCCCATGGGGATTATAGGTTAACACTGCTAATACATATGCATACTGTTATTAAACAGTTATGCAAATGGATGGCATATGGTGGTGGCCGGATTTATTTTTGGGGAGGTGGGGGAGGGCAAGATTAAATCTTTATACAATTAAAAAATTCCTAAAGAGATTTATTTTTACAATCTATTGGAGGTTTTCAGATCAGTGCCAACTAGAAATTAGGAAAAATCTCCATACATGTCAAAAAGACCAAATACAATTTTTTAAAAAATATATTTTTATTGAATTCAGAGAGGAAAGGAGAGAGAGAGAGAGAGAGAGAGAGAGAGAGAGAGAGAGAGAAACAACAATGATGAGAGAGAATCATGGATTGGCTGCTTTCTGCATGCCCACTGCTAAGGACTGAGCCCCAAACCCAGGCATGTGCCCTGACCGGGAATCGAACTGTGGCCTCCAGGTTCATAAGTCAATGTTCAACTATGAACCATGCTGGCGGGGCCGAGTATAAATTTTAGTAGTTAATTTGAAATGCAATTAAACTGCATTTCATAGATTCTGTGCAAGATGTGGTTAAGCTTAATTTATACTGAAATGCTTCTCTTCTATAATTATGAAACTTTCTCTAATTTTAACTAAATCTAAAGCCAAAAGGTAGAAATACTTGGTTCCTATCCTGGAAGCATTTGTAAGTTAGAAATATTTGAAGCATGCCCTTAGGATGATCATCATTGATTCTGGGTATCTACATTGTTATAAAACAACTCAGAGATTCAGTTCTGTTCCAATCAAGGAAGCCTCCAAAGGTTATTTCAAATTTAGACTCAACAGAGGTAAATGAGCAATTGACCCTGAACTTATGTTCAATTATACCCGTTATCATTGTTAGAAATGGCTTTTCTATCTTCATTGAATTGCTACATTGGTCACTTTATGCAATTGAATTTAGGACATGAAATGTGCCTAGTTCTGTCTTTTTTTCTATTGTGTTCTACTTATCTATCATTGTGCAATTGCCACACTATCTTAATTACTATAGTTTAGTAAATTTGTAGTCCTTTATTGTAAGTCCCCCAGTTTTGATATATGTACTTTTTCCAATGATTTTAGGATATTTCTATAGTTATTTTAGAATAAGCTTACTTTTTTTGGTATTGATTGAAGCTGTCTTAAATTTATTGATAAATTTAGGAAGAATTGACATCTTAACATATTTGTCATCCAAACCATGAATGTTATATAATTTTTAAAAATTGTCTCCTTAAATTCTTTCATATTTTATAATTTAAATGTTTATTACTAAGTACTCCATGTTTTCATGCCATTGTAAGTGATATTTCAAAATTTTACAAAATTATAATTTAAAATATTAATTTGTAATTGTTTGCTAATAGTATTGATGCTTATACCTGAGCAATTAATAAGCTAAATGATTGCTTCTACACTTTTTAATTTTTTTGTAACTGTTCAGGTAATTTCTAAATAGGAACATTTACTTTTTCATTTCAGTATTACTTTTTTTTTTTTTGACATATTTAGCTTGTTAGACCCTCTAGCAAAATTGATGCTAGTTGATGTTTTTGCCTTTTTTAAACCCAAGGGACAAACCTTCCAGTGTTTCACCATTCAAAATGATATTAGCAATAGGTTTTTCATGGATTCCTTTCACCAAATGAGTAATTTCTATTTTTTTTGCCTAGTTGGATAAAAGGGTTTTGGTTTTTACTCTCATATATGAATGCTGAATTTAATAACTACTTTTTCTAATTCAATTATGATCATCTTTTTTGCATTATTTGTTTATATAATGAATTACAATTTTTTGACTAAAAATTCTAATAATCGCTTCATCAATCACAGCATGGAAGCACCCATTTCATCAAAAGATAGCTATAACCACAGTCTTATTAAAGTAAAAAAGGGGAAAATTAGCACCTACAGAATGGGACTATGCTGCACAGATGAGCTTCATAAGTGGATATCCTCTTGACCATCATATCCAAAGTTTCTTACATTTCAATTTCTTGCCCTTTATTAAAATAACATTTTGAGGGTTTCTCTTATGTACCTGATCAACTCAGGTACGAAGGTAACTTGAAAATGTTACACAAGTTATGGTTACTGGGAGGGTAACCAGATGAGTATTTCACAAAAGAGTGAGCTAAAGATGACCATGAACCACTCTACCAGCAGAAAAAATTCTTTCTAACTTCCACAATTTCCATGGAATATTAAATGAGATAGGCAATAATTTTAATATCTCTGGTAGTTAACTAGCCTCACATTTCTTTCATTATGTTGTTAAGAGTTTTACTGGTATGCTATTACACATAGTGATACTCAGCCATCCCTTATATTTCCCCAGAAATACCAAAGAAGACAGTAGCGCCTTTTCCAAGAGTTCTCAGGAAGATGTCCTGTCAGTGATACTGCCTCACATCCCTTTGCCTTCCATCTGCTGGGTATACCAGGTCTAGAAGATTTTCATATTTGGATTACCTTCCCTTTCTTTGTTGTTTATTTGATGGCACTTGCGGGAAATATTAAGACTGAGCAGAATTTTCATCAACCCGTGTTCTACCTCCTGGCTCTTATTTCCTTTATTGATCTAGGCCTTTCGACTTCAACCAACCCCAAGATGCTGGCCATCTTCTGGTTTAAGGAGATAGGCTTTAAAGGCTGCCTCATCAAAATGTTCTTTATCCATACCTGCACTGGTATGGAATCTGTTGTACTCTTGGCCATGGCAATTTACCACTTTGTCGCCATCTGTGATCCACTGAGATATACTACTATTCTCACCAAAAAATGATAGTCATCATGGCCTCATTTATAGCGAGGAGATCAGTACTCCTTGTCATTCCCCTCTACCCTCCTCTTAAATGATTATCCTCGTGTAGGCACTACGTTATCCCTCATACCTACTGTGAACATATGGGAATTGCCCATCTTGCCTATGTTAATGTAAGAGTCTACATCATCTATGGCTCTTTTTCGATTGCTGCCCTCATCTTTGACTTAATCCTTTTTGTCCTCTCCCATGTTCTGATCTTACGAGCTGTTTTCTGTCTTCCTTCCAGAGATGCCTGACACAAAGCACTTAGTACATGTGGTTCACATGTATGTAACATTTTAGCCTTTTACACTCCAGCATTTTTCTCCTTTATGAGTCACTGCTTTGGTAGAAATGTCCCTAGCTACATTCACAGACTCCTGGCCAGTCTATATGTGGTGTTCCTCCTTGTTTCAATCCAGTCATTTATGGGGTCAGGACAAAGCAAATTTAGAACAGAATTGTAAGAATATTTGTAAAGAATGTGTGACCCAAATGTATTTGGAAATTGATATTCTCTCCAGGTAATATTTCGCTTATACATCTCTCAGGGTGCCCCAAAATGAGACTATGTAAAAGTCACTCAGGCATTACATCAGCCTTTATTAGAATCTCTTAAGCTCAGACTCAATGATTTCTTTATATTATTTGACTTTCAATCGATTATACTGTTTTTTCTCACTGAAAGTGACTGAGGACAGTAAGGCTAAGTAAAACATGTAATGAGATTATTTAATGTGTGGGTTAATGATGTTCTCCATGTCACTAGTATTTGTCTATTCTTTTGCCACTACCATGCTCTCTTAATTATTGTGGTTTTTTAATAAGTCTTGAAGTCCAGTTATGTCAGTTCTCCAACTTTATACTTTTCCTTCAATATTGTGTTTGCCAAGTTGTTTTTTTTAATTTTCACACAAATTAAAAATCAGTTTTTCAATATTCAAAAATAATTTGCTGGGATTTTTATTGGAATTATGTTGAATCTACAGACTGATTTAAGAAGAATTGACATATTGACAATATTGTCTTCCTAACTATGAACATGTGATATTTCTCCATTTGCTTATTTCTTTGATATATTTCCTCATATTTGTATAATTTTCCACATATTGATACTGTACATATTTTTAAAGATTTATACCTAAATATTTATTTTTTAGATGCTAATATAAATTGTATTATATTTGTAATTTCAAATTCCACTTCTTTATTGTTGTCGTGCCGGGGTCCAACCCCAGCAGGTCCAGGGGTCCCCAAAGGTGTGGACGGAGTCGGCGAAGAAGGAAGGACACGGAGACAGTGTTCAGTTGATCAGCAGCCTAGCCAGGATCTCCAGCCAAGTTCTGGTCTCGATCTCCAGAGAGGTTCTGTCCAGGTCCAGCCAGGTTCAGTCACCAGGTTCTAGTCAGGTTCTCTTGCCATGTTCTATAGTCAGGTTCAGTTCAGGATCCCCCGCCATGTTCTCTCCAGCGAAGTTCCTCTGTCTGCAGGTTCTGTGTAGGTTCTGTCCTCCTGGCTCTCTTCTGAGTTCTGTCTCTCGAGTTCTGTGTTCTAAGTTCTGAGTTCTGTCTCTCTCTGTCTGGTTACATCTGTATTTATACCAGTTGATTCAATCCTATCAATCTCTATTACAAAGGTTAGGGCGTTTCTTATCTCCATTCCAGGGAGTAAAGATTATGTAGCTTAAGCATGATTGTTCGTAGTTAAAGTGATTAATTACCCACCTGGCACTTAATTGAGGGGTTTTATTCCCTCCCTAACTTCAGGGGAAAATCCCTACCTGGGGATTCAACCTTTCTCGGAGAGGTGACCTTGGTTAAAACACAGCACCAAGAAGGTGAGCAAACATATTAAGAACCGTATGCCATATATGCCAGGTCCCTTGAAACAGCAAGGATGGACCGGCTCCCGGCATTGTCGTATAGGTAAAAGTTATTAAAAGTGTAAAAACTATATTAACTTTGTATCCTGAAACCTTGCTAACATTGCTCACTACTCCTAGGTAATTTTACTTATGATAAATGTAGGCCCATGTTCACACCAAGTCTTGTACACAGATATTTATAGTTGATTTACTCATAATATCCCAAAATGGAAACCAACACAAATACATAGCATGATGACTTGATGGACAAATTCAGACACATCCACATAATATAATACTATTCAGCATTATAAAGGAATAAACTAAGAATACACAACATATATGAATGAATCTTAAAATAATTATGCTTAGTCAAAGAAGTATATACCAGAAGAAAAGAGATATATTATTTTATTACATCTACATAAAATTGTAAAAAAATTAACCTAGCAGATATAAGCAGTAGTTGCTAAGAAAAGTAGGATGGGTTTAGGGAATGATAATAGGCATGCATTTCATAGGTACATGAGGAAATCTGAGAGGATAAAAGATATGCTTATTATATTTATTATGACGATTGTTTCATAGTTGAAAACATATGACAAAATACATTAAACTATTCAATTTAAATGTGTTCACTTTGTTGTATGTCAGATATTAATAAAGTTATAAAAACATTTTTTAAGAATCCTCAATGAATGCCATA
The DNA here is from genome assembly GCF_963259705.1 of Myotis daubentonii. Taxonomy (NCBI): domain Eukaryota; kingdom Metazoa; phylum Chordata; class Mammalia; order Chiroptera; family Vespertilionidae; genus Myotis; species Myotis daubentonii. Next base: position 44,714,379 of record NC_081848.1, read on the forward strand.
CTAATTCACAATATAAGCCAAAGGTATTAGTGTTTCCTAGCTATTCTATATGTTGGGTGCCTGAAAATTCCTTGAACTTTTTGTCCTATTATTCTCTTTGAACATTATTCACAAACTATATTGACTTCGTCATTTCTTTCAGATTTTATGAACAGTGAAAACAGTGCTTTTGCCTTTCTATTTCCTCACCCTAAAATACTCTTTTATCAGAGATTGCCTTGTTAAAACCCTTCATTGCCTTTAAATACTCTCTCGCATATCATCTGACAAGTGATGCTTTTCCTAACAACTCTAAATATAAATATACCCTTGTTAGCCTAGGTAGCTAGATATTAATAAAGGAAGAAAGCAAAGAGAATCAGACATTATTAAGTTAATAAACTAGGGAGCTGAATTGGACAGCAACCCTGCTTCACTAGAAAGTAGCAGTATTCATATAAGGTCCAGACTTATTTCCTGAATGGGGCAGGAAAGATCATTACTGGTCATGAGCCAGGATTATTGAGGGAGAGATAAAACAATAAAGGGGGAATTCTCTGCTGGGCACTTGCTAGTAGAAGCCAAGAGGTGCTTCTACTATGAGGCATGCAAAATAGGAGCCAAGATCAGACCTGTCTAGCCTGGGAAAAGGATCAGATTAGATAAGGGACAGAGAATCCCAGAAGATCTAGGAAATGGATTGGTTAGGGGGAGAGCCCAACACCAGCCTTCAAAGGATGAGGAAGTTGATTGGTTAGTTTGAAAGTGCACGTGGTCTGCCCAAACCCCAGATAATATATACAAGCTTAACAAAGGCAATCTCTCTCTCTCTCTCTCTCTCTCTCTCTCTCTCTCTCTCTCTCTCTCTCTCTCTCTCTCTCTCCCTGTAACACATGTTCATTCATGCACTCATGTGTTCCCCTATTCTTTCTGTAACAGCCATGCAGGCCTAACAGCCAAGTGCCAGCTCCAAGCAGGAGCTTGTATACTGAAATGTAGTGCCAGGTGGAGTGCAAAGACAAAGCTAGCTGGACAGAGACAGAGGCTGAATTCGACTAAGCTTTGTCATGGCAAAGAACCTCTGAACACTGGCTCTGTTTCTGGGCCTGATAAAGACAATGCTGGACTTTTTCCAAAGTGGAACTGACAGAGATGAGACACCAGGAACCGGGGGCAGCCTTCTATTTCTATTCCAGTAAATCTTGCAACTCTGTGAAAAGACCCCATTTTCATCGGCCACACCTTCCACCACATACACAGCACTCCCCTCATTCCCTTTTTTTTTTTGTTTTTTTTAAACATAGCATTTATTTTTAACTGTTACATTATATTTATGCTTAAAACTTTGTGTATTGAGGTAGTCCAGTGTGGTTAAAATGCAATAACTCTACTACAACTAATCTCTCCCACAGATTAAGACTAAAATCTGGACAAAAATACAAAGAAGTTACCTATCAAATTAGAAAATCAGGCAAGTTGAAACAGGGAGTCAAAATTTGAAGAACTGACTGGTATCATGTATAATCTAAAAAAAATGTTCCCCTATGTTCTTTCCTTCCACTGGTTAAAGAGCAAGCACCCAGCAGGGAAATAGCAGGTTACACAAGCAATAAAAGGGAGGAAAGGAGGGAGGGAGGAAGGAAGAGAGGGAAGGAGGAAAAAAGATTTGAATTTAGAGATTAAGTGTGAAATCCCTATTTTTTCCCTTCTTTCCTTCCATTTCACTAACTATATCAAGTAGAAATAGTCTAAACACATTGATTTATGATGGAGCTAGTGAGGTCAGATAAAAGAGCAAAATCCAACTATATGTTGTGCACAAAACCCCACTTTATATATAAATATGTAGTTAAGTTAATTTGTCAGGCAAACAGTATTTAAAAGAAACCAAAGTGGCTACATTAATATCAAACAGAATTCAGAATAAGACATATTGTAAAAAATAAAGATGGATGTTATATAATGATAAAAGAATCACTTCTTCAGGAAGACATAACAATACTAAATGCACATGAACCTAACTGCAGAGCTCCAATTACATGAAGGTAAACAGATGGAATTAAAAGGAAATACAACCAAATCCACAGATATATTTGGAGAATTCAAGATTCCTTTTTCAGTATCCAATAGAATAAGTGGAGAGAAAACAAACAATCAAAAGGTATTGGATGTAACTGAAAAATGAATTAGACTAAAATTTATAGCATTACATACTATTTAAAAGGCAATATACATACACACGCACACATATATATATAATCTCCAGCAACCAGAATGGCAGAACGACCAGAACGACCGGTGGCTATGATGTGCACTGTGGCAGCCAACCAGCCTGATCTGGGGCCCAATCAGCCTCTTTCCTCCCTCCCTCCAGCCAGCCTGGCCCCTGATTGGCCCCCAACATCCCTATCAGGGGTGGGACTGGGCGGTCAACCACCCGTGGCCCCTCCCACACACCAACCTGACCCGATTGGCCCTCATCGGGGCGGGCAGGCCAGACCCTACCTTTGCACAAATTCGTGCACTGGACCTCTAGTATGATAATAAGTATACCTTACTTTTACTTGCCATCCTTTAAGAAATTTTTTAAAAATCAGTTATTAACTCCACTAGAGGAAGTAATCTTTTGTTTATTATCACATCCTTTAAGACTAGGTAAGTGCCTGGTACATAACGATGATTGCCAAAATCAATGCCATCATTTTATTTTACTTATATTGCAGGAACAATAGTTCTGCTTCTTCAAATTTCCACAAGTTCAAATGATGCCCAATGTTCACACCAGCAGTGTGAGTAAGTCATGTTACAATCAATATTCATTCTCAAGGAGTTCCCTAAAATGCACCCTTCTCATCAGTAGCTAGGTGGAAAGGATATGGCTTACCACACATTTTTCTCTTTTGCTCACTTCTCTTTAGCTTTCCCTTATGGCTATAATGAGAGTACAAATTAACCAAATCTTGATTGTCATCTGAATTATCTATTTTTAATTTTTTTGGTTAATTCCCACCTGATAGTATATTTTCCATTGATTTTAGAGGTAGGGAGGGAAGGAGGGAGGGAGGGGGAGAGAGGAAAAAAAACACTGATGTGAGATATATCCATTAGTTTCCTCTGCACACACCCCAACTGGGGCTGGGTATTGAACCTGAAATAGGTAGATACCCTTGTCCAGGAATCAAACCCTCAACCCTTTAGTGTGCAGACAGATGCTCTAACCACTGAGAAATATTGGCCAAGGTGAATTATCTACTTGTAGATTCTTCCAATTTACAAAGCAAACAAAAAATACCAGCCACTGTCAGAAGGATGCTTTTATTTGATTAACCTTATAAGATAAACTAATGTGCATGCTTTGAAAAGACATGGAACAAATACATATTCAGGGAAGGAATGATATTGAAATAATCTTACCTTTATTAAGTGTTAAAATATGGTAGAAACAGTGCTAAAAACTTTGCAATCATTAACATTACACAGTTATTATATTTTTCTCTTTTATAGATGTTTAGATAGATTAAATTATATATAACTATAACATACAGAAGTAGTAAGTGGAAGAATTAAGATTATAGTTCCTGATCTTGCTGATCCTATAATCCAAAAAATTTATAGCAAAGAAATTATTGGAGGAGGGAAATAAGTAGAAAAGTAGGGCCCATAAGTCTCAGTTGGTTTTATTCATGAATAATTGTAGGACGGATTTTCGGATCTGTTTGGTCCTTACTCCATAGATAACAGGGTTCAGCATAGGGGGTACCAACAAGTACATGTTGGCCAGCAGGATGTGGGTGTGGCGTGGAACATGCTTGCTAAATCGGTGGGTGAGGAAGGAGAAGAGAGCAGGGATATAGAAAGTAAGGATGACACAAACATGAGACCCACAGGTACTCAGAGTCTTCAACCTGGCATCTTTAGAAGGGAGCTTGAAAACAGTACGGAGGATCTGTATATAAGACAGAGAGATGCATGCCACATCAGTCCCCACAATTAAGATAATGACTGCCAAACTGTAAAGGCTATTGATGGAAATGTCAGCGCAAGCCAACTTCACCACAGCCATATGCTCACAATACGTATGGGGGACAATATTGGTCCTGCAATATGGCCACCTCTTTACCAGAAAGGGATGTGGTGTCATCAGCACTAACCCACGCAGAAGTGCCACTGTGCCAACCTGAACTACCACAGAATTTGTTAGAATGGATGAGTGTCTCAGAGGATTACAGATTGCCACATACCGGTCAAGTGCCATGGCCACGAGAAGCCCTGACTCCACCCCAGAGAAAGCATGGATGAAAAACATCTGAGTGAGGCAGGCATGGAAGTTGATTTCATGGTAATTGAACCAGAACACAACCAACATCTTGGGAAGAGTGGAGGTTGACAAGATGAGGTCTGTGATGGCCAACATGGAAAGAAAATAAAACATGGGTTCGTGAAGAGCAATCTCAGTTTTGATGATAAAAAGGATGAGTATGTTTCCCATGAGGGCAACGACATACATTGAGCAGAAAGGGATAGATATCCAAATATGCATGTCTTCTAGACCAGGTATGCCCATCAGGATGAAGACACTGGGATTGGTGAAGGCCGTGGAGTTAAAGTCAAGCATAATGATTCTGACTAAATGAAGACATCTCTTTCCCTCTTTTGTCCCTGGAGTAATCAAAGGCACAGATATTCTGGTAAATATACAATATAGAATTACTCAGTGTAAAAATACAACCAAATAAATTTTAATTGCCCCTTGGTAAGCACCTCTGAAATTAGAATTATTTCATCCCTCATTCCCAGATATTAATCTCATTAAGAACTAGTTGGAGCAGAAACTATCTTCTCCAACTGCTTACTACTTTGCCTTTGGCTCAGAACCTGATACTAGGTGTTTTCCTTCTGTCTATGAAAGCCAGGCTAAGTGAACATCCTGAAAAATAGCACCAGTTCCTTGCATCCTAATAAGACAATGGGGAAAAACTTTCATATCATCTTCATTGAAAAGTACCCCTCCAAAATAATTATGGACTTTGAGACGTTTTGCATGACGTATACTCTAAATCAGTGATGGCGAACCTTTTGAGCTCGGCATGTCAGCATTTTGAAAAACCCTAACTTAACTCTGGTGCCATATCACATATAGAAATTTTTTGATATTTGCAACCATAGTAAAACAAAGACTTATATTTTTGGTATTTATTTTATATATTTAAGTGCCATTTAACAAAGAAAAATCAACCCAAAAAATGAGTTTGCGTGTCACCTCTGACACACGTGTTATAGGTTTGCCATCACTGCTCTAAATCAACCATTTTCAACCGGTGTGCAAGAAGAATTTTTAAGACATCCAATACCTGACTATGTAGTTAGGGGTACTAACAGTTTTTCCTTACATTGTCAGATAAAAAATGACAGCCAAAACAATGATAGCCTTCCATGTGAATGAATCAAAATTATATTTATATATATTTTGTCAGACCGGCAATAGATACATTTTTTGATGTTTCACAGAATTTTCATAATTTATGTGTTCCATGAGGTCAAAAAGGTTGAACATCACTATTATAAGTATATATTTATGAAAACAACATATAAAGGAATAATAAGCTCACCATATTTACAATATTTTTAATGACAAAACTTTTTGAAATGTTCCTCCCTAATGAATTTTGGCCATAAAAGAAACAACATCTAATCATCTAAATAGCTCTAAGACAGGAGAAAAGCCATTAACACACCCAAAAGGTATGCTGCCTGGATTTTCTGTTATCTCTAGAAAAATGTGACTTGAAAAAATATCCATGTTTTCATAGTAATTCAGATATGTAGTTTAATGGTTACTCCTATTCTTGGATATATATATACCAGTCTATCCAAAATATGTATGTCCTCAAAAGAGTAATCATTAAATATTTATTTTTACCAAATTTATATTGAGATGCTAACTACAGTACAGGAGCTTCTCACGATACCTAAGAATTCAGAATACACTATACACTTTGGGGAAGAAAGATTGGTGAGCTCTAAATCAATCAAGTAATCAAATGGGGTTTTTCCCACACCAACATGCAATTACAGACACCAGCTGGCTCAGTCATTTGCTACTTTTTGTGTCATAATATGTACCACAAAAAATGTTAAGAGTCATTAGCAAGTGTCCAGTTGCTGATTTGTATAAAATATTGTGAGGTAACCTTATAATTTTTAATTTATAAAAGAAACATGCACTTTACATAAGCTAAATTTCTCCTAAGTCACATACTCAGCATGTGCTAGAAGGATATAATACACCCTGATTCACTCTAAAATTTCACCATTATTCCTCTACCATATGTAATCAAAATAAAGGGACAACAGATGGTAATGTTTTTTCCCAGGCATTATCATGAATGATTCTCATAGGGCACTTAGAAGCAGTAAGGACATATGTGCTTACTTATTGTTTTATAAATGTGGTGTTATGGATTAAGATGGTTTATAGCAAAACCATAAAATAATCCTAAAATCTTTCTATTCCAACATCTCAGTTGATTTCATTGTGATGGTCATTGTGAAACTAGTGGTAAGCATTTTATTTCTAAATTAATTATTCTTAACCCCAGAGGACACATTTGCACCACTTCCTTTTCCAAAGTCGGTACCAGTTGACTGGTGCATGACATCCTAAAGGAAGGTAAAGGAAAAACTCAAGAGCATCCTGCTCTAACCTTACAAGTGGCTTGTTCCAAGTGGCAGGACTACACTGATTTACCTGTCAGCACGAGGCAGTCCAGAGAAGTCTCTAACTTATCTTCAGAGGTACCACGCCGTCAGCCTCTGCTGCATGCTCTCAGTCTATTTGCAGCACAGCTGAGTCTCAAGAATCCACAGTAACTTTAAATATTTATTCCTCATCTCTATGAAGCTCTTCCTCATACCAGGATGCTACAGTCTCTTCACTATTGCCTCTCATTTCTTTGGCTAGTTGTTAATACATGAGTTGTTAATGCCTCCAGATTAATTGTGTTGTGTTGAATCAAAGCCAGGAACTCAGTTTTTGAATCATTACCTATATGGAAGGCTCATGCAGGTTTTATAGCCCCACTGGGGGGAAGCCCCAGGGGCTCAAACTCTAAAACAGATGTTTTTTCACCTTCTGAGAAGTGTGATACCTGCGGGAGAACACATTTTCTCTATCCCATGACATCAGTTGGTAATGAAATTTGATGTGAGCGAGATTAAAGGAGATTTTTAAAGAAACAGGTTATTTACACAAGTGCCTCTGACTCCACTAGTTAGTTAAAATTAGTTCAATCAAACCTAGTTCAGTTAAAATGAAGGTTGTAGTCATATAGGGGACTTAGCTAAGAAGGCAACACGAAAGAAAGTAGTAAACTAGATTCCTGTGATACTGTCAGACTTAACATGCATGGTTCTCTCTCTCATTCTGTGTATAAAATAATCATGTGTATTCAGATATATGTAGTTCTATACACATATGTAAACACATCCATTCACACATATATGCAATAAATATACACATATACGTACTCATAAAAATTATTGCACCTATACAAAGCATGGTGATATTATATATTATACACAAAATAAATATACACACCTATATGTATTTGTGTATGTGTGTGATTATAAAAATTTGATGTTCAGTAAATATTTATTTAATGCCTAAAATGTACCTGAGTCTATGTTAAATGCTTTGGAAAACAGCCCCCAATTTGGTTACGTTATAATCCATTTTAGTTAAGGGTCTTTGAGAAACTAATGATAATGGCCCAGGAAAGGAGATAATTCTTTCATATCATAACCCTTGATTTCTGTAGCTTGGTTTTACTCTCCTCCTGAATCTCTTACCCTCTGGTGACCAGAGGTCTTATAGGTGCTTTCTGCTGCCCATGCATAATTGTCCCCTTTGGTGGCTTTGAAGCCAGTGGCCTAAGCTCAGACTTACTCAAATTAATTTTGGTTTAGCATCAAGGCCCCACCCAGCACTTTCTTTTTTAAAAAAATATATTGTATTGATTTTTTACAGAGAAGAAGGGAGAGGGATAGAGAGTTAGAAACATTGATGAGAGAGAAACATCGATCAGCTGCCTCCTGTACACTCCTTACTGGGGATGTGCCCGCAACCAAGGTACATGCCCTTGGCCAGAATCGAACCTGGGACCCTTGAGTCCACAGGCTGATGCTCTATCCACTGAGCCAAACCGGTTAGGGCAGCACTTTCTTTTACTTCACAAAAATTCAGTCAAACTGGATCATACGCTTAAATGTAAAATTCAAAACTAAGAAACAAAAATACAACATAGGAGAAAATGTAGATGACCTTGGGATTAGCAATGATTTTTATTTATTTATTTGTTTTAGAAAGAGAGGAATGGAGATAATGAGAGAGGGAGAGAGAAACATTAATTTATTGTTCCACTTATTTTATGCACGCATGGGTTGTTTCCTTTATGTGCCCTGACTGGGGATCGAACCTGAAACCTTGGCTTATCCAGAGGATACTCTAGCCAACTGAGCCACCCAGCCAGGGTAGCAATGATTTTTTTGATACAACACCAAATGCATTACATAAGAAAAAAATAATAAGTTGGACTTCATTAACATCTGCTTTGTGAAAGAAACTATGGAAAGGACACGACTATTAGTCACATGCTGGGAGAAAATATTTACAAGGATATATCTGATAAACAACTCACAAAAATATAAAAATATTTTAAATACAAGAAAATAAAGAACCCAATTTAACAAGCAAAAGATCTAAACAAACACCTCACCAAAGAAGATATACAGATGGCAAATAACACGTGAAAATATGCTCAATACCATTATTTTATTAGAGAATTGGAAATTAAAACAACAGTGAGATACCACAACACCTCTATCAGGATTATCCAATGTCAACACCAAATACAGATGAGGATGTGGAACAACAGGAAATCTCACTCATTGCTTGTGGGAATGCAGAATCATACAGCTACTTTGAAGGACAGTTTGGCAGTTTCTTACAAAACTAAACAAACTCTTACTTTACAACCCAGCAATCACACTCCTTGATACGTACCCAAAGGTGTTAAAAACTAGTGCCCACATGAAAATCTGCACATGAATGTTTATAGCAGCTTTATTCATAATTACCAAAACTTGAAAGCAACCAAGGTGTTCTTCGATAAACTGCAGTATATCCAGATAATAAAATATTATTCAGCCCTAAAAATAAATGTGCTTTCAAGTAATGAAAAGATATAAAGGAATCTTAAATGCGTATTATCTACACTAATAAAAGAGAAAAATGGTAATTGGCGTATGACGCTACCCTTTTCATTGGCTAATCAGGGCTATATGCAAATTAACTGCCAACTAAGATGACAGTTAACTGCCAACAAAGATGGCGGTTAATTTGCATATGTAGGCACAATGCAGGGAGGCGAAAGCGAAAGCAGGAAGAAGCCCCTGCCACTGACAGTGATCGGAAACCCAGGGGGGAGCTAAGAGCTGGGGGGCAGGGCAAAGGCGGCCCCCAAGCCATGATCAGAGAATCAGGCGCCTTTGCCGCCCTGGCCAGTGATAGCAGGAAGTAGGGGTGGAGCCAGCAATGGGAGCTGGGCACGGTCGAAGCTGGCAGTCCCGGGAGCTAGGGGTCCCTTGCCTGGGCCTAAAGCAGAGCACACAATCGCGGGGCCGCTGCAGCTGCGGGTCCCCGCTGCCCAGGCCGGATGCCTAGGCCAGAGGCGTCCTGCAGGGGCAGGGGAGGAGCCCATGCGATCGCGGCGCCCCCTCTGCCACTGCGGGTCCCTGCTGCCCGGGCCGGACGCCTAGGCCAGAGGCGTTAGGCCTGGGCAGGTGCAGAGCCTGCAACCGCGGGGAGCTGTGGGTCCCCTGCCCAGGCCTGACACCTCTGCCGGAGGCCTCAGGCCTGGTCAAGGGGCTGATCTGGTGATTGGTGATTGGAGGGTGATGAGGGTCAACATCTCTGGCCGAGGCATCAGGCCTGGGCGGGGGGCTGGGGGTCCCCTGCCCAGGCCGATGCCTGGGCCAGAGGCATCAGGCCTGGGTGGTGGGCGGAGCAGGGGATTGGGGGGATATGATGGTCCCCTTGCCTAGGCCTGAAGCCTGGGTCAGAGGCGTCAGGCTTGGGCGGGGGGTGGAGCAAGCGATCAGAGGGAGATGGGGGTCCCCTGCCCAGGCATGATTCCTGGGCCAGAGGCCTCAGGCCTGGGCGGGGGTCAGAGCCAGTGATCGGGGGGAGATGGGGGCCCCCTGTCCAAGCCTGACACCTCTGGTGGAGGCGTCAGGCCTGGACAAGGGGCCGATCCTGCAATTGGAGGGTGATGGGGGTCAACGCCTCAGGGCTCCCAGTATGTGAGAGGGGGCAGGCTGGGCTGAGGGACACTCCCCCCCCCCTCACCCAGTGCACGAATTTCGTGCACCAGGCCCCTAGTTAAATAAAAGAAGCTAATCTGAAACAACTACATACTGTTTGTTTCCAATTTAGTGATATTCCGGAAAAGCCAAAACCATGGAGACAGAAAAAGAAATCAGTGGTTTCAGGGACTGGGGGGAGAAAATAATAAATAGAGGTAGCACAGAAGATTTTTACTGCAATGAACCTATTCAGTATGACACTCTACATGTTATGATGTATTTGTCAAAACCCACAGAATGTACAATACCAAGAGATAACCCTAAGTAAACTATGAACTTTGACTGATATTGATGTGCCAACATATATTAATTGATTGTAACAAATGTATCACCTTCCATTTCATGTGGGATGTTGATAGTAGGGGAGGCTGTGTATGTGGGGTCAGAGAGTATATAGGAACTCTCTATCTTCTCAACTTTGCTATGAGCCTAAAACTGTTCAAAAATAAAGTTTATGTAATTAAATGCATACGTACATATACACATACTTACATAGATAATTAAAAATTTTAGAGAATGGCCAAAACCGTTTTGGCTCAGTGGATAGAGCGTTGGCCTGGGGACTGGAAGGTCCCAGGTTCGATTCCGGTCAAGGGCATGTACCTGGGTTGCGGGCACATCCCCAGTAGGAGATGTGCAGGAGGCAGCTGATCGATGTTTCTCTCTCATCGATGTTTCTAACTCTCTATCTCTCTCCCTTCCTCTCTGTAAAAAATCAATAAAATATGTTTTAAAAAAAAATTTTAGAGAATGAATGGAATGTTTAATAAAAGAGAATATGTTGAATAAGTTTTAATATATCTATATCATGTAATAGTTTTTTAAGGTGAATAAAGATTGGATATTGATAGTGGGGTTATCCTTAAGATTTTCAAAATTATAAAGTAAAATTTAAGTGTAGAGTACATGAGTTCATTTAAATATATATTTCCATTTCTAAAAATTTCAAAACCACTTACATTTGCCTGATCCTAAGATTTTCTTTTAAATACAAGTAAAGGAAGGATTAAAGGTATAATAAGATAGACAACTTGGTCACACTGGTGAACCTGAGAGAGGTCTTTGATAGCATATAAGGAATGGACGAAGCAAATAAACGTTAGGTAAGTATCTAGTGTCAAAAAGTAAACATGAACTGTCTACATTATGGACAATTATATAATTCATAATATACTCAAACCATAGTTTCATGAAAAGAAGACTGCAAAATTCCCACTGTGATTTTGGTAAGTATATTCAATTTACATTAAATGTTTTTTTCTTTACCTTTTCAGTGCTGTTAAAATTTTACAAAAACAAAATAAAAATTCAACAGCATAATCAGAGAAAATTTATAATCACTGTCATTATGAATAAATTGAGATGCTCTATATCATATAAAGCCAAGTTAATAACAGATGCTGCAGGAGGTGGGGAGCGAATTGGAGGAGGCGGTTATAAGATAAATAAGTCCTAGGGATATAATGTACAACATGAAGACTATAGTTAACATTGCTGCATGGTATATTTGAAAGCTGTTATAAGAGTAGATCATAACAATAAATTACTTCTCATCACAAGGAGAAATTACTTTTATTTTTTATTATTATCTATAAAGACTAAACCTTTTGTGGTGATCATTTCACAATTATGTAAATCAAATTATCATGCTGTACACCTTAATTTACACAGTGATGTATGTGGATTATTTCTTAATATAACTGAAAAAAAATAACATGCTGCATTTGTCCTCAAAAGTAATCCTAGTTGTTCTTACAAAGTTTGGAAAAGAAAACTTATAATTGGTTTGTGTCCTGGTGATGGATGTAGTTAGTTCTCCTGTTTTACAAAAGAATCTACTCCCCTGGAGGTCTAGGAGAGCTTTGACAATCCCCAAGGGGCAGTTTGTCACTCTACTGCTTCTCAGAAGGGAGAATAAAGCTTTTCATATATTGTTCCTATATGTGTTTCCTTATGAGCATTCTGAATTGGGAACTTTATCTTACAGTTATTTAAGTAGTAATTTTAGACTTAGAGAACAAAAATATGTTTGTGGTTTTATGTTTACTTTTATGTAAATATTTAGTATGTAAATTACACAATTTAAATAAAACCATAGCTTTCATTATATCTAATTTGAGCTTTCAACTTCATGTTACAGAATGCTTCTTTAAAGATATTTCAGTGAAAAGCATTATAAAAATATACAGATTTGTATGTCAATTTATACTTCAGAAAGCCATGTATTTGTCATATTTATGTTTTTAAAAACTTCCTAATTGTCTGAATGACTAAATGGTATTTAAAATGTCTGGTACCTTTGTCCAAAATTTTATCTATTGGAAACTATCAGCCATCCATGTTAAGAGTTCATAATTTAAAATTTTATATTACTAAGTTGTCTGTGTGTACAGTATTTCTAAATATTCAGTATTAAGGCTATACTTTTTAAAACCTTTAAAAAAAGTGACTTTATTGCAGAATATTCTTGTTGGATGGGAAAGTTTATGCAGATTTCCATCTGACCACTATAACTTCCATTTCTTTTTCTTTTCTTTTGTTTTATATTTTTTCCAAACTAAGATTTATTAAGGTATATGCTATTATTAAAACAAAACATCTCCTAAAATCTAGCTGTGGCACATACTAAGTTATATAAAACCTCTACATTACTTAGAAAACTCAAAGACTTTGTTACAAGCTAAAGTATTTTTAAATACCAAAGAGTATTTGATAAGCTGTCTCAATTTCTTTAAATGAAAAGAGATTTAAAATTTTCAGATACATCCTTTGCCAGTGATTATTATTCTACTTTTAGTTCCTAGATCATTAACTGCTAAAGCAAGAAAAAAATGCTGTCTCTCTATATATCAGTTACTCAAGGTCAACGTACATATTTTAGCCAATAAATAATAGAATGAGCAAGCACTTGCCATTAAAATTATATATATATATATATATATATATATATATATATACATATATATATATATATATATACCTATTTATACATTTTGAACTTGATTCTAGGTTTCTAGGTACTGGGCAGACGTGAATTAAGAAATGACCCTATACTGAATATAGGCATGTCTCTCACAAAATAGCACACAATTGCCAGGACTACTTTATTTCATATATTAACCATACTCTTTAAAATAAATATGACAAAATTTTTACCTGGAAAGTTTGTCTTCTCAGATAATATAGATTTAGTTGAATATAAACAAGACCATAGTTCCATGGTAACACCTGTCTTGCTGATTAATTTGTTAAAAAATCATACAAACTCAAACATACATATTTGTGAGTACTTTAAGAATACTTTGCCGGATAATTTTGGTTTTAACACCATAGATGATAGGGTTCATCATAGGAGGAATCAGAAGATAAATGTTGGCTATAAAGATGTGGATGTGTGGAGCTACGTTATGACCAAACCTGTGGGTGATAAAGGAGAAAAAGGCAGGTGTATAAAACACTAAGATGACCCAAACATGTGAGCCACATGTGCTCAAGGTCTTGAGTCTGGCCTCCTTTGATGGGAGACGAAACACAGCATGAAAAATGAGAATGTAAGAGCAGATTATCATTATGAAGTCCAGCCCACCAGTAAGGAAGGCAAGAATTAAGCCATATAATCTGTGGACCCTGGTATTAGCACAGGCCAGTTTGATCAGGGCCATAAATTCACAGTAGGTGTGGGCAATAATGTTGGTTTTGCAATAGGGAAGCCTCATCAGTAAGAAAGGATGTGGAGTCAGCAGGATAACGCCACGTAGGACAATGGCCAGACTCAAAGCCATGATCACTCCATGTGTCAGGATGGTGGAATGCCTCAGAGGGTTGCAGATGGCCACATACCGGTCAAAGGCCATAGCCAACAGGAATCCCGACTCCATGGTGGACAAAGAGTGGATGAAAAATATCTGGATGAGGCAAGCTTTAAAGTTGATTTCTCTGTCATCGAACCAGAAGAGACTGAGAATCTTGGGAACCACCGTGGTGCAAAGCATCAGGTCATTCACAGAGAGCATGCAGAGGAAGAGATACATGGGTTCATGAAGACTGGGGTGTGTCTTGATGATGAATACAAGGACACAATTCCCCATCACAGCCAGTAGATAAACCAGGCAAAAAGGGATGGAGATCCAGACATGAGCAGCCTCCAGCCCTGGGATTCCAAGGAGGAGGAAAGTAGCTGGGTGGACATTGGTTCTATTTGGAAATAACATTTCAGAGTCGCTAAACCTGCTCTAGCCTAAGTGTTGTGAAATTATTTTCAGTAGATTGAGCAAAACATATATTCTCTGTTTATACCTAAAATATGTGATACCTATTTTGACAATGAGTAGTAGGAAATTTTGCACCTGTTTCAAGTATGTGGTGAAGAGATGTGGAATTAGCCAGTAATATTTGCTTTAAACTCAAAATCCAAAAGATAAAAGAAAGAGTAGACTCTGTCTTAGGGAAATGAAAGAACAGGTCATGTATCTCATTTCTGCTCCACTATATAAATACCACCTAATAAGTGCTGCAAATATAACATGTGCTTATTTAAAAGACTTATAATTTTATTAAACATATAAATTAATAAGAACAAAAGAGGCTGATTTTCAAATGAGAATTAGAAAGTTATTGCTCTGATTATGTCTCCAAAGCATATTTTCACCTATGAGGCCCATTTATTTAACTTCATTAGAAAATTATTTATATATAAGCCAATCATAATATAAAGCACATTGCTATTTTAGGTTAAAAACAATGTTATTAAACCTAGTATAAGTCAATTTATGTGAATATGATCAGATTGATAAGCAAAGACAAATTTGAATATATGGACCATTTAAAGAGAGCATGATTTTTAGTTTTACTTGATCTCTATGTTACTATCACGTTATAAAGTGTGAACTAAGCATCCAGCCATATTTCCTAGACACATCTCCATAGTGGTGTCCTACTGTGCACTATCTCAGTATGAATAATTTCATTCATCATTATTCTATGTCTTAAATATCTTTACATCTCCAAAATATTTTGTTCAGCTGTTTAGACTAGTAAGTCCATAAAAAGTTACTGAATGGCTGCCTTTCTTTTACCCACCATGTGTTGGATACCCTGTAAATGACCTTACAATGTAGCCACTAAAATATTCAAGGCTGGCACTGCAAGAGAAGTGTCTGAGCCTGCTTCAGCCCTATGGCTGGAGTCCATTTGGTGCTCATTATCTATGCTGCATAGAGTGTGAAATATTTTTAATTCCTCTCCTGTTTTTCTTTCCACTAGCAATGCTGCTGTCTCATGTAGTCCTGCTACCTCTTCATCTGGCTGGTCTTTTTGCCTGGGTTGCACTCTTCTCTCAGAAGGCTACAAGACAAATCAGCTGCCTCCCACTTCTTCCTCCAGTGCCTACGGTCTTTCAAGAGGGCTATACAAAATGAATGCCTCATGTGAATGGCTGTCGATGGTCATAAATGAGAGCACCTTTCTTTGTTCTGATTGGGCAGATGACATCCTTTGAGGGTTTTGCAGCCACCAGAGGACTAGCCTCAGGAACTAATAATTAAAAAGTCTCTGGGAAGGCATTAGGGTCATAATGGTGATTATTTACTTGTACTTTGGTGAGAGTAAACATATACTGATTATATAGGCAAAAAGTTTTCTTTGCAGCATGAAACTGATTTAGCTTTCCATAGTCCCACATTTTTCAACAGTAGAATTATGAGTCAGTATGGTTTAGAGCAGTGATTTTTTAACATTTTTCATCTCATGACACACATAAACAAATGACAAAAACGTATTTTTTGCTAACCTGACAAAAATAGGTATGATTGTGATTGATATTCAAAAAATAAAAATAAAATAATTATCTACCCTATTGGATCCAAAGTGATTTTTAAAAAAAATCAGGTGTCTCTAATTATACATTGGGTTATCAGGTACCAAATATCAATAAATTAGACACAACCTTCTTCTGCGATGTGACCAATAAGAGACATCTCTATTTTATGACCTATGTATTTATGATTCAAGACAGGGTATTCACACCAGAAGGCTATTGTTGTGTTGGCTCTTGTCATTTTTTATTTGACATTCTTAAGGAAAAGAGGTCAGTTCCCTGACTAAATAGTCAGGTTTTGCATATTTTAAAAATTCTTGCAGCACACTGGTTGAAAATTGCTGGTTTAGAGCAATGCTAATAAAATATTATCCATGCAATACCTGCCTCAAAATCACCTGATTGATCGTATTTCCCCCCAGATATTTTCTAAAATTTCATATTTCTAGGTATTGTCTATTATATCAATTATCTGATATTATTTTCTTATCTTTAAAAGGTGGATAATAATATCTACTTTTCAGGAGTAGATTATTGTGTAACTGCCTACTTGTACTTCTGAATCCCTTTGAAATAAGTGGGAAATTATCTACACAGACAGAGCTCACTGTGCCAAGTGTCCTGACAGACTTAGTCTGACCACACAAAAGGAGAAGAGACTCCATCACTGTTGCAGGTGTTAAGCCTGCTACCTGCTACCTACTTTTCTTCCTCCCCTGAGGAACAAACTGAGATTTGCATTTGATACTTCAAAGTATATAATGGGAAATTTTGGAATTTTACTTGAGAGTTAAATTTCTTTTTCTTTATCTTTTCTAAAAAATGAAAACTGTGCCCTGCCTGTGTGGCTCAGTAGTTGAGCACTGACCCATGAACCAAGAGGTCACTGGTTCCACTCCTGCTCAGGGCACATGCCCAGCTTGTGGGCTTGATCCTCAGTAGGGGGTGTACAGGAGGCAGCCAATTGATGTTGCTTCTCTCTCATAGAGGTTTCTATCTCCCTATCCCTCTCCCTTACCCTCTCTCTAAAAATCAATAAAAACATTCTAAAAAACTGAAACCTGCCCTTTTAACATCTACTTAAAGATATAATGAACAACATAAACTGATGAACAAAAGATAGATCTAGAGACATAGAATCATAGAACAGACTTGTCAAACCTCAGAGGGAAGGCAGGGGAGGGTGAGTGGGGGTAGGGGTCGTTGAGGGGGTAAGACATCAACTTGTATGCATATAAGCATAACCAATGGACACAGACAATAGGGTGGGGGGTGGGATGAAGGCTGGGGCTGGGAGGCAGGGGCAGGCTGGGAGAGAACAATGGAGGAAAGGGGGACATATGTAATACTTTCAACAATCTCTGTATATAAAGAGCCAGGGTCTGTAACATCCAAAACGACCAAAAGCTCAACCAAACACTGGAAGTTAGTTCTGCAGTCAGTGCCGTGGGCGCCGCAGTGACCCAGCACTGACTGCCAAGGGGGCTGTGGATCAGGCCCGGAGAGAGGCCCAAGGAGAGAAGCAGTGTCTGATCCGCAGCCCCCGGCAGTCAGTGCTGGGTCGCTGCGGTGGAAGTCAGCACTGATTACTGCTGCTGTGGGTGCAGCGACCCAGCACTGACTGCTGAGGGGGCTGTGGATCAGGCCCGGAGAGAGGCCTGGAGAGAGAAGCGGGGTCTAATCTGCAGTCTCTGTGGCAGCTGTTGATCAGCTCTTGCTTCTCTTTCTCTCTGGGCCTCACCAGCAGCCTTGCTGATCAGCCCCGCCTCTCTGATCAGGCCTGGAAATAGGCCCAGAGAAGCTGACTGGCATAGAAACTGACCAATCAGAACCAAAACTGGGTGAAGTGCGAGGAGCTAATGGCTGCCTAGGAGGTGGAGCTTTTGACTCTGACTAGCATAGAAACTGACCAATCAGAACCTAATCTGAGTGAACTACAAAGGCAGAGCCTAAGATGGGGGCTGAGGAGGAGTTTAAAGGGCAACAGCTGTTTGGTGTAAGGAGTAAGAAAGCAGTTCAATTTTTTAATGACCGGTTTAGCACTATAGTGCATATGGCTGGCTATTAGTCCAGATATAGGATATGTGTTTTGTCTGCCAAGAATATCTCCTCCTGCCGAAAAGGCTCCCCTTCGCCCCCCCCCCCTTTTAAGCAATCCTATCCTATATAATCTATCTATACCAGGGGTGGGCAAACTTTTTGACTCGAGGGCCACAATGGGTTCTTAAACTGGACCGGAGGGCCGGAACAAAAGCATGGATGGAGTGTTTGTGTGAACTAATATAAATTCAAGGTAAACATCATTACATAAAAGGGTACGGTCTTTTTTTTTTTAGTTTTATTCATTTCAAACGGGCCGAATCCAGCCCGCGGGCTGTAGTTTGCCCACGGCTGATCTATACTAATAAAAGGGTAATATGCTAATTAGACCGGGTCTACTGGCCTTCTTCTGGACGTCTGACTTCGTTCTGGACAAAGCCGTGGTGGTGGGGCCAAGGCAGAGGCAGTTAGGGGCGATCAGGCTGGCAGGGGAGGGCAGTTGGGGGTGAGATCAGGCCAGCAGGCAAGGGCAGTTAGGTGTGATCAGGCAGGTAGAGGCAATTAGGGCCGATCAGGTCAGCAGGGAAGAGCGGTTAGGGTCGAGATCAGTCCAGTAGGGGAGGGCAGTTAGGGACGATCAGGCGGAGGGGTTAGGGGCAATCAGGCAGGCAAGCAGAGGCAGTTAGGTGTGATCAGGCAGGAAGGCAGGTGAGCGGTTAGGAGCCAGTGGTCCCAGATTGTGAGAGGAATGTTCGGCTACTGGTTTAGGACATCCCATAAGGGGTCCCCGATTGGAGAGAGTGCCGGCTGGGCTGAGGGACAGCCCCCTCCCCTGCACGAATTTCATACACTGAGCCTCTAGTAAAGAATAATAATTTTTTTAAAAAAGATATGCTGGCTTCCTTTTGGAGCCATACAGAAAAAGGTATATCTACTTCTTATCATGGTCCTTTAAATATGTGAAGACATCTATAAATGTCCTTAGGCTATGCTGTGTTTTTATTTTAAAGAGATGATGTGTATATCCCTAATCATCTCATTTTCCTTGATATTTTCCAATTTTTTCACGTTCTTGAAAGAAGGGTGCTTTAGCAGAATATGATGAATCACAAACAGGGAAGCAATTTACATTCCTGTGATCCTGACTTGAGATATGTTGCTTCACAAAAATTGTAGAGACTTTCTCCAACATTTATTATCATATCAGAAGTCCTTGTGATATACCTATGGTAAATATTTCCTACTGTCTTATCCTAGAACATAGTTGCTGAATGATTTCACCTTAATTATGAGAGGTAGGTATAAAACTGGTAAATATTAAACTGTTTTATGAGAGTGATTCTAAAAAGCCATAATGCTTTCAATAGGAATTACAGGTTATAATAATAAAGAAAAACATTGTCATTTACACCTGAGAGCTAATTTTTAATTGTATCTTGAATTTCATGGCCTAAATACAGAGAAAATAAAATCAAAACAAGAATTTGTCAGTAAACTGCAACTCAAAATAGGCATTGTTGTGTGCCTAGAAGATTCGTGGTGTAATTATTTGTAATCCATATTAGACTTAGACTAAAAGGGACCTTACACTTAATGCATACATGCAATTGCAGTTAAATTTCTTAACAGCATCATTCCTGAGTCTAATCAGAAGTCAGATATTAAGGTCAGAACTATTTCTAAAATTATTTTTCTTAATCCCAGAAGCTATCCAATGAAGTCTTAATCCAAATACACATAGAAACGTCAAATGTCTAGTCACCCAGAGAACATGGCATTTCAACTACTTCAGCTAAGTCCATGGGTTTTGTTCGTTTGATGGTTTTTTTGGTTTGTTATTGAATGATTCAGACTCAGATTTGTAATTTAATGTTTTCATTGTATTATCATAAATTCCCACATGAACACACTTTTTTTTAAAAAAAAGCTTAATTTCACAACATATTTGGCATTCTCTTACTAACTTTACTCTCTATTTTCAACCATAATAAAAACAATAGGAGTGGACAATATTTGTGATATGTTTACTATGAATCAGATATTGTGATTAGTGCTGTAATTGTATCAGTGGTTCCTAACAGAGTTGATGAACTTTAAGGAGCATTTTAGAAATGTCTTGGTGTGGTTTTGTCATTGTCACAATTTGGGAAGCACTATTAAATTTAGTAAATGTAAGCCAGAGAGAATTCTCATGCAATACATAATTCCTCCATACTTCCAACCCTCCATAAATGTTCTGTATCTGAGAGAAATTTCAGATACGCAACTGAACATTGCGTAGTTAAAAAATACTTTGTATTATGCTAAGGGAAATAAGCCAGTCAGAGAAAGACAAAAACCATGTGATTTCACTCATATGTGGAACCTAATGAACAAACTGAACTAACAAACAAAATAGAGACAGATTCATAGATAGAGAGTGGGCTGTCAGCTCTGAAATATGGGCAGGCAGAGGGAATGGGGGGATTAAGCAACAAAAGGGGGGAAAAAAGAATAAAACCAGAGTGTAGAGATTGTGGTGGGGAGGGGAGGGGGTGAGGTGGAAGAGGGACTAAGGGGATAAATGGTGGTAGGAAAAATAAAACAAATACTATAATGTTCTGAATGTATATTTTTACTGTGCTTTGTATTTACTGTTCTGAATGTAGTTTTTAAAAAACCTTTGCTATACTAGTTACCATAAATTATTTTTTCATGATTTTGAAATGAAAACATGAACTTGATATTCTAGAATAGTGGTCAGCAAACTGTGGCTCAGCAAACAACAGCTCGTGAGCCACATGCGGCTCTTTGGCCCCTTGAGTGTGGCTCTTCCACAAAATACCGGCTCTTCCACAAAATACCGACTTCTGTGTATGGGCTGCGAAGTTTCAATACGTGCGTGCCCGCACGTGGTATTTTGTGGAAGAGCCACACTGAAGGGGCCAAAGGGCCACATGTGGCTCGCGAGCCGCAGTTTGCCGGCCACGGTTCTAGAAAATTGTTGTGTTAAGACTATGAATAACGGGGAGAACCAAGATGGCGGCATAGGTTAACGCCAGAGTTTGCTGCTTTGAACAACTACTTCAAAAGTGAAACCAAAAAACGGAAGGGACATCACCCAGAACCACAGGAACGCTGGCTGAGTGGAAGTCCTACAACTAGGAGGAAAGAGAAACGGATACGAACACTCAGAGGAGGCGCAGTGCTGAAGTCAAATTCTGAGGTGCGGAGTGCGCGGAGCGGGCTGGCGGCGGAGGGCGCGGTTGTTGTTTTCAATCGGGAGGGAGTCGCAGACTCTGAGCACCAGATCCGGGCGAGTCTTTAGGGACCCAGACTCAAACGGGAGAAGCGGGACTGTCTGGCTTCGGTCAGAGTGAGTGCAGCTTTCTCTCTGAGCTTTGCAGAGGGTGCTGGGACTCAGAGAGGCAGAGCCCCTTGGGACAGGACTGAGAGCCGCCATAACTGCTCTCTCCGGCCCACCCTGTTGATCCTGTGCGACCCGCCCAGCCCAAGCCCTGCACAGAGGCATTTGCCGGATAGCCTCAGGCAAAGGCATTTGCCGGATAGCCTCAGGCAAAGGCTAGATTAGCACCTCCCTAGAGGACAGAAGTTCTCTCACTGCTGACACAGCTGATTCTCATAGCCACTTGGCCTGGAGGTCAAACCCTCCCTGGAATTAGCTACAACAATCAAGATTTATCTATAAGACTGCGAACAAAGACCACTAGGGGGTGCACCAAGGAAGCATAACAAAATGCGGAGACAAAGAAACAGGACAAAATTGTCAATGGAAGAAATAGAGTTCAGAACCACACTTTTAAGGTCTCTCAAGAACTGTTTAGAAGCTGCCGATAAACTTAATGAGATCTACACGAAAACTAATAAGACCCTCGATCTTATATTGGGGAACCAACTAGAAATTAAGCACACACAGACTGAAATAACGAATATTATACAGACGCCCGACAGCAGACCAGAGGAGCGCAAGAATCAAGTCAATGATTTGAAATGCGAGGAAGCAAAAAACATCCAACCGGAAAAGCAAAATGAAAAAAGAATCCAAAAATGCGAGGATAGTGTAAGGAGCCTCTGGGACAGCTTCAAGCGTACCAACATCAGAATTATAGGGGTGCCAGAAGATGAGAGAGACCAAGATATTGAAAACCTATTTGAAGAAATAATGACAGAAAACTTCCCCCACCTGGTGAAAGAAATGGACTTACAGGTCCAAGAAGCGCGGAGAACCCCAAACAAAAGGAATCCAAAGAGGACCACACCAAGACACATCATCATTAAAATGCCAAGAGCAAAAGATAAAGAGAGAATCTTAAAAACAGCAAGAGAAAGAAACTCAGTTACCTACAAGGGAATACCCATACGACTGTCAGCTGATTTCTCAACAGAAACTTTGCAGGCCAGAAGGGAGTGGCAAGAAATATTCAAAGTGATGAATACCAAGAACCTACAACCAAGATTACTTTACCCAGCAAAGCTATCATTCAGAATTGAAGGTCAGATAAAGAGCTTCACAGATAAGGAAAAGCTAAAGGAGTTCATCACCACCAAACCAGGATTATATGAAATGCTGAAAGGTATCCTTTAAGAAGAGGAAGAGGAAGAAAAAGGTAAAGATACAAATTATGAACAACAAAAATGCATCTATCAACAAGTGAATCTAAGAATCAAGTGAATAAATAGTCTGATGAACAGAATGAACTGTTGATTATAATAGAATCAGGGACATAGAAAGGGAATGGACTGACTATTCTTGGGGGGGAAAGGGGTGTGGGAGATGTGGGAAGAGACTGGACAAAAATCGTGCCTATGGATGAGGACAGTGGGTGGGGAGTGAGGGCGGAGGGTGGGGCGGGAACTGGGAGGAGGGGAGTTATGGGGGGGAAAAAAAAGGAACAAATGTAATAATCTGAACAATAAAGATTTAATTAAAAAAAAAAAGAAAGAAAGAAAAAAACAAAAAACAAAAAAAAAAAACAAAAACAAACAACCAAAAAAAAAAAAGAGAGCATGCTAAGTGCTTCAGGCTAATGCTAATGCTGAAAATTTGACTAACGGCATTTCTGAAAACTTGGAGCATTGCATCAATACATTTATTTCTCCTCATGTGCAAGAATGCCCATGCTGTGTTTGCTTGGCTGAAATAAATTGTTCCAAGACATCCTGCAAAAAAAAAAAAAAAAAAAAAAAAGACTATGAATAACAAGTTTTTCAACATTTTTAAATAGAAAAAAAATTCCTTTTTTTTTAAAAAAAATATGATACCTCACCAAATGCAATATTTCTCATGGCATTTGAGTAATCAATAAAATATGCCAGGATTTCCAGAATTTATAACTTTCGCATTCACATTTTTCTATGCATAAGTACAAGAACCTGACTACTTTATTATCTCATCTAGTGTAGTCATATATATATTGCTACTTTTACTTTTATATTAAACTGATAAGAACAGATACTACACTTGATCTTAGCCAAAAAGCCGAGAAGCGATTACTTTTATATTATTACTAGAGGCCCAGTATATGAGATTTGTGCACTTGGGGGTCCCTCAGACTGGCCTGCGCGCTCTAACAGTCGGGAAGCCCTCGGGGGATATCCAACTGATGGCTTAGGCCCGTTTCCTGTGGGGAGTGGGCCTGCTCTCAGTTGGACATCCTTAAAGCTATTGCAGAGGCCGGAGAGGCTCCCTCCACTGCCGCTGAGCTTGCAGGCCCACCATGAGCCCAGTTCAGGGCTTCTGGCTGAGCTGTGTTTCCCCTGTGGGAACGCACTGACCATCAGGGGGCAGGTCCTGTGTTGAGCGTCAGCCCGTTGGTGGTCAGTGCATGTCATAGTGACTGGTTGTTCTGCTGTTTGGTTGATTTGCATATTTGCCTTTTATTATACAGGATTTGGGTACATACTTTTTTAAAAAACCTACTATTTTTTTATTTAGGAGGGTAAAATATACATTAGAAAACTTTGTTGTGTAAAGGGGTAATTACATTTTATTATGTTCAGAATTATTAATGTATATTATTTTATTTAAGACTCAAGTTCACAACCAGAGATTATGGATTATTACCTTTGCATTATATATGAACCTTAATCTAAATCTCACATCTCAAACTACATAAAGTTTTCAAAGAATTATTTAACAGAAAAATTTCATAACCTCAAGTTAGGCAAAGTCTTAGATATGACACAAAAAGCATGATCCTCAAAAGAAAATTAGATAAATTAAACTTCATTAAAATTAAAATTATTTCAATATAAAGATATTCATGGTTATTTAAGTCCCAAAGACTATACTAAATACAAGGTTAGGAAAGATAAATAATACTAATAATTAAAAGTTTTGCTCTAATTTTTTCTACTTCTTCTGTATCTGCTATAATTGCTACTGCTCACTGAAGTCAATATACTTACCAATCTTTACTATCCAATATTAATCCAAAATTTAGATGAAAAGTTTTCTACTTCAAGGCAATGCTGATTCATTTTCAACATTTCCTGTTTAATAAAAACTCTCATCTTTGTTGGTGATTTGGGGAATCACAAACCTTGCAAAGTCAAACACTTTTGACTGCTAACAATTTAAAGAATCCTTCCCTGATTCTTTTGGTTTTAACACCATAAATAATAGGATTCATCATAGGTGGAACGAGAAGGTATATATTGGCTATAAAAATGTGGATATGTGGAGCAATGTGGTGACCAAATCTATGAGTGAGAAAAGAGAAAAAGGCTGGTGTGTAAAACACCAAGATGACCCATACATGGGAGACACAGGTACTTAAGGTCTTCAGGCGGGCAGCTTTGGATGGAAGATTAAAGACAGTGAAGAGAATAAGGACATAGGAACAGATGATCAATATGAAATCCAATCCCCCTGTCAGGAATGCCACAATTAGGCTGTAGGCTCTCCGAATCTTGGTTTCAGTGCAAACCAGCTTTATCAGGGCCATAAACTCACAATAAGTATGAGAGATGACATTAGTTTTGCAGTAGGAAAGCCACCTCAGTAGGAAAGGGTGTGGACTGAGGAGGACAGCGCCTCTGAAGACAATGAACATACCCAAGCCTACAATCACTGTAGGTGTTAAGATAGTGGAATGTTTTAGTGAGTGGCAGATGGCTACATATCGGTCAAAAGCCATGGCCAAGATAAATCCAGATTCCATAGTAGACAGAGAATGGATAAGATACATTTGTGTGAGGCAGGCTTCAAAGTAGATCTCTCTGTCATTGAACCAGAAGAGACTGAGCATCTTGGGAAGTGTAGAAGAAGTAAGCATCAGATCAGCCACTGAGAGCATGCATAGAAAGAAGTACATAGGTTCATGCAGTTTGTGGTCTGTCTTGACAATTAATAAAAGGGCAACATTTCCCATCAGTGACAGTAGGTAGACCAGGCAGAAAGGAATGGAAATCCATTTGTGGGCAGCCTCCAATCCTGGAATTCCAAGCAGTAGGAAGATGGTTGGTTGAAGACTGGTCCTGTTATAACCTGCCATTATCCAAACAATGGATATTCCATGATCCTGTCCAAATTAAACATCATAAAGATTTTAAATATATAAGGCCAACATTTTACTGTTATGGCTGGGGAAATATCTTAACATCCAATAACATGCAACTGGCTATTGAATTAATTTCTTCAGCAATAAATTTTCTCAATGCATCAATACATAGGGCTCTGATTTTGGGGTAAGAAAAGTAGTAGAAAGGAATTCTCTATCCTTCTTTTCTCCTCCTCTCTTTCTCTCTCCTCTACTTTTTCTTTTTTTTCATAAAGTGTTATCCAGTTGGCTACATACATTTTAGCAATATTATGTAGTTTTTAGAGGAAGTGTCGATATATTCCTGAATACCAAAATAGAATTTCCCACCATTTTAAACAGCCAAAAAATAAAAGCCCAATCACCATGAATGAAATCAACAATTTGTATATTTAACTCCTGCTACCACCTCCCAAAGATTGCACCAATTGTTATAAGGAGAAAGGAGATGTTGGGAATACTAAAGAAAAATTGGCTCAATAAAGAAGTGAGGACAAAACTGATCTTATATTGGAAGATGAGTAATTGAATTAATAAAGGAAGGAGCCTTATCTTCATAAAATCAGCCAAACAGAATGGTAAGAAATCACTTTGCGAAGATAATCCAATATAGAAAATGGCTAAGTCTGGAAAGTGCTGGTGTTCAGGTTACTAGATATTTGTCCTCTTTTTAAAATGATCAATTAAATTCTGCCAGAAGGTACATAATATATTCTTCAGTCATACAATACACTTGGTGCTGACTTTTGCTTCCCAAGTAAACTTAAACGCAACTCTTGGCTCAAGATAGCAGGTTATCAGAAGTGTGTATTGGGATATATTGTTTTGGAAAGGTATCCTAACAATCCTAAATTTTAAATTGATAAATCATTACTTTGGTTCAAATATTTGTATATAATAAGCTTATATAATATTAGGCATCCTTTGAGTATGAATAGAACAAAATTTAATAAAAACAAATATGGTTTTTAGTAATTGTAGTTCAAGACTAAATTCTAAGGCTAGCTTAACAAAAATTATGAACAACACATACATCTCAGCTTAAATATTAAGTTAATCTTCTTCTACCTTATTTTTTGTCAAGTCAAGAAATTGTGCCATCTTTCAGACAACCACAAAGGCTAAATCTTCACTGCTGTGACTGGACCTAGGACCTTCAGCCTAGGCTCCACCATTCCCTTATCAGTGAATTGTCCCTTCTCATCTTATTCACAGCTCCTCTGTCTATAATCTGGTTAAGTAGATGGTCTCAGTACTTACCTTGAGGCTCTGCATAATATTGGATATAATTACAACAGGGCCCATTACATTTCTTGTCCTAGGGGAGCAGAGGCCTGCAAGGAATATCCTATGTATAGACTCTTTTGAGATTGCTATTTGATTGTAGGCAGTTTCACTAATCTCAGTCTCAAAAGGCACAATTTGGTCTTTTGGACTCAGTCTTATGGTGTCCATGCCACTTGAATTCTGAGCTTAGACATCAATAGGAGATAGTATCTGGACTCCAGGTCTTGTGAGATCATTGGTTTATTGTACCCATGGTTTTAAGCACTAAAAGCTTTCTTACAACACATGTAATGAGAGCTAGTAGTAAAGGATATTTTGGAGCAATGAATTTATGAATAATCACGGTGATTATATTAATTTTTACATGCCTCTAGATATTCTTAAATAATTCACCTGAATCAGTTTTAGTTCTGAAAATCAACTGAAGCTCCAGGATATTTTATAGTATGTTTCTACTCTTGATTTCCCCTGAAATTTGTTAGATTGAATACAGTTGTATACATTATTCCCATTTATAAAAGCATTATTATGTGTGTTTTAGTTGGGATGCTACACAATGATTGTATATATTTTGCTACATACATGTTCCTTCTCATTCTCCTGTGCTCTGTATTTCAGGAAAAGTGAACATTACAGGCTATGTTTCTCAGGATCATAGATCATCTCTCTTTAGACAGGGTTTGTTTAATGTGCTAGGACAATTCTTTCTATTTCTCTATTTCTTCAACTGTATCTATTCCATGGCTCCATATTTTGCCAGAGGGTACTTGCAGGGTTTCAGCTTCTAGTGAGAGACTCGTATTTCTGAGATGCGATTAAACTAGTGGTGCCTCTGTGTGTTGCTGGCTAGAGTTGTTGTGGATTTTTGTGGTTTCTAATTTCTGGGAGTCTTCACTGTCAAATATTGGGTTTATCTGAAGTTCTATAATTTGTGTAAATAATTAAGTGTATTAAAGATGCTCTGTAATAAATAATATTTCCTGGTTTGATTCTAACACAGATGCCACTCATAATAATAATAGTGCTATTTACCTCAGAGATTCATCGAGTTGAAGAAATGATAGAGTGTTGTCCTCATAGTTATCTCTTTAAAAATATTAGAAAGGGAATAATCAAAAGATACCAACAATCTCAATAGAAAAAAATGTCATATATGAAAAACTCAGAACTACTTTGTGATAAACGATGAAATACTGAAAGCTTTTCCTCTACGGTCAGGAGCAAAGCAAGAATGCCCACTTTTACTATTTGTGTTCAACATAATACTGAAAATCATAGCCAGAGAAATTAGACAAGAAAAAGAAATAAAAGGCATCCATATTGGAAAAGTAATATTATATGTTTGCAACTAAAATAACCTTATAAAAAGAAAACTATAAAGATCTGTCTCCCTTTCTCAGACACACACACACACACACTAGACCTAATAAATAAATTATCAAATTACAAGTTACAAAATTATCATGTACAAAAACAGTTGCATATCTCTACACTTTAAATGAGCTATCTGAAAAAGAAATTATACAATTTCATTGACAATAATATTTAAAAATAAGAGGCATAAACTGAAGTTAAGATTAAAATTTATACACTGAAAACTACAAAAAATGCTGAAAGAAATTAAACACAAATAAATGGAAATACATATTGTGTTCATGGATTAGAACACTTAATATTGTTAATATGCCAATCCTACCTAGACTGATCTTCAGATTCAGTGCAATTTCTATTAATGTTGCAAAGATAGTTTTCGTAGAAATATAAAAATCCATATGAATTCTCAAGTGATCCTGAATATCC
Source organism: Myotis daubentonii (assembly GCF_963259705.1). Classification (NCBI taxonomy): domain Eukaryota; kingdom Metazoa; phylum Chordata; class Mammalia; order Chiroptera; family Vespertilionidae; genus Myotis; species Myotis daubentonii. Next base: position 44,743,263 of record NC_081848.1, read on the forward strand.
AAAAAGAAATCTTGAAAAACATGGAACTTACTAGAAAGCTATAGTAATCTAACTGGGATAAAAACAGATATGTAGACTACTGAATAGAATAAAAGGCCCAAAAATAAACTATTACAAGGATGTTTGAATAATTTCTACAAAGGTGCCAAGACCATTCAGTGAGGGAAAGGCAGTTTTTCAACAAATGGGTTGAAACAACCAGATATCTACATACAAAAGAACAAAGGTGGACTTTTATCTTACGTAAAAAACAACACACAAAACAAACAGACAAAAAAACAAAACAACCTCAAAATGGATCAAAATCTAAACAGAAGAAGTAAAATTCTTAGAAAAAGAAAGAAAACTTTTGTGATATTAAATTTGACAAAGATTTTTTTGGATATAACAAAGGCAACAAAAGTAAAAATTGATAAACTGGATTTCACCAAAATTAAAAAGTTTTGTGCATCAAAGAACACTATACACACAGTGAAAAGGTAAGCCAGAGAATCAGAGAAAATATTTGCAAGCCTTATATTTGATAAGCAATTAATATCCAGAATATATATTTTAAAAATCTTAAAACTCAACAACAATTTAAAAAATCACTGGATTAAAAAATGGGCAAATAATTTGAATAGGTTTTTATTCAGAAAATATGTTCAAATGACCAATAAACACACAAAAGTATGCTTAACATCACTAATTATTAAGGAAGTGAAAATTAGAACCACAATGAGATACCATTTCAGAATGGTATTATTAAAAGAATAGCTATTATTAAAAATAAGAAAGAAAAATTATTAGTGTAGATGTGAAAAAATTGGAAAGAACATTTGTGCATTTCTAGGAGGAATGTAAAGAGATATAATTGCTACAGAAAAAGGCATGACAATTACTAAAAAAAAATTAAACATAGAATTATGTGATCCATCCATTTCACTTTTGAGTATATACCCCAGGGAAGTAAAAACAAGGATTTAGACAGATTGTTGTATGTTCATAGCAGCATTATTCACAATAGCAAAAGGTGGAAACATCACAAGTCCCATCCACAGATGGATGAGTGGATAAAAAAAATAAATTCACATAACATTAAAAAGGAAGAAATTTCTAACACATGTTAAAACATGGGTGAACCTTGAAGATATAATGCTAGGTGAGCTTGCCAGTCACAGAAGGACACATATTTTGTGATTCTATTTTTGTGAGGTACCTAGCATAACTAAATTCATAGAGACAGTAGTGGAATGGCAGTTGTCAAAGTATGTAAAGAAGTGGGAATGGGAAATTAGTGTTCTATGAATATGAAGTTTCAATTGGGGAAGATAAAAAAGGCTCTGAAAGTGAATGGTGGGGCTGGTTGCACAACAGTATAGCTCAGTACTAATTCCACTGAACTATATACACTTAAAAACAGTTAAAGTGATAAATTTTATGTTATGTATATTTCACCACAATAAAAAAAAAACCACACCAGTGAAATGCTCTTTAGTTACATTCCATACTAATGCTAATAACATGAGTGAAGATATTAGTTAGACAGGTGAATAGAACTTTATGGACTTTTCTTTGTTATTAACATAAAAATACATATTAGCAATGATAAATATCAGGAGAGGCTTTTTTTTCAGTTATACAGTGAGCTGCTCTATAAATAAGAATGTGAAGGGTATTATAGTGACATTTGGCAGTAAAAGGTATTTTTAGTAAAAGGTATAAAAGAATAGCATATATGAGCATGTGCAAATGCCATCAAACAAAATATAGCCTGTTTTCTTAACAATTTAGTCTAGAGCAGTGGTTGGCAAACTCATTAGTCAACAGAGCCAAATATCAACAGTTCTTCAAACTAGACTCTCCCAGGCCGAAAACCGACTTCTGCGCATGGGCCACGAAGTTTCAATCGCACTGTATGTGTGCCCACACGTGGTATTTTGTGGAAGAGCCACATTCAAGGGGCCAAAGAGCCACATGTGGCTTGCGAGCCGCAGTTTGCCAACCATGGGTCTAGAGCACCCTAATGTGACACCATCTCCTTAGTTCATATGATAAAAGAGTAGAAAGGCGTCCCTGAACAGGCAGAGAAAGCTGCAGAAAACTTGCCCTAACAGAAGATGAGTCAGTTTATGTTTGCCAGATACACCTGCTATCAAAGGATTCTAAGTAGCTTAATTACGGTCTCTTCATACTTATTTTTGTCTCAGGGGAAAAGAAGAAAAATGATTGAATTAATGGTAATGGAGGGATACATCTCAGGGTTACAAAAATTAGTCCAAATAAATCTAAACTTATTTAAAATACATTTTTTGAACACATTATAAACAAATGAATGGTGAGTGATGTCAGAGGAATGACAATGTAAGAAATCCCCTTGGTCTCTCCCCTTAAAGTTTCAACAACTTGAACAGCTATAATTCAACAAAAGATTCCCTGCTCAATGCAGAAATATGCCCAAAAGGTCCACAAATTGAAACATCTGAAGGTGGACAAGTGGGAATGGAAGGGGAAGGGGAGAGGAGAGAAGGGCTTAGATGAGCCATAGAAACAGCCCTGCTGCCTGGAGCCCACAGCAGAGCTCAGGTGGGAGAGGGAACAAATCCAGTTATGGCTAATGTTCCCTTCAGCTGGAGGGACCAGAGAGATTCCCTGGGCATTCCCGCAGAGATGAGTAGTGCGAGCTGCAGCTGACCCCAACTACCTGGGCAAGGCCAGAACATGGGGGTGCCGTTGTGACTGTTGGACTCTCAGCAATTCAGGCAGAGAAACAAAGTCACAGAACTCTGCCAACCCATAGCCCAGAACTCGCTTAGGTCACCCTTGGTGTGAGGTTGAGGAGCACATTGTCTGGACATCTGACCACTGGTGCTACAGAATCGCTTTTTTCTCCTGGAGCAAAGGGTGCACTCTGTGAACAGTCAGTCCCAGGGACGTCCTGGAAGACACACAGATCAATGGAACAGAATTGAGAGCCCCAAAATAAAACCACATGTATTTGGGCAACTAATTTTTGACAAAGGAGCCAAAAATACACAATGGAGAAAAGAAAGTCTCTTCAATAAATGGTGCTGGGAAAATTGGAAAGCCACATGCAAAAGAATGAAACTAGACCACAGTTTGTGCTCAGGTACAAAAATTAATTCAAAATGGATTAAAGACCTAAGATACAAGATCTGAAACAATAAATTACATAGAAGAAAACATAGGTACTAAACGTGTGAAGCTTGGCCTTAGAATTTGATCCCAAAAGCAAGGGAAGTAAAGGCAAAAATAAATGAATGGGACTATATCAAACTAAAAAGCTTCTGTACAACAAAAGACAAAACAAAAAGGCACCTAACCAAATGGGAGGTGATATTTGGAAACAACAGTTTAGTTTGCAAACAAGGCATTAATAACCAAAAGTATAAAGAACTCATACAACTCAATACCAAACAAACAAACAATTCAATTTAAAAATGGGCAAAGGATGTGAACAGACACCTCTCCCAGGAAGACATAAAAATGACCAATAGACATATGAAAAGATGATCAACTTCACTCGCTATTAGGGAAGTACAAATCAAAACTGCAATGAGATACCAACCACCTCACACCTGTTAGAATGGCTATTATCAACAATATAGATAATAACAAGTGTTGGAGAGTTTGTGGAGGAAAAGAAACCCTCATTCACACTGGTGGGAATGGAAAACAGTATGTGGTTCTTCAAAAAAATTAAAAATGGAGTTATCATATGACCTAGCAATCTCTCTTCTGGGTATCTCCCTGAAAAACTCAAAAAACATTTATGCATAAAGATGTATGCTTCCCTTTGTTCATTGTATAATTAATCATGGTTTCCAAGACATGGAGACAACCAAAGTATTATTGATAGACAAATGGATGAAGAAGATGTGGTACATAAATACAATGGAATACTACTCAGCCATAAGAAAAGATAAAATACTGCTATTTGTGATATGAATGGACCTTGAGTATATTATGCTAAGTGGAATAAGTCAGTTAGAAAAAAACTAAGAACCATATGATTTCACTCATATGTGGGATATGAAACTGAAACTCATAGATCATATGAGTTACCAGAAAGAAGGGAGTGGGGGGCAGTGAAATGTAAAGGGAGCCAACTTGATGGTGATGGAAGATGATTTGAGTTTGGATGGTGGGCACACAAAGCAATATACAGGTCATGTATCATAGAAATGTACACTTGAAATACATATGATCCTATTAACCAATGTCACCGATAAATTTAATAAAATAAATAATTGAATGAATGATTAAATGATTTTATCAACAAAAGACATTAAAGGTAATTACTATATTCTTATCACTGTTCTGTTGCACTGCATTAAAGCTATCCTATTCTCCAGAAGAGCTTAAAGTTATCAATATATGGCATACTATGAAAAAAACATAATATACAGCAAAGGAACTAAAACACAAGTTGTGGTGTTGTTTTGGGGTTTTGTTTTTTGTTTTGTTTTTGAGGTGTTAGTAGATTTACCAAATAAATGGCTAAAAGGGAATGAAATCAAATATATTCTTTATATAAATAACAAAAATACAAATAATACACAATTGCAAAGATGGTATTATTTGTGCCCATTATCATATTAAATAAGATATGGTATTTCTTAAAGCAGTTTAAACAAAGGGTACAGAACATAGAAAATTATAGTCATAGTGGAAGAATTTAAATATGGTTTATTTTGTTTCCTCTATGCCATAGCACCGATCTTCTTTATATGTTTCATTTAATTGCTATACAATTATATGAGGTAGATGCTTATTTTATCTCTGTTTTTAAATATTATAAAATTGAGGGGAAGGGGAATCAAATAGCAATAAAGCTAGCCAAGCAATGAATACCAGACTTGACCTGAAGCAGTCTAACTATAAAGCCTGGATACTTAAATATTAAGTGAATAGACTACCTGGAAAAAATGTCATGAAGTCTAAATTCTAACACAGTAAGAATGTTAGTTTGCACATCTATTAGGAAGTCAAAGAAAGATTATCAAATATTTCTGGTACTCCAAAATTAAAAGCTTCACACTCTCCCCATATTTGAATTATGAAGCGAGAATGGTGAATTCAGAGATGTTAGTCTGCATGTTTGACGATGGGTGTGAGCTTCTAATGATAATAAGCAAGGGGAGATAAAAAGTTTCAAAGCATAAATATCAAAGCACAATTTTTACATATCCAAATTATAAAACAGGTCCACAGACTTTAGGTTATATTTTTAAAAAAATAATAAGAAATAGATAACTGGGTTGGGAATCTAGTGTCAATGAACATGTAAGTCCCTGGTACTGGGACAATATTTCAACATTGTTGCTAATAAGAAATTTCAGATCTTGTTTCTTGATACTGGATTCCAAGTCATCTAATTAATAAATGAGGCAGAATCAATGCACATGGTAGCCTGGTAATTTGGTAATATTGACTAGTATTTATCAAAATGGAAATTCATGACCTCAATTTTAACAGACAACAAACTTCATGATATTAACTTATTTTAAGAAATACACTCCTCCTCTATCAAAATTTCTCCAGAAAATGGGTCAGCCTTAATACTAAAACTAGAGCCTTCACACCAATTCAAGTTCGTTTGTTGAGACATTTGCTCAATATCATTTAATATTTAAATATTATTTCTACTCCTTTACCTAAATGAACAATAATTCTATAATTTGATTGCATTATAGAGGAGATACAACACTGATCACCTATTCTATGAAATCACAGTTACACACATAATCAAATGGCTTCAAATTGCCAGGTATATACTGGACATCATTAAGTTCTCTGGAAATTTTTTCTCTATTATTTACTTTTCTTTTTCCTCTTCCTTTACTGTTTACTCTGTATTTGTAATCACCCTCTAAAAAACACATACCTAAGAGGAAATTAATTTGTTCTCCAACATTTAATAAATAAAAAAGCTGAAACAACTTCTCAAATTAGAATTTTTGGGATTTATAGACATCTAATAAATAAAATACCTTTCTGGTGGTAAATGCAATTCAGTTTGTGAGATTGACAGCAGTTGTTGTCCTTACATTATCCCCATTTATTCTTGAACCAATTCTTTTATTGATTGATCCAACTAAAATTAAGCAACTTTGACCATTAGTATCCTAAGAACACGTTCGCGTATTTTCTTGGTCCTTACTCCATACACAATGGGGTTGAGAAAAGGGGGCACCAAAAGGTACATATTTGCAATAAAAATATGGACATGTGCAGGCACATGTTTTCCAAAACGGTGAGTAAAAATGGAAAAACCTGCTGTGGAGTAGAAGACTAGAATAACACAAACGTGGGATCCACACGTGCCCAAAGCCTTAAAGCTAGCGTCTCGCGATGGCAGGCGGAATACAGAGCGCAGAATAAAAGTGTAGGACACAGCAATGAGAACCGCATCACAGGAGCCGATGATTGTAGCCATACTGAGGCTGTAACGTTTGGTGGCTCCTGTGTCCATACACGCCAGCTTCACCACAGCCATAAACTCACAGTAGGTGTGGGCAATTCTTCGAGTCCTGCAGTAGGGCAGCTGTTTGAGCAGGATGGGATGTGGAGAAAAGAAGGCTACACCCCGAATCACCACAATGATACCCATTATAGTGATGTGAACGTGGGTGAGAATGGTGCTATGGCGCAGTGGATGACAAATGGCCACATAATGGTCAATGGCCATGGCCAAAAAGAAGCCTGATTCCATGGCAGTAAAGCTGTGGATGAAGAACATTTGGGCCAAGCAGGCATCAAAGGCAATGTCTTGGGCTCCAAGCCAGAAGAGACAGAGCATGCGGGGCAGCGTGGACGTGGAGAGGACCAGGTCAGTGACCGACAGCATGCACAGGAAGAGGAACATGGGCTCATGGAGGCTTCGCTCTGCCCTCACCACAGCCAGGATGGTCACATTCCCCACCACAGCCACTATGTACATGGAGCAGAAGGGAATCCCAATCCAGACACGCAGGTGCTCTAGTCCTGGGATGCCCATCAGCAAGAAGGTGACAGGGGAGGGAAGAGAAGTGTTGAGAGGAAGCATGATGATTTTTTCTTTGACTTTTATCAGTGCTTCTGAAGATAAAGTTGCTATGTCAAGATGATCACAACCAGGTCCTTAAAACATGGAGATTTTGTTCAGAAGGGCCATTAATGATGTGCTGTTAAAAACAATTCAAATTCATAATCTGGAGTATTTAAAGTCACTATAATAAGATTAATAAAATTAGTAATAGCATACCAAATTATTGTTTTTAGAAATATAGAAAGACAATACTTATATCATTTCAGAACCTATTAGTCACTTTGTCCTTTCATTTCCAGTAAAATATTCCATCTGCAGTCATACTTGTCCTTAATTCAACAAATATTTATTGAGAAGTTATTATGTTTCTCCTTTAAGCTCTCATACAGTAATTCTCTTATAGGAGTGAATTTTCCATAACTGGCAGTGATCAAATCAGAGGCCTTGTGAAAATTGTAGAGCATTCTTTAAAAGACCCTTAAATGGGACTAGAAATAAGTGGTCTCTTTAAAAAAAAAAAAAGAAAGAAAGAAAAAGCTGGAACCGGTTTGGCTCAGTGGATAGAGCGTCGACCTGTGGACTGAAAGGTCCCAGGTTCGATTCCGGTCAAGGGCATGTACCTTGGTTGCGGGCATATCCCCAGTGGGAGATGTGCAGGAGGCAGCTGATCGATGTTTCTCTCTCGTTGATGTTTCTGGCTCTCTATCTCTCTTCCTTCCACTCTGTAAAAAATCAATAAAATATATTTAAAAAAAAAGAAAAGAAAAGAAATAAGTGGTCTCTGTCTCTCTCTGTCTGAACATGATATTGAAGTCTTTTGGCATAGCTTTTGAAATAGGATTAACTCAAAATGCATCTTCAGCCTTTCATTTTCCCCTCTGCATCTGTTAGTAATCTGACAAATAAAATATTCTGATTTATTATTTTCTTCTATCATGTTCCCTTGAAGTAGGCATATATTAAGTTCTTTTTATATCACTATATCTTGTTAAGGATAGTTTATTTCTTAACATTAACCCCACTCACTACCTTCTCATCTTCATTGTCTTAGACAAAGATAATTTCACTGTGCAGATAAATCCTACCTGTGCCTTTTCAGTTGTTGATCCAGAAACCCACATTCTAAACCATGCACAGAAGTCTACTCATTGAATTGGCAAATTGACCCAATGATGTCAAATCTCCACGGCAGAGATTCCCTGGAATAAAGTAGTTGAGCATGAAGCAGAAAGTGGAAGGGTTAAAAAAAAAAAAAAAGGAAAAAGAAAGTACTCTTCAGTCACCACAAATACTTCAGTTGTAGAGAAAATCTTGGTTACTAATTTCCTGTTTTTGCCATCTACCCTCAAGGCAGTACTCAGTACTTGGATAGTACTATCATTAACACTTAAGAAAAATCTACTTTCTCTGTCTCAAACCAATTGTTATACAGTAAATATAATAGGCATCAATAAGAACTTGCATAGAGATACCTATGCTTTCCAGAATCATGCCAACACACTTACCTTCTCCAAATGCCGTTAACTGGAGTAATATTATCTAGGTGTTTATATTTACATTTCTGGGCTTTATTAAGTGAAAAACACTTGGACAATGCAAAGATGGCTTTTTAAAACAAACTATTGAGATTTAAATAAGTAATTACACTTTAACTTTAAGCAAGTGATTTATAAGGCAAAAACTTACCTCAAATGGGAAGATAGAATGAATTATGTAGAAGTGAAATTAAGAAAACAAATTTAATTTAATCAAGGAAAGCGTTCTTGAATAGATAGCACTTATGTTGGAGTGTAAAGAATATATGACTTCAGCCCATGGGATTTTAATATAGATGAATAGGTATTGATATATCTATCTTTCTATCTATCATCAATCTATCCACATATGCACACACATAAAGAAAGGAATATAGAGTTCCATCAGGAAGGACATTCATGTTGTAATGAATTAAAATCTAAAATAATTGGTATGCTAAGATTACAAGAAGATAGATCCAAGTGAGATGAGAAGGGCCCCACATATTCATGTATAATCACATAAACAATAGAAAATTTTATAATCCAATCTCTAGATTAAAGGCTGTCACTCAGGTATTCAATAAGCATATGTCAGAGCAAATATAATACGGAGCACTACAAAACATATTTGTAAAGTGAACACACATACATACACTAGTTCCTGAAACACTTTTTTTTTTGTACAAACATGCATGATATAATCTATGTGATACCTTCTTCCTAAAAATACCAACCTGTAGTTGAGTCCAAACATTATAAGGCATTCATATTTTTGTTCCTTAATAGATTCATACAAAATGAAATATGGTCAAATGAGAGATCATTTTTACTTCTATTATATCCTTAAATAAACTTTTGCTTCCTAGAATCTAATTTTGTATTCATTTCATTCATAGAGAATGAGAAATGTTCATTTCCTCTGTTTCAAAGGATTGTATCTCTTACCTTGAATCTAAGTCAGTTGTAAAATTTAAAAGATGCTATTTAAGGGAGTCCCAGATACTCTTAAAAAATAATTTAGGTTACTCAGACTATCTCTTTCTCTACATCCCTCTCCAGTTTCATAACAGCCTTAATTAGCTCAGAGAGAAACTGATTCAGAGCAAAGAAGCAACCTAAAAATGGAGCTTCTATACGTAGTAGAAACATCAATGTAGTAATCTCAGAGGAAAAGCAGGAATAACACCTGACACAAACAGGTCCTTATGGAGTCATTGGAGTGTTTGTATTATTGGTAATTCATAATCTTCTTAATTTTAGGGATAGTAATGTACCTGTGCATTCCCTTAGGGTTATAACTATCTCTCAGTATTTTGAGTAATTATCAACCAGTTAAGAGTACCAATTCTAAAGGGAACTGAAAAGACACAGAAGACATTCTTTTTTCTTAAATATGTCAACTGCATTCAAATATCAACTTGAGACATAAACCTTGCAGGTAAGAAGAGAGTTAAAAGATATATTTGAAGTGTTTGGAGGCGGGATAAAAAATTCTGTATCTGTCAAAACTACCCTTCCAAAATGAGGAAAAGATTAAGGTATTTTCAGAAAACAAAAGCTAAAGGTGTTTATTACCACTAGGCCTGCTCTATAAGAAATACTAAAGGGAGACCTTTATGTGGAAATTAAAGGAAACTAGAGAGTAACTCAAACATATACAAAAATAGAAAGTTCTTTAGTAAAGATAAATACATATACAAATAGAAAAACCAGCATTATCATAATTTTGGTTCATAACTCCACATCTTATACTTCTACAGAATTCAAAAGACAAAAGCACAAGCAAAATTATAAATCTACTAGAGGCCCGTTGCAGGAGGATTCCTGCAATAATAGGGCTTTGCTCCCGTCTCTGTGGCTCCTACCTCACCCTTCTCTGCAGGGCCTACCTCACCCGTCTCTGGGGCTCCTACCTCACCCTTCTCTTTGGATCCTACCCCGCCCGTCTCCACGGCTCCTACCTAGCCCATTTCTGGGGCTCCTACCTCGCCCTTCTCTGCGGCTCCTGCCCTGTCTGTCTCTGCAGTTCCTACCCCACCGATCTCCACTACCTCAGCTCCGTTGCTTGGCTTTCTTCTACAGTGTCTTCAGTCTTCACGCCCAGCCAGTATATGCAAATTAGCTGCCATTTTGTTGGCAGTTAATTTGCATATCACACCAAATAGCCAATGGGAGGCATAGCGAAGGTACGGTCAATTACCATGTTTGTCTATTATTAGATAGGATGTGAATGGGTACACAATACATAAAGATGTAATTTATCACATTAATAACCAAATGTGGGAGTAGAACTCCAAAGGAGTAGAGCTTTTTGTATGTGATTGAAGCTAAGTTGCTATCAATTTTAAATATATTGTTATTAAACTAGGATGTTATGTGTAATTCCTGTGCTAACCAAAAAGAAAATATAAAATATGCACAAAAGGAAATGACAAGGACTCAGAAGGTGTCATTACACAAATCAACTAAACACAAAGGAATGCAGTATGGGAGGAAATGAAGGGCAAAAATGTTATAAGACATACAGAAAACAAAAATGGCAATAGTAAGTCCTTCCTTATGAGTAATTACTTTAAGTATAAATGCTTTAAACTCTCTGGTCAAAACACATAGAATGTCAGAATGAATTAAAACACCAGGATGTAGACTTCAATTTACCAGTTTGGCAAGTGAGAAGTTGGAACTTGACACTTTGCCTTAAAGGTAAAAATTTGAACTAATTGAAAAATCAACAACTCTTCTTATATCTGTACAACAGGGTGATCTGCTACCCCCAAAATTAAAGAAATCAATAAGTGAAGATAGAAAATCACAATTTAACAGAGCAGAAATCTCCATAAGAAACAGTGCCAAGGCAGGAAAGTGAACTGTTATTAACTAGTTGCTGGAGGCTTAGTGAAGGCAAGCCTGAGAGATAAACTCTAGGGCAGTGGTTCTCAACCTTCCTAATGCCGCGACCCCTTAATACAGTTTCTGATGTTGTGGTGACCCCCAATTTCATTGTTGCAAATTGAACATAATTAAAGCATAGTGATTAATCACAAAAACAATATGTAATTATATATCTTTTTTCTGATGGTCTTAGGCAACCCCTGTGAAAGGGTCATTCGACCCCCAAAGGGGTTGCAACCCACAGGTTAAGAACCGCTGCTCTAGGGGGACCCAGTCATTGCTGAGTCCTACAATTTTGAGTTTTGTCTCCAGGAGCTCACAATGTCCTCTGAATGATACCACAGAAAAATCTGCTCATGCTTTTGGCCGGGTAAGGGGAAAGGAACCATTTTGAAAAACACCAGACCATTCTATTCTTCTTCACAAAGTCTACTTGCTAGATTTTTTTAAAAGGAAGAGAGGAGAGAGAAGGAACGAGAGAGAGAGGGAGAGAGAGAGAGAGAGAGAGAGAGAGAGAGAGAGAGAGAGAGAATAGAGAAACATCAATTGATTGCTTTCCACTCACACAGACCAGGGATGAAACCCACAACCTGGGTATGTGCCCTGATCAGGAATCAAACCCACCACCTTTTGATGTATAGGATGACACTGCAACCAACTGAGCCCCACCAGCCAGGGAACCTACTAGGTAATGATTTACTATACTAAGTAAACTTGATAAAAAACACTAAATCTCACACATGAACTTCTATATTCATTATTTTACTATAGTCTTGACATAAAAAGAACTGATTAATGTAAAATATATAAAATTGAAAATAGATCATATATGAACAGTTATCTGAATATGATAAATATGCTATAAGATGCAGTAGAGAATAACACCTTTTTTCTATTCAATATATGATGCTGAGTAAATGAAATATTCATATGGGAAAAAATTAACCTTGATTCCAACCTCACACCATGGAAGAGGAACAGAGTTTTCCAACCCAAAATATACCTCTGTGAGATACTGGTTATTTTAAACTAGTTATTTTTAAGAAATAAAAGATTCAGGAAAAACCACTGACCTTCCCCTTAACTGCCTGAAAGTATTTAGAGACCTGCTCCAGCAAGGAAGCTGTCATCATAGATAACGATAGTTTAATATGAACTAGTGTGCGATAGATATAGTGAGGAACCTAGAAGGCCCATTTGATCAATGTCTTCTCTGTGTCTCATTGTTAGAGATGTTCCAACAAAAACATTTGTCGACATTAGAATGTCAAATCTGTAGAGAATTTTAATTAATATTTATTCATTTCAAAGAGAGAATATGCCTGGAAGCAAGATCTCAACAGACTGAGAAATGTGCTTTGGAGAATAATACTTTGCAGTTTCTTTTATGCATTTGAGGTTCAGGAGGGAGCATAAGGAAGATTGCATGTAGGTGGATGAAAGCAAAGTGGAGATTGGATTATAAACCAGTTAAGAATATGAGTCTCAGGGTCATGCTTTAGTAGGAGGGGTTTGAAAGGAGGCATTTCAAAGGCATGTCAAACTAGATTCACAGAAACAGTGAACAAGGCTTGCTTAAGGCAAATATGTCTTTTATTGAAGACGTTATATATTCCATGGTGACTACCCATGGTGATAGGGTGATGGGGACGGGGGTTGAGACACAAGGAGGAGATGGGGGTGGGGGAGTTAAAGTGCTTAAGCCAAGGCCTTTCCTAGGGTGTCCACAGCAAAGGCAAGGTAGAGAAGGGTGAACACTTTAGGATTAGCTAGTCTGAATAATTTGGATGGACTTTGAGTATAGGAGTGGCTTCTACTTGCCTGGTACCTAGAATGATTAAGACAGATGACTACTGCCTCCTGGAGTGCTTGGACAGATAAAGAGGGTATGGATTGGTTTGTTTGCACAGCACAGCTATGCTCCTGGCTGGGACCTTTGCTATCTCTAAGAATATTCTAGCCCAGATAAGGAGGGGCAGTCTCTCCCCAGGGAGAAAGGTGTTTTAAGATGTCAAAAACCACAATATACAAAAAAATTACATAAATATATATTATATATATATATATCTGAAAGTGACCCATAATTTGAGATTTCTTGGTTCTTATTTCTTGGAATCAACTCAGAGGTACTAAGTTTTTCCTGGCTACCTGCCCTCAAGCAAGGGTTTTCTTTTTCCCATAAAAGAGAGCTGGGTTTCAGCAGTGTAATGACCTCTCTAGGGCAAAGTCTGAAAATTGCACTGGGATCAGATAAGATTCTAAAGCCAAGAAAAGCAACAGCTAATGACAGTCCATGAAAGACACTTAGTAGCTAATACCTTTCAGAATCCAAAGCCTGGCAGAAAAGGGCTCTTCCATCCACTGATTCTACATTCTAGCCAGCTATCTGTTTTTCTGGGTAAGTTTCTTCTCCATGAATTGGGGCCTGTGTACTGCTTAGAGTTTCTAAATGCAGCAAATTTTTAAAAATATTTTTTTATTGATTTCAGAGAGGAAGGGAGAGGGAAAGAGAGATAGAACGATCAATGATGAGAGCGAATCATTGACTGGCTGCCTCCTGCAGGCCCCACACTGGAGATTGAGCCCACAACCCGGCATGTGCCCTGACCAGGCATTGAACCGTGACCTCCTGGTTCATAGGTTGACACTCAACTACTGACCCACACTGGCCAGGCTAATTGCAGCAAATTTGACAGAAGTGGAAAGTGCATTGAATTAAATAATCTTGATCCTGCATCTCTCAGTCACAAACTTTCCTTTGGCATGTCACCTTTTTCCTTCTTATGCAAGTTATAAGAAGATAGATTATACTCATGTCATTTAGCGATAGAAGAGATGCAAAGATGATCTATTACTATCTTCTTAATTATATTTGAAGAAAACTCAGAACTGGCACATTCCAGTTAATTAGTGGCAGAGCAAGATGAAAATAAGGTTTCAGCTTCCTTTTCTAAAGTTTTCCTACAAAGTAGCTCTAATATTGCTTAGTTTATTGGAAAGTGTGTGTTTGCAGTTTGAGCAGGAGAACTTTAAAAAATATAAGTCAAAGCTAGAAGCATCCTGTTACTTAAAGAGCTTTGGTGTCTGGTCTTGTTGCTGCTATAACTACAACTCAGATCCTGTCCCCTGAAATACAGTCTATTCTTTATCTAGGGCATTAAAACCTCATTTGTTTGTTTTTCTGCCTGTGTTTTTTTTCTTTTTCTTTTGTCTCTTGTTTCTTACTTTACCCTGTCTCCATTTCCACTTAAGATTTCTTTTTATTCCTTTTTCTTTCTCTTTCAAGGAGTCCAGCAATAATACTTGCTGATCTGATTACCATAGAAAGACAAGTTGCATAAAATGCCTGCTTTGGATGTCTTAGAAGCTATTTTTAAAAATCTAAACACTTTCAGAAAACTGCTTTCCCTATTTACATGTTTTCCATCTACCAAGTAAGACTTTTACGGGGAATATGATTATTTTTCAGGTGAAGTGGCTAAATCAATTTAAATAAGTGAAATACTAGTATGTTGACTCTACCAAGGTCTCCACATCACTAGAGGTCATTTCATCTGCTACATGAATGTCCAGTCATATAGATCAAATTGAGGACAGTTATTCTGTTCCAGAATTTTCATCATCTCATGGATTTTTGATCTTTTCTTCAGAAAATTTCCTCATTTCTGAATTTTGTTGTAGACGTCCTTAAGAAGGTAGTAATGTGTCTCTGTCTCCACAAAAGTTCTCTAAAAGTTCTGACAAACACTAGCTACCAAAAATTAAGCAAATACTTTCTTCCATACTTTGCACTGAATTTTTCATGTATAAACTTATTTAGCCCTTCCAATAATTCAATTATTAATTAATATTATTATTCCCATGTATAGTTACATAGGCTAAAAAAAATGTGAACAAGATTCCATGTGAGATAAATGCGTAGATCCAGCATTAAATTATATTATATTTCTAAATTCCTATCCCATGATTTTAAATACTGGCTTTTTGTTGTTGGTTGGTTGGTTTGTTTTTTATGGGAAATCAGTCAGATGCAGCCACAAGAAAAGACAGAGGAAAGGCTTAGGAAAATAAGGTCACTAAACCAACAGGTCCTAAAGACAGGAGGCACAGCAGGCCTTGCAGGAGCAAATAAAAACCACCAAGGTGATAGGGTGATGGGGATGGGGTTGAGACACAAGGAGGAGATGGGGGTGGGGGAGTTAAAGTGCTTAAGCCAAGGCCTTTCCTAGGGTGTCCACAGCAAAGGCAAGGTAGAGAAGGGTGAACACTTTAGGATTAGCTAGTCTGAATAATTTGGATGGACTTTGAGTATAGGAGTGGCTTCTACTTGCCTGGTACCTAGAATGATTAAGACAGATGACTACTGCCTCCTGGAGTGCTTGGACAGATAAAGGGGGTATGGATTGGTTTGTTTGCACAGCACAGCTATGCTCCTGGCTGGGACCTTTGCTATCTCTAAGAATATTCTAGCACAGATAAGGAGGGGCAGTCTCTCCCCAGGGAGAAAGGTGTTTTAAGATGTCAAAAACAACAATATACAAAAAATTACATACATATATATGATATGTACATATATACATATATACATATATACATATATACATATATAAGGTGATATATTATATATTTATATAAATAATGTTATATATTTTATATTATATACTTATATAAAATAGTATGTTATATACTTTATATTATATAATATATACATATATTATATAATTAATATTAATTTATATGTTATATAATACACAAACTATTCTATATAGAAGAAAAGTAATTTGATGAATTCATTATCATCTGTAATTGTGTACTTGGAGCTAAATTTTACTTTTATTCTTACATTGTCAGACAATTTATAAATAACCATGTAGGATATATCATCTTTTATATATCAAAGCTATGACCTTTGTCTGTTCATGTCACAATAACAACATATATCCATATTTATTACCGTCACTTCTAGAGAAACCACCTTTCCTAATCTCATTTTATATGGTCAGCAAAGGGAATTTCTTTTCAAAAAATTTATAATTGTTTTAGTATATATCTCTTTATTGCCTTAGATATAGTTTATTGATGAACGTAGCTACTAAAGCTCACATAACAAAATCTCCTTCTCTTCATCAACTTTTAAAGTATTTTATTACATTGGGGACATTAAAGTTATACCCAAGTGTATATATTCCTACTGACTGTGAACCTGTTAATTTTTTTCTATAATTTTACAGCAGTAATCCCTCTAGTTTCCCTTTAAAGAAAAATATACAAAGTCCCATTTACAGTGGTACTCCCTATTCAATGTATTTGGCTATGACAAAATCATAAAGAAGATAAAACTTTTGAATGATGTTAAGCTTGTAGAATGGTTAATGAAAAAGAAAAAGGGGTATATAAAGTTTCTTAAGCTTTAGTGAATAGATTTCTAAGGAAAAAGTTGAAATGTTATAAAAATATCAGAAGTTTGAAGTGAGTATGAAGTGAAACGATATAAGAAATTTCATTTCAATTTATTTTTATTGCCAACTCATAGCATTAAAATGAAAGAAAGCACCTTTGTTATGTTGAACTTCATTATAAATAGTAGCATGGCCCATAGCCAACCCTACCCTTTTGTATATGAAACACATTGATATCATCAATATATTTAAGCTACAGGGTTTAGCCAATAGGTCAGTTTATATGTGTTATTATTCTATCCTAATTGATTGTGCCTTTAACTCAACTGACTTTTTTCCTATCTTCTCAACTTTTTGTCTCATATAAGATCTTTGAGTACTTACATCACCTTCTACCCCCTTCTGTTACACAACCACTGTTAAATCGAGCAGACCATAATTATCTTACTAAATCGAATATGTTCCTCTACTATGGATAAAACTAACTCCAGATCACTTCCAAGAACCGGGATAATGAGCCTGCACATAGGCATATCAACCAATATTTGCTGAAAGAACAAACTTCTTCACTCCCTCATCTGAGAGTCAATTTGTTAAATTTGTGGGGAGGTATTTTGATTCCTATTCTAGGGAAAATGGAAAGATTTGGAAAGGCTGCCACTAGCTGGGGATCTGAGCTTTGAACAAAATTAACAAGGCTATGAAATTATGGACCTAGTTCACCATTTTAAGTGTCACAGAGAAATTTTGCCTAATCTGAAGTGTGTCTGAAGTTAGGAGGTGGATATAGACAAAAAAAAAAAAAAAAAAGGTAATCATCTGTGATACCACCCGAGAACACTTCATTAACCAGCAAGATCAATGCTGCTAGAATCATAATTTACATTTCTACAATTTCTAGGTGATAAACACTGTATTTACCTTCCTCACCCACAAACACCCACATTGACTTTGGAAAAAGATATCCAAGCATTCTATTCTGATACTGACTTAAATGGATTCCCAAAGATTCAAAGTTACGTGGCCACCTTTTCATTATGTTTTTCATGCTTTAGGAGAAATGGTGAGGAAAATTTCCTTCTTTCTTCCTATCCATAATTTTTTCTCTGAATAGGTAATGCTGTCAGTGAGGAAAGGATTTGTCAACCTGATGGAATCGACCAACATGTCATATCTGAACCCAAAGACAGTGATCCTGATTGGGATCCCTGGACTAGAGCATGTGCAGTTTTGGATTGGATTTCCCTTTTTGGGTTTATGCCTAGTGTCTCTGCTAGGGAACATTTTCTTGTTAATCATCATTCCTACGGAACGCAGTCTTCACCAGCCCATGTACATCTTCCTGGCAGTGCTGGCAGCCACTGACCTAGGTCTCTGTGTAGCCATTGCTCCAAAGATGTTGGCCATCTTCTGGTTTGGCTCTTGTTCCATGGCATTTGATGCTTGCCTTACTCAGCTCTTCTTCATTCATGCCTTGCAGGGTATGGAATCTGGCATCCTGTTGGCCATGGCCTTTGACCGCTATGTTGCCATCTGTAATCCTTTGAGGCACACATCCATCCTCACACCTTTCTTTCTAGTTCAGTTGGTACTGATGGTGGCAATCCGGGCAACGGTGCTTGTTGGGATTTTACCCATTCTACTTAAACGACTGCAACTTTTCCAGTCTGTGGTTATTGTCCATTCCTACTGTGAGCACATGGCTGTGGTCAAGCTGGCTGCAGAAGATGTCCATATTAACAAATCATATGGGCTCTTTGTAGCTTTTGCAATTTTGGGATTTGACATGATCTTTGTCTTCATCTCCTACATTCTCATTTTTCAAACTATTTTTCATCTTCCCCAGAAAGAGGCACGACTTAAAGCATTCAACACTTGTACTGCCCATATTTTTGTCTTCCTGGAGTTTTATATTCTTGCCTTTTTCTCCTTCTTCAGCCACCGTTTTGGACATGTGTCACCCTATGTCCATATCCTATTGTCTACCATCTATCTTCTTGTGCCCCCTGCCCTTAACCCCATTGTCTATGGTGTGAAGACCAAAGAGATTCGCAGGCGGGTTGAACAGATTTGTATTCTGAAGCCTGACACCTAAGAGTGATCCAAAAATATTAAGAAATAGGAAATATATGTATTTATTTGTTTAAGATGAAAACTCCTTGCACTATGTATACATGTGCACTATGTACAAGAATCAGTGGTGGAGGAGGACTCAGTGCCTGACATCTGAGAGGAAAAGAAGCCTTTTATCCAGACCTGGATTCTTCTTCAAATACTATTAGCAACTGCTTGAAGGGCTCCCAGGGAGAACTTTACAGCTGGGGCCAAGCAATCAATAGAACTTTGAGAAAAAAATAAAATAAAAAAGCATAAGCTGTTGTTTATTGCCACCAAATGTTGGGTTGTTGTATTACACAAAAATATTTAAATATAAGGAACAAATGTTGAAGAGTTTGATTTTGCAGTAACAAAGGTCTAAAGCATGCAGCATTTACTTTGAGAGTAGATGGACAGAAGCTTAAAGGGTACCAATGTTAATGAAGGCTTTAACTCAGTGGTTCTCAACCTTCTGGCCCTTTAAATACAGTTCCTCATGTTGTGACTCAACCATAAAATTATTTTCGTTGCTACTTCATAACTGTAATGAATGGTAATTGCTACTGTTATGAATCGTAATATAAATATCTGATATGCAGGATGGTCTCAGGCAACC
The DNA here is from genome assembly GCF_963259705.1 of Myotis daubentonii. NCBI lineage: Eukaryota > Metazoa > Chordata > Mammalia > Chiroptera > Vespertilionidae > Myotis > Myotis daubentonii. The sequence continues at coordinate 44,762,814 of NC_081848.1, forward strand.
CCTGTGAAAGGGTTGTTCGACTGCCTAAGGGGTCGCGACCCACAGGTTGAGAACCTCTGGTTTAAATAGAGTGACAATATTGTTACTGTGTACCAGAGAATACAGGGATCTGTGCTTTGTGGTGGTGGAACAATTGACAAAACTATCAACTTTTTAAATGCAGAAAATAAAAAAAATATATATCTAATGAACATTTCAAGAAAATGTTGAGAGTACCACATCTAATAAGATGTATAGAAAAAGATGAGTCAAGTAGGACTCAGAAAAACCATACAGGTTTATGATATTTCTGAGTTTGAACATAAAATGGTTTCTCATTTACTTTTTTCTAGGCATTATCTCCTCTTCTTTTTTAGGACACAAAGTTTTCTTTAATTATTTTTTTTGTGGGGGAAGGAACACCACATTTCAACTCAATTAAGGAAAACATTTTTATTAGTACAGAGGTTTGTTTTTGACACTCATCATGCCAAGAATTTATGGGGAGTGGGTTCCAGTAGCTCAGGCTCATTTCCATTGATTCTCACAAAGTGTGCTTCTCTGGGTGGAGCAGGCTGACACTTCAGTTGAACCTGATACACTCTTAAAGTAAGAACTGGCCTCTGGAAAACCAGTATGCATGTTTTAAGATTCCTTATTATTCAAAAATACTGCCAGGTTAAACTGAAAAGGATAGTGACCGCTCAAAATAAAAAGAATCATTTGATACAGACCGTATCTAGCCTCATAGCTTCTGCTTTTATCTTTTGAAGCCTCGAAACACCAGATAAGAAACCCGGGCTAATTTTAGGGGGAGAGCCCAGGGAAGGAGTATGAAGCACCCGGCTTGTCAGTGAAGAAGCCTAGTGAATGATGTCCCTGATTAAGAGCCTTCTGAGAATCCAGACACAGCCCCTTTGTGTCATGCAACCATGTGAAGACATAAAGTGAGAATATAAAATGAGCCCAGTCAACACCACACATGTTTTGTTTGCTACATAGCAAAAGGCAATCATAATGATTGGGAAGGGGAATTGCATTTGAGGGAACACACTGGCCCACTGAAGTTGAAAGAACATGTCCTACATAATGTTCAGAAATGGAGTTGAAGAGATTTCACTAAGAAAGTATCCCTCGATAGAGAAGAATGTTGGCCAATCAAACGCAATGTTTCTTTCCTCCCTCCTTCCTCCCCTTTCTTCCCTTTCTCTGTCTGTCCTTTCTCGTCCTCCTTTCTTTTGGTCCTGTCATTTTTACTTCCTTTCTTTTATTTTTAGCATATAAGCCAAATGTATAAGTTCACGCATTCTTTTATATTTGTGCTGCTTCACCAGAGAAGTTATTTGACCTACTCAACACATCTTTATTAAACTTATATTATATGCCATGGAAATTCTAGGTACTATGAAAACAAGTAAAAACAAAATACTCATTTTAATGTAGAAGAAGATTATGCAAATAGGCAATTGTCATATTGTGTGATATGTGTTATGATTGACAAAGGAGAGGGGACATTGGAGACCATTGAAATGAATGTAACACAGAATACAGAATAAAAAGAGGCAGGAGGTTAGGGAAGGAGGAAGTGTTGCCTAAGATGAGCCCTAAAAGCTGATAAAGAGCATGTGGTTGTTGAAAGGGTTCCTTAAGAAATAGGGCTCTAACTCAGCAGGGGCTAACAAAAGAAAGCTCCTTCTGCAAGCCTAAGCCTTGCACAAGCATGCTCCCCTTGAGTGGTTATTTTACAGAAATTTCTGAAGTTCATAACTCCTAAACAGCCCCCAGAAGCAAGGACAGCGGGCACCAGCAGAAGGAAAAAGGGCAAGGCCGTAAAACTACAGCTGGGGGCCAGGTCCCAGACAGGACTGTCAGCTGAAGCCCCGTCTGCAGCTCCCCCTGAGTACATAAAAAGCCTGCTCCCTCCCCATTCACCACTGACTCCTTTCTTAGACACAATTCACCTGCACCCAGGTGCCTTGAATAAATATCTTTTTGATTACACTGAGCCTTGAGTCAATTTTGTGCGACCAGGATCCAACTCTGAACCTTTCAGTTGTAGCATTCTGAGAGGAGTTATTAATGTATTTGAGTCAATTTATGTATCTTAAAATTGGTCCAGCCAAACTGTGAAAAGGTTAATAGTGTTTTTGTATATTTATGGATATAATTGATATGTACATCAGATATATGTACGCACACATGTTTTTTTGAATGTATAAATATGTATAAACATGAGTATGGTAGTGGTTAGAGAGAGAGGAAGAAACAGTGATGTTTATAAACAAATAAGATGATTGGAGGTATGTTGAAAGGGTTCCTTAAGAAATAGGGCTCTAACTCAGCAAGGGCTAACAAAAGAAAGCTCCTTCTGCAAGCCTAAGCCTGGCACAAGCATGTGGAATAAAAAGCATGTATATTTGTGTATAAGTGTATGAAATAAATATCGCCTGTGTCATATTTGTTTCAGGTAGAGCTGGGGATATCTAGATTATGAACTTTAGGGATAGGGAGATGGTCATAATTTACATGCAAATATCCCTTGGTTTATGATCTGGTGTTTAATAGCATTTTTAAAAAACTAAGACAAGATTTTAAGATCTGCTTATGTGTAGTGCAAAAGTCAATTTATGGGCATGGCCCATGCCTTTCAAGAAATGTCAGTGTAAAAGGAATGGCAAGGCATGCAGATTAATATCTGAAGTCCATTTCAGATCATGCACAAATAAATGTCAAAGAAACCTAAAGTGTCTCGCAGTACAGAAAATGACAGGTTGGTGTCATGTGAAGACAGGCATTAAGGAAAATAAATTGAAGAAAGTGTCTCTTGAGATGGGAAGGGTTTTGACTAAGAAAGATCAAGAGAAAATGCCTCCCAAGTAGCACAAAGAATGAGCTAAAGTAGCAAGGGATGTGCAGCATCTTTACAAATAAAGCAGTACGTTTCGCCAAATTGATGCTTATATTGTGATTTAGCAAAAATAAACTACCTGGAAATGCAGACTGGAGTTAAGTCATGCAATTACTTGGATGCCATGCTATGAAGTTAAGACTTTATCTTGAGAATTAGGCTGCTGAAGATTTTAAGTAGACAAAAGAAGATATTTGGGAATACAACTCCAGTTGCAGAGTTAATAACAACTTTGATATGATAGAAATTGGATATATGAAAATTAGTTAGAAGAATTTTACAGTACAGAAATCATAAGTGATAAAGTCCAAGACAGAAAAAAATATAGTGGAAATGTACAGAGAAATCTTGGTGATTGTTTGGATGAAGGGAAGAAAATAAAATAATTAAGAAAATCAAGGTTTTAAACTTAATTTAACTCAATTCAAATGAACAAAAATGGGGAACATAGAGGGGTAATCTAGCTGACACAGAGATTAAAAGCTTAGTTTAGAAAGACTTAAGCTTAAGATGCATGTGAAGAGTGGTTCACAAGGCTGTTATAATGTGTTCTCTGGAACACAGACATCATTCATGGTTTAAGATACAGATTTGGGTGACTTAAATTTGTGAAAACAAATATAGGTATGTAGAAGGAAAAATGTGAAGCTAGAGAAAGGGTAGATTTAGGTTCTCTCCCTCCTCCCCCGATGCTTTCCTATCAAATTCAGTCTACTATATATTGGTTCCAGATTTTGACACTAATAGTAACTCTCTAAAGAAGAATCTTCTCTATTAAAACCCTTCAGACATAAAAGATCTTTACTTATTGACATAAGCATGGACATTAATACATATTTATTTCCATTAGGATTACTTTCCATATTATATAATTCCATAAATGTGAAAGAAAAATCATTAAATAAAAATAATCTTAGGATAAATATTTTGCTCAGAGGTCTTGATACCTAAATTCATTGTTACCCCATTTGAAATAATGTGCTTCCAATTTATGTTATGTAATGTGATCAGATAAACAATAAAATTAAAAACAATGTGTTTTCCTATGTTATTACTTACATCAGCCTTTGAAGAGGTTTCTGGTCATGAGGGTTTCCCAACAACAATATTCTGATGAAAAGAACATGTCTCAATTACATTCCCACACTAAGTCCTCCTCTTGCTTTAGTTTTTCCTTTTCCCATGAAGCCCCAATATGGCATGCTTTATCTCTACCTCCAACCTAACATGATTTCCAGCTCCATATCCCAGGTCCCTGTCTACCTCAGGTATCAACCTCAGTCTCCTCGACAGCGCAGGATCCGAAGCACCCACTCCCGCATTTGCTTGGTCCGAGCTCCATATATCAAAGGGTTGATCATGGGAGGCACCAGGAAATAGAGATTGTCAATGATAATCTGTAGATGGGGAGCCATATGATAGCCTAAAATCTGGGCCAGAACAGAAAAGACAACAGGAGAATAAAAGAGAGCAATGACACAAAGGTGAGAGCCACATGTGCCAAGAGCTTTGCCCCGTGCCTCCCAAGAGGGTATTCGAAAGACAGCATGAAGGATCAGTCCATATGACAGACTGATAAAACACAGATCAAGCCCCACAGATGCTACGATAACCATGAGGCCATAGACAATGTGGTCAGAGGTGTCTCCACAGGCTATCCGCACCACAGCCATGTAGGCACAGTAGGAGTAAGCAATGACGTGAGTTTGGAAGCGTTCCAGTCTTTTTGCTAGGATGGGTGCTGGGGTCAGCACTGCCACTGCCCTTGCCAGGACAGCCAGTGCCATCTTCACAAGCATGTTGTTAGCAAGGATAGTTGCGTATCTCAGAGGGTGCCAGATAGCCACAAATCTGTCAAAAGCCATGGCTAGGAGGATCCCAGACTCCATGACATAAAAGGAAGGAATGAAAAACATCTGGGTGAGGCAAGCATTGAAGCTGATTTCTTTGGCATTCATCCAGAAGATCCCCAGCATGCGGGGCACAGTGACACTGACCAGGGAGAGGTCAACAACTGATAGCATGGCCAGGAGGAGAAACATGGGCTCATGAAGACTCTTCTCCACTCGGATGATGCATAAGATGGTGGCATTGCCAATGACTGTAATGACAAAGACCAAGAAGAAAGGCACAGAGAACCAGCCATGGGAAGATTCCAGGCCAGGAATTCCAGCCAGGACAAATGTCAGGGGCTGAGGAATGGAGCGGTTGCAAGAGGACATCCCTACCCTGAGCTCCTCCAAGGGCTGATTCCTGAGGAGAAAGAAACAAGGGACATTTTGAAATCAGTGTATGTTTCCATTTAAAATACTGGGTAGTACTTTATGGTGGCAGTCATAATTAAATTATGCCAACTAATGATCAAATAAATGCTTCTGCAACTTGTGGTGAGAGAGAAGATAATCCTAGGCTGTAAGAGGAAGAAATAGTCTCAGGGATTAATTCTCAATAAAGACATATCAACTCCATAGTTTAGATTGTGGCTCTGATCCCACTTAATATTCACTGTGTGAGATCCTATAGGATTTTTTTCTCAGATAGCAGGGCCTGGCAAGAGACCCAACATTTTCAACATTATCGGTAAAAGCTAGAAATAATGGCTTTCACTCAAGATGAGGAAGCTGATTTTTATCATCCCAGGGTCCTAAACTCTTGAGATTGGCTGTGGTGCTTTGGGATTCTCTGGAGTATTTGTTGATTTTTACAAAGAACCTCAGAAACCTGCTGATCTTACACCTGACACAATTCTGGAGAAATAACAAGTATTTTGGATGACAAAGGTGGAATCCAAAAAAAGCCTCAATAGATAATAATTTAGTATTAAAGTTCCAGTATTTTAGTATTAAAGCATGGTAGGGGAGTGGGTAAAAGTAAAGTTTAATGGGGTGGCATATATATGTGAATTCATGTGGTTTTGTATGGGGAGCATAGTTCAGTGATTAATTGTAATACATATTTCCATAGAAATAAGACTACTGTATTTGCTGAACATTTTGACCTACATAATTATTTTGAACAGAAATTCATATTTACAAATTATTTGATGTTATAGATTAAATAGTATATTTAACAGATTAAAAGTAAAAAAACAAAAACAAAAAAGTATATAGTAAATAAAATAAAGGAATAGAAATACAGCTTTTTTGTTATTAATATGATTACAATTAAATTTTACTATTAAAGTTTAGATTCCAGATTTTGTTAGATATAGTTTAACTATATAATATTTAAAAGAATCACATCAAAGAAATTTTTCAATAAAAGTTTAAAATAATTCTTAAAAGTTTATTTTAAAAAATGTTGCAGAGCTGTTTGCAACTATAATTATATACAAATTGCTATAGCTTGCTTCAAAATCAAGTTTAAAACATTTTCATTTCCTGTAACCATATACAAAACTTAAACTGAAATTAGGATGAAACAATACAACAGAAAGTTGCTTTAAAAATAAAAGTACAGTAATATTAATATTGTGTCATTTTGTTTTAATTATTGATGAACTTAAATTATTTATCTTTTTTGGTAATTAATTTATTCTAAATGTTTAAACACCAAAATAGAGTGGCATATCTGCTAAAATCCCACATATATACATCATATAATTGATATGTTCAGGTATGTCATGTATCAACCGCATTTGGTAAAAGGCACAGCATAGCTGAATGATAGGTTGGTCACCTGGAATTTAACTTGGTATAGCGATAATAGCAAGATCTTTGAGATTACACATGTTTGAGATACAATCTCAGCCCTGCCACTTATTTTGAACACACTCAGATGTAATTTGAACAAATTGTTTAAGCCTTTGAACCTCATTTTTTCATATCAAAAGTGGGATGAAGCTTACCTTAAAATTGTAATGAGGATTAAATCCATCATTGAATTCCAACATTATATAAAACATACAATATTCTTGACATAATTTTTTGAATATTTTCTTCTTTTAGTATGAAGTACAAAGTTTAAGTGAAAGATGCAAAAAATAATGTTCTTTTTTGTTTGTTGTTTGTTTGTTGTTTTATTTGTTTTAATCCTTACCCGAGGATATCTTTTTTTTCCATTTTTTATAGAGAGAGGATGGGAGAGGGAGAGAGAAAGGAAAACATCGATTGGTTGCCTCCCACAATCTGGGTATGTGCCCTGATTGGGAATTGAACCTGTGACCCTTCAGTGCAGAAAATGATGCTCCAACCAACTGAGCCACACTGGCCAGGGCATACTGTTCTTTTGTGTTGTTTTGTTGTTTCTTAGAAAGAACTGTAACTAGGATAAATTAATAGTCTTGAATTGAAAGATTTGATGACCCTGGTAATGTTATCCTCAAATATTTTTAGATTCATTATATTCTTGAGTGAAAAAAAGAATTTAGTATCACCAGAGAGAGATACCTGACCAAATAAAGTATGCTAAAAAATTTTAAAAAGTGCATTTTAGCTCAATAGGGGAAATAACCCTATCAAAAACTCAAACAGAAAAGATACCCAGTGGGACCAGAAGCTCATTATCAGGTAGAAATTAAATGATCATCAATCAGGAATACAGTAGATAAAATTCCCCAGATGGTGGTGGCAATAGGATATTATTCGCACTTTAAGCAACATGGTAAATTTTTGCCTGAGCTATCAAAAATAATTGCCAGCAACAGCAATATCAACATTAATTTCAAGTAAAGAGACCATCAATTTAGGTGTAAAAGTTAGAAATATACTTATTCTTTCCTAAAGAATGCCACTGGTATTCTAAAAATTGCAGAACCCAACCATGGACTTGAAAGGGTTGGTGCTTGGTATTTAGGAATCTCCTTTTCCTACATGAATTTGCATCCCAGGGTTTTCGACTCTTGTCCCTCCCTCTTCTTCTCCCTTTTCCTAGAATAGTACCTGTAGATGGTTGTGAGTCTGACCACAGTGGGACTGGGACCAGCAAAGTAACTGTCCACATGAAGTTCAGACAAGATCTGTTGATGTCCAGAATAAGATGAAGTGTCTGAGCTGGAGGTAGATTTATGCTGGTTTGTCACTGCCTCCTCTCCTCCCTCCAGGGTCTCTAGGGGCCTCTCTGTTAGCAAATTGTTTTACTTGGCTTGAATATTCTGGGGAACAAAGCCTAGAGCTAGTTATTGAGGATAGCACATGTAGTTAAAGGGACAGAAGGAGAGTAAACTTTGGGTTGTGAGCACACAATGGAGTATACAGATGTTTGTACTATGAAGTTATACATCTGAAACTTATATAATGTTATTAACCAATGTTACCCCAATAAATTTAAAATTTAAGAAAGCAGGTGTTTGGGAGCATTGTAGAACTAATTTGTGTGTGTGTGTGTGTGTGTGTTGTGAGAGGTGACGCGTATGGCTTAGGTACTCTAGGAGAAGAGTAAGGGCTGAGGAATAATTTAATATGAAGTTAAAGAAACTTAGGATAAAAGAAGGCAGAAATGTTTACAGTTATAATTATATACAAATTGTGCAGTTATAATCATATACAAATTGCTTGCTTCAAAACCAATAGTTTAAAACGTTTTAATTTCCTGTGACCTTGGCAGCTCCATAAGCAAAACAAAATGAAATTAAGTCTTAATTTCCTATATGCAATTATAATCCAAAAAAGCTGGGGGAAAATGTATGCACTAAGCTAATTTTATTTATTATTATTTTTTAAATATATTTCATTGATTTTTTACAGAAAGGAAGGGAGAGGGATAGAGAGTTAGAAACATCGATGAGAGAGAAACATAGATCAGCTGCTTCCTGAACACGCCCTACTGGGGATGTGCCCGCAACCAAGGTACATGCTCTTGACCGGAATCGAACCTGGGACCCTTTAGTCCACAGGCAGATGCTCTATCCACTGACCCAAACTGGTTAGGGCTGCACAAAATAAATTTTAATAGTCTAAATTAAAGCCATTGTTTGGTAAGTAAACTATATAACAGAAACACAGAGAGTTGAGATTAAAGTAGGAGCAATAGAGAAGATTTAGAAAAAAAATATTGCACAATACCAAGTTTAAGGGAGACTGAGTTTCAGGTTGTACCAGGGCAAGTCACACAGATGTGGAGCTGAAGCTGGAGGGGGTTGGAACTGTAGGAATTGCCAGAGGTAAATCCCTGGGACTGGAGACCTGTTAGTGATCTCTCTCTCTCTCTCTCTCTCTCTCTCTCTCTCTCTCTCTGTCATTTGTTTTGTAGAAGCTGTACATTCAGATCTCAGGTCTTCTTCAGCCAGAGCTGCTCTGTCTGTAGGTGTAAATTCATTGTGTTCCTGGGACGAGGTGCATTCAGGGTCTTCGTATGCCTCCATCTTGGACAAGAAGCCCACAAGGATCTTTTTAATACACAAACCTGATTATGTCACTCCTGTGCATAGAACTTACATTGACATTGTCTAGTTTTCAGTATAAATTTGAGAATCATTAGCACACCCTACACACCCCTGATCACTACTACCCAAGCCTTACTTAGCAACTCTTCATTTCACCCTCTATTCCAGCCCATGAAATGGATTTCCTTCAGTCCTTTGAATGCATGATACGCCTTCCTATCCTAAGCTCCACACATGTTCACACATCCTGTTCTCTCTCCCTGTAACATTATCACCCCGTTCAGGACCTTTCTTTCTTTCTTTAGCTAGTTAATCAGCATTTAAGTAAATGCCATTTTTGAGGGAGCTTTACTTAATTCTCCTAGACCAGATAAAAGCCCTATCTTATGTGCTCTTATAGAATTATTACTTGACAGCAGTAAATATCCAGTACATTTATGCATTAGAATATCACTCAATTATATCATTTCCATGAGGATACAAACTCCCTGAGACATGAAATTCTCTTTTGCCCACTTCTCCTCAGAACTTAGCACAATCTGGCACATTTTAGCCACTCCATAAATTGATTTTTATTGTATGAATATATGAACAAGTTGCATATCTCTTTTATTTGACTAGAATTTAATTCAGGGCTTTTGAAGATTTAGTTTTGTGACTATTATTGTTAAACATTCAAATTTGAGAGCCATTGGTAGATAGCTTATAAGTATTAACTCCTTAGTTCATATTATTTTCCAAATGTAACATATAAACAATTCTGATAATTGTCAAGGAATCTATACTAATAAAAGGGTAATATGCTAATTAGACCAGGAGATCTTTCCGGCAACCTTCTGGGGATTAATGGCAGAGTGCACACAGGTGGGAAACGTCTGCCTCTGCTCTGCCATTGATCCCAGAGCCCCAGCAGGGTGGGCAGGGCCTCCATGTGGGTGGGGATCAATGGTGAGCCCAGGCCTGGTGGGCAGGGCCTCCCACTGCGCAGCATTGATCACAGAGCCCTGGCAGGATGGGCAGGCAGGCAGGGGATAAGGGGGCAGTTGGGTGTGAGCAGGCCAGTGGGGGGCAAGGGGTCTGCTGAAGGTGAGCAGGTCGGCAGGGTGGGGGCAGTTGGGGACAATCAGGCTGGTGCGGGGAGGCAGTTGGGGGTGAGCAGGCTGGCAAGGAGGCGCAGTTGGGGGTGACAGTTGGGGCAAGCAGGCTGGCAGGCAGAGTGGTTAGTGGCAATCAGGCAGGCAGGCAGGTGAGTGGTTAGGAGCCAATGGTTCTGGATTGTGAGAGGATGTCCCAGATTAGAGAGGGTGCAGGCCAGGCTGAGGGACACCCCCTGCCCCATGCACGAATTTCATGCACTGGGCCACTAGTGTATTATAATTAAATTCCATAATTCATGGTACTCCAAATAAAAAGAAAATACAGCCAAAGGGTCTATCTTGGCAGTTCATCTTCAGGAAATATCCAATATAATGGCAATAGTCCCAAAGTTTACATTTCCATAATGATTCTCTTCTCTTTAGCCTAAGAGAGATCTGTCCCTACTCCTCCTGTCATTGTCATTTTTCTCCATTATCTTACAAAAATATCATCATTAGTCTAGTCTTTATGATTTTAATTCAGCTAGTATCTTAATTATAACTATCACATAGTTAGGAGTTCTAACATACAGGACACATAAATTCAAACATCTTATAGAATCATTCCTTCCTTCAGAAGCATTCATTGAATTCATGTGTTCATAGATACTGAGAGGTATTAGTGATAAAAAGTAAATGGAAGATAGTCTTTATCGTAAGTATGGGATTGAGTACTTTTGTGTTTATTTAAATTCAGGCAGCACCACTTAATCAACATGTGATATTGAGCAAATTATTTAAACTCCCTGAGTCCAAATTTCTCATCTATGAAATCCGACTAAAACTCTGATGATTATGATGATAATATATGCTTGCATTGTACATTGTACATACATGTCTGACAAAGTGTAACATATAATAAACATGCAAAATTACACTTGTTATGGTGATCCAGTTAGGTAGTGTTTATTAAGGTCTACTATGTGGCACTAGTATAAGTGCCTTTCCTATATGCTTTCACTCATTTAATCCTTAAAATTCCTATAGGGAAGGAAATCTTATGATCCCCATTTTATTAATTATGACAACAAGGCCCAGAAAGTGACTGGATATACAGAAAGTAAGTGGCAGAGATAAAGGATGAATCCAGGCACTCTGACTCTAGAATCAGTGCAATTTAATTGTAAAAAGACATACCAGGTTAACTACAATATATAGTGACATTTTTCGCAATAATGGTAGGGACAGTTTTTAGTTAGTTTTACTTGAGGAAATAAAATTTCTACTAACTTGGGGGAATTTAAATAGGTAATGTACCTTGAAGTATAACTAAGTTTTTTGTAGATAAGAAGGTGCCTGGACAAAGGGAAGCATTCTAAGTAAAACCATGAAGATATAAAGAAACTTATTTTTTGGATGAAGGTGGGAGTCTTTACAAACAAAACAGAGTGTGCAAAGGGTGCATAAATATGACAGGAGAAACAGCAGAAAGGTAATTCATAAAGCTTTATTTTATTATAGTAATCTGTGAACACGATTATTGCAGTGTGGAACTTTTCTACATTTCTATTCTTATGAAAATAATAGGCAAGTATTTCTTGTACTCAGAAGACATGAATCTTATTATATTGATTCTTCTATAGAATATTGAGTGATCATTATTTTTCATTTGGCAACAGTTCCTGTGGAATCCTTTGAGGTTCTTATGAGTTTCTTTGCTTTTTTAATCACTACCTATTGGACAATACACTATTACCCTCCACTCACATAACAGAAGGTCAGTAGCAGCAGGGAGCAGAAGGGAATCCCTTTCCAATTTATCAAGTTCTAAGTAAGCTCTCTAAAATTCAGATGTACACAAAATGAAATGTGCCTACTAGTTTCATTAGAATTGGGAAACTTCTTGCCCATCAGCAAGAAGGTATTTGGAGCTGTTTGAGATTTATTGGCTGGTACCATTGTGCTGCTGCTCTCTGACTTTTGTAGATGGAAACCTTTTTAGGACAAAAGTTATCTTCCAAGATCATCACACCAAGCCTGGCAACAAATGAAAAATACACCTGGAAGACCCTTCCCCATTGAAATCTGATAAAAAGTCTTATTTCAGCAGAAGAAAATATCATGTTTATTATGAGACGAAATAAATTATTTGTACTCTTCCCTTCAAGTTCTGATACTGTCTCTGCAAATAATTTCAGCACAATCAGGCAAACTTTATCCTTAGAAAACTAAGGACATAGTCTCGAATTTTCTTGGTCCTAACACCATACACAATGGGATTAAGAAAAGGTGGGACCAGAAGGTACATATTGGCAATAAAGATGTGAATCTGGGGGGCCACATTGTGGCCAAAGCGGTGAGTGAGGAATGTGAAGACAGCTGTGGAGTAGAAAACAAGGATGACACAGACATGAGAGCCACATGTGCCTAGAGCTTTAAGACTTGCTTCCCGTGATGGAAGACGAAAGACTGCATGGAGGATTAGAACATAGGAGATGACGATAAAAAAGCCATCACAAGAACCAATAATAGAGGCCACACTGAGGCTGTAACGTTTGGTGGCTCCTGTGTCCACACACGCCAGCTTCACCACAGCCATAAACTCACAGTAGGTGTGGGCAATGACTCGAGTCCTGCAGTAGGGCAGCTGTTTGAGCAGGATGGGATGTGGAGAAAAGAAGGCTACACCCCGAATCACCACAATGATACCCATTATAGTGATGTGAACGTGGGTGAGAATGGTGCTATGGCGCAGTGGATGACAAATGGCCACATAACGGTCAATGGCCATGGCCAAAAAGAAGCCTGATTCCATGGCAGTAAAGCTGTGGATGAAGAACATTTGGGCCAAGCAGGCATCAAAGGCAATGTCATGGGCTCCAAGCCAGAAGAGACAGAGCATGCGGGGCAGCGTGGACGTGGAGAGGACCAGGTCAGTGACCGACAGCATGCACAGGAAGAGGAACATGGGCTCATGGAGGCTTCGCTCTGCCCTCACCACAGCCAGGATGGTCACATTCCCCACCACAGCCACTATGTACATGGAGCAGAAGGGAATCCCAATCCAGACATGCAGGTGCTCTAGTCCTGGGATGCCCATCAGCAAGAAGGTATTTGGAGCTGTTTGAGATTTATTGGCTGGTACCATTGTGCTGCTGCTCTCTGACTTTTGTAGATGGAAACCTTTTTAGGAAAAAAGTTATCTTCCAAGATCATCACACCAAGTCTGGCAACAAATGAAAAATACATCTGGAAGACCCTAAACGTAAAAGGTTGTAATTTATAGTGGGGGGGGGGGCGGGGAACTTAGTAAAGCCAGGCAAAAACTATGCAACCAGACACAAAGGGCTTACTATAAACCAAGTCATGAATCTCACAATTTATTAGAAACAAAACAAAACAAAAAATCCAACATGTCCCTCGCTGATTTGGCTCAGTGGATAGAGCATCAGCCTGCAGACTCAAGGGTCCTGGCTTTGATTTCAGTCAAGAGCACATGCCCCGGTTGTGGACTCGATCCTCAGTAGGGGGCATACAGGAGGCAGCTTATCAATGATTCTTTCTCATCATTGATGTTTCTATCTCTCTCTCTTTTCCTTCCTCTCTGAAATCAATAAAAATATATTAAAACAAACAAACAAAACCCAACATGGTTACTATCTGTGTACAATAAAATTCAATATCACTTTTTGAATTCACACTTTGATTTAAGAAGACCAAATTAGCTTTTGATAGAAATGTCTGATATTATAAATGAAACGAATCTGAGAGTCATTTTTAAACATAATTTTCTAGCTGATTTGTGAGTACAGTTAAGTATGGATACTCATTTCTTAGTCCATTACATGTCCTAATACTGTCACAGAACCAAACCTGAGGAGCCATGAACGCTTTCCTACTGTGATACTTTTTATAGACCTACCTGTCTTCTGCATAAAAGTCTTCAAAACCTGAGGTTTGCCTCATGCCTCTACTAAGTTTCCCCCTTTTCTATGAAACATTGCCAACTTATATATCTACTTATTTTAAGCTCAGTTTTTTAAAAATGTTAATTTACTACCTCTTCTGTATATTTCCCTATGTACCTAGTTCTTAACTTTTATTTTGTGAATGAGATGCATGTACTTGGTATCTCTTTTGATTTACACGTAATTAGTGTGATTTCAGTTCATATTTTTTTTTACAAACTAAAGAAGGAAAGTAATACTTAGTGATCCTAATATGAAAAGGACATCATCTGGAATCTTTGTAGATGTTAATTTTTAGGTGAAAAAATAATGCAACTAAATGACCGTTTTGTAATCATTTACTTTGAGTTACTATGATATTTGATTGAGAGTAAATAAAGTTCAATAATTCTTGAAAATTATCAGCTATCATAAGTAATGCTATCACTTCTGTCTTTCTCCCCCACCCCCTTGCATGTGATCATATTTATTTCCATCATAGGCTTTTTTTATGTTCTTCTATTAAAGGAATTTATTTCCAAATAAATAAATAAATAAATGCATTTATTTCCATAATAAGGTTTAATTTGTCTTATTCACACTTATTATATCCCCCCCGCACCTGCCCCAGTTTTCTCAAGTGTGAAGTGGAGAAAACAAAAAGTTGTTGGGAAGATTAAGTTAATTAATACATGTTAACAAGTTAGTACACTATCTTTCACAGAGTAATTTAAGAAATTAAGTATTGGGATCTGGTCATTATTCCATACATAATGTGACTCCAATAAAACATTTAAGCATGATGTGATCAAATTAGCATTTAGTATAAAAAATAAACCATTCTTTTCACCAGGTACTCCTTCCATGCCCTCCATGAGGTAACGCCAAACTTTTAATTATTCTTTAGAAACAACATGCTCTTTGTGAAATTGTGCCCTTTTTCACATAATTTTATGATTGTAATTTTCCTCTCCCTCCCTTATAATCTCTTCCCTTTTCAAACTACAGCTTTCTTGTAGTATCTCGGTCAAAAGAATCTCTTCTATGACTCTGCTGAATTAACTTAGACAAAAATATGCAGGATAATTTTCTGTGCATCTTTATATGTTTTCTTACATTTGATTGTGATAGACCTTATCAAATAGTAAATTATTTAATATTTAATAATTATTTAATAATTATTTAAATTATTTAGGAGTCATTATATATTGTTATGACTCCTGTTTTTCTTATAAGATTAAATTCTCCTCAGTCTAGAAACTGTAGCATAGGTAGGTATTAGCATAACCTAGCCCAAAGACTGGCATTGGATGATGTTTCACAAGAGTACTCTTTGCCACTTCTGTCTATCTATAATAATAAAAGTGTAATATGCTAATTAGACCGGACAGCTGAACGACCTTCCGGACTACTTTCCAAACGAAGCCGGGGCTGCAAGGGCCGAGGGCAGCCACCACAGCTGCGAGGGCCAAGCCCCTTGCACTAATTTCGTGCATCGGGCCTCTAGTAGTGAAATAAAAGAGTTTCTTCTCCTTGGTAGAACTTTGTTTCTGCTTTGCTCTGCTATGATTGTAAGATAGGAGTTCAGGCATAGAGACTGAGGTAGGTTTCAAGTCAATTACTGCTTTATCTGTGGGCTTAAAGATCTTGATTACCTAGATCTCCACTTCCAGAGAAATATAAAGCTATTCAAATTTCTCTGTTGGCTCCCAAAACCTTTTAAAATTAACATATTCCTTCAGAGAAGACCTAGGTATATGTACACACATATGGCTAAACAGGCAAACAAACATATTTAGTACATTTGACGTTTTCTTATTGTTACCATATATTATAGAATAATATATCCAGAGCCAAGCACACAGGGACTCTTTAAATTTTCTAATACTATATAAAGGCTCCTTCAAGCACACCATATTAATGCTCAGATAAGTGCATTCCCAAATGAACAAATTTATTTAAATAAGCTGATATTTAGATGCACAAACAAAGCACTCGGTTTTACTTATCAGAACATACCTTGATTACTTTCAGAATTATTGATCTGGGTATGGAAGAGCTAGGAAGAGATATCAATCCTCATTTAGAAAATCCATTCAGGAGAAATTTTTATGCCCCATGAAATTTAGTATGAAAATCTTTCTCTACTTTCTCATCTCTCTTATCTAGTATAGCTCAACTAGTTTGAAGATAAACTACATCAAAAATAATGGTTGGCTATGGGTTGTCTCTGATTGCCTTATTAAACAGATTTTTTCACCTTAGTCCTAAATTTTCTTCCTCCCACAAGTGTTGCTTAATCAGTTTAATGCTGAGTGGAAAGAAATGCATTCTTTGATCACAGCTTTCTCTGACTCTAAAGCCTTTCTTAGTCAAACAGCTTTAAAGTTATTTTAATTCTAATTTAGAGTGTCTGTGACCCAATGATCCCTATACTTTAGCTCGTCAACAAGTAGCTGCATTTATAACAGTTATGGGGGGGAAAGGCCCATTTCACCTTCTTACCATATTGTATGTCTACAGTATTTATTCTCTTTTAAAAATATATTTTTATTGATTTCAGAGAGGAAGGGAGAGGGAGAGAGAGATAGAAACGTTAATGATAAGAGAGAATCACTAATTGGCTGCCTCCTGCACACCCCACACTGAGGAACAAGCCTGGCATGTGCTCTGACCAGGAATTGAACCGTAACCTCCTGGTTCATAGATTGTTGCTCAACCACTGAGCCACACTGGCCAGGCTACAGTACTTATTTTTAACTTTACTAAGGGTGTACAAAGAGGTACACATTATTTACTTTTTTGAGAATCTTATAATTCTATACATGTAGATGTTTGAATGTAGCCCTTCCCTCTCTTTTCCTGTCTTGCATATGTACCAACTCACCCAAATTAAAAGCTGAGATTCATCCAGAGAGCCAGTTTCTATAAGGAGTAGTTGCTAGGAAGTATGCACAGTGAACAAGAGCTAGGTTTTACTCTGCTCCCAAACACACTGCATTAAAGGAGGTAGGTGGCAGGGGACTCCATGGTCCTCTGGGATATGGGGTCTTTTCCCAAACTACAAGACTTAAATTACATTCAGGTAGAGTAATTGTTATTAGCTATCCCTTAAGATAATACATAGGGACATTATTATTTCCCAAAGGTCTGCTGAGTGCTTTGATATGAAATGTATTTGCTTAATATATCAGCAAAATATTATAAAACCATAGAATAAAGGGAAAGGATTATGTTTATGTACTGTGAGGTCATCATGTTCTATGCCCTAGGCTTAAAGCTTAACATCCGTTTCTCACTGATCTGCACAGCTGACTTTGGAAAAATAAATACCACTGAACAGATGAGAAAATAAAGAAACTAATCCTATCTAATAAAAGAGAAAAATGGTAATTGGAGTATGACGATACCCTTTTCATTGGCTAATCAGGGCTATATGCAAATTAACTGCCAACTATGATTGGCAGTTAACTGCCAACTAAGATTGGCAGTTAACTGCCAACAAGATGGCGGTTAATTTGCATATGTAGGCACAATGCAGGAAGGCGAAAGGGAAAGCAGGAAGAAGCCCCCTGCCACTGACAGTGATTGGAAACCCAGGGGGGAGCTAAGAGCTGGGGGGCAGGGCAAAGGCGGCCCTGGGGCCGCCTTTGCCCTGCCCCCCAGCCATGATCGAAGAATCAGGCGCCTTTGCTGCCCTGGCCAGTGATAGCAGGAAGTAGGGGTGGAGCCAGCGATGGGAGCTGGACACGGTCGAAGCTGGCAGTCCCGGGAGCTAGGGGTCCCTTGCCTGGGCCTAAAGCGGAGCCCACGATCACGGGCCGCTGCAGCTGCGGGTCCCCGCTGCCCAGGCTGGACGCCTAGGCCAGAGGCATTAGGCCTGGGCAGGGGCGGAGCCTGCAACCGCGGGGAGCTGGGGGTCCCCTGCCCAGGCCTGACACCTCTGCTGGAGGCCTCAGGCCTGGTGAAGGCGCCGATCCGGTGATTGGTGATCGGAGGGTGATGAGGGTCAACTCCTCTGGCCGAGGCATCAGGCCAGGGCGGGGGGCGGAGCCGGGGATTGGGGGGATATGGTGGTCCCCTTGCCCAGGCCTGAAGCCTGGGTCAGAGGCGTCAGGCTTGGGTGGGGGGTGGAGCAAGCAATCAGAGGGAGATGGGGGTCCCCTGCCCAGGCATGATTCCTGGGCCAGAGGCCTCAGGCCTGGGTGGGGGCCAGAGCCAGTGATCAGGGGAAGATGGGGGTCCCCTGTCCAAGGCTGACACCTCTGGCGGAGGCGTCAGGCCTGGGCAAGGGGCCGATCAGGCAATCGGAGGGTGATGGGGGTCTATGCCCCTGGCAGAGGCGTCAGGCCTGGGCAAGGGGCCGATCCTGCGATTGGAGGGTGATGGGGGTCAACACCTGAGGGCTCCCAGTATGTGAGAGGGGGCAGGCTGGGCTGAGGGACACTCCCCCCCACACACACCCAGTGCACGAATTTCGTGCACCGGGCCCCTAGTAGATTAAATAATTCATATACAATTTTACACTAATAACAGTGACGCCAGGGTCTGAATCTGGATATCCTTTGTTCCACATTTCATATACTTAACCACTACATCACCAAGATTAAAAAATAAGATATGTCCGAATTAAAGTCTCTATTCTTTCTTATACATAGTGGTAACCTTCATGGATTATAATTGCAATATCCAAAATGACCAGTAAGTATCTTTATAACCTGGTCCCTGTAACCCTTTTGGCATCACTTTCTGCTACACAGCTCATTTTTTTTTAGTTCCCTTGAGTCTCAACCAGTCTATACTTTTTTTTTTTTTAACTACCTTTCAGATTCGGTGTCATGTTCTTGCTTCAGCTTTTAATGCTCTTCACATCTCTCTCATGCAAGACTTCTCATTTCCTAGTCATTTTAAGGTTACAGATGGAATGTCACTGCCTCAAGGATAACTTTGTTTTTACTTTAAATTATGCTTATGTGTTACATTTCTACTACACTTTGTATTTCTCCATTCTCTCATATTGGTAAATATTTACTAAATGACTATGATGACAATCTAGTGTTTAGTATGCAGTCACACAGGTTGCAATGTATATAAACCTGGGGATATAAAATTCATAAACTATGACATAAATGGTGTCCTCTGGATTTATGGAATAGAAATAATCTCTATGTTGCACCTTTGTGATGTCTAATACCATGCTTCACACTAAGTAGCCACTTTTCAAAAATTTGAAGGAGGAAAGGAAAGGAAAGGATCATTCAAAATATCTTAGGAGAATTCTAGGATAACATTCTTTCAGGAAAATAGTTGCAACATTATCACTGTAATTGTAATAAACATCATAATGACATTCATCAAGTGCTTATGATATATCAGAAATTTTGCTAAAATCTTCATAATTGTTATCTACGTTTATATATAAAGGGATATATATATTCCCTTTATATCTCACTTTACATTCTCTCTCTCACACACACACGCACTGACACCAGGGATTTTGCTTACTTATTCATAAATATTACTCTCTTTATATTCACAGAGGCAGACACACACACACACACACACACACACACACACAACCTTAATAAAAAATTGCCATTGTTTCCACTGTTTTATACCTGATAATCTGTCTTCAAATCTGATTAAACATTGCATCTTCGTTGTGAATTTTAGTTGCTGGTTCATTTTATCCTGAGGTTGTTTTTATCTCAGTTCTTCATGATGTCAATAATATAGTTTTTTAATTCCTTATTCTCCTCTTCTCAAAGATCTTATTTTCTTTCTTACTGCAGGTAGTATCTCCCATTCCACACCCTATAGTTTATTAATAATAAACCAGAATCCCTCCATAAGCACAAATTAAGTAATGCATTTTTCACCTACTGCCTCATAACTTTCCAGCTTATTCTGTCCTATACTTCAACAATCCATTGTTATTGCTCATCCTAAGATCATCACTTCCTGATTTACCTGGTGTAATCTCCAAGGTCAGACTTACATGTGTCCTAAACTCTTTTTTCTTTCTTATAATAGTGCCCTGTTGAGTATAATCATCTTTATCAGTTTTACTCTGAATATGCATATATGTGCTCTGAAACAAAAACATATACGAGATAACCTCACATTAAATAATAAGCGGATCAATCTTCTCCCTCCCTGCTTTACCTTAGTATTTAGTCTAGGGCAGTGGTCAGCAAACTGTGGCCCCTTGAGTGTGGCTTTTCCACAAAATACCACGAGTGGGCACCCACATACAGTGCGATTGAAACTTCGTGGCCACACTCAAGGGGCCAAAGAGCTGCATTTGGCTCGCGAGCTGCAGTTTGCCGACCACTGGTCTAGGGTAAGTACTAGACCCTTCTTACTCCAGCTCTTCGGTATGTAAATGCAGTCTTTCCAGGAGCCATATAGCCAGAGTTTCCTGAAGTTATTTAAGGTCCACAGAAATCTCCAGGTTCTTAGACCTTTCTTCTTTGAAATGTAAACACAGAAAACTTTTGCAGCTCTAGTCTTCTTGGCACGTTGGGGGCGGGGGGGGGGGGGGACTTACATAGTGATCTATTATTGGTTATAACATTTTCCTTGGTTATAACATTCTAAAACTTGAGATGATAATAGAAAGTTTCCCTTATCTTTCAGATTAGAACACTTTAATAAGCAAATGGCAACAAATATAAATCTCATAGTATGTGACATTGTAGAGATTTCAAGGCTGATCGAGAAAAAAAAAATATGATTATGAATGGCAGTAGCCCAAAGCTTTATTTGAGTGATGTCTTTGCAGTGGTTCTCAACCTGTGGGTCGTGACCCCTTTGGGGATCGAACGACCCTTTCACAGGGGTCGCCTAAGACCATCGGAAAACACATATATAATTACATATTGTTTTTGTGATTAATAATTATGCTTTAATTATGTTCAATTTGTAACAATGAAAATACATCCTGCATATCAGATATTTACATTATGATTTATAACAGTAGCAAAATTACAGTTATGAAGTAGCAATGAAAATAATTTTATGGTTGGGGGTCACCACAACATGAGGAACTGTATTAAAGGGGCGCGGCATTAGGAAGGTTGAGAACCACTGTTTTATAGGCTTATTGATGAGCTGGGAAATGAGGGGAGAAGTCCCTCATAGCATGAGACTGCCCAGAGGTTATAAGATGGGGCCACCATCCATAAAAGAGGAAGACAAGGAAACTCCCAGGAAAAAGGGCATCAGAAGGAGGCTTTCTTGTCTAAGTCATGTCACTTGGCAGCATTGGTAGGGAGTCTCTGAGTCAGAGAGGCTCATACACAGAGACCATCTTTGGCTCACTGATATAACAGACCACTTCATGCCTGTACACCTGTGCTACCAAACATGGCTAGAGAAAAATATCTTCTACAATCAAGCCCTTGGTACATTAGAAAGATTATAAACCATGACCAAGTGGGATTTATTCCGGGGATGCAAGGATGGTTCAATATTCGCAAATCAATAAACATGATACATCACATAAACAAACTGAGAGATAAAAATCACGTAGTGATATCAATTGATGCAGAAAAAGCATTTGGCAAAATCCAACACCCTTTCTTGATAAAAACCCTTATCAAAGTGGGAATAGAGGGAGCATGCCTCAACATAACAAAAGCCTTATATGACAAACCTACAGCCAACATCATATTCAATGGGCAAAATCTAAAACCATTTCACCTAAGGACAGGATCAAGATAGGGATGCCCACCCTCACCACTCCTGTTCGGCATGGTACTGGAAGTGCTAGCCATAGCAATTAGACAAGAAGAAGAAATAAAAGGCATCTAAATTGAAAAAGACCTAAAACTGTCATTATTTGCAGATGACATAATACTGTACATAGAAAACCTTAAAGACTCTATCAAAAATAATTAGACTTAATAAATGAATTCAGCAATGTAGCAGAATACAAAATTAACACCCAGAAATCTATGGCATTTTTATACACCAATAATGAACTTACAGAAAGAGAGATTAAAAAAAAAAAAAAGCAATCCCACTTACCATCACATCAAAAAAAGTAAGATACCTAGGAACAAACTTAATGAAGGAGGTAAAAGATCTCTACTCAGAAAACTATAGGACTTTGAAAAAAAGACATAGAGGAAGAAATAAACAAATAGAAGAATATACCATGTTCATGGATTGGTAGAATCAACATCATTAAAATGTCCATACTACCCAAAGCAATCTATAGATTCAATGAACTCCCCATTAAAATACCAATAGCATATTTCACAGACCTAGAAAAAACTCTCCAAAAATTCATCTGGAATAAAAAAAAAGACCCCAAATAGCCACAGCAATCCTGAGAAAGAAGAACAAAGTAAGAGGAATCACAATAAAAAAAAATGAAAGTAGACCAACAACTTACACCATACACACACATGAAAAAAAGACCTCAAAATGAATAAAGGACTTAAATGTAAGACGGGAAACCATAAAAATCTTAGAGGAATCCACAGGTAGCAAAATATCAGATATCTCATAGCAATATCTTTACCAATACAGTTCCTAGGGCAATGGAAACTAAGAATAAAATAAACCAATGGGACTACATCAAAATAAAAAGCTCTGCACAGCAAAAGAAATCATCAACAAAACAAGAAAGCCCACTGCATGGGAGAATATATTTGCCAATGTTATCTCCTATAAGGGTTTAATCTCCAAAATTTATAGGGAACTCATACAACTTAACAAAAGGAAGATAAATAATCAAATAAAAAGATGGGCAAAGGACCTAAATAGACACTTTTAGAAAGAGAGTATACAGAAGACCAAAAGACACATGAAAACATGCGCAGAGTCATTAATCATCTGAGGGATACAAATCAAAATGACAATGAGGTACCATCTCACACTTGTCAGAATGGCTATCACCAGCAAATCAACAAACAACAAGTGCTGGCAAGGATGTGGATAAAAAGGAATCCTCATTCACTGCTGTTGGGAATTCAGGCTGGTACAGCCACTGTGGAGAACAGTATGGAGTTTCCTCAAAAAATTAAAAATGGAACTCCCATTTGACCCAATAATTCCACTTCTAGGAATATATCCCAAGAAATCAGAAACACCAATCAGAAAAGATATATGCACCCCTATCTTCATAGCACCACAATTTACAATAGCTAAGATTAGGAAACTGCCTAAGTGCCCATCAGCAGATGAGTGGATTTAAAAACTGTGGTACATCTACACAATGAAATACTATGCTGCTGTAAAAAAGAATGAACTTCTACTATTCACAACAGCATGGATGGACCTGGAGAGCATTATGCTAAGTGAAATAAGTCAGGCGGAGAAGGATAAATATCCCGTGATCTCACTCACTTGTGGAATATAATGAACAACATAAACTGGTGAAGGCAATGGAGGGTGGGAGTGGGGGGTGTAGAGATCAACCAAAGGACTTGTATGCCTGTATATAAGCATAACCAATGGACACAGATACTAGGGTGGTGAAGGTATGTGCTGTGGGTAGGGTAGAGTGATCAGGGAGAGGCCAATGGGAGAAAAAAAGAGACATATGTAATACTTCAATCAATAATAAATAAAATTATTTCATATATTCTTTCAACCCAAATCTCTGTCACTCTTCCCCATCCCTATTCTCAGATGATGACCTAGATTCAAATTTCACTGAGAAAAAATAATCAAGAGAAGATCCCATCAGCATGCCTATCCATCCATCTGCCTCTAAACTCATATATTACTACTGATTTCCTGCTACTATGAATGAGCTGTATTTGTCCTAACAAAAGCCAACTTATCCATTAAAGCGATACAACCTACCCTGTCTTGAAACTCAAATATTTTGGTATGGCAATTTTGCATTCCTTCTCATGGGTAATCATTGTTGTCTTCCTGTTGTATTATTTCTATTGTCATGTGATAAGCTATTATTAAACCCATCTAAAACAATGATATAATCAATTATTTTTACAAAAGAAAATTATGATCCACATATCTGCTAGCTTGATTCACATATCTGCTAGCTATTGCCTTATTGATCTTACTCACTTTATAGCAATACCCCTGAAACTGTTGTCTATAGTCACCCTCCCCAATTTCACTCTTTCCATAATTTCTAAAATTTATTGCAACCAAGGCTCTGTCCACATATGACAAAAGACACAATGATTTTTAAAAATGTTTTTATTGATTTCAGATAGAGGAAAGTAGATGGGGAGAGAGATGGAAACATCAATGATGTGAGAGAATCATTGATCAGCTGCCTCTTGCACGTCCCCTACTGGAGATTGAGCCCACAACCTGGGCATATGCCCTGACCAGGAATAGAACCAGTGACTTCTTGGTTCCTGGGTTGATGCTTAATTGCTGAGCCACACCCAGCTGGGTGACACAATGATTTTATAACATCTATAATGTTGCTAATGTAGCTCCTACATGCAACCAGTTTCTATGGTTATCAAATATTTGATTATCTTAAGTGTTTGCATGTGTTGTGTGTTTTCTTTTTTCATCATCATTTACTTTCTTTTCCTCTCTTTGGTTATAAGTTTATACATTTCCTCCAAATTCTTGAGATGTGTGTTTAGCTCAATTATTTATAGCCAATATTCTTCTCTGTCACATATATTTAAATCTATGTTTTCTATCTAACCTCAACTTGAACTACATCTCACAGGATGATTATTTCATCTTATTGTGTTTTTAATTCCCTTTGATTAATTGGAAATTCAAAAACGTAATCTTTAAATTTTGAAATAAATGGACCACTTTCACATCACTGTTTTTTTCATTTTTTGTTTAATCTTATTGTAGTAAAATAACAGAGATTATAGGATTTCAATCTGTTGATCTTTGTTGAGTCTGTGACACAATACATGGTCAATTTCTGCAAATGTCTTATTTGTGCTTGAAAAGATAAAATACAGCCTTTGTTGTGATATAAAATGATTTCTATATCCTTTAATCATGTTGTTCAAACCTTCTTTATCTCTATTAATATTTTGCTTCATAATTTGAGATTTTTTAAATCTTAAACTATGATTAAATTTGTCTACTTTTTCTTATAATTATTTTTCTATCAGAGATTGAATAAACAAATGGAAAGTGGCCAGACCTTATATGACAATGAAGTGTGTTCTACATGGGAAGCCTAGAAGTCCTACCCACAACCTCTTCAGCAATTAATCCAAAATACTCAGAACTTGACCAACAACTGCCAACTCCCTAGTTGTGTTGGTCTCCATGACCAACTAGAGGTAGCCAAATAGGTTTCCTAAGCCAAGCACAGAAGCCTACTTCTAGTTAACCCACTTCCAGTTTTGATATGTTGACAACCTCCATTCAGAGCATACCTCAAACCTTCCCTTGCATTCCTTATAAAATTTTCCTGATGAAGCATGGGTCCCTCGGGGGTGAGGACGACGGAGCCCCAACTCGCAAGGGCGTCTGCATGCACGACTCCAGGGACCAGGTTCATTGACGCAGATCCGTTTTATTGTGGAACTACAGGGGTATATATAGCATGAGGGGACCAATCAGAGGGAGACACGTTGCTATAAGCGATCAACCATAGGGAGACACGTTGCTATAGGCGATCAATCAGAGGGAGACACGTTGCTATAGGCGACCAATCAGAGGGAGACACATTGCTATAGGCAACCAATGGCTGAAAGGCTGGGGTACTATGCATGTGGCTCTAGGAGTTAGTTCAGGCGGGCATTGCTACTTCCTGGTGTGCCGAGGAAGCATGTCATGGTGGAGTGTGCTCACACCATTGCAACAGCCACAGCGCTGAGACATACTTCCTGAGCTCTACTACATCCTACCACTCTGACAGCCTTTGAATCTTTGCAAAAGGCAAACAATGATAGTTAATACTGTGGTTAAGCAAGTTCTGAATGAATCATTTCTGTTTAATTTGTTTATTCCACAATAGTATGAATTTTTTAACTGTGGCCTAATGCCAAAACTACTTGAGTTACCATCAAAAGTAGTGTAATAAGAAAATGCTATAATTGTATTATATACTCATAACATCTAATCCTACATGATATTCTATATAAATATGAGTTATTCAACTTCAAAAAAAGAAGAAAAATGGACGATATCACAGTCAACAGTGGCTAGATGATAAATTATGAGGAAATACTAAAACAAACTGTTTCTCTATTATATAATACTAGAGGCCCAGTGCATGGATTTGTTTACCTGTTGCATCCCTTGGCCTGGCCTGCAGCTCTCTGACTCCTCTCAGGGGTCCCAGATTGTGAAAGGGCCCAGGCCAGGTCGAAGGACCCCACTAGTGCATGATGAGGGCCAGGGAGGGACCATGGGAGGGCTCCAGGGCATGTCTGATCTGTCTCACCTAGTCCCGATCAGCTGGACACCAGCAGCAAGGTAAACTACTGGTCGAAGTGTCTGCCCCCTGGTGGTCAGTGTGCTTCATAGCTACCGGTCGAACAGTCAAATGGCTGAACGGTTGCTTAGCCTTTTATATATATATAGACTAGAGGCCCAGTGCGTGAAATTCATGCACTGGGAGGGGATGGTTCCTCAGGCCGGCCTGTGCCCTTTTGCAGTCTGGGACCCCTCAGGGGATATCTGAATGAGGCCAGCTGTTGGACATCCTTAGCACTGTCCCAGAGGTGGGAGAGGCTCCTGCCACTACTGCTGCGCTCTCCAGCCATGAACCCGGCTTCTGGCTGAGTGGCACTCCCCCTGTGTGCACACACTGACCACCAGGGGGCAGCTTCTGCATTGAGTGTCTGCCCCCTGGTGGTCAGTGCAAGTCATAGCAACCGGTCATTCCACCGATCAGTCAATTTGCATATTAGCCTTTTATTATATAGGATAGGTTGAGAGATGATCAAAGAATGGGAGAAGGAGCTATAGATATTTTTAAAGAATCAACTTGAACCACAATGAAGAAATGGAAAAAGGAAAAACAATAGAACAATTCTGGATATCATTAAGTCTTCTGTGGGGTGTTTGTGAGAACTGTTATTATTTAAAAATGTTAAAATGATTCTAGCTATATATAATAAAATAATATGTCATAAGAAATTGCAGGATGGCCTCTGGGAGGCATATTATCTCAACTTCCAAGGTTATAGATTAAAATGCTTTTAATTTTATTGTCTAGGAGATGTAGACAACCCCATTAATTAAGTCCTACAAATGTATCAGTGAAAGTCAGAGATAATGAGTCAATAACACACCTCTGATAAAGCTAATAAGACAAAACAGAATAGACTGGAAGCAAACATAGCAAATATGATCACATAATATGGAGATATTGCATTATCAGGCAAATATATATTTTTAGTAGAACAAAATCTAGTCAATGCTTACTAATACAGACAGTCCTAGGGTTACATTGGACTCCACATACTTCATTTAGTGGTTACATGGCCATCTCCTATTTATTTATTTAAAAAAAAAAAGGTCCATCATTTTGACATATGTACATATGTGCATTATATTTTTTATTATTTATTTACCACAAGTAAAGGTCCAGAATTGTTATCTTTCTTTTAAATTTTTTTTTACTGTTTCACTTCATTACTGCTGTGTATGTGCTCCAAGTGAGTGACTTAAGTGCTTATGTAGGTGGATTCTGACTTATGCGGAAAATCGCATTACGTCGTGCTGTAGGAATGGATCTCCGACATAACCCTAGGACCTATTGTACTTTACAGATTACAAGTAGGAAATGTAGGGATTCAGCCTTCTATAAAGAGGGTTAATGTCTTCCCCTCTCCCCCATAAGTCTTAAAAAAGTGTTAAGGGAAGAGTTAGGTGTTTTATAATTTGTGAGAGTCCAAACTTGAAGAAATCGGTCTCTGATCCTCTTGGTTCTTATGCAATAGATCATTGGGTTCACCATAGGTGGGATAAGCAGGTAGATATTAGCCACTAATATATGAATGTGAGGAGCCACATTGTGTCCAAATCTGTGAGTAAAAAAAGAAAAAAAGGCTGGAGTATAGGCTACTAAGATTACACACACATGGGATCCACAGGTGCCCAAGGTCTTGAGTCGAGCAGCCTTGGATGGAAGATGGAAAACAGTGTAAAGGATGACAATATAGGAACATAGAATTAATATGAAATCTAAACCTCCAGTAAGGAAGGCAGCAGTTAGGCTATATATTCTGTAGATCCTGGTCTCTGAACAGGCAAGCTTGATCAAAGCCATAAATTCACAGTATGTGTGAGGGATGATATTAGTTCTGCAATAAGAAAGCCACCGAAGCATGAAGGGTTGAGGACTGAAAAGCAAAGCCCCACGGAAGACAATAGTCAGCCCTGAGTTCTTGATGACTCTGTGTGTCAGGATAGTAGAATGTCTCAGAGGATTGCAGATTGCCACATACCGGTCAAAGGCCATGGCCAACATAAACCCTGACGCCATGCTGCATAGTGAATGAATGAGAAATACTTGTACAAGGCAAGCTTCAAAATAGATCTTCCTGTCATGGAACCAAAAAATGCTGAGGATTTTGGGCAGAGCAGTAGTGGAGATGATCAAGTCAGCCACAGAGAGCATACAGAAGAAGAAGTACATGGGCTCATGCAAGTTGGAATCTATTCTAATAATAAATAGATTAGATAAATTTACCAGGAGAGCACTTAGGTAAACTAGAAAGTAGGGCACTGATAGCCAAGTGTGGATGGATTCCATCCCAGGAATCCCAAGGAGAAGAAAGGTACTGGGATGAAAATTGGTATTATTTGTCAATGACATGATGAAAACTTCTGGCTGCGTTCAGTTGTGTAGATTCTTTCGTATTTACTTGTCCACTTAGTTAATTCTGCCTTTATTTATTAATTTATATGAAATACTTGACAACATTTTATACCCTAAGGATAAAATGATAAATAGGACCCAATACCTAACTTTAGATATTAACATTCTAGTAGGAGAGAAATTGGTGCAAATCAATGATTAAATTCCCATGTGATAAATGCAGTGAAGTTATATGAAAAAGCAGTTTTATTAGCCAGTAGATATGGATATTTATTCCACTTGTATGTGTCAGAGGATTCATAGATAAGATGCTTAGTTTGGTTTCTGAAGCATTCTGAACCTTTAAAATAAAGAGAAAATTGTAAGATAAATCAAGTTTACAATGAAAGACTGTAATCTTAACTTTATTACCCTGGTTTAAAATTAATTTGCCCAGAGCTATTTGTGAAATATATTTAAATGGAATGACATTGTAGAATGAAAAGAACAAAAGATTATTTCCTAAATTTCACTTGACTGTCCACTATGCCACATTAATTAGCATGCATTGATATAGAATTTTAATTGCACATATTTTAGGCTCCTTTTCTAAAGAATGAGAGCTATAAGAGTGACAGCAAAAGGTTCTAAATCCAGACACATTCTGCATCTGTCTCCTCAGACTAAGCAAAAGTCAGGAGCCACCCTCACATGGCTGGTAACTATTTTCAAACCAGGCAATAATTATCCTTTTCCTTCTTCAAACATCTTTTATTTTCTCCAACCTTTCCATCCAACAAGTTTAGACTACAAAGTTTGGGAGGTTGCTGGATTTAACAATGTATAGCTAAGCTATGCTATGCTTACAACTCCCACTATTAACTCTGAGGACAGTTTATAACCAGATATATAAGAACAATTATAGTGGTACATTGTAAATTACATATATAAATTAAAACAAGAAAAACAACAACAAAATATATAAATTAAAACAAGAAAAAAAAGATGAAAATTAAGGTAGTAGAGAGTCTGCAAAAATAAAAATAGCATATTCTATCATTATTATTTTTTTCAATTACAGTTGACATTCAATAGTACATTAGTTTTATTAGTTTCAGGTGTGTAACATAGTGTTTAGACATTTATATAATTTGCAAAGTGATTCCTGATAAGTCTAGTACCCACCTGGCACAATACATAGTTAATAATATTATTAACTATATTCCTTACACTTATTTTGATAGAACAAGGAGGTGATTGCACACAAAAAGTCCATCTCTGTCAGAAAATATATAGAAGATGCACATCTTCTTAGAGGTGTGATCCTCAACATCTACTTCAGGTGTTGGTCAGAGTTTAAAAGAATTGACAGTAGTTAAGCCTAGAGCAGCGGTTCTCAACCTGTGGGTCGCGACTCCTTTGTGGGTCAAACGTCCCTTTCACAGAGGTCGCCTAAGACCATCGGAAAACACATATATAATTACATGTTGTTTTTGTGATTAATCACTATGCTTTAATTATGTTCAATTTGTAACAATGAAATTGGGGGTCACCACAACATGAGGAACTGTATTAAAGGGTCGCGGCATTAGGAAGGTTGAGAACCACTGGCTTAGAGGTTGCCATGGGAGAAGAAATAAACATATCACTCAATTTTGGAGTTAGCAATCACTAAGCATAGGAAAATTTTTCTCATTTGAAAATAAGCAAAATGAAAGACAAAGAGGTAATCTAAAATTATTTGGTACTGAAATAGGAACTTGGCTCAATATATACAGGGTGAGGAAAGAGTAGATTTTCAGTTGTGACTACTCCAGACACAGAGTTTATTCTGTTATTATTTATTAATTATTGTATTATTTTTCATATGAATAACTATAAGCCTACTTTTGCCTCACCCTGTATAGTTCAAGATTTATTTTAAATAATACCTCTATTTCAGCAAATAAAATAGTTAGAAACCAGATATTAATATGTAAAGAGTAAATCAAGTTCAAACAACATTATAAAATATGAGAACATTTGCCATCTGTATGGCATAATTTCAATTCTGAACTTTGTAGTAAATTAATAGACTGCGTTGTTTTTATTATATGTGTCATAAAAATAAATAAACTTTGAATTAAAAATTCTCAAACAACACAAACAATAATTCCTAGAAAATCAAGAGAAAGGAAATGAAAAAAGTAGAATTAATAGAATAGTAAAAAAAAGAAAAAAATAATCCATTTAAAAGAGGACCAAACCTGACAAAATTTTATGAATTTTAAGGATAACTATAAAGATAAATTATGCAATTTTAGAAATGCAAAACAGCAAACAATATATTTAGTGTGCAATTTCATGGACATTGCACATTAAGGATTACTTGGCCCATAGTGTAAGCCTAATAGCTCTTCTGTCAGGAGAATTTGTTTTGTACAAAGACTTTCTTTCCACATTCATCAAATCATAGACTCACCATTTTTGGAGTCTTCACTTTCTTCTGGAGACTTAGTAACTGAAGCCTGAGTTCGAAATTCAGATATTCTTAGATTATTTTTGCAGTAGGGTGTAATAAAACACAGGATTCAGACTACCTCATTTCTACTTGGAACACCATCTTTCAGTCTATTTCTCCAGAAGCCACAAAGACACATACTTGCTTGGAATTTATTCATTGCTGTGCCCTTTTTGTTACAGGAACAGGGTTTTCTTCAGTAGAGCACATGCTTCTGCTTCTCACTTCAGCAACAATGATAGGTGCTTCAGACTTGAGGTGTGCAGGTAGCATTCCTGAGAATGCAGAATCAAAAAACAGTAAACTCACACAAGCCCTCTCCGCCCAGGTGCTTTTTTCTGTCTCACACCCTGAAGTTCCTCATCCTCAGCTCCTTGATAAATATGTTAAATAACCTTGCTTATCTCTGGGTCTCTTTTACAAACACCAAATGCTGATATGGCGCCTTTTTCACTGGAATAATTACCCTTAGAAAACCTCAGCTGTATGACATGTCTTTCCCAGAAACAAGAACAGATGTGCAGACTCTAAAGCTACTGGGGGAAAAATAAAAATCATAAAACCAATTAATATCTGTGGTTTAAGAAATATTACAGTTGATTCAGACCCTGAATTGAGACAAATAAGTAAAAGGTGTAATAAAATGACTTTATGTTTCCTTTATAGAAGATTCAAATAGTCACCCCATCATTTCCTCATGCCCTACTAGGCATTCATTTTAATCTTCCAATGTCATTCTGTTTTCTGATCCCTTTGGCCTTAAGGAGGTAGCCAAGACCTCCTGCTCCTTCATCTGGTGATGAAGGGAGATACTGAGATACTTGTGTTAATTTTTTACCTTACCTGCCTTGTAACAACAGAGCTCCTGGTCTGTTTTTATTTGGTTCACTGCTTTTTTCAGCTAACCTCAATGCTATTAATAGATCTCAAGAAACAGCTTCTCAGGAACCAAGACAATGACTCAGGAGCCCTGGAGAGCTTTTTCCAGGGGGACCTTGACATCTGCCAGAGCAGAAACTCTTGAGCAAAAGAAAGTACCAGTTTTCAGAGTCAATCTCCCACATTTTTATTAGAGATCAAAAAAGAGGGGAAAAATCAAATAATTTCTTCTCTGGAATCTGGTTCATTATAAAATAAAAACTATTTTCATTGGGGACATATGGTTGGTCAGAATTACTCAGTTTATACAGATGTTATTTACGTGAAATTGTTTCCAATTTATAACATTGACTTTACATAATAATTCTGGACTTGGGTGAATATACATAATTTCTAATTTTCTGTGAGAAAATATAATGCAACAAATATCTATTAATGCTATGGTTTTCATAGTTATAATTTTAATGTTATAAAATAAATCCTTTATTTTATGTTCTATAATTCTCTTAATCATTTTCCAGTTCCTAGATATATGTATTTTCATTGTTCCACAGATTAGAAAAATTATGAAGGTCAATTCTTTGTGCAACTGTGACAGAAATGTAATAGAAGTAAAGAAAAACCCCACAAACTATGCATATTTATTACTCTGAATATCATCCTGCAAAGAAACTTTATGACCACCATGCACATAGAATTTTTTTACATTCCTGCACTTATCCATTAAATCAATTCTTTTCTACTCACTAGGTAATAGGTAATATTCTAGAGATTGGGAATGTAACAAACAAAGCAGAGAAGTTCCATTATGTTAGGAATATTTGTTGTAGTGGGAAAATTCAACAATAAGCTGATTTTAAAAACAATATTTTAGGAAATAGAAAAGATCTTTGATGGAGGAAAGAAGTTGAGGTGATGGAGACTGATTAGAAATAGGAAGAACTTAGAAAAAGGTCAGGGAGACCTTTTGATGGGGTTAATATTTGAAGTGAGACCTAAATGATAATATTTAAAGCAGCCATTCAAAGAACTGTGAATGAGTATTGCAAGGAAAAGGTTGTCAGAATACAATGGAAAGGGTAACTTTCATACTGGGAGAAGATTCTTGCTAAGGATTGAGGAAAAGAAAGGGTAAGATAGTTGGAGCAAAGTAAGTAAAGGGAAAGAGTGGTTCTTGAGAAGGTTAAAGGGAGGCACAGGACAGGTCATTGACCTTATAGATCAATGAAAAAAAAAACTAAATTCAATCCAAGTGCAATAAGAAACAATGTTTTCAGCAATCTTTAAACTTGAGTACATTTGCACTGTTAAAAAGTCAAACTACAGTGATACAGTTAAATCATGCACTATCTACTCCTTTCCATCTATTGTCCATTTAGACTCCTCCAAATTTGAGTGTGTATCCTGTTAGATTGTTTTCTCTGTTTATAAATGTTTTTATATTTTATATACTAGAGGCCCGGTGCACAAAAATTTGTGCACTCTGGGGGGAGTGGGGGGTCCCTCAGCCCGGCCTGTGCCCTCTCCAGGTCTGGGACCCCTCGGGAGATAATGACCTGCTGGCTTAGGCCTGCTCCCGGGTGGCAGAGGGCAGGCCCAATCCCTAGGAGCAGCCCCTGGTCAGGCTCAGAGCAGGGCCGATTGGGGAGTTGGGGCGCCGCCCCCTGTCATGCACAGAGCAGGGCCCATCAAGGGGGTTGGGGCTCCGTACCCTGTCATACACAGAGCAGGGCTGATCAGGGGGTTGAGGCGCCGCACCCTGTCACACACAGAGCCACAGGGCGATCAGGAGGTTGGGGAGCTCCCCCCTATCAGGCACAGAGCAGGGCTGATCAGGGGGTTGGGGCGCCTTCCCCTGTCACGAACAGAGCAGGGCGGATAGGGAGGTTGTGGCCCCGCCCCCTGTCACACACAGAGCCGCAGGGTGATCAGGGGATTTGGGCGCTGCCCCCTGTCATGCTGATCCCAGTGCCGGGAGGCCTCTCGGCTCTGCTGATCCCAGTGCTGGGAGGCATATTACCCTTTTACTGTATAGGATAGAGGCCTGGTGCATGGGTGGGGCTGGCTGGTTTGCCCTGAAGGGTGTCCTGGATCAGGGTGGGGGTCCCCACTGGGGTGCCTGGCCAGCCTGGGTTAGGGGATGATGGTTGTTTGCAGCTGGTCACACACCCTTCAGGGTGGGGGTCCCCACTGGGGTGCCTGGCCAGCCTGGGTTAGGGGATGATGGTTGTTTGCAGCTGGTCACACACCCTTCAGGGTGGGGGTCCCCACTGGGGTGCCTGGCCAGCCTGGGTGAGGGGATGATGG
Source organism: Myotis daubentonii (assembly GCF_963259705.1). Lineage (NCBI taxonomy): Eukaryota > Metazoa > Chordata > Mammalia > Chiroptera > Vespertilionidae > Myotis > Myotis daubentonii. Next base: position 44,797,460 of record NC_081848.1, read on the forward strand.
CTGTTTGCAGCTGGTCACACACCCTTCAGGGTCGGGGTCACCACTGGCGTGCCTGGCCAGTCTGGGTGAGGGGCTGAGGGCTGTTTTCAGGCCGACTGAAGCTCCCAACTTCTCCTTTTTTTCTTTTTTATTCTGGGCCAGCTTTAGCTCTGGCTCCAGCTCTGAGGCTTCCGCTGCTGAAAGAAGGTATCTGGTTTGTTTCAGTTCTATAATCGAAACATTGTATAACTCCAGCTCTAAGATCCCGGCCTCGCTGAAAGCAGGTTTCTGGGGTTCTGTTTAGCTTCTATATTAGTTACAATGTTTCTTAAGCTGCAGGCTCAGAGGCCGGCAAAGCAGGCGGGGAGCGTTGGTTTCCTCTGTCACTGAAGCAAGCAAGCCTCATGTTAGTTTCAAGCTGCCTGGCTGCTGGCCGCCATCTTGGCTGGCAGTTAATTTGCATATCTCGCTGATTAGCCAATAGGAAGGGTAGCAGTCGTACGCCAATTACCATGTTTCTCTTTTATTAGATAGGATAATAGTTTATATTATATGTAATACATTATATATACATATATCCATATTTATATACATACTAGAGGTCAAGTGCATGAATTCATGCACAGGCGGGGTCTGGCTGGGCCAGCCCCAATTGGGGCAGATCACGGCTGGGCCTGCCGGGGGAAGGGGCCACAGGAAGTGGACTGGCTAGCCCCACCACCGATTGGAGCGGGGAGGTCAACTGGGGGCCAGGCCAGCTGGGGGAAGGGGCTGTGGGCAGTTGGCTGGCTGGCTCCACCTCTGATCAGACTCGGGGGAATGATTGGGGGTGGAATCGGCCAGGGGGAGAGACTGCAGGAGGTTGTCCATCTGGCCCCTTCCCTGATTGGGATAGGGGGCTGGTAATGGGTGGGGCCGTCTGGGGGGAGGGACCATAGGCTGATCTGGGTGGTGGGGGCCCATTGGGGGTGGGGTTGGCTGGGGGGAGAGGCCGCAGAAGTTTGGCAGTCAGTGCCCTTGTTCAGGGTAGGGGAGGCCAATGGGGTGGGGCCGGATGTGGGGAGGGGCTGTGGGAGGTTGGCCATTGGCCCCACCCCTGATTGGCCAGTTGGCAAGCCACAGTGGGCATAATAGCAACTGGTTGTTCTGTCATTCAGGTCATTACTGTGTTCTGGTTGCTGGCTTTTTGTATATAGAGACTAGAGGCCTGGTGCATGAAATTCATGTATGGGGGGGGTCCCCTCAGCCCAGCCTGCACCCTCTCCAATCCAGGACCCCTTGGGCCTAAACTGGCAGTCGGATATCACCCTCACAATCCGGGACTGCGGGCTCCTAACTGCTCACCTGCCTGCCTGCCTGATTGCCCCTAACTGCCACTCCCCCTGCTAGCCTGATCACCCCTAACTGCCTCTGCCTCCTGGCCAGATTGCCCCTAACTGTCCCCCTGGTGGCCTGGTTGCCCCCAACTGACCCCTCACCACCCTCTGTTCTGGTCGCCCCCAACTGTCCCTCCTGCCACCTGGTCGTCCCACGCAGCTTGCTGTTCAGTTGTTTGGTCGTCCCTCACTAACCCCCCTGCCGGCCTGGTCGTCCCATGCAGCCTGCTGTTCAGTAGTCCATCCAGTTGTTTTGGTCATGACGGCCCCTGGCTTTTTATATATTAGGGTGTTAACTATTTATTATGGAACCAGTGTGACTATCTTTTCTAAAAATATATATTTTATTGATTTCTGAAAAGGGAGAGGGAGAGATAGAAACATCAATGATGAGAGAGAATCATTGGTTGGTTATGAATGAAAGCTTGGATGAAGTAGACTACCTACGAAACTTATTAAACAGCAAGTCATAAAGTTGACTAATTGGATACATAAAATATATTTTGTCAAAATTTTAATAAAACTTTCATTTTTGGAGCATAAGTGCTAGCAATGGTGTATTCAGCATTCATAGGTTAAAAGCATATTTTGTATTTGAAGGTCTTAATTTAAAGATGTTTATAAATAGTTAAATGTTACTAATACAAACAATGTACAACTGATGGTAATGTTTGCATTCTCCTCAAAATGTCCTTTTTTACTATCAATTTTATTTATTACAGTAAATATTATCTAATTTTTATATTCACATAATTTGCTTTATTTTTAGTTGTTATCTCTTTCATCAAGGTGAATGTGCTAAAGGAGAGGGGTAATTAGAAATAGAATCAAGAAATAAGGTAAAGAGGGGTGGGAACAAACATACTTGAGTTAAAACCAGAGAGCAGAAATAGGTACTTGGAAATTCCATATGCCTAAATTTTGAAATAAAAATGTTAAGTGATATGAAATGTGGGCTCATGACAGGTAAAATAATTTCTTCCAAGATAAAAAAAAATACACCCAACTATTCATTCTTCATTTCAAGATTCATTTCATTATTCTTCATTCATTTCTTTATCATTTATATATTCAATAATAATTAAATGCCTCTTTACATAAAGGATAATGCTGATTCTTACAGGTAATAAACTTTTTGAGGCACAGTTCCAAAAGTAGCTAGAATAAGACATGTGAAAACATAGTACTATTTATTTATTTATTTTTGCTTCAGGAAATAGACCAATTTATTCCAAAAGCACAGGGAAGACACATGGCATAGTACTTATTATTAAGATCTATACAAATGTTGAAAGGTATAAAAATTTTCCTTTTACCCTTTGCTTTCATCTTTGAACAAGTATAGACATAGAATCTAGAACCATATGCATTTATAAAGAGAATGATATAAAGTATTTTCAAGGCATTCAATCTAATTAATTCAACCACTAGACCATGCATATATTTACATTATATTTATGATCCCCTTTTCATTGTCTGATGCCAAGGAAATAATTTAGCTCTTGTATTAATCAAGAGGAGAAGGGAAAAGGGATTACACAGCAGGAATTATGGCAGATAGGTTTACAGATGATAAAGTATGTGCCAACTGCTATAGAATGCAATTAGCAAGAATGATCCGTGTGGGAAGAGCTAAACTAGGAAAATTGCATGTGCTTATATAAAAGAGCCACATGAATCCAGTGAACATAATCCTGACAATTTGCTATGATTTCTTCTCTTGAGAATTGCTCTGCCACAGTTTCATTCCTATTAAATCAGAATATGAAGGAATATAACTGATTGATACAGGTCTAGCAACCTGACCCAATGTGGGGCAATTATATTTCTTGTTCCATAATCGCTGCAGGTGGGACAGAATAATATCACCAAATCCATTAGAGAAGTCCATGCTTTCCTGCTGTTGAGGCTCTAGAGCAGCCTGGCTTTTGTCCTTCCTGAGTCATAGATCTTCAAATTATCCTTGGGTGTCATGACATTACTCAGAACCTGCTTTTTTGTTTACTTAATCTAATCAGGGTAAATTTCTATTATGTGCAACAACAAAAATCTTTATTAAACTGAGATATTGAAGGAGATATTTTCTGGGAGCTTAGGGGATGATTTCTGAAAAGAAACAAAACTAGTATTTTAAAATCATCAGCATTTATTATTTGATTAGCTAAGGCATTTATCTAGTAAACAAATATTTATTAAATTTTTTTTGTATATTCTGGGCCCTCTGAATGTAATAATAAGTTTAGGATCAGAACCAATCCCTGAATTTAAGGAGTTTACATTTTGTCCTGTCTATAACAAATTGACACAGAAGAGGCATTGTGTATTATTTTTAAAAAAATACCCAAATCCTCTATGCTGTTATAGTGATATTCCACTGTTTATTACCTTAATATGCTGAGATATTTCTTGATAGAACCTGAACACTTCCTTTAGTTTCCTGTTCCCCAGTGTTATGGAGATAACACTTGAAAATATGAATATTTCAAGCTCTATCCGGAGGTTAGGTGTTCTGGAGAATGATCTGCCCAGAATAATTCAGATGACATTTAAGCTTAGTCCTCCATCCTGGACTCCCTGTTCTCATTGCTTTGTAACCCTTGGATCATTTTGAATGGTTACAGAGCACTAGGAGTTTCATCCTTATCTGTTTAGTCTTTGCCCCATAAACAATGGGGTTCATGGTAGGTGGCACCAGTAAGTAGAGGTTTGCCAAGAGAATAAGGGTGTGCCGGGGCACATGTTTTCCAAAGCGATGGGTAAAGAAGGAAAAGAAGGCCAGAGTGTAGAATATCAAGATGACACATATATGAGCTCCACAGGTTCCAAAGGCCTTTGTCTGGGCCTCTCTAGACGGTAGTCTAAAGACTGTTTTCAGGATTACCCAGTAGGACAGGGATATGAGAACAAAGTCCAGCCCTGTAGTGAGGAGAGCTGCAGTGAGCCCATAAATGCTATTAAGGGCAATGCTATTGCAGGCCAACTTGGCAATGACCATGTTCTCACAGTAGGTATGGCGGATAATGTTGCTCCGGCAGAAGTGTAGACGAAGAATGAGGAGGACACCAGGGGTAACTACAGCCACACTTCGAAACACCAGAGCCAAGGCCACCTTGCTGATGAGAGAGCCTGTAAATAGGGTTGCATAACGGAGTGGTGCACAGATAGCCACATAGCGATCAAAAGCCATGGCCAGTAGAACAGCAGATTCAGAGAGGAATAGAGCATGAACAAAAAACATCTGTGTGAGACACGCAGGAAACGTTGATGTGGAAGGGCCCTGCCAGAAGATGAGAAGCATTTTGGGCACTGTGACAGTACAAAGAAGGACATCATTGAGTGCCAGCATGGCCAGGAACAAATACATGGGCTCATGGAGACTCCTGTCCCAGGCCACCACTGCCATAACCAGGCCATTGCCTATCACGGCCAAAAGGTACATAAAGCTGAAAGGGATAGAGATCCAGATTTGGAAGTCCTCTAATCCCGGGACTCCAGTTAGCAGAAATGCAATGAGGGGAGTGGATGTATAGTTGGATGTTGTTAAAGAGAGGTAGTCAAAGTCTGTTATATAGAAAACAGAGAGAAAAGAATGTAAGTAATAGTAGAAAATGAGTAATCTCTCATGCTACCCAAATCCTAATCATTAATTTTGGCATGATGAGGTAGAAGGAGAATAAAATGTTTTGAGAAATACATTAAATAACTAAATGCTTATGGGAAACCACTTCTCTTTTATGAGACATCTTGTTCTCCCTGAAAAATTAAAAGTTAATCAGAAAAATTGAGTTGAATCTTTTATTTTTGTAAAGCTAATTGCTATATTCACATAATTGATGTATATGAGTTTTAAACTTTTAACTGTACTATGTATATAGTTTTTGCCATTCTAACTTGATAATAAATTCTTAAATCCCAAACATAACTTTTTATCTTTTCACAAAACTAGATATAACACTGGAGAGAATTAATATTCCATTCTGTGATGAACAAATTTAATGGCAGGAGGTGAGTTGGATGGTAGACTGATCTATAACTGGAGCCAGCATGAAGACTCCTATTCATGTTTTCATCCTAAGGGCATAAAATATGTTCATTTGGCCTAATTTTTCTACAATAAAGAAAAAAGTTTTATTCATCTGTCTCTCATTTGAACTCTTGAAGATAATGGTTGAATTAATGTGAAATTTAAACTGTTATGCTAAAATTGTAATATTATTCACACCTTAATAAGCATTAAATATTAAGGATCATTAAATAGAGTCAAAGAAGACAAAAATTCAGAGAATTGACTATTCTCATTCAGAACAAGAAAGTCACTGAAGAATATCAGGTTCATAATTATTCAATACCTATTATTGAAAGAGCTTTCTACAGCTAGAGTGACTACTTTTCATATTCTCTAATAAAATAATATCAGCTTTTTAAAAAGTAACAGCAGTTCTTACTTTTAATATAGCACAAATCATAAAATAAAATTGATTTTCTTAAAAGAATAACTGACATCTAAAATTATTTATTACCAGGAATATAAAACATTAATTTAACTAGTCAAGTTTATAATCAAATGCAGTAGATTGCAAAGGCACCAATTATGCTTATGAAGACTTTTTGACTATAAATCTTAGGAAGTTTCAAAGTTATGAATAATAAATGCTAGATTTATTATTCATTGAAATCTAGAATCTGCATGGCTCTGGCTTTCATGTGAGTCACACCATTAGGTAGATGAAAAACTACACTGTATGTCAAGATCTCTAACTATCACCCCTCGAGTTAATTGAAATTCTTTGTAAATATCCCAGCCCTTAATAAAGAAGTAGGACCCAATATCACATTATTATGTTTATTATTATTATTTAATATATGTTTTATTTATTTATTTATTTTTTAGAGAGAAAAGAAGGAAGAGGGAGAGAGAGTTAGAAACAACTATGAGAGAGAAACATCAACATTGATTGGCTGCCTCTTGCACACTCCCTGCTGGGGGTCAAACCTGAAACCCAGGCATGTGTCCTGACAGGGAATTGAATGGTTAACCTCTTGGTGTATGGATTGAAGCTCAAACACTGAGCAACAATGGCCGGGCAATGCTTATATATTATTAATGTGAAGATCAACAAATATTTCAATCTATTCTCCTTCACACATCTCCTCCCTCTTCTTCCCCCATCTCTCTCTCTCTCTCTCTCTCTCTCTCTCTCTCTCTCTCTCTCATCCTCTCTGATAATTCAGATGAGGAAAAAAAAGACAAAAAATTCTCATCAAAAGAGATGATGTGGTTTTTAATGAATCTCAAAGAGAGAGATATTTTTTAATAGTTATTTTGTTAACAATATGGAGGTGCAACCACTGTGTTTAGCCTTGTAAGACAGAGGTTTTGCTTCCTTTTCAGTGCCTGTCTTTGCTGTGTAATCATCACACAGAAAATATCAGCATATTTAAACAGAGAACATATCACATGTCAGCACAGGAATGGGCAATATAGCAGTAATGGTAAAAATAATAATTGCAAATATTTGTCAATGTTTACAAATGCTAAACATTTTTCCTAAAAACTATTCTAACCCCTTTATGTGGATTATCTAATCTAATGGTCACCACTACTATATGATGTAGCTATTGTTAGTGTCCAATTTTACACAGAGGGGAACTCAAGCATTGAAGGACTTTTCCAAGGTCATATCATTAGTAAGTATATAAAGCATCTTTTAAAATCCAGGGATCCTAAGTGCAGAACCCAGATTTTTAACCATTAAGCTATTCTAATTTACCTTTTAAATGCATGATTTTTCAGAATCTTTGGGAACATAAAAAAGCAGATGTTTCTTCCTCGTGATATTCTTAGGTCTTAAGTATTAGGTCTCATGAGCGAGATAATCTTGTTTAGCTTATAAGAATTCGGAGAAGAAAGAGATGCATCTATATAGTCATCTCTATTGTCCATCAATATTTATAAAAACAACACAAGGAATATCCTCTGGGCTGAGAAGTCTTTTGGGTATTTTACATGCTGAGTGATTGCCCTAGCACCTGAGACCACAGTCAGTATTTGGATTAGCTGACTAGGCTTACCATTTAAAATAACAATTTATGTGTATGGATATACAACCTTGACTAGGAAAGGAGTATATCAGCTATGTTATAAACCCCAATTTTTGGTGGAGAATATACATAATAAGACTAAGGACAAATACCAACCTATTATTAATTAAAATAAGTTTATAGCTATATATTTACCTGAGTGAAAACAAAAATTGACTCATTAAATGTTGCATACCCAGAAAAGTGAGACAAGTTTATTGCAAAGGTTACAGAATACCATTAAAATAAGAAGATTCCTTTAGAGGAGATAAAGAATTAGGATGCTATTTAGTATTTGGAGTTATAGATCAATGCCAGCGGTCTTTATATATAATCTTATTTTCAAAAATTAATTATATTTTACTTTCTTTCTTATGAGATATCTTGTTCTCCCTGAAAAAGTAAAAAGTTAATTAGAAAAATTGAGTTGAGTTTTTATTTTTGTAAAGCTAATTGCTATATCCACATATCACATGTCAGCACAGAAATGGACAATGTAGCAGTAATGGTAAAAATAATAATTGCAAATATTTACCAATGTTTACAAGTGCTAAACATTGAACTTTGAAATCATGGACCCTCTAAGTTAAAAGTGTTCTTGAACTCTGAAATCATGGACCCTTTTTGTCCAAAGAGATCTAGTAAATCACCTGTTTTAATTTACCAATCTGAATTCATCATGACATTTTTTCTGTTGACACCCATGACCACTTTTATCACAAGTGTTGGGAAATTATTTAATATAAGACAGAAAATACTGAATAATATAAAATTGTGCTTCCTTTTCTAGTGATAAACATTCAAGATAGGGTTTAATAATATGATATTCTTTTAGAATTTTCCTACATACCAAAATATAGGTCTCAGTCACCGTTTAGTTGATCTTAAAAGACATTGTTTAATCATAAATCTCCACATTGATCCAAAACAAAATAATCTTTCAATTGCTTTTCTTTATATGATTTATGCAAATTTTCCTGGCATAGATTTTGGTCTTGATTTTTTGTTTTACACTTTGTGGTTTATGTCTCAAATGATTTGCAACCATTCATTTACTTCTTAATTTTTCCAATATATATTTTATAGGTCACATGCATCGCTTGATTCCTTTTTAGTATGAATACTTCCATGGAAAGAATAGACATGTTCCTTGTCTAAAACAAATAGACAATCTTCAATGAAAAAAAAATTATTTTACCAGGAAACATAAGGGCACCAAGTTCCAAAAATAAAGATGAGAAAGATAAATAAGGAACTAAAAATATCAACTGTAAAAAGTGTTCACATGTTTTCCAGAGAAGCTAGACTGAGGGTGAGGTAGGCTGGCAATAGAGTGGTTAGAGGCACAGGTGAGATAATGTGTGAAACTTCCAAGCTCCTACTTTGTCATTCAACCTTTTAGAAATATTATGAATTTCTCATGCATGTCTAGAAAACTTTGCTTTGTAAGAGTAATATTTTGAAAACTTTCGTTTTGTTTGTTTTTTCATAATAGGTATAAAAAAAGCCATAGTCAAACAGCAAAATGTGGGAGCAAGGAATATGTAAGGCCCCATGTAGCCTTTGAGAGGTTGATGTACTGGTCATGAAGTATTTCTTTCCCATTCTTGGCAGGGCATGAACCTACCAAAAGCACTGACATTTCTCTATTTTTATGATATTTTAATGACTGCTTGGAGGCAAAAATATTTAAAATGGATTCTGTCCAAATAAAATGTATCATTCCTCTATTGAATATTCTTAGCAACACTCTTTCCAACAGCTACTAAGAGTTAATAGACTAGTTTATTTAAGTTTAGTTATATGCCTGGTAATTTCATGATGCAGCAAAATCCTGGTCAGCAAGTAAAATTGTGAGACAAAGAGTACTATTTGTCATATCAAAATACTAGTTAATGGTGATTTCAATCTCTTCTGTAATTTTCTGCTTTGTTATCTAAGTTTTACTGTATACTTGTCAATGGATTCAAAGAAGTTAGGTTATATACATGGTAAAGTAGAATAATATACTTTTAAAGTCATACTAAGCAAGATAAAACTCTCAGAAATGAAAGCTGAGAAAACTAAACATAATTTCAAGGATAGGTTGTGAAAAATCATGGAATGCCTTATGTTTTTAACAAATCACTGATTTCCATGAATATTGAGGCTTCCTGATTATATAGATTATTGAGAATGCACTCTTTATTTGTACAATTATTTATTACCTATCTTAGTTTAGTTACTTGTGGTAAATAAAAGGTCATAAGATATTGTTCAAAAAATTCTAGAATAGTGAGAAAGACAAACAAGTGCATGAGGATTGTAAACACAGGAATATTTCATATATATATATATATATATATATATATATATATATATATATATATATATTTCATTTGCTCCAGTTAGAAATTAATTTCATAGGAATTATTACAGAAATCTATAAATTTCTCTCGGCTATAATTTCAGTAGATCACCCAAAGTACAGATGCCAATCTCCTGGACTTTAACAGTGCATAAAAAAGGCTTGAGAACAGGAGGGATAATAGGTATATATAGCCCATGATAATGTGCACCATGGGTGGAACATGTGTCCCAAAATGATGCATAATGGATATCCCCAGCATAGGGGCATAGATCAGCAGCACAGCTCAGATGTGAAAATACAAGTGTTAAGGGTCTCGAACTCTTCTTCCCAGAGGCAATGCTTAGCACAGTGACAGAATCTTCAAATAAGAGAGGAAAATGAGTGCACAGTCCTCTCTGAAGGTGATGAGAATGGCGATGAGGCCATAGATGCTTGTGATGTGGTGGTCACAAAAGGAGAGTTCAGTGATATCTGGGTATTTGAGCAGTATGAGTGGGATAACACATTAGACTTCCAAAACCTCATTCACTTAATTAGAAAGGGTCCTATAAATGACAGCCAAGCCCATAGTAAAAGCCCCAGGCACCTATCTTAGCAATGGTGAAATTCCTCAAAACAGTGGTGTACCTGAGTGGGTTAGAGATGGCCAACTAGAGCTCAACAACCACTGTGAAGAGGATGCCTGACACTGTTGAGAAAAAACATGGAAGAAGAACATCTGGATGAGGCAGGCATCAAAGTCTACCTCACAGACATTGAATGATGCCGAAAGCCGGTCCATCCTTGCTGCTTGACACAGTCGCTGCAGGGAAGAAACATCTGCACAGCATATATTTCAAGGGACCTGGCATATATGACATACTGTTCTTAATATGTTTGCTCCCCTTCTTGGCGCTATGTTTTAACCAAGGTCACCTCTCCGAGAAAGGTTGTTTCCCCAGGTAGGGATTTTTCCCTGAATTTAGGGAAGGAATAAAATCCCTTAACTAAGTGCCAGGTGGGTAGTTAATCACTTTAACTACAAACAATCACACTTAAGCTACATAATCTTTGCTCCCTGGGATGGAGATAAGAAGCACCCTAACCTTTGGAATAGAAATTGACAGGATTAAAATCAACTGGTATAAATACAGATATAACAAGACAATGAAAAACAGAACCTGGTGACCGAAGCTGGCTGGAGAACTTGGCTGGAGAACCTAGTGAGAGAACATGGCAAGAGAACCTAGACAGAACCTGGCTGGAGAACCTGGACAGAACCTGGCTGGAGAACCTAGCGAGAGAACATGGCAAGAGAACCTAGACAGAGCCTGGCTGGAGAACCTAGGGAGAGAACCTGGACAGAACCTTGCAAGAGAACCTAGAGAACCTGGCTGGAAAACCTAGCGAGAGAACATGGCTCCAGAAGTTGGCTGGAGATCCTAACCAGAACTTGGCTAGAGATCCAGGCTAGGCTGATGATCAACTGAACGCTGTCTCCGTGTCATTCCTTCTTCACTGACTTCGTCCACACCTTTGGGGACCCATGGAACTGCTGGGGTTGGACCCCAACATCTGGCGCCCAAACCGGGACCCTTAGGTAAGCCCTCCATTCCCCTAGGTAAGCCCTGCACTCAGGACAGATAGGACTCCACCGAAGAAAGAGGGTGGATAGCCTTCGCCGACTCCGTCCACACCTATGGGAACCCCTGGACCTGCTGGGGTTGGACCCCAGCAGAATGAGAAAAGTCTGAGCAAGGTGATCAGAATGGCAGCACAGAATCCCAAGTCACTAACTGTTCAACATGGAAAGATAAAGGTACGTGGGTGCAGGAAGTGACTTTCATTTAACATCGCCATTGCTCATTTTAGAATTTATTTACTTATTTTTTAAATCTTTATTGTTGAAAGTATTATGTGCCCCCCTTTTTCCACATTGACCCCTTCCCCCCTTATCCCCTGCCCCAGGCCTTCACCACACTATTGTCTCTGTCTATGGGCTATGCATGTATGTATACAAATTCTTGGTTGATCCCTTCCCACCCACCCACCAACCCAACCCTGCCTTCCCTCTGAGATTCTACAGCCTGTTCCATGTTTCTGTGTCTCTGGATCTATCCAGGGTTGGGGTTCTGGGGTTAGAGTTTGGAAGGCAGCTACCCCAGTTTTCCCCTGGACATCTTTCTCCAGGAGAACTTTGACATCCAGGCAGCTTTTGCCTGGAGGAAGCAATTGCACCACCCTGTTGAAAAACCTCTCCCTTCATCCTGTGGAGTCTATACCTTGCTGTGGTTGGTATCCTGAGGCTATTTAAGACTGAGAATAACAATCAGCTTGCAGGCAGAGGCAGATCTCTGGAGGCTCTGAGTCTGCCTGATCTCCTTCTGGAGCCTGGACCCTGGACCCTGGGCTAGGAAAACCAGACCTGACACACATCTTGGTCCTTTCCAAAGGCAATCAGCAACCTACAAGCTGTGGATCATTGATAACTCCAAACAGTACTCAGGGCCAGTCACAAAGAGCACCCATTGGTCATTTTAGAAATCTGGTGAATTGCAGAGAAATTTACATCTTTAGAAAGGGTATCTTAAACCAAAGGCCACAAAAGAAAGCAGCCTTCCACAGAACATGGTTTAATTATACAGATTTGAAGAGAAAATAAAATCTAGAATAAGAATTACCTTAAAACTTCATCTTTCCTGAAATGTTAGTTAGGATAAAAGAGATACAATTCTCTACTCAACTATTACTATATCCTTTTATTAAGACTCTTATCTTTTTTTTTTTTTTTTTTTTGCTGGCAACTCTACTCTTTCTCATCTATTCAATAATGGGACAGATGTTCTTACATACATGTTTGATCATTTCATCATTCTAATTGCAATTCATTAGTAGTTGCATATTGTTCTAAGAATTAAAACTAAAGTAAAATCTTATCTTTCATAACCCTCTTTCTGTTTAATTTTCAACATTTATACTTGAAGTTTCATAGTCACTTACTCATTTGTTTTTCAGATGGTCCAATATGTTCTCAATTTTTATTTTCCTATTGTTTCTCTAAAATTTCCTTCTCTTTTATATTCCTTAGGTTACTTATCCCTCTATCTTTAGACCTCAATTACATACCACTTGCTTAGGGAAGTCATTATTCATTTTCTCCTTGCTCAGAGTTTTTTATTAGAATGTCATTTTACCCTTCATTTCTTAAAAATATGTTCTTATTGATTTCAGAGAGGAAGGGAGAGAGAGATAGAAAGATCATTGATGAGAGAGAATCATTGATTGGCTGCCTCCTGAAACCCACTGGGGATCGAGGCCATACCCAGGCATGTGCTCTGACCAGCAATGGAACGGCAACTCTCTGGTTCATAGGCTGATGCTCAACCACTGGGCCACTGCGGCTGGGCTACCCTTCATTTCTTAATAATAGCATTTATCATAATTGTAAGTGTAGATGTATCCTTAATAATTTTTGTCTGTATCACCTGTTATAATGAAGGCAAAGTCCTCTTTTTGCTCTCTACTGTTTTCCTGTACCTTAGTAGTGTCTAATACTGCATCTGAAACACTGGGAGTACTTAAGAATTTAAATGGATTTTTATAAATGTTCCGCAGACACCTCAAATTTTATGCATTCAAAGTGGGTTTCACTCTCCCCTTTTATAAACAATAGTAATTCTCTGTCACTATCTCATTGAATGACATACCATCATGCTGGAAGCCAGTCCATCCTTGCTGCTTGACACAGTCGCTGAAGGGAAGAAACATCTGCACAGCTTATGTTTCTAGGGACCTGGCGTATATGGCATACTGTTCTTAATATGTTTGCTCCCCTTCTTAAGCGCTATGTGTTTTAACCAAGGTCACCTCTCCGAAAATGGTTGTTTCCCCAGGTGAGGATTTTTATCAGTAAAATCCCTTAACTAAGTGCCAGGCGGGTAGTTAATCACTTTAACTCCCAACAATCACCCTTAAACTACATAATCTTTACTTAGAATAATCTCCTTCAGTTACTTCCTTGTAGTTTAATAGAACAATAGAGTAACCTTGGAATGGAGATAAGAAACGCCCTAACCTTTGGAATAGAATGGATGGGATTAAGATCAAATAGTATAAATAGAGATGTAAGAGGACAATAAAAGGAGGAACCTGGCTATGATGATCAGCTGAACGCTGGGTCCATGTCATTCCTTCTTTGCTGACTCCGTCCACACCTTTGGGAACCCCTGGACCTGCTGGGGCTGGACCCCAGTACCATCAACGTGGTTTCACATCAAAAACATAAGCATCAATTATGAAACCAACCCACAATCATTTATTAAAAATTTTTTATATATTGTAAGTGTTGTTAACATAAAAAAAAACTCCACATTCAAATGTGTGGTATATTTTTGTGAGTTTATTTGAGTCAACAATTGCCAGAAAGCAGAATCTCAAAGTATTGAGATAGTGCTCCCGAGAATGGCGTGTGTTTTTTTTTTTTTGTTTGTTTGTTTGTTTACCTTGTTTTATAGATTACAATCAAAAGAGGAGATGTGAGTGGGTTACATTAACTCCATTGGTGGTAGATTAAGGAGGTAGGAGAAAACAAAGGGGAGGGGACCTCTGGGATTGGATAAAAAGTAAAATGATAGACACATACTTTTTTTAATTAGGTGGGTGCAGGATAGTTAAAAGTCAACAATTAACAATAACAATGAGGGAATTTGTGGTCTCTGTTCCTGGTGTCCTGGCACATTGATTGTGCCCTGAGGGGTCTGGAAAAAGGGAAGTTACAAGTTACCCTGACATTCAGAAGGTATGTTATCTTAGATGCAAAAAATAGGTTTAGTGAAGATCAAAGTTGATCTTTGTCAGGGAAGATACTAACCTAGGACATGACTACCCACTATAAACTGCTTTTTAATTGAAGGTTTTCATTTCAGACCATCCTTTATGGTTACTTTAGGCATCTTGAGTTTGCAAGGCTGCCACACAGGTCATCCCTGAGTTAGTCAGGTTAACATGTGGCTCCTTTTTGTCCACAATATCATTCATCTTTGTTATATTTTTATTTTCACAACCATTACTCTAAGAGAGGTCATCATTAATTCTCAATTGGGCTTTTGCAATCACTTCTAAAATATTTTTCTGAAGATTTTATGAACTTAAAATGGCATGAAGAAATGATAATGATAAAATATGTATAGAAATGTAAAATGACACCATGTGATACTTATCTTTGTCTGGTTTATATTTGTTAGTATAATACCCTGGGGTGGGCGGGGGGGGCGGGGGGTGGTGGTGGTGGTAAACCAGGTAATTTATATGCATATATGCATAGCCCATGGACACGCATATATATATGCAAGTGTAGGGTGGAGAGGGTCAATGGGATAAAAGAACAACAACAACAAAGGGGGACATCTGTAATACTTTCAGCAATAAAGATAAATTTAAAAAAAATTAAATGAAAAAGTTATACGCAATAAGATATATCTTCAGAGTGTAGAAAGAATTAAAGAGAAATATCTTTGAAATAGATAAATCATAAATCTTTGCATTTCAAAATCCCTTTAATGGACTTGCACGGAGTCATTAATGGGAAAAAAGGAACATAGGAGAGGGAAGGGTCAGCATCACAGTTCAGCACAACTCTCCTCTAGGAATGCACATATATTTTGATATGAACACCATTTTTAAAAAGTCTAAACTATAACCATGCTTCCAAAATCTTAAACAGAAATGTGTCTAGTTTTAAATAAAAATATTGTCAAACTAAGGTTAACACAATTTTCATATGATAACCATGCTGAAAGAAAATGTCAACGAAATGCAAAGACACTTATTGTCATGTCCATAATTGCTATGATTATCCTCCAGAAAGCTTTCAGAAATCTTTTCTGGAATGTGTATTAGGAAAACTTAGTTCTACCACCTCTCTACTATTAGCACTTACTCTGTTTTTTTTTTGTTTTTTTTTAATACTCTAGTCCTCATAAAAGAACAGAAGTTTTTAGAAAATATTTTACAAATTATAGGTTATTGAACATATGGGAACTAGCATTATTGTTTTTTTATCTTAAAACATTTTACTGGATAAGGAGGGTGGGGGTAAGGGAGAGAGATCAACCAAAGGACTTGTATGCATGCATATAAGCATAAGCAATGGACACAGACAATAGAGGGTAAGGGTGAGGGCAAGATGGGGGCGGGCAGTGGGGGTAAGGACACATTTGTAATACCTTAATCAATGAAGGGGAAAAAACCATTTTGCTGAATAAAATTCAAAGGTTTCCCTACATTTTCAAAGAAAACCACTTCTTCATCCTGCTTCGAATCTGCTGGGTCTTGACACTGTAGATGATTGGATTCATCAGGGGTGGAAAGAGAATATAAATGTTGCCCATAAGAACATGCACCAAAGGCGAGAGGTGCTTCCCAAAGCGGTGAACCATGGTGAGACCAATGATGGGAATATAGAAAACCAGGACAGCACAGAGGTGGGAAACACAGGTCTGCAAAGACTTGAGCCTCTCTTCCCGAGATGCAATTGCCAGCACTGTATGCAAGATGAAAACATAGGAGATGAGAATAAGGACAGCATCCAACAGCAGGGTACAGATCACGAGAGCCAGGGCATAGAAGCTGTTGAAGCGGATGTCGGAACAGGCCAGCCTGAGCAGGTCCTGGTGCAAGCAGAAAGAGTGGGAGAGGACATGCGGGTGGCAGTAATGGAAGAACTTCAGACGAATGATGACAGGAAGAATGGACACAGCGCTTCTCAGCACAAGGGTCACCATGAAATGAATGACTCTGCTATTAGTCAGGATGGATCTGTATCTCAGAGGATTGCAGATGGCAGTAAAGCGATCAAAAGCCATGGCAAGAACGACTCCGGACTCTGTGCAAGAGAGACCATGGACAAAATAAGTCTGTGCAATGCAGGCATCCAGGCTGACTTCCTGGCTGAGCCCCCACAGGATCCCCAGCACCGTGTGCACTGTGGACAGCCCCATGCACAGGTCAGTGAGGGCCAGCAAGGCCAGGAAGTAGAACATGGGCTCATGCAGGCTCGGTTCAGTCCGAATCACATGCAGCACCAGGCAGTTTCCCATGAAAACCATAGCATAGATGGAGGAGAAGGGAATTGAAAACCAGGGATAGTACTGGTCCAGGCCAGGGAACCCTGTAAGAATGAATACAGAGGAATTGGTAGTAGAAGCAGACATGATTGTTTGAAGGTAATTTTCAGGATAAGAAAAGTATTTAATCACAGCTTTGTTTCAACCATCTGCTGTCGTTGAGAATAGTCAGATAACACAGCCCCTCAGAGTACAGCACAGGTAAAGCTAACTGTAGAAATCCAGGGTCACTCAACGCATTGGAATAAGCTACAGCACAAGATGATTTCACAGGGAATCTCCTTAGTATTCGGCCTCAGAGGTTACAGAAGCAAGTCAATGTCCTGACCATTTTAAGCAAGCAAGTTGCTTAACTTCATTCACTTTTAATCTCTCTGAGCTACTGTCACCACACATAGCAGGTGACAGTGAGAGCTTAGGGCTGCTGCTCTGCAGCTCCTAAGTTAGCCTCACGAATGCTCTCTTCCTTACCAGTCCTTATGGTACAGGGAGTCAGAAGCTCAGAGTTATGAGGAGGAGTGAAGAGCTTTATGAGCCAGTGAACCCAGGCTCCTGGGAGACCGTTATTCCCTTGTGGTGGATGATGCAGGTGCAGCATTCTCCTGGGAAGATTTTCCTGCAGTGAGGATAGAAAACTTTTCTAATAGAGCAGGCCCGAGGTCCAACAACAGCAAAATACGATTGCAAGAGTCACAATCTATCTTCAACCCTCTATATCTACGATAGCTACAAGTACAACATATATATCATCAAACTAAATTATGTAAAGAAAATTTATCCCAATGGAAGACATTTGGGGGGTTGCTTATTCATTTACGTAGTCACTTATTTATTCATAAGCCGTGTGTACAATACTAGCATAGAAACATTGAAGAGTTTATAATGTCTCTGTTCTTTTGAAACTTACAATCAAGTATGCAATATAATAAAATATAAATATACAAATAAATACATAAAAATATTCTAACATTGAAAATAATACAGTAACAATGAACATTTTAAAAGACTTGTAATCATTTAGCTAAATGCCAAAATTAGAATATTAAATATCTGATTTGAGGAATGGCATAAAAAAAGACTTGAATGGAAAGGGTTGGGAAATGATCTGGAGAAGCCACAATATTACAACTCAGGATAGTTGTGTTTTTTTCCACCACCACTAGGACTACACTGAAAATATTTGACCAAATTGCCATCCTCTTTTTGTGTCCATTATTGGGCTTTTTCTATGAGAATAAACTCTTTCTCCTCTACAGTTTCTCTGTAGTTCAATGTCTTCTCATTTTCTCATTGTCTACTAATCTTCATGTTCCCTAATGACCTATTCTTGTCATGGGTCCTCTTTATTTCTATAGAAAAAAAAAAAGTGGTTTTTTTTTTTTACTCTCCAGGACCTTAAATATATTTTCTAGTAAATGAACTAAAATCTTGAATTATAGAACTTGTGTGGGCCTTTTAAAAAAATTAAATTCTCTACATAAATGCTTAGGAAGTGTTCTGCACCCCTGTTACTAGTGATAGTTTTGCCAAGAGGGCTGGGTTGAGAAACGGAGAGAGAGGCCTTACTAGGTTTACTTTGCAAAGTTATGTACATTATACAAGGATGGTACAAGGCATGGAGGGGAGAAGATATGAACCGAAGAACTTATATGCATACATGCATTACCCATGGACACAGACAATAGGGTTGTGAAGGCCTGGGGCAGGGTGGGATCTGGGGTGGGTTGGGGGGGGGGGGGCGGGAAATGGGCAGAAAAAGGGGGGACATCTGTAATACTCTCAACAATAAAGACTTTTTAAAATCTAAAAAATTTTTTTAAGTACTTTTAAAGGTAAGTTAGTACGTTTTTAACCAGTTTAAGTAGATATTTCTTATGTGCTTTCTTGTGATGAAAAGAAACAAAACAATTTTTGTTTAAAACACAATGCTGGATCATCAGTGAGGCTGCCGTGGTCATGATCCCTAGATGGAGTGAAAATTCCTGGAACAAACATGCTTTTTCACATGTCCCGAGGGCTTCACTTCTGCTTCTTCAGCAGATACTTCATACAAAGGCTCCCATCCTTGCCTGTACATCAGGAAGCTTTTAAAATAGATTCCCAGGCCCTGCCCCCAAGTGGTTGAATTAGAATCTTCTGGAGATGAGTCCCAGGAACCTGCATTTATAACACCTCAAGTAATTCTAAATTAATTAAGTAATTAATTTACTAGAGGCCTGGTGCATGAAATTTGGGCACGGGAGAGGGGGGTTCTCTCAGCCCAGCCTGCACCCTCTCCAATCTGGGACCCCTTGGGGGATGTCCGACTGCTGGTTTAGGCCTGATCCCTACCAGCAGTCGGAAATCCCTCTCGAAATCTGGGACCACTGGCTCCTAACTGTTCAGCTGCCTCTCTGCCTGATTGCCCCATTACCACCTCTGCCTGCCTGCCTGATCACCCCTAACTGCTCCCTTGCTGGCTGATTGCCCCCAACTTCCCTCCCCTGCCGGCCTGATCTCACCCCCAACTGCCCTTTCCTGCCGGCCTGATTGCCCCTAACCCCCTGCCAGCCTGATGTTGCCCCCAACTGTCTTCCTCTGCCAGCCTGATCACTCCTAATTTCCTCTGCCTCAGCCCCCACCACCATGGCTTTGTCCAGAAGGAAGTCAGACATCCAGAAGATGGCCAATTGACCCGGTCTAATTAGCATATTACCCTTTTATTGATATAGATAGATTACATAGGATAGAATTGCTTAAATGGGGGAGGGGGAAGCCTTTTTCAGCAGGAGGAGATGCCCTTTGCAGACAAAAAGACATAATGCCTCTATCTGGACTAATAGCCAGCCATATGCACTATACTGCCAAACTGGTTATTAAAAAATTGAACCGCTTTCTTACACCTTACACCAAACAACTGTTGTCCTTAAAACCCCTCCTCAGCCCCCATCTTAGGTTCTGCCTTTGTAGTCCACCCAGATTAGGTTCTGATTGGTCGGTTTCTATTCCAGTCAGTGTCTCCTGGCCTCTCTCTGGGCCTGATCTGCAGCCTCTGCAGTAGCTGCTGATCAGGCCCTGCCTCTCTCTCTCACTGGGCCTCGCCAGCAGCTGCAGTGGCTGGGGATCAGGCCCATCTCTCTCTCTCTCTCTCTCTCTCTCTCTCTCTCTCTCTCTCTCTCTGGGCCTCTCTGGGTTCTGATCCACAGCTGCTGCAGCAGCGGCAAAGTTGTTAGGCCTCTGTCCTGGCCCCTGCATCCACCTCAACCCTCCCATCCCCCCCTGCTACCCTGCCAGGCCGCTGGCCACCAGCCTTGCTGTGATAGGAGCCTGTGGGCTGCAGGGGAGGGACCGAGAGTTACTCCATGCACTTCCTGGTGACCATTCATCCATCTGGTCATTTAGGTCATGACGGCCCTAGGCTATTATTAGTATAGATTTATTTATTTATTTATTTATTTATTTATTTATTTATCTCAATTTCTCCAACCCCCACCTAGCCCTACCCCTGACATCTGTCAGCCTGCTTTCTATCTATAAGTCTGTTACCATTTTGCTTATTAGTTCATTTTGTTCATTAGACTCTACATCTGAGTGAAATCATATGGTACTTGTCTTCCTCTGAATGGCTTATTTTACTTAGCACAATGTTCTCCTGGTCTTAATGCTAAACCATGATAACTGAAACCCAACAATCAAATTATGTTTATTATTTAATATCAATTTTCCATGTAATTTTACCACATAAAACCCTTCAAAAGTTTAACTTTTGTCCCAGAATAATGCCTAGAAGTCAACAATTCTACCACCTCTCTAGTGTCCATCCCTCTTCATTCTATTTGTATCCTCAACTCTACCCATTTTAAATGCTAGTTAGTTTCTTCAATTCCTAAAGATGTCATTGGACTAAGCCCTTATTATTCTTTTCTTTAAAAGAAATTCTGTTCCTCTCACCTGTTTGGCAAAGTTCTCATTTGTCATATATCTCTTTTACAGTTGAATAAAACTTAAACCTTTAACACATCTATAAACAACCCACTTTATTCTATTTGATTTTTTTAAAAGCCTGCTTGACCCATGAGCTACAATGTTCACTAGGTTGGGCATATCTCTTTTGATGCCCATTTTATTTAACTCTATGCCTCCAGAATTGAGCATACTTTCAAATAGTTGTTGAAGGAATAAATGAATGGTTCTCTAGGATTCATACAAATGAAAATGTCCCTTCTTATATCTTTATGATAGTTTTCAAGACATGTTGCTTAGTGTGAACTATTGAATAAAAAGGTGGCTACTTTGAGGTACTAAATATTTTTATTATATTAAACATTTAGTGTGAATATCTTCTGTAATATGTTATAAAATGTATTACTTTAAGTTTATACTTCATTTAAAGAGTTGGGGAACATTAGCAGTTATTGCATACTACTTTTTTAGTTGTTAATGATATCCCAGAGTCTATTGAAGAGTATGGGACCACCTGGCTATTTGACAGTTCCACTTTTACTTTTATTTTTTTAAAAATTATCATTGTGTTTTTTGAAATTATCATAGCTATCAGATGGCTAGGTTTAGCCTACATCTCTTGCTATAATATTCTAAACTACTGCTTGTAATTGGTTGTAAGGAAGCCAAAGAGCAAGTTTTTCCAATTTTGAAAAAGTTACCATTATTCTTAATGATGGCAATAATAGAGGAAAATACATACTTCATTCTCAAAATAATTATTTCATAGACTAATAAGTACTAAGTTGCATTCAGGATGAATAAGTCATTAGAAGTTTGGCTTCCAACTAGTGGCAAATTAACATAGATTTTTTTTTTCTTTCATTCTTGTGAGTTTTCCTTACTTGGTGACTCTGGCCAATGATTAGAGATTCAAACAGCAGAATAATTGCCCTACTTCGATTGTAAACAAATGTTATTTAAGTATAGTTGGCATATAATATTATATTGGTTATATTATGTATATGATAGTAATTTGATATTATTATACCTTAGAACAGTGGTTCTCAACCTTCCTAATGCCGTGACCCTTTAATACAGTTCCTCATGTTGTAGTGACCCCCAATTTCATTGTTACAAATTGAACATAATTAAAGCATAGTGATTAATCACAAAAACAATATGTGATTATGTATGTGTTTTCCGATGGTCTTAGGCGACACCTGTGAAAGGGTCGCGACCCACAGGTTGAGAACCGCTGCCTTAGGCAGAACTAAAATGAGGCACAACACTATGATCTGGGTGTTAGAACGAATGTATGGGGCTGGGAAGGGCTTTTCAGGCAGTGAACCAAGATAAACTAAGGCATGAATACTGGAAACAGCCAGACTAGGAGTGTTTTTGTGTTACTGGAATTCGATTAAAGCAACAATGAATAATAGAAATATGAGAGAGGAGAACTTTATGTGCCATGCTAAGAAATCTCAACCTTCCTTTAAGTGGCATTGTATAGTATTTTTTCTTCTGTGTTTTGCATAATGTCCAGATTTATCCATGTTGTCCCATATGGCAGGATTTCCTTCTTTATAAGGATTAATAATATTTCAATGTATGCATATACCACAGCTTCCTTGCCTATTTGTTCATTGATGGACATATATATTGTTTCCATGTCTTGGTTAGTATGAATAATGCTGCAGTGAATGTAGGAGTGCAGATATCTCCTTGAGATATTAATTTCAATTTCTGGGACTATTTTCCCAGAAGTGGGATTGCTGGATCATATGATAGTTCTATTTTTAATTTTTGAGGAGTAACCATACTGTTTTCCATAGTTTAGTCACTGATTTTCATTCCTACCAACAGTACCTAAGGGTATCCTTTTCCCCACATCCTTGTCGATACTTATTTTTTTTTCTAATAGCCATCCTAATATGTGTGAGATGATATCTAATTGTGATTTTGATTTAAATTCCTCTGATGTTTAGTAATGTTCAACACATTTTCATATACTTAGTGGTAATTTATATGCCTTCTTTGGGAAAATGTCTATTCAAAATTCACCTTAAATTGAGTTACTTAAGGAAGTTATGTCTTGAAATACCCTGACCAATTACAGCTGGTGTTCAGTGATCTATCCCATTTCCCATATCATCAAGGGGAGATTTTCAGTTTCTATTTTTAAATCTTTCTCAATTTAGTAGAATTGGATTCCATTCTATAGCCACTATCTATAGTATAGTCAGCCCTGGAACAAATCAGAGAATAAGTGAATGGGCTTTGATGATATTGAATGAATTTATTCCTTCTAAAAAGTTCCATTACTGTCCTAAATGAAAGAATTAACAAATAAAAGAATAATCTTGGGAGTCATTGCCCTCATGCACATGCACACTTTTGGTCAAAGCAGACTTCCTTTGGTATGAATGGGATATTCTATCTCATTTGGACACCAGTAAGTATACAGGGATATCTGTGATCTGAAAATATGATAAAGTAAAATAGGCATAAAAATATGAAGAGAAAAAAATACAGAAAACTATGTGCCCTGGAGTGCATATATCGTGTGTGTGTGTGTGTGTGTGTGTGTGTGTGTGTGTGTGTGTTGAGGAGGGATGGGGGTGGGAGAGAAGGATTTGGTTTAATTTCATTCCTGATTTCTTTCCTGAAACAACATTCTGTTACTTAAGAATTCGGGCTGCATCCCTGTTCTTGTCATTCATGGTCTGTCCTTATATAATTAAAATAATTTTTTTGTGTTACTTTTGTTTTAACTATATTTTAATACTTGCAGCCAAAATTCTGAGGTAGTAGAACCATTCCCAGGCCATCCAAAATATCTCTATGCACTATAAATTTAGATATGTTATAAGTGGGAAACAAAGAAAGATGCATTTGTGACTCAGGCAAAGGATTAAAAGGGTAACTATTGTGAAATATCACCAGAGGTCTCTCCATAATAAACTAATGTGTTAAGGGAAAAGACTTTCAGAACTTTATCCATACTGGAGGAAAGAAGTTCCTCTTATATCCAGCTTCCTCAATCTTCCTGTCTTATCTAAGTGGGAAAAGAGTTCCTGATTCAATGCATTGAGCTTGCTGTAGTCAGAGAAAGAAAGAAAGAGAAGGCTGGGGGGGGAAAAAGGAAGACCTCTGTAGAAATCCTTGTGAAGGCCAGAGCTCTGAGAAACAGACCCAGTAACATCTCAGGCCCTTCTAAGATTTGAATTAGAAGATTATTGTATGCTTCTCTCCTCCACATGTCATGCCTTAGCACCAATCTAACAGGATTCCAATATAATAAATAATAAATTACTTTTCAACTAAAGTTGAACTAAAAGAGCTGAAAAATACAGATTTTTTTTTTCCTAAGGAAAAGTACAAGAGGGGAGTACAGAACAAGAAAATATCTTCTCATATTTATAGCTAGAGTAAACACAATCCAGCTTCTAATCAGATTAACAAATATCCTCATGCTAAAAGAACTTTCACCTACTTCTTATTGCCCAATAAAACATGCCTTAATTTGAACAAAAATCACAAAGGAAAAATAAAAACATACTTCAAAGAGACAAAGTAATTTATTATAAAGAGAATAAGATATACTTCATAATATGTAACTATCAAATGGAGACATTAAGTATCTATGAAAAATATGATAAGACTCTAATGTAAATAGTAAATGTGAAAATAACTGATGGACATTGTAAATAGAGAGAAAGAAACTCTAAGAATCAAAAGGACATGATAGAAATGAAAACAAGAGCAACACTGTAATAAAAATAAACAGTATCTTTTGATGAGCTCATCAGTGGATGAAAAAATAAACATAATAAAGAATAAATCAACTTGAAGGTCAGTTAATAGAAATTTTCCAAACTGAAATGCAGAGGAAAAAAATTAAACACACAGAACAGCACATCCAAGAACTATGAAACAATATGGAATGGTGTAATATATATGTAATTTACCAGAAAAAAAGAAACAAATCAGATGAAACATATGAACCAATAATGGCTGAGAACTTCCATAATTAATGATTGAAACCAAACTATAGAGCCAGGAATCCCATTCAACATCAAGAAGAAGTAATACCAAAATACTAGTAGATGCATCTAGTCAAATTGTTAAACTGAAGAAACCAAAGACAAATAAAATCTTGAAAGAATCCTTTGTTGTGGAGGGAACATTTACCAGTAGAGGAACAAAATCAGAATTATAGCAAAAGTCTCCTCAGACATAAGGTAAGGAAGAAGAGATTAAAATGAAATATTTTAAATATTTAAAGAAAAAGAATCACCAACCTAGAATTTCATATCCAGTGAAAATAGTCTTCAGATTTTAATTAAGGGAGATAGGCAGATGCAGATTTTATCAAACCAAAAAAAATAAAGACAAAAGGAAAAAAGCAATTCATGCAAGCATTCAGGCTAGCTGGCCTGCCCAGAATGAAATGTTGAAATAAGTCCTTCAGATAAAAGGAACATTATATGTCAGAATTTTGGCTCTCCATTAGGAAAGGAAGAGTGTCAAAGAAGGAATAATAAAGATAAAATATTGTCTTATTTCTTTAAATCTTAATTGATCTAAAAAAAAAAAACCCTTTTATCTAAAGCAATAAAAGAAACAATGTTCTGGTGATTATTCCATATGAATAAGTGAAAGAAAAATCACATTACTTGGGAAAAGAGGGAGGAATTGGGAATACTTTGTGTATCAGATACTTGAATTACAGGTGAGTGGTATAGATATATTTGAAAGTAGATTAAGACCAGTTCTAAATGTACAATGTAAACTCAAGGCCAACCAGAAATAAACAAACAAACAAACATATATATCCTATATAATAAAGAGCTAATATACAAATGGTCATGGCGCCCTCCTGCCCTCACGCCGGGCTGGGGGACATGAGGCCGGGGATGGTGGGGGGGGGAGTGGGCCAGCTGGGTCTGGGTCTCAAGTGATTTTGAGGGGCATGCGGGTGGGTAGGGACTTGACTCTGGGTCCTGTGGTGTGCCCCAGACTCTGACAGAAGGGAGATTTTCATATACATTTTACTAATTTTCTTTCATCTCTGACACTTCTATTATAGAGAAAGGGCAAATGGTAATATTAAAATATTTCCTCTAATTAATTCCCATTTAATGTGCACAAATTTTGTGCACCAGGCCACTAGTATGTATATAACACCCTAAAGGAGAGAAAATAAAACAATACAAAATTCTCAATTAAAATTAGAGAAGGCAGCAAAATGGGGTGGAATAATATAGGAGTGAAATTAAGACGTCCTAAAGGCCTGATTCTCACATATCTAGAATTACATGAAGATTTCAACTTGCCAGAAGTTTTTCTCAAAAATGTAACCCATTCAGCCCTAACTGGTTTGGCTCAGTGGATAGAGCATAGGCCTGCGGACTGAAGGGTCCCAGGTTCGATTCCAGTCAAGGGCATATACCTTGGTGCAGGCACATCCCCAGTGGGAGGTGTGCAGGAGGCAGCTGATCGATGTTTCTCTCTCATTGATGTTTATAGCTCTCTATTCCTCTCCCTTCCTCTCTGTAAAAAAATCAATAAAATATATTTTTAAAAATGTAACCTCATTCATTAATTCATTCTTTTATTCAGCAATTGCATACCAAATACCCAATAAATGGAAAGTGTTACATTCAGAAAAAGGAATGTAATAGTTAAGAGATAATACCTTTTCTCATGAGTATTTTATTTAATGGAGTGGGGATTTTAAAAAAATACTCATAATATCATTGTATTTCAGAAATATTCATCACCCCATTTACCAATAATTCTTTCTCCTACACTCTCAGGCAAAGCATTATGGACATCTTTATACATTTGTAAAGTTCCTAGTTATTCTTTAGATTCCTTTTTCATTTAGAATAGAATTTACCTTCTTGAGCCTAAAATGATATGAACCTTTCCTCCAAAACAGAGGTTGTATCTTAGTTATATTTCTGTCTCCAGGGTCTACAACAGTACATTTAACAGGGTAGGTATTAAACAAAGCTTTGTTCAATGAAAAAATTAGTAAATGAGAATATGGTTACTTCTCCCCATGAATGATAACTTCATGTGGAAGATGGTAGTCTCTATTTCCAGTTTTTCTCTTGACTATGGGACTCATTGTAAGCTCAGTGGCTCATTAAACAACTAAGATTAAAATTTCTCGCCGAAACCGGTTTGGCTCAGTGGATAGAGCGTCTGCCTGCGGACTGAAGGGTCCCAGGTTCGATTCCGGTCAAGGGCATGTACCTGGGTTGCGGGCATATCCCCAGTGGGAGATGTGCAGGAGGCAGCTGATCGATGTTTCTCGCTCATCGATGTTTCTAACTCTCTGTCTCTCTCCCTTCCTCTCTGTAAAAAATCAATAAAATATATTTTAAAAAAAAATTTCTCCTGCCTTCTTTCTAGAAAAGACGTAATGATCTTAAGAATCTCTAATGCCAGCACCATCTGACCGGAAGAGGCGCAGCATCCTTGATCGGATCTGCTTGGTCTTAATGGTGTAAACCACGGGATTGAGCACTGGAGGTGTGAGAAAGTGAAGATAGGAGAGTAGTACACGACTGCATGGGGAAGCCCACCTCCCAAATCTGTGAATCATGGACAGACCAATCATAGGTGTGTAGAAAAGCAGCACAGAACAGATGTGGGAGACACACGTATTGAGGGCTTTGAGGCGCTCTGTCTTGGAGGCAATGGACAGCACTGTGTGGAGGATCAGCCCGTAGGAGAGGACGATGAGCACTGCGTCCACACCCAGCGTGGAGAGCACTACGAAGAGACCATAGACGCTGTTGATGTGGGTGTCAGCACAGGCCAGCTTCATGACATCGGGGTGCAGGCAGTAGGAGTGGGAAAGAAGGCGATTGCGGCAGTAAGGCAGTTGCTTCAGCATGACCGGGGCTGGGATGTGGAGACCAATGCTGCGCACCATGATGGCCAGGCCCAAGCTGGCAATGCGGGGACTCGTGAGGATGGTGCCATAGCGCAGGGGGCTGCTGATGGCCACAACGCGGTCAAAGGCCATGGTCAGCAGCACAGAGGACTCCATGATGGAGAAAGTGTGGATGAAGAAGAGCTGGGCCAGGCATACATCCAGGGCTACCTCCCTGAGACCCAGCATGTAGATGGTGAGCATGGAGGGCAGTGTGGAAGCAGATAGCCCCAGGTCAGTTACCGCCAGCATAGACAGAAAGTAGTACATGGGCTGGTGCAGGGAGGGCTCTGACCTCACCACCCACAGGATCAGGCTGTTCCCTGTCAGAGATGCCACATACATGGCACACAGAGGAATGGAGAGCCAGATGTGCACAGCTTCAAGGCCTGGGAGGCCTGTTAAGAAGAAGGAGGTGCTGGTGTAGTTGGAGTCTGACATGATGACCTGGAGGGGGAGTACTCCAATCAGATGTACATTCACAGGGCCTAGAATCAAAGGAGTTTCTCTATCAAAACCGGTTCTATAACCCAAGACATTAAATTCCCCAAAATGTTACTCTGATAATCATGGCCTTATAATCTACCCAAGTATTTTTTCTAGTTCATACATAAGGAATCTTTTTTAAGATGTATTTGAATCATTAAAAGAAATCTTGCAAACATATAAGTCTGTCTCAGGAGCCACTCAACACAATTTAACCCCAAATGAGAGTTTGAAACACAGATATTGAAAGGGACTAAGATAGATTTGTTCCCCAGTCTACATTATAAATTTTGGGAAATGGATTCTAGCTTCCAATATAGTTAGTGTGCTGATCTGGAACCAGAGTCAAGGTTTCTCACTTCCTGTAAGTTTCTCCTTCAAATGCCTTTTAATAGGTGCTTCTGCAATATGGGGAATATGAGAATTTTGCATAGAGGCATCTTTCATAATTAAAAGAATACAAAACTATCCCTCTTTTTATCTCAACCACCTGTGTAAACACACAAATTCTTATCACACATATAATTTAAAATACAAAGCTATGGCAAAATAAAATAAATTAGACATTTAAATAAATAAAACTCATTCTCTAATGTACCTGGTCATGTGGAACATTTAATAGAATGATTCTTAACTTACAGAATATTGAACAGGTATTTTGAAACTTATGGATTACTCTTCAGTATTATTCTGATGAGAATGTAGAAACTAGAAAAAAACACATGTATTTGCCAATGAATCAGTACTTAGATGCACTGGAGAGTAAAGTAGTCTCTAGAGAAATACAATGAACTGTTGACAGATTTTCTGTCTTCCTTGTGGTCTGGCCCTTGAACTTTGGCCACTTTTCATTCATATCCTGACATCTCAGTTACATCCTTATATTTAATACATTTTTAATTCTCTGTTCCTTTTTTTTTTGAGAACACAATAAAGAAAACTCAATTTGAAAGCTTTAAATCTTCCTTCCTAATTAAAAAACAGAGGAAGGAGATTTCTTGAAATTTCCAGAAATACAGAACATTAAGGAATAATAAAAACAATAAGGACAATTTATTTTTAAAGAATCTTATTTAATAATATATTTGGAGGTGTTTTTTTTTTTAGAAAACAATTTTTTTCTTTATTTTGTCATCTTTCCTTTCATATATCTTGTGCTGTTCAATCCATTATTCTTCTCTTTGTGAACAGGAGGTCCACATAATAATGAATTCTGTCACCTTTTTTCTGCAGGTAAACATGGGCAAGTGTAATTCACTACTGTTGTAATTCATTACCAATGTATTTCATGTAAAGAACTTTACAAAACATTTTCACTTAGGTAATTTTAAAGTCTCTTAACCCTTAGAGGTTGGCAGATCAGTTTTCCAGATTAATAAAATTAATTCTTAAGAACTCAAGTACTGTATATAACTTTGCTAAAGTCTCATGGATTATAAAAGGAGGGTCCAAGACTGAAAATAATTCTGACCCAATGATTTTGTATTCTGGACATTGTTGTTTGTAACTTAAGATAAGTATCAGCTATTAACTAACAGACTCAAGACACAAGCTTTATCCTTAAATCAAAGCAAACTATATACACCCATGAATTTATATTTTAAAAAATGTCCTATGTAATGGCCACTTCTGATTTTCCTCTTATTCTCTACTTCAATCCTTCCAGAATTAAACTGTCCTAGTCACTGTTCTAGATTCTGGCAATAGAACTATTAAAAAATTAACAATAAGGTCCCACAAATAAGGAGTCAATATTATTTCAAATATGTAAAAAAAATACAATGTGGAAAGAGAAAGGGGTGTTATTTTAGATTGAAAGTTTAAGTTATAGCTCTGTGAGGAGGGGGTAATGGAGAAAAAGCAAAACAGTAAGAGGTTGCAAAACAGAAATTTGTAGGTGCATGGGTGAGTGAGTGAGTGAGTGAGTGAGTGACCGGTAGGGAATGCATAGAGATGCAGCAGGAAAATTTCAAGTATCAGCACACAAGTTAACTAGGAGATAGGTATCTGTTATAGCTTGAATCATGATAGAAATAAGAGAGTTGAGAACAAAGACAACCTCTAGAGCTAACACAATCACTTAAGAAAACTGCATTGTACCTGACTGGTGGGTTGGGGATATTCTCTTCGGTGCTGAATATACTATATCTAGTGGCACTGGATTATAAAAGGAGGGCCTGGGCATCAGCAACTGAATCAGGATTCTGGAATTGAAGCCCAGCATTTGATAATTTAACAAGCCCTCCAGGTGATTCTAATCCAAAGATCTGAGAATCACTGCAGTACATGGTAAGGTATAGTACTGCTTTATAAGGAGAAGTGAGCAATGCTGTTCCTTTCATAAAGGGAGAAAGTAGAAGATAAACAAAGGTAATAATTTAAGAATAAAGGAACACTCTCAGATAAAAATAAAAAAATGGTGCTAACCTCTGAGATGAGGCCCTAATGTCGCTCATTCACAAGCACAGATTCTTTCAATAGGATTTATCAAGTGATCTCACTGCAGATCATTAAAGACCACTAAGCATATGGTAATTATAATAAAGACAGTTTTTTTCCTTATAATTTAGCGTACAAAGTAAAATATTTTTAATAAAGTAACCTGTAAGTTAGCTAAATTCTGATGCTTTTGGAAATTGGACAAGTAGTATTGTCTCTTCTATATACAAATTTATGGATTTTTATTCAGTTACTGATAGAGCAACTGTGAAATAAGTTGAGGAAATGTTAAAAAAAAACAAAAAACATTGACTGGGAGGAACCAAGCATTCAAATTATCTGAATGTTCTTTGTGAATTCTCCATCCTACATTCACTCCACACTGTCACTCTCTGTATTTTAATTAGAGAAAAAAAAAACACATATTTCTTTAACAAACTGAAAGATTTCTCACTTTACACATCAATTTCAATGAATATCCATAGTGTAAGCAGCGTCAGAATTCCTGACTTTGGTTAACCTATTGTTTGAGAAAATGGACCTATAAAAAAAGGCATTGAGATGTTCACCTATGTGGAGAATATTGTTTTTGCACATATGGCACTAAGTTGACTGTCTAGAAGAGGAAGTTTCATGAGTATATTTATGACTGTGTGATTTTTTTTATTTTTCAGTTTCTAAGAAACACTTGTTGAGTGAATGGATTTAGTGTGAAGAAGCAGAAGAATATCGTTGAGAAGGCAAGGCATCTGTTTTTGGTCCTGACTTCAGCACAAAAACACTGGGATAAAATACTTAGATGAAATTTGGGTTTAAGCAAGAGCTATTTTTTCCAAAATTTCAAGAATACACTATGAACTACTTCCTTATTAGAACTATTTATTTTGGCTTGTCAGTAGAATTTCCATCAGGTGTAAACCTGTGGCATCATAGCAAACAAAGTGGGACACCATGCTGAATTTCCTAACACGGATGTCTACTTTCTTTGGCAACCACGTTAGGATTTCAGATCAACAGCATTAAGAGCCAATATTCTGCCATGATAGTAATATGAAATAATAAGAGAATGGGTTTCATGTTCCCAAAGGATTCTCCTCTAGAACTATATCCATATACTCACATAAATCATGCTGATTTCAATTTTCCCATCCACTGAATATTGAAAATGGGTAAATTGTACTAATTTTCATAGCATACCAATTTTATCAATGCAATTGATGATAAATATGATAGTGGATGAAAGACTTGAAGAGTTCCTCATATTCTGCAAAGTATTTAGAATGTAAATAATACTTGTTAATATTTGTCTTAAAGTTACTTATTATGATCAAAATGCAAGGAGTTTTCTCAAAGCTGATTCTTTAAAGATTTTGAAAGTTTTGCAACTAACCTTGATTACCTGGGTTTATCAATCCACATCATCATTCTGCTACCTTCCATCTTGCAAGAAGTCTTTTCAAACTGTCTTCACAAATGAGCAACTCCCTATATCATTTGCTTCTCAAACTTTTCATCTCACTTGTCTACCTTTGAGAGGAATAGAATCATCTTCCCAGAGCTTTGGGTGCACCTGTATCAGTCTGTATTTAAGGCAAGGAGAACTTATGTGATGTGTTACCAGCCCATTATAATTGCCCATGGTTTTACCTATTTTGCCAGCACAGTTGAGGAATAATTCAGGAAACTCATCCAATAGATTTGAAGACCCCCTTTTCTTTCTCTAAATATTTAATATACTGTACTTAACTCAAAACATATTATTAACACTATTTTTAAGTGAGCACTAACAAGGGGCAAATATGGCTTTACCCCTTTCCTCTCCAAACCCTATGTTATTGACTCACCCACAAGGAGAAAAGAGCTGAGAACATTTCTCATCCTCCT
Organism: Myotis daubentonii; assembly: GCF_963259705.1. Lineage (NCBI taxonomy): Eukaryota > Metazoa > Chordata > Mammalia > Chiroptera > Vespertilionidae > Myotis > Myotis daubentonii. The sequence continues at coordinate 44,830,031 of NC_081848.1, forward strand.
CCAGGTTACAATGGAAGGGAATTTGCAATGAAGAGTGATTTTACAGCAAAGCAGCCAGTACTTGGATATTACCCTTTGATGAACATAACAGGCACCATGGGCTTTGGGGCAGCAACTGCCGTTAACCATGTCACTGCCAAACAAGTTTTGCAATGGGCTATAAAGAAAACCCATTGTGATTGGAAATCCTTTAGCCCTGTCCAAGTCTATCTCAGTTACTGAGTACCCTTATATTGTGTTTAAAAAGTAATTGGCTGTTTGTGAGTGCAAGCTTCAATATCAGAAAGACCTGAGTTGAAGATGGTCTCCACTGGTAATTATATAAATTGCACAAGTTCTTTGAGCCTCATTCTTAATGTCTGTAATATATAATAGTACTACCATTGGGAGATTGTAGATATATGTTTAACAATAAGTGGCCCTGAAGTGAAAATGTGTGGGTTTGAATCTCAGCTTCGTCATTTAATAGCTCTGAATGTTTGGGCATGTTCTTTAACTTCTCATTGACTCAGTTTCCCCATCAGTGAAATGGGCACCATGAAAGAAACTAATGCACATCATTGTGAGGATTGAATGGGGTACTCCATTAAAAACCTTATAACAGCTTGTCAATACTAAAGTAGTTATTAGTACTTTATTATTATGGAAGACCTGAGTTGATGCTATTCAATAAAATATATGTAAATATATAATTCCTGAAAAATCACACATTAAATACTTAATAAATTTTATTGTTATTATTATGTTCATATAAATGCAGCAAAACACCCTTTTTTATTGTTGCAACAGAAATAATAAAAGTTCAATAAAATGAAGGACTTTCAACTTTGAGGATATATCTCTGTAGTTAAACAGAAATCACAATTTTAGCCACGGCATTGAAAACCAAGGCAGGTAGCTCATTTCCTACAAAAATAATGCTTTATAAAATTATAAATAAATGGAAAACAAAACCAAACCCTGTTCATTATGGGTGAACTTATTTGTTATACCCCTGAGTATGAATGAAAGAAAATAGGGAGGCCCCATCTATAATGGATATTGAACATATTCCAACAAATAACTCTAATTCTAGGCAAGATATATAAAATAGGCCAGAAATTGAAAAACAGATAATGCTTAAATATTTCATCTTGCTGGTATCCACTTAAAACTCATCACTTTAAAGAAGTATCTCTTGAAATCTCACTGGTTAAGTAGACTCGAACTTCTTAGTGTCTTCCCTCTGGCAATCACCAAAGTCTGTGTCCATGAGTCTTTCTTTTTTTCTTTGCTTAATCCCTCCACCCATCTCACTCAGCCCTGAACCCCTGCCCCTATGACTACTATCAGCCTGTTCTCTGTATCCATGAGTCTGTCTCCACTTTGTCCATCAGTCTACTTTGTTCATTAGATCTCACATATGAATGAAATCATGTGATACATGTATTTCTCTGACTGGCTTATTTCACGTAGCATAATACTCTCCAGGTCCATCCATGCTGTCACAAAAGATAATTCTTGAAATATTTCTAATAATGATAATATATCAAAAAAAGAGAAACAGAGAATGGGTGCAGGGCAAAATTGAACATCTCTGATTACATTAAAAGAAACTTATCTTCTTTGAATAAAGGAGGTAATAATTCCTTTTTTTATTGGAAGGGAGAATTTTAGGACATATATAGAAATAGATTTCTTTATGTATGTAAAAGTGAAGAGTGTAATGCTGTGAAGTGTAAGTAACTGGGAAATAGTTTTGAACATGTGAAATTGCAGCTGTGGATTGTGGAAACACCAAGTCTTTCAAAAATATACATTCAGTCACTGAAAGACCAAAACAATAAGACCATTATTTTGTAGTTATTACAATTTAAAACTCTATTGTTTTCTTAATTAGAACTAAAATGTACACGTGTAAGAGTAGAAAATAGAAGATTATTTAAATTGATTCCAAAATTAAGTTAAGTTTAGAGTTGAAAAGTAAAACAAACAAACAAAAAACACCCACTCTGCCCCCTTCTCCACCCCCCCCCCAAAAAAAACCCAACAAGAAAGAATGAATATTGATGGAGCATTTCCTGAAGGTCCATAGTGAATATGAAAGACATTGAATTAACAATGTTGTCATAGACTTAGACAAGGTGAAAGTTCCAAGGAGCAGGATTAGAGATCTCAAGGCCAAAGTCCAGAGGCCCTGAAGTCAAGGTGTGAGCAGCTTGAAAGAACATTATACTAGAGATTTAGAGATTGGCAATAGAAATGTTGGTATAATTTTATTTTTAATCTTCACCCAAGGATATGTTTATTGATTTTTTTTTTTTTGAGAGAGAGAGAGAGAGAGAGAGAGAGAGAGAGAGAAACATCTATTGATTACCTCCCATACACCCCTTCCTGGGAATCGAACCCAAAAGCTGGGTATGTGCCCTGACCAGGAATTAAACCCACAACATTTCAGTGTATCGAATGATGCTCCAACCAACTGAGCCACCTGGCCAGGACAATGTTGGTACAGATTTAGGTAGAGATTGTTGACATTGTTTCATGGCTTTATAGTTCTTTTCAGTATTAGCTATTCACTTGTTTGTTTGTTTTTTATCTGTTGCTCCTTACTTTGACAACAATAGCATCAAGAAAACAAACCACTGAGAAGGTGAGAACTTTGTTTAATTAAGTAATCTCCAGTACCTCAAAAAGTAAAAAAATAAAGTAGGTATTCACTAAATAAATATCAGTCTATCAAGGGCGATATATATACACAGATGATAATAAGTAATAATTTATTCACTTTGTGAAAAATGAACTATAAGACTACAAACTTCTCTGACCAAAATAAATGAACCATTGGACTAAGCAATTAGTGAAGCTAGTTTATTATTTCAAATTTTTAATTTACTGAACAAATTTTTATTATTCAATATATATTAATTCAAATCATAGAAAAGAAATAGTTATCCAGCCTTACATCCCATATTATTCAGAACAGTCAGTGGTCAAACAGAATCTCTGTGGCATTTGGGATATTAGCAAGCGCTTTGTTTCATGAAGTATTCTTAGGATAGTGCTCACTCATGTTATAAATGTGACTTTGGATTTTCCTGATCCTTTCTTGATAAAGAGTTTCAGAATTTTATCTTGTATCGGCTTGGTTTTCACCACATACACAATGGGGTTCATCACAGGTGGAATGAGAAAGTGCATGTTGGCCAGGGTCACGTAAATGTGTGAGGGAAGTTTTGGGCCAAAGCGGTGCAGTATCGACAGGCAGACCATGGGTGTGAAGAAGAGGATCACGGCACAGAGGTGGGAAATACAGGTGTTGAGAGCCTTGAGGCGGCCACCATGGGATGCAATGCTTAGTACAGTTTTTAGTATCAGAATGTATGAAATAAGAATGAGTAGACAATCAAGCCCCATAGTGGATAGCAGCACGAAGAGTCCAAAGATGCTATTTACCCTTGTGTTGGAGCAGGAGAGCTTTAGGATGTCAGGATGCAGACAGTAGGAATGAGAAAGTACATTGGAGCGACAGAAACACAGCCTCCTCAAGAGGATAGGAAGGGGTACCTGTAGAGTGAAGGTTCGCACAGCAATGGCCAGACCTATCTTGGCAATTACACTATGGGTAAGGATGGAGGAATAGTGCAGTGGGTAAGAAATGGCCACATAGCGATCAAAGGCCATTGCCAGTATGACAGCTGACTCAAAATCCTGGAAGGTGTGGATAAAAAACATTTGGGTAAAGCAAGCTGAGAAGGTGATCTCACGAGCATCCAGCCAGAAGATCCTCAGCATTGTGGGGAAGGTGAAGAGGGACAGACCCAGATCAGAGGCTGCTAGCATGGCCAAGAAGAGATACATAGGCACGTGGAGGGTCTGCTCTCGCCAGATAATTGCAATGATGGTCATGTTGCCCACCAAGGTAATGAAGAACATGACAGAGAAGGGAATGGAGATCCAGATGTACACAGCCTCCAGCCCAGGTATGCCTGTCACCAGGAAGGTGGAGAATATAGAGTTCGTACTATTTTCATAATGCATGATGCCAGGGTAGCACGCCTTTCCTAAAAGGAAATTCATTGTTCCAAAAGCAAATGTTAAAAATTACTTTTTTTTTACACTCTTAGTGCTATACCTTGGAATAAATGATCCCTAACCTTATGAAAACTTTAATTTAATACTGATTTTATTTGTATAATATAAAATATGAGTCTAAACTGGAAAATACCTATCCTATTGGTCAAATTCTCCAGATATGCTAGCTAATTGAAAGGGAAAAAAGTCTACTATGTATTTTTATGATTTTGACTATTTTAGAGTCACCATATAAGTTATACCAGGTAGTATTTGTCCTTCTACATCTGGTTTATTTTAATTAGTCTAATGACTTCCAGGTTTATCCATGTTGTTGCAAATGACAGGATTTCCTTCTTTTTTAAAGCTGAGAAATACTTCATTTTATGCATATGCAATATTTTCTTTATACATACATCTATCAATAGACATTTAGGTTGCAATTACCCAAGTCATACAAATGATATAAAGGTATTTCAAATTGAGTACTGAAATCCTCAATAAAATAAGGTAGATTCACACTTTGCCTTATCATTACAGTAGCACACTATTCTGTGAAATTTCTCTGCCTTGGTCAACAATGATACATGTTAGACTAGTGATTAATAGCATGCACTGATCTGCTTTTTATGCAAAGAGATGGATCTAGAAAGTTAAAATAATAATTTAGAAAACATTTTATATACATTTTTATATACATTTGACATAATTCTGTTACTTTAATAATAAAATTTTGGCTTTGTATTTTGGGTACATTTTAATTATTTTGTGCCATTTAATTTGTACTTATGTTTTATAATGAAACTACATAGGCATTTCATACATACTCTTCACACCCCTATGAAGTCATTCTCAATAACAATAAACTCTTGTGTAAACTATTCACCCTGATTTGTCACCATTCTCACTCACTAACATCATGGCTGGTATTGTGTGTGTGAGCCTTATGAAGTTTGCACTTTGAAATCTTCATTGTCTTCATGGGACAGACAGACTCTACCTGTGATAGCCTAAGTATTTCCCAGGCGATTTAATCAAAATTTCACTTGCGTCCAATTCTTGATAAGGAAATATTACTAAAGAAAACAATAAAAATATAAAAGACTCTTCTTCCAAGACTTACACTCTCCTTGCCCTCCTATTGAAGATGAGAAGTTAGGACCCCGCCCCTGCTTTTGGCTTTCATTTGGAATACTATTTAATTTGTCAAAGTCTCAATCTGTCATTTGGGTGAGACTTTCAGAAGTGATCAAAGTGATTTAATTAATATCCTACATGCTAATACAAAAAGAATGAGAAATAAAGTTAAAATTAGTCCCAGCAGCATTATAACCACACTTTATTTTTTTAATATTTAGAATTCTGCTGGGACAGGGCAGATGGAAGAGTAGGTAGAAATGAGAAAACTCATTTTTATTTCATGGGCGCACATTCTGCCTCCTCTAATCATGGGGCCTCTTAGAGTCTAGTGTCTGCTGCCAGATTTCTTTTTAGGGCCTTTTCTCATCCAGGAGTTCCTTGGCATTTTCAGAGTATATATTTTCTGGTTTCAATCAATGTTCCTGTTCAGGGATGAAGCTAAATCTCATGTTCAATGTTCTCATAGGCAAGGATAGTTCTCCTTTTATTTGATTCAGGAATACTTTAAGCCCACTTTCTCTACGTGGTTCAGTGTCATTGTCCAAACATATCAGTTTTAAAAAAGAAGGCTAATTTCAAAAAGAGAAACAATCTGTAGGCCTCATGATTCCTTGTATTACAGGCTACCATTTCCCTACTCACTAATTTATTCCAAGTCTCTAAAATTTGTTATATTTCAAATTCAACTCAGTTAAAACCTTGTTTTCATTCTCACCTGGCATCTTAAGGCAGCATAGTTGCTAAAATCATGCAAAGGCAGCTCTCTCATCCATGTCCAAGATAAAAAAACGTCGGTGACCTGATTTGAGTTGCTTTATTATTCATGCAGCTTTCCCCTGAAAATAGTCTCCTGGGATTCCATCTCCGCTTGAACTGAGAGTTCTCATTAATCCTTTTTACTTCTTAGGCTGCTCCCCAAATGGCCTGAGTTCTGGGGCCTTTTTTGCATCAGGTGAATTCAAAATCTAACCAATAAACACAGAATTTCACAATAAGTGTTGGCATGAATTCAAATCTGTCCATCCAAAATCAATTTTAAAAATTATTTATCTATGTCTGAAATAATTCATATTTTCATTGGTATCACTCATATTTTTTTATAATATATGTTTGGAATTCTAAAAAGTTTATTTCATCAAAGTCTCATTAAATTTTAATATAACTTCAATTTACCAATGTTTCAGACATAAATCACTACTTAGTTTTACTAAAATAAAATATAAACTTTTAATTATACCTCAATTAAAAAAAAAGCTTTTTGGATACATTACTTTATTTTATTTTATTTTTAAATTAAATCTTTATTGTTCAGATTATTACATTTGTTCCTTTTTTCCCCCCCCCCATAACTCCCCTCCTCCCAGTTCCCGCCCCACCCTCCGCCCTCACTCCCCACCCACTGTCCTCATCCATAGGTGCACGATTTTTGTCCAGTCTCTTCCCACATCTCCCACACCCCTTTCCCCCCCAAGAATAGTCAGTCCATTCCCTTTCTATGTCCCTGATTCTATTATAATCAACAGTTCATTCTGTTCATCAGATTATTTATTCACTTGATTCTTAGATTCACTTGTTGATAGATGCATATTTGTTGTTCATAATTTGTATCTTTACCTTTTTCTTCCTCTTCCTCTTCTTAAAGGATACCTTTCAGCATTTCATATAATCCTGGTTTGGTGGTGATGAACTCCTTTAGCTTTTCCTTATCTGTGAAGCTCTTTATCTGACCTTCAATTCTGAATGATAGCTTTGCTGGATAAAGTATTCTTGGTTGTAGGTTCTTGGTATTCATCACTTTGAATATTTCTTGCCATTCCCTTCTGGCCTGCAAAGTTTCTGTTGAGAAATCAGCTGACAGTCGTATGGGTATTCCCTTGTAGGTAACTGAGTTTCTTTCTCTTGCTGTTTTTAAGATTCTCTCTTTATCTTTTGCTCTTGGCATTTTAATTATGATGTGTCTTGGTGTGGTCCTCTTTGGATTCCTTTTGCTTGGGGTTCTCCGAGCTTCTTGGACCTGTAAGTCCATTTCTTTCACCAGGTGGGGGAAGTTTTCTGTCATTATTTCTTCAAATAGGTTTTCAATATCTTGGTCTCTCTCATCTTCTGGCACCCCTATAATTCTGATGTTGGTACGCTTGAAGCTGTCCCAGAGGCTCCTTACACTATCCTCGCATTTTTGGATTCTTTTTTCATTTTGCTTTTCCAGTTGGATGTTTTTTGCTTCCTTGCATTTCAAATCATTGACTTGATTCTTGCGCTCCTCTGGTCTGCTGTCGGGCGTCTGTATAATATTCGTTATTTCAGTCTGTGTGTGCTTAATTTCTAGTTGGTTCCCCAATATAAGATCGAGGGTCTTATTAGTTTTCGTGTAGATCTCATTAAGTTTATCGGCAGCTTCTAAACAGTTCTTGAGAGACCTTAAAAGTGTGGTTCTGAACTCTATTTCTTCCATTGACAATTTTGTCCTGTTTCTTTGTCTCCGCATTTTGTTATGCTTCCTTGGTGCACCCCCTAGTGGTCTTTGTTCGAAGTCTTATAGATAAATCTTGATTGTTGTAGCTAATTCCAGGGAGGGTTTGACCTCCAGGCCAAGTGGCTATGAGAATCAGCTGTGTCAGCAGTGAGAGAACTTCCGTCCTCTAGGGAGGTGCTAATCTAGCCTTTGCCTGAGGCTATCCGGCAAATGCCTCTGTGCAGGGCTTGGGCGGGGCGGGTAGCACAGGATCAACAGGGTGGGCCGGAGAGAGCAGTTATGGCGGCTCTCAGTCCTGTCCCAAGGGGCTCTGCCTCTCTGAGTCCCAGCACCCACTGCAAAGCTCGGAGAGAAAGCTGCACTCGCTCTGACCGAAGCCAGACAGTCCCACTTCTCCCGTTTGAGTCTGGGTCCCTAAAGACTCGCCCGGATCTGGTGCTCAGAGTCTGCGACTCCCTCCCGATTGAAAACAACAACCGCGCCCTCCGCCGCCAGCCGGCTCAGCGCACTCCGCACCTCAGAATTTGACTTCAGCACTGCGCCTCCTCTGAGTGTCCGTATGCGTTTCTCTTTCCTCCTAGTTGTAGGACTTCCACTCAGCCAGCGTTCCTGTGGTTCTGGGTGATGTCCCTTCCGTTTTTTGGTTTCACTTTTGAAGTAGTTGTTCAAAGCAGCAAACTCTGGCGTTAACCTATGCCGCCATCTTGGTTCCCGGATACATTACTTTAAATAATCTTTGAAAATTCCCCAGAAGACGACTAAAAATCACAATGATTTGTTCTTTCATCTTATAAAAAAAGAGGGACTGGAAATATTTAAATTTATTTGGTATGGTACCATTAATGAGTTTAACAGGAAGAATAGTCAAATGAAAAGAGATGTTCTACTCTCCTTAAGTTAAAATGTTTTAATTGAATGTTGTTTATATAAAAATCTTACTAGTTGTATTCTTTTTATCTGGTAGCTCTCAGAGATTTGTTAAAGCTCTTGCTCTACTTACTATATTTCTGTTTGTCAGAGTATTAAAGGTACTTTGCCTGGTAGAAGAAAACAACAGTATAGAGTTATCACTAATACGTTTGGTTACTTAAAAACATTTTATTTGGTCATGACCTCATTTCTTTAATTTGAAAGTATATATTTTATATCAGTGGTTTTCAATTGGGAGCTTAATTAAAATACAGGTATTTATTAGATATAAAGATGGACTGACTCTCTTAACTTGATAGTTGTCTTAGGTTTTTGGTATATTCTTGCTATGTATCTGATAAATTCATTGTATATTATGTCTCAGTATTATATTGTTATATCTCAAGATTTCTTTCAATGTAACAATTGAATTTAGCCTTTTTTAAAAAAAAAACAACTCTTTTTAATGGATTTTTTAAAATTAATTAATTAATTAATTAATTTATTTATTTATTTATTTATTTATTTTAGAAGGAGAGGAAGAGATAGAAACATTGACCAGAGAAAAACATTAACATTCACTGGCTGCCTCTTGCATGCCCCCAACAGGGGATTGAGCCTGCAACCTGGTCATGTGCCTTGACCAGGAATCAAACTGGTGACCTCTTGGTGCATGGGTTAACACTCAGCCTCTGAGCTATACCAGCCGGGCTGAATTCCCTCATTTTTATAAATTAGCCTAGAGGCCTGGTGCACAAAAATTTGTGCACTCGGGGGTCCCTCAGACTGGCCTGTGCCCTCTCACAGTCTGGGACCCCTTGGGCTATGACCACCTGCTGGTTTAGGCCTACTCCCTGGGGAATTGGGACTAAGCTGGCAGTCAGACATCCCTTTGGAAGCCCGGGAGCCCTCAGGGGATGTCCACTTGCCAGCGAGGAGCAGGCCTAAGCTGCAGTCAGACATCCTTAGCGCTGCTGAGGAGGTGGGAGAGGCTCCCACCACCACCATTGTACTGGCAGCCATCAACCTGGCTTGTGGCTGAGCAGAGCTCCCCCATGTGGGAGCACACTGACCACCAGGGGGCAGCTTCTGCATTGAGCGTCTGCCCCCTGGTGGTCAGTGTGTGTCATAGTGACCAGTCATTCCCAGTCTTTCTGCTGTTAGGGGCCATTTGCATATTACCCTTTTATTATATAGGATAGAGGCCTGGTGCATGGGTGGGGGCCAGCTGGTTTGCCCTGAAGGGTGTCCTGGATCAGGGTGGGGGTTCCGCTGGGGTGCCTGGCCAGCCTGGATGAGGGGCTGATGGGTGTTTGCAGCTGGTCACACCCCCTTCAAGGTGTGGGTCCCCACTGGGGTGCCTGGCCAGTCTGGGTGAGGGGCTGAGGGCCATTTTCAGGCTGGTCAAGCCCCCTGGCAATGGAAGCTCCCAGCCTCTCCTTTTTTTCTTTTTATTCTGGGATTTATTTACCTTCTATAATTGAAACTTTGTTGCCTTCAGTGGAGCTCAGAGCCAGCCGGGAAGCTTGGCTTCCTCTATCACTGGAGCAACCAAGCCTCCTGCTCACTTCAGCTCCATGGCTGCCAGACGCCATCTTGGTTGGGTTAATTTGCATATGGTCGCTCTGATTAGCTGTTGGATGTGGCTTAAGGCATAGCAAGGGTACGGTCAATTTGCATGGTTGTCTTTTATTAGATTAGATATGATGTTCACTATTTTTGAAAATAGGCATAATCATTATGCTTATAGACTTTTTGTCTGAACATGTTTTTTTCTTTAAATTTTGCATTATTATATTTGTTTTGTGTGCCACAGAAACTGTCAAATGCCCTTATCAATTGTATGAATGCTCATCTAATCCTTTACTTTTGAAAATCATCAGTAATAAAATAACCATAACTATTTTAGGTATGTTGTCATTAGAAGTAGTTTTTGTTGTTATCTTACCCTGACACTTCCTGAGAGATCTTACAATCAACTACAGGATAAAACAACAACAAAAAAGACTAATTATAAAAAAGACTACTCAGAACCCCCATATATAAGAATTGTACCAGGTATGTTCTTTTAGGTACAGGATTATGATGGCATCACTTACACAACTTTGAAATCATACTAGTGGACTGAATAATGATTTCCAGAGCAGGTGGGACAATGAGATTCCAGGTCCAAGATCCAGCAGGACAATAATTAATTACATAGCATTGAATATAATGTTGAGGAATGATTTGTGTAGCTTTATCTTCAAGTAGTGTTGATGTCGTATTAGGGCTCTGTATTCTGAATATGTAATGATTTTTTTTTTTCTCTCTCTCTTCTTATGCCAGCCATAAACCCTAGTGATTTAGGGGACTGTTTTTTCAAGGTAAAATAAAACATTTGTAAATTTATTTTATGCTCCAAGATGGATGCCTCCAAATTTTGGAAAATCTTAATAAGTATTCTTATTTTCATGGCAATCGAATTATTTGCAAAGGTTCAATAAGAGTCGATCTGGTCCTCTTTTTAACCATGATATAATAGGAAATACTGCTTATGGAACCAATCCCTTGCCTAAAATGTCATATTTGAGATGATTCCCTTTTAATTAGAAATGAAGAGAAGCCTGGCTGATGTGGCTCAGTGGTTAAGCATTGACCTATGAACCAGGAGGTCACAGTTCAATTCCTAGTCAGGGCACATGCCCAATGGGGGACATGCAGGAGGCAGCCTATCAACGATTCTCTCTCATTATTGATGTTTCTTTCTCTCTCTCATCTTCTCTCTGAAATATATAAAAACATATCTAAAAAAATGAAGAGAAATTTTAAAGAACTAAGAATAACTTATGTATCCAATGTTTATAAAAGTATTCTGGGAAGACTGTCAAGGGTTTTTGCTTACCTGAGAGTTAAGGAAAGTCAGTGTCTTTCAAGGGGATTGCAAGAAAAAAAGGAATTTTCCATTTTATGTACTATCAGTGAAATCTGGTTATAAGCTCTTGACTTGGATTCTAGCATCAGTACAGCAAATAAAAAGAGGCTTTAAAAGTCCAACCTGAGATTATTTATGACAACTTCCCGCAAAGCAGATTAAAAAGATATATATGATAAATTGATACTCTTGCTACAACTGTGGAAATAAGCAGGCCCCTCCATAATGCAGCCAATTTTATTTCACAATATGCCGGGAGCCGGTCCATGCTTGCTGTTTCAAGGGACCTGGCATATATGGCATACTGTTCTTAATATGTTTGCTCACCTTCTTGGCACTATGTGTTTTAACCAAGGTCTCTGAGAAAGGTTGTTTTCCCCAGGTAGGGATTTTCCCCTGAAGTTAGGGAGGGAATAAAACCCCTCAACTAAGTGCCAGGCGGGTAATTAATCCCTTTAACTACGAACAATCATGCTTAAACTACATAATCTTTTCTCCCTGGAATGGAGATAAGAAACGCCCTAAGCTTTGTAATAGAGATTGATAGGATTGAATCAACTGGTATAAATACAGTTGTAACAAGACAGAAACACTCAGAACTTAGAACAGAATCAAGAAGACAGAATCTACACGGAGCCTAGAGACAGAAGAACTTTGCTGGAGAGAGCATGCCAGAGGATCCTGGAGAGGGACTGGCCTCGGAGCCTAGAGACAGAGCCTAGCGGGAGAACATGGCAAGGGATCCTGGACTGAACCTGACTACAGAGATTGGCAGGAGAACCTGACTGGAACCTGGACACTGAACCTGACTGGAGAGCCTGGACAGAAACTGGCTGGAGAACCTAGCGAGGGAACATGGCTACAGAACCTCGCTGGAGATCCGAAGCAGAACCTCTCTGGAGATCCAGACCAGAACTTGGCTGGAGATCCGGGCTAGAGATCCTGGCTAGGTTGCTGACCAACTGAACACTGTTTCCGTCTACACCTTTGGGGACCCCTGGACCCGCTGGGGTTGGACCCCGGCATATGACGCCCGAACAGGGACCCCTAGGTAAGCGCCCCGCACTTGGGACGGATCGGACTCCACCGTAGGAAGAAGGTGGATAGTCTTCGCTGACTCCGTCCTCACCTTTGGGGACCCCTAGACCTGCTGGGGTTGGACCCCAGCATCTGGCGCCCGAACAGGGTTCCCTTAGGTTAGCCCCCCCCGCACTCGGGACGGATAGGACTCCACCATAGGAAAAGGGTGGATAGTCTTCGCCGACTCCGTCCACACCTTTGGGAACCCCTGGACCTGCTGGGGTTGGACCCCGGCAACAATAAAGAATAAACTTTGAGATAGATTATTTTTTATCAAAATGGGGGAGACTACAAAATTTGTTTTTCATTGGAAAATTGTGCATTCTTAATATCACACCCATCCAGATGGTCATATCCAGCTGTGTTCATATCCTTGTTACTTCAGAACTCTTTGTAATTTGTGAGTAATTCAAAGAAATTCAAAATTTGTCTTGCCCTGCAGAGTTTCACATTGTTTTCTTTAAGTACAGCATATGAAATATAATCAATAATACTGTCATAACTATGTATGGTGTCAGTTGGGTACTGGAAATATCAGGGGGAACACTTTGTAAAATACATACTTATCTAACTAGTAGGCTGTACACCTGAAACTAATACAAAATAATATTGAATATAAACAGTAATTAATTATTTAATTAAAAACAGAAAATTAAAAAAATAAAGAGCCTGTGGGGAAAAATATATTAGGTCTCTATTTCCAATTTCTTCCAACATTCTTTTATTCCATATAAAGGAGTGGTATTTTGACATTCCTTTTAATGAGATTTCCTTTGAACAGATTATCTTTTAAACATCTAATTGTCTCCCATGTGAATAAACTAAAAACACTTAACACATTGATTTTATACCTGCATGAGATCATGATTTTACCTTTTTCTACAAATAAACTTTTAGTAATTATTTATCGTGGTTTTCCAAATATTCTGTTTGGCATTCAAGATAGAAAATAAACCATTCAGACAATGATGTTGTAGGGGATAAAGTAGGCCTTTGCAGATGCAATATTGTTGGTGATGATAACATTGATAACTACATGGAAAAATGAGAACCTGATCAGATTTTCACCTGAAGTTGCCTTTTGTCTGTGACCTACAGTATATTCCAATGAAAACCAGAAAGATTTCTTTATTAACATTTCAGCTACAGAACTTTGGCAATTTACCTGAGGATTATAGAGTGGAAAGACAACACACTATGCCAATAAACAATTTGGAAAATGATTTTTTGAAAAAAATAAACAAACACAAAACAGTTTCTACTTTGCTTGAAAAGGGGATTGTTGGTATATAGGAAACAAATGGTTAAGGTAAGTATAAGTAAAAAATAATAAAGATAATTGTTTGTTGATAGTACATAGGAAAATCAAAACATGAAAAGGTGCAGAGCATTTATATCCTATGAGGAGATATGCATGCGAGTTAAACGGAGACCAGAGTTTGAATAATACAAACATTTTTAACACAGCAGCAGATTATTGCTTTGAATATAGCCAGATACACTGTTTCTAGTATAGAAAAGAATAATTTCTGCTTTGAAGTAAGCATAAGTTAGATGGGGCATAATCCTCATTTATTTTTATGGTTTGACTTCTTAGACAAATAATTTGTCACTATTACTTCCATCTATTGATAACAGAAGATGCAAACAGCAAAACAATTATTTGGCTTTATTAGCTCTTTAAAAATGGTTTTTATTTTCTTTGAGTTCTTGTGTTATTATTATTATTTTTTGTTAATCCTCACCGGAAGATATTTTTTTCCATTGATTTTTAGAGAGAGAATCGAAGGGGGTGGGGAGAGAGAGAGAGAAACAATAATGTGAGAGACACACATCAACTGGTTGCCTTCAGAACCTGCCCTGTCTGGGTATCAAGCCTGCAATCAAGGTACGAGGTACATGCCTTTGACTGGAATTGAACCCATGACTCTTCAGTCTGTGGGCTGATGCTCTAACCACCGAGCCAAGATGGCCGGGACCTTCTGTTATTTTTAATATGTCCTTTTGTTAAGTTAATTGGCATTAACAGTTCCAACTTCATGTCACCCAATTGGACAATGAATGTCCTAAGCTCCTACTTACCTGATCTAATTAACAAATGTCACTTTTTAAGATGTCTCAAACTTATTTAGCATGCAGAATAGTGAAAATTCAAGAAAGAGGGAACTTTGCATATGTAGAAAATTTTGAGTAAAATACTGTTGTATTTAATGAAATTGTTAATAAATTGTAGCAATGAAAAAATGAAACAAATAATGAAAAAATATCTTTCAGAGAACTGAAAAGTAACAGAAGAAACTATATACAGCTTCTAAAATGTGAGGTCAAAAGCCATTTTCAATCCGAAAACTAATTAGATGGAAGAAATCAGCAAAGTTTGTTGCTGAAACTGCAAATCATGTCCAGTACAAGGTGAGAAAATAAAATATATTAGGGTATTTTACTTCTTTGATTCTTTATGTACATAAATAAATAAAAGTCATTTCAGTCAAAAGAATTGGAATAATGACCATCTATTGTTACATCTATTTCCCAGAAGTTAATTAATGCTGTTCAGGATTTTTGGTTCCTTTTTGTTGTTGAAGAGTTTTAGGATTTTGTCTCGTATTTGCTTGGTTTTCACTACATACACAATGGGGTTCATCACAGGAGGAATGAGAAAGTGCATGTTGGCCATGAGTACGTAGATGGCTTTGGGAAGCCGTGGAGCAGCTCTGTAAAGTATCGACAGGCAGATCATGGGTGTGAAGAAGAGGATCACAGCACAGAGGTGGGAAATACAGGTGTTGAGAGCCTTGAGGCGGCCACCACGGGATGCAATGCTTAGCACAGTTTTCAGAATCAACATGTAAGAAAGAAGGATAAGGAGAAAATCAAGTCCCATGTTGGAAAGAACCATAAAGAGTCCAATGATGCTATTTACCCTTGAGTTGGAGCAGGAGAGCTTTAGGATGTCGGCATGCAGACAGTAGGAATGAGAAAGTACATTGGAGTGACAGAAACACAGCCTCCTCAAGAGGATAGGAAGGGGCACTTGTGCAATCATGGCTCGCCCTACAATGGCCAGACCTATCTTGGCAATTACACTATGGGTAAGGATGGAAGAATAGTGCAATGGACGAGATATAGCCACAAAACGATCAAAGGCCATTGCCAATATGATAGCAGACTCAAAATCTTGGAAGGTATGAATAAAAAACATTTGGGTGAAACAAGCAGAGACGGTGAGCTCATGAGCATGATGGTCATGTTGCCCACCAAGGTCATGAAGAACATGGCACAGATGGGAATGGAGATCCAGATGTGCACAGCTTCCAGACCAGGTATGCCTGCAACAGCGGGGAGCTGGGGATCCCCTGCCCAGGCCTGACGCCTCTGCCGGAGGCCTCAGGCCTGGTCAAGGGGCCGATCCGGTGATTGGTGATCGGAGGGTGATGAGGGTCAACTCCTCTGGCTGAGGCATCAGTCCTGGGCGGGGGGCTGGGGGTCCCCTGCCCAGGCCTGATGCCTGGGCCAGAGGCATCAGGCCTGGGTGAGGGGTGGAGCCGGGGATTGGAGGGATATGATGGTCCCCTTGCCCAGGCCTGAAGCCTGGGTCAGAGGCGTCAGACTTGGGCGGGGGGTGGAGCAAGCGATCAGAGGGAGATGGGGGTCCCCTGCCCAGGCATGATTCCTGGGCCAGAGGCCTCAGGCCTGGGCGGGGGTCAGAGCCAGTGATCAGGGGGAGATGAGGGTCCCCTGTCCAAGCCTGACACCTCTGGCGGAGGCGTCAGGCCTGGGCAAGGGGCCGATCCTGCGATTGGAGGGTGATGGGGGTCAACCCCTGAGGGCTCCCAGTATGTGAGAGGGGGCAGGCTGGGCTGAGGGACACCCCCCCCCCCCACACACACACCCAGTGCACGAATTTTGTGCACCGGGCCCCTAGTATTATAATAACTATGTGTGATGTCAGATGGGCACTGGATTTATTGGGGTGATCACTTAGCAAGTTATATAATTTATAATCACTGAGTTGTACACCTGAAACTAATATAATATTGTATGTTAACTGTAATTGAAAAACTATAAAATATTTAAAGTAAATAAAAGAAGAATATTCATAGATATACAAATACTTGTTTTTAAGAAAAATTAACAGTATAGATAAATGTTATTTATACTCACCAAGGTAAAATCACAATGTCTGTCTTCCAATCAGAAATATGCATGCAAAGAAGCAGGAAAATATAATGCATAATAAAGAGAAAAATTAATCAGTACAAACAGACCCAGTACTGACATAGATTTAGAAATAGTAGACAACATTAGTTTTTATAACTGTATTCCACTAGTCAAAAACTTAGAGACATAGAATTAATACTGAGTCTGAAGTATAATTATGATGGCAAATAAAGTAGTACATTTGATAACTATATATTTGTATTTAACTTAGGAAATACTTAAGTCTATATTAGGCCACACTAATGTATCTGGCTTTACTATACAGAAGAATTAACCTGCCAGGGAATTCCTGGTTCTCACTAGAGGCTAATATGTACCCCATAACTATGGTCTACATTAGGGCCAATCCTAGATATAAAAGTCCATAGGAAAGTATATTTCATTTGGGTTGGACCCTGTTCAACAGTACAAAGAACTTTATTTTGTCGAATCTCAGAGGGAAAGTGAGAGGGTGAGTGGGTAGAAAGAGATCAGTCAAAGGACTTGAATGCATATCTGCATAATCCATAGACATAGACAATAGGGTGGTGAAGGCCTGGGGTGGGAGGCAGGAGCAGACCAGAAAAGGTCAATGGGAGAAAAAAGGAAACATATGTAATACTTTCAACAATAAAGATTTTTAAAACATGCAATGCAAAATCCATAGGCCCACATGAGGGATAGTTATTTATCAATGAAGACTTAGAATAATGGATAGAGGAAAAGTGCTTATATATTGTTTATTGTTCAACCCAATGCATGGGAGGTTTGTTCATGGTGTTTAAGCTCTATCTTTTTCTGTTCAGCTCTAAGAACTATCTCTTTGTGTTCTGTATTATCACATGCACTTTTTCTTGCTAAACTTATATTTTTCATCATAAGAAAAAGAAAAGGTATCAACACAATTACAACTTGTAATGCCATGCTTCTTAAAGAACCTCTTTGTATTGATTAATGATAGGTCTTGCAGCCTTTTCAGTTTCCTAAAACCACAATTTATTATGGGTTGCATCATCAATCATGACCCTGATTCATCCGTGGTGTTGCTGGAGTACATTGGATTCCTGTTGCAAAACACACATAGGCATCAGAAAGCACCAGGGTCAAAGTTATGGCACTGGGCATAGACAACCTCTGTCAGGTTACATCTGAATGATGCTATATGGAGTTATATATCTACTAGAGCCCTGGTGCACAAATTCATGCACCAGTGGGGTCCCTAGTCCTGGCCTGCGGGATAAGGCCAAAACCAGCTCTCCGACATCCCCTGAGGGGTCCCAGGGGCACAGGCTAGGCTGAGGGACCCCACCAGTGTGCAATCGAGGCCGAGGAGGAACACAGGAGGTTCGCAGCTGGGGAGGGATCACAGGAGGGCTCCAGGGCGTGTCTGGCCCATCTTGCTCAGTCCCGATCCACTGGACCCCTGCAACAAGCTAACCTTCCAGTCAGAGTGTCTGCCCCCTGGTGGTCAGTGCACATCATAGCGAGCATATCATTAGCATATTACGCTTTGATTGGTTGAATGGATGACTGGACGACCAGACACTTAGCATATTAGGCTTTTATTATATAGGACTAGAGGCCCGGTGCACAAAAATTTGTGGACTCGTGGGAGAGGGAGGTCCCTCAGCCAGGCCTGTGCCCTCTTGCAGTCTGGGACCCCTCAGGGGATGACCACCTGCTGGATTAGGCCTGCTCCCTGGGGGATTGGGCCTAAGATGGCAATCAGACATCCCTCTGGCAGCCTGGCAGCCCTCGGGGGATGTCCACTTGCCAGCGGGGAGCAGGCCTAAACTGCAGTCGGACATCCTTAGCACTGCTGAGGAGGCAGGAGAGGCTCCCACCACTGAAACTGTGCTGGCAGCCATCAGCCTGGCTTGTGGCTGAGCAGAGCTCCTCCCATGTGAGAGCGCCCTGACCACCAGAGGGCAGCTCCTGCATTGAGCATCTGCCCTCTGGTGGTCAGTGTGTGTCATAGTGACCAGCGATTCCCAGTCTTTCTGCTGTTACGGTCAGTTTGCATATTACCCTTTTACTATATAGGATAGAGGCCTGGTGCATGGGTGGGGGCCGGCTGGTTTGCCCTGAAGGTTGTCCCAAATCAGGGTGGGGGTCCCGCTTGGGTGCCTGGCCAGCCTGGATGAGGGGATGATGGCTTGCCAGAAGCCAGTCCATCCTTGCTGCTTGACACAGTCCCTGCAGGGAAGAAACATCTGCACAGCGTATGTTTCAAGGGACCTGGCGTATATGGCATACTGTTCTTAATATGTTTGCTCCCCTTCTTGGCACTATGTGTTTTAACCAAGGTCACCTCTCCGAGAAAGGTTGTTTCCCCAGGTAGGGATTTTTTTTCTGAAGTTAGGGAGGGAATAAAACCCCTTAACTAAATGCCAGGAGGGTAGTCAATCACTTTAACTAGGAACAATCACCCTTAAGCTACATAATATTTACTCCCTGGAATGGAGATAAGAAACGCCCTAACCTTTGTAATAGAGATTGATAGAATTGAATCAACTGGTATAAATACAGATGCAACAAGACAACAACAGACAGAATTCAGAAGACAGAAAGACACAGAACTGAGAACACAGGGCTTGGAAGACAGGATGAAGAGAGACAGAGCCTAGGCACAGAACCTACACAGAACGTTCTCTAGAGACAGAAGAACTTCGCTGGCGAGAGCATGCCGGAGGATCCTGGACAGGGACTGGCCTGGGAGCCTGGAGGCGGAGCCTGGCAAGAGAGCATGGCAGGGGATCCTGGACTGAACCTGACTGTGGAGATTGGCAGGAGAGCCTGACTAGAACCTGGTGACTGGACCTGCCTGGAGAACCTGGACAGAACCTGGCTGGAGATCCTAGGCAGAACCTCTCTGGAGATCCAGACCAGAACTTAGCTAGAGATCCTGGCTAGGCTGCTGATCAACTAAACGCTGTCTCCATGTCATTCCTTCTTCGCCGACTCCGTCTACGCCTTTGGGAACCCCTGGACCTGCTGGGGTTGGACCCCGGCATCTGGCGCCCAAACAGGGACCCCTAGGTAAGCGCCCCGCACTCGGGACGGATCGGACTCCACCATAGGAAGAGGGTGGATAGTCTTCGCCTACTCCGTCCACACCTTTGGGAATCCCTGGAACAGGATTCCCCTAGGTAAGCCCCCCCCCCCATTGAGAACCCCCACACTCAGGACAGATAGGACTCCACCAGGGTGCTACAGACCCCCCTATAGAGGATAAGTAGGGTAAGAAGGTGGATAGTACAGAACTTAGGTTGAGAAGATGTGCCTTACTGAGTCCAAAGAAAGAAGACTGTATTGATTCTTAGATTGAGAAGATGTGCCATACTGAGTCCAAAGAAAGAAGACTCTGTATTGATCTTTAGATTAAGAAGATGTGCCATACTGAGTCTAAAGAAAAAAGACTCCGTATTGATCTTTTAACACATATGCTTGCTAGCAGAGGAGTTAAGGTTACTCCCAGTCAGATGGAACATTTTATACAAGAAATATGTCCATGCTTTTCTGAGGAAGGAAAGGTAAATGTAATGGCATGGGAGAAGGTAGGCCCAAGGAGCCTTATCCTTAACCCCACTGCAGCCTTTCCACCCTGGGAAAGTGCAGGATTGGCAAGCTCTCCCTGGGGTGATAGATCAGGACTCAGGTAATAGCGGAAAGCGCCAATCCTACTCTTAAAATGGATACAAGAGAGCATTTTGGGGTTTTTCTTTTTAATGCCTGCTTTTAAAAAATAAAAAAGGGGGAATTTGCCGGGAGCCAGTCCATCCTTGCTCTTTCAAGGGACCTGGCATATATGGCATACGGTTCTTAATATGTTTGCTCACCTTCTTGGCACTGTGTTTTAACCAAGGTCACCTCTCCGAGAAAGGTTGAATCCCCAGGTAGGGATTTTCCCCTGAAGTTAGGGAGGGAATAAAACCCCTCAACTAAGTGCCAGGCGGGTAATTAATCACTTTAACTATGAACAATCATGCTTAAGCTACCTAATCTTTACTCCCTGGAATGGAGATAAGAAACGCCCTAACCTTTGTAATAGAGATTGATAGGATTGAATCAACTGGTATAAATACAGATGTAACCAGACAGAGAGACAGAACTTCAGACACAGAACTTAGGAGACAGGGCTTGGAAGACAGGACCAAGAGAGACAGAGCCTAGGCACAGAACCTACACAGAACGTTCTCTAGAGACAGAAGAACTTCGCTGGCGAGAGCATGCCGGAGGATCCTGGACAGGGACTGGCCTGGGAGCCTGGAGGCGGAGCCTGGCAAGAGAGCATGGCAGGGGATCCTGGACTGAACCTGACTGCGGAGATTGGCAGGAGAGCCTCACTGGAACCTGGTGACTGAGCCTGGCTGGAGAGCCTGGACAGAACCTCGCTGGAGATCCTAAGCAGAACCTCTCTGGAGATCCAGACCAGAACTTGGCTGGAGATCCTGGCTAGGCTGCTGATCAACTGAACACTGTCTCCGTGTCATTCCTTCTTCGCCAACTCCGTCCACACCTTTGGGGACCCCTGGACCCGCTGGGGCTGGACCCCAGCACCCACTGGGGTGCCTGGCCAGTCTGGGTGAGGGGCTGAGGGCCGTTTTCAGGCTGGCGGGTGACTGAAGCTCCCAACCTCTCCTTTTTTTATTTATTTTTTTTATTCTGGGATTTATTTACATTCTATGGCTGTCACTGGAACTGAGAGCCAGCTTTAGCTCTGAGGCTCGGCTCCAGCTCTGAGACCTCACCTGCTTAAAGCAGGTATCTGGGTTTGTTTGGCTTCTATAATTGAAACACTGTTGCAGCTCCAGCTCCGAGGCCCGGCTGGCTGAAAGCAGGTTTCTGGGGTTTGTTTAGCTTCTATAATGGCAACATTGTTTCTTAGAGTGCAGCTCAGAGGCCAGCAGTGTCAGGCGGGGAACCTTGGCTTCCTCCATCACTGGAGCAAGCAAGCCTCCTGTTCGCTTCAGCTGCCTGGCTGCCAGCCGCCATCTTGGTTGGCAGTTAATTTGCATATAGCCCTGATTAGCCAATGGGAAGCGTGTCGGAGGTACGGTTAATTACTATGGTTGTCTATTATTAGATAGGATATCTATATCTATAGATAGATAGATAGATAGATAGATAGATAGATAGATAGATAATAGACAAGTAGATTCATTCCACACTGATTTATTCCATTCCTTCCAATTGAGGGCCTTTCCTTTAATCTTTTATCACTGATAAGGGTTTAATCTCCAACATTTACAGGGAACTCATGCAACTTAACAAAAGGAAGATAAACAATTCAATCAAAAAATGGGCAATGGATCTAAATAGACACTTTTCAAAAGAGGACATACAGAAGGCCGAAAGACATATGAAAACATGCTCAAAGTCTCTAGTTATAAGAGAGATGCAAATCAAAATGACAATGTGGTAACATCTCACACCTGTCAGAATGGCTATCATCAACAAATCAACAAACAAGTGCTGGAGAGGATGTGGAGAAAAAGGAACCCTTCTGCACTGCTGGTGGGAATGCAGACTGGTGCAGCCACTGTGGAGAACAGTATGGAGTTTCCTCAAAAAACTAAAAATGGAACTCCCACTTGACCCAGTGATCCCACTTCTAGGAATATATCCCAAGAAGCCAGAAACACCAATCAGAAAGGATATATGCACCCCTATGTTCATAGCAGCACAATTCACCATAGCTAAGATTTGGAAACAGCCCTAAGTGCCCATCAGCAGATGAGTGGATTAAAAAACTGTGGTACATTTACACAATGGAATACTACGCTGCAATAAAAAAGAAGGAAATCTTGCCATTTGCAACAGCATGGATGGATCTGGAGAGCATTATGCTGAGAGAAATTAGCCAGTCAGAGAAAGATAAATACCACATGATCTCACTCATTTGTGGAATATAGAGAACAACATAGACTGATGAACAGGGACAGATCCAAGACAGAGAAACATCGATCAGACTATCAATCCCCAGAGGGAAAGTAGGGGAGGGTGGGGGTAAGCGGAAGAGATCAACCAAAGGACTTGTATGCATGCATATAAGCCAAACCAATGGACACGGACAACAGGGGGATGAGAGTATGAGTGGGGGTGGGGTGGGGGGGAGGTTGAGGGTTAATGGGGGGATGAGGACACATTTGTAATACCTTAACCAATAAAGAAATTAAAAAAAAGATAAAATATATTTTTATTTCACAGAGGAAGGGAGAGGGAGAGAGAGATAGAAACATCAATGATCAGAGAGAATCATTGATCAGCTGCCTCCTGCACGACCCACACGGGGCATGTGCCCTGACAGGGAATGGAACTGTGACTTCCTGGTTCACAGGTTGACACTCAACCACTGAGCAACACTGGCTGGGATACTTTAATCTTATAATTATGTATATAATGGAGTGTTGGACCTTTGCCATGTAGTATATGTATAATCTATATATTTCTATACTATTTGCATTGTATTTCACATATAAAAAGAATAAATTAGTTTGAATATTTTCTAGCTTCAAGTGAATGCTTTTATGATTTGGAGAAAGCACTTATTCTTTTACTTGACCACTCTAAATTTTTATTAATAACAAAATGTTGTTTAAGAAGAGCATGAGATTTGGCAATAGGGAACCTGCATTTAATTTTCAGCTTGATTACTTGCTATGTGTGCAAAGGAACAAAATGATTCAACTTTCTGGACTTCAATGTCCTCACCAAGTCCAACGAATAAATAAAAATACTGGGAATATTTGTGGATTTAAAATAAATTATATATCATAAAATGTTATTTAAATGATAAACCCATGGTGATGGTAGTTGATATTAAATACTATTTTTTCTACACCTATACCTCTCCCTTCTTATATTAGACAGTGCATAGGAGTCAATGATTATATATTCCTTTATATATCTGTACTTGACTTAGATTCAACACAGAAAACAAGGTTTTGGAAATTGATCTATTTCCCCCTTCATGGATCTTTTGCATTTTTTGGAGGTAGCATTCCTAAGAAGCATGCTCCCTCAAAATTTAAACTTAGACTCTTCTGCTGTTATAATCACACTCTCAGAAAAAATCATACATTTAACAAGTGGAAACCTCAACAATAGCACATATTTCTATGATTTGTTTGTATCTGTCAGAGCAGTTTCCCTGTGAGTTATTGCCACTGATAGAGCTGTTGTTAATTCCCCAGGGCCGACTAAGAATTATGTTCTTCCCCAAGGCTTATATAGCTATTCACTGTGTCTTTCCTGTAAAAGGACCAAGAGCTCAGAAGACCACAAACGCTTCCTGGATTCCCTAATTCTCCTGATCTGAGGTCTCCTGGGATAAAGAGCTATAGAAACACCAGCTTCTGAGGCAGCACTGGGACCTAGACCAAGGAGAGGCAGTCGACTTGTGGGACCTCAGTAAGTCTGCAGCTGCAGAATAAAGGAGATAATAAGCACCTGGTATTCCACACTGGACAGTAGGTTATTGCTGAGTTTAGAAGGGGTCTCATGTTTCTCAGGTTTTTGATTGCACGCACTCCTGATGCAGAGCAAGGGACCTGTGACTTTTTTCCTGTCATATATGCCTATATTGTGGCACCTTCCCAAGGCCATGGCTTAAGCAGATCCAAGGCTGAGTGTGGGGGCATGTCCTGTGCTTGTCAAATGATATTTGTTGTTTTATTGATTGAAATGGCCAGACCATACTCTTTTGGATCAATAAAAGGTTTGTTGAAGGGTGGTTTATGACTCTTGAAATAGCCAATCTCTATGAAAAAGAGGTAAGAATTATTTGTGAAAGTTGGGCTTATTCTAAAATGAGGATCAGCAGAAGAAAAGGGCCTGGGGTTTTGTTGCATTAACTGTAGTAAGATTTTCTATAAGTGAAGAGACAGCACTGAGATTTTTTTTTTTTTTTGATTCTACCTCATAGATTTCTGTGTGATTTTAAGTCTGCTTGCTGATTAAATCTCTCTTTGGAAAAATGGGTTTGCTTCATTTCATTCAAAAATAGAGAAAGAATTAAGACACAAGGCTAGATGTAGTAGGC
Organism: Myotis daubentonii; assembly: GCF_963259705.1. Classification (NCBI taxonomy): domain Eukaryota; kingdom Metazoa; phylum Chordata; class Mammalia; order Chiroptera; family Vespertilionidae; genus Myotis; species Myotis daubentonii. The sequence continues at coordinate 44,854,844 of NC_081848.1, forward strand.
GTAGAAGCCTATTTCACAGGATAGCAAGAGCAGGAATATCAGGAGACTATCATGCCAGCTTATACTTTTTTTTTAAAATTGGGGCAGGGGGTTCTTATCTATCTGGGCAGGGTAGAGTTAGGGTGGTAAAGAAAATGGAAAGGATAAAATATGACATAAATTGGAAGCCAAAGATATGAGGAAGATAGATATAAGTGGTTGGGGAAAAGGAGGTAAAAAAATAAAAGAACGTTTAGTGAAACTTCCTTTTTGGTAAGCAACACTGGTCACATTAGTGAAGGTCTAATACCTTTCACTAGAAACTAGTAAAGGTCTAATATTTTAACTTCAAATTCTGCTCTCAATACAACTGGGAAGTGAAACAATAATAATAATATAACAACACTGGAAATAATAAAAATAAGAATAGCATTGGAATACAGGCAACAAACTATGAAAATGTAGTAGGAAGACAATAACGTAATGGGATTAAGGAAACCAAAGGAGAAGAAAGTTTGGAGAAGAAATTGCTCAAAGGTGGCAAATTAAACAGTATATTAAAAGCATGGGATTTAGAGCAAGATGACCTGAGTTTGAATATGTGCTTGATTGGATACTGGCTGTGTGAACTTAGACAAGTTATTCAACCTCCTCATGCCATAGTTTTTTGGTGTGTTAACTAGAGATCATACTAGCAGCCATTTTGTTGGGTTATTATTATCAGCAAATGATATTTTATGAGGATTAAATTATAGAAACTTGTTAACACAGGACATAGCTCATGGTAAATACTCAAAAATTAATTTAAAAATATAAATAATATATACTAAAATGTGTCCTTTGGATTAAAAAGCCCAGGTGATTGAAGGCTTTCACTGTGATAAAATACACTGTGTGACTGAGATACAGCTAAGGAAGAGATTTAACACTCAGAATCTTTCTCTTCTTTATTCTTTTTTGAATCTAATAAATAGATTTACAGTAGAACTGAAATAAACTGCCTACTGGTTTTTTTGTTTTGTTTTGTTTTGTTTTTATTTTTGTTTTGTTTTTTTTTGCTTTTATTTGATTGTGTGCCTTGAGCTCCTGGTCCATGGTTGAATTTTAGATTTTTTTTATTTAGAAGATAAATCTTTATGAACTAGTTTCATTCTAATCTATGTAGAAGACAGTTCAGAGTGGTGAAATGTTTCCTTCAAGGTCCCAGATCATTGGTAGCAGAGCTGAGGCTATAGCTCAGATAGTGCCTCATGCCTAGTCCAGTTTTCTTTCCGGTGCACTTTCTAAATTTGAGACAGTCCATCAAATTTATGTCCTTAATGGTTCTTAGACATGTGACATATTAATAGTTTAGAAAGAATTGCATCAACCATCTTTAAATCTTGCATCTCTATCTCTACTTTATAATATCAGTAACATCAATATTTTTTCTAGACAGTATGTCTCAAAATATTTCATTTTATTTATCCCTCATCTAACACTTGAAATTCTTCATTTCATTTAGTTTTTTTAAAAACACATATCTCCTTTACCTCCTGCTTTCAGTGTTTTTAAATATCTTTTCAAATTACATGTATTAGGGTGACATTGATTAATAAGATTTTATAGGTTTCAAGTGTACTTTTTGTTTGTTTTGTTTTGGTTTGGTTTTTTTATTTTATTTTATTTTTAATTAAATCTTTATTGTTCAGATTATTACAGTTGTTCCTCTTTTTCCCCTCCATAGCTCCCCTCCACCCGGTTCCCACACCACCCTCTGCCCTTACCAGCCCCCCGCCCCCCGCCACTGTCCTCATCCATAGGTGTATGATTTTTGTCTAGTCTCTTCTTGCACTCCCCATACCCCTTCCCCCCTGAGAATAGTTAGTCCACCCCCTTTCTATGCCCCTGATTCTATTATATTCACCAGTTTATTCTGTTCATCAGATTATTTATTCACTTTATTTTTATTTTTTTAAAAATATATTTTATTGATTTTTTTTTTTACAGAGAGGAAGGGAGAGGGATAGAGAGTTAGAAACATTGATGAGAGAGAAACATCGATCAGCTGCCTCCTGCACACCTCCTATCAGGGATGTGCCCGCAATTAAGGAACATGCCCTTGACCAGAATCGAACCTGGGACCTTTCAGTCTGCAGGTCAATGCTCTATCCACTGAGCCAAACCTGGTCAGCTGATTTTTAGATTCACTTGTTGATAGATGTGTATTTGTTGTTCAAAATTTGTATCTTTACCTTTTTCTTCTTTCTCTTCTTAAAGATTAGCTTTCAGCATTTCCTATAATACTGGTTTGGTGGTGATGAACTCCTTTAGCTTTTTCTTATCTGTGAAGCTCTTTATCTGACCTTCAATTCTGAATGATAGCTTTGCTGGGTAAAGTAATCTTGGTTGTAGGTTCTTGTTGTTCATCACTTTGAATATTTCTTGCCACTCCCTTCTGGCCTGCAAAGTTTCTGTTGAGAAATCAGCTGACAGTCGTATGGGTACTCCCTTGTAGGTAACTGACTGTCTTTCTATTGCTGGTTTTAAGAGTCTCTCTTTGTCTTTTGCTCTTGGCATTTTAATTATGATGTGTCTTGGTGTGGTCCTCTTTGGATTCCTTTTGTTTGGGGTTCTCTGCGCTTCCTGGACTTGTAAGTCTATTTCTTTCACCAGTTAAGGGAAGTTTTCTGTCATTATTTCTTCAAAGAGGTTTTCAATATCTTGCTCTCTCTCTTCTTCTGGCAACCCCATAATTTGGATGTTGGTACGCTTGAAGTTGTCCCAGAGGCTCCTTACACTATCTTCATATTTTTGGATTCTTTTTTCTTTTTGTTTTTACGGTTGGGTGTTTTTTGCTTCTTCGTATTTAAAATCTTTGAATTGATTCTTGCGATCCTCTAGTCTGCTGTTGGAACTCTCTATAATATTCTTTATTTCAGTCAGTGTATGTCAAGTGTACATTTTAATGATACATGATCAGTATATTGCATTGTGTGCCCAATCCCCCAAAATCAAATAATTGTCCACCACCAAATATTTAGCCCCCTTTATCCTTGACTATCTCTCTGCCTCCCTTTGCTATGATAAGTACCAGATTATTGTCTGTGATTATGAGTTTCCATTTTATATCCCACATATGAGTGAAATCATATGGTTCTTAGCTTTTTCTGACTTATTTCACTTAACATACTCAAAAGGTCCATTCATGCCGCAAAGAGCAATAGTTCATCTTTTGCTATTCTGAGTAGTATGCCATTGCATATATGCATCACATCTTCTTTATCCAGTAATCTATCAAAGGACACTTTGGTTGTTTCCACATCTTAGTCACTGTGAAAAATGCTGCAATGTACATAAGGGTGCATATACTTTGTGAATAAATGTTTTCAAAATATTTAGGTTGGTGCCTATAAGAAGGATTGCAGGGTGATATGTTAATATTATTTTTAATTTGGGGGGTAAGTTTCATACTGTTTTTCATAGTGGCTGTACCAGTTCACATTTCCACCAGTGGTGAATGAAGGATCCTTTTGATCCACACTCTCTTCAACACTTGTTACTACTTGTTTTGTTGATAAAAAGCCATTCTGACAGGTGTGAGGTGGTATCTCATTGTAGTTTTGATTTGCATTTCCCTAAAAGCTAGAGAAGTTGACCATATTTTCATATATCAGTTAGCCATTTGTGTATCTTCTTGGGAGAAGTGGCTGTTCATGTCCACTGCCCATTTTTAAAAAATTAGATTGTTTGTTTGGTGTTGAGTTGTATAAATTCTTTACATATTGGAATATTAACCCATTGTCAGAGCTATTGTTTGCAAATATTCTCTCCAATTCAGTTGGTTGCCTTTTTGTTTTGTTGGTGGTTTCTTTTGCTGTGCAGAGATTTTTGGTTTGATAAAGCCCCATTCATTTATTTTTGCCTTCACTTCACTTCCCTTGCTTTTGGGTCAAATTCATAAAATCTTCTCTAAGACCCAAACCCAAAAGCTTAGTACCTATGTTTTCTTCCTTGTAGTTTATTGTTGCTGTTGTGTTTTTCTTTTAAAATCCTCACCTGAGGATATCCTTAAGAGCAGCAGAAAGCTCTAGCCAGTTTTGCTCAGTGGATAGACATCAGCCTTTGGACTAACTAAAGGGTCACGGGGGTTGCAGGCTCAATTCCCAGTAGGGGATGTGAAAGAGGCAGCCAATCAATGATTCTCTCTCATCACTGATGTTTCTATCTCTCTCTCCCTCTCCCTTCCTCACTGAAATCAGTAAAAATACATTTTAAAAATGTCATTAGTATTTTGATGGGGATTGAATTAACTTTGTATATTGCAGTACTAATACTCAAGTTTGAGCAGAAAAGGGAGAAATGGAAGGAAAACACAAACATTAAACACAAATTGGAAGGAATAAACAGTAGAAAAAAGGCATTGTAGGCAAAAGAGAATGGAGGCAGGATGAAGTGTGTGAAGAAGATGAGAGGACACTATTTGCTGAGTTACAGATGTTATATGAGTGCTTGCTTTGCACAGTGGTAGTTTAGTTAAAATGCATGCATACTGGAAATATGCAAAGAGAGAACATGGTTCTAATATGCACAACATTAAGTGAATACAGCGCTGTGCAAAACCAGGTCCATTCAGACTTCCATTTTTCTCTCTCCAAATGATTTTTATTTGATGATGAAAGACTTCATATTAAATTAAAGAAATAATAATTTTCAAGGATTTAGAGGTCTTGAGCTCCCTTAAAATTCACACCCATATTCTGAACATATTATTTCTGGGGCTCCAGAGAATAAAGTATGATTACTCACCAGAAATGATCAGTCAGACAAGGAGGAAAAGTCTGATGTGCAAGAGCTTAGAAGGGACTTTCTTGAATGACGCTAAGTCAATAAGTATATGTATCGACTATAGTGCCCACATGGAGTTATAAACCCATTAACTGTTTATTATTACTATTGTTGTCACCATTATCATTATCAGTAGCATTAGCCCTATAAATTTGGTAACTTTCATGTCAATGAAGCTGATCTGGTTCCTTATCCTTGAATAATTACTGATGTCCAGTCCTTTCTTAAGGTAACTAACTTTACTGCAATGCCAAGATTCACCCTCAACCTGATAAAATAACTTTGTTTATTCTCTCTCAAGTTCACTCTCATTTTTTCTCTCACTCTCTCTCTAGCTTTTCGTTCCAGGTCTCAATATCAGAGGACACAGTAAAACACGATGACTTCAAACCTTACCATCCTTAGAGACATTTGGTACACCATGATTGGAATCCCAGGACTGGAAGAGGCACATACTTGGATATCCATCCCCATCTGTTCCATGTATATAGTTGCTCTTGTGGGCAACGCCCTCTTATTATTTCTGATATTCACTGAACATAGTCTTCATGAACCCATGTACTATTTCCTCTCTATGTTGGCCCTGTCGGATATTTTTCTCTCCACAGTTACCACACCAAAGATGCTAGCAATCTTCTGGTTTCAAGAAGGGGGTATTTCTTTTGGTAGCTGTGTGTCCCAGATGTTTTTCCTTCACTTCATCTTTGTGGCAGAGTCTGCCATATTACTGGCCATGGCGTTTGACCGCTATGTAGCCATCTGTTACCCACTCAGATATACTACCATTCTAACCCCCTTAGTCATTGGAAAAATGGGCATTGCATCTGTGATTAGGAGTTTCCTTATCTGCTTCCCCTTGGTTTTCCTGGTTTATCGGCTTACTTACTGTGGGAAGAACATTATTCATCACTCATACTGTGAACATATGGGCATTGCCAAGTTAGCTTGTGATAGCATCAAAATCAACATCTACTACGGGGTGGTTGCAGCCCTATGTTCCACATGCCTGGATGTAGTGCTTATCATCATCTCCTATTCTCTTATACTCTGTACTGTGTTTAGAATTCCTTCCCAAGAAACTCGACTCAAGGCTCTGAGTACTTGTGGCTCCCATGTCTGCGTTATCCTACTATTCTATACCCCCGCCTTTTTTTCATTCTTTGCTCACAGATTTGGAGGGCACAGCATACCGCTCCATGTGCACATTCTTCTGGCCAATCTTTATGTGGTGGTACCACCCGCTCTCAACCCCATCATTTATGGTGTTAGGACAAAGAAAATTCAGGAGAAGGTTATTCAGGTCTTTTCTTTGAGCAAGAAATTGTGCTGATGTAGACTAAACAACTTAGTCTTCATTTTTCAGTGTAACTCTGCTAATTGAAGAGTACCTACAATTATATTGGACATCTTAAATCATTTCAGTATTAGAAGAGAATAATAACAGTAAAAATTTAAGTAAATGAGATGAAAAGTAAAAACTTTCTCTTTTTGTGATTTTGTTCAGGGCAATATCAGAGTAAGCACACCATAGATTGTATGTAATATTGAGTTTTGTTACAATAGGCTTAAAATATAATAGATTGCTTGCAATCATTTTCATGTAATTAATAAGGAAATACTAGTTTTATTTATTAGATTACATTGTAGGATTATGACTAAGGGGGAAATCTCTGAAGTCATACTGCCAATAATCAAATTTCTGCTCCACTGATTCTAAGTATAAAATCTTAGAAACATTATTCTACCTATGCGTCCATTTTTTTTAAAAAAATTGAGGAAGTATATAATATCTGGAAGATATTGTTTAATGTTAGTAATCATTTATAGATATAGCAATAAAATTTAGTTTGCACATTTGCAGCGTCATGTTGGGTTCAGAATTGATTTAAATGTGATACAGTGGAAAAAAGCCTAACACATGCCAAAAATGTTAGCATTATTATATAAGTAAAAGTTGGGAAAATTGGGACATACTACCATAATAAAAGTTACTTGAAACCAATCAGAATATATATATATATATATATATATATATATATATATATATATATTCTATTTTCTCTATATTTTAAATAATGTATGTATGTATCTATACTAATAAAAGGATAATATGCTAATTAAACCAGGAGACCTTCCAGAAGACCTTCCAGACATCCTTCTGGACAAAGCCATGGTGGTGGGGCTGAGGCAGTTTCAGTCAGGGGCGATCAGGTTGGCTTGAGAGGGCAGTTGGGGGCAAGCAGGCCAGGGGGGGCAATTGGGGGCAATTAGTCTGACAGGGGAGGGCAATTGGGGTTGATCAGGCCGGCCAGCAGAAAAGTTAGGGGCAATCAGGCAGGCAGGCAGGGTGGTGAGTGGTTAGAGGCCAGTGGTCCCAGTTTGCGAGAGGGATTGGGCCTAAATTGGCAGTTGGACATCCCTCAAAGGGTCCCAGATTGGAGAGGGTGCAGGCCGGGCTGAGGGACTCCCCCTGTGCATGAATTTTGTTCACCGGGCCACTAATCCACTAATATATATAAAATTAGAGATATTTTGTCTTTTGAATACTATTGATTTTTATTTTCTTTCAGTAGAGTTCTAACATTATTATGTCATTAAACACTTCTGTTAGATGGTACCACCTAGAAGAAGGGTAGGGAGGAAGGAGGTTGGGACGTAGAGGATGTTCCTCTCAGACAAAGAAGTAGTGGACTCCTTTTGAACATGAGATGGGTAGAAGAAACACAGATGGAAAAGGAGAATAAGATATCATCTTCAAAGGTCCAAGTTTCAGCTGCACACTCCCAGGCCCTCATTTGAAGAGTCAGGACATGAAAGGATAGAAACTCAATGGGTTATAGGGCAAATCTAAAAGCAGAGGGAGATTAATATCCCTTCCCTTTTTTTCTGCTTAAATATCTCAGGAAAGTTTCCTTGCCAGATATTTCACGCCAACTAGAGAGAGCAGCACTAGAGTGAAAATGGCCATGTGCATTGGTCAGTCAGAAAACTGGTGTCCTTGTCCTCCATCAGGCAACAAATGAATCTAGGAATTCTTTAAAGCACTGAGGGGGACACCCCATTCATGGCTCATGTTGAGCAGTGACGCTGCCAAGGGAGTTGCTTTGGCTAGGGAAAAATGATTCCATAGTCAAGGGCCATAAACACAAATGTTAGAGTCAGGGAAGTAAGAGAAAATGGGTCCAGTTTCAGGACTGGAGGGGTAAAGAACATTAGGAATGGGTCACTAAGTGGATTTAAGAGAAAATAATGAGTCAACATTCAGTAGGGGGTGCAGAAAGGATAAAGTCCCAGACTCAGATTTATATCTGCATCTCATCCAGTTCTGTCAAGCAATCTCTCAGGGACATGAGGGTTCCCCTTTAAAGCAGGTGGTAAGAACTTGGATGAAGGTGAGAGTGAGTGAAGAGGCAGAAAAAACCCCACAACAGTCTAGCAGAGAATATCAATTTCCAAATAACAGAAAAGTTGTTAAAATAAAATTGGGTTTTATTTCAGCAAAGATACTTTTAAACTCAAAAACTTTAATTGACACTTAAGTGCAAAGTTAAAAATTCAGACGACCGTTGACATAGATAGGTTCCCTTGGAACAAGATAATCCTAAAAAACAAAACAAAACAAAACAAAAGTTACCACATCTTTTCAAGTATAAAGTACAAAACCTATTACTTAGGATTTTGGTATATCATAATACTGGCTGAGAGAAGAGTGACCTATTAAATAATTCATTTGAAACTTATATTTAGATAAATACACAATTTAAAATTCCCAACTCCCACCATGACACACCCCCAACAGAAACAAATAGAATGATGTGGAAATATCTGTAATGTAAAATAAAACAGCAGTAACAGTAGTAAAAATGCTGTGAAACTAAATTGTCCCACAATTATTTTCTAGTAATTTAAAATATCTTTACCTCAATTTCCTCATCTGCACAATTAAATGATTATTGTTTACCTCACAGATTTGCTCTAAAGATTAATATCAACAGTCACTACTGAGTGCTTCCGTAATGACTGGCATATAAAAGGCTTCTGATAAATATAAACTAAGCATTATTTTTATGACTATTATTATTACTGTGGTAGTTGCATTATTACTAGTAAAATATATACATTAAACATAAACTATCAATTTTGAGGAAATACATTGATAATCATGGGGTGTGTATGTTTATGATAGCTTTGTTTAAAATTAAAACTACTAAACACTAAAGTGCTGAACAATTGATGATTAAATAAATTTGCTGTATGTGATACAAAAGAATAGGATTCAACAATAAAAATAAATTGTGGATACAGACAACAACAAAAATAAATGTCAATAGCATTGTTGCAAGTGAAGGACTCCAGATATAAAGTATTACATTGTTTATGATTTAATTTCTATGACCTACTCTTAAAGGCAAACTGTATGACAAAAATCAGATTATTGGTTGCCAGACACTTAGGGTTATGAGAGAAGACTGATCCCAAAGAAATAAAAAGGCACTTTTTGGGGTGATGAAAAGATTCTATACTTGATTGTGGTGGTGATTACATAACTATAAATATTTTCTAAGCTCATCAAACTGTGCATATATATCTAAATAGAGTGAATTAATGTTTGTAATTATACTTCAAAAATTGCCTTGAATATATTAAGTATATTATGTAAATATCATATGACAATCATATTTTGAAGAAACTTACACATACTAACAGAATCCAAATGTATGTACTATATTATCATCCATGATTTAATTTGATCATTTTTATTTAGCATGTCAACGTTTTATAACGATTGCATAAACATTTAATAGAGTTCATATTAAAAAGTACAGAAGGAAGAAAATAAAGTTGTCATGTGATTTGAAACTGAAATAGAACATTTTTCCACATCCCATCACCCATCACCTCCTGAAAGTAGAACATATCATTTAACTTCTGTATGTTTTAAACTATTGAAGCATAGTAACCTCCATCTTGTATAAAAAACTGCTGTTTGAATTCTCTGCTATTGTTAGATAGTCCCTAGTCCTGTAAACTCTGTCATTGTAAGCTCTATCACTTTAAGACAGTCTCTTATTCTAGAAAATGACTTTGCTTTTAGTTCAAATAATAGAAAAAGTTAAACTTAACTGTCTGACCTTGCAAGCTAGCCATCCAATGTATTAGACTAATATAGATTAATACCAATAATAATTCCCATATTCTTATGCCAAGTACTAACTCATTATGTATTCAAGGTTATAACTGTCTGTAACAATAATCCACACAGAGATCTTTGTGAAATCTGCAAACAAAGAAGCTCAAAAAGTAAAAATATGGGAAACTTCTTGTTTGTGGGGCTCAGAGATTTGGAAGAGACACCTCCCTCTGGGCCATGCACAATAAATGACTCCTAATTAATTGGCTTATTAAGGCGTCTTGTATCTTATTCGCTGATTTATGATACAACACTACCCATGCATTTAGTAGAAAATAATATCTACCACAGAATCTTGATGGAGAAATAAATTAGAAATATATTTATATTATATGGCCTTAATAATACTCTGTGCTCTTCCATTTTTTATTAATTGGGACTTGGATTTAAATGAGATATGGACTCATAATAAACATTTAAAATGGTTTCCAAATGCTAGTTGCTATTGTTATTATTATTTAGATTAAAAAAAAAACCGACCACAAAAATCTGGTTCTTTCTACTCTGGCAATTACTGGTTTTCTATATCTCCAGTTCAATTACTATTCATACGATACAAGTGAGAAAAGAATGTTTGGCTGGTGGGAAAATAGCATCAGATTAGTTTTTTGTTTGTTTGTTTCACTACTTTTTAAATCATCCAAATAGTCTAGTATCCTTATATGCTTACTCCATTACATTATCATGGGTAGCAGAGATGATTGCTAAACAATAAACAAAAATGTTTCCTAGACTAGTGAAAATGGACTAAGATCATTATTGATCCTTTAGTAATTACCTGAAGGAATTTAACTTAGAAAATTCACATTTTCTATATTGGGTGAATTCAAAACCATTCTCACTCAGGTAGCCATAGTAAGATAGAAATTTTAACAGCTAATTTTTCTCATATATTAATATGTATATATTATGATTTATATAATTGATAAGAATATAACCCATGTCAATCTCACTGATTTATGATTGCTGTGGGCAAAATGAAAAGGAAATTATTTGCAACATAGCAATTACACAAATAGAAGTCATTAAATACATTTTTAATTATATACTGATTCTTACCCTTTTGATTTCCACTTGTCGACTTTTAAAATCATGCACATTTGATCTCAGCACATTTCTTTCAAGTAAAACAGTCTCTGGACTCTCCTTCGTATTTGCTGGGTTTTGATGCTATAAATAATGGGGTTCATCAAGGGAGGGAAAAGGATATAGACGTTGCCCATGAACACATGTACCAAAGGTGAGAGGTGTTTCCCAAAGCGATGCACCATAGTCAGGCCAATGATTGGGATATAGAAAACTGAAACAGCACAGATGTGAGATACACAGGTCTGCAAGGACTTGATTCTCTCCTCCTGTGATGCAATAGCTAGGACTGCATGCAAGATCATGACATAGGACACAAGTATAAGCACTGCATCCAACAACAAGTTGCTGATCACCAGGGCCAGACCATAGATGCTGTTGAAGCGGATGTCTGAACAGGCCATTCTAATTAAGTCTTGGTGCAGGCAGAAAGAGTGAGAGAGAATGTGGGGATGGCAATAATTTAAGAACTTTAGGCGAATGATGACCGGAGGTATGAGTAAAGTACTTCTACATAAGATTGCGACCCCAATTTTTATGATTTTGTCATTAGTTAGGATGGAGGAGTAGCGTAGTGGGTGGCAAATGGCGATGTAGCGATCAAAAGCCATAGCGAGGAGAACAGAGGACTCCATAAAGGACAGACCATGGATGAAATAAGACTGGGCAATGCAGGCATCCAGGCTGATCTCTTGAATGATCCCCCATAGGATTCCCAGCACTGTATACATGGTGGAGAGTCCCATGCACAGGTCAGTGAGGGCCAGCATGGCCAGGAAGTAGAACATGGGCTCATGCAGGCTCGGCTCTGTTCGGATCACATGCAGCACCAGGCAGTTTCCCAGAAAAATCATAGTGTAGATGGAGGAGAAAGGGATGGAGAGCCAGAGATAGTCAACTTCCAGGCCAGGGAATCCAGTGAGGATAAATCTGGAACTATTGTAGTTTGAGATGGCGATAGCAGGCATGAAGACACAATTGAAATATTTCTAGAGATGTGGCAAAGCAGATGAGCTTATGATCCCCTAATTTTGAATAATGTTTGTCTGCTTTCGAAAAGAACAGAAAATACAATGCAATTTCCTTTACTGTTATAAACTCAGCAAAATAGAGACCTGATTCTTTATCCTTTAGGGCAAAATCCCTCTCTCTAGACATAAATTTTTCCACTGCTAGTGACAAGCAATGCCTGAAGACTAGGGTTTTTTATGCAGAAGCAATCATCTTAATGCACATATGGGATTAGGTTTGGGGCTGGACTGCTGGGACTGTTTATTTTCAGAGGAAGATAATATATGACCACAGGTGTTTACTGCTTTCATGGCTGGTAGCATCCTCAGAAAAATGTGAAATGTGTAATTTTTCTCTTGGGTAACACAGCTCTTCCTTCACTACCCCCAAAGGGTCATAAGACTCCAAATTAAGTAAAATGGTTAAGGAACCCTAACTTTGCAGATAAAATTTAAATAAGAGAAACTTAACAAAATGGAATAAAAACTTTTTTGCACATTTCCAATTGCCCCTCTCTAAATGCTTTACCCTTGTACAATTGTTTTAGTTATACTTTTTCTTCTCTACATTTCATATTTTTCTTCTCTATTTTCATGCATCTCTTTATCTTATACAGAATTTTTACTTTTTCTGACCTTCACACTAATTTTACCTCATTATGTTCTATATTACATAAATGACATGGATTTTAAACTGGAAAGTATTAGGCTATTGGGTAACAGCTGGAAATGGAAAGGCTAGATCATGAGGTAAATATTTATTTAACTGTTTAAAATAGTGTTAGCATGCTTTCCAAAGCAATGGTCCATTTGACACTCTGACCAGTAAGTAGTGAGAATTACAGTTCCTCCATCTCTCAGCCAGTACTTGGTATGGTCAGATTTTTTATGCTTATTTTATTTTGCTTTGCTTATATTGATAGGCATGTGGTGATATGTCATTGTTTTAAATTTGTATTTCCCTTACGACAAATACTTTTTTTTGCTTTTTTTCATGTGCTTATTTGTCATATATACATCTTCTTGGTGAAGTTCCTGTTTGAATAATTTTCCCTTTTGTGATGAGTTGATTTTTGCTTATTGAGGGTGGAGGGTTTTTTAGATATTTTAATTATAAAACCCTTAGCAGATATATGATTTGCAAATTGTTACTTCATTTTCTTAACTGTGATGTACTATAAAACTGTACACATAAAACCTATATAATTTTATTTACCACTGTCACCCTAAAAAATTCAATAAAATTTTAAAAAATAAAGAATATGATGATAACAGAAAGACTCACATTGAGTAAAAGAGGATTTTAGTATTGATTTCCCTTATTGGAAAGAAGTATGTAGTTGAGGACTCTAGAGTGAAGGTAAGTAACCTTATATGCCTGGGGCATATAAAAAGATAAAATTTCAGAGCTTATAAAAAGAAAAGAAAAAATATTGAGAATACATTACACATTATACATTCACCTGTATAAAAAACAGGTGAATAAGTGACTCTAAAACTCAAGGTGGAAAAGTGAAAATTAAGAACAGGTTATAAAAGATGAGATTTTAATTCAGTTTTAATTTTGGGGGTAAAGTGCTATTACTAATAACTTACAATTAGAATGGTTATGTGATCAGAATCAAACATAGATGTTAAGAACATTAGCCCTCGCCAAAACCGGTTTGGCTCAGTGGATGGAGCGTCGGCCTGCGGACTGAGGGGTCCCAGGTTCGATTCCAGTCAAGGGCATGTACCTGGGTTGCGGGCACATCCCCAGTGGGGGATGTGCAGGAGGCGGCTGATTGATGTTTCTCTCTCATCGATGTTTCTGGCTCTCTGTCTCTCTCCCTTCCTCTCTGTAAAAAATCAATAAAATATATTTTTTAAAAAATTATAATAATAAAAAAAAGAACATTAGCCCTCCTTCTCAAGAGATGAGAAGAATAAGAGTAAACATAAATTCTATGAGAAATACGTATATGTTTTTTCAATAATTGTATATAGTTACTGAATTTTTGTAATAATGGAATAAAATTGGGTTTTATGGTATTAGAGGTCTTCTAAAGTATTCACTATAGAAAAGATACAAAGTCAGAGTCTAGCAAGGGGTAAAACTAAAAGGTAAGAACTGATGGGATAGCAGAGGATTTTAAATCCTACATATGTATTAGCTATCATTTCTTATGTTCCTCATGTCATAACATTTTCATAGATGACACATTACAAATTTTAATAGGTTTTACAATTTTAAATATTGTTGTTTTTATAGTGAGAGGAATATTGTAACACATTTTAAGTCATTTGACCAATGTCACACAATTGGAGGAGGAGCCTAGATATGAATCACCGTTTGATAAGAAAAAAACAAAACAAAGCACACCATTTTTTTTCCTTCGTATTTCTTCCAGAAATACATTTTTTTCCCCCAAGAGGAATCTGAGTCTCAGAATTCTGTCTTTTCACTCATTGTTTTATTCTAAGACTACCCTTCCTCTCCAACTCCAGGTTTTTACTACACACAGAATTTAAAGCCAAGTCTAGGTTTTACATTTGTTCTCAGTTTATTTTAGTAATTATGGGAATTTTTTTAAAAAAGCAATAACCAAGGTATTTGCAATTTACATAAATTCAAAAAAATCTAGAACATGTTCTCTTCAGATATCCTTCCCTTCAGCAGTGAAGGTAAAGACTCTTGCCTATAGACTTCTATCACAATCTCTGACTGCAGAGTTTTTGTTCAGGTTCTCTGTGTGCAAAGCATCCATTATCAGTTCCCAGTGTTATAGACGTTAGGGCAGTCTAGGAGTTTTGAAATAAAAAAAAAAAGTAAATACTACCGCTTTATAGATAAAGAAAACAAGGCCCAAAGAAGGCATGGGTAATGATTAGTACAATTATCAAGGATTTTAATAGAAATGGATCTGGCCTGGCCAGCATGGCTCAATGGTTAAGCCTCAACCTATGAACCAGGAGGTCATGGTTAGATTCCTAGTCAGGGTACATGCCCAGGTTGCGGGGTTGATCCCAGTGTGGGGAATGCACGATGCAGCCGATCAATGATTATCTTTCATCATTGATGTTTCTATTTCTTTCTCTCTCTCTCCCCTCCTCTCTGAAATCAATCTATATATATATATATATATATATATTTTAAAGGAATGGATCTGAATGCACAGACAGGATCAGTGTCCCCTGCCAAACAAGAAGCCAAAAATATGTTATAAGTTACTTACTAGTTTATGGCTTACCTGTGTGTCAGGACTGTTTCTAAAGAGAAAAGATTACAATAGCTGCAGAGTTATCAATTCACAGTTTAATTGATTATGTAGTATTATTGATAGTAATAATGATAATACACTTATGGGAAAATTTTCATTCCTTCAGAAACTAGAAAGTACCCTCTTCAGATCAACAACTCTTTTCCTATGTAAAAGAGTAAAGGCTATGTTAACTACTCTTTGATGCTTCAGAATACTAGTAATTTTAAGTACACATGTTGGGGAAAGTACAGGGATTATGAATCAGTATAACTCCATTTTGTATAAAATGATACTTTTTTAAATAACCACAATAAAAATGTGCTTATGACTCAGCTCATGTGAAAGACAGAATAGTAGATCCCGGATATTGAGAGTTGCTAGCACCCATTGGTCAAAACTGACAACCACCAGAGAAAATCTCTAGACATAAGAGAGAGATATTTGTGAAAAAGTCCATCAGGCCCAGATCTGTATCTCAAGAGCATTTATGTAGATAAGCTCTGTTGGAAAGAACAGTTCTTTTCTACCATCTCACTTTTACTTTCATGAAATTAAATTATGAGTCCCTGTGTGTACTAGAAATGGTAATTCTCAGTATTGATACATTTGATTTTAGTAGTCATTCAGATCCAGAATAAATATTCTATAGATCATGATGGCATTCCTTGACCTCTCTTTTATTAAGTGAAATGTTAAGGGCTGTCTAAAACTGAACTGGGGCTTACTTTCCTAAAATTTTATGGGAAGAATTGAGTCACTGAAATTCAGAAGGGGGAAACTCAGGGGCATTGCAATGCTTTTTACGTATGCCTTTTTCATACAGAACACTAATTTATCCTATCTAATAAAAGAGAAATATGGTAATTGGCGTATGACCGCTACCCTTCCCATTGGCTAATAAGGGCGATATGCAAATTAACTGTCAGCCAAGATGGCTGCCGGCAGCCAGGCAGCTTGAAACTAACATGAGGCTTGCTTGCTTCAGTGACGGAGGACTCCAACGTTCCCCACCTGCCCCTGCAGGCCTCTGAGCTGCAAGCAACTATGTAACAAACATAGAAGCTAAACAAAACCCCAGAAACCTGCCGGGCTTCAGCCAGCAGGATTGCAACATTTTAAGCAAAGGCCAGAAACCTACTTTCAGAAGTGGAGGCCTAAGAGCTGGAGCCAAGCTTCAAAGCTAAAGCTGGCCCAGAATAAAAAAGAAAAATATAAAAAAAGGAGCGGTTGGGAGCTTCAGTCACCCCCAGCCTGAAAACAGCCCTCAGCTCCTCACCCAGACTGGCCAGGCACCCCAGTGGGGACCCCCACCCCGAAGGATGTGTGACCAGCTGCAAACAGCCATCATCCCCTCACCCAGGCTGGCCAGGCATCCCAGTGGGGACCCCCACCCTGATCCAGGACACCCTTCAGGGCAAACCAGCCGGCACCCACCCATGCACCAGGCCTCTACCCTATATAGTAAAAGGGTAATATGCCTCCCAGCACTGGGATCAGCAGAGCCGCGAGGCCTCCCGGCACTGGGATCAGCGTGACAGGGGGCAGCGCCCAAACCCCCTGATCGCCCTGCGGCTCTGTGTGTGAAAGGGTGCGGCGCCCCAACCCCTTGATTGGCCCTGCTCTGTGTGTGACAGGGTGCGGCACCCCCCTCCCCCCCACGGTCCCTGCTCTGTGTGTGACGGGGTAGAGCCATAACCTCCCCATTGGCCCTTCCCTGAGTGTGAGAGTGGTGGCACCCCAACCCCCTGATCGGCCCTGCTCTGTGGGTGATAGAGGGCAGTGCCCCAACCCCCTGATGGGCTCTGCTCTGTGCGTGACAGGGGACAGAGCCCCAACCCCCCTGATGGGCCCTGCTCTGTAAGTGACAGGGGGAAATGCCCCAACCCCCTGATTGGCCCTGCTCTGTGCATGACAGGGAGTGGTGCCGCAACCTCCCCATCGACCCTGCCTTGAGTGTGACAGGGGATGGTGCCCCAAACCCCCAATCACCCCTACCCTGAGCGTGACTGAGGGTAGAATCACAACCTCCTGATCCCCCTGCTCTGTGTATGACAGGGGGCGGTGCCCCAACTCCCCAATCGGCCCTGCTCTGAGCCCAACCACGGGCTGCACCTAGGGATTGGGTCTGCCCTCTGCCACCCGGGAGCAGGCCTAAGCCAGCAGGTCATTATCTCCCGAGGTGTCCCAGACTGTGACAGGGACCCCCATCCCCCCCAAGTGCACAAATTTTTGTGCACCGGGCCTCTAGTATATATATAAATGCCTAAGAGACCAGGCTATAGCTTGAACGTTCAACTGGTAGCTATGATGTGCACTGCCCACCAGGGGGCAGACACTCAATGCACAGACTAGGAAGCATGGAATAGACTGATGAATCTCAGAGGGACAGGGAGGGTGGGAAGAGATTAACCAAAGATCTTATTTGCATACTAGAGGCCTGGTGCATGGATTCATTTATCAGTGGAGTCCCTTGGCCTGGTCTACAGGGATCGGGCCAAAACTGGCTCTCTGACATCCCCCAAGGTGTCCCGGATTGTGAAAGGGCACAGGCCAAGCTGAGGGACCTCACCAGTGCATTTCACTCTAGTGATTTACATAAAGAGGTAATTGGATAAATGTTGTGGCCTTTAGAAAAGAGATTTTGTCACATCCATTTCTCAGGAGAATTGCATCACAACCCTTGGCAAGTGTTGATATTATTTTTGTTCTGTATTTGCCTCTGGGAATGGATTTTTTTTTTTTATCTTCATAGAATGCTATACAAGTATGAGCAGATGCATGTGCAAAAGGTTAGAGAATGAAGTTTGTGAGCATGTATTCTCTCAGGTGCCTAAAAGATCTGGAGAGAAATGTGTAGAGAGGATCAAAAAAGAGTGTAGGAAATTGAAATTATAATTGTATAAAAGGGGTTAGTTCTGAGTAAGTGCCAGACCTGCATAGACATTCTGAAAAAGAGGTAAATATTTCATTTAAGATCTGAGCTAGGATATGAAGGGTGTTAAAAATAGTGCCGATTTTATCTTGGTCTAGTGGGTATTTCTCCTTTCTTTTCTTCTCTCAGCAAAAGTAAAATTCTTCACATCTGCAACTAAAACATGTATGTATCCTTCCTCAGGTCAACATAGGAAAGTAAAGCTCTAGTAAAACAAATGATGCTTATAAGTCAAGGTAAGCATTTTACTATTTTTCTATATTAATTCTCCATTTTTTCTAATCCTTGCCCTCCATTTACCCCTGCAGATGTACACTTGGAAAACAACATGGCAAATGGATTTGCATCTGCATTAAATTTTGAACATTTAGGCATATTTTGAACATTTAATTAATTCAGATAAAATTAAACTCTGATTCACTAGTTTTAAGTGGGAATTATTCGTTAAACAGTGCATTTCCTTTATTGAGGATACAAAGGGAGAATAAAGACTTCTACATAAGGAAATCAAAAGTTTTCATAGAGGAGGTGATGCTTGAGCTAAGAGTTGAATAATAAACTGCTATTTGTTAGATGGTAAAGTTATGAAGTCACAAGAAAATCTAAAAACAAACAAACAGGCTAAGTAATACCTTAATAAAGAAAAAAATTATATTAAAAAATAAAAGAAACAGGCTAAAAGCATAGGAAAGTATAGGATACATGTTTTAGCATTTTAAGATACTTCTATAGAATTCCAAAAAGCATCTGCTAATGACTAGTAAAAAGTTTGCAAGGAAGGTTGGAGTGAATGGCAATAATAATACTAATAGCATACGTTTATATGGTGCTCCCTGCCGGGGTCCAACCCCAGCAGGTCCAGGGGTCCCCAAAGGTGTGGACGGAGTCGGCAAAGAAGGAAGGGCACGGAGACAGTGTTCAGTTGATCAGCAGCCTAGCCAGGATCTCCAGCCAGGATCTCCAGCCAAGTTCTGGTCTGGGTCTCCAGAGAGGTTCTGCTTCAGATCTCCAGTGAGGCTCTGCAGCCATGTTCCCTCGCTAGGTTCCCCAGCCAGGCTCTGTCCAGATTCTCCAGCCAGGTTCTGTCACCAGGCTCCAGTCAGGCTCTCTTGCCAACCTCTGCAGTCAGGTTCAGTCCAGGATCCCCCGCCATGTTCTCTCCAGCGAAGTTCCTCTGTCTGCAGGTTCTGTGTAGGTTCTGTCCTCCTGGCTCTCTTCTAAGTTCTGTCTCCTGAGTTCTGTCTTCTGAATTCTGTCTTCTGAATTCTGTCTGTTGTTGTCTTGTTGCATCTGTATTTATACCAGTTGATTCCAATCCTATCAATCTCTATTCCAAAGGTTAGGGCGTTTCTTATCTCCATTCCAGGGAGTAAAGATTATGTAGCTTAAAGTGATTAATTACCCGCCTGGCACTTAGTTGAGAGGTTTTATTCCCTCCCTAACTTCAGGGGAAAATCCCTACCTGGGGATTCAACCTTTCTCGGAGAGGTGACCTTGGTTAAAACACAGCGCCAAGAAGGTGAGCAAACATATTAAGAACAATATGCCATATATGCCAGGTCCCTTAAAACAGCAAGCATGGACCGGCTCCCGGCAGCTCCCCATAAGTCAAACATTCTCATAAGCATAGTGTTTTCCAATAATGCTTTAAGTAATTTTTTTATTATTAATATGAGGAAGGATGACTATTATCTCTATTGATTAGTTGAGACAAATGAAGCCCTGGGAAACTGTTGGTAACTTGACAGACTACACAGAGCTAGTAAGTGCTGAAGCTTAGACTGAATGTCCAGAATTCATGGTCTTAACCACTTTACTATGCTTTCCACATGGACAATTGCTTTTTATGTAACCTTCCTGTCGGGAGCATAAAATACTACAGCTACATGAGTTTTTATATTTCGTTAAAAAATAAAACTTTGGGTTGCATAGCAAAGCAAGAATTAGGAGGTAGAAAGACCAAAGAGAAAACAAGGAGGATGAAATTCCAGCAATTACAGATGATCCAAAGAGATGTAAGAGTAATCATGGAGATAAGAGAAGAGAATGGAGAGGTTTCGGAAGCTAAATCTACATGAATTAGCCACTGCATGAGTGAAAAAGTTTAAAAGAATGGGAAACATTCCATTTTCCAATGGAAATTTGGTATTTTGCATCCATTTACAAAAATAGAAATAAAAGTTTTCTCTACAGAAGTCCTGAACCCATTGATAAACATGGGATGTGTTGTTGTTGGCAATGTGGAATTGAGAAAGACTAATGAATTTTTAATACTTTCTCCTGAAATGCACACCTTTCCAAATTAAGATCACCCACCATACATAATCAAACCTAGAATTGAGTCTTGGAAATCATAATTGTGTCTAAAACATTGCTATTTTTGTACCCCTGTTATAAAATACATTATGCATTTTCTTTTACTTCTACCTCTTTTGATTTTGAAAATTTAGATGAAATTATGAAACCAGTAATCTGATTAATGAAACTAAATTTTCCCCATTACCAAGAGGAAAGAAGATTATGAAAGACTTTGCTGGATGGGACAAAACCACATATTCTGAAGTGGAAAAAGATACTACAAAGAACTGAAAGGTATGGGAATAATGTTCTATATGAGACTATAATAAAAGGAAATTGCAAGCAAATGTATAAATTGGAACATAAACTAACGCTTGCATAACAGAATGAATGGACTGGAAGAAGAGGAACCTGAGGTAAGTAACACTTCAAAAGAGGATTGTATAGGAAAAGGTAGTTGAAGGAGGCATAAAACAGGAAAGGGATGCATTAAGGATGTGTAAAATCACCACACTTTTTTTTTTAAAAAGGATAATTCCAAATAATTTTAATTTGCTGCATTACTTTAACACATTTATATAAAACCTTATTCAGAAACACGTTATTTTTTTTCTAATTTCTCCAAAGTTGGGTTAGACTTAGGGACATTTTATCCCATCCTATTGAAGCAATTAATAATTAGACTCCATGATATGTATAAAAACTGTTTGTTTATTTTTTAGGAAAAATTATAACATGAATTAAATCCCCTGAGTAAATACATTTACTTATTCAGTATTGTAGTGTATTTGAAATATGTTTACTCCTTGTGTTGATAATTCATGAGGCATTTTACTAAAATAACTGAGTAAGATCAGTTTTGTTCTGTATACATTTTCAAATACTAGTAAATACATTATTTATTTATTTATCACATTTTAATAATAAAATTTTTTTCCTAGAGAAATAATCTACATAGCAACTTTTATTTTATCAAGTAATTTTTTTCCATATCAAAATTTGTGGTTTTAAATTTTCATCAAGATTTTTTATTTATATATAATTTTTTCTACCCCTAAAATGTGAAATTGTAACCAAGTTTCTGGAGAATAAATTCCCTAGCACCTACCTCCAGGATGAAGGTAGGGTCCAAATACTGTGTCACACCACTTTTATGTGCTTGATAAGCATATTTTTAACATGACACATAGAATATGGTCTTGCCCAGATCATTGTCTCCTTGACATTAAGGACCCTACCCTTATTGGCCCAATGCTTGCTATAGTACTTGAAATAGTGAGTATTCCCTTCATTTTCTTGTCTGAACTCTTGACTAATTGCTTATTGGGTAAGGATGTAGGAAAAATATTTGGTAACATCAGTATATTACCATAAGTATCTATATTTATTAATAAAGAACACCAAACTGATATTCAATGAAATAGGTTTTAACTGGCATTATGCAACCATATGCCCTTATATTACTAGAATGTGTTTTCTTTCAATAGTGAGGGTGTTTGTGCCTGTTACTGTCTAAATGTATGAGAGAGAGCGAGAGAGAGAGAGCTGCAGACATCACAAAGAGAAAAAGATAGGTAAAAAGTGAAGGGGGAGAAAAAATACAGCAGCGGTTGAAATC
Source organism: Myotis daubentonii (assembly GCF_963259705.1). Taxonomy (NCBI): domain Eukaryota; kingdom Metazoa; phylum Chordata; class Mammalia; order Chiroptera; family Vespertilionidae; genus Myotis; species Myotis daubentonii. The sequence continues at coordinate 44,877,027 of NC_081848.1, forward strand.
TGATAAAAATTATCCAGGAAGCCTATATCTGCATTCTTGGACACACTTAATGGCCCCATCAAAGTGAGTATATCTCACAAAATGCCATTTGAAAGCACATTATTATATAATCAGATTATTATTATATAAATCTAGGTAAGAACAGAAAACAGAAGAGAGATAACCCATACTGCCACCTTGAATCAGAAGCTCTAAAGCAGAGTTCATCATGTTCAAGCTCAATGGCACAGTCTTCATGCCCTCGGTGCTGACACTGGTGGGGATCCCTGGTCTGGAGTCTGTTCAGGCCTGGATTGGCATCCCTTTCTGTGCCATGTACATCGTTGCTCTGTTTGGGAATTCTCTGATCCTGGTCATCATCAAGTCTGAGCGCAGCCTCCATGAGCCCATGTATCTCTTCCTGGCAATGCTTGGAGCCACAGACATTGCTCTCAGTACCTGCATCCTGCCAAAAACGCTAGGAATATTCTGGTTTCATCTATCAAAGATACACTTTGATGCCTGTCTCTTGCAAATGTGGCTTATTCACACCTTCCAGGCCATTGAATCAGGTATTCTGCTGGCCATGGCCCTGGACCGCTATGTGGCAATCTGTGATCCTCTGAGACATGCAACCATTTTTACCCACCAACTTCTCACTCAGATTGGGGTTGGGGTGACACTCAGAGGAGCCCTTCTTGTGGCTCCTAGTATCATCCTCATCAAATGCTGGTTGAAGTATTACTGGACCACTGTGGTCTCCCATTCATACTGTGAGCACATGGCCATCGTGAAATTGGCAGCAGAAGATACTAGAATCAACAAGATCTATGGTCTGTTTGTGGCTTTCAGTATACTTGGCTTTGATATAATCTTCATCACACTATCTTACATTCGAATATTTATAACTGTCTTCAGTCTGCCTCAGAAGGAAGCCAGGCTGAAAGCCTTTAACACCTGCATTGCTCACATTTGTGTCTTCCTTGAGTTTTATCTCCTGGCTTTCTTCTCCTTCTTTACCCACAGGTTTGGTTTCCATATTCCACCTTACGTTCATATTCTTTTGTCCAACCTTTACCTGCTTGTTCCAACTTTGCTCAATCCTATTGTGTATGGTGTGAAGACAAAACAGATTCGAGACCGAGTGTTCCACATTTTTCATTCTAAACATGCCTCTGGATTTCTTATTAATCTTTTATCAAATAACAAAATTTTACATGAGAAACATTAGTTTTTGGTGAGATTCTGTGCTTTTGAAAGATCATTGTATGCTAAAATATAAAGTTCTAGGTTTGTATTAGAGATAGTAAAGCTATGGTTACTTAAATAATTTCTTTTGTTATAAATTCAGAATTATTTGGAACATATATTTAGCCGATAAATGACAAAAGAATAAATTATGAATACTTGTTTGTAGTTAAATCAGCTTTTAGTAAAGTACATTCCAAAAGCACAACTAAATATTAATATTTTAGCCTCCGCTTAAAAATATCAAGTGATATTGATACCACTGCATAGGAAATAGTATAAAGTGTTAGAATGTTGTGTACATGAAATAAAATTACTAGTATATATAATTGTTTATGATCATACTCATTATAATCTTTATCATTAAGGCTCTAAAATCTTTAATTTGTGATGATCAATTATACTAGTACATTATGTGGATTTACAATTTATCCATTGAAATATATTTATAATTACTTGTTTTCTATATAATATTTGCATAGCATATTAAAAAGACATATATTTTATTATCATATAATTGAAGTACAAATTTGACTTTGAATTTAAGACAAAGGATGAAGTAGGTATGAAATAAGTTTTAACATTTTTTTGTGCTAATATATAATATATAAGAAATTTTTTTTTCAATAAAAGCAAGTTCTACCCATCTGGCATGACTCAGTGTTAGAGCCTCGACCTATGAACCAGGAGGTTATGGTTCTATTCCCAGCATCCTCTCCTTCATTCTATATGTTGTTTTCTGGTTTGTATATTTTCTATTCCACCTGCCCAAGTTGCGAGCTCAATCCCCAGTCCGGGGTAAGCAAGAGGCAGCTGATCAATGATTCGCTCTCATCATTAATGTTTCAATCTCTCTTTCCCTCTCAATTTTTATTGACTTTAATCAATAAAAATATATAAAAAATAAAAATAAAAGCAAGTTCTCTAACTACAGTTTATGCAGAAAGAGTTGTTTCTTTATGGGAGAACATACACATTTTACTTATATTCATTGTTTTGTTGTTATTTTTGTGTTTCCTTGGAAGTTATATCTAAAATAATAGTCACACATACAAGATGTATATATTAGAAATGGCAATAAAGTTTATTAGACTTTTACTTTAAATAAGTATTGTAAATGTGTTTGTGGAGTTAAGAAAAAAAACGATTCTTACCAAAAACTTAAATATAAAGTTCAAGTATAATACAGGTGTAGGCTCATACAGACAATTATACAGGGACGTTAGTGACTTTGACCTAATATACAGTGAACCGATAGGAAATGATAGCACTTGGGATATTTGCATCCTCTCCTTCATTCTATATCCTGTTTTCTGGCTTGTATATGTTTGCATCACATTCTTTATATGTTTGACATGTTGCCATTTTGTGTAGTTGATTAAACATACTGCCAGAGAGTGTAAGGGCAAAAAGTAGCAGTTTCCTCATATGAATGTGTTCAGGTTTTATAATAGATTTTTCATGGGGAGCCATGGTCATCTGTCATACACAAAGTTGTGTGAGGTTTTCACCATTAACACCGCACTCACCGTCCTTTAATTCCAAATGTGACCAATGATCTCCATAATAACAAAGGCCAGATTATTTTTACTGGACAACTTTGTTATATATCTAATTGTAATTTTGTTCTTGATGCTCTCTTCTCATTTTGGTCTTAAGACCTTACTCACTTCTGAAAGTGTTTCTATTTTTATTTTTTATCACTCTTATTTTAGTATTTATCTAGTAGAAATGACTTACTATTCTTCACATGGTAAAATCATCTTTATTCTTGAAGACTAAGCTCAGACTTTTCTTGGCATCTCTTCTAGAATGCTTTAACAGGTTTTCTCGTGGGTTCAGTTCTTTACACAGCTTCCAAACTATATAATATTAAAATGTAGCTTTAGAATTGGGGATTTGTGATGTATATTTAGTGATTTCATATTTTATTACCAGTCTCTTGTAACGTTTTGCCGAGTGTATGATAATAAAAATGCCCTATGACTTGAACATTTTTGTTTTTACTGGTCTCAGTAAAAATGTGTTGTATTCTATGAGGTAATGAGTTTATTTTGCAAGGTGATTGAAATGAGGAAATACTTGCAAAAATACCCTGACCTTATGAAAATGTATAACAAATAACATAGGACTTCCTAATATAAACATTGAATTGGCAGCTATGAAAAGAAATTTAGAAAAAGGACCTTGTCTAAATCATCTTAATATCTCCTGTATCTATTATAATGCTGCTGGTGGTATATATAGACTAAGATTTTGTCCAATAAATACAATAATAAAAATCCATTAATTAATTTAGTTTTATTCTTATATCAGCCCTATAAAGTATTTAAGTCATATTAGAGTTGAACCTGAAAACTGAGATTAATCAGATGCCTGTTCCTCACCTCCAATATGGAAATTACAAATATCAAAAAGTAGTAGAATAGAACTTGTATTTGGGAATTCCAAATAAAGGATCATTTAACACTTGAGGTTTTTAATATATATGTTGCGGATGTGTATTGTGTAGGTGTGGATATGGATATATATTTCCAAGATCCTTGTTCTCTGAGAGATCCTTTAAGCAGTCATTTCCTGATAGCAATGAGACTAAACAATGCCTTCATTTCTCTGCCAAGCACATTCTAATTGTCACAAGGTAAAAAGGCTTTGAAAGTTTTTCAAATTTCATTCTAGTGATTTTGAGTTCATCATAGGAGCTACTATTATTAAATTTAGTACCCCAATATCATAAACTTTCCTTGTGACTGTATAATCTCCAAATTGATGGAACTGCCTTGAAGATAGAGACATCATATGAATTACCTTTGTGTTTTCAGTTCTGTATAATAATATGATGGGGGCCTCATTAAAAAAACACAACCTCACCAACAGTGTGCTCTGTTGATGCTGAACACTACCAAATTTCCTGCAAGGTTTGAAGAACTCTAGTTCTCCAAAATCCACAGTATGTTTTCTGATCTCACATGCAAGAATAATCTTGCCATCCCTGAAAACTATACCTATTGCCTCAGCTGGGTTGTCAGGTGCATCTTGAGGCACTTTAAGGTGGCATAATTTTGAACATTTTGAATAAAACTAATTATCACTTAGTATTTTTAGTTTTACACATCTATATTTAAATATTATCTTACCAAAAAACTAAAAAAATTATATTCTATTTTTCATTTATACAAAATTATGCCTAAATACAATATTCAAACCAAGCCATGGTCTAAATTTCCATTTTCCCAAATGTTCAACATGGTATCTCTATGGTACTCTAAGAGAGGTATGGATTATTCAGATAAATAGTATACCAACTGTTAAAATATGTAAAAATAAATGGGACTGCATAAAACTAAACTGAATATTTTAGAAAACCTCAAATACAGTATAAGATTCATTTTTTTTGTTTGTTTATTTTAAATATATTTTTTATTGATTTTTTACAGAGAGGAAGGGAGAGGGATAGAGAGTTAGGAACATCGATGAGAGAGAAACATCGATCAGCTGCCTCCTGCACACTCTTTACTGGGGATGTGCCCGCAACCCAGGTACATGCCCTTGACCGGAATCGAACCTGGGACACTTCACTCCGCAGACCGACGCTCTATCCACTAAGCCAACCGGTCAAGGCAGATTCATTTGTTTTTTTACTTTGCAGATGACTTTTTCAAATATATTTCTGTAAAAGATTGGGAAGACAGACAATAAACCCTGGAAAGATTCTGCACTCTGATTCAGTGTCTTTAATTTCTCATGCTATATAATAAGAGGGTAATATGTTAATTAGATAAAGACAAAGTCATTCCAGATCTCTGTCCTTCCTTCTGGACTTTCCAGCTCCTTGGGCGGGCTGCAGCCACAGTATCCAGGAAGCCTCTGCAGCTGCAAGGGTAGGAGCCAGGCAGCCACCTGCGGTTAGGGGCAATCAGGAAGGCAGGCAGAGTGGTTAGGGATGATCAGGCAGGCAGTCAGTCGAGCAGTTAGGAGCCAGAGGTCCTGGATTGTGAGAAGATGTCTGACTGCCGGTTTAGGCCCAATCCATCAGGCCTAAACCGGCAGTCAGACATCCCCTGATGGGTCCTGGATTGCGAGAGGGTTCAGGCCAGGCTGAGGGACACCTCCTCCCTGTGCACGAATTTCATGCACCGAGCCTCTAGTAACATTATGAAGAAGTGGAGACTGAAAATTTTGTATTATGAAAGAAAAGTCATTCTTGGAAATATAAACATGTTTCAAGAACAGTTTTTCATTGGCCTTTAGTAAAATAAAAATGCAGATAAGTTAATTTTTGTTTCTAGGTACAATAAAAATTCAAGAGTTCATTCACCTTTTAAAATAATTTCCTATACTTATTAAAACTTTCAAAATGCTTACAATTTACTTGGTTGGTACTTGACTTTTTTTGAAAGGCAAAGTTAGAGTGTCAAAGGGTAATATTTGAAAATTAAGAAATGCCTAGAAATTAAAGAATTTTAATTCAATACACGTATTTGCTACCATTTATTTGGTTCTGTATTGCCTTCACTTTCCTATACTATATATTATAGCTTAAGAGTTCTAAGAATAATTGTTTCCATAAAAGATGGAAATGTTGTTTAGAGAAAAAATCTATGGGATCAAAATAGATATCTCAAACATGTTTAGATTAGCTCCAGTAAGGGAGGGTGCTCTACTTTTACTTCTTTTTGCTTCATGTTAAATAATGAATCTCTGAGTATACTGGGAATGGGGTACCTGGATTGGCACTTGCTTCTTCTTCCCAATATTTGTGCATTCATTTATAGAAGCCATTGAAATCTGAAAAAAAAATTATATTGTATATGATGACATTCCTTGATATGTTTCCTATTAACTCCATTCCTCAGGAAAATTGCATCATAGTCTTACCCAACTGCTAATATTATATTTGTCCTCTATTTGTCTCATTGAAAACAATTTCTTTGTAAATTGCATGTATAGGTACATTAGCAGGTCAAGGCAGGCACATAAAAAGATTGAAGAATTGAGCTTGTGAGTATTTTTTTAGGGAATTCTAAGATCTACTCACAGAAATGTTAAGAACGGATCTATGGGGACTGTGGGAAATTGCATCCTATAATTATGCATGATGGGTCGCTCTTATGAAATGCTAAAAGGAGAATGATACTTAAGTTGTCAGGATTTCACCTAAGACATGAGAGGGTAAACAAGTAGTACTGAGTTCCTCTTGGTCTAGTTAGCACTTTTACCATTTGTTTTCCTTGTCATCTATGGTGTATCTTTTTATATCTTTAACTACAGCAAGTATATCTCCTGACTTAGGTGAATATTTGAATATAATACTAAAAGATAAACAGAGGAAGCTTATATGTTTAGATACTCAGATTCTTAGCATTTTTCTTAGATTTATTCTTCACTTTTGCTAATTGGCACACTCCTCCATACAGATATATACCTGAAAATAGAGCAAGTGAATTTGCATCTGTTAAGTTTAATGTGTTTTTTTTATATTACACAGATACAGATAAAATATTGATTAATTTCTAGTAAGGTGTATTTAATCATCATATATTGAGAACAGAAATAAAAAATTTCAATTTTGTATAGAATATTAGGAGATTCTTTACACAGAAGGTAATGTTTGAGTTGAGAGTTTAATAATAAATTAGTAATCGTCAGATGGGAAAGACAAGGAGGAGCCAGAAAAAGCTTAAAGGAAGGATTAGAAGCACAGAAAGTATAAGAAAACAGTTGTAGAATTCTAAGTTAGTTTACAGAATTCTAGCATGCATTTTACTATGACTGACAGTTTTGTAAGGGCGTGTAATGTTATGAGTAATATTAGTAGCACATATGAAAATTGTATCTCCTATTGCTAAGTATTTAGTTACTGAAAATATGGCTGGATTTGAAGAAATGATGGGCTGCTCAATTTTCTTCTTATCTGGAATAGATGCTGGATTATTTTTCTTTTCACCTAATTCCTTTATTTTTCCTCCTCACTTTGTTTTTCATATGTTTTTAGCATATATCTGACTTTTAATAAATGCTGTGACACTACTGATTCTCTCTGGCTGATTGCAGTTACATGGTAAGATAAGAAGTTTAGTAGGATAATTTGGGTGAGTGAATAAGAGCAAAATGCTCACTTTTGGATGTGTTAAATAAAGAAATAGGATCTCTGGATAGAGATAACTAGTAAGAAACTCAATTTAGACACCTGGAAAAATACCTTTGCTAATTTATTTTCAAATTTCCCATGCCTATCATGGCATTGATACTGGTACATATGAAAGAAGGCTTTGTTGACCACTGTAATACTTGTGTTCCATTCATTATTGCATTTAATCCTTACTCTGATTCTATAAAGTATGAAAAAATATTTTTTTACATTCAATCAATGGTAAAATCACAATTTACAAACTTAAAAATACAATTCACCAGCTATTAGTGATGAAATCAATATTTGAACTTGACTTTTCTCTCCCTACAGCTCTAGCACTAAAACATCTGATAAGGCCTCTCAAGATATACTCATTGAGGAAATGAATGAATTACATTAGTGTAAGGAAACACACAGCTATATAAGGCATATAAAAGTTAAATGGATACATATATAGTCAACAACAAACAAAAATATTTCCATAGCAAAAAAATAAAAATGCACAAAAAAATCACACACATCAAAAGACAGGTTTGAGGAATTAATTTATTTGAACACACACAAATATTCTTTAAATATTTGAAATGCACATATCAACTCTGGGCAAAAATCATTAATTTCCAACTCAGTGAACTCTCACCCAATGAAATGAGCAAAATGTAAAAGGATGTATTGCACAGATCATTTATACATATGCCAAAGGAGATTCCCCAGTGCTCCATACAAAATAAAATTAATATTATTAATTAAGAAAATAATTGTTTTCAAATGAAGTCCTTACTGAATCTGAGCAATAATTTATATCCTTCACAAAGGTATTGATGTCAGTAAGTAGGATTTCTTGTCTCTGGAAATTTCACATAAATTTGGAAATAATAGTAATAGTGATAAAAAAAAAAAAGCTACATTGACTGGACTTATATCTAGTAAAATAGAAGTAATCCCTAAAATTATAATAAGGGGTTAAGGGAGATTCGAAAAAATCTACTACAATGTCTAAAAAAAAGATCAGATGTAGGAGAATAAAATGTATTTTAAAATAGTATTCAATATTCTTAAAGTGAATAACTTTAAGACTTCCATCATGCTAGACAGTATTGCAAGGTAAAAAGCATGTTTTCTGAAGCTCAAGTCCCTGGTTCAAATTCTACATTACTACTTCCTTGTGCAACTTATATAACCCCTCTGTCTCAGTTTACTAATTGATACAGTGAGCATAATAAACACCTATCTCACTGTATAGTTTTGTGACTAAAGAAGTAAATATGTGTAAAGTGTTCAGTAAACAGGCAAATACACAGTGATCATTATTTGAAAATTAAATTATTATTACCATAATAAATCAAAAGAAAATTGAGAACAATCATCTTTATATGAGAACATTTAAACAGAGCATGGAATAAATAACAATGAAAACACACCTGTTTGTATAAAATGCATTGTCCAGTGTATTGAGAAGCATTAAATTGTGACAATAATTAGCTTGGTCATTCCACATTTCAGGATATTAAAACATTATCAATAAATATAGAATCCTATATAATAAAGAGGTAATATGCAAATTGACCATCACTCCAACACACAAGATTGCTGTTTCCATTTGGACACAGGATGGCCACCACAAGATGGCCTGCAGGGGAGGGCAGTTGTGGGGGACCCGGGCCAGCAGGGGAGGGCAGGTAGGGGCAATCAGTCTGTCAGGGGAGCAGTTAGACATCAATCAGGCTGGCAGGGGAGTGGTTAGGGTGTGATTAGGCTGGCAGGCAGAAACGGTTAGGGGCAATTAGGCAGGAAGGCAGCAACCGATTGGAAGCCAGCAGTCCTGGAGTGTGAAAGGGATATCCGTTTAGGTGGGATCGGGCCTAAATGGGCAGTCAGACATCCCTCGAGGGGGTCCCAGATTGCAGAGGGTGCAGGCTGGGCTGCGGGAAACACCCCCCATGCATGAATTTCATGCACCAAGCCTCTAATATGAAATAATGATAATAAATTACAATTGTTGCTAACAGTTATTGAAAGCTTCCAATAAGGAGGCAGTCCTTTATTTCTAAAAGAAAGAAAATATAAATGTGCAGCATCAAATATCTCTGATGAAAGACACAGCTGAATGGAGAAATAGCATGTCGGGGACAAGGTTGCAAGTATTGTTAATGCACTAGGACTTCATGAGACAGATTCTACCAACATGAGTTTGTATACATATATATTTCAGTTTTCAGAAATTTTCTTGTTTGGGAAGAAGAGACTCATCACTCGGTCACGAATCTGCTTGGTCTTGACACCATATACCAAGGGATTGACTGTAGGGGGTACCAGAAGGTACAAACTTGCAAAAATTATGTGGACACTTGGAGGTACCTTCTTGCCAATGCGGTGAGTTAGGAAGCTAAATAGTGCAGGTGTGTAGAAGGCAAGAATAGTGCAGACATGGGCAGCGCAGGTGCCCAGTGCTTTAGAACGGGCATTCTGGGAAGAGAGCTGAAAGACAGCCTGGAGGATTTTGATATAGGATGTGGCTACGAGCCCTAGGTCCAATACTGTTACTGAAAGGGCCACTGAGATGCCATATGCTCTGTTAATGAGAGTATTGGCACTGGCCAACTTCACCACAGCCATGTGCTCACAGTAGGTATGATTGATGACATTTTTGGAATAATATGGTAGCCTCTTAATGAGAAGTGGACAGGGCAAAACCATAAGGGTAGCTCGGGTCATGCTACCCAGACCCATTTTAATGACCATGGTTGTTGTCAGGATGGTTGTATAACGCAGTGGGATGCAAATAGCTACATACCGATCAAAGGCCATGGCAACTAGGAGGGCTGACTCAATTATGCAAAATGTGTGAATTAAATACATTTGTGCTAGGCAGGTATTAAATTCAATCCCATGAGCTTCCAACCAGAAGATACCAAGCATCCTGGGGGCTATGGAAAAGACAAGACCCATGTCAATCATTGCCAGCATGCAAAGGAAGAAATACATAGGCTGGTGGAGGCTAGGCTCTAGTTTGATGGTGACAATGATTAAGCTGTTCCCCAGCAGAGCCAGGACAAACAATAGGCAGACAGGAATGCCAATCCAGCAGTGAAAGTCTTGCAAACCAGGAATACCAACCAGGAAGAAAGAAGAGATGTAGTGATATGTAGAATTGTCTGCCATGTTAAAACTCAGTAAGTTGCATGCTCATGTACACAGGAGCCAGTTAGTTCTGCAGTGGAAGAAAGCAGTGTAACAGAGTGATTCTTCTATGGCCCAGCAAATAGGAAATCCAGACACATGATTTAATAGCCTACCTGGAGGGCTGACTCCTCCTAAACCTCTGTCAGTAATCAGGTATACTACTTCGCCATTCTAAGTTTCAGCATCTTCACCTGCAAATAAGACGACTGAGTTCACGTCCTTAGATATTTTTAACTATGTTTTGGAATTGTATTCAATTCTACACTGTGGTTTTTATTTCCCATTAGAGTATCAGTTAGTAATATAATAGTCTCATTATTGTATCAAAGCCAACATGGATTCTATGAAATAAACAGTTTTGGAGAAAAAAACACAAAAAAGTTGTCTTTTCAAAGACATTGATATCAAGTGTGGATACATATACATAAACACACACACAATAAGCTACAGGTGTTTCAAAAATAATAATAGTATTCATTCATAGTTAGCATAGCAAAGTAATCAAGAATTTAGAATAAGATCTTCTAACCAAAAATATAGAATGTACTTATCAAAATTAAAGCCAATCAATGCCCTCTCATTGATGAAAGACAAATTTGTCCCTATTTTCAATTAATTCCTTAAGAAGATCTGAAGATATAGCGCATAATATAATCATATATACAAAAATGGAATATATTATTTCTTCATGCTGTCAAATGATTTAAAGTTGCTGCAAATAATCCCAATAGTGTTAATAAGCCCTCTGTATTTTCTGCAAAGCCCTGACTCCCAGCTGCAGGCATCACTCCTTCTGTCTCTAGCATCTTTCCTGACTAATAATATGAGGGACAAAGCAAGTGCAACTCAGCCTTTTTGGTCTCAGCAGCAGGAGTAGTTTCTTGTGACTCTTGTTCTGACCCTGTCCTTTTGTTTTGGTAACTGACCCCTATCATTCTTCCTAGCATCCAGGTTCTTCCCAGTATCATAACTCTGGCATATGCACTCCACTCTTCTTAACATGCTTTTAAACTTATAATTGCTCCCAGAATCTCAATTTATGGTCCAGAACGCCACTGATGTGAAAACTCACGATATATTGATAAATACTATTAATGTCAATGATTCCTTATGTAGACATCTAAATCTAAACAATATATGTGTGTGTGTGTGTATAGGGGGGTGTGGGGGGTTGGAATGCTCTGCTTATGGTATACACATTATACTATCAAACAAGTGCTATTCTAGACCTATGTGAATAATATCTGAGGTGTTTCCTTGTTAAAAGGTAAAAAAATTTCATATAATTCATAAAAATTAAGAACTTAAACGTCAGCCACAATAAAGAAACTCAGTGTTGTGGAAATTACTGCCTAAGGGGATGAAGTCTTTAACCCAAGACAAAGATAAGAATTTAGGACAAAACCTGCAAATAATGGAAATTCAGAGTATAAAGAGGTTTTAAGTATTTATCAAACTCCTGCTGATTGCAATTTCTCAAATGATTGTTTCCACTTGGAAATTTGGTTGCCCAAGTTCCATTCTTATATTTGCTTCTGGGAGAATCAAACATACAAAATTCTAACCCACCTAAGATTGCAAACAATCATAATCACTCTAGGTAAATATATGTAAATATTTTAAAATCATCTTTTAGTTTTTTATAAACTAACTTACAAGATAGTAACATGTCATCTACACCAAGAGAAAAGAAGTACATACCAGATCATAACATGTCATGTGTACCACGAGAAAAGCAGTAAAGTGACTTCTTAACAATGGAAACTTCCAGTCAGAGCCATAGAATGTGGCACACAGAGGAAATTACGGAGAACTACCCCCAAATTATGGTCTGGTTGTACAGTTACCCCTCTCACCTCAAAGCTTGTCTTCTCCCAGGCTTATTTTGAAAGAAATTTTGAAGAAATGCATTTGTTTCAATAAGGTTATTCTTTATATTATCTTCAGTGGTCTGCCAGGTACCCCAAATACCTGCCCAGACTCCTAATTTTCTATTAGTAATACCATACCATCTGCTTCTGAATCATATAAGTGCCGTATTTCTTCTGACACCCTGAGCTTTGCTATTATGTCTGTTTCTGAGTCAGTCAGCATTTTCTTTTCCTGGAACCTGCCACATCAGAGAAGAGAATTATATTGGAATACAGTGGTCTTTTCTTACATTCTCTTTTGAATACATTATGTATTTTATATTAAGGTATTGAAATAAGAACACATAAGCCGAAACCGGTTTGGCTCAGTGGATAGAGCGTCGGCCTGCGGACTGAAAGGTCCCAGGTTCGATTCCGGTCAAGGGCATGTACCTGGGTTGCGGGCACATCCCCAATAGGAGATGTGCAGGAGGCAGCTGATCGATGTTTCTCTCTCATTGATGTTTCTAACTCTCTATCCCTCTCCCTTCCTCTCTGTAAAAAATCAATAAAATATATTAAAAAAAAAAAAAGAACACATAAAAATACCCCAAACTAAATTCAGTAAGCTCTCCCATTCTTTTCCATACAAATGTATCTTATTTGTTAGCAATAACAGATATCACCCAACCATTAGGAAATCTCAGAACTATCGTTGCCTTCTCTATTTCTACCACTCCAGTCAAGCAGCCATGGAGTCTTTACTTCTATAAAAGGTCTTACCATGTGCTCTTCCTGTTTTCACTTGCATGTCATTGCCTTCATCAGACTGTGAATACACAAAGGAGGGCATTTAATCTCTGTAAACCCTCAGTGGATTCTGAAGGAAGATCTGATGTTTCTCTATGACCTCCACAGTCCCTCAAGAATTTCACAGATTTTTATCTTGCTCTCAAGGCTTCTGACCCACCAGCAATAACTTATTCGTAGTCATTGCCTACCCTTCATTTATTCCAGCTGCTATCTTAGAATATGACTTTTTAAAATAATTTCTGGCTGAAACCGGTTTGACTCAATGGATAGAGTGTCGGCCTGCGAACTGAAAGGTCCCAGGTTCGATACTGGTCAAGGGCATGTACCCGGGTTGCGGGCACATCCCCAGTAGGAGATGTGCAGGAGGCAGCTGATTGATGTTTCTCTCTCATCGATGGTTCTAACTCTCTATCTCTCTCTCTTCCTCTCTGTAAAAAATCAATAAAATATATTAAAAAAATAATAATTTCTGATTATGAGTTACAATCGCACAATCCTTGACATATTGTAGGTAATGATTAAAAAATAAATATTAGTCTTTGAAAAATATCAAATTATACTTTCTGCTGAAGTATCTAGACCAATATGCATATCTTGGAATGGTTAAAAAATACGGCAGTGTAGCCATCGGCAATGAGGACTCTGTGGTTAAGTTGGTAGTTATGGTTGCTTTGTAATAGGCTATTTCAATGTTCAGGAGATCCCACTGGAAGGTTGATGGGTCTCTTAGGAGAAATATGATTGAAGGGAAAAGACGACTGGGCCAGGATGAAGCACAAAGCAATAACAATGTCTCCCCCTGGAAAACTGTACTTACATTGTAAACTTAAAAAGAAATGGTTAATGACTTCTATTTCAGCTCTGACATGCAATAAGCTCAGAATTGTCACTCCTGTCCTGACCCGGAAAAGCTAGGTAAACTGAATATCAATGACTTATCTTAAAGCCTTCTTAGAAATGAGGTCACAGGGCAAATCATCCACCTCAAACATAGAGAGACAAGCACATCCAAGGAGGTACAGCTCACAGTATCCAGCTGCTTGGAGCAGAGATCACTTAAAGTTACAACAGTCAACACACTTCACTATGAAATCAACAAGTTGCTGGGGGCTGCATTTAGATTATCATGAACATGAGAAACTCTATTGTCTTCATTCAGAGGTGTCCCACATATTACATAGACTTTACTTCTAAAAACACCAACAGATTCACAGCTAGGATCAAAGACATATCCTCTGTTGGAAGATAAGTCAATGTGAAACTCTTCACAAACCCTCTGTATAAAAAAAGCTTCCTCTCCAAGGGTAAAATCTTAGCTAGAGGGCAATACTGAGACCTTATCTCTTCTAACAGTCAAACATTTCAGCCCATTCCATTCCTTCCTAATCTCATTCTGGGGGATGGAGGGGATATAGTCAATAAAGGATAGGTCATCAAAGAACTAGATTGAAACCACTGAATCCAAAGAAAGGAATATAGGAAAAGAGGGGAGGAAAGTAACACAAATCCGCTACCACCTCAACAAATCTTTAGTACAATGACAGTGGAATACATTAAAACATAACCTCTGAGGAGCAGTAGAAAGTGAAATCCCAAAGCTAAGAATAGAGCCATAATCAGGACATTACTAACAGATACATATAATTTGCCTTTTTCCCTGAGTCCATTAAGATTGCTTGATTATATTAAACTGTCACCTATTTGACTATCATATGGGAGATTATGATTTTATTTTATTTTATTGAGTATATTAGGGTGATATTGGTCATGAAATTATACAGGTTTCAGGTGTACAATTATAATGATAAAAAAGTGATATGCTAATTAGACCAGACTAGTTGTTTAGTCAATAGAGTAGCATGCCTCAAAAGATAGCAGATTGCTATATAGTGGTCCAGAGCCATGTCCAACAGGACTCCTGATTCAATAAACTGAAATGTGTGGATGAGCCACATCTGGAAAAGGCAAGCATCAAAATAGATATCTGGAAAGTGGAACCAAAAAATACCAAGCGTCTTGGGGACAATGCTGGTGCTAAGTGCAATGTCTGTGGCTCCCAATATGGCCAAGAGGCTCATGGAGACGGGGTTCTGATTTGATGATGAGTGAAAGTTCCTATCAAAGCACTGAGGTACATAACACAGAATAGAATCCCAATCCAGCACTGTATAGTTTCCAGGCCAGGGATCCCAATAAAGGTCAGCACAGAGGGCATGAACATGGTGCCATTGGAATGGGCATGGCAGGTCAGGGTCCTTCCTTGCAAAGGAGCCAAATTTGGCAAACTGTGATTCTCTGTCCTGGTCTATGACCTATTCTCAACCAGTCACACAAATATTGAATGACAGAAGTAGGAGAATCATCCTCAGCAGTTTATTTAGCATTTTTTAAATGAATGAGTGTTCCACTTCTATGGGAACCTATGCACAGGTGACCCAGTTCGCCTCATTTGGATATACCAATACAGACATCAAAGGGTACTTTATTAAGAAGAGAGGAGACACAGGAGACAAACAGAATGCAAGAATCACACAGGTTTATTTACCAGAGAGCTGATAGGCGTCAGTCCTTGGCAGGCCACCCGGAGACACTCGCTGACAGAGACACACGGAGGTTGTCAGATACGCAGCTGCAGGTCCTCGGTCTCTTGACACGAAGAGAGGCCTCTAACAATCTGGGCTCAGGAGCAGAGCAGGAATGGCAGGTTCCAGAGGGGCAAGGAGAATGTCTCCTCTGTGGAGGGCAGACAGGCATCTGGCTGCTGGTGTGAGGGTCCTTCTTTTATAACCAATGGAGGGGCGTTTTCAGTGTCTTATATCAGTGTGCTCCGGTGGTGCCTTCTGGGCTTATCGGGGTACACATGCAGGGGGCTACAAAGTACTTATCAGGATACACACGCAGGGGGTTACAAAGTACTTATTGGGATACACACGCAGGGGTCTTATCGGGGTACACACATGTAGGTTAGGTTTCACTTCTAATATTCACCTCCAACACAAAATGGAGTTTGCTTATACTAACCATTTTGTATTAGAAGTGAAACCCAGAAGTGAAGTTTCAGACTAATACAAATTAAGGTTACTTATATGTACTAAACTTATTACTATAACAATGAGACAATGGACACTGGCCCAACAGAAAGTTTTATCAGTATATACATTAGTAAAATCATCTGCCCACTCAGTGATACCCACATTGCAAAGACTGAGTATTTGGACACCTATGCCTATGATGGGGCCAATGTGACCAGGCTGCTTGGTGGTGATCTTCCTCCCCCATTCCATCTTCTCTTTCTTCTTCTAACCTGTTCATGGAAATCAGAAAAAATAAAAAATAAACAAACATTGGAATGATACTTTAGACAGAGAAGCACCAAAATCCACTATACCTTGAGCCCTGCTTTTCTCTCCTCCTCACTTCTCTCCTTTTAGCATCACTTTAGACAAGCAGGGCTGGTATTTCTATAGAACATACCAACATTTCTTTGATAAATAATTGATTGAAGACTCTTTCTAGCATTATGATTCCACCAATAAAACTACCTCTCCTTACCTTGAACTTTCTTCCCACCAAGCAATTTGCAAATATGACATTCATGCAGGGCCCAGACTCCATCAAGATAGACATTGGCAGCTGTATAATTTTGTATAGTACCATGGCAATTCTAATTCAGAAAACAAATCTTATATATAAACTAGTGACCTGGTGCACAAAATTCGTGCACATTAAAAGGGGATTAATTAGAGGAAATATTTTGATATTGCTATTTGCCCTTTCTCTATAATAGATGTGTCAGAGATGAAAGAAAATTAGTAAAATGTATATGAAAATCTTCCTTCTGTCAGAGTGTGGGGAGCATTGCAGGACCCAGAAGCAAGTCCCTGCCCACCCATGGCACCTCAAAATCATGCGAGACCCAGACACAACGTGTCCCACCCCATTGGGCAAGATTCAGACCCAGCCGGCCCCACCCTTGTCGAGCCCCTCCCGGTGGGAGGCACAGACTCAGATCCTTGGGCCTAGCACCAGGTGGAGGGTGCAGTCTCAGGGCGCCCATCAAGCCGCGCCAAGTGGTGGCCGAGGTCTGAGATCCCCTGTCAAGTCCCGCCAGGTGGGGGCGCAGCCTCAGGTCCTCCAGCCTGGCACAGGGATGGGGGTACAGCCTCAGGTCCCCCTTCAAACCCTGCCAGGCGGGGGATGGGGCCTGAGGTACCCCATCAAGCCCTGTCAGGTGACAATAAAAACAATAAAAACCAATCAAACAAAGGAGACTAAATACCATACTACTGAACAATGAATGGGTTATCAAAGAGATCAAAGAAGAAATAGAAAACATCCTGGAAACAAATGAAAATAAAAACACAACAATCAAAAATCTACAGGAAACAATGAAAGCAGTCCTGAGTGGGATATTCATAGCATTATAGGCCTACTTAAATGCCGCAGTCTTTTCGCAGTAAGGGCTCAGGAATCTGTAGAAGGGGCTGCGACATAAATGGATAGAGACTAGACAAGAAATATAAATTTGGGAGGCATTGGGGGGACCAGATGGAAGCCAGTTCTCTAGCGGAATGGCTCCCTGAATGTCAGGAACCAGAGCTTTTTTCTCATACATTTTGCCCTTTAGCAAAGCAGATATTCATATCAAAGGTATGGTTTGGTAAATAATAAAGGATTATCAGGTTAGGGGAATTACCCTCAGCTGTTTGGCAGCAGATAATAATATGCTTAATAATAAGCCTTCTGATGAACTTCTCACATTTATTATGCTAACTACTGTTCTTAGCCTCCAGCACTTCAAGAAACAAACAAACAAAGAAAACCCCACTGGTAATAAGTTATCTAATCCTACCAGTTAAAGCACTATAAAGAGAGCAAAAAGAAAAGCCAAGAGTAAGTAGAAGAAAGGAAATAATTAAGATCAGAGTGGAAATAAATGACAGTCTCACCAAGAAACAAAGATGGAGGACCCAAGTAAACAAAATAAAAAATGAAAGAGGGGAAGTAACAACCAACCCCACATAAAGAAAAAGGATTATTAAAAAACACTATTAACAACCCTACTCCAAAAACCTGGACAACCTAGACAAAATGTACATATTCCTAGAAAAATACAATCTGCCTGACCAGTGAGGCTCAGTTGTTGAGTGTCGACCTATGAACCAGGAGGTCACAGTTTGATTCCTGGTCAGGACACATGCCTGGGCATGATCCCCAGTGTAGAGTGTGCAAGAGGCAGTTGGTCAATGGTTCTCTCCTATCATTGATACTTCTATCTCTCTCTCTCTCAAGGTAGAAAGGCTTTGAAAGATTTTCAAGTTTCATTCCAATTATCTTGAGTTCATCATAGGAGATACAATTATTAGATTTAGCACCTTAAGATCATGAACTTTCTTTATGACTGTATCATCTCAAATTCGATGGAATTGCCTTGAAGATGGAGACACCATATGAATTACCTTTGTGTTTTCAGTGCTGTATAAAAAAATGGAGGACTTATTGAAAAAGCACAACTTCACCAACAGTGCGCTCTGTTGATACTGTACATTACCAAATTTCCTGCAAGGTCTTAACAACTCTAGTTCTACAAAATCCACAGTATATTTTGTCAGAGACCAATTCGAGCATGACAGCAGGGCTGAATCTGGGAATGTCTGAAGGCATTTCCCCAAGCCTGAATTGGATATATTAAATTGATTTCTTGGATACCAGGCAGCTAAAGGGCATCTTAATCTACATGTTATTGCCTCCTACTGGGAAAGCACCTGAACAGCCGTAGGATAATTCCCCCATTCTGACAATGCTTTTGTATACCCATTGAAGTGTATATCTCTGCCTCGCTTCAGGACAAGTTGTATTAATAAAAAGCATGGGGGGGGGGTGGGGGGTAAGGAGGAGAACCCCTGGGACTGGATAAAAAGTAAAATGATAGACACATGCTTAGTAGGTGCAGGAACAATTAACATGATGACAATGAAGGAATTTGTGTTATCTGTCCTCGTGCCCAGGCACATTAGGTTGTGCCCCAAGGGGTCCAGGAAAAGGGAAGTTACTAGGTGTACCAGTTAATAATTTGGATTTTTTCAATAGATGGAGTTACACATATGTTGATATATATGTGATTTGATATGTATGCTATTTTGTTGTATTGACAGCAAGTTTTAAAACTTTATATGTCAAATTTGCTGAAGGTGTTAACATCATAGATATTTTTATGCTTAAAAATGT
This sequence comes from Myotis daubentonii, assembly GCF_963259705.1. Taxonomy (NCBI): domain Eukaryota; kingdom Metazoa; phylum Chordata; class Mammalia; order Chiroptera; family Vespertilionidae; genus Myotis; species Myotis daubentonii. The sequence goes on from NC_081848.1 coordinate 44,896,461, forward strand.
CCAATTTTGTGCCAAAAAAAAAGAGCATTTGTGGGAAGTTTTAATTCATTACTTTATTTTGAAGAAAAACTTATTGTATACTTAGGGAAGCTTATGTGAACATGCTCCATCTCAAGATACTTGCGAACACTGGTTTAAATGCTTTAAAAGTGATGATTTCGATGAGAAAGACAAAGAACATGCAGGTCAACCGAAAAAGTTTGAAGACCAACAATTACAAGCATTATTGGATGAAGATGCATGTCAAACTCAAAAACAACTTGCAGGAAGATTAAAAGTTGCTCAGCAAACAATTTCTGATCATTTCCAAGCAATGGGAAAGATTTTAAAGGAAGGAAAATGGGTGCCACATCAACTGAATGAAAGACAAGTGGAAAACTGAAAAGTCATCAGTAAAATGTTGCTTCAACAGCACGAAAGAATATCTTTTTTGCATGGAATTATGACTGGCGATGAAAAGCAGATTTATTTTGAGAATCCCAAATGCACAAAATCATGGGTTGATCCAGGTCAACCATCAGCATCGAGTGCAAGACCAAATCACTTCGGAAAGAAGACAATGCTCTGCGTTTGGTGGGATCAGGAAGTTGTGGTGTATTATGAGCTTCTATAAACCAGGTGAAACCATTAATACTGATTGCTACCGACAACAAATAATCAATTTGAATCTCGCTGTGATCATGAAATGCCCAGAATGTGCCAGAAGACATGGCAAAGTAAATTTGCTTCATGAGAATGCACCATCACACACTTCAACACCAGTTAAAGACACATTAAAAGATCTTGTCTGGGAAGTATTAACCCACCCACCGTATTCACCAGTCCTTGCTCCTTCAGATTACCACTTGTTCTGATCGATGGCACACACACTTTCTGAGCAGCACCTCAAAACATACGAAGAAGTGGAAAATTGGGTCTCTGAATGGTTTGCCTCAAAAGTTCTACTGTGACAGTATCCACAAATTACCTGAAAGATGGAGGAAATGTGTAGCTAGCGATGGAAATTACTTTGAATAAAGCACTTCTGATGTTTCTCTTGAAAAAAAAAAAAAAGCATGGGTCCTCGGATGAGGAGACCTTAGGCTTTAAGACCTTAGACCAGCCGTGGGCACACTACAGCCCGTGGGCCGGATCTGGCCCGTTTGGCTGTTCTATCCGGCCCGCGGAGCCCAAAGAGTGGAGGGTTCTCTTGCTCTCCCCTCCGCTCCTTCACCAGCAGCAGTGTTAACATGGCAACGTCGGGAACACGCTGCAGCTCCTTCTTCTGAGTCCAGTTTAAGAACCCATTGTGGCCCTCGAGTCAAAAAGTTTGCCCACCCCTGCCTTAGACCTTAGAACTTAGCTCCTTTAGCTAAGCTCCTCCGACACCTTAATGCCTTTCACAATTATGTTTTGTCTCTGGACTATTTAATCTATGAACAGCCTTCTCCAGATTCCTGAACGCGTCTTGATGCTGAGACAGTAACCCCAACATATTTGCCATTATTACAATACCTACAAGAATAATCTTGCTAGCCCAGAACTGTACCTACTGCCTCAACTGGGTTGTCATGTGCATTATGATGGCACAATTTTATTGATTTCAGAGAGGAAGGGAGAGGGAGAGAGAGAGAAATATCAATGATGAGAATCATTGAACAACTGCCTCCTGCATGCCCCCACTCTGGGGATGGAGAACACAACCCAAGCATATGCCTTGACCAGGAATAGAACTGTGACCTCCTGGTTCATAGATCGGTGCTCAACCACTGAGCCATGCCAGCTGGGCAATTTTGGAAATTTTGAATAAAACCAGTTATCACTTAGTTTTGTTAGTTTTAGTCATCTATATTTAAATAGCATCTTACCAAAATATTAAGAATTTATATTTTATTTTGAATTTATACAAAATTATGCCTAAAAATAATAATCAAATAAAGCCATGGCCTGAACTTCCACTTTCCCAAATGTTCAACCTGGTAAACAAATTTTCATTGGCCTTTAGTGAAATAAAAGTGCAAATGAATTAATTTTTGTTTCTAGGTATGCTAAAAATTCAGCTATTTATTCATATTTTGAAATAATTTTCTATATTCATTAAAATTTTCAAATTGATACTTTACTTTTCTTGAAATGCAAAGTCAAAGTGTCAAATAGTAACATTTGAAAGTAATGAAGTGCCTAGAAAATTAAAGATTTGGAATGAAATACACATATTTCCCATCACTTATTTGATTCTATATTTCATTCACTCTTAACTATATATTATAGTTTAGCAGTTTTAAGAATAATTATTTCCATAAAAGATAGAAAAGTTGTTTACCGATTTAAACAGAAAAAAAATTGATGGGAACTAAATAGGTATCTCAAAAGTGTTTGGATGATCTCTTATTAGGGAGGGTGCTCTACTTCCATTTCTTTCTTTCAGCTTCATGAAGTTAAATCATGAGCCTGTGAGCATACTGGGAATAAGGTACTGGAATTCATACTTGCTTCTTTTCCCCAATATTTGTACATTCATTTTTACAAGCTATTGAAAGCTGAAAAAAAATTATTGTATGTGACATGACATGTTCTCTATGAACTCCATTCCTCAGGAGAATTGCATCATAGTCTTGCCCAACTGCTGATATTATATTTGTCCTCTATTTGTGTCACTGAAAACCATTTCTTTATAACTGCATATATAGTTACATTAGCATGTCAATGTAGCCACATAAAAAGACTGAAGAATTGAGCTTGTGAGTATATATTTCTCTAGGCATTTCTGGGATCAACACAGGAGAAATGTTAGAAAGGATCTATGGGGACTTTCGCAAATTGCACCCTATAATTATACATGAGGGGTTACTCTTATAAAATGCTAAAAGGAGAATGATACTTAGGTTGTCAGGATTTCACCTAAGACATGAGAAGATAAGCAAGTAATACTGAGTGCCTCTTGGTCTAGTTAGCACTTTTACCATTTTTACCATGTCATATACAGTGAATCTCTTTAGATCTTTAACCACAGCAAGCATATCTCCTGATTTAGGTGAGTATTTGAATATAATACCAAAAGATAAACAGAGGAAGCTTATATGTTAAGATACTCAGATTCTTAGCATTTTTTCTAGACTTATTCTTCACTTTTGCTAATCCCCACACTCCTCCATGCAGATATACACCTGAAAACAGGGCAAGTGAATTTGCGTCTGCAGTAAGTTTTATGCATTTTTTAATATTAAACATTTATAGAGAAAATAAAATATTATTTTCAAGTAGGTGTATTTAATAGTCATATATTGAGGACAGAAAAAATATTTTGTCTAGAATATTAGGAGATTCTTTATACAGAAGGTAATGTTTTTACTACTTGTCCTTTCTCCCAGAAGTAGAGACACTTCACCAAGATGGAACTGTTTAGAAGGCATTTTAGTGTATGTGTCCTGTGTTCAGGTTAGATTTATGTAGAGACAATATTTATTTACTCTTAAGCAGTGGTTAGTGACACTATGGACTGAGCAATACTGCTGGGCAGGGGATATATAAAATGAGTGTAAAGAGTTCATGGAGAGGAACATAGTCCTCAATTGAATTCACAGCATCAGCAGTGTAAAGGGAGTCAGATAGAGCAACAAAGGGAGTTCTTTTGATACAGGAAGAAAAACAGGATAAAGTGTGATTATAGAAATAAAACATGAGTTTTATAAAGAAAATTATGTAGAGCTCCTTACTAATACCAACTTAGAAGAGACCTTTAAACAGTTCATTTTGTTTGGATAGAATTTCAATTTGATTTTTTTCTCAGAATAATAATGTTTAAAAAGATGTGGATGCAAAGGCTTATGGCAATGTTTTGAAAAATCTCTTAAACTGATTAACAAAACACTGCAAAGTATTACTCAGGATGATAGAGGCAATTAATTAAAATGACATAGAGAATATTACCAAGAGGAAATGACAGTACCTATTATAAGAAAATGTGTTTAAAGCTGAAACATATTTTATCATAAAGGAAATAATTAGTAATTGAGTGTATGATGAAAATGCAGTTTTTTGGGGGGGGGTAAGTAATAAGTTCATAGAGTAGGAGTAGGAAATCATAAGTAGATATCAGAATTAGGGAAATTAGCTTAAAGAGACTCCGTTCCTACTGAGGTGAAGAATGGCAAAGAGAAAAAATATGAGTTAGTAAAATTGTAACAAATATATCTGCTAGAGATAAATTATTATAGAGTGAAAAAAGGGAGAAACGTATGAATAGAAATAACTAGAAATCAGCCATGGAACTCAAAGCTGCATAATTTTTAGTGGCAACCTTTCCAGAATGGTGATATTTTTCTAACATTATTTAGTTTATTTGTTGGATAAAATAAATGTATAGATTATAATATGAGATTTTCAGACACTTGGTGGTAGATAATTAAAGGAACAAAGATATTGTGTCAGGTGGTCAAGGAGTAGTTAATGTGTTATAATGAATAAAAGAAAAGAAAGTGAATCAGGAAAAATGTGAATCAGGCAGCAGTGATAAACTAAGAGAATATGGGTCTCACATGAAGAACTTCAGTGAAGGTGTGAGGAGCTGACAATAAGAATTAATAAGGGAGAGGTAAATGGCTAGAGAGCTTGATGTGTTCTTTTGCTAGTGAAGATGAGGGGTGATTCAGAAAAACAAGCAAACAAACAAATAACCTGTTGAATTTATAGCGCTATGAGGCTAAGGGAGCAATGTAGTAAACCACATTTTTGGCTCATTTACAATTGGATGTCCATGATGCCTGAAAATAATTTTGCACAACCCTATTGAAGAAAGAGAGTCTGTGACCACCCGACATAAGTGAAAAGTGAACAGCAAACTGGGTGGAATTACAGAAAGCTAGGAGGAGTTTGGTGGATAGCCATTTAATAGATCCCTCCAAACCATTTTATAAAAATACAAGCTGGCTCCTCAGATGTGTAGCTCTTGGTGGAATTGATTGCACACAAAGCCAGTGGTCAAAGGTAAATGTTCTTTAAGAACAACATGAATTATAAGGCTTTTGAGCTTTGTCCAAGTATATGATTCTAGGATACTAGGGGATAATAAATCTTCATCAGAGGAGAAATCAGCTTTCTCTTTGGTATTAAGTCATCCTCAGAGGAAAGCTTCCTTCAGGTGGTGTTGACTCTTATTTGATGTGGTCACAGACCCACTCTGGCTCTGTCACAGCTGATAGAGACTATCAAAGACAGTGATCACCAAGTGTGAAAAATTCAAGATGGACAAGACCATTTACCTGGAAACAAAATTTTTTCTTCACACTTTGAAGAGAGCAAGAATCAGTACATGATACTCATAATTGAAATGAGTCTGACAGGAAAAATTTTCTAAATATGGATGTGTGTGTGTGTGTGTGTGTGTGTGTGTGTGTGTGTGTGTGTGTGGTGTTTGTGATGAGATGGTAATTGAATAATAATGTTTAGGAGGTAAGAGTTAGTGAGAGGAATAGCAAAGGTCTCAAATACAATAATTACATCAATTCAGAGAGTTAAGAAGTAGCTCTTGTCCAAATAGATTCAGGGAATATATGAGAGCTAAACTGATGGGAAGACTACTAATTAGTGATTGCATATTATCTGCATCCTGGATTACTCAGTAATCACTTAAACAATTGCTTACAACAGCAGAGAATTGAGCTTTTCAATGTATTGATTCTTCAAAACAGAAATAATCTTAAAGGAAACCATTTAACTTTTGCATATATGTGCATTTAATGTCCTATTATAAAAATATACATTCAGACTTACTAGTAGATTCATATTTTTGTTGAAATTGAAGAAATGAGGGGATAATTTTTGTTCATTTATATTCCTCTTTCCTTGGTGTAGCTTTCCTGAGTAGAGGCCCTTGGAGTAGAATTAAGTTGATTTTGAAAAATAACCAAAAAGTTATTGCAAATATAAAAAATATTTTTATCACACAGCAAGATCATTATTAGCTTTGAAGCATAGACTCTGGAAGCATGATATAGTGTAATCATAAGACCAGATATTCTTGTCTAAATTGAAGTGCAAAATAGTCAAATGAGTTCATCCTCATTTTCTGATAAGTTCTGTAACTTTGATGTTTGTTTATCCAGACCCTGCACAGAGCCCCAGCTATAGAAGATACCCAATAAAAGAATATTGACCTTAATTTGTATTAGTTGTGTGCCTAATTTCAATATGTGAGAGAAAAGTAAACATCCAAGGAATTGTACTAATGCTTAAATATTAGAATTGACAGCAAATATATATTTGGATCATAGACTATCACATCTATAGACAAATGAATGGAAACAGAGTTGTTTAATAGTACCCAAAGGGGCTTGTAAAATATATTAAAATATACTATTTATTTTAATCAGAAATCAAATCATAAACCAAACAAATATAATTACTTTTTAATATTGCAGAGTATATTTGACATTTCATATTCTTGGTTTTGATGTTTACTGATTTATTCTAGTAAAATAATTTTGAATAATATGTTTTTGCATACATATGAAAAAATAGATATATTATTAATCAATCAGATTGTGATTTTAAAAAGCTTTCTACATAAGCAACTACAACAAATATTAATATATGGCTGTTATTCTATTAGGTAAAAAATTTTCCAGTTCAGATTTTGCAGAAATCTAGCTTGGAACAGAAAATAGAAGAGAGATAACCCACACTGAAACCTTGAATCAGTAGCTTTAAAGCAGGGAGTTCTAAGCCATCATGTTCAAGCTCAATGGCACAGTCTTCATGCCCTCGGTGCTGACACTGGTGGGGATCCCTGGTCTGGAGTCTGTTCAGGCCTGGATTGGCATCCCTTTCTGTGCCATGTACATCGTTGCTCTGTTTGGGAATTCTCTGATCCTGGTCATCATCAAATCTGAGCGCAGCCTCCACGAGCCCATGTATCTCTTCCTGGCAATGCTTGGAGCCACAGACATTGCTCTCAGTACCTGCATCCTGCCAAAAATGCTAGGAATATTCTGGTTTCATCTGCCCAAGATACACTTTGATGCCTGTCTCTTGCAAATGTGGCTTATTCACACCTTCCAGGCCATTGAATCAGGTATTCTGTTGGCCATGGCCCTGGACCGCTATGTGGCAATCTGTCATCCTCTGAGGCATGCAACCATTTTTACCTACCAACTTCTTGCTCAGATTGGGGTTGGGGTGACACTCAGAGGAGCCCTTCTTGCGACTCCATGTCTCATCCTCATCAAATGCCGGTTGAAGTATTACTGGACCACTGTGGTCTCCCATTCATACTGTGAGCACATGGCCATCGTGAAATTGGCAGCAGAAGATACTAGAATCAACAAGATCTATGGTCTGTTTGTGGCTTTCAGTATACTTGGCTTTGATATAATCTTCATCACAGTATCCTACATTCGAATATTTATAACTGTCTTCAGTCTGCCTCAGAAGGAAGCCAGGCTGAAAGCCTTTAACACCTGCATTGCCCACATTTGTGTCTTCCTTGAGTTTTATCTCCTGGCTTTCTTCTCCTTCTTTACCCACAGGTTTGGTTTCCACATTCCACCTTACATTCATATTCTTTTGTCCAACCTTTACCTGCTTGTCCCACCATTGCTCAATCCTATTGTGTATGGTGTGAAGACCAAACAGATTCGAGACCGAGTGTCCCACATTTTTCATTCTAAGAATGCCTCTTGATTTCTTATTAATCTTTTTTCAAATATCAATAATTTTACATAAGAAACACTAGGTTTTTGGTGAGATTCTGTCCTTTATATAGTTTATTATATGTTAAAATCTAAAGTTCTAGGTTTCCTTTAGAGACAGAAAGGATTTGATTCCTTAAATAATTTCTTTTGTTATAAATTTAGATTTGGCCAATAAATGACATAAAAAAGAAATTATGAATACCTGTTTGTAGTTAAATCAGCTTTTAGTAAAGTACATTCTGTAAAACACAACTAAATATTAATGTTTTAGCCTCTGTTTAAAAATATCAAATGACAATTAGATGAAAAAAGGTGGCCGAATTGGCTAATGTGTTGTGCACCTACTGCTGTGACCATCCTGGAAAAGCAACTAAATTGGAGATCATCCACCCAGTATTAACCAGTTAGATTAACAAGCAGAGAAGACAATTTGCAACCAGGAGGGCAGAGGACACCTGGGGAATGGTAGGAAAGGGGATCTGGGCTAGAGAGTGATACACAACCAGTGGGCTGAGAGGGTGAGGAGGAAGCTGCACTGCACTGAAGCCCCTTCCCTTGGGGACAGGTGTAACATTCCACTGTGGAGAGGAAAAGTCACAGGGCTGCTTACAGCTGGGGAATCTAGATCTAAGACCGTAGATGAGAAAGGCTGTGTTCAGAAAGGCGGCCTGTATGAATACCAAGAACCTACAACCAAGATTACTTTATCCAGCAAAGCTATCATTCAGAATTGAAGGTCAGATAAAGAGCTTCACAGATAAGGAAAAGCTAAAGGAGTTCATCACCACCAAACCAGGATTATATGAAATGCTGAAAGGTATCCTTTAAGAAGAGGAAGAGGAAGAAAAAGGTAAAGATACAAATTATGAACAACAAATATGCATCTATCAACAAGTGAATCTAAGAATCAAGTGAATAAATAATCTGATGAACAGAATGAACTGTTGATTATAATAGAATCAGGGACATAGAAAGGGAATGGACTGACTATTCTTGGGGGGGAAAGGGGTGTGGGAGATGCGGGAAGAGACTGGACAAAAATCGTGCACCTATGGATGAGGACAGTGGGTGGGGAGTGAGGGCGGAGGGTGGGGCGGGAACTGGGAGGAGGGGAGTTATGGGGGGGAAAAAAAGAGGAACAAATGTAATAATCTGAACAATAAAGATTTAATTTAAAAAAAATAAAATAAAATAAAAAAAAAAAAAAAAAAAAAAAAAAAAGAAAGGCGGCCTGATAAAGCAGTGCTGGCAGGAGAGAAACCAGCAGTTTTGTGGTTGTTTTGCCTTTGTTTTGTCTTTGCTTTCTGCTAAACCCAGTTCATAGGACCTTTCAGTTACGCACACTCACCTGAGGCTGTGGCATAGATCAAGGCACATTTTTGTGGAGCCTGAGAAGAGGCTGTGGAGGGAAGTAGGACAGGGAGACATGACCAGAAATCCAGCATTGGTATACTTGTAAACTTCCAAACCTAAGTGGCCATTTTTCTGCTGAAGAGCCAGCTCCTCCTAGTAGCCTCAAGACAGGTAATGCAGCCTATTGTCCCCCCAACCCTCCTCACACCTCCATTTGAACTACACAAAGGGAACAAAGGCTCTGAATAGCCTCAAAGAGCTCTCAGTGGCTGGGTTGGAAGAGAGGCCAGTTCAGCCCCAATATTCTGGACACCAGACTGATTGACAACTCCAGGTTGCCAGCCAATGCCATTAGTCTCCATACAAAGAACTCTGACCAATCAGGACAGAGTAATACTTTGGGCCATTGTAGAAGAGTAGCTCTGGGTTAGGGAAGAAATAACTATCTGATTCTCAGAGCAAAACAGCTTCACCCCCACGTAAAGCCCTGTAGAAAACAAAAGCTTGAGTGATTAAGATTGACAGCTAGCAGACAGGCAAAGTGGGAAGACTGGTCCTGCCTGCTTGCAGCCAAGGCCTGTGGAGATAGGCAGGAACATGTGGATCGCATGGAGCTTCAGCACTGTGCTAAATGCCAAAGACAGTTCCTAACTACAGGAGGCCCAGAATTGGCAGACAACAGAAAAAAAAGGGGTCCTAAACCAGTAACCATGGGGCATTAAAAGTTGGCTGAAGTGAACGATACTTCACATTTTTAATTTTTTAAATTAATTTATTCTTTAATTTTTCTAGTATTATTTTTTCTTTATTCGATTTTTATTTTTATTGCTATTTTATTTTATCTTCTTCTTTTTTTTTTCCCATCTTTGTTTCTTGCTTCTCCCTTTTCCAGCCTATTTTTTTTCTTTTCCTGTCCCCACTTTAGTTTATCTCTTTCCTTTCTTTTTACTTCTTGTTGAAAATTGATCTTCTTTATCTGCTGTATTAATTTATTATTATTGTAGTCTCTGTTGGCTTATTCAAATATCTGAAAGGGCGAGGGCTATGCCCTCCATCCTACCCTGGATCCTCCATGTTGGGGCAGAGGCCATGTGCTCAGAAGAGTGCCTTCTTCCCGGAAGCCCAGGCCCCTGCTGGCCACGCCCGGGATTTCTTTGAACTAGCCAATGACAAGCAAGGGATGTTCGCGCCATAGAGATGACCACATCCTGTGCAACAAGACCCGACTTGGCGCCTGGCCAATCCGCAGGGCCCACAGCTAGCCCCCCCTCCCTCACTATTAAAGCCCTGATTTTCTCATGGATATCACTCGGTTTTCCGGTCGCTGCATCGGCTGGAGGCCTGGGTCGGGTTAGCTAACTCAATAAAGGACCTTCTGCTTTTGCATCGGACTGGCTCCCTGGCGTGGTATCTTGGGGATCTTGAATTCTGGGCATAACATTTTGGGGGCTCGCCGGGATCCCCAACACCATCGATGGGACTCCCAGTCCGGAGGGCCTGACTGACCGCGGTAGGTCGTGTTTTGTTTGTGTCGTGTGTTTTCGTGTGAGCTCACTTCTGAAATCTGTAAATGCCTGTAAATGCCTGTAATAATGATCCCGTGGATGCATGGGATCAACAGGTGGGAGGAGCCGAGGGACGCCTCGATCCTCCGTCTGAAGGGGTATAGCTTTGCTTCCGCGGAGTCGGAAGGTCTGTAGGAACCCCCTTAATCTGAGACAGGCAGGAGGAGTCGGGGGGCGCCCCATCCTCCATCTGAAGAGGGGAAATTTTGCTTCCGCGGAGTCGGAAGGTCTGTAGGAACCCCTCAATCTGAGAAAAGGCGGGTCGCTCCTGCTGGTTGGCGCGCAGCCAACGTCTGGCTTTTCGTTTTGTTTTGTTTTTTGTTTTTTTTTGCTTCCATGGAGTTGGAAGGCTGTATTTCTTTGGGCCCTTTAGTTGATTGTGTTTCCGTTTTATTTTGTGGACTTGCTGGATTAATAATTTCAAGGAGATTGGGGGAGGCTATAGAGCTCCCTCAGGAATGGGGAAGTTGTTAGAAATTGAATAGATTGTTTAAACTCTGAATGAACGTCTGGTGAAAGTGTGCAAGTGCAGAGGGAGGACTGCCCCCCCCCTCCTTTGTGTGGCGGTTGGGCGGCCGCCTGAGTGAGGGTCTGTGGAAACAGGTCACCCCCTCCCCAAGTAAATGCATCTGGGATTTCTGTGCACGTGTGAGGAGAAAAGCTGGCTTAAAACTAATGTGCGCACCGTCCGATTTCGGATAGGGTTTTGGGCTAGTGTCTCCTTTCAAATGTGCAGGATAAATCCCAAGCCCAATCCATAATAAAGAACAGTTTTTCCAATGGAAAAAAAAAACACCAAACAAACTGGTCCCTTGTTAATTAAGAAAGCTTTTCTTAATGGAGGGAGGAAATAGTCGCCTCCTGCCTGCAGCAAAATCTTAAAGAATGTGGTCAATTTACATCTGAAAAGACCAGGTAGGCCAAAAACCTGTCTTTGCAAGGCTCGAATGTGGTTTTCCAGAGCCGCTTGAAAGTAAAAAATAATTTGCCTCATGCGGATCGAATTGGGAAAAATTATGTAATTGTGGTAACTAAATGCCTTTGCTTATTAATCTGATTGAGAAGAGAGGATTGATTTTGTGACCTCAACTAAAGATTTTTAATACAAAAACCAGTTTAAACTTAATTGATATTAAGATAATTATAAAAAGTATAAACAGCTAATGAGATTTCTGTTTGTCTACAATATAATGTTGGCCATCTACCTTTTAGGGGTTTTGGTTTGCTCTGTCAGAGAACAGTGGACAGCCACAATGTTGAGCTGTGTGACTTGGCAGCCGCCATGTCAGCCACATGGCGTGCTGCACCCCTGGGGGCCGCCATCTTGGAACAACAAAGGCCCCGCCCTCTGACTTAGCCAATCACAAAAGGAGTGTCTGCTTACTAAGGGAGGATAGAATTTCAGAGGTGGAGTTTTAAGGCGGAGTTTTACTGCGGAAATGCAGATGGGGCAAAAAGTGTGCTAGCCTCGCGGATTTATTTAATACTTAATAAATTAGCAATCACGGTCTTAATATAATTTCAGTGGTATGATAGCAGTAGAACCACAGTTATTATGTTGAAAATGTTTTCCTAAGTTTTACCTAGGTTACCCAAGAAAGATTTTTCTTTTTTCTGTGTCTCTTAAAATGTATTGCTAATCACCTAAGAATTAAGGCTAAGAGTTCTAGCTACCTGGAAAGCATGGCCTTGGTGTGATAGGAGGAAAAAAGAAATGTTAAATAGATGGTAGACCAGTGAGCTGGGACTGGTCACTAATGGTGGATTGTGAGAAGGGCTGGTTGTGGCCTAACTTCTCCTTCCTTGGTACCCCTGAAACGTCAGAGGGTACTTCTGGGCTTGGTTTTCCAATGTGTTTAATCTGTCAATTTTGTTGTTTCGCCGATCCTCTTGAGTGACATTGAATGATTCTTTCCTTCCTCTTTAACTTTTGGGGGACTGTGTGAATGGATTAATAGCTTCTAGATGGTATTCACCATCTCTGAGACTTCCAGAGAGAAGTCAAAACTCAGACTGGCTACACAACTGAAACTGATTTGTTGGTATTTTGTGATATAAATGTGGACCGTTTCTATCTGGATAAGACATAGGTCAAAAGTCCTGTCCTAGGATGTGAGAAAGGGAGGCCTCCACATCTGTTCCTGTCTGCTCAAGATCCCAAGACTGTAAAGGTAGACGGTGTCGCGACCCAGATCCATCACACTCACGTCCGGTCAGCGGATCCATCCATGACCCAGAAAGACTTCATCACCAAATGGAGCATCGATCGAGATCAACGCAACCCGCTCAAGCTCAAGCTACGGCGTGCTCGACCTGCCTGATGCCGGTAACATGACTACACTTAGATAATGCCTGCATCTTCATGGACATGGCTCCAAAGAGACAAGGACCATTTATAGGATCACATGTTTAGTGGTAGATTTGGCTACCTGAAGCGGCCATGATGCCAATATTATGTTTATGTTATATTGACCTTTGATTCTTTTGCAGGTTTGAATGTATGTTGGCTGTCCTGGAAGGGAGCTGTGTGGGGTGACCCCCAAAAGTAAAAGGTGCCTAGCTGCCAAGAGGACAAGTGCCCAACTGGGCAGGGAAGGGTGCCCATCAGGTTTTGGTCTCTGTTGAGAGACAGCTAACAGTTGACAGCCTGTAATACTGTCTTGCAGGCCTGCGTGACCATGCCCATGTCAGGGGTAGTAAAGCTGAAAAAAGCCTGTTTAGAATAGAAAGTCTGAGGCATGGTTATGCATAGAAAGAAGGTTTTATACCAACAATTACTGTTTTGTTTTAAATCCATGAAAAGAAATTAGCAAGGAAAGTCAGAAAATCTTAGAGTAAATCAGTATGTTTTTCTCCTTATGTAATTCCTCCAAAATCTGGCAATGTTTAATAGCCATGGAGGAATTTTAAGAAGAAAAATCCTATTTCAATAGAAGTTGTTAAAGCTAAAATGATTTCTTTCCCTTCCACCAGACCATTTGTTAAATGTATTAAATAGTTCAGTTGATAGTTCTGTGTGCTCACTATGGGCCCCTAGCGACGGTGAAATAAAAGTGCAGTCCGTCTCATGATTGAGACGGAAGTTCCAAGACAAGGGGGGAATGAAAGGGCGAGGGCTATGCCCTCCATCCTACCCTGGATCCTCCATGTTGGGGCAGAGGCCATGTGCTCAGAAAAGTGCCTTCTTCCCGGAAGCCCAGGCCCCTGCTGGCCACGCCCGGGATTTCTTTGAACTAGCCAATGACAAGCAAGGGATGTTCGCGCCATAGAGATGACCACATCCTGTGCAACAAGACCCGACTTGGCGCCTGGCCAATCCGCAGGGCCCACAGCTAGCCCCCCCCCCCCCCCCCACTATTAAAGCCCTGATTTTCTCATGGATATCACTCGGTTTTCCGGTCGCTGCGTCGGCTGGAGGCCCGGGTCGGGTTAGCTAACTCAATAAAGGACCTTCTGCTTTTGCATCGGACTGGCTCCCTGGCGTGGTATCTTGGGGATCTTGAATTCTGGGCATAACAATATCTAGTTTATTCCACCCTTCTCTTTTCTCTTTCCTTGCTAGTCAAACATTTTTGTCTCTCCTATCTTGCTCTTTTCTTCTCCTAATTTTTAAATTAATTTCACTACCTAAATTAAAGCCTATATGCTATCTCCTTTAGTCTTTTTCAATAAATAAATAAATTTAAAAATTTTTAATTTTAAAATATGTTTTAATTAATTAATTTATTTATTTTTGCTTTTGTTTTTTCCTTCTTTATCCACTCATTCTTTTTTTTTACCACCTCTATACTAAACTGTGTCCATCCACTATTAATCCAATTCCTTAACCTTTTTTTCTGTATTTAACCTCAGCCTCTACAAATTCTGCCCCTCACCCTTTTTCTGTGTTTTTTTTTGCATGTGCTTTTTGGTTTATTTTTTGTTTTGTGGTGTTTTCTTCCCATATTCCTTTCTTTTTCTTTCTTTCAATTTTCAATTTTCTTGATATCATTTTTGTTCTCTTTTCTGTCTCCTAATTCTCTTTTCTCTGGTGTAACTTTTGTTGAGGTTATAAGTGTCTTGTGTATATTCATGTTCTGTTACTTTTGTGTTGTGTATTGTCATATTGTATTTTGTGCTGTTCAATCAGCCCCTCCACAATGGTTGTCATGGTGTGATAGGGAGCAATCCACATAATGACACCCTGAGAGGAGACTCCACCCAGTAATGGGCTAATAACATTCAAGACCCAACAACATCAAAAGAACCCAAATATCTCAAGTAGGGGGCATTACTAGATACCCAGCCCAGAAGACCTGAGATACTGCATCACTGTACTGAACAAAACATATACTACATAAGACAAATTCAAAAAATCTGGGTGGCATAGCAGTTTGTTCTAATACATAGAAACAACCACAAAGAAACAGTAGAAATGTGGAGACAAAGAAACAACCCCCATATGAATGAAAATGAGGAATCACTAGAGAAGGAAATAAATTAAATGGAGGCAAGCAATCTGTCAGACCCGGGTTTGAATAAAAGACTCTTTGCTTTTGCATCGGACATGGCTGGCTCCCTGGTGGTCTTTTGGGGATCCTGAAATCTGGGCATAATACCACAAAAAAAACCCGGCAATCCTAAATGACTCACTAGACCATATGAATTTAATTGACATCTTTAGAACATTTCACCCTAAAGCCATGGAACATACATTCTTCTCAAGTACACATGGGATATTTTCAAAGATAGACCAGATATTAGGGCACAGGCTAAGTGTCTACAAATTCAAGAATATTGAAATTATACCAAGCATGTTCTCAGATCACAATGGCATATAATTGGAAATCAATGACAATAAAAACAATAAAAAACAATCAAACAAAAGGAGGCTAAATAGCATGCTATTGAACAATAAATGGGTTATCAAAGAGACCAAAGAAGAAATAGAAAACATCCTAGAAAAAATTAAAATGAAAACACACAATCAAAAATCTATAGGGTACAATGAAAGCAGTCCTGAGAGGACATTCATAGCACTATAGGCCTATTTAAATGCTGCAGTCTTTTCACAGCAAGGGTTGAGGAATATGGAGAAGGGGCTGTGACATAAATGGATAGAGATTAGACAAGAAAAATAAATTTGGAAGGCATTGGGGGAACCAGAGGGAAACCAGCTATCTAGTGGAGTGGCTCCCCGAATGTCCGGACCCACAGTTTTTTAGTCACAGTTTTTTATTTTGCCTTTAGCAAAGCAGATATACATATCAAAGGTAAGGTTTGGTAAACAATAAAGGATTATCAGGTTAGGGGAACTGCCCTCAGCTGTTTGGCAGCAGGTAATAATATGCAGATCTTCAGCCTTGCTGAAGCTGTACATCAGCCTTCTGATGAACTTCTCGCATTTATTATGCTAAATACTGTCCTTAGCTCCCAGGATATCCCCTTTTTTTGTTTTAATAAATTTAACAAGAATGTATGCCATCTGCAGAGCTCGGGTCCTTTTAAGATTTTTAAATTCAATTCAAAGGATTGAATTCTTTTATGTCCTTTTAAATTGCTGCCAGGCAACAAAGGGATCAGTCTGCAGTAAGCTCCTTTTTGGGCCAGCTGTTCTTTGAGTACCCTTTCCAATCACTGTCGAACAGGTTGTTGTTGTTTTTTTTTTGTGTGGGTTTTTTTCTCAATTACTGTCCAACAGTTTTTTATGGGTTCCCTTCCCAATCACTGTCCCCTGTGACATGACAGCAATGATACTCTAATTCTGGATGGTGGACAAATGGTGAGCAATGGCAATGCAGGTCTGATCTTCTTTGACTTGTTCCTGGGCAACCTGTAGAAATGCACAGCTAATGCTGGCATGGCAAGGTGTCTTTACTATCCCCCATCTCTGGACTGTTTCTCCTCTGTCTTGTCAGCATGTTGCTTGGGGCCACAGTCATCTGTGGCTGGAGTAGTCTGGTCAGTTTCTCTCTCAGATGCATTGCTATAGGAATCCACACAGGCTTGGAGTTTTCTGAAAATATATTAGCATATCCTAGACCAAAGGTTAATAAAGCGACCTTTCTATAAACTAGACTCGGGATCTTTTCATTTTTCCAAATCATTTTCCTTTGGCTTATTCTGACACCACATGTGTCTTGCTATCAGCATTACAAGTGAAAAAATTTCAAGGTGAAAAATTTAAAGTAATTAAGGCTTGATGTAATTTACTTACAGATTACTATCCCCCTTTTTTGTTTTAAATTGCAAGGAGGACATTTTTTGCTTACTGAACAATATTTTGGCTTTTGAAAATCCAGCAATGTAGCCTTAATAGCTTTTAATTCAATTCTTAGTACAGAAGTATTACTGCTCTGAATTCATTGCACGATAAGTAGCTTTACTATGAGATGAACCATCAGTAAAAAATAGTTAATGCTCCAGGAATAGGTTCCTGCCTAGCACAACTAAGTTCCCCTAAATATTTATTTATTTCAATTTACCAATTTAAATCAGTCTGAAAGGAAGCTTATTTTCTAATTTCATTTGTCCTTGGGTGTGGACAGTAAATGGTACTAATTGAATTTCTGCTATCAGTCTTTGAGCACAATGACATAAGCTTTGTTAAGGAGGCAAAATGCTAATGACCTACTTTTGCTTTCAGAGGCCTAATACATTACCTTTCAGTTACAGTTCTTCAGTTATTTGAAGGAAACCTCCACTTATTTCCTCCCAGAGAAATTTCTAGGCCACACTTAGGAAGTTTCCTTTAAAAATCTGTTTTCTTTCTTTTAAACCAAACAACACACTTGGTTGCTTTTCAGATGTTGGCTCATACTGTCATGCCTATATTTTAAGTGTCTCTTTTTACTTATGGTGACTAATTAATGATTAGATTTAATGCTTGATAATAACCTTTAGTTTACCATGTAAATAGTAGCAGAAGAGATTCGAAAATTTCTTTTTTTAATTAAGCTTAAAATTTACTTTTGATCAGCCTTCTTTTTGTCTAGTGCTGATTTGCATACACAGAGGGGTTATAGGAGGTCTCAGGAATGCAAATTTTTACATTGGCCTTTGTGAAACCCAATTGCTTATAAAAATATTTGCTTCTCATATAACAATTATATTATAATACAAAGGTATTATATTATATACCTTTTGTAATTATTCTAAAAGATATTCATTAAATTTAATTGGTTTTTATATTAAAAACTTGGTTCAGACTATAGAATTAATCCTCTTTTTAAATTAGACTGTTGTAATGTACCCCGCGAATCACAGAAGGATGCCTCAAGAAGTCGAATTAAAAAGTCACATTTATTGCAATCTGGGACTATGAGGGGCCATTTTGCTTTCCCAAAACTCATAGTGATAAGATGGTGGCAAAACCAGACTTATATAGGCAAAAATCGCAAGGTATTGATTACATCCCAGGGTTTGGAATGAGGAACCTGGTTCAAAAAAAAGCAGTTTACAGAAGCAAAATAAAGCATGTTAATTATAGTTTTGGGGTCACTGAATTGACAGAAACACCTTATCTAGAGCCCTTGGGTCTTGAGATCCCTGAGTTGCCAGGGACTCATTATCTAGAGCCGTGGAGGTAATTTAGAGTAATTGCGCTGTCCTGGTCTTGGGACCACTGAGTCAACTGGAACTCATTACCTGTGGCCAATTTAGGATAATTGTGCTGTCCTGTTTCCCAGGTACAGAAGAATGTGCTTTCTAAAACCAGTAAGATAACAATCAATGGAATAGTCATTCAATCAAATGGGATGATTTATACAATTCAGGAAATCAAAATAACTTTTCTATTGTTAAGCCAAACAGCAGGGTTAGAGTTAAACTACAGTTTCTACTTGATGGTTGCTACCATACTTCAAGACCATATAAAATATTATATTTTAGGTTGAAATTTTACTACACATAGTACACAAAATGACTACAATATATTTTAAGCTACTAATTTCTCTAGAGAAAATACAAGAATTATTTTCTTAAACTAAATTTCTACTTTATGCATTTTGTTATCATAACTATATAATTTCTCCCAACATAATTTGAACTTTAAACTCTTAGAAGCCTTAAATTTTAGGTGGCAAGTTAAATACTTAACATTTCTTAGATTAGTAACAACTTTTAAGGATATATTTCACATACACAAGGCATATTTAATTAATATATTCAATCCTGTCCTCTAGATTTTTCATATGAGGCAAACTCAGAATAACATTTCAGAATTTTGTTATTTTAAAATACCTAGATATCTAATAAATTTTTATTATTTAATTTAGGAAACTCCAAAGTTTTAAGTTGCCAAAGTCTTTGGAAAACAATGTTTCTGGCTGGTGAAAGGAGGGTGAAGCAGGGAAGCGATCTTATAGCTATTTGAATGTAAAATCACCCCATTCTTTCCTTAGAGATCTAAAGTTTCTGCTCTGGGAAATGAGACCAGGCCCCTCCTCCATCAATATACCTGTACTTATCACTGAAAAGTTCCACCACAAATCCTTCATTTTAGTTATGTTTATTTAGCCATGTTTTAACAATTTTGAGATTTTAAAGACAATTATTATTACCCAAGGCATTTACTTTGGCAAATTCTGTAACAGAGATAACTTATTGACTTTTAGTAGCCTTATGGTTAACTTTGGAATGTGGTCCATTATTATTCAAAAACTATGGTTTATTATGGAAACACTAATCTTGTTGCTTAGAACCAGCTGTATTTTTAACTTGAGTCATTTTCATCATATTTCTGAAGAAGAAAAACAGTCTTGGGTTTATTCTGTAGCATCTGTAAAGAGACTGAGCTCAGTTTAATAAAACATCCAAGATCAGATGGGGCACGCCATTCTCTTAAACCAGCCTTTTTCTCTTCACAAATACAGATATACCAGATGTCTCCCTTGAATTCTGCCAAACTTTTAAATGACAGACTGGGAAATAAAGAACATGGTGAGAATGAGACTTTTCTTTGTCTCCTAGGACAGGTACAGGCTATATTTCTCCCCACCCCCACATCCTGTTTGCTTTGGGGAAACTCAGTAAATGGCCTGGTGGCCCAGGTTTCCTTTCTTATTAAATCAAACTAAAGGCATGCTTAATAAACTAACAAGTGTTACAGTGAAGCCCCTCTTGTACTGGGGAAAATGGAACCAACTGTGGTTGAGGGTAGTCTGAGAAACGGGGCAAGTTTATATTAGTAGCTAGAGCAACGGGGCAAGTTGATTAATGAGTACCTTGGTAACGGGGCAGTATTGATTAATGTATCTCTGGTAATTTTGTGTGTGTTTAGCCAACCGTTGTGTGGTTTCGGTGAATAAAAGGCTGGCCCAGAACCAAGGTCGGCGCTGTTGTAGGAGAAACCCCTACAGCATTCGCTGGCCAGCTTTCAATAAATCCTCACTTGCTGCTTAAGACCTAATTGGAGTTGGTGGTCTTACTCTCATGAACATTGGTCCATCACACAATAAACACATTAAACCAAACAAAAAGGACAGGTCAACACACATATAGACAAGACAATATATCACAGTTCTTTTCCTGGAAATTTTCCCCTATAGCATTGACTACCCTTTAAAGTTATTTTAGGTAAATTCTGCCTGTCCCAAGGCGTCATATGGTAATTTTCAAACAAAGCATCAGAGTTTCCCCGCAAGAGAGCTGACAGCTTTAATCTCTCTAGCTGTGTTGCCTTTCCACATGTTAACGAAAAAAAAAACCATTGAAACCTGTAAAGAATTTTGTGAGTTTATTTGAGCTGCCTTTCCACATGTTAACGAAAAAAAAAACACATTGAAACCTGTAAAGAATTTTGTGAGTTTATTTGAGCCAAACTGTCGACATATGCCAGGAAGCAGAACCTCAACGAATTGAGATAGTGCTCCGGAGAATGGCAGGGTTACATCCGTATTTATACATGAAATTCATTGGTGACACATTTAAGGAGGTGGGATTAAGCGAAGTGGGGAAACCTCTGTGATAGGATAAAAAGTAAAATGATGGATACATACTTCGGTGGGTGCAGGAACAATTAACATGACAAATGAAAGAATCTGCTGCATCTGTCCTGGGCCCAGCACACCTGGCCCTGACCCAGGGGCTCCAGATACAGGGAAATCACAAGTTACCCAGACATTTCAACGGTATGTTATCATAGATGCAAAAAGACAGATAGGCTCAGCTACAGTAAAGGTTGACCTTATCAGTGAAGATATTGGCTTAGGATGTAACTGCCCACCATAACTGCTTTGAGTTAAGGTTTAATTTCAGACCACCCTTTGTGGTTACTTTAGGTCTCCGGAGTCTGCAAAACTGCCATGCAGGCCTCTCCTGAGCTTGTCAGGTCAGCATGTGGCCCCTTTCTTTCACACACACCAGAGGTGGAAGATCCGAGGCCTTTTTAGTTATTACAGGCTTATGATCCCCAATATGAATTAGTCATTTTGCAATTTGAACAAGAACCCACATAGTTAAATATGACAACGGCAGTCTTTTACTTCAGCCTCATTTGAGAAGTACTTTTTGACATTTCAATTTCTTTATAATTTTGCCTTTTAATCAAATTATTCCCCATAATAGCCTGGCTTGAAAAAGATGTCCTCGCCCACATTGGATCACAAATTCCAAAACTGGTACGAGCTTTATGTTCAGTTAATCTCCCCACCAAATTTTCTGGTGATCCCCACCTCTACTGGTAATCCCCGCCTTACCAGTGGACCTCTTCCTTTGCTCAGGCAAATAAACTCCAGATGTCCCCATTCAGGTACCATAAATGCCACAGTCATTTCGCAGCAAAATTCGGGAATCTGAAGAAGGGAAGGCAACATAAATGGGTAGAGACTAGACAAAAAAATAAATTTGGAAGGCATTGGGGGAACCAGATGGAAATCAGCTCTCTAGTGGAGTGGCTCCTCGAATGTCCAGACCCATGGCATTTTATTCACACATTTTGCCCTTTAGCAAAGCAGATATTCATATCAAAGGTAAACAATGAAGGATTATCAGTTTAGGGGAGTTGCCCTCAGCTGTTTGGCAGCAGGTAATAATATGCAGATCTTCAGCCCTACTGAAGAGGTCCATCAGCCTTTTGACAAACTTCTCCCATTTATTATGCTAACTACTGTTCTTAGCCTCCAGCACTTCAAGAAACAAAAACTGGTAATAAATTATCTAATCCTACCACTTAAAGCACTAAAAAGAGAGCAATAAGAAAAGCCAAGAGTAAGTTGAAGAAAGGAAATAATTAAGATCAGAGTGGAAATAAATGACATAGAGACAAAAAACAAAGCAAAACAAAACAATAGAAAAAATCAATGCAACCAAGTACTGGTTCTTTGAAAGGATAAACAAGATTAATGAACTTCTAGCCAGGCTCACCAAGAAACAAAGAGAGAGGACTCAAATAAGCAAAATAAAAATCAAAGAGGGGAAGTAACAACCAACCTTAATGAAATACAAAGGATTTTAAAAATTACTACTAAGAACTCTACTCCAAAAAACCTAGACAAAATGTACATATTCCTAAAAAATACAATCTTCCAAAACTCAATCAGGAAGAATCAGAAAACCTGAATAGGCCTATAATTACCAATGAAATTGAAGCGGTAATAAAAAAAACTTCCAGCAAACAAAATCCCTGGTCTGACAGCTTCATGGGGGACATTTAATAAACATGCAAAGAAGAAGTAACACTGATCATCCTCAGACTATTCCAAAAAATTCAAGTGGAAGGAACACGTCAAACTCTTTCTATGAAGCCAGCATTACCCTAACCCCAAAACCAGATAAAGACACTATAAAGAAAGACAACTACAAATTAAAAGACAAAAGCCACATGATCATATCAATTGATGCTTGAAAAAGCAATTGACAAACTCCAACAACCTTTTTTGATAAAAACTCTCAGCAAAATGGGAATAGAGGGATCATACCTCAACATAATAAACGCCTTATACGACAAACCTACAGTCGACATCATACTCAATGGGAAAATACTAAAACCATTTCCTCTAAAAAGGGGAACCAGACAGGGATACCCTCTTTCACCACTCTTATTCAACACTCTTATTCAACACCTCTGCCTTGGACCCTGCCTCCTGCCACAACTAGGGGCCTCTGCCACCTCTACCTCAGCCTTCGCCCACTAAGGCTTTCTCAAGAAAAAGGGATGTCCAAAAGGACATCCCATCTAATTAGTATATTATGATTTTATTATTGGAGATAGTACTGGAAGTGCTAGCCATAATGAGCAAACAAGAAGAAGAAATCAAATGTATCCAAATTGGAAAAGAAGAAGAAAAACTGTCATTATTCACAGATGACATGATATTGTACATAGAAAACCCTAAAGACTACAGCAAAAAATATATATATCTTAGATTTAGTAAATAAATTCAGCAACTTAGTAGGATATGAAATTAACATCCAGAAACCTATGGCATTTTTATACACCAATAATAAACTCACAGAAAGAGAAACTAAAAAAAGAATTCCATTTACCATTGATACCTAGAAATAAACTTAACCAATGAGGTAAAAGACCTGTACTTAGACTACAGGATGCTGTGAAAAGGGATAGGGAAAGATATAAACAAGTGGAAGAACATACCATGTTCATGGATTGGTAGAATCAACATCCTTAAAATGTCCATAATACCCAAAGAGATCTATACATTCAATGCAATCCCGATTAAAATACCAACACAATATTTCACAGACCTAGAACAAACTCTCCAAAAATTTATGTGAAATCAAAAAATACCTCAAATAGCTGAAGCAATCCTGAGAAAGAAGAACAAAGTAGGAGAGATCACAATACCAGATATCAAGATTTATTACAAAGTCACTATTCTCAAAACTGAATGGTACTGGCACAAGAACAGACAATGGAACAGAACAGAGAACCCAGAAATAGACCCAAGCCATTATACTCAATTAATATTTGACAAAGGAGGCAAGAGAATACAATGGAGTCAAGACAGTCTCTTCAATAAATGGTGTTGGGAAAATTGGACAGAAACATGCAAAAAATGAAACTAGATCACCAACTTACACCATACTCAAAAATAAACTCAAATGGATAAAAAACTTAAACGTAAGATGGGAAACCATAAATATCTTAAAAGAATCCATAGACAGCAAAATATCAGACATATCATGTAGCGATATCTTTACTGCTACATCTCCTAGGACAATGGAAACTAAGGAGAAAATAAACAAATGGGACTACATCAAAATAAAAAGCTTCTGCATAGCAAAAGAAACCATCAACAAAATAACAAGAGAGCCCACTGAATGGCAGAACATACTTGCCAATGTTATATTGGAGAAGAGTTTAATCTCCAAAATTTATAGGGAATTTATACAACTTAACAAAAGGAAGATAAGCAATCCAATCAAAAAATGGGCAAAGGCTCTAAATAGACGCTTTTCAAAAGAGGACATACAGAAGGCCCAGAGGCATATGAAAACATGCTGAAAGTCACTAATCATCCTGGAAACGGAAATCAAAACGACAATGAGGTGCCATTTCAGACCTGTCAGAATGGTTATCATCAACAAATCAACAAATGACTTGTGCTGGCAAGGATGTGTGTGGGGAAGCATGGAACTTGGTTGGAAAGTCTGTAAGGAGGAATCTCTGAAAGGTCAGGGGCCTCTAGGGCAATGGTTCTCAACCTGTGGGTCGCGACCCCTTTGGGGGGTCGAAGGACCCTTTCACAGAGGTCGCGTAAGACCATCGGAAAACACATATATAATTACATATTGTTTTTGTGATTAATAACTATGCTTTAATTATGTTCAATTTGTAACAATGAAAATACATCCTGCATATCAGATATTTACATTATGATTCATAACAGTAGCAAAATTACAGTTATGAAGTAGCAATGAAAATTATTTTATGGTTAGGGTCACCACAACATGGTATTAAAGAGTCGGGCATTAGGAAGGTTGAGAACCACTGCTCTAGGGGGGCCTTGCTGAAGGCGGCAGCCCCTGCCTTGACTTTGCAAACAAATCTGAGTCCCTAGGTATTTTACTGAAATCTTTATGCTTAATCTTTAGGTGTCCTTGCTTAAAGGACACTCCAGACACATGTGTCCTCCCAAGATTACTTACCCTACTGATTGTATCTAAAAGATAAACTTTATCTCAAACTGCTGTTACAACAAAAGCCTGAAGAGGCAGGTGATCCAGGCTGTCTCATTCCTTTAGCCAGGCTGTCCATTAGCCCTCTCTTTCACAGCAATCCTATGTCAGAATAATCATTCATCCATCGCTCAGGGTCTGCTGGTCATTCCCGGCAGATGTGGATAAAAAGGAATCCTCGTACACTGCTGGTGGGATTGCAGACTGGTGTAGCCACTGTGGAAAACAGTATGAAGTTTCTTCAAAAAATTAAAAATGGAACTCCCATTTGACCCAGTAGTCCCACTTCTGGGAATATATCCCAAGAAACCAGAAACGCCAATCAGGAAGAATATATGCACCCCTATGTTCATAGCAGCACAATTTACCATAGCTAAGATTTGGAAACAGCCTAAGTGCCCATCAGCAGATGAGTGGATTAAAAAATGGTGGTACATCCATACAATGGAATACAATGCTGCTGTAAAAAATAAAGAACTCTTACCATTTTCAACAGCATGGATGGAATTGGAGAGCAATATGCTAAGTGAAATAAGCCAGTTGGTGAAAGATAAATATCACATGATCTCACTCATATGAGGAATATAATGAACAACTTATACTGATGAACAAAAGTAGATCCAGAAACATAGAAATATCGAACAGACCATCCAACCTCTTAGGGAAGGCAGGAGAGACTTGGGAAGGGGGTTAGAGATCAACCAATGGACTTGTATGCATGCATATAAGCATAACCAATGGACACAGACAGTAGGGGGCGGGCAAGAGCATGTGCTGGGAGCGGTAGCAACTGGGAAAAGGTCAATGGGGGAAAAGGAGATATGTAATACTTTCAAGAATATAGAACAAATTTAAAAAAAAGTGACATTGATGACACTGCATAGGAAAGAGTATAAAGTGTTAGAATTTGATGTATATGAAGTAAAATTATATGTACAATTTTTTATGATCATATTCATTATAATCTTTTTCATTAAGGCTCTAAAGTCTTTACTTTGTGATGATAAATTGTACATATTAATACATATTAATGTATTTATAATTACTTGTTTTCCACAAAATATTTTCATAGCATATTAAAAGGATATAAATAGAACTATTATATAAGTACAGATTAGACTTTGCATTCAAGACAAAAGGTGAAGTAGGTATAAAATGATAAGTTTTAACATTTTTTAATTATAAGATCTGATATATAAAAAAATATTTTTCAATAAAAGCAAGTTCTGCCTGACCAGTATGGCTCAGTTGTTGAGTGTTAACCTATGAACCAGGAGGTCACAGTTTGATTTCTGGTCAGGGCATATGCCTGGGCATGATCCACAGTGTAGGGTGTGTAAGGGGCAGTTGATCAATGATTCTCTCCTATCATTGATACGTCTATCTCTCTCTCTCTCAAAGTAGAAAGGCTTTGAAAGATTTTCAAATTTCATTCCAATGATCTTGAGTTCATAATAGGAGCTACTATTATTAGATTTGTTACCTTAATATCATGAAGTTCTTTGTGACTATATCATCTCAAATTCGATGGAAACTACCTTGAAGATAAGAGACACCATCTGAATTATGTTTGTGTTTTCACTGCTGTATAAAAAAAATGATGGAGGTCTTCTTTAAAAAGTACAACTTCACCAACAGTGTGCTCTGTTGATGCTGTACACTACCAAATTTTCTGCAAGGTCTTAACAACTCAGTTTTCCAAAAACCACAGTATATTTACCAACATCACAATACCTACAAGAATAATCTTGCTAGCCCTGGAAACTGTATCTACTGCCTTAACTGGGTTGTCATGTGCATTAAGATGGCATAATTTTGAAAAAAATTTAAATATATTTTATTGATTTCAGAGAGGAAGGGAGAAGGAGAGAGAGAGAGAGAGAGAGAGAGAGAGAGAGAGAGAGAGAGAGACGTCAATGATGAGAGATAATTATTGATCAGCTGCCTCCTGCATGCCCCCACACTGGGGATGGATCCCACAACCCAGGCATATACCTTGACCAGGAATAGAACTGTGACCTCCTGGTTCATAGGTCAGGGCTCAACCACTGAGACACAGTAGCTGGGCAATTTTGGATATTTTGAATAAAACCAAATATTGTTGTGCCCAGATTTCAAGATTCCCAAAAAGCCCACCAGGGAGCCAGCCAGTCCGATGCAAAAGCAAAGAGTCCTTCATTTTAAACTAGTTCGGCTCCCCGACCACACTCACCGACGCAACGGTAAGCCCAGTGGCAGAGAGAGAGAGAGAGAGAACCCTGACGGGATTGTGGGTTTTATAGTAAGGGCAGGGGAGGGGACTGTGGGCCCCGCCGATTGGCCAGGCGCGAGTCGGGTCTTGTTACACAGGATGTGGTCATCTGTATGGAGCGCACATCCCTTGATTGTCATTGGTTAGTTTAAAGAAATCCTGGGCGTGGCCAGCAGGGGCCTGGGCTTCTGAGAAGAAGGTACTCTCCTGAGCACATGGCGGCTGCCCCAAAAATGGAGGGCCCAGGGCAAGATGGAGGGCGCAGTCCTAGCCCCCCCAGGGCGAGCTGAGCCAAAGCTCCAGGGGCCAGTCCAGTTGCCGGGGGTCCAGCAGATCGACCAGTTCCAGCCCAGACAGGAAGTCCATGTTCTCCGTCTTGTCCCCGGGGGCGCCGGCGATCGCCTCCTCCTACATCTACTCAGACGAGGGCACACGCCCCCCCCTCCCCCCCAACCCCCCGCCGCCGCTGCTGTCGCATGGGTCCGGTCCGGGGGCGGTGGGCGGGTGGCGGCCTGTGCCGGGCTCCTGCCGTGGGCTGGGGAGTCGGTGCCCGAGGCCACCAGCAGCGTGGTCAGGCTGTGCCTCATGGGGCCCGGTGGCCGACCCACGTAGGCCCCGCGACGACTCGCCCTTTCAATATCACTTAGTATTCTTAGTTTTAGTCATCTAAATTTAAACAGTATCTTACCAAAATATTAAAAAGTGATATTTACTTTTTCATTTATACAAAAATATTCCTAAATACAATAATCAAACAAAGCCATGGCCTGAACTTCCATTTTCCAAATGTTAAACGTGATATCGCCAAGATACTCTGAGAGAGGTATGAACTATTCAGATAAATAGTGTACAAACAGTTAAAATATGTAAAAATAAAAGGGAATGCATGGAACTAAATTGATTATAGAAAATCTTAAATATATCATGATATTAATTTGTTTTTGACTTTTCAGATAACTATTTCAAATATATTTCTATAAAAGATTAGGAAAATATTCAATAAACTCTAGAATAATTCTGCATTCTAATTTATATGTCTTTAATTTCTTGTAACATTATAAAGAAGTGGAGACAGAAAACTTTTAACAGTGTCTTTAAGTGTGTATTATGAAAAAAAATCAATGTGGAAATATAACCATATTTCAAGAACAAATTTTCACTGGCCTTTAGTAAAATAAAAGTGCAAATGAATTAATTTTTGTTTCTAGGTATGATAAAAATCATATTTTAAAATAATTTTCTATACTCATTAAAACTTTCAAAAAGTTACAATTTACTTGGTTGATACTTGACTTTTCTTGAAATGCAAAGTCAGAGTATCAAATAGTAGCATTTGAAAGTAATGAAGTGCCTAGAAAATTAAGGATTTGGAATTCAATGCACATATTTGCCATCACTTATTTGATTCTATATTTCCTTCACTTTCTTAACTATATATTATAGTTTAACAAATCTAAGAATAATTTTCCCCAAAAAAGATAGGAAAGTTGTTTACCGATTTAAACAGAAAAAAATTGATGGGAACTAAATAGGTATCCCAAAAGTGTTTGGATGATCTCTTATTAGGGAGGGTGCTCTACTTCCATTTCTTTCTTTCAGCTTCATGAAGTTAAATCATGAGCCTGTGAGCATACTGGGAATAAGGTACTGGAATTCATACTTGCTTCTTTTCCCCATTATTTATACATTCATTTTTACAAGCTATTGAAAGCTGAAAAAAATATTATATTGTATATGACATGACAAGTTCTCCATTAACTCCATTCCTCAGGAGAATTGCATCATAGTCTTTCGCAATTGCTGACATTATATTTGTCACTTATTTGTATCATTTCTGAGGTCTACACAGAGAAATATTAGAAAGGATATATGGGGACTGTGGGAAATTGCACCCTGTAATTATACTTGAGGGGTTACTCTTATGAAATGCTAGAATGAGAACGATACTTTGGTTGTCAGGATTTCACCTAAGACATAAGAGAATAAACAAGTAGTAGTGTGTTCCTCTTGGTCTAGTTAGCACTTCTCCCATTTGTTTTCCTTGTCAACTATGGTGAATCTCTTTAGATCTTTAACCACAGCAAGCATATCTCCTGATATAGGTGAATATTTGAATATAATAGCAATAGATGAACAAAGGAAGCTAATATGTTAAGATACTCAGATTCTTAGCATTTTTTCTAGACTTATTATTCACTTTTGCTAATCTCCACACTCTTCCATGCAGATATACAGCTGAAAACAGGGCAAGTGAATTTGCATCTGCATTAAGTTTTATGAATTTTTTATATTAAACAGTTATAGAGAAAATAAAATATTAATTTCAAGTAGGTGTATTTAATAGTCATATATTGAGGACAGAAAAATTTTTTTTTTATTGCTTAAAGTATTACAAAGGGTATTACATATGTGTCCATTTTTTTCCCCCTGCCCTTAACAGTCCCCTAGTCTCCCCTATCCCCCAGTGTCTCATGTCCATTGGTTATGCTTATATGCATGCATACAAGTCCTTTGGTTGATCTCTTACCCCCCTCCCTCCTACCCCCCAACCCTACCAGAAAATTTTTTTTGTCTAGAATATTAGGAGATTCTTTATACAGAAGTTAATATTTTTACTTCCTGTCCCTGTTCCCGGAAATGGAGACACTTCACCAAGATGGAACTGTTTAAGAAGCAATTTAGTGTATGTGTCCTGTGTTCAGGTTAGATTTATGTAGAGACAATATTTATTTACTCTTAAGCAGTGGTTAGTGACACAATGGACTGAGCAATACTGCTGGGCAGGGGATATATAAAATGAGTGTAAAGAGAACCATGGAGAGGAACATAGTACTTAATGGAATTCACAGCATCAGCAGTGTAAAGGGAGTCAGATAGAGCAACAAAGGAGTTGTTTTGATACAGGAAGAAAAACAGGATAAAGTGTAATTATAGAAATAAAACATGAGTTTTATAAAGAAAATTATGTAGAGCTTTTCACTAATACCAACTTAGAAGAGACCTTTAAACAGTTCATTTTGTTTGGATAGAATTTCATTTTGATTTTTTTTTTCAGAAGAATAAAGTTTAAAAAGATGTGAATGCAAAAGCTTATGACAATGGTTTGAAAAACCTCTTCAACTGATTAACAAAACACTGCAAATTATCACTCAGGATTATAGAGGCAATTAATTAAAATGACATAGAGAATATTAGCATGAGGAAATTGATAGTACCTATTCTAAGAATATATGTTTAAAACTGAAACATATTTTATCATAAAGGAAACGTTTAGTAAATGAGTGGATGATGGAAATTCAGGTTTTTTGGGGGAGGGGAAGTAATAAATTTCTAGAGTAGGAATAGGAAATCAAAAGTAGATATCAGAACTTAATTAGGGAAATTAGCTGAAAGAAACTCCATTCCTACTGAGGTGAAGGATGGAAGAGAGAAAAAAATGAGACTTAGTAAAATTGTAACAAATATGTTAAAGCTGCTAGAGATAAATTATTATGGAGTGAAACAATAGAAATGTTTTTGAATAGATATAACTAGAAATCAGTCATGGAACTCAGAGCTGCATAATTTTTATTGGCAACCTTTCCAGAACTGTGACTGTTTAAAACATTATTTAGTTTATTTGTTGGATAAAATAAATGTATAGATTATAATGTGAGATTTTCAGACACTTGATGGTAGATAATTAAAGGAACAAGGATATTGTGTCAGGTGGTCATGGAGTAGTTAATGTGTTATAATGAATAAAAGTTAGAAAAGAAAGTGAATCAGGAAAAATGTGAATCAGGCAGCAGTGATAAACTAAGAGAATATGGGTCTCACATGAAGAACTTCAGTGAAGGTGTGAGGAGCTGACAATAAGAATTAATAAGGGAGAGGTAAATGGCTAGAGAGCTTGATGTGTTCTTTTGCTAGTGAAGATGAGGGGTGATTCAGAAAAACAAGCAAACAAACACATAACCTGTTGAATTTATAGCGCTATGAGGCTAAGGGAGCAATGTAGTAAACCACATTTTTGGCTCATTTACAATTGGATGTCCATGATGCCTGAAAATAATTTTGCACAACCCTATTGAAGAAAGAGAGTCTGTGACCACACGACATAAGTAAAAAGTGAACAGCAAACTGGTTGAAATTACAGAGTGCTAGGAGGAGTTTGGAGGATAGTCATTTAATAGATCTCTCTAAACTATTTTATAAAAATAGAAACTGACTCCTCAGATGTGTACCTCTTGGTAGTATTGATTGCACACAAAGCCAGTGGTCAAAGGTAAATGTTCTTTAAAGAACAATATGAATTATAAGGCTTTTGAGCTTTGTCCAAGTATATGATTCTAGGATACTAGGGGAAAATACATCTTCATCAGAGGAGAAATCAGCTTTCTCTTTGGTAATAA
The DNA here is from genome assembly GCF_963259705.1 of Myotis daubentonii. Classification (NCBI taxonomy): domain Eukaryota; kingdom Metazoa; phylum Chordata; class Mammalia; order Chiroptera; family Vespertilionidae; genus Myotis; species Myotis daubentonii. The sequence continues at coordinate 44,927,812 of NC_081848.1, forward strand.
GTCATCCTTAGAGGAAAGCTTCCTTCACGTGGTGTTGACTGTGTATGATGTGGTCACAGACCCACTCTGGCTCTGTCACAGCTGATTGAGACTATCAAAGACAGTGATCACCAAGTGTGAAAAATTCAAGATGGACAAGACCATTTACCTGGAAACAAAATTTTTTCTTCTCACTTTGAAGAGAGCAAGAATCAGTACATGTTACTCATAATTGAAATGAGCCCGAGAGGAAAAATTTTCTAAATATGGATATGTGTGTGTGTGTGTGTGTGTGTGTGTGTGGTGTTTGTGATGAGATGATAATTGAATAATAATGTTTAGGAGGTAAGAGTTAGTGAGAGGAATAGCAAAGGTCTCAAATACAATAATTACATCAATCCAGGGAGTTAAGAAGTAGGCCTGTTCAAATAGATTCAGGGAATATATGAGAGCTAAACTGCTGGGAAGACTACTAATTAGTGATTACATATCATCTTCATCCTGGATTTCTCAGTAATCACTTAAACAATTGCTTACAACAGCAGAGAAGTGAGCTTTTCCATGTGTTGATTCTTCAAAACTGAAATAATCTTAAAACAGAAATATACATTCAGACTTAAATTCATATTTTTCTTGAAATTCAAGAAGTGAGGGGGTAATTTTTGTTCATGTATTTCCATCTTGCCTTGGTGTAGCCTTTCTGAGTATAGGCCCTTGGAGTAGAATTAAATTGATTTAGAAAAATAATCAAAAAGTTATTGCAAATATAAAAAATCTTTTTTTTTTTATCACACAGCAAGATCATTATTAGCTTTGAAACATAGACTCTGGAAGCATGATATAGTGTAATCATAAGACCAGATATTCTAGTGTAAAATTGAAGTGCAAAATAGTCAAATGAGTTCAGCCTCATGTTTTGATTAGTTCTGTAGCTTTGCTGTTTGTTTATCCAGACCTTGCACAGAGCCCCATCTATAGTAGATACCCAATAAAAGAATATTGAACATAATTTTTATTAGCTGTGTGCCTAATTTCAATATGTGAGAGAAAAGTAAATGTCCAAGTAATTGTACTAACGCTTAAATATCAGAATTGCCAGCAGATACGTATTTGGATCACACACTACCACTTCCATAGATGAGTAAGTGACAACATATAGGAAACTCAGTTTTATAATAGTATCCAAAGGTGCTTGTAAAAATATATTAAAACCTGTTGTTTATTTGAATCAGAAATCATAAACTGAACAAATGTAATTACCTATTTAATATTGTAGAGTATACTTGACATTTCATAATTTTGATTTTTATGTTTTCTAGTTTATTCTACTAAAACAATCAACACTAATAAAAGAGAAAAATGGTAATTGGCATACGACGATACCCTTTTCATTGGCTAATCAGGGCTATATGCAAATTAACTGCCAACTATGATTGGCAGTTAACTGCCAACTAAGATTGGCAGTTAACTGCCAACAAGATGGCGGTTAATTTGCATATGTAGGCACAATGCAGGGAGGCGAAAGGGAAAGCAGGAAGAAGCCCCCTGCCACTGACTGTGATTGGAAACCCAGGGGGGAGCTAAGAGCTGGGGGGCAGGGCAAAGGCAGCCCTGGGGCCGCCTTTGCCCTACCCCCCAGCCATGATCAGAGAATCAGGCGCCTTTGCCGCCCTGGCCAGTGATAGCAGGAAGTAGGGGTGGAGCCAGCGATGGGAGCTGGACACGGTCGAAGCTGGCAGTCCCGGGAGCTAGGGGTCCCTTGCCTGGGCCTAAAGCAGAGCCCACGATCGCAGGGCCGCTGCAGCTGCGGGTCCCCGCTGCCCGGGCCAGACGCCTAGGCCAGAGGCGTTAGGCCTGGGCAGGGGTGGAGCCTGCAACAGCGGGGAGCTGGGGGTCCCCTGCCCAGGCCTGACACCTCTGCCAGAGGCCTCAGGCCTGGTCAAGGGGCCGATCCGGTGATTGGTGATCGGAGGGTGATGAGGGTCAACTCCTCTGGCTGAGGCATCAGGCCTGGGCGGGGGGCTGAGCCGGGGATTGGGGTTATATGATGGTCCCCTTGCCCAGGCCTGAAGCCTGGGTCAGAGGCATCAGGCTTGGGCGGGGGGTGGAGCAAGCGATCAGAGGGAGATGGGGGTCCCCTGCCCAGGCATGATTCCTGGGCCAGAGGCCTCAGGCCTGGGCGGGGGCCAGAGCCAGTGATCGGGGGGAGATGGGGGTCCCCTGTCCAAGCCTGACACCTCTGGCGGAGGCGTCAGGCCTGGGCAAGGGGCTGATCAGGTGATCAGAGGGTGATGGGGGTCTACGCCTCTGGCTGAGGCATCAGGCCTGGGCAAGGGGCAGAGCCAGCAATCGGAGGGGTCTGGGGGTCCCCTGCCCAGGCCTGATGCCTGGGCCAGAGGCATCAGGCCTGGGCTGGGGGCAGAACCAGTGATGGGGGGAAATGAGGGTTCCCTGCCCAGGCCTGACACCTCTGTCAGAGGCATCAGGCCTGGGCAAGGGGCCGATCCTGCGATTGGAGGGTGATGGGGGTCAACGCCTGAGGGCTCCCAGTATGTGAGAGGGGGCAGGCTGGGCTGAGGGACACTCCCCCACACACACACCCAGTGCACGAATTTCGTGCACCGGGCCCCTAGTATTGAATAATATCAGTTTTTGTATACATATGAAAAATAGAGATATTATTAATTAATCCGATTGTGATAATAGAAACACTTCATAGCAAATTTTAATATATGGCTCTTATTCTATTAGGTAAAACTTTTTCCAGTTCAGATTTTGCAGAAATCTAGCTTGGAACAGAAAATAGAAGAGAGATACTCAACTCACACAGTCTTGATTCAGAAGCTCTAAAGCAGGGATTCTAAGCCATCATGTTCAAGCTCAGTGGCACAGTCTTCATGCCCTCGGTGCTGACACTGGTGGGGATCCCTGGTCTGGAGTCTGTTCAGGCCTGGATTGGCATCCCTTTCTGTGCCATGTACATCATTGCTCTGTTTGGGAATTCTCTGACCCTGGTCATCATCAAATCTGAGCGCAGCCTCCATGAGCCCATGTATCTCTTCCTGGCAATGCTTGGAGCCACAGACATTGCTCTCAGTACCTGCATCCTGCCAAAAATGCTAGGAATATTCTGGTTTCATCTGCCCAAGATACACTTTGATGCCTGTCTCTTGCAAATGTGGCTTATTCACACCTTCCAGTCTATTGAATCAGGTATTCTGCTGGCCATGGCCCTGGACCGCTATGTGGCAATCTGTGATCCTCTGAGACATGCAGCCATTTTTACCCACCAACTTCTAGCTCAGATTGGGGTTGGGGTGACACTCAGAGGAGCCCTTCTTGTTGCTCTAGGTCTCATCCTTATCAAATGCCGGTTGAAGTATTACTGGACCACTGTGGTCTCCCATTCATACTGTGAGCACATGGCCATCGTGAAATTGGCAGCAGAAGATACTAGAATCAACAAGATCTATGGTCTGTTTGTGGCTTTCAGTATACTTGGCTTTGATATAATCTTCATCACAGTATCCTACATTCAAATATTTATAACTGTCTTCAGTCTGCCTCAGAAGGAAGCCAGGCTGAAAGCCTTTAACACCTGCATTGCTCACATTTGTGTCTTCCTTGAGGTTTTTTTTTTTTTTTTTTAATATATTTTATTGATTTTTTACAGAGAGGAAGGGAAAGAGATAGAGAGTTAGAAACATCGATGAGAGAGAAACATCGATCAGCTGCCTCCCGCACATCTCCCACTGGGGATGTGCCCGCAACCCAGGCACATGCCCCCGACCGGAACCGAACCCGGGACCCCCCAGTCCGCAAGCCGACGCTCTATCCACTGAGCCAAACCGGCTTCGGCTTCCTTGAGTTTTATCTCCTGGCTTTCTTCTCCTTCTTTACAGACAGGTTTGGCTTCCACATTCCACCTTATATTCATATTCTTCTGTCCAATCTTTACCTGCTTGTCCCACCATTACTCAATCCTATTGTGTATGGTGTGAAGACCAAACAGATTTGAGATCGAGCATCCAAAATTTTCCACTCTAAGGATGCTTCCTGACTTTTTTTTCTTATTTTATATCATACTAGAGGCCTGGTGCACAAAATTTATGCAGGGATTGGGTGTCCCGTAGCCTGGACTGCACCCTCTCCATTCTGGCAGTCTGGATCGGGCCTAAACCGGCAGTCGGACATCCCTCTCGCAATCCAGGACCTCTGGCTTCTAACTGCCTCTGTCTGCCTGTCTGATCTCGCCCCTAACTATTTGCTCTCCTACTGCCTCTGCCTCAGCCTCAACCCCTGCCAACGTGGCTTTGTCTGGAAGGAAGTCAGACATCTGGAAGATGTCTGATCAATCCAAGCTAATCAGCATATTACCCTTTTGTTAATATAGATAAATAACACTCAGAGAAACCATTGTTCTTAGCAAGATTCTGTGCTTTCTCCAGTGCATTGTGTGCAAAAAAAGTTTGCATTCAAGATACTAATGCTCTAAATGCTATTTAAATAATTTCAGTTTTTTATGGATAAGGAATTAATTCATCAATAGATGCCATAAGAGACAGAAGATTCATAAAGACTTTTTATTCAGTCAGTGAAATTCTTTCCTCAATCTTTCAGTGAGAAAGGGTTTTAAAAACACAGTAAATGTAATTGGTTAGCCTCTGATTCAAAATGTTGTTTGTGTGTTCTTTAAAAACTGAATAAATCCTGTATGAACTTGAGAATTCTAATGATAATGTACTAACTTCTTTTTGTTTTATTTTGATTTCAGTAATTGCCTTCCTCTTTTTCCTCATTTTTCTAATTTTCATTATCATTCAATTGTGTGTGTGTGTGTGTGTGTGTGTGTGTGTGTGTGTGTGTGAGAGAGAGAGAGAGAGAGAGAGAGAGAGAGAGAGAGAGAGAGAGACTTACCTTATGGCATTAAAAATTGCTCCAGTCTCATCTTGGATATTTCTTGAACTGGACCACAGGTATGCTTGGTGCTTGCTACCTGTCTTTCTTTATGGTTCTCTCTGCTGACAGAGCAAGGAATTTTGTGTGTATGCTAACCTATGTAAGTGAACATATCAATAAATATTTCCATATGTAACCATTTATATCTAAATTCAGCTGAGTATCAGTTCCTACTAATATCTGCCACTTTAATTCATTACCACCTGAATCTTTCTGACCTCTTTTTGATTTTCAGTAAATTTCTCCTACAGTGAAACACCTTCCTTCAACCATCTGTTACCCATTTATTTCATTGGTAATTTCCAGTTTAAAGCCCCCTATGATATGATAATCTTTTCCTCTGTGATTAAGTCTTTGTCAACTAGAGTAAAGGGTTTAGGGACAGACCTTTTCCCTTTAGTTCCAAAACTCTACTTATTTCCAAACTTACTTAGAGCAATGCCTTTTCCCACCATCACCTTCAGGGAGGTTATTTCATTCATCTGCTATACAATTGGACTCTTTTTGTGATAGTCTGCATCTCTCTGAGAATCCTCCAACATCTTCAATAATTGTATTGAATTGAAGGGCCACTCTGTGGTTTAAAGTTTTGTGTTTTTCAAAAATGTAGAAGAACATGTATTCACCATTACAGTCTCACACAAAATAGTTTCATCAACCTAAAAATCTTATAAACTTCACCTATTCAACTTGTGAACAAATGATTTGTAAAGGGACAGAGTAAATATTTTAAGCGTTTATGATCATGTGATCTTTGTCTTAATTGCCACTACAGCATGTTCTTGAATAATATCATTTCATTCAACATAGTTTTATAAAGTGGATGAGATGCCATAGAAACTTAACTCTTGTTTTCATCAATTAGCCTAAAGTTAAAATTGGTTTCAATATATGTTGTTTCTGTAAAAGTTTCAAAACCTATCAATGATGTTAAATGAGGACTTACTGTATAGGGCAAAAGCTTCCATAAATTGATAGATAAGGTTGCACTCCAATCAGATTTTATTTTTTTTAAATATATTTTATTGATTTTTTTCAGAGAGGAAGGGAGAGGGATAGAGAGTTAAAAACATCGATGATAGGGAAACATCAATCAGCTGCCTCCTGCACACCTCCTACTGGGGATGTGCCCGCAACCAAGGTACATGCCCTAGACTGTAATTGAACCTGGGACCCATCAGTCCGCAGGCTGACACTCTATCCACTAAGCCAAACCATTTAGGGCCCAATCAGATTTTATTCACAGAAAGAAGCCGCAAGCTTGTGTGGTCAGAGTACTCTACGTTGTCCCATAGACCTGACATGTTCATATTCTGTGTGATTGATCAAGAGTAACAATAGACTCTATGGGTGCAAAATAACATGTAGTCATTTAGTAAAAGATTCAGGTGTGTTTTTTTAAAAATATATTTTATTGATTTTTTACAGGGAGGAAGGGAGAGGGATAGAGAGTTAGAAACATCGATAAGAGAGAAACATTGATCAGCTGCCTCCTGCACACTCCTTACTGGGGATGTGCCTGCAACCAAGGTACATGCCTTTGCCTGGATTCGAACCTGGGACCCTTGAGTCCGCAGGCTGACGCTCTATCCACTGAGCCAAATCAGTTAGGGGAAATATTCAGGTTTTGAACTAGATTTATTACCTGGATCCAACGTTATTCATCGTGTAGCAGACTGTGTGAATATATTCTCTAGTGTCATTACACTGTACTTTATTACCCAAGGTGACCAATACCCTTCATAGTGTGACAGAGTATATATTTTCCTATTGAAAGTCCCTGCTGCTTTTCTCATTATATGTTTTTCCTTGAAGTTCTCTCCTTTTATTTTTATGACACTACTGACTTCTGGATGTATGTTCACTTTTCTTACTAAGCCTATTTACATCCATTGTGATGTTACCTGTACTTGGAAACCCTTGCCCTGTTACCTGATAATATTACTATCATTCTTTAAGACTGAACTCAGTTTTCTCTTGGTATCTCTTAAACTTGTTTAATTACTTTTTTTCTCAGACACCGTATTATTTTGGTGTTCCATAATTATTTACACATTTAAAAAACTATATTATATTACATTTATCTTTTTCTACATTATCTGGAATAGATGCTGGATTATTTTTCTTTTCACTTAATTCCTTTACTTTTCCTTCTCACTTTGTTTTTCATATGTTTTTAGCATATATCTGACTGTTAATAAATACTGTATGACACTACTGATTCTCTCTTGCTGATTTAAGTGACTTGGTAAGATAAGAAATTTTGTAGGGTAATTTGGGTGAGTGAATAAGATCAAAATGTTCACTTTTGGATGTGTTAAATAAAGAAATAGGATCTCTGGGTAGAGATAACTAGTCAGGAACTCAATTTAGACACCTGGAAAAATACCTTTTGCTAATTTATTTTCAAATTTCCCATGCCTATCATGGCATTGATACTGGTACATATGAAAGAAGGCTTTGTTGACCACTGTGATACTTGTGTTCCATTCATTATCTCATTTAATCCTTACTCTGATTCTATAAAGTATAAAAAAATATTTTTTTTTACATTCAATCAATGGTAAAATCACAATTTACAAATTTAAAAGTAAAACTCACCAGTTATTAGTGATAGAATATTTGAACTTGACTTTTCTCTCCCTATAGCTCTAGCTCTAAAATATCTGAGAAAGTCTCTCAAGATATACTTATTGAGGAAATGAATGAATTACATTAGTGTAAGGAAACACCCTGCTATATAAGGCATATAAAGGTTAAATGGATACATATATAGTCAACAACAAACAAAATATTTACATAGCAAATAAAAAACACAAAAAAATCACACACATAAAAAGACAGGTTTGAGGAATTAATTTATTGAATGCACACAAATGTTCTTTAAATATTTAAAAAACACATATCAACTCTGGTCAAAAATCATCAATTTCCAACTTAATGAACTCTCACCCAATGAAATGAGCGAAATGTAAATAATGTAGTCCAGAGATCATTTATACAGATGCCCAAAGTAGATTCTCTTGTGCTCCATACAAAATAAAATTAATATTATTAATTAAGAAAGTAATTGTTTTCAAATGAAATACTTAATGAATGTGACCAATAATTTATATCCTTCAAATAGGCATTGATGTCAGTAAATAGGATTTTGTGTCTCTGGAAATTTTACATAAATTTGGAAATCATAGTAATAGTGATAAAAAGCTACATTGAGTGGACATATATCTAGTTATATAAAAGTAATCCCTGAAAATTATAATAAGGGTTTAAGGGAGGTTTGAGAAAATCTACCACAATATCTAAAAAAAAAAGATCAGATGTAGGAAAATTAAATATATTTAAAAAGAGTGCAATATTCTAAAAGTGAATAAGTGTAAGATTTCCATCACGCTAGACAATATTGCAAGGTAAAAAGCATATTTTCTGAAGCTAGAGTCCCTGGTTCAAATTCTACATTACTACTTCCTTGTGCCAGTTATGTAACCCCTCTGTCTCAGTTTACTAATTGATGCAGTGAGTATAATAAACACCGATCTCACTGTATAGTTTTTTGACTGAAGAAGTATATATGTGTAAAGTGTTCAGTAAACAGGCAAATATACAGTGATCATTATTTGAAAATTAAATCATTATTACTATAATAAATCAAAAGAAACTTGAGAATAATCATTTTTACTTGAGAACTTTTAAACAGAGCATGGAACAAATAACAATGAAAACACATACCTGTTTGTATAAAATGCATGTCCAGTGTATTGAGAAGCTTTAAATTGTGACAATAATTAGCCTAGTCATTCCACACTTGAGGATATTAAAATGTTGTCAATAAATATAGAATCCTGTATAATAAAGAGGTAATATGCAAACTGACCATCACTCCAACACACAAGATGGCTGCCCCCATTTGGACATAAGATGGCCTGCAGGGGAGGGCAGCTGGGGGTGACCAGGCCAACAGTGGAGGGCAGTTGGGTGGGACCAGGCCTGCAGGGTAGAGCAGTTAGGGGGGACTAGGCCAGCAGGGGAGGGCAGTTAGGGGCAATCAGGCTGGCAGGGGAGTGCTTAGGGGGTGATCAGGCTGGCAGGCAGAAACGGTTAGGACAGTGTTTCTCAACCTTCTTAATGCTGCGACCCTTTAATATAGTTCTTCATGTTGTGGTGATGCCCCAACCATAAAATTATTTTTGTTGCCACTTCATAACTGTAATTTTCTACTGTTATGAATCATAATGTAAGTATCTGATATGCAGGATGTATTTAGGCAACCCATGTAAAAGGGTCATTCGACCCCCAAATGGGTCATGACCCACAGGTTGAGAACCACTGGGTTAGGGGCAATCAGGCAGGAAGGCAGGCAAGCAGTTAGGAGCCAGCAGTCCTGGATTGTGAAAGAGATGTCCGACTGCCCATTTTCATGGGATTTGGCCTAAATGGGCAGTCAGACATCCCTCGAGGGGGTCCCAGATTGCAGAGGGTGCAGGCTGGGCTGTGGGACACACACTCCCATGCATGAATTTTGTGCACTGGGCCTCTAGTATGAAATAATAATAATAAATAACAATTGGTCCTAACATTTATTGAAAGCTTCCAATGAGGAAGCAATGCTTTATTTATAAAAGAAAGAAAACATAAATGCACAGCATCAAATATCTCTGATGAAAGACACAGCTGAGTGGAGAAATAGCATGTCAGGGACAAGGTTGCAAGTATTGTTAATGCACTAGGACTTCATGAGACAGAGTCTACCAACATGAGTTTGTATACATATATATTTCAGTTTTCAGAAATTTTCTGGTTTGGGAAGAAGAGACCCATCACTCGGTCACGAATCTGCTTGGTCTTGACACCATATACCAAGGGATTGACTGTAGGGGGTAACAGAAGGTACAAACTTGCAAAAATTATGTGGACACTTGGAGGTACCTTCTTGCCAATGCGGTGAGTTAGGAAGCTAAATATTGCAGGTGTATAGAAGGCAAGAATAGTGCAGACATGGGCAGCGCAGGTGCCCAGTGCTTTAGAGCGGGCATTCTGGGAAGAGAGCTGAAAGACAGCCTGGAGGATTTTGATATAGGATGTGGCTATGAGCCCTAGGTCCAATACCATCACTGAAAGGGCCACTGAGATGCCATATGCTCTGTTAATGAGAGTATTGGCACTGGCCAACTTCACCACAGCCATGTGCTCACAGTAGGTATGATTGATGACATATTTGGTATAATATGGTAGCCTCTTAATGAGAAGAAGACAGGGCAAAGCCATAAGTATGGCTCTGGTCATGCTACCCAGACCCATTTTAATGACCATGGTTGTTGTCAGGATGGTTGTATAACGCAGTGGGATGCAAATAGCTACATACCGATCAAAGGCCATGGCAACTAGGAGGGCTGACTCAATTATGCAAAATGTGTGAATTAAATACATTTGTGCTAGGCACATATTAAAGTCAATCTCATGAGCTTCCAACCAGAAGATACCAAGCATCTTGGGGGCTACAGATAAGACAAGACATATGTCCATAATTGCCAGCATGCAAAGGAAGAAATACATAGGCTGGTGGAGGCTAGGCTCTAGTTTGATGGTGACAATGATTATGCTGTTCCCCAGCAGAGCCAGGACAAACAATAGGCAGACAGGGATGCCAATCCAGCAGTGAAAGTCTTGCAAACCAGGAATACCAACCAGGAAGAAAGAAGAGATGTAGTGATATGTAGAATTGTCTGCCATGTTAAAACTCAGTAAGTTGCATGCTCATGTACACAGGAGCCAGTTAATTCTCCGGTACAAGAAAGCAGTGTAACAGAGTTATTCTTCTATGGCCCAGCACGTAGGAAATCCAGACACATGATTTAATAGCCTACCTGGAGGGAAGACTCCTCCTAAACCTCTGTCAGTAATCAGGTATTCCACTTCACCATTCTAAGTTTCAGCATCTTCACCTGCAAATGAGAAGTCTGAGTTCACATCTTTCAGATATTTTTTCCTACGTTTTGGAATTGTATTCAATTCTACACTGTAGTTTTTAGTTCCCATTAGTATCGGTTAGTAATATAATAGTCTCATTATTATGTCAAAGCCAACATGGATTCTATGATATAAACAGTTTTAGAGAAAAAAAAAGTTGTCCTTTCAAAGAAATTGATATTAAGAGTGGATACATATACATAAACACACACACAATAAGTTACAGGTGTTTTAAAAATAATATTCATTCATAGTGAGCATATCAAAGTAATCAAGAATTTAGAATAAGATCTTCTAACTAAAAATATAGAATGTACTTATAAAAATTAAAGCTAACCAATGCCCTCTCATTAATCAAAGACAAATTTGTCCCTAATTTCAATAAATTCCTTAAGAAGTCCTGAAGATATACAGCATAACACAATCACTTAAACAGAAAAAAATTGAATATATTATTTCTTCATGCTGTCAAATGATTTAAAGTTGCTGCAAATAAGAACAATAGTTGTTAATAAACTTACTGTATTTTCTGCAAGGCCCTGACTCCCAGCTGCAGGCATCACTCCTTCTGTCTCTAGCATCTTTCCTGACTAATAATATGAGGGACAAAGCAAGTGCAACTCAGCCTTTTTGGTCTCAGCAGCAGGAGTAGTTTCTTGTGATGCTTGTTCTGACCCTGTCCTTTTGTTTTGGTAACTGACCGCTATCATTCTTCCTAGCATCCAGGTTCTTCCTAGTATCATAACTCTGGCATATGCACTCCACTCTTCTTAACATGATTTTAAACTTATAATTGCTCCCAGCATCTCAATTTATGGTCCTGAAAGCCACTGATGTGAAAACTCACGATATATTGATAAATACTATTAATGTCAATGATTCCTTATGTAGACATCTAAATCTAAACAATATGTGTGTGTGTGTATGGGGGGGGGGAGGTTGTGGTTGGGATGGTCTGCTTATGGTATCCACATTCTACTATCAAATGGGTTCTTCTAGCCCTATCTGAATAATATCTGAGATGTTTCCTTATTAAAAGTTAAAAAAATTTTCATATAATTCATAAAAATTAAGAATTTAAACTTCAGCCACAATAAAGAAACTCAGTGTTGTGGAAATTACTGCCTAAGGGGATGAAGTCTTTAACCCAAGACAAAGATAATAATTTAGGACAAAACCTGCAAATAATGGAAATTCAGAGTATAAAGAGGTTTTAAGTATTTATCAAACTCCTGCTGATTGCAATTTCTCAAATGATTGTTTCCACTTGGAAATTTGGTTGCCCAAGTTCCATTCTTATATTTGCTTCTGGGAGAATCAAACATACAAAATTCTAACCCACCTAAGATTACAAAAAAGCATAATCACTCTTCATAAACATATGTAAACATTTTAAAATCATATTTTAGTTTTTTATAAACTAACTTACAAGATAGAAACATGTCATCCACACCAAGTGAAAAGAAGCACATACCAGATCATAACATGTCATGTGTACCAGGAGGAAAGCAGTAAAGTGACTTCTTAACAATGGAAACTTCCAGTCAGAACCATAGAATGTGGCACACAGAGGAAATTACAGAGAACTACCCCCAAATCGTGGTCTGCTTGCACAGTTACCCCTCTTATCTCAAAAGTTTTTTTTCTGTCTTCTCCCAGGCTTATTTTGAAATCTTTATATTATCTTCAGCAGTCTGCCAGGTAATCCAAATACCTGCCCAGATTTCTCTAATATTCTATTAGCAATACCATTCCATCTGCTTCTGAACCATGTAAGTACCTTATTTCTTTTGGCACCCTGAGCTTTGCTGTTTTGTCTGTTTCTGAGTCAGTCAGCATTTTCTCTTGCCTGGAACCTGCTACTTCAGAGTAGAGAACTGTATTGGAATACAGTGGTTCTTTCTCTACAGTCTCTTTTGAATACATTATGTATTTTCTATAGAGGTATTGAAGTAAGTACACATGAAAATACCCCAAATTAAATTCAGTAAGCTCTCCCATTCTTCTCCATACAAATGTATCTTACTTGTTGGCAACAACAGTTACCACCCATCCATTAGGAAATCAGAACTATCCTCGCCTCCTCTATTTCTACCACTCCAGTCAAGCAGCCATGGAGTCTTCATTTCTGTTAAAGGACTTACCATGTGCTCGTCCTGTTTTCACTTGCATGTCATTGCCTTCATCAGACTGTGAATACACAAAGGAGGGCACTTTATCTCAGTAAATACTCAGTGGATTCTGAAGGAAGATCTGATGTTTCTCTATGTCCTCCACAGTCCCTCAAGAATTTCACAGATTTTTATCTTGCTCTCAAGGCTTCTGACCCACCAGCAATAACTTATTCATAGTCATTGCCTATCCTTCATTTATTTTACCTGCCATCTTAGAATATGACTTTTTAAAATAGTTTCTGCTTATGAGTTACAAACTCACAATCCTTGACATATTGTAGGTAATGATTTAAAAATAACTATTAGTCTTTGGAAAATATCAAATTATACTTTCTGCTGAAGTATCTAGACCAATATGCATATCTAGGAATGGTTAAAAAATATGGCAGTGTAGCCATCGGCAATAAGGACTCTGTGGTTAAGTTGGTAGTTATGGTTGCTTTGTAATAGGCTATTTCAATGTTCAGGAGATCCCACTGGAAGGTTGATGGGTCTCTTAGGAGAAATAAAATTGAAGGGAAAAGAGGTCTGGGTCAGGATGAAGCACAAAGCAATAACAATGTTTCCCCATGGAAAACTGTACTTACATTGAAAACTTAAAAAAAAAAAATGGTTAATGACTTCTATTTTAGCTCTAACATGTAATAAGCTCAGAATTGTCACTCCTGTCCTGACACGGAAAAGCTAGATAAACTGAAGATCAATGACTTTTTTTAAAACCTTCTTAGAAATGAGGTCACAGGGCAAATCATCCACCTCAAACATAGAGAGAGAAGCGCACCCAAGGAGGTACAGCTCACAGTATCCAGCTGCTTGGAGCAGAGATCACTTAAAGTTACAACAGTCAACACACTTCACTATGAAATCTGACAAGTTGCTGGGGGCTGCATTTAGATTATCATGAGCATGAGAAACTCTTTTGTTTCATTCAGAGGTGTCCCACATATTACATAGACTTTTACTTCTAAAAACACCAACAGATTCACAGCTAGGATCAAAGACATATCCTCTGTTGGAAGATAAGTCAATGTGAAACTCTTCACAAACCCTCTGTATAAAAAAAGCTTTCTCTCCAAGGGGAAAAGTCTTAGCTAGAGGGCAATACTGAGACCTTATCTCTACTAACAGTCAAACATTTCAGCCCACTCCATTCCTTCCTAATCTCATTCTGGGGAATATAGTCAATAGAGGATAGGGCATCAAAGAACTAGATTGGAACCACTGCATCCAAGGCTCCCAACATGGCCAAGAAGACATACATAGGCTCATGGAGACTGGGTTCAGATTTGATGGTGAGTGAAAATTCCTATCAAAGCAATGTGGATAGAACAGAATAGAATCCCAATCCAGCACTGTATAGTTTCCAGGCCAGGGATCCTAATAAAGGTCAGCACAGAGGGCATGAACATGGTGCCATTGGAATGGGCATGGCAGGTCAGGGTCCTTCCTTGCAAAGGAGCCAAATTTGGCAAACTGTGATTCTCTGTCTATGACCTATTCTCAACCAGTCACACAAATATTGAATGACAGAAATAGGAGAATCAACCTCAGTAGTTTATTTAGCATTTTTTAAATGAATGAGACAATGGACACTGGCCAAACAAAAAAGTTTTACCAGTATATACATTAGCAAAATCATCTGCCCACTCAGTGATACCCACATAGCAAAGACTGAGTATTTGGACACCTATGCCTATGATGGGGCCAACGTGATCAGGCGGCTTGGTGGTGTTCTTCCTCCCCCATTCCATCTTCTCTTTCTTCTTCTAACCTGTTCATGGAAATTAGAAAAAATAAAAAAATAACAAACATTGGAATGACAGAGAAATACCAAAATCCACTGTACCTTGAGCTCCGCTTTTCTCTTCTCCTCACTTCTCTCTTTTTAGCATCACTTTAGACAAGCAGGGATGGGTATTTCTATAGAACATACCAACATTTCTTTGATAAATTATTGATTGAAGGCTCTAGAAAGCATTGTGATTCCACCAATAAAACTACTCTCCTTACCTTGAACTTCCTTCCCACCAAGGAATTTGCAAACATGACATTCATGCATGGCCTAGACTCCATCAAGACAGACATTGGCATCTGCATAATTTTGTTTATTACCATGGCAATTCTAATTCAGAAAACAAATCTTATATATAAACTAGTGGCCTGGTGCACAAAATTTGTGCACATTAAAAGGGGATTAATTAAAGGAAATATTTTGATATTGCTATTTGTCCTTTCTCTATAATAGAAGTGTCAGAGATGAAAGAAAATTAGTAAAATGTTTATGAAAATCTTTCTCCTGTAAGAGTCTGGGGAGTGTTGCGCGACCCAGAGTCATGTCCCTGCCCACCCATGGCACCTCAAAATCACGTGAGACCCAGACGCAACAGGCCCCACCCGCATTGTGTAAGATTCAGATCCAGCCTGCCCACCCATGTCAAGCCCCTCTGGGTGGGGGGGTCAGCCTCAGGTCCCTGGGCCTTGTGGGGGATGCAGCCTCAGAGTGCCCGTCAAACCCACCGGGTGGGGGATTAGCCTGAAATCTTCCATCAAGCCCCACTGGGCTGGGGCCACGGTCTGAGATCCCCCGTCATGCCCCGCCAGGTGGGGGCTTAGCCTTAGGTCCCCCTACCCGGCGCCGGGATGGGGGTGCAGCCTCAGGTCACCCATCAAACCATGCCAGGCAGGGGGCTGGGCCTGAGTTCTCCAGCCTGGCACTGGGATTGAGGGCGCGGCCTGAGGACCCCATCAAGCCCTGTCAGGTGACAATAAGAACAATAAAAAAAAAATCGAACAAAAGGAGACTAAATAGCACACTACCGAACAATGAATGGGTTATCAATTAGATCAAAGAGGAAATAGAAACATCCTGGAAACAAATGAAAATAAAAACACAACAATCAAAAATCTATAGGACACAATGAAAGCAATCCTAAATGAGACATTCATAGCACTATAGGCCTACTTAAATGCCACAGTCTTTTCACAGCAAGGGTTCAGGAATCTTCAGAAGGGGCTGCAACATAAATGGATAGAGACTACACAAGAAATATATATTTGGAAGGCATTGGGGGGAACCAGATGGAAGCCAGTTCTGTAGTGGAATGGCTCCTTGAATGTCAGGAACTAGGGCTTTTTATCACACATTATGCCCTTTAGAAAAGCAGATATTCATATCAAAGTTAAGGTTTGGTAAACAATAAAGGATTATCAGGTTAGGGGAATTGCCCTCAGCTGTTTGGCAGCAGATAATAATATGCTTAATAATAAGCCTTCTGATGAACTTCTCACATTTATTATGCTAACTACTGTTCTTAGCCTCCAGCACTTCAAGAAACAAACAAACAAACAAAAAACTGGTTTTAAGTTATCTAATCCTACCACTTAAAGAACTAAAGAGAGAACAGTAAGAAACGCCAAGAGTAAGTAGAAGAAAGAAATAATTAAGATCAGAGTGGAAATAAATGACAGGCTCACCAAGAAACAAAGATGGAGGACACAAATAAATGAAATAAAAAATGAAAGAGGGGAAGTAACAACCAACCCCACATAAATAAAAAGGATTATTAAAAAACACTATTAACAACCCTACTCCAAAACCCTAGACAACCTAGACAAAATGTACATATTCCTAGAAAAATACAACCTTCCAAAACTCAATCAGGAAGAATCAGAAAACCTGAATAGACCTATAATTGCCAATGAAATTGAAGCAGTAATCAAAAGACTTCCAGCAAGCAAAATCTCTCGTCCAGACAGCTTCATCGGGGACATTTAATAAACATGCAAAGAAGAAGTAGCACTGATCCTCCTCAGACTATTCCAAAAAATTCAAGAGGAAGGAACACTTCAAACTCTTTCTATGAAGCCAGCATCACCCTAACCCCAAAACCAGATAAAGACACTACAAAGAAAGACAACTACAAATTGAAAGACAAAAGCCACATGATCATATCAGTTGATGCTGAAAAAGCAATTGACAATATCCAACATCTTTTTTTGATAAAAACTCTCAGCAAAATGGGAATAGAGGGATCATAACTCAACATAATTAAGGCCTTATATAATATGACAAACCTACAGCCAGTCATACTCAATGGGAAAATACTAAAACCATTTCCTCGAAAAAGAGGAATAAGACAGGCATACCCACTTTCACCACTCTTACTCAACACTAGAGGCCTGATGCACAAAATTTGTGCAAGGGCCTTGGCCCCTGCCACAGCAGCTGCCTCTGCGTCAGCCCCTGCCTGCTGCAGCTTTGTCCAGAAGGAAGGACATCTGGAAGGATGTTTGGTCTAATTAGCATATTATGCTTTCATTATTATAAAAGTTCTAGCCATAGCAATCAAGCAAGAAGAAGAAATCATAGGTATCCAAATTGGAAAAGAAGTAAAACTTGCTATTCATAGATGACATGATATTGTATATAGAAAACCCTAAAGACTACAGCAAAAACTACTATATTTTGTAAATGAATTCAGAAATGTAATAGGATACAAAATTAAAACCTAGATGTTCTATGGCACTTTTATACACCAATAATGAACTCACAGAAAGAGAAACTAAAAAAAAAAAAAAAAGAATTCCTTTACCATTGATACCTAGAAATAAACTTAACTAATGAGGTAAAAGACTTGATCTTAGACTACAGGATGCTGAAAAATGAAAATAGAGGGAAAAATATAAACAAGTGGAAGAACATACCATGTTCATGGATTGGTAGAATCAACATCCTTAAAATGTCCATAATACCCAAAGAGATCTATACATTCAATGCATTCCAAATTAAAATACCAATGCACATTTCACAGACCTAGAACATCTCTCTAAAATTTATATGGAATCAAAAAAGATCTCAAATAGCTGAAGCAATCCTGAGAACGAGGAACAAAGTTGGAGTTATCACAATACCAGATATTAAGGTATATTACAAAGTCACTATTCTCAAAACTGAATGGTACTGGCACAAGAACAGACATGTAGACCAATGGAACAGAACAGAGAACCCAGAAATAGACCCAAGCCATTATGCTCAATTAATATTTGACAAAGGAGGCAACAGCATACAATGGAGTCAAGACAGGCTCTTCAATAAATGGTGTTGGGAAAATTGAACAGATACGTGCAAAAGAAAAAAAAAATGAAACTAGATCACCAACTTACACCATACACAAAAATAAACTCAAAATGGATAAAGGACTTAAACTTAAGACAGAAAACCATAAAAATCTTAAAAGAATCCATAGGCAGCAAAATATCAGACATATCGTGTAGCCATATCTTTACTGCTACATCTCCTAGGACAATGTAAACCAAGGAAAAATAAATAAAAGGGACTACAACAAATAAAAAGCTTCTGCATAGCAAAAGAAACCATCAACAAAATAGCAAGAGAGCCCACTGCATGGTAGAATGTATTTGCCAATGTTATATTTGAGAAGGGTTTAATCTCCAAAATTTATAGGGAATTCATGCAACTTAACAAAGGGAAGATGAGCAATCCAATCAAGCCCTGCCGGGTGGGGATGTGGCCTGAGATTTCCCATCAAGCTGTGATGGGTGGGGCCGTGGTCTGAGATCACCCATCAAGGCCCGCCAGGTGGGGGCGCAGCTTCAGGTCCCCCATAAAATCCTGCCAGGCGGGGGTTCGGCCTGAGGTCTCCCATCAACCCCTGTAAGGTGACAATAAAAACAATAAAAACAATCAAACAAAAGGAAACTAAATAGCATGTTACTGAACAAGGAATGGGTTAGCAAAGAGATCAAAGAAGAAATAGAAAACATCCTGGAAACAAATGAAAATAAAAACACAACAATCAAAAATCTCTAGGAAACAATGAAAGCAGTCCTGAGTGGGATATTCATAGCACTAAAGGCCTACTTAAATGCTGCAGTCTTTTCGCAGCAAGGGTTCAGGAATCTGGAGAAGGGGCTGCAACATAAATGGAGAGAGACTAGACAAGAATTATAAATTTGGAAGGCATTGGTGGAACCAGATGGAAGCCAGTTCTCTAGCGGAATGGCTCCCTGAATGTCAGGAACCTGAGCTTTTTGCTCACACATTTTGCCCTTTAGCAAAGCAGATATTCATATCAAAGGTAAGGTTTGGTAAACAATAAAGGATTATCAGGTTAGGGGAATTACCCTCAGCTGTTTGGCAGCAGATAATAATATGCTTAATAATAAGCCTTCTGATGAACTCACATTCATTATGCTAACTACTGTTCTTAGCCTCCAGCACTTCAAGAAACAAACAAACAAAGAAAACCCCACTGGTAATAAATTATCTAATCCTACCAGTTAAAGCACTAAAAAGAGAGCAATAAGAAAAGCCAAGAGTAAGTAGAAGAAAGGAAATAATTAAGATCAGAGTGGAAATAAATGACAGTCTCACCAAGAAACAAAGATGGAGGACCCAAGTAAACAAAATAAAAAATGAAAGAGGGGAAGTAACAACCAACCCCACATAAAGAAAAAGGATTATTAAAAAACACTATTAACAACCCTACTCCAAAAACCTGGACAACCTAAACAAAATGTACATATTCCTAGAAAAATACAACCTGCCTGACCAGTGAGGCTCAGTTGTTGAGTGTCGACCTATGAACCAGGAGGTCACAGTTTGATTCCTGGTCAGGACACATGCCTGGGCATGATCCCCAGTGTAGAGTGTGCAAGAGGCAGTTGGTCAATGAATCTCTCCTATCATTGATACTTCTATCTCTGTCTCTCTCAAGGTAGAAAGGCTTTGAAAGATTTTCAAGTTTCATTCCAATTATCTTGAGTTCATCATAGGAGATACAATTATTAGATTTAGCACCTTAAGATCATGAACTTTCTTTATGACTGTATCATCTCAAATTCGATGGAATTGCCTTGAAGATGGCGACACCATATGAATTACCTTTGTGTTTTCAGTGCTGTATAAAAAAATGATGGAGGACTTATTGAAAAAGCACAACTTCACCAACAGTGTGCTCTGTTGATACTGTACATTACCAAATTTCCTGCAAGGTCTTAACAACTCTAGTTCTACAAAATCCACAGTATATTTTGTCAGAGACCAATTCGAGCATGACAGCAGGGCTGAATCTGGGAATGTCTGAAGGCATTTCCCCAAGCCTGAATTGGATATATTAAATTGATTTCTTGGGTACCAGGCAGCTAAAGGGCATCTTAATCTACATGTTATTGCCTCCTACTGGGAAAGCACCTGAACAGCCTGGGCTAATTCCCCCATTCTGACATTGCTTTTGTATACCCATTGAATTGTATATCTCTGCCTTGCCTCAGGACAAGTTGTGTTAATAAAAACCATGAGGTCCTGAGATGAGGAGACCTTAGACTTTAAGACCTTAGACCTTAGAACTTAGCTTCTTTAGCTAAGCTCCTCTGACCCCCTAATGCCTTTCACAATTATGTTTTGTCACTGGACTATTTAATCTATGCACAACCTTCTCCAGATTCCTGAACCCTTCTTGATGCTGAGACAAGAACCCCAACATATTTTCCAATATTGTAATACCTACAAGAATAATCTTGCTAGCCCTGAAAACTGTACCTACTACCTCAACTGGGTTGTCATGTGCATTATGATGGCACAATTTTATTGATTTCAGAGAGGAAGGGAGAGGGAGAGAGAGAGAGAGAGAAACATCAATGATGAGAATCATTGAACAACTGCATCCTGCATGCCCCACCCTGGGGATGGAGAACACAACCCAAGCATATACCTTGACCAGGAATAGAACTGTGACCTTCTGGTTCATAGATCGGTGTTCAACCCCTGAGCCATGCCAGCTGGGTAATTTTGGACATTTTGAGTAAAACCAGTTATCACTTAGTTTTGTTAGTTTTAGTCATCTATATTTAAATAGCATCTTACCAAAATATTAAAAAGTTATATTTTATTTTTCATTTATACAAAATTATGCCTAAATACAATAGTAAAGAAAGCCATGGCCTGAACTTCCACTTTCCCAAATGTTCAAAATGGTAAACAAATTTTCATTGGCGTTTAGTGAAATAAAAGTGCAAATGAATTAATTTTTGTTTCTAGGTATGATAAAAATCCAGCTATTTATTCATATTTTAAAATAATTTTCTATATTTATTAAAATTTTCAAAAAGTTAGTTTACTTGATTGATGCTTGACTTTTCTTGAAATGCAAAGTCAGAATGTCAAATAGTAACATTTGAAAGTAATGAAGTGCCTAGAAAATTAAAGATTTGGAATTCAATACACATATTTGCTATCACTTATTTGATTCTATATTTCATTCACTTTCTTAACTACATATTATAGTTTAACAGTTCTAAGAATAATTATTTTTGTAAAAGTTTGAAAAGTTGTTTAGAGATTTAAACAAAACAAAAAATGATGGGGTCTAAATAGGTATCTCAAAAGTGTTTGGATGATCACTTATTAGGGAGGGTGCTCTACTTCCATTTCTTTCTTTCAGCTTCATGAAGTTAAATCATGAGCCTCTGAGTATACTGGTAATAAGGTACTGGAATTCATACTTGCTTCTTTTCCCCAATATTTGTACATTCATTTTTACAAGCTATTGAAAGCTGAAAAAAAATGTTATATTGTATATGACATGACAAGTTCTCTATGAACTCTATTCAGTAGGAGAATTGCATCATAGTCTTTCCCAACTGCTGACATTATATTTTTCCTCTAGTTGTCTCATTAAAAACCATTTCTTTATGACTGCATTTATAGTTACATGAGCCTGTCAATGCAGGCACATAAAAAGACTGAAGAACTGAGCTTGTGAATAAATGTTTTTCTAGGCTTTTCTGGAATCTACACAGAGAAATGTTAGAAAGGATCTATGGGGACTTTCGCAAATTGCACCCTATAATTATACATGAGGGGTTACTCTTATAAAATGCTAAAAGGAGAATGATACTTAGGTTGTCAGGATTTCACCTAAGACATAAGAGGATAAACAATCAGTAGTGTGTTCCTCTTTGTCTAGTTAGCACTTCTACCATTTGTTTTCCTTGTCATCTATGGTGAATCTCTTTATATCTTTAACCACAGCAAGCATATCTCCTGATTTAGGTGAGTATTTGAATATAATACCAAAAGATAAACAGAGGAAGCTAATATGTTAAGATACTCAGATTCTTAGCATTTTTCCTAGACTTATTCTTCACTTTTGCTAATCTCCACACTCCTCCATGCAGATATACAGATGAAAACAGGGCAAGTGAATTTGTGTCTGCATTAGTTTTGTGCATTTTTAAATATTAAACAGTTATAGAGAAAATAAAATATTAATTTCAAGTAAGTGTATTTAATAGTCATATATTGAGGACAGAAAAATTGTCTAGAATATTAGGAGATTCTTTTTACAGAAAACTAATTTTTTTACTACGTGTCCCTGCTCCCAGAGGTAGAGACACTTGACCAAAATGGAACTGTTTAGAAGGCATTTTAGTGTATGTGTCCTGTGTTCAGGTTAGATTTATGTAGAGACAATATTTATTTAGTCTTAAGCAGTGGTTAGTGACACTATCGACTGGCAATACTGCTGGGCAGGGGATATATAAAATGAGTGTAAAGAGTCCATGGAGAGGAACATAGTCCTCAATTGAATTCACAGCATCAGCAGTGTAAAGGGAGTCAGATAGAGCAACAAAGGAGTTGTTTTGATATGGGAAGAAAAACAGGATAAAGTGTGATTATAGAAACAAAACATGAGTTTTATAAAGAAAATTATGTAGAGCTCCTCACTAATATCAACTTAGAAGAGACCTTTAAACAGTTCATTTTGTTTGGATAGAATTTCATTTTGATTTTCTTTTCAGAGTTATAAATTTTAAAAAGATGTGTATGCAAAGGCTTATGACAATGGTTTGAAAAATCTCTTAAACTGATTAACAGAACACTGCAAATTATTACTCAGGATTATAGAGGCAATTAATTAAAATGACATAGAGAATATTAGCAAGAGGAAATTGACAGTACCTATTATAAGAAAATGTGTTTAAAACTGAAACATATTTTATCATAAAGGAAATGATTAATAAATGAGTGGATGATGGAAATGCAGGTTTTCTTTGGGGGAGAGGGAAGTAATAAATTTCTAGAGTAGGAGTAGGAAATCATAAGTAGATATCAGAACTTAATTAGGGAAATTACCTGGAAAAAACTCTGTTCCTACTGGGGTAGAGAATGGCAGAGATAAAAAATGAGACTTAGTAAAATTGTAACAAATATATTATAGCTACTAGAGATAAATAATTATAGAGTGAAACAATAGAAATGTTTTTGAATAGATATAACTAGAAATCAGTCATGGAACTCAGAGCTGCATAATTTTTATTGGCAACCTTTCCAGAATTGTCATATTTTTCTAACATTATTTAGTTTATTTGTTGGATAAAATAAATGTATAGATTATAATGTGAGGCTTTCAGACACTTGGTGGTAGGTAATTAAAGGAACAAGGATATTGTGTCAGGTGGTCAAGGAGCAGTTAATGTGTTATAATGAATAAAAGTTAGAAAAGAAAGTGAATCAGGAAAAATGTGAATCAGGCAGCAGTGATAAACTAAGAGAATATGGGTCTCACATGAAGAACTTCAGTGAAGGTGTGAGGAGCTGACAATAAGAATTAATAAGGGAGAGGTAAATGGCTAGAGAGCTTGATGTGTTCTTTTGCTAGTGAAGATGAGGGGTGATTCAGAAAAACAAGCAAACAAACAAATAACCTGTTGAATTTATAGCGCTATGAGGCTAAGGGAGCAATGTAGTAAACCACATTTTTGGCTCATTTACAATTGGATGTCCATGATGCCTGAAAATAATTTTGCACAACCCTATTGAAGAAAGAGAGTCTGTGACCACCCGACATAAGTGAAAAGTGAACACCAAACTGGGTGGAATTACAGAAAGCTAGGAGGAGTTTGGTGGATAGCCATTTAATAGATCCCTCCAAACCATTTTATAAAAACACAAGCTGGCTCCTCAGATGTGTAGCTCTTGTTGGAATTGATTGCACACAAAGCCAGTGGTCAAAGGTAAATGTTCTTTAAAGAACAATATGAATTATAAGGCTTTTGAGCTTTGTCCAAGTATATGATTCTAGGATACTAGGGGATAATAAATCTTCATCAGAGGAGAAATCAGCTTTCTCTTTGATATTAAGTCATCCTCAGAGGAAAGCTTCCTTCAGGTGGTGTTGACTGTGTATGATGTGGTCACAGACCCACTCTGGCTCTGTCACAGCTGATTGAGACTATCAAAGACAGTGATCAGCAAGTGTGAAAAATTCAAGATGGACAAGACCATTTACCTGGAAACCATTTTTTCTTCTCACTTTGAAGAGAAGCAAGAATCAGTACCTGTTACTGATAATTGTATTAAGCCTGACTGGACAAATTTTCTAAATATGGATGTGTGTGTGTGTGTGTGTGTGTGTGTGTGTGCATTTGTGATGAGATGATAATTGAATCATCAGGATTAGGAGGTAAGAGTGAGAGGAATGGCAAGGTCACAAATAGAATAATTTCATCAATCCTGAGAGTTAAGAAGTAGGCCTGTCCATATACATTCAGGGAATATATGAGAGCTAAACTGATGGGAAGACTATTAATTAGGGATTACATATCATCTGCATCCTGGATTTCTCAGTAATCGCTTAAACAATTGCTTACAACAGCAGAGAAGTGAGCTTTTCAATGTATTGATTCTTCCAAACTGAAATCATCTTAAAACAGAAAAATACATTCAGAATTAAATTCGTATTTTTGTTGAAATTCAAGAAGTGAGGGAATACTTTTTGTTCATGTATCTTCATCTTGCCTTGGTGTAGCCTTCCTGAGTAGAGGCCCTAGGAGTATAATTAAATTGATTTTGAAAAATAACCAAAAAGTTATTGCAAATATAAAAAATTATTTTTATCACACAGCAAGATCATTATTAGCTTTTGTGTACATATGAAAAATAAATATGTTATTAATTAATCAGATTCTGATAAAAATATTTCTAGATAAACAACTACAACAAATTTTAACATATAACTGTTATTCTATTAGGTAAAAATTTTTCCAGTTCAGATTTTGCAGAAATCTAGCTTGGAACAGAAAATAGAAGAGAGATACTCAACCCACTCTCTCTTGATTCAGAAGCTCTAAAGCAGGGAGTTCTAAGCCATCATGTTCAAGCTCAATGGCACAGTCTTCATGCCCTCGGTGCTGACACTGGTGGGGATCCCTGGTCTGGAGTCTGTTCAGGCCTGGATTGGCATCCCTTTCTGTGCCATGTACATCGTTGCTCTGTTTGGGAATTCTCTGATCCTGGTCATCATCAAATCTGAGCGCAGCCTCCACGAGCCCATGTATCTCTTCCTGGCAATGCTTGGAGCCACAGACATTGCTCTCAGTACCTGCATCCTGCCAAAAATGCTAGGAATATTCTGGTTTCATCTGCCCAAGATACACTTTGATGCCTGTCTCTTGCAAATGTGGCTTATTCACACCTTCCAGTCCATTGAGTCAGGTATTCTGCTGGCCATGGCCCTGGACCGCTATGTGGCAATCTGTGATCCTCTGAGACATGCAACCATTTTTACCCACCAACTTCTCACTCAGATTGGGGTTGGGGTGACACTCAGAGGAGCCCTTCTTGTGGCTCCATGTCTCATCCTCATCAAATGCCGGTTGAAGTATTACTGGACCACTGTGGTCTCCCATTCATACTGTGAGCACATGGCCATCGTGAAATTGGCAGCAGAAGATACTAGAATCAACAAGATCTATGGTCTGTTTGTGGCTTTCAGTGTACTTGGCTTTGATATAATCTTCATCACAATATCCTACATTCAAATATTTATAACCGTCTTCAGTCTGCCTCAGAAGGAAGCCAGGCTGAAAGCCTTTAACACTTGCATTGCTCACATTTGTGTCTTCCTTGAGTTTTATCTCCTGGCTTTCTTTTCCTTCTTTACACATAGGTTTGGCTTCCATATTCCACCTTATATTCATATTCTTCTGTCCAATCTTTACCTGCTTGTCCCACCATTGCTTAACCCTATTGTGTATGGTGTGAAGACCAAACAGATTCGAGATCGAGCATCCAAAATTTTCCACTCTAAGGATGCTTCCTGACTTTTTTTCTTATTTTATATCATACTAGAGTTCTGGTGCACGAAATTTATACACAGGGTGGGGGGTCACCTAGCCTGGACTGTACCCTCTCCAATCTGGCTGTCCGGATTGGGCCTAAACCAGCAGTTGGACATCGCTCTCACAATCCAGGACCTCTGGGTCCTAACTGCCTCTTCCTGCCTCTTTGATCGCCCCTAACTGTGCCCCTGCTGGCCATATTGCCATTAACCACCTCTGCCTGCCTGCCTGCCTGATCTCGCCCCTAACTATTTGCTCCCCCGCTGCCTCAGCCTCAGCCCCTGCCAACCTGGCTTTGTCTGGAAGGAAGTCGGACATCTGGAAGATGTCTGATCAATCCAAGCTAATTAGCATATTACCCTTTTATTAGTATAGATAAATAACACTCAGAGAAACCATTGTTCTTAGCAAGATTCTGTGCTCTCTCTAGTGCATTGTGTGCAAAAAGAAAGTTTGCATTTGAGTCACTAATGCTCTAAATGCTATTTAAACAATTTCAGTTTTTTATGGATAAGGAATTAATTCATCAATAGATTCCATAAGAGACAGAAGAATCATAAAAACTTTTTATTCAGTCAGTGAAATTCTTTCCTGAATCTTTCAGTGAGGAAGGGTTTTAAAATACAGTTAAATGTAATTGTTTAGCCTTTGATTCAAAATGTTGTTTGTGGTGTTCTTTAAAAACTGAATAAATCTATTTTGAACTTGAGAATTCTAACAATAGCGAACTAACTTCTTTTTGTTTTATTTTGATTTCAGTAATTGCCTTCCTCTTTTTCCTCATCATTTTTCTAATTTTCACTATCATTCAATTGTGTGCATGTGTGTGTGTGTGTGTGTGTGTGTGTGTGTGTGTGTGTGTGTGTGTGTGAGACTTACCTTATGGCATTAAAAATTGCTCCAGGCTTATCTTGGATATTTCCTGAACTGGACCACAGGTATGCTTGGTGCTTGCTACCTGTCTTTCTTTATGGTTCTCTCTGCTGACAGAGCAAGGAATTTTGTGTGTATGCTAACCTATGTAAGTGTACATATCAATAAATATTTGTATATATAACCATTTACATCTAAATTCAGCTAATTTTCAGTTCCTACTAATATCTGCCACTTTAATTCATTACCACCTGAATCTTTCTGGCCTGTTCTTCTTGCTGATCAGTACATTTCTCCTTCATCAGTGAAACACCTTCCTTCAACCATCTGTTACCCATTTATTTCATTGGTAATTTCTAGTTTAAAGCCCCCTATGATATGATAATCATTTCCTCTTTGAAAAAAACTTTGGCAACTAGAGTTTATGGACAGCCCTTTCCCCTTTAGTTCTCATTTCCAAAGTTACTTAGATCAGTGCCTTTTCCCACCATCACCTTCAGGGAGGTTATTTCATTCATCTGCTATACAATTGGACTCTTTTTGTTATAGTGGGCATCTCTCTGAGAACCCTCCAACATCTTCAATAATTGTATTGAATTGAAGGGCCACTCTGTGGTTTAAAGTTTTGTGTTTTTCAAAAATGTAGAAGAACATGTATTCACCATTACAGTCTCATACAAAATAGTTTCATCAACCTAAAAATCTTATGAACTTCACCTATTCCACTTGTGAACAAATGATTTGTAAAGGGACAGAGTAAATATTTTAAGCTTTTATGATCATGTGATCTTTGTCCCAATTGCCACTACAGCATGTTCTTTAATAATGTCATTCAGTCAGCTTAGTTTTTTATAAAGTGGCTGAGATGCCATAGAAACTTAACTTTTATTTTCATCAATTAGCCTAAGGTTAAAATTGGTTTCAATATATGTTGCTTCTGTAAGAGTTTCAGAACCTATCAATGATTTTCAGTGAGGACTTGATGTATAGGACAAAAGCTTCCATAAATTGATAGATAAGGTGGCACTCCAATCAGATTTTATTAATAGAAAGAATCCTCAAGCTGGTGTGGTCTGTGTACTATAAGTTGTCCCATAGACCTGACATGTTCATTTTCTGTGTGATTGATCAAGAGTAACTTTAGACTTTATAGGCGCAAAATAACATGTAGCCATTTAGTAAAATATTCAGGTTTTGAACTAGATTTATTACCTGGATCCAAGGTTATTCATTGTGTACCAGACTGTGTGGATATTTTCTCTAGTGTCATTACACTGTCCTTTATTTCCCAAGGTGACCAATGCCCTTGATAGTGTCACAGACTATATATTTTCCTATTGAATATCCCTACTGCTTTTCTCATTATATGTTTTTCCTTGAAGTTCTCTCCTTTTATTTTTATGACACTACTGACTTCTGGATGTATGTTCACTTTTCTTACTATGCCTATTTACATCCATTGTGATGTTACCTGTACTTAGAAACCTTTGCCCTGTTACCTGATAATATTACTATCATTCTTTAAGACTGAACTCAGTTTTTTCTTGGTATCTCTTTAATTATGTTTAATTAGATTTTTTCCCAGACACAGTATTATTTCAGTGTTCCATAATTATATACACATTTAAAAAACTATATTATATTAAATTGATCTTTTTCTACATTATCTGGAATAGATGCTGGAATATTTTTCTTTTCACTTAATTCCTTTACTGTTCCTCCTCACTTTTTTTTCCATATGTTTTTGGCATATATCTAACTTTTAATAAATCCTCTATGACACTACTGATTATCTGGCTGATTTCAGTGACTTGGTAAGATAAGAAATTTTGTAGGGTAATTTGGGCGAGTGAATAAGAACAAAATGTTCACTTTGGGACATCTTAAATAAAGAAATAGGATCTCTGGGTAGAGATAACTAATCAGGAACTCAATTTAGACACCTGGAAAAATACATTTGCTAATTTATTTTCATATTTCCCATGCCTATCATGGCATTGATACTGGTACATGTGAAAGAAGGCTTTGTTGACCATTGTGATACTTGTGTTCCATTCATTATCTCATTTAATCCTTACTCTGATTCTATAAAGTATAAAAAATACTGTTTTGCATTCAATCAATGACAAAATCACAATTTACAAACTTAAAAATGAAACTCACCAGCTATTAGTGATGGAAGCAATATTTGAACTTAACTCTTCTCTCCCTACAGATCTAGCTCTAAAATATCTGCTGAAATCTTTCAAAATATACTCATTGAGAAAATGAATGAATTACATTAGTGTAAGGAAACACACTGCTATATAAGACATAAAAGTTAATAGGATACATAATAGTCAACAACAAACAAACAAGAATATTTCTATAGGAAAAAAACAAAACAACATACACAGAAAAAGCCAGTTTTGAGGAATTAACATATTTGAACACACACAAATGATTTGTAAATATTTAAAAAATCCATATCAACTTCAGTCAAAAATCACAATTTCCAATTCAGTGAACTCTCACCCAATGAAATGAGCAAAATGTAAAAGGATGTATTGCACAGATCATTTATACATATGCCCAAAGTATATTCCCCTGTGCTCCATACAAAATAAAATTAATATTATTAATTAAGAAAATAATTATTTTAAAATGAAGCACTTAATTAATGTGACCAATAATTTATATTCTTCAAAAGGGTATTTCATGTAAGTATGATTTTGTGTCTCTGGAAATTTTACATAAATTCAGAAATCATAGTAATAGTGATAAAAGGCTACATTGACTGGACTTTTCTCAAGTAAAATAGAAGTAACACCTGAACATTATATATTAAGGGGTTAAGGGAGACTTGAGAAAATCTACCACAATATCTTAAAAAAAAAGATCAGCTGTAGGAGAATTAAATATATTTAAAAAGAGTATTCAATATTCTAAAAGTGAGTAAGTGTAAGACTTCCATCATGCTAGACAATATTGCAAGGTAAAAAGCATATTTTCTGAAGCTAAAGTCCCTGGTTCAAATTCGATATTACTACTTCCTTGTGCCAGTTATATAACCCCTCTGTCTCAGTTTACTAATTGATACAGTGAGCATAATAACCACCTATCTCACTATATAGTTTTGTGCTAAAGAAGTAAATATGTGTAAAGTGCTCAGTAAACAGGTAAACGCACAGTGATCATTTCTTGAAAATTAAGTCATTATTACCATAATAAACCAAAAGAAACTTGAGAATAATCATTTTTACATGAGAACTTTTAAACAGAGCATGGGACAAATAACAATGAAAAAACATACCTGCTTGTATAAAATGTATTGTCCAGGGTATTGAGAAACTTTAAATTGTGACAATAATTAACCTGGTCATTCCACATTTCAGGATATTAAAATGTTATCAATAAATATAGAATATGAAATAATATCAATAATAAATAACAATTGTTGCTAACAGTCATTGAAAGCTTCCTTTAAAGAGGCAGTCCTTTATTTCTAAAAGAAAGAAAACATAAATGCGCAGCATCAAATATCTCTGATGAAAGACACAGCTGAGTGGAGAAATAGCATGTTGGAGACAAGGTTGCAGGTATTGTTAATGCACTAGGACTTCATGAGACAGAGTCTACCAACATGAGTTTGTATACATATATATTTCAGTTTTCAGAAATTTTCTGGTTTGGGACGAAAAGACCCATCACTCGGTCACGAATCTGCTTGGTCTTGACACCATATACCAAGGGATTGACTGTAGGGGGTACCAGAAGGTACAAACTTGCAAAAATTATGTGGACACTTGGAGGTACCTTCTTGCCAATGCGGTGAGTTAGGAAGCTAAATAGTGCAGGTGTGTAGGAGACAAGTATAGTGCAGACATGGGCAGCACAGGTGCCCAGTGCTTTAGAGCGGGCATTCTGGGAAGAGAGCTGAAAGACAGCCTGGAGGATTTTGATATAGGATGTGGCTATGAGCCCTAGGTCCAATACCATCACTGAAAGGGCCACTGAGATGCCATATGCTCTGTTAATGAGAGTATTGGCACTGGCCAACTTCACCACAGCCATGTGCTCACAATAGGTATGATTGATGACCTTTTTGATATAATATGGTAGCCTCTTAATGAGAAGAGGACAGGGCAAAACCATAAGGGTAGCTCGGGTCATGCTACCCAGACCCATTTTAATGACCGTGGTTGTTGTCAGGATGGTTGTATAACGCAGTGGGATGCAAATAGCTACATACCGATCAAAGGCCATGGCAACTAGGAGGGCTGACTCAATTATGCAAAATGTGTGAATTAAATACATTTGTGCTAGGCACATATTAAAGTCAATCCCATGAGCTTCCAACCAGAAGATACCAAGCATCTTGGGAGCTACGGAAAAGGCAAGAGCCATGTCATTCATTGCCAGCATGCAAAGGAAGAAATACATAGGCTGATGGAGGCTAGGCTCTAGTTTGATGGTGACAATGATTATGCTGTTCCCCAGCAGAGCCAGGACAAGCAGGAGGCAGACAGGGATGCCAATCCAGCAGTGAAAGTCTTGCAAACCAGGAATACCAATCAGGAAGAAAGAAGAGATGTAGTGATATGTAGAATTGTCTGCCATGTTAAAACTCAGTAAGTTGCATGCTCATGTACACAGGAGCCAGTTAGTTCTGCAGTGGAAGAAAGCAGTGTAACAGAGTGATTCTTCAATGGCTCAGCAAGTAGAAAATCCAGACTCATGATTTAATAGCCTACCTGGAGGTAGGACTCCTCCTAAACCTCTGTCAGTAATCAGGTATACCACTTTGCCATTCTAAGTTTCAGCACCTTCACCGGCAAATGAGAAGACTGAGTTCACATCTTTCACATATTTTCCCCTACGTTTTGGAATTGTATTCAATTCTACACTGTAGTTATTATTTCCTATTAGATGATAAGTTAGTAATATAATAGCCTCATTATTATGTCAAAGCCAACATGGATTATGTGAGATAAACAGTGTTAGAGTAAAAAACAAGTTGTCTTTTCAAAGAAATATCAAATGTGGATACATAAACACACACACAATAAGTTACAGGTGTTTCAAATATATTAAGACTCATTCATAGTTAGCATAGCAAAATAATCACGAATTTAGAATAAGATCTTCCAACCCTAAAATATAGAACAAACTTATAAAAATTAAAGCCAATCAATGCTTTATCATTGATCAAAGACAAATTTGTCCCCATTTTCAATGAATTCCTTAAGAATACCTGAAGATATACAGCATAACACAATCATATAAACAGAAAAAATTGAATATATTATTTCTTCATGCTGTCAAATGATTTAAAGTTGCTGCAAATAAGAACAATAGTTGTTAATAAGCCCAGACTATTTTCTGCAAAGCCCTGACTCCCAGCTGCAGGCATCATTCCCTCCTCTGTTTCTAGCATCTTTCCTGACTAATAATAGTGAAGGACAAAGCAAGTGCAATTCAGCCCTATAGGTCTTGGCAGCAGGAGTAGTATCTTGTGACTCTTGCTCTGACCTTGTCCTTTTGTTTTGGTAACTGACCCCTATCGTTCTTCCTAGCATCCAGGTTCTTCCTAGTATCATTATTTTGGCATATGTACTTCACTCTTCTTAACATGATTTTAAACCTATAATTGCTCCCAGGGTCTCTATTTATGGTCCTGAAACCACTGATGCAAAAACTCAAGATATATTGGTAAATACTACTAATGCAATGATTCCTTGTGTAGAGGAGTAAATGAAAATAATGTGTGTGTATGTGTGTGTGTGTGTGTGTGTGTGTGTGTGTGTCTGTTTGTTGTGTGTTGGGGGATGGAATGGTCTATTATTCCTTGTTAAAAGTTAAAGATTTTTTATTTAATTTATAAAAATTCAGAGCTTAAACTGTAGAAACAATAAAGAAACTTAGTTTTGTGAAAATTACTGCATAAGGGGATGAAGTCTATAACCCAAGACAAAGATAAGAATTTAGGACAAAACATGCAAATAGTGAACATTCAGAGTATGAAGAGGTTTTAAGTATTTATCAAACTCTTGCTAATTGCAAATTCTCAAATGATTGTTTTCCACTTGGAAATTTGGTTGGCCAAGTTCCATTCTTATATTTGCTTCTGGGAGAATCAAACATACAAAAGGCTAACCCACCTAAGATTACAAACAAGCATAATCATTCTTGGTAAATATATGTAATTATTTTAAAATCATCTTTTAGTTTTTCATAAACTAACTTACAGGATAGTTACATGTCATCCACACCAAATGAAAAGAAGCACTTACAAGATCATAACATGCCATCTGTTCCACAAGAAAAGCAGTATAGTGACCTTAACAATGGAAGCTTCCAGTCAGAGCCATAGAATGTGGCACACAGAGGAAATTACAGAGAACTACCCCCAAATCGTGGTCTGCTTGTACAGTTACCCCTCTCATCTCAAAAAATCTTCTCTGTCTTCTCCCAGGCTTATTTTGAAAGAAATTTTGAAGAAATGCATTTGTTTCAATAAGGTTATTCTTTATATTATCTTCAGCAGTCTGCCAGGTACCCCAAATACCTGCCCAGACCTCTCTAATTTTCTATTGGCAATACCATTCCATCTGCTTCTGAACCATATAAGTGCCTTCTTCTGACACCCTGAGCTTTGCTATTTTGTCTGTTTCTGAGTCAGTCAGCATTTTCTCTTGCCTGGAACCTGCCACTTCAGAGTAGAGAACTGTATCAGAATACAGTTGTCTTTTCTCTGCAGTCTCTTTTGAATACATTATATATTTTATATGAAGGTATTGAAATGCCCCAAAGTAAACTCTCCCATTCTCTTTTATCCAAATGTATCTTATTTGTTGGCAAAAACAGATAACATCCAGCCATTAGGAAATCTCAGAACTATCCTCGCCTTCTCTATTTCTACCACTCCAGTCAAGCAGTGACGAAGTCTTCATTAAAGATTTTAGCATGTGCTCTTCCTGTTTTCACTTGCATGTCATCGCTTTCATTACACTGTGAATACCCAAAGGAAGGCACTTAATCTCAGTAAACTCTCAGTGGAATGCAAGGAGAGATCTGATGTTTCTCTATGATTTTCACAGTCCCTCAAGAATTTCACAGATTTTATCTTGCTCTAAAGGCTCTAAAGGCTTCTGACCCACCAGCAATAATTTATTCATAGTCATTACCTACCCTTCATTTATTTTGGCTGCCATCTTAGAATATGATTTATTTTTAATTTTTTCTGGTTATGAGTTACATAAATATTAGAATTTTATTTGGTTCTTCCTCTCCAAATCTCACTCCTGAAAGACTCATCCTTTCTCTTATTAATGTGTGACATCATTTACATATTTGTAAATCTTCCTTTTCCATTTTACTTTCAGATGTTTTATCTTGAATTCTATCTCACAATCCTTGATATATTGTAGATAATGATTTAAAATAACCATTATTCTTTGAAAAATATCAAATTATAATTTATACTGAAGCATCTATCTAGACCAATATGCATATCTTGGAAAGGTTAAAAATACGACCGTGTAGCCATCGGCAGTGAGGACTCTGTGGTTAAGTTGGTAGTTATGGTTGCTTTGTAATAGGCTTTTCCTATGTTCAGGAGATCCCTCTGGAAGGTTGATGGGTCACTTAGGAGAAATAAGATTGAAGGGGAAAGACGTCTGGGCTAGGATGAAGCACAAAGCAGTAACAATGTCCCCCCTGGAAAACTATAATGACATTGTAAACTTAAAAAGTTTGGCCCTGGCTGATTTGGCTCAGGATGGAGCGTCGGCCTGTGGACTGAAGGGTCCTGAGTTCAATTCCGGTCGGGGGCATGTGCCTTGGTTGAGGGCACATCCCCAGTAGGGAGTGTGCAGGAGGTGGCTGATCAATGTTTCTCTCTCATCGATGTTTCTGACTCTCTATCCCTCTCCCTTTCTCTCTGTAAAAAAGCAATAAAAAAAGTTTGATGACTTCTATTTTAGCTCTGAAATGTAATAAGCTCAGAATTGTCACTCCTGTCCTGACACGGAAAAGCTAGGCAAACTGAATATCAATGACTTTTCTTAAAACCTTCTTAGAAATGAGGTCACAGGGCAAATCATCCACCTCAAACATAGAGAGAGAAGCGCACCCAAGGAGGTACAGCTCACAGTATCCAGCTGCTTGGAGCAGAGATCACTTAAAGTTACAACAGTCAACACACTTCACTATGAAATCTGACAAGTTGCTGGGGGCTGCATTTAGATTATCATGAGCATGAGAAACTCTATTGTCTTCATTCAGAGGTGTCCCACATATTACGTAGACTTTACTTCTAAAAACACCAACAGATTCACAGCTAGGATCAAAGAAATATCCCCTGTTGGAAGATAAGTCAATGTGAAACTCTTCACAAACCCTCTGTATAAAAAAAAGCTTTCTCTCCAAGGGGAAAAGTCTTAGCTAGAGTATACTACTGAGACCTTATCTCTACTAACAGTCAAACATTTCAGCCCACTCCATTACTTTCTAATCTCATTCTGGGGAATATAGTCAATAGAGGATAGGGCATCAAAGAACTAGATTGGAACCACTGCATCCAAGGAAGGGGATATAGGGAAAGAGGGGAGGAAAGTAACACAAATCCTCTACCACTTCAACAAATCTTTAGTACAATGACAGTGGAATACATTGAAACATAACCTTCTCTGAGGAGCAGTAGAAAGTGAAATCCCAAAGCTAAGAATAGAGCCATAATCAGGACATTACTAACCTATACATATAATTTGCCTTTTCCCCCTGAGTCCATTTTCATTGTTTAATTATATTTAGCTGTCACCTATTTGACTATCATATGGGGGAATGATGATTTTCTCTTATTTTATTGACTATATTAGGGTGACATCGGTCATGAAATGATGTAGGTTTCAGGCGTACAATCTATATATATGTAAAGAGGGAATATGCAAATTAGCTGGTACAATCTATATATATGTAAAGAGGGAATTTGCAAATTAGCTGGGACGCTGTAAGGTCATGACCACTCAGGAGGAGGCTACGCATACAGGTGGGCAGGAGGGGACTGCATGAATGGTGAGACAAGCCACAGATGGCGCAGGCCCGAGAGAGCAGAGAGCAGGGCCTGCCTGCCAGCCGCAGCAGGGCCGCGAGCAGAGAGGCCCACGGATAGCAGAGAGCACGGCCTGCCCACAGAGAACAGGGCCTGCCTGCCAGTCGCCAGGGTGGCAAGCAGGCCTGTAGAGAACAGGGACTACCAGCTGGGGTGCACCGGCATTCCTGCCTCTGTGTGTGAGCTGCAGAGGAAACACCTTTTCTGACGGCTCATTGGCTAAGCCTCTGGTATGCCACTCTCAGTGTTCTTGTTAACTTGCATAATAAGAATCCAAGAAGGTGATCTAGGGTTTTTCCACCTCCTACCTGGAGGAAAAAATGAAGGTCCACTGCTGGAGGGGCTAAGAAATGTCATATACTGCACTAGCCAGTTTTGCTCAGTGGATAGAGCCTCGGCCTGCTGACCGCAGGGTCCGGGTTCAATTCTGGTTAAGGGAATGAAACTAGGTTTCAGGATCCTCCCTAGCTGGGGCCCAGGTAGGGCTCATGCAGGAGGCAACCAATTGAAGTGTCCCTCTCACATTGATGTTTCTCTCTGTCTTTCCCTCTCTCTTCCATGCTCTCTAAAAATCAGTGGAATAATATCCTCAGATGAGGTTAAAAAAAAGAAAGAGAGAAAGAAAGAAATGTCATATCCTATAAAGAGACATCTTGAAAATGCCTAAAGAAAGTTTATCTATTGTTGGTGCTCTTGTCCCAGCATCAGGAAGGGTTCAGGAACCAGGAGAAGCCTGTGAGTAGATGTTAAATATGAATCCAGAGACTAATAGAGAGTCTGGAGACAAAATATAATTTTGAAAGGCACTTTGGGAGTCAGAGGAGCTTAGCTAAAGGAGCTGAGTTCTAAGGTTTTAAGTCTAAGGTCTTAGGTTCTCTCATTGACCCTATGTTTTTTATTAACATAACTTGTCCTGAGGCAAGAGAGAGATATACACTTCAAAGGGTATACAGAAACATTGTCAGAATGGAAGAATTAGCCTACCGCTGTTCAGGTGTTTGGTCAGTAGGAGACAATAATATGTAGATTAAGATGCCTTTTAGCTGTCTGGCAGCCAAGAAATCAATTTATTGTATCCTATTCAGGTTTGGGGAAATGCCTTTAGCCATTCCTAGATGCAGCCCTGCTGTCATGCTGGAATTGGTCTCCGGCAATTGTCATTTTTTCGTTGTGAAGGGACTGGAGTCCATGTTGATGAAAACACCTTGGTGGCTGTGATGGCCGGTAGTGGCAGCATCAGTGGGGTGATGAGGGCAGCACTTTCCCCTGATCAGCGTGGTTGCCTCCTGCAGAGGGAGGCCAGACTGCAGCTTAGGCCCGCTCCCTGTGGGGAACGGGCCTAAGCTACCAGTAGGACATCCCCTGAGGGCTACCGGATTAGAGAGGGTGCATGTTGGGCTGAGGGACCCCTCCACCCCCTGCACAAATTTCGTGCACTGGGCCTCTAGTCTATAATAATAAAAGCATAATATGCTAATTAGACCAGACTAGATGTTGAGTGAATAGGGTAGCATGCCTCAAAGGATAACAGATTGCTATATAGTGGTCCAGAGCCATGGCCAACGGGACTCCTGATTCAATACCCTGAAATGTGTGGATGAGCCACATCTGGAAAAGGCAAGCATCAAAATTCATATCTGGCAAGTGGAACCAAAAAATACCAAGTATCTTGGGGACAATGCTGGTGCTAAGTGCAATGTCTGTGGCTTCTAACATGGCCAAGAAGACATATATAGGCTCATGGAGACTGGGTTCAGATTTGAGGAAGAGCAAAAGTAGAGAATTTCCTATCAAATCAATGAGGTACATAACACAGAATGGAATCCCAATCCAGCACTGTATAGTTTCCAAGCCAAGGATCCCAATAAAGGTCAGCACAGAGGACATGAACATGGTGCCATTTGGAATGGGCATGGCAGGTCAGGGTCCTTCCTTGCAAAAGAGCCAAATTTGGCAAACTGTGATTCTCTGTCCTGGTCTATGACCTATTCTCAACCAGTCACACAAATATTGAATGACAGAAATAGGAGAATCAACCTCAGCAGTTTATTTAGCATTTTTTAAATGAATGAGACAATGGACACTGGCCCAACAGAAAGTTTTACCATTATATACATTAGCAAAATCATCTGCCCACTCAGTGATACCCACATTGCAAAGACTGAGTATTTGGACACCTATGCCTATGATGGGGCCAACGTGATCAGGCTGCTTGTGGTGTTCTTCCTCCCCCATTCCATCTTCTCTTTCTTCTTCTAACCTGTTCATGGAAATCAGGAAAAAAGAAAAATATATAAACAAACATTGGAATGATACTTTAGACAGAGAAACACCGAAATCCACTATACCTTGAACCCCTCTTTTCTCTCCTCCTCACATCCTCTCTTTTTACCATCACTTTAGACTAGCAGAGTTGGGTATTTCTATAGAGCTACCAACATTTCTTTGATAAATTATTGATTGAAGGCTCTAGAAAGCATTGTAATTCCACCAATAAAACTACCTCTCCTTACCTTGAACTTCCTTCCCATCAAGGAATTTGTAAATATGACGTTTATGCGGGGCCCAGACTCCATCAAGATAGACTTTGGCAGCTGCATAATTTTGTTTATTACCATGGCAATTCTAATTCAGGAAACAAATCTTATATATAAATTTCTCTTAGATAAGCACCCACAGCTCCTCACATAGTCTGTTTTCCACACAATAAAGTGAGGAAAGCTAAAATATTAGTTAATAAGATTAAAAGGATTAAAGAGTACCTGGTAAGAGAAGAGAGACTTTTATTGTTTCACCAAAAGAGCAATGAAGAAGATGCTGAAGTGTTTAGACATAAGATTAATGAATGAGATTGGAAGCCTAGGTCCCTATATGTAGAAAGTGTTGACAGACATAATCCTTATATAGAAATCAGAGTTGCTTTCTGTTGAAGAGAATCAGAAAGCCCAACTTTTAAATCTTCTGTGAAACCTGAAACAAGACAAATATGAGTGGGTCTCTTTGAGAATTGTCCAAGATATTTCAAGGAGAATAATGACAAACACATAAGTACATTCAGGTGGAAGTGACTGGGGAGGCAGCAGAGACAGAAAGACTCCAAAATTTTCATTGCAACACAAAGTTTGTTGCTGTGAACAGCTCACACTTTCCAGTAACTGAATATAAGTAGGAAACTACAGTTCAGTTTTAGGGCTGACAAGAGTATGCATCTATGAATGTATTTGTTAAAGTGAGAGCAGTGACCTTTCTAAGTGTTTAGTTGTCTACATCTAAATCAAATGATCTATCCCTTTTCTGTGTTTTTACCCTAAATGTTTCAAAACATTTGTCCATAAATCCAAGTCAACATCCAAATATTATTCTGAGTTCTTCACTGGCCCCCAACAACCCAACTCATAAATTTCAAATTTGAAATGTTAAGGAGAATATATTCTACCAAATCACCCTCTCAAAACACAATTATTTAGCATAGCTTCCTGGCTGCTGACTGTATGTAGGTTGATGCTTTCCCACACCTGTCTGCCTAATTATTGTACAGCTCTCTCTCTTAGAAAAACCTCCTTATATTAGGCGAACATGTTGCCTGTAACCACCACCCCCTTTTTGAATTATGTAGCTTCAGATAAGATACTACAAAGATTCAAGTCATTTATTATCCTATCCTTTTCAAATATAATGTATTCAGGTCTACCTAACTTGTCCAATAACATGCTTCTAATTTTCTTTTACCTGTCAATTTTCAAAAGCAGATTCTTCAATGTATTGAATTGTATTTCCTAAAAGTTCCAAGTTGGACTCTATCAAAAATAAATTTGTACTCTTTACTTTTATAAAATAAATTTATACTATTGGATTCACTTATGCTTGCACTTTAAGATATATATTCTTATGTCCACTTGATCTAGTATACATTTTTAGCTATCCACTTACTCATTGTTCAGGAATAACTGGGAAGTGACCCCTATAAGAGAAGGTCATTCTTTGCTGGTCCCAGCTATAGAAGATTCGTGTTTTGTAACATAATTTTTCCCCAATGACCAAACTTCATCAGCCTCTTAAATATCCTAAGAGATATTTTCTTACTCCCTAGGCAAAGAAGGAGGTTTAGGGCCAGAAGAGTAAACATCATTTCTTAGGACAATGTTCTTAATTCCCTAGAGACCTGATATATCTATTCTCACCAGGAGATGGCAGTGTCAAAACATCTTCTCACAGAGCCAGAGATTGGGATTCAACTTGCTCTCACTGTGTGACTAAGAAATGGAACATAAAGTTGGGGAGTGCATAGCTCAGGGATCCATTCCTTGCCTGAAAAAACCGTCAGCTTTATATCATGCTTTTTAAGGAAAGAATTGGAAACCTTAAGTGAAGGAAACAAGTCAGTAGGCATGCTTCTATGATGGGAAGTCTCTATTGGCTGACATAGTTAGGATAGATAGTAAGTCAACTCAATACTTTAATTTCCACAGGTTTGCTCTTCTATGACACCCCAATCCATAGATCAATGGCTTTTTCTATTAGGGATAAAGTTTTCCTGCCTCAAATATAATCATAATTGGA
Source organism: Myotis daubentonii (assembly GCF_963259705.1). Lineage (NCBI taxonomy): Eukaryota > Metazoa > Chordata > Mammalia > Chiroptera > Vespertilionidae > Myotis > Myotis daubentonii. Next base: position 44,968,558 of record NC_081848.1, read on the forward strand.
ATAAAAATCCTTCAAGAACAATCACACATCTGACTTATTCCAGAGTAATGAGACTGGGTTGACAGGTGGGAGAGTACATAAGTGAGTTCAGGACTGGTGGGATAGAGGGGTTATTATTAGAAAAGCTGGTAATGAAGAATTATGGGGATAAACATGGAAAACGTAAGACTTACTGGCCAATTGTTGGGAGCCAGTTCTACTGTTACTAGATGCCTGAAGAATATTGTCAATTCCTGATATCACTATCACTCATCCTTTATCACATATCACACATCAACTCTTTTCTTGTCCCCAGATTCTGGTCTCAGTCTCTTGTGGTTGTGCTCTTCAATGTTTCCTCTTTCTATCTGCACCCCTGCAACAGCACCAAATCAATGTCATGAACCCTAATTCATTGGCTGGGGTTATCTGCCAATACATGGACATCTCTGAGATAGCCTTTCATGCTTTTCTTCTGTCTTGGCAATACAGACAGTCTTCTCATTCTGAAAGTCTGTCTGAGATCAGGTTGCTGTATTCTTCCTCCAATAAAACTCACAGCAAGGTTTGCATTTTCAGGGGCACAGCATAAATTTATTGAACTCAAATTGAGGAAAAAACTGCTAGCCATCAATTTTAATGTTCCATCATGAATGTGAAGAGGAGTTATAAACATGAATGAGGGGTTTTCTAACCACTAGCTAAAACCATGAGGGACCAAATGTATTTTTTAAAATATATTTTTATCGACTTCAGAGAGAAAGGAAGAGGAAGAGAAAGATAGAAACATCAATGATGAGAGAATCATTGATTGGCTGCCTCCTGCATGCTCCCTACTGAGGATCGAGCCTGCAACCTGGGCATGTGCAATTGACCAGAATCAAACCTGGGACCCTTTAGTGGGCAGGCCAATGCTCTATTCACTGGGCCAAACGGGCTGGGCCCAAACATTAATTAAGCCCTTTGGGTACATCCAAATCTAATATCTATGAAATCATTTCTACAACTTTCAGTCATCTCCTTGCGCTCCTCTTTTCTTATTCCCCATAGGCTAAATGCAGAGAAATTAACATAAAAAGTTTTCTTTTTATAAGCTGTTATTTTTCTGCCATCCCCATTTACCAAAAAAAAAAAAACCACCCAAAAAACAAACCTAAAGTCTTCTTAGATATAGGGATGTTCTTCTACCTGAATTCTACTTTAGTAATTTATTTATGACTAGAGGCCTGGTGCACAAAAATTTGTCCCTCAGCCAGGCCTGTGCCCTCTCGCAGTCTGGGACCCCTCGGGAGATAACGACCTGCTGGCATAGGCTCGCTCCCATGTGGCAGAGGGCAGGCCCAATCCCTCAGAGCAGGGCCGATTGGGGAGTTGGGGCACCACCCCTTGTCATGCACAGAGCAGGGCCCATCAGGGTGGTTGGAGCTCCGTACCCTGTCACGCACAGAGCAGGACCCATCAGGGGGTTGGGGAGCTCCCCCCTGTCATGCACAGAGCAGGGCGGATCAGGGGGTTGGGGCGCCGCCCTCTATCACCCACAGAGCAGGGCTGATCAGGGGGTTGGGGCGCTGCCACTGTCACACTCAGGGCAGGGCTGATGGGAAGGTTATGGCTCTACCCCATCACACGCAGAGCAGGGCCCGTGGGGGGTGGGGGGGTTGGTTCGCCACACCCTGTCACACACAGAGCCGCAGGGCGATCAGGGGGTTGGGGAGCTCCCCCCTATCAGGCACAGAGCAGGGCTGATCGGGGGTTGGGGTGCCTTCCCCTGTCACTAACAGAGCAGGGGGATAGGGAGGTTGTGGCCCCGCCCTTGTCACACACAGAGCCACAGGGCGATCAGGGGGTTTGGGCGCTGCCCCCTGTCATGCTGATCCCGGTGCCGGGAGGCCTCGCAGCTCCACTGAACCGGTGCTGGGAGGCCTCACTGCTCTGATGATCCTGGTGCTGGGAGGCATATTACCCTTTTACTATATAGGATAGAGGCCTAGTGCACAGGTGGGGGCCGGCTGGTTTTCCCTGAAGGGTGTCCTGGATCAGGGTGGGGGTCACCACTGAGGTGCCTGGCCAGCCTGGATGAGGGGATGATGGCTGTTTGAAGCTGGTCACACCCCCTTCAGTGGGGTGCCTGGCCAGTCTGGGGGAGGGGCTGAGAGCCGTTTTCAGGTTGGCGGGTGACTGAAGTTCCCAACCTATCCTTTTTTTCTTTTTTCTTTTTTTTATTCTGGGCCAGCTTTAGCTCTGAGGGTTGGCTCCAGCTCTGAGGCCTCGGCTGCTGAAAACAGGTATTTGGTTTGTTTGGGTTCTATAATTGTAACACTGTTGCGGTCCTGCTCACACCAGCTCTGAGATCCCGGCTGGCTGAAAGCAGGGATCTGTGTTTGTTCTATAATTGAAACAATGTTGTGATACTGCTGGCTGAAGCCCGGCTGGCTGAAAGCAGGTTTCTGGGGTTTTGTTTAGCTTCTATATTTGTAACAATGTTTCTAAAACTGCAAGCTCAGAGGCTGGCAGCGGCAGGCAGGGAACATTGGCTTCCTCCGTCACTGAAGTAAGCAAGCCTCCTGTTTTCTTCAAGCTGCCTGGCTGCCGGCCGCCACCTTGGCTGGCAGTTAATTTGCATATCGCCCTGATTAGCCAATAGGAAGGGTAGCAGAGGTACTGCTAATTACCATGTTTCTCTATTATTAGATAGGATGTTTTTGAACTTCAAGTTAAGATATAGAGCTATTACTATCAGGCATTATGAAAATTGGCTGTGGGGTTAACTTATTCATCAGATTTGATAGAAAAGTATGACTTTAATAAAATCTAGGTGCTTATTGAGCAAATTCTACCAGGAAGTATGCTAATTGTTTTACATGCATCATTTTATTTAATTTCTGTTCATTTGTTTTGTTAATCCTCATCTAAAGATATTTTTTCCATTGATTTTTAGAGAGAGTGTAAGGGAGGGAAAGGGAAAGGGAGAGATTGATGTAAGAGAACACATCAATTGGCTTCAGCATGTGCCTCAAGGGTGGGGGATCAAACCTGTAACCCAAGTACTTGCCCTTGACCTGGAATAGAACCCACGGCCCTTCTATGAATGAACCAATGCCCTAACCACTGACCCACACTGGCTAGGGACATTTTATTTATCTTTATTTATTTATTTTTGTGTGTGTGTGATTTTGATAAATGTATATAACTTTTTAAATTTTTTTCATTTGTGTAATGAGATAAATACTATCTAATTTACAGAATTGTCTTGGAAATTACCAATATTTATTGTTATCAAAAGGCTTTTGAACTACCTTAAAAAATTAAAAGACTAGGCCTTGGCTGATATGTCTCAGTTGAGTATCGTCCCATGTATCAAAAGGTCACTGGTTCAATTCTTGGTCAGAGCATATACCCAGGTTTCAGGGCACATATTGGAGGCAACAGATCTTTCACACTGATGTTTCTCTCTCTCTCTATCCATCTCTCCATTCCTCTTTTTCTAAAAATCAATAAAAATATATATGTTTTTTTAAATTAAAGACAAGGCTATTAAAAAATATCTAAACTCATTTTAATGATTCCACTCAATTGAGCACTTTCAAAGATAGATATATAAAAGTAGAAAATGCAATAATTTGAATGAATTAGATAAAAGTAGAAAAGAGAGAAATTATGCCACCCATCACCTTATATAGTTATCATTTATTCCAAAACAGGAACCTCCCTTAATTACTTTGTTGACTAAAAATCATTCAAAATTCTTTGGTTTATGATGATATTCATGGCTATTTGTGGAAAGTCAAAATAATTTGGGATAACAACAACAACAACAAAATGAACCTTGCAAGCCCTGTCTAGAAGAGTAACCTCAAGTTTTTCTTTCCTTGCTACCTTTCTGTGACCAGAAGGTATCTACTACTTAGTGATTTGTGTTACCCAAGACATTACAGAAGCATGGGCTTGTTTTTTTAGTCATTTCATCCTAAAACCATTCTTTTCAGATTGCTATTTATTTTTTCTAACCTTAGCTCAATTAAAAATAAAATGGTGTCCTAAAGTCAAATCATTTTTCAACCAAATCATTCTGACCAACTGAAAGTTAGTAATGTTTCATGGCACACATTCAATAAAGATGTAATATTATCACCAATAGTATCTTGTCTTTATTTTTTATTTAAAAAAATTTCAAACATGTACTAAGTAAGCTGATTATTAAAATGAACTTCTATCTATCCATCATCCAGCTTCAACAACTATCAACATTATGCCATTCTTGGATCTTCTATACTTCCACCCATCTGTAACCCAATGATTATTTCTATTGTTATTATTAGTGTTTTAATTATCATTATGAGTTTAGAGTTAAAATTGAGTATATTGAAATGCATAAATTTTAGCAATACCATTTTGACAAATGGATACAATCCTGTAAGTTGCATTTAACATACCACAGAGTATTTTTATCAGACCAAAAAATTCCTCATGAGTTTCCCCAGTCATTCTTCCACCTCTACACTGTTCTGTTGTTTTTGACACTAAATTAGTTATATTTGTTCTTCAACTTCATATAAAGATAAAAATACAATACATATTCTTTGTGTCCTGATTCTTTTCACTCACAAATATATATCACTAAATTTTGCATATCTGGAAACAAAAGCCTCCCAGGAACCATTCTACTTATTTTCAAGGGGAAAAGAATGAATTTTATATTCAAGGACTCAATAAACCAATGGTGTCCTCACTAGGGAAAAAAACCAGGTCCCATGTCTCTTTTGATAAGCTTATATCAAACTAATGACATTCTCTATTCTCAAGGAAGAAGGGGGGGCTAGTTTACTTTTCTCCGCCTACTGAAGCATATAGCTCATTCATAAGCAACAGAAACTATAGAATTCTTCCCATTTGCAATGCTAATATCCAATCAAAAGGTCTGATCCAAGTTCCTGTGTTCTTAGGGTATTGTCTGTTTGATTAGACCTCATTCCTCTTTCTAGACAGTGTACGAACAATGCTATTGCGAATTTCCTTGGTTTTGATGCTGTAGACAATGGGGTTGACCATAGGTGGGAAGAAGAGGTATGCATTGGCCATGATAGTCTGCAGGAGTGGAGGTAAATGCTGTCCAAAGCGGTGAAACAAAGAGAGGCTGATCATGGGAACATAGTACACAAGCACAGCACAGATATGTGACACGCATGTGTTGAGTGCCCTCCACCGTCCTGCCCCAGAAGCTATTCCCAGTACTGTGTGAAGAATCAGCATATAAGAAACTACAATGAGCAATGAGTCCAACCCAAATGTGGAGATAACAACAAACAGACCCAGGATGCTATTGGGGCGGGTGTCTGCACAGGGCAATTTGATCAGATCTGAGTGGAGGCAGTAAGAGTGTGTGAGGGTGTTGTGACCACAGAAAGGCAGATCCTTCAGGAGAAAGAGCAGTGGTAACATGAGCATCACACTTCGCAAGGCAATGGTGGCACCCATCCCAGTGATGCGGGGAATTGTCAGGATGGTTGTGTACCGCAGTGGGCTGTAAATGGCCACAAAGCGGTCTACAGACATAGCCAGAAGGACACCTGACTCCATAAGGGTAAAAGAGTGCATGGAAAACATCTGGAGCAGACAACCACCAAAGCTGATATCGTGAATGCCAAAGAGGAAAATGCCTAGCACTGTAGGTATGGTGGAAACACAGACCCCAAGTTCAACAAGGGCCAGCATGGCCAGAAAAAAGTACATGGGCTGATGCAACACAAGGTCAATCCGGATGATGTGTAGAATGATGCCATTTCCTATGAAGATGATGATGTACATCAGGCAGAAAGGGATAGATATCCAGATGTGCTCTGCTTCCAGTCCTGGGATACCAACAAGAGTAAATGTTGCAGGCGTGAATTCAATGGAACCATTGGAAATAACATAGTGAGATTTCACCTGAAGGTATTGGGAAGCACTTGAAGACTGGAAAATATATAGCACTTGTCAGTTCTTGTACATTAAATTCAGAGCTCCGGATAATCATAGTTAAGACATTTTCTTAAAAGGATGAAAAACTTATTTCTTAAAGAAGGAGACATAAAAACCATAGTGTATGGAAGAGAATTCTGATTAGATATGTGGAAGAGTATTCCCACAAGGGCTACATGCCAAACACAGAAGGCAGTAATAAAAATCTCAAGCTGCGACATTTATGGCAGTGAAAGGCAGTGTTAATGAGCACAAAGACGATGATTTCATGTGAAAATTAGGGACTGAAGGACCTGATAACCTTCTGTAGTTTGTATAGGAGTGACTGAGCAGCAAAAATGATAAAATAGTAGTAAAGAACATTCTTGGTTCTAATATTTTATATACATGTGATCTTGGGGATGTCACATATCTCAGATCCAGGTGTTCAACAGAAACACAAAAATAGTGATATAAGATGATATATATAAATTGTTTACCATTATATTTAGGCCATGTTACATATTTAATGCACTAAATAAGAAAAATAACATATTTGAAAACTGGGATAGTTTCTCCTACTTTTTAATATTTTTCAGTGTTTTTTTTTTTAACTTACCAGTTCACTCTTTCTCCACCTGCTATCCATGGATGATGGGGAAAGCTTTTCTGTACTTTGCAGGAGTGTCAGTATCTCCTGCTGGAACGTGGAGTCAGAGCTGAGTGTAACACCAAAACCATCAGGGTCTCACAGGCTGAATAAGATCATGGTACTGGTTTTCAGAGCTAGGGTTCTTTATCTGTGAACAAGTTTATTACATTAAAACTCTGCTCAACTGTAGCAGAGCATCAGATTAAGATTAGGGGCCAGAAATGGAATTCAGAATGGGGCTCAGAAATGGCAATGGTGAGTGAGAGTGAATTCTTCCTCTCAAATGGGATGGGGTCCTCGGTTAGGTATAACCAGAGGAGTGCTAATAAATATTTAACAAGCAGTTCTCTGAGTGAAAAATGCCCTGATCTGTACCAGTTACCAATTTATTTGGTTAAATACTTCTACTTTAAAGCTACCACCATAATGCCACTGAATGTAGATCTGAGATGTTATAGTCAGTTTTCCCAAAATGGTACAAGCCAGTATCAGCATATCATGAGGCAAACTACAGTTAGCTAATCCTAGATGTCAGATACATACTCATCCAGATGGAACTGAGAGCAGGCACATCCATCCACACACCCCCTTTCTTGCTGTTTCCTTCTAATTGGGCTGAGGGCACAGTTTCTAAGTCTACTTATATGTGCTGAGCTGACTGTCAGGGGAGGCAAGAGGAGACAGGTCCTGAAGGAGCAATGAATCATGACTAATTATTCTCAGAGCCTTCAGCTAGATTCTAGAGAAGGTAAAAGAATGAGTCTCACTGAAAGGCATGCCAAGAAATACACATAAGTGAATGCATATACAAAAAAGGGGAAAATAACACAAATTTAATTTTTAAAACCTTAAATTATAATTTCGATGTAGAACAATTATTTACATTTTAGATATTTTGAATATGGCTTTCTCTTGTCTTTGAACTTTGTTCATTTTGTCACACACATGTCATACAAAATTTTATGTAGTCAACTTAACATAGTTTTATGACATATACTTTTCATTTTTAAGAAGCTATTCTATACACAAAGTCAAAAATACAGTAATAATGGAAGAAATAGAACAGTAAATATAGAAAATGATATAGGAAGATAATAATAAAAGAGAAATAGAAACAGTAATAGTGAAAAAGAGCAATAGAAGACAAAGACAAGAGAGAGAGAGAGAGAGAGAGAGAGAGAGAGAGAAGAAATAAAACTTTAACTTCATTTGGAGTTTGTTTTGAGGACTTGGGTGATTAGGGGTTTTATTTAATTATTCTCAAATATGTAAATAATTTATTTAATGTTATGTATTAATTGGTGGTCTGTTCTTCAACCATTTTGAAGGCTGCATATTCTACTAGTATTTTGAGTTTTATATAAATAAAATATACTTATTGACTGTGTAGTCTGCTCTTTGATCTGCATATCTGTTTTGTCATACCTCATTGATGTAATTATTCTGTTTTTATTGTATATAAATTCACATCTAATTGGTTGTTATGTTTTTAAATTCCTGCTAATTAACAGAATAGTGGGCTGATCACATTGTAAATAATAAAAATGTTGAATCACTATATTGCATACCTGAAATAAAGGTAGCCAATGTAAGATTGCATATCAATTATACTTAACTAAAAATAAATTTTAAGAAGTGGAAAAATTCTTGCTAATATTTGCATATTTATTCTTTCAAATAAACATTAACAACCAGCTTTCCAGTGCATAAAATTACAACCAGCATGTATAAAAACAGAGCAAAGTACTAAATATCTATACTATTAAAAGGGTAATATGCTAATTAGACTGGACGTCTTCCAGACATCCTTCCGGATGTCCTTCCAGAAAAAGCCATGGTGGCAGGGGCTGAGGCAGAGGTGGTTAAGGGAAATCAGGCAGGCAGAGTGTTTAGGGGTGATCAAGTAGGAAGACCAGCACTTAGGGGTGATCAGGTAGGCAGGCCAGCGGTTAGCGGCAATCAGGTAGGCAGACAGCCCCTTGCAGGGCTGGCCCCACCCCCAAGCAAGTGGTTAGGGGCGATCAGGCAGGCAGGCAGAGTGGTTAGGGGTAGGCAGTCAGGTAGGGTAATGTTGAATTTATAGATTGTAATAAAAGACTAATATAATATTTATAATATAATAAAAGACTAATATGCAAATTGTCCCCATGGGTGGGAGTTCAACTGACTGGTAGTTAGATGTGCGCTGGCCACCAGGGGGCGGCATGGAACATGGTGGGTATTGGCGATGTGGCGCTGGCAGCGGGTGGCTTTGGAGGCAGTGCCGGCCCTGATGGACCCAGATGAGAGCAGGACCATGGCGGGATGGTGGAGCAGGTGATTGGGTGGTGCCAGTCCAAGGCAGGTGTGAGCAGGGGGCCCCAATCGCCCTGCTGGTCACTCCAGAGATCAGCCCTGATTGCTGGCCAGGCCTAGGGACCCTACCTGTGCACAAATTTCATGCACCAGGCCTCTGGTTATTATTATAATAAACAATATGTAATGTACATTTCCCACATTTATTTTCAGCACATATATATATTTTTTACCATTTTGAATGAGGTCATTTTCTATTTAATTTTTTCATTAGTAATTACTGCTATAGAACATTATTGAATTTTCCTCAAGCTTTATTCAGGTATAACAGATAATCAAAAAATGTATATATTTAATATGTAAAACCTGATGACCCACTTTAGGTATACATTGTGAAATATTCACCTACACCCATGGTCAGCAAACTGCGGCTTGTGAGCCACATGCAGCTCTTTGGCCCCTTGAGTGTGGCTCTTCCTAAGCCTTAGGAGTACCCTAATTAAGTTAATAACAATGTACCTACCTATATAGTTTAAGTTTAAAAAATTTGGCTCTCAAAAGAAATTTCAATCGTTGTACTGTTGATATTTGGCTCTGTTGACTAATGAGTTTGCCGACCACTGACCTACACCATGCTAATCAACATATTCATCACTTCATTGCTGTACAAGTTTCCTTTTTCTCTTCTTCTTTAATTGTAGCTAAAATACCCAAGATTTGCCCCCTCGGCAAATTTCATGTACATAATATAGTATAAACATAGATTTTTAAGTTGTTTTTATAGAACTCTGTTGACTTTCCTATGCTTTATAGATTAAAAAATCACACCACCTGAAAAATAAATAAATAACAATTAATAAACAAAATTCAGATTAGTCTCTTTTCTTGTTCCCTGTAGTTCTCTGTTATATATTAGGTAAAAGACTCAATTATAACACAGTATTCTGCTGTAGTTTTGACACTGGTTATCCTGGTCTTGTTTACTCGCTTTACACTTTTGGATACCTTTTCTTAACATTCTGTGCTTTTATGTCAGAGCTTCATGATATACAAGGCCACTTAGGGCAGGGGAATAACCATGAGGAGGCAGATTTAGACTTTTCAGTGATGGCGAACCTTTTGAGCTCGGCGTGTCAGCATTTTGAAAAACCCTAACTTAACTCTGGTGCCGTGTCACAATATATAAATTTTTTGATATTTGCAACCATAGTAAAACAAAGACTTATATTTTTGATATTTATTTTATGTATTTAAATGCCATTTAACAAAGAAAAATCAACCAAAAAATGAGTTCACGTGTCGCCTCTGACACGCATGTCATAGGTTCGCCATCACTGGACTAGGTAGTGCCTCTAAATCTGTCTCTGGGGAAAAGCTACAGTTCAAATACTGAGATAATATATCCTGTGGATCTCTGAGTTCCAAAGTCTGATGACAAATTATCAGTCTCTCCTTCATATAAAGAACTCTTCTCACTTCATTTAAAAAAAAAATTATTTTTAGAGCCAAAGAGGAAAGGAAGAGAGAGAGAGAGAGAGAGAGAGAGAGAGAGAGAGAGAGAGAGAGAGAGAGATTTATTGTTCCATTTGCTTATGCATTCATTGGTTGATTCTTATATGTGTGCCCTGATTGGGGATCAAACCAGCAACTTTGGAGTATGGGGACTATGCTCTACCTAACTGAGCTGCCTGGCCGGGGCTCTTCTCACTTTATTTAGCCAACTCACAGCACCCTTGTTTTAAAAATATATATTCTCTCTGAAAGAGGATGTCAGTTGTCCTAAGCCCCTTCAGAACTCCTCATCTCCATTCTGTGTGGCACTCTGTCTCCCGTAGCCATTGTTAACTAGCTGAAGATTTAATAGTCAAGGAACAGTAGGACAAAAAAGCCTCCTTCAAAAATTCCTGGGCCAGAGCTCAGTGATACTGCATTTGGCATAGACAGTGATTTTCTAACTCTGTTCAGCATCTACAAATTCCTGGCGCCTCAACCTGAAGATTTCTTTAACATTAAGGCTGTAAATTTAATCATATTTTGTTCCTCTATCATACATTCTGAATATGAAGTTGGCATTTCTTAGTTTCCCATTGCCAAATGGGAGCATAGAAATGTCTCTAGGCCACTTAATTGTCAATTCTGTTATCATGCTCTAATCTATTGATTCATTCCTCGAATAATTTGCCCTTGAATCAGAAACTTCTTTTTTTTAAAAATATATTTTTATTGTTTTTGAGAGGAAGGGAAAGGGAGAGAGAGACAGAAATATCAATGATGAGAGGGAATTATTGATTGGCTGCCTCCTGTACACTCCAACTGGGAATCCAGCCCGCAACCTGACCTGGAATAGAACAGTGACCTGCTGGTTCCTAGGACAATGCTCAACTACTGAGCCATGCCTGCTGGGCCAGAAACTTCTTACCTGCTGCAACTTCTATCAACATTTTATGTGACTTCAGTATCTAGGATGGTGACCCATTCCAATAATTTTTCTGAGGATTATTGGAAGCAGGCCTAGGTTGTTTGGTGGACTGGGTTCTTTAATGTATTTATTCAGAAAAATTATCATCATTATCAAAACAAAAAATACATAATAAGCAAATATTGAATACATCATATGACACATTTCATTTAATTATCAAACCAATGAGGAGGGTACTAAAATAAATCCATTTTACCAGTTGATAACCAAAATACAGTGTCCCCAAAAATGTATATACACACTTTGAATAATTATAAAAGCAGTGTTTATTAAAATATATTTCATTTTCCAAATTGAGCTCTCCACTGTTAAAGTGTGTATACATATTTTTGAGTCACCCTGCAGTTAACATAGAATGCCAAATTCATACAGTTAGTATGTGACAGACAAACCAGAACTTCTAATATCAAAGTTTTTTAACCCCTAAAATATACTTCCTTGTTGAAATAAAAATGAATAGAATATATATTTAGGCCAAGGTAATTGTTCAGCACTCCAAGGGTCAAGGAAATAACCTTTTCATTTCTTACACTGAATCTTGGAAATGCGGATATTGTTACCTGCATCAATTAGTATTATTGTGATGAGTAAATATAGCACTGAATATAAATTTCACAGCAAAATATCTAAAGTATTGCAGAAAAATATGCCTACTTTGAATTTTAAAAAATGTGGGGGTGAAATCCAAATATTTTGAAGATAAATAAAGTGATTATTTAGCCAAATACCACTAGGCACAGATCACTTGTATTTTCTGTCTTCTTTCCCTTCCCCAAAATGAAAGCTATATAGGAAAGCCTATTCACAGCTTTCTTTTTTTAAAGAGGGGCACACGCGCATGTGCGTGTGTGTGTGTGTGTGTGTGTGTGTGTGTGTTATAAATAAACAGATTAAACATCTAAACTTCAAAAGCTTACAAATATTCAAGAGAACACCTCAAAGTTGTTTGTTTGTTTGTTTTTCATTCTCATTCTCATGGCATTGTGCTAGGCCTTGAGAAGGAAAGATTATAAAAATATTTTTTACATATGAACAATTAATGTACAGTCTAGAGATAAATTCATAGATATTACATTTGAGCCGATTATAGTCATTTTTATGCAAGATTCTGTGTAAATAACCTATTTAATTTTCCATTACCTTTTATTTTTGTGTCCTGGGTATAAAACTTTCCATCCCTTTAGTCCTCTAGTGAACTAACTATTAATATCAGGATGCTCCTTGATGATTTGGGTCTAAAATCCCCAATATGTAGAAAAAAAAGTCTTAGCTTTTAAGTTATTTATGTGGTTGTAGGTGGGATAATTAAATTTTGGATACTAATTGTTTATTTCAGTACTACCCATTAATTCAAAAGATACATATCATATTGTATGTCTATCACATACATTATACTTTATGAGTGATAAATCAACACTAGTATCTAATTTTAGAGCTTGATTTTAACTTAATAAATGGGTACAGAAAAAATAACTAAAATATGGTGGCCTTATTCTCTTGGTCCAAATATCAGCTGATTGTAGCAAGAGTGTTTCTATTTCCATGTCTATTAAAAATTTCAACTGTCTATTAAAAAGCTGAGCGACTCACCACTCTCACTACCTGGCTTTGCACACACAAAAGTCAGTCTGGGTTAAAACTTGAACTATATTTCTCTTTTGTTAGTTATCTTTTTTATTCTTAAAAATAAAATGCATGATAATGGATTCCTGGGAGAGTTGAAAATATCGTTAATTTATGTTTCACTTACATTTTTTATTAAATTTAGTAGGGCAACATGGGTTAATAAGATTATATATGTTTCTTTATTTCATTATTTTTTAGTGGCCTAAATGAATTTATCATCGGAGCTCTTGATTGCTTTTATTTTTTACTTTATGTTTATTGTTGACACTAGTATAGATGTTCCCGTATAGGTTTCAAGTGTATAATTCTGTTATTCATTAGCTGTATGTTGCATTGTTTGCCCATCACCCAAAGTCAAATCTTCTTCCATCACCATATATTTGACCTCCTTTATCCTTTACTACTCCCCAAACCCCCCTTTCCTCTGGTAACCACCATACCATTGTCTGTGTCTATGAGTTTTGTTTGTTTTTCTTGTTTGTTTATTTTTAGCTTTCAGTTTTATACCCCACATATGAGTGAAACCATACGGTTCTTAACTTGTTCTGCCTGACTTATTTCACTTAGCATGATATTCTTAAGATCCATCCATGTGGTAGAAAATGGCAGTATTTCATCTTTTTCTGGCAAGTAGTACTCCATTGCACGTATGTACCACATCTTCTTTATCCAATCATCTGCCATAGAACACTTTGGTGTTTTCATGTCTTGGCTACCATGAATAATGCTGCAATGAACATTCTGGTGCATATATTTTTGGGAATGAAAGTTTCCAAACTTTGAGGAAGGGTAGATGCACAGGAGAGGGATTGCGGGGTATTATGACAATTCTATCCTTAACTTTTTAATGTATTCTTTATTTTAACAACATGTGCTGATGGGGGAGAAACGCAAAAGTACTCGCTCTTGAATCTGTTTTGTCTTCACCCCATAAATAATGGGGTTGAGCATAGGGGGCACCACTACATAGAGGTTAGCTATTAGAATGTGGATGTGGTGAGGGATGATTTTACCCCCAAAGCGATGGACAAAAAATGAAAAGAATGCTGGAGCATAGAACATAAGTATGACACAAATGTGGGAACCACATGTACTAAGAGCCTTACATCTGGCAGCCCAAGAAGGTATCCGAAACACTGTGAGAAGGATCATTG